>NC_134207.1:185274709-186524709 GCF_965140235.1 Caretta caretta | reverse complement strand
AAGCATGACTTGATTTGTCACATTCTGCTGCAGTCCTTTGGGCTAGTCTACACTGGCAACACTAAAGTACTGCTGTGACCGCGCTGTAATGTGACTTGTGTGGCTGCAGCAGAGCGCTGGGAGAAAGTAAAAAATCCACCTTGACGAGCTCCCAGCGGCTCCCAGCACAGTCTACACGGGTGCTTTATAGTGCTGAAACGCGCTGCGCTTGGGTAGGGGGTTCACCCCCCTGAGCAAGAACGTTGCAGTGCTGTAAAGTGCCAGTGTAGACAAGCCCTTTGACTCCTGTTGGTACAATCTACTGGTCCTTCTCAGCACTTATCTACACTGCGGACTTCTGTACCAATCTATCTTAGGTACTTATATGGCCCTCATTACTGATGTGCGTAAACAGCTCACAATCATTAATGTATTTATTCTCAGTACCCCTGTGAGGTGGGGAAATAGTGTTATCCTTATTTTACAGATAGGGAACTGAGTCACAGAGACACCAAGCGACTTTCCCAAGGTAGTATGGGCAGTGTATGGGGAAGCGGGAGTTGAGCTCAGGTCTTCTGAGTAGTCAAGCCACTGTCCCAACCACTTCACTATCCTTTCTTTCCTCTCCCCCTATTGTAGACAAGCTTCTCTAATGTACAGTGGCTGGCATTGGTGCATTCTGGGTTAAACTGCCTCAGTGCAGTCTATTATTTACACAGGTGCAGCGCATGTACAGTAGGCATTTGCCTTGGTACAGCTAGATTATTGTAGTTATACAGTACAGACACGCCTTCAGTCCCACACTGTGGCTCGCAAAGCCTTTTTAAATAGAGAGATGTGCTGTTTTACCAAGACAAGAGAGCTTTTTTTGTTATATAGGGACTTCCAACTATTACAGCTAGGAAGAAGAGAAATTATGACCTAGAGGCAGTGCATCAAAAGTACTCCTTTTCTTTTTTCATTGAAAATTAATTATACAAGTAGTATTTTTTCCATCACAAGGGACTGTAAACTGTTCCATACATTTTTCTTTTCATAGTAGGACCTCATTCATCTGACTAGAACTGGGGACATGCATAAAGAGGAAACCTATTATTGAAAACTGTGTATCAGGAATGATAGTTCTTATAAAGGCATTTGGGTAAATGAGGTATTCATATGGTGTACTTGGTATGGGAACTGCTGATATGGCCGCAATTGTGTATGGAAGCTTCCCTGCACACTTTCTATGATGGATATTTTTTCATTTGTCTTTGGATGACTCTGTGAATACTCCTCAATTATTAAAGTGCAGTTGTATTCTGAAAAGTGATTTTGTAAACATTGCCCCTGCTTTCTCAGCAGATGTTCTCCTTGCATGTATTCAGAATCACATCTGCTGACTCAGTGACTAGAAGAATTTTCCTTGCCTTTTTTTTTTTTTTTTAAATTTCTGCCAACTCTGCAGAGACAATGCAGCTGAGAGACTGAGCTAGGTTCTGTTCTTTGTTCAGAAAATTGTTTACTAATTTCCAGTCAATTACACCTTTGCAGCCCTCTGAAGGCAGGTGTAACAAAATCCTAATTTGACCAGCTGAACTTTTATTGCTGTGGATATGTGAAAAGGTGTAGAAGGGTTGACATACTGTGCACCCACTCATGGCTGGATATGGCACAGCAGACTCCTCCTCTTGTGCTCATTGCCGACAGCCACTCTGGCCTTGTAGTAGTCTGCCTCTTCTTGTGACTCAGCCCTCCAGCCAGGTCATGCTTTAGTTTCACCATTTCCAGAGTAACAAAGTCCAATGGAAAAAGTTCCGCATCCTTACAAAAGGGCTTTGGCCCCAGTGGGCCCTGGTAGTCCTCACCACCCTTTTCTTGGGGTTGTCAGGTGCCTGTCACTATCCTCCCCAGGAGCTGGTAGAGGAACCCAGGCCTTCCCACTACTGTGAGTTTCATTCCAGGGACCCTGTAACCAGCAGCCAAGGTCTGCTCTATCCAATTCCTTTCATGCTGCCTCATTAGACTTCTTCTTACCATAGCCTGTCAGCAGGCTTCTCCAGGTTTACCCTTCTCTCAGGACCAGGACTTGCAGGACTCTTTCTCCCACCCCAGAATCCCACAACAAAATCCCCAAGCTAAAAGTACCAACTTAAATCGCCTTCTGCCCTCTTCAGGTGTGACTTTCCATCCCTCTTTGTTCCTCAGTGGGATACCTTGTAGGGCTCTCTGTGTGGAAGTCCAGATCCTGCCTTATTATCAGACCTCTTCACCAGAGCTTGTGCCAGCCCGATGGCTGCTCTGTATGTTTCCTGGCCTCTTGCTAGACTTTGCTACTCAGGAGAGGATCCCCTGGGCTAACTCTTCCCTTGGCCTTCACCTGTGACCTTGCTGGTCTCTCCATTCTCTAACACCAAGAAAGTCTCCTTTTAAGATATGCTTCCACTCTTTATAATCACCGTGACCAGCTCCTTCCCCAGCTGAGCTTCAGCTTTAATTAAGACAGGCCGATCCTCTGGGTGCAAACAGGTAGTATAATTGGCTTTGCAGGCCCACATTAATCTATTCCTTATCTGCATGGGCTACGCACCCCATGACAAAAGGAAAGAGCCTGGCTTGACTTTCCAAGACCACATTGAGGTTGAAGGGCTGGTAGTTAGAAGGAACACATTTAGTAAGAAGATCACTGAGAATTTTACAGTCTCTTTTTAGGCAAAGACCTGCATTTTAAGAGCCAAATTCTGCCTTTGGATGCATGCTTAGCTTCTGCTGACTCCCATCAGAGGGTAAAATTCAGCTTGAGTTGAGGTCTTTTGCCATTTGATTATCCACCTTCCTGTTTCCTCTTCCCTCACCCTCTTAACTCAGTTTTACCATAAAGAATGCCACAAAATGGGGAAGATGACCAAACTGGGTCAATACTGCCCTGGTTGTTGGAATGCAGGGAAGAGTTTTTGGTTGTTATATAATATTAAAAAATAAAAATCAAATCATGGCAAAGTTTTTTCTGTGTTGATCATAGACTTTTGATTTAAGATTATCTCTTGTATTTTTATGGTGAGAGAATTGTAAATCTTTCAAACAATCTCCAGAGTTAAGAAGTGGGCTCTTTGGAGCATGCCTTGCATATTGTCATCTCATGAAATAACCTCTGAGTGGTACACATCATTCATCCTGTTACTGGGCAAAGTTGTAGCCAGGTAATGTTCTGTGAAAGCTTTTCAGAGTCAGCCAGGATGGGGATTTTTTTGTTTTTGTGTTTTAAGTCCTTTATGGGGGGTTGTTTATTTTATACAGTTGAGAAGGAAGATTTGGGAGAAATACTGCACCTGTCGTCACCTGAATTTCCTGAGTTTGGATAATAAAGGGAAATGTGGGCTGTTGCTCATTTACCTTCTCTGCAGGCTTATGCTTGTTTTATTAATTCAGTGAATGACATGAAGAATGCAGCCCCTTGTGTTGCTAGCTACATGCTCTTCGACCAGAAAGATGAAGTGATGAAACAGAACATGGTCTATTATCAATACCATAAAGACAAATGGGGACTCACAGAGGAAGATTTCCAGCCCAGACCAGTAAGTTGAGTGGGTAAATTGCTTGCAAGATGTCTCCTAATGTTACCCCAGAATCCAACAGAGTGGAAGTTATGGCAGAGAAGGATTGTTTAGAGGTTTTTGTGTCGAACACAATTCACTTACTAGAATCAGAGAGTTGTAAAAATATCTGTATATTGTGTAGAGAAGGGATTTTACAATTCTTCCCTCTCTGCTGGAGTATAGTGAGGTACACATTAATTCACTGAGATATCAAACATGCCTCTTTACCACCTTATCTACACTTGTTTATTTTATCTGCCTGCGAGGGCTACCTAACCAGTCACTGAAGATCTGGAGACTTCCAAACTAAGTGGCACCACAACAGCATTGGGACTCTTGTTGGTCACTTACTGCTTGTCAACAGATCACTCCCAGGTCATGAAGGCTGCCTGTTTTTCTTCTAAGTTCTGTAAGCACTGGAATGTAGCTATATTTAATAACCATATTTACACCATTTTCCACAAACCATTTCAGAACACATTTGTCTGGTTGCTGTGGACAGGAACAACCACATTAAAAAGGTTTTTCAGAAAGCAGTTTTATAGCCAGGGTGGCTGGGATATACCTATGGTGTATTACACCTAGCCACCTAACCTAGAATGCCTTCTGAAAAACCTTTTAACGTGGCTTTCCTCCAAACAGGGCAGCCAAGCCATGTTATAATTCAGTTTAGCAAGGAACCAAGATAAAGTGCAGCAATACTTTGAAAAGTGACTCTGTAAAAATGGTATAATGGGGCTCTGTGTTGTTAGCTTCAGCTTAACTTCCAGATCCAATGTTCCCAATTTACAAGTAAAAAACTTTGTTGTTGTTTTTTTTTACTTGTAAACTGTTTGCTCTGCAAACTCAGCCTGGGAACCAAGAATGAAGCTTGGTTCTTTCTTGTGCCTTCTTGCCAGTACAATGGTTCTGCATGCAAAATACATCATTAGTGACACGTGCACAACCACATCAGTTTCAGTGGGTTTGCATATGTATAACTGACTGGAATTCAGTTAACATTTCTGTTGATGATGCATGATCCAGAATAGAATCTGGCTCACACTCACTTAGGGTCTGTCTTCATTGCAGTTACTTTGGGTTAGTCTAGTTGGAGTGAGAGCAGCCACACTGAAACAACACTCAAGGTGCTGCATCCACACTGGTGCTGCTCTCATTCATGTGTGTCACTTAGACGTCTAGGTGCATGTCATATGATTCTTAGTACTGCAATAACCTGAACCGCTCCGTGAATTGTAGGAGAATTTGTCTGTCCTTTCTGGGCACATAGGGGAGAATTGTGGGAAGGCATTGGAGGAAAAGCGGTATTCAAATGACACTCGCCTTTATCCACACTGTAGAGTGATCATGTTAGCAGCTGACAAGTTGTGTTCACTTGAACTTTGAGCTTATATCTCCTCTCAGGTCAACAAACTCAAGTTAAAAGCATGACCACTCGAGTTTAAGGGTTTTGTGTGTGGATGAGACTTGAGTTGGAACAACACGCGAGTTATTCCTCGACTTAACTTTGTAGTTAAGACAAGCCCTGAACTGTGCTGGCTTTGCAGGGCTAACAGGAGCAAAATGCAGTAAAATCTCATTGTCTCTACAGTCAGCAAATATGAGTCTCAGCTCACACAGGGAACAGATCTGGTGAGTGAGAAGGTGCCATTTTTATGTAGTCCCGTTTCAAAGTAGACGTGAACTTCAGCATTGGTCTTCAACATGGCTGCGAGATCCATAGGGAGTGACTTATGTAATGGCCATAAAAGTAAAATTTCTAAGAAATTAGCCACCTGCAAATGCATTTAGGATGTGCAATGCAGAGAAAGAAGCACAGACACCCATACTTTGAGACTGTAGGATTCATTGACTGCTTTCCAGGAGCTCAAATCCTGCAGCACCTCTATGTTTATGTACTATTTTAAATGTATACCACTACATTGTGCTTGTACTTTGATCCTCCAAAAATTATTAGAAATTGCTTTTTGTTTGAATTGCCCAGCAGAAAATCCCACAGTTGACCTGCTTTGCATTCCCCTAGGAGTTGCACAGGGTTAAGTTGGCCTGGGGCTGCATTTTGACCTTATGCTATGCTTTGGACACCCTTATGAAGGAGGAGGAATCCTTTCTCCTGTTACCCTGCCTGAAAGAGTTATATGGAACAAACATTGCAGATGCTGGTAATACCACCAAACATAGCAACTGTTTACTATAAGATAGATTTTGATGTTCAGCCACCACTCTGAGTAGAGGGCAGTGCACTATACCTCAGCATGCAGAGGCGTGAGAACTAGGGGTGTGGCAGGTGCTGCAGCACCCCCAGGTTTCACTGTGAAAAGTTTGCTGGTGCTGTCAGAACAAAGCTACTATTATTTTGTGATTCTTGAGAATCCCAGAGCTGTGCTGCACCCATGTGGTATGAGCAGGAATTGCGCTTTTTCAAGTTGCTTTTGAACACACATGGTTTGCAGCTTCATTAGCTGGCTTTTGGTACGCCAACTATAAAAAGTGTTCCAGAGCCACTGTCAGCATGCATCTCTCTCCATGGTTGGCCAACTCCATAGAATGATAAGTTTCAGAGTAACAGCCGTGTTAGTCTGTATTCACAAAAAGAAAAGGAGGACTTGTGGCACCTTAGAGACTAACCAATTTATTTGAGCATAAGCTTTCGTGAGCTACAGCTCACTTCATCGGATGCATTCAGTGGAAAATACAGTGAGGAGATTTATATACACACAGAACAAGAAAAAATGGGTGTTATCATACACACTGTAAGGAGAGTGATCACTTAAGATGAGCTATTACCAGCGGGGGGGGGGTGAGGGGGGAGAAGAAAACCTTTTGTAGTGATAAGCAAGGTGGGCCACACTGTTCCTCAGACATTCTTGTTAACTGCTGGAAATGGCCCACCTTGATTATCACTACAAAAGGTTTTCTTCTCCCCCCCCCCCCCCTCCCCGGGGTATGATAACACCCATTTTTTCTTGTTCTGTGTGTATATAAATCTCCTCACTGTATTTTCCACTGAATGCATCCGATGAAGTGAGCTGTAGCTCACAAAAGCTTATGCTCAGATAAATTGGTTAGTCTCTAAGGTGCCACTAGTACTCCTTTTCTTTTTTATATAGAATGATGTGGAAGGAGACCTGGGCTTCGTCAAGCGCACTGACCACTCACTTTGTGTCTCTTCATGAACACATACACTAAGGCCAGGTATGTTCTGACCCTATAGCTGCTTACTTTGGGATCTCATTCATTTAGTTTCAAACTGGCCAATTTTTAAGACAGCAAGAAGATTCAAAAGGATGACACAATTTGAAGGATTCACAGAAAATATTATATATTCTGCTTAGCATATTTGTTCATTCATTACTTCCATCTTCCTTTCACAAACATGGGGCAATCTTGAAATTAATCCAGAATAGTGCTGAGTTTGGAACTGGCTTTGCTGGAAGAGTCACAGGTGATGTCTGACACCTTGGGAGAAATTCAGAAATAAGTTCACAATGTCTTATTGCCCTAAAAAATAATCTGGACATTTTGTTCTGATAGGAAGCAGTTCGATATTATAACATAACCACACTTCAGACAGAAATGTACGAATTTGCAAAGCGGCATATAATGGATGATGATGAGGTGAGTGTTTGAGCACTGACGGTATAGTAATATATACCACTAGTGACACTAAAATAAATGTGATATGTGACATATTTATAAGGTATCATAGATATAATTCTGTGGCATGCATAGGATATGACAAAATGCTCTTTTGTAAAGAAAGTAATTATCCAGATTATCATAGTGTTCTTTGACAAGTGAAAATAGAAAAAGACCCAGAAAATCTAGTGTATATATGTATCTTTTTAAATAATATGGGAAAGTAACACTGTTGACACAAATGTAGAAGTTATATATGTTCAGCAGACAAAAATGACTTTAAGATTTTCTGCTCTTCAAAACAGGAGCACCAGGGGGCACAAAAGTGGTGCTTGTCAGCGGCAGATTAATGATTTTGCCGTCTCTAGGCCCTGAAATAATTGCCGCCCACCTCCCGGCAGTTCCCCACCCCAGCTTGCCTCTGCCTTCTCTCCTGAGCACGCCGCCGGGTCCTGCTTCTCCATGCTCCCTACCAGCACTTGTGCACAAAACAGCTTTGCATAGCTGGGAGGGAGGGGGGAAGAGGCGGGAACGTGGCATGCTCAGGGGAGGAGGTGGGGCCGGAGCGGGGATTTGAGGAAGGGGACCAATAGGGGCAGGGAAGGGGTGGAGCTGGGGCTGGGCCGGGGGGGCATGAGCACCCACCACTGCCAGGGGAAGTTGGTGCCTCTGGCTGCTCTTACAAATTTACCACCCTAGGCCAGGGCCTTGTTGGCCTAGGCGTTAATACGCCGCTGGTGCTTGTATATCTAAACTTGACATTTTCTTAGTCTTTTTTAATCTACTTAAAACTAGATTTAAAAATTATTCTAATTTTTGTCTAGAAATAACCACTTTTTAAAATTTAACTCTTCTTCAGCAGATAGAAGAGTTATCTTTGCTAATTCTTATTACACCATTAAATTTTGGTCATCAAGTCTTATTTCTTAATTGCTTAGAGTTCATGAACAAATGATACATAATTGACTACTATGAGGTATGAAATTATTTATGTATTTTCTTCAGTGCAGGAAAAATGGCTAAATTGTTGAGAGACCAATTTTTTCTTCCCCACTGCTGGAATTAAAGTATAAATCATCTGTTTAAAGGAAGATACCCTTCAGGCAGAAAGGATATGTTTGTTTTAATTTTCTGTTAAAGTTAGGGAACGGCCCACTGATGGCATCAAAATAAATGCAGTGTATAAAATATTTGGCCTAGGACTAGGTTGAAACCTATCATATAACTAGGATAAATATTCCTTGCAATGACCACTGTTAGGGTGTGCCCTCATTAGAACTGAAAATGGAGGGAAGGTGTACCATTTTATAAAATGAAATTGTTACCTTGTGATTTTGACTGTGTGTGACACAAAGGAAAGGATAAATATTTTACATCTTAGAAGCAATGCCACCTATATGAGTGACTAAAAACCTGTACTAGAAGTAAAGCTCCATTTCAAGATTAGACTGTAGAAAGCTTGAAAAGACTGCCCAGAAGATGTCTATTGCAGGGGTTCTCAAACTGGGGGTCACGACCCCTCAGGTGATTGCGAGGTTATTACATGTGGGGTTGTGAGTTGTCAGTCTCTACCCCAAACCCCACTTTTCCTCCAGCATTTATAATGGTATTAAATATATAAAAAAGTGTTTTTAATTTATAAGCGGGGGGTCACACTTAGGGGCTTGCTATGTGAAAGGGGTCACCAGTACAAAAGTTTGAGAACCACTGTTCTATTGTGATCTATCTCTGTGATGTGTTCTTGGTAAGGCTCTCTATAGGGTTAAGTTTAGGTAAGATTTAGAGATCTTGCTTGGTTAATATATTATTTCAAAAGGTATTTTTCCTGTATCTGTAGAGTGTTTTTGGTTTTCTCAGAGATTGCAAACATTTGGGCACTTTTTATGTTTCCCAGCTGACTCGTAAAATACTGTACTTAGCCCATAAAGTTTAATGTTGGACATAAAAATAAATTTCTTTTGTAATTTCTCTCTCACTTTGCATCTGCTACTATAACTGAAAGGAAGGGTAATGAAGGAGGTGGAGAAGCATTCCACCATGATGGTCTTCAAGGTGTGTTTTTAGAGCAGAAATTATGGAGACAAACTATCGCCCTAGGCACAGTACATAGAATAAATGGGAGTGAATAGTTGTTGACTGTTGTTCCTTGAATTCATTCAGTAATGTAATATATTCATTAAATTTTCCCCTAAAACTTTATGCTTTAAAAGGGCCAATTTCACAAAGCTGGATAAACAATTGTGAGGTAAATCAGCTGGGAGGAAGAATATGAGCTGAAAAATGTGAGTGATAATTGGAAATTGATTAAGAGCACTTTACTAGATGCTCAAAAAGCTTCAATAAAGGAAGAAGGCCATATTAGAAAACCAGCCTTGTTTAGAGGAGAAGTGAAGGCAGTTATTAAAAAAAAAAAAAATGGAAGAAAGGGGAAGTTGACAGTAATGAATAGAAATCAAGCTAGGAATTTTAGAAAATTGATAATGGATACAAAAGGACACAAGGAGAAATCTACGGCCAGCAGAGTTAAAGACAATAAGGAGAAGTTTTTAAAGTATATCAGGAACAAAAAGAATCCGCATAGTAGTATTGACCATTGCTAGATGGAAATGGTAGAATTATCAATAATAATGCAGAAAAGGCAGAAGTGTTCAATAAATATTTTTCTATTTGGGAAAAAAATAGATGATGCAGTTTATGACTGATGATAGTAACACTCTTTCCATTCAGAAAGATGTTGAACAGCAACCAATAAACTTAGACATTTTAAAATCAGCAGGTTCATATAACTTGCATCCAAGAGTTTTAAAAGAGCTGACTGAGGAGCTCCCTGGATCATTAATGTTGATTTTCAATAAGTCTTGGACATTGGGGAAGATCCAGAAGACTGGAAAAACGCTAATGTTGTGCCAGTATTTTAAAAAGGGTAGACCCTGGTAATTATGGGCGTGTCAGTCTGACATTGATCCTGGGCAGGAAAATGGAGCAGCTGTTATGGGAATCGATTAATTAAGAATTAAAGAAGGGTAATATAATTAATGTCCATCAATATGGGTTTATGGAAAATGCATCTTGTCAAACTAATTTGAAATCTGAGATTGCAAGTTTGGTTGATAAAGGCAAGTGTTGATTTAATGTCCTTAGACTTCGGTAAGGCATTTGACTTCGTATCGCACAATATTTTGATTAAAAAACCTAGAACAGTATAAAATTAACGTGACATACAGTACATGGATTAAAAGAAGGTTGATAGTTTTCAAAATGTAATTATAAACAGGAAATCGTCATCAAACAGGTGCATTTCTAGTGGGGTCCAGTATGGATCAGCCCTACACTATTCAACATTTTTATCAATGTCCAGAAGAAAACATAAAAATAATCACAGATAAAGTTTGTCAGGTGACCCAAAAACTGGGGGAGTGGTAAATAACATAGAGGACAGGTCACTGATTCAAGGGATATGGATCTCTTGAGAAGCTGGGCAGAAGCAAATGGTGTTTTGATGTCACTAAATGTAAATGTATACATTTGGGAACAAAGGATGTAGGTCATACTACAGGATAGGGGACTCCTGGGAAGCTGGACTCTGAAAAAGATTTGAGGGTCATGGTGGATAATCAGCTGAACATGTGATGCTATGGCCAAAAGGGCTAATGCAACCCCAGGATGCATAAACAGGGGAATCTCGAATAGGAGTAGGTAGGTTATTTTACCCCTCTGTATTTGGCACTGGTTAAACCGCTGCTGAAATACTGTGTACAGTTCTGGTGCCCACAGTTCAAGAGGGACATTGATAAATTGGAGAGGTTTCAGAGAAGAGCCAGAAGAATGATTGAAGGATTATAAAACATGCCTTATAGTGATAGACTCGAGGAGCTCAATCTATTTATCTTAAAGAAAAAGTTAAGGGGCGACTTGATCACAGATCCCATGTACCAACAGTTGAAGTAGATAAATTCAGACTGGAAATAATGGGTACATTTTTAACAGTAAAGGTAATTAACCATTGGAACAACTTATCAAGGGTCATGGTGGATTCTTCATCACTGGCAATTTTAAAATCAAGATTGGATGTTTTTCTAAAAGATCTGCTCTAGGAACTTACTTTGGGAAGTTCTGTTGCTTGTGCTGATGATCAAAATGGTCCCTTCTGCCCCTGACATCTATGAATCCAAAAACAGTGAATGACCTTTTTCTGGTTGCATTTGGGTTCTGTAGGAGGTGGTCAGGCCAATCTTTGTTGGCAGGTGCAGTAGGACCTTAGTTTAAACTCTTAGTGGGCATTACATTTTGGGTAAAAACCAGCACCATCAAGGGCCATGTGATCTCTGAAGATCACTGCAAAGATGTCTTCCTCCGCTATCCCCAAATAAATGAATACATCCTCATTGTACAATATGGGCCATCATTCCCTTCCTTCCATGGTTGACTGGGAAACCCTTCAGTTTTTTCCCTTACAGATTTTGAGGAACCGACAGGGGGCCAAGGCCATCTACATGAAGTCCATTTGCTTTTGCATTGGTTCTGGCCTCTACTGGTTTACCCCTTATGTCCTTGGCTACCAGGAGCTCTCCCTGGTCACTGCTGCTTCTGAGATCCCCAGAAGAGATCATATGGAAAAGATAAAACAGCATTTCTGCTTGTCAAGGGGAGGGTTATGTTTTCTTCCAACCCCTCCAGTCACCACTTCTCCACCTACACAGATTCTAGGACAGAGGCTGCAAGGTCTAGAGAAAGGGAGATGGTGCGGTACAGGTGACTGAATCCACCTTCCATGCCAGGAGGAGTTGATTTGCATGTGGGGAGTCCCCTCTGTGCACAGGTCTCTGGGAGGATCCAGGCCAAAGAGTTTGTTTGCAAACAGTCTGTTTTTAAAGAAAATAGCTGGTCAGGACAGATGCAAGGCCTCTGGTGCTCCATGTCTTGCCCACCTGATTAAGGATGGCTGGGATGGGAGTGAGGAAGTCCTAAAAAAAAGAGAACTTGGAAACAAGCAGGCTGGGAAAATTCAAAAACTTCACCCGGTATTGACAGGACAGTTTATTCTATACAAACATTGTAAAGTAGAAGACAACATTTAAATAGGGATATGTTACAGGAAAAATCGTTATATTAAAAATTGAGCTGGGGGAACGAATCTTCCTTTTGCGCTTGTCCATCTGTTTCATCTGCAAGTGTCTTATGACATGGACCACATCTCTGTGAAGTGTACTGGACCAAGCTTGCTGTCTTTATAGTGAGCTATAAGCCACCAACCCCCTACTGTAACCTTGGAAGAAAACCACTTCATCAGTCCTTGAGTGAATGATTCCCAGCCAAAGGGATTAATAGGGTGTAGGCCTCTTCCTAGATGGACTGTGCTCTTTCTCTCAAATCGTTTAGCTCTTTATTTAGATTCTGCAGTGCTCTCCTGTCCAAAACAAAGCACGTCTTAAATCCTAGTAGTAAAGCAAGTGCAAACATGTTGTTTTGTTTAACAATATAATGCAATAGTTAGAGGCCTGAATATGCACTAATAATTTTTGCATATGTCACTACAAGAAATACTGCCTCATTCATGTTACTTTTTTAATGCTTTTCCACAAGGAAATGAAAACCTCTGTTTCAAATATTTTATGTACTTGGAGTGACAGAAAATATTAACACCAACTTGCTACAAAGTACTTTCTTTTCTTTAAAAAAGATTACTTATTATATATTGTTATTGAGTTTTCCACAGTAAAGATACAAATACATTATGTAGTGTTGTCATTCCTAAAGATTTGGGCCTTAACTTCTCTGTGCCTCAGTTTCCATATTGAGGATGATAATGCTCACGCCATAAGGGTGTTGTGGGGCTTTATTCATTCACATTTATAAAGTATCTTGAGGTCCACAAATGGTAGGCTCTACAGAAGTGCAAATTATTATTTTTAACAAAGAATAACTAGTTCCTTGCTATGCAGAGATGTTTTTAATGCCCTTTTCCATAACTCCAAACTGCTTGCCTACAGAAAGACAAATAGAGAATATAAAAGAACTGGCAATGTTTGTTTCTTGCACCTTTATTGACTTGGATACTTATGTTTCAAGTGAGCGAAATGCAAAATAAACTCATCCTTCAGAAGCTGCTGAAATCACTTCACAGTTTGCTTGAACGCCAACACAGCTGTAAGAAGGAACTGTGAATTTGGGAATAGGAGCAGCAGTTATTCCAGCTAGCTGTCATCCCACTTTTGGAGGTTTTTTTGTCCTTAGTAATTCACACTTCTGAAGAACTTGATATTTTTTTAATCCTGGCCACAGTGACTATTGCATTAAAAATAAACAGAGCCTCTTTCTGCTTTAAATTCCTTTCACTGACCACAGAGGATATAATGCCCTTTTCCCATCTGTACAGAAGATTGCAGCAATATCCAGGCTGAGAAACAAACTTGGGTGTGCTGTGTGCCCAATGCATAAATTCCCAGACAGAAACTTGGTTAAAATCTAGTTAAGGTTTTAAACTATTATTTTGTAGTACCATAATTTAGCATGACACTTCACAGAGAGAAGGAAAAACAGTCCCTGCCCCAAACAGTTTAAAGTTTACATCTGACAAACTAGAAAATGAACATAGTGAACAAAGAATGGGAATACAAAAAAGAGAGAGGAGAATTCAAATAAATGTGTTGAAAACAAATCTTATAAATTCTGATTTTTAAAAACTGAGAACGAGGCACAGCCGGTCAGAATTTTTTCCAGTTCATTGTTTTTCTGTTGGAAAATGTCATTAATCAAAACCATGTTCCACAGGAATGTGTAAATTTCAACAAAATTTCATTTTTGGGGGAGAAGGTGGAAATTGAAACTAAATGTTTCAACCTGATCAGAACAAAGTGTTCAGATTTTTCATTTCAAAACAACATTTTGTTTAGAAAGTTATTTTATTTTTTTATTTTGTATTTAAAATTTTAAATAAGTCAAAATTAAAATGTTTTGATTGTCCCAAAATTATGTTTTTATTTATTTATTGGAAATTTCATTTTATGGGAAATTTCAACTTTTTCATTCTGATTCGGAATATTTTTTTCTAAAAATAAGTTGGAATTTCACACCTAACAGAAATTCCAATATTGGACCAGCTCTAGCAGGTAGGTAAAAAGAAGAGTAGGTCGTGCAGGAACAAAGGTCAGTGGTGGAAAACAAGGCAAGAGAGGTGGGGAGGAGGAGCAGCATATGAGAATCCTTGATGCGTCCGTCCAAATTTAATGGATATTTTAATGCATCCTTAAAGAACATTCTGCTGCATTTTTAATCTGAGTTTCCTAAGGGTGTGTCTGCACTGCTGCTGGGAGGATGCTTTCCAGTGCACGTAGAGACAGACAGACTAGCTCCACTCAAGGTAGTGCACTAAAAATAGCAGTCCATCAGCAGCTTGGAGTAGACACCTGAGTAGAAACCCACCTGGACCCCTTGAGTACCCACTCAGGCAGCTAGTCCAAACTGCCACCCATGCTACACTGCCTTCACTGCTATTTTTAGTATGCTAGTGTGAGCAGAGCTAGTGCCTGACTGTCAGCCTGTGCTGGGAAGCACCCTCTCAGCAGCTGTGTAGACGTATCCCAGGTGTGTTTAACTACAGAAAACTATTTATGAAAACTTGCTGTGAACTGTAATATTTTCTTCTGATAAGGTCTATATTTTGCTGTAATTATAGACCAAGTGTAAAAACAACATATGTTAAATGAAAAACAAGACGGCACAGTATTCTAATCAATGATTTAGCGCGGAGGGGTTTGTAACCTTTCTGAACCCAAGTGGTCTGGTTGGCAGAGCTTCTAATTCCACTAGGCTTTTGAAATTTGTTACCTCTGCTAAGATCTGAGGTATTTTCCTAAAGTCCAAAGATTGATATAACTGTAAAATTAACTACCCATCTTTCCAAAAACTATTAAGCACATGCCTAACTTTAGTCATGCAAGTAGTTCTGTTGAAGTCAGTGGAATTACTCATATTTAAAATTAAGTTTATGCTTAAGTATTTTGCTCAATCAGGACCTTAATGAGTAAACTAATCTGGATCTGTCAGTGGACTACTCAGGGTCCTGAGTTTGTAAAATCTGGCACATAACTATGGAGTCATTACTGCAGCCATGTGCTCTACGCTTAAATAGGCTATCTCATTACTTTTGAAGGCTCTTTGCACTATCTTAAGCAAATGAAAGGTACTATATAAAATCAGTCTGTTCTTGACAATTTCTGCTACAATCTAATTCTAGGATAAGATGTAAAGCCTTTTCCATCCATTCCACTGTAAGTAATTAACATGTGTCCTGCTATCTTTTAATCTCTCTTAGGGTGAAGTTGTGGAATTCCTTGATGAACTCCTTGAAGTGGATGAAAACAGTGAATCCTGATGAACAAAAACAAGGCATAGTTTTTAAAAAATAAAGACCCACTGTTGTGCCTTCATATCATCATTTGTAGCTCAGGTTAGAGATACCTCAAATCTGTATCTTTAACCTCAGTCAAATGTCATGAGTCTTTCCTGTGAGATCACTGCTACACTGCACTGATCTTTTCATGAGTGTGGTTTTTCATTGTATGCTCTCAAAGTTGAGCCATATGTGGTATAATCTTGTGTTTGATTTCTTTAAAATGGTACTTTAAAAAAAGAGAGCTATTCAGATGCTCTCACCTGTCACTGAGCCTCCTTCAGTCTGCTCAGCTAAATTGTAATAGCTTGGCTAAATTCTGAAGAGGTTTTGCCAGAATATGGACCAAGCAATTGAATAGGGCATACCAACTCTCCAGATTTTCTGAGGCATGTAATGGTATTTTGTATATGGCTTTCCCCATGATGAGTAACAAACTTACACTAAATTTCAGTGAATCAGAAGATGCTAATGCATCAAACAGACTACTCCATAATTTAGATTGTAAACTTTTTGGGCAAAGACTCTCCTTTTGTTCTGTTTGTACAATCCCTAGTAGAGTGGGGTCTTGGTCCATACCTAGCGTTCCCAGGCAATATGATAATAATAAAAAAATAACTGAAATGTGCTTTGTTTAACTGACTTAGCTAGTTAGAGAGACAAGGTGGGTGAGGTAGTATTTTTTTTATTTTAATAAAATATATTACCTCACCCACCTTGTCTGTAATATCCTGGGACTGACTGGGCTACAACTACACTGACTTAACTAATGGCCTTTTAAAAACTGCTCTGAGAAGTTCCTTCTGTCAGCAGTTTTGATCTGTCTTGAAAATTGCACTAGGTTCGATGGTATGAAGCAGGAGATCAGTCAGAATTAATGCAATAAGTAGTTAAATTTCTCTTTCTCAATTTTTGCTCCTTTAGGGCCCAATCCTGCATACCTCTGCTCTCACAAGTAGTCCTTGTCCATGTGAGTAGTTTCACTGAATTAAAATGGTTCTTCTTGTGTGAGTAAGAGCTAATCAGGTAAAAAAATATGGTTTTTGTATTCTCTCATCTAGATAAGGGTTTTCATGCTCTTTAGTTTGATTGGCAATGTGCATATTTTCATACCCAAAAGGAAGTAGAGATAAAGGTATCTATTTGAAGAACCATTTATCTTTATTAAGAGCAAACTTGAGATGTAATCATAATCTCTGTACCCATTGTTGATGGTAGATGGGATGTGATCATGAAGAATACATCTATACCAACTTTTGACCATAGGTGTGACGACTATTTGGGAAACTGAACTCCTATCTTTTTCACTAGTGTATTTTCCTTGTTATGTATATGATCCTGCCCTATAAATAAATATTTTGAAGACCATGAAAAATATTGTATTTAAAGATAATAGGTGAAATCCTGGCCCCATTGAAGTCAATGGCAAAAGTCCTATTGACTTCAGTGAAGCCAGGATATCAGGTCTTTCTTTAAGGGCTAGAACCTGCAAGTGCTTGAGATCTACTCACTTCAATGGGAGGCATGGGCATTCAGCCCCTTTTATGGCTGAGCCCTAACTCAGCTATGGAGTTCCAGTATGTGCTGGTAAATTTGGAGAAGCATGGTCAGTAAAAATAACTTGAACCCTGCTATTTAGCTGAACAGTCATTACTGCACATTTACCAGCTATACGCTAGCTCCAAGCTGTATCAGGAATAAAAAAGGAAATCCACAGGTGAGGAATCATTTTAGATTGTCCTGCAATCCCTAGTCATAAAAAAAACAAAAACAAAAAAACCAAACCCTTAAAATATAACCAAAGATGTATAGGGTCAGATTCTGTCTGCTGTTTCTCTTGCTTTTCTACAAGCACATTTAGTTTGCTGCAATCTGGGGAGTGAATCCTCATACTAATCTGCTGCAGGTTAATTGTTGTTTGGACCCTGCTGACCTGTATTAACAGTTAGTTAATGCACTTTGATATAGTCTCATTTCAAAGAGGACTCAATCAAAGTTGATCAGCAGGGTCCACATGAACAGTTAGTTCACAGCAGGCTGGTGAAGTAGATTCATACCCCAGTTTGTTGCTGAATGTTCTTTTAAGCAATCCCTTATTCCCAATTTAATCCACTGAAGTCAATGGACCAAGTTCTCTTTTGTGTTACACAGTTGTATATCCAGCGTAATAGCCCCATTAATTTCAGTGCAGCTACCCTTGTAAAGAGAGCAGAATTTGGCCCACTCTTTGCCTGGGTGCTTTAGCATATGTGGAATGTTTCAGATTTCCATACACTTCTTCTTGTGCTTCACAATGTTAGGGTTTATTTATTGTATGTTTATGCATGAATTTAACTCTGCTTTTAAAATATGTAGCAGCTTATTATAAGCTAGTTTTCATTCCACACTAAAATATACCCCTCATGGTATATGAGTGCCTGTACCCTACTGGGATATTTTATCTCCTAGAAAATTTATGTATGCTTAGTACAAGATCTTGAGGAGAGGCTGCTACTCTGGAGTTATCTCATATCCCCTGACTCTCAAAGATGTATGGAAGGAGAGTTTCCAATCTCTCCTATTAGAAACTTGACATCCAAGGTTAAAGTCATCTGCCCAAATACCTTCTCCTCAGTGAGATTCTCAGCCTCTCCTTCAGAAATCACATGTGAGTCATATGGGGCTGTTCTGGGATAGATACTTCCATGCATGTTGTCTTGTTCTTGTTAATTATGTTTTCAGTTCTTCTCTCCCTCTTGTTGTTGTCTTTTCGTAAACCTACATTGTGAGGTCAGTGGAGCATGAACTGTCTTCCTGTTACTTGTTTGTATGATGCCTGGCACAGTGAGCCTTAATCTTTGAGTGGAGCCTCTAGGTGCTACTGTAATACAAAAATAAATAAATAATAAAGTGCCTTAAAGACCTCTTCAGGAATGGATGCCCACAATTTGACTTATTGGGACTGATTTTTCCAATTTTATTTGCATCTAAGTGATCATTTTGGTCTCTTTCCCTTTAGCTTTCCCCACAATTTATTTGTTTATGATGTACATCTTTAGTTCTATCTATGAGTAGGGCTACGATTATGTCACGGAATCCGTGACTTCCAGAGACCTCTGTGGCATTTTCTGCCCCGGGGCTAGACTGCTGTCGGCAGGCAACAGCTCTCTCTCTCTCAGAGGCCCCCAGCAGCTCCCACTTGCTGCGGGAGGCTGGGCTTGCCGCAGCTGCCCAGCTACAGCAGGAGGCAGGAGCTCCCATGCAGCTGCCCACTCATGGCGGGCAGCAGGGAACCCTGCAGCAGCCCAGCCACAGTGGGGGACTCCTCCACAGCAGCCCAGCCGCGCAGGTGGGGATTAGACCCTCCTCCCTCCCCATTTTGTCCTTAATACTTTTAGTAAAAATCACAGGTCACGGGCAATAAACAACAATTCATGGAAGCTTGTGACCTGTCCCTGATTTTTACTAAAAATATCCATGACAAAATCTGAGCCTTATCTATGAGTGTTGTTCTATACTGTAAACTAGGTATGTAAAAATGCATGTACCCTTCTAAAATGGCAGTGATCTGTTTTCATTTCGTTCATGTGCATTTTTATGACTTTAGTAATTTCCACTACATATGGTCTCAAGCCAGTTCAATTTTAACAAGTACAGGGAGTTCTCAAGCTCCAGCTCTTTTCTAATGAGAAATAGCTGCTCTTCCAGTCCTTTAGTACTTAATGCAGCTTTTTTCAGCATTCTCATGTTCTTTCAAGTGATTTTTCCTCTGCTTCTATTGGTAAATGCCAACACTGTGTTACTGCAATAAATCTGTGCATTTCTTCTTGGGGTCAGGAGGTGGGCAGGGCAGTGCCCCCTCCCTCCACTCCTGCTCTCAACAAAAAAAAAAAAAAATTCCTGCAAGTGCCTTTGTCCTAGCAGCTTCTGCCTAGTTGGTGAGATTTTGGTGTTTTATCTTCATTTTCTTTTAATATTTATTCAAGGCTTATTTTATGCTCCATTCCTTCTCTTGGACTGCATCTCATTCAAGCTACTGTGTACATGTGGGAGTTTTGACAGAAGTGTGTTCCATACCACTTTAACATGTGGCATTGGTGCACATAGCCATCTTGCACCTCATCTTACCACCCATATGTGGGCATAACTCAACTGACCTCTGTGGTGGTCTTGCCTGTGTCAGAACTGTAGTATCAAGCCTTTTATAATTGCTTGCTTTTTCTAATAACCCAGCAAGATATTTGGATGATTGCTCTTAGTCTCTCTGAGCCGCCTCCTGCTGCCCACAAGCAGTTATGTAATAGCCTGTTGCGGATTACACAAATAATAATGTAGTCAGCATTTACTGGTGAACGCTGAATGAAACTGATCCCAGAGGGTATGGTTAGCACCAGGCTTTCTGCCCCACTTAAGCTCTATGTTAAGATCTTATGTTGGACAGAGGGCTTTGCACAGGCCTTTTGCAGGATAGTGAGTTTCCTGGAAGTTTTAGCTCAAATTGGGTCACAGACTTTGGCTTTCACAGTCTAGTTCCCAATGGGTATTTGTCCACATGTCTAAACTATCAGACAGTTGGGTATAGTGACAATCTCTATTAATCTGTAGACTGTGAATCAGGACTGGACTATTAGCAGTATTGCAAGTTGGGAGTGAGTTTATTTGGCAGAGCTGTAATGAGTATTCTAGCATGGACTCTTTCTAGCTACTACAGTGCCTCACTTGCTTCTAAGTAACTTACTTTCATAAGCTTCAACATTCATTCAAATAAAATAGATAATAGTGGTGGTGGTTTCTTGTATTGTTCAAACATTAGAGTAGTTATGTTCTGAAAAGCTACTATACAGTGGCATAATGGATTTCATATTTACTGTGTCTCAATGATTTCTGTATTAAATATGTTCAGTTTAGAAGGAAAAAACCTTTTTCTAACTGTCAGTTCCTGCAAATTCAACCTGGAATCTGAAAGTTAAGCTGGGTTCTTTCTCTCACACTGCCAGCAATAAAGATTCTGCCATGAAACCTTAATTAATAATTCTGTTGGGCAATTCAGAGGCAAAACAGAATCCAGTTCTCTCCCTTTCTCTCTCCCCCTGAGCTGTATTGCTTTGCAATGCTACCAAGACTAAAAAATTAATTAATAATTAAAGCAGATGTGATTCTGAATATCTCTGGGGAAATACTTCTGACTAAGAGAGTGCCATTTTTACATACATGTTTTACAGAATAGACCCACACTCATAGATATAACTAAAGATGTGCCTCACAAACAAACTATTCCTTTATTCCGTCTAAAACCATATTAGAACATTCTGCTTTAAATGGCTTACCCCATTGCTGTAACTAACCTCCATTGCATATCCCTGCATTCAAGAAAGTTAATATTGGTGGATATTGACAGCAAAGGCGAACACAGGAAATCTGTCCCTTTAAAGGGGTTACATTAAAAAGTGATTTTTAATAACCTGCACTTCTTACAGCTCTAAATACTGAGTTGCAAACAGACAAAGATGTGTTGGACTGTAAATGTACTCATGTTTATGATGGCTGCAATTGAGGGTAAACAGTTGCCTGCATATGCCAGCTACTATGGAAATATGTTTTTTAAGTTCTAATGTGGGCTGTAAACCAAAACTACTTCAGTTCAGAAAAAAATTCAATACTTAAACTGTGGAGAGAAGTAGCTGATGCCAGAGAAAACATACTCATTTAATAATGTTTGAACATAGAGCTGTGATGCAGTTTGCAGCAGGGCAGTGAGAAAAACCCACAACTAATCCTTCATTGCTGCTGTCTGAACTTTTGGTTGTCTGCCATCCTTTAAACAGCGACTTCTTTTTTCTGGTGACTCAATGCGTGAATGACCTAGTGTGGAGAGTTTAAGCTACATACAAAAAGAGATGTTAGTAAGAAATAGCCAAAAGTTTTGTAAATCAGACTACACACACCAGCAGATCGGATTTTTGTATCTTAACTCCTCTTCAGTGCCTACAGAAAAATGTAATAAATGGAGACTTCTTTTTAAAGGAGATATTAAATTGCTTAGACTCTCCTCCCCCTCTCCTCTCTAAAAGCGTTTGGTGATATATGGAAACAAAATTCTGTTGAGTTCTTGGTTTTTAAAGCTTATAAATGCTAACCTTTGGGTAGAAGTTTCTTTGATTATTTTTGACCTCCTCCCTACCCCCTTTAATATAGCTTTTGGATTGGTGTGTTTAAATGGCATTAAGTGATGAATATGATTAATTTTTACATTTGGAAAGCCATGGAATTTTTACTTATTTTAAAATAATGGGATTATGGGAGTCAGAGCTGTAACTGCATATAACTGTTAACTACTGTTTTAAAATTGGCTTTGTTCCTATGTGTCAGTCTCTCTACCATTTATCTGCAAAAAGTGTTGGGACATTTATTTGCAGTCTGGAGCATAATCCTGTAAAATGACGAGTCATATATTTGCCTCATCAGTTTTTGTCTTAACTATTTTAACATGATCTTCCATTGATAGCACCATGTTGTTTCTTAGCATTACAAATTAGTGAATATGTAAATCCAGGTCTATACAGTTTAAAAACTGATGCAGTTTATCAATCCATCATCCCTAGCAAGAAGCCCATAAAAATCTCTCTGTAGATATGGGTACATATTGGGGGATTCCTACTACTCCATGCAGCTGTGCAATGAGGTAAATAATGTGTTGTGACATGGTCAGTAAATGTTAAGACAACTACAGAGAGAGAGTCCAGAGATCGGGGTTTTTTTATATGTTTGTTTAGGGGAGGAGAGAGCATGACCCTTTCTACTAAAGAGACTGATCCCACAAACCTTACCAGAACTAGGGTTTGCTCCTGTGAGGAACCTCATTAATTTCAGTGGAACACCTCAAAGTATTAACCTCTCTTCCTGGTGGTAAATATTTTCAGGATAGCTTGCCTCTACTGTTTGGGAGTTGTTTTTTATAGAATGGAGGACAAGAAATAGATCTCAGAGGCTATGTCTACACTGCAAAGAAAAGCCTGTAGCTCTTGAGTCTCAGAGCCCAGGTCAATTTACTCGTCTTCACGGAGCTTGGTCTGCGGGGTTAAAAATAGCAGGGTAGATGTTCCAACTCGGGCTGGAGCCCAGGCTCTGAGACCCTCCCCCCTCACCAGGTTTCAGAGCCCAGGCTCCAGCCCAAGTGGGAACGTCTGCACTTAACCCTGAGCCCCGATGAATTGACCCAAGCTCTGAGACTTGTTGCTGCAGGTTTTTCTTTGCAGTGTGGACATACCCTTATAGAGTCTAAAGATAAGGGAGGGCGGGAGATTGATTTATAGGCCATCTATTCAGTTTCCCTCCCAGTTTCCCTTGTGTAAATCTTCTAGTGTTTTGTCCAATCTAGTTTTAAAATGTCAAATTGTAGAGCTTCCTTTAAGGAAAACACTACAGCGATGGTCACATAAGAAGACAGACTGCTCTGCCAGCTACCAGATATCACTGTCATTGTTTTTCCTGATATTCCACCTCAATTTTCCCTGTCTTAATTTCAGCCCATTGCTGCTAGTTATACACTTTTACTATGCTAAGTAATTTCTCCCCTCACTTTTGCCTTTTCATCCTTCCAGTATTTGTATTTATTATGCTCTCCACACCCTGCCTTAGTTGATCAGCCAAGCTACACATGAGAGGAAAGTTTGATTTCCTCTTCTCCTCCCCTTCCCCTACTCCCCGCCCCCCATTATTTTGGTCAGTATCTCTCTGGTAATTAAGTACCCACAAGTGCAAACAGCATTCTAGTTCAGGATGTAAATTTCAGGAGGAAAAGCCATTCTGCTGAATAGAATTGGGCTGATGACCTGGACTTAACACTTTTTGACTAATTCTAATATCAAAATATCTGCTCCAAGAAATCCTTGATAGATAGACCAGTATTTCCTCTACAAACAAATTTGTTTAGTCAGTTATTTGAACAACACCACACACTGCCATCCTTCTCCTCCCTGCCTTTGTAGATACCTCAGAGTACTATGTTAATGTACATTTTGTTCCTTTTCATGAATAACAAGCATCTGAGAGTCTCACAAGAGCCCCATGCAGTTTGTGTTTGTAACTTTATTTGTGTATGATTTTTACATCATGTACGTTTCCTGACACTAACAGTATTGACTTTGTTTACTTAGCTTGTTGAGCTGTACTTCATTCAAATAACACTATGCAAAACTGTAACACTGATTTGGTAATTTAAGATTAAAAAAAGTTTAAAAATTTATGTTTTTTGCATTTATTTTGCAGTATATTTCCACACAGATAACACAGTATGTTTTAGTTGAGTTAACAGACTCCATAAAGTTACTTAGTGCTAAATCCATTGTTTAAAAAAAGTTACCTCATAAAAATATTTTACAACTGTAATCCTAGTTTATTTCATATTCTAGAACACATTAAAATCATGCAGTATAACAGGAAACACACTATTTACACAGTTTCTGTTCTTGCTGTCTATATCCAGGCAACAATACTCAACTCCTCTTGCTCTCTATAAAGTCATATTCTTTCACAAAATGTGTAGCTATATTTTTAAAATCCTGTTTTTAATTTTTGTTACCAGTATATAGGGGTTGAGTTACCCAAGATGGGGCCAAAATTACTCAGAATATACACCACTGTAACTGAAGACAGAATTTGGTCCTATATGATCTCCACTGATTAATCTTTCAATATTTCACCTTTTTCCCCCTTCATGCTTTGATCTATTTAATGACTTGAGTATTTTGGCTGAGACTGCACTGTAAGGAGTAGAAGACAAGCTCATTTCTTACCTGCAGATTATTCATAGTTACAAGTACTACTTTTGTCATTAGGACAAGTAAGAACAAACAGTAAGATTTTTTTCATTCCTAAATAAGCAAAATTATTCCAGGGATGATAGAAACCATATTCTATCTCTCTCACTCCCATATTTATTCTTAACAATTCTAAATAGGATGTTCTGTTGGAAGAGCCTCCATGTTTGCAATAACTGAAACAACATTGAATCTAAAAGGCAAGAGTTTTCATTGTAACAATTAGGCAAGATCTTTCTTGCCTAGGTTTGTTTTTATACTTCAAACCAAATAAGCAGTTTTTATGAACGTATGTATCTCCCACTGTTCCACATAATCTCTTTGACCACTTTCTACTCCCCTTCAGTTCATCAGAGAATAAAAGCATAAGAATGGCCATACTGGGTCAGACCAGTGGTCCGTCTAGCCCAGCATCCTGTCTTCTGTCAGTGGCCAGTGCTGGATACTTCAGAGGGAATGAACAGAACAGGGCAATTATTGAATTGTCCAGTGCTAGCTACCGGCAGTCAGGGGTTTAGGGACACCTAAAGCACAGGGTTGCCTCCCTGACCATCTTGGCTAATAGCCACTGATGGACCTTTTCTCCATGAACTTATCTCATTCTTTGTTGAACAGTTATTCTTTTGGTCTCCACAATATCACCTAGCAATGAGTTCCATAGGTTGACTGTGCATTGTGCAAAGAAGTACTCTGCTGTCTCGTAATTTCATTGGGAGATCCCTGGTTTTCGTGTTAGGTAAAGGGGGTAAATAACACTTACTTTCTCCACACCGTTCAGGATTTTATAGACCTCTAACATCTCCCACCTTACTCCTCTCTTTTCTAAGATGACTAGTCCTCGTCTTTTTAATCTCTCCTCATCTGGAAGCTGTTCCATACTCCTAATAATTTTTGTTGCCCTTCTCCATGCTTTTTCCAATTGTAATATTTTTTTTGAGATGGGATGCCCAGAACTGCACACAGTATTCTAGGTATTGGAGTACCATAGATTTATATCATGACATTATTTTTCTGTCTTATTATCTATCCCTTTCCTAATGGTACCTAATATTGTTAGGTTTTTTGACTGCTGCTGCACATTGAACAGAAGTTTTTCAGAGGACCATCCATGATGACCCCAAGATCTTTTTTTTTTTTACCATATTTGAATATACAAGTGTACTTCAGTCATCCCACAGAATAATGTGGCAAATATATTCTACATAACGTTTTTAATTCATACGTTATAGACTGTGTATTTAAATTCAACATCTGGATCAGTTGGTCTTAAAGCACTATTACTCAGAAGAACAAATTACTTTTGATGTATTTTCCTGCCAAGGGCTTTATTCCTGTCTGACTCCTTGATGAGTAAGGGGCTACTCATAGCACCTGAAAGGAGGAGTGCACTGACTATCACAGTGCTTACTTATTTTAAAGGAAGAATGGAGTTTTCTAGTATTTGTATTATCTCAATTCCAGTGAGAAAGCATTACTTCCACAAAAAAAGATTAATATAAAAAAAGGCACTTCTTTCCTAAGGTTAAAACAACACCCGCCAACCCCAAAGTATCCTAATGTCCTACATGTTTGGTTAATGTGCTTCAAGAAAATTTCACAACATTGAAGAAAAGTACCTTAGTGATCATCTCTCCAAATGCAATATCACCCATTACATTAACATACTGTACCAAATATTTTTCCTCACATGATATGCCATGTAATCATTGGTTTTGGTCTACCCTGACAAATTTGGTTAGTTCTAAAAGAAATAACAAATGCCAACATATGTGGAAGCTCAAAGAGAGACTTTTGCCCCCCATCTCTTTTGTTTCATTGAGAGTAAAGCAGAAAGGTCTGACCAGTCCCGCCATTGGCTTGTAACCAGACAATGTCATAGACAAAGAATTTGCTTTTATTAATTAATATGAGCAAAATGTAAATGTTGAATGATCTCCAGTTGCGCTACCAAACACATTCTTTTTTGCTGAGATCTCCAAAAAGACCCTTGTGGTAAAAATGTACAGTTTCTTTAACACTGAAATGTCAAGATATATTAAGTTGTTATTTCAAACAGCTGAACTTCCTTCTGTCCCACACAGGTTTCTTTGTTTGTTTGTTTTTTGCCCCCTGTTTCCTGCACTGATGGATTTTAGTGTCCACCATTCATGTGACTTTTTTTCTTGCTTTGTAGTGTCTGCCCAAAAACAGGTAGCAGGTTAGACTTTCTGCATTTCAATCTGTTGGTGGTGATGGGGATGTCTAGCCTGACCTTTTCCATTCAATTTATATACAGAACTCTTCTGTTGCCGTTTTTTGAAACACCACACTGCCAGGATACATGCAAACAGTAATAAACATAGAACAATCACAGTGATAGCTATCATGGGACCTTTACTTGGGCTAGGACAATCCTCTCCTACACAAGGTTCAGAAGTGGGGAGAAGTTTTTCTCCTGTGCCATAAATGAGATTTTCTTGCTCAAGTAATTCATTAGACAATGAGTCAGAAAAGACATCCCGAGTTGGTGTAGTGGTTGCTGCTTGTGTTGGGTATGCTGTTGTTTTTTCTGCCTCTGGATATGGAATGTGGTCAATGGGACTGACTGTTGTAGAGGTTTTCAATGTAGCAGTTTTCAAGGTGGGGTAGTCATGCTGTGTAGTTGTTGTAGTAGACTCCTGAGTCACAAATCCCAAAGATGTAGTTGGGTGATACCTGATCACATCCTCAGAGCCCTTGCTAGCACTCACGTTCTCGGGAGCACTTGTTGGTGTTAGTACTAACGGTACTTCTTTGATCCCATAATCACGTATCCTTTTTGGGGCTGCCATGATCTGTGTTAAGTCCTTGTCTGGAGCTGGATTACTGTTGCCTGCTTTTCTAACTTCAACATGATTTGGTTGATCAGTTGTAAGGATAATGTCATCTTCTGTTCCCATCGATCCATCAACCTTATCCTCCTCTTCGTCATCCTCCACTGCTTCCTGAGTTACAGGGTAACCATCTAACCAGGATTCATCAGTATTGGTGACTGTATCTTTCATTGCCTTTGTATCATTGTTCACAAGAACAGGTCCAATGGGGAAATCCTTGCTGTCATAAATCATTTTGTTGCCAGGTTCATTATAGATGGTTTTCACTACAATGTGGTTGTTGCCATCAGAAAATTGTGTTTTAGTGGCATCGTTTGTGTCTTTGTCAGATTCAGGCTCATTGAAAGACTCTGCAGGGAACCAAAACAAGTGTTTTTGGCTCAGCAGTGACACAGGTGATTCAGTTGATGCCTTGCTTCCTTTCTCAGTAGAATCTATATCCTGAGTAACATCTTTGCTGCTTCCAACTCTTTCTGCCTCTGTATCTTTAGGGTGGGAAAACTCCTGCTCTTGTTCCTCCACCCCTTCCTCTTCGCCATGCTCTTCCTCATGCTCAGCCACAGGCATCGATCTGTCATCGGGAAAATTATCTTCATAGTCAATGTGTGCCTCAGTTTCATCTGAAAAAGTTTTTTAAAAAAGTTTAATTTGGTAGAAAAAACACTGGGCTCCTGGAATGAGGACTTGTTGTTATGCTTTGAATTAAGTGTTGTGCAGTGGTGTCCTTTAAAACATGGCTTACCATATTTTACATGTAGTTCTGCCTTTCCTTGAAATATAAGTGATCACCACAACTCTGATATATTATAGCAAGTTATATACAGTGTGGATAAAGTTGCTACAATTTTAACTTTAAATTTACTGACTTTCCAACACTCTTAAAAAAACACACACAATTTATTATGCCCCCAGTTAAAGTTGCATACATGTTTCCACTCTAAAGAGCCTTTTCAGTTGCTTATAATTTTATCAGGTGTTCACCTTTTGGACTGTTTTCCAACTCTGCTCCCTGAGGGCAACATTTTTAAAAATTTGAGCAAAACAGTTCAGCCATTTTCAAGCAGAGGGGAAAATGGGAGGAAAAGAGACTGTTCTGCTTTTGTTTCAAAAGTTTCAAATTTTTAAAAATAGTCCTAAATATTTACAGGAAAATATTCCCTGGGACACATGCCTTCCAGTGGTCTGGTGAAAATTAATTTTTATTTGCCCAATTTATGAAGGTTTAAATATATGTGTGTGTATAATGTCGTCTATTATGCACAATTTTTATCATTTTTTTTAATGACGTCCCAGTGTTCCACTGACACTGTGCTTGTGCATATGTGAATTGGTAGGAATTTCTCATCCATATGTGATCTGGAAATTGACTGATGTATACATGCAAAGAGGTAAAGTTAAGGTTTACAGGCATTTCCTGATCCCTGAGTGTTTTACTTTGAAGCCTTACACTGCCAACATTGATATTTCAATTAAATGTTCTCTTAGTGTTGGGATTTAATATTACCAACCATAATACCTCTTTAAAGCTTTTTTCTGGGAACTATATTCCATTGTCAGAAACTGCTTCCCAATGATTAGCACTGCCAAATTTATAAAAGTCAAACCTGATGCTGTTTTTATACCAAATATCAACAAGACAAAGGGATGGTGTTGAAATCCTGGGCCTGTTGAAGTCAATCGGAGTTTTGCCATTGACTTCTAAAGGGCCAGGATTTAACTCTGAATCTCTAATGCTAGACCACCGTATGCAACAAAAAGTATATAACTGCTGATTGTATAAAAACAGCTTGCTCCTATCAAGGTATCCTTCAAGGAAAGACTAAAACAATTTCTAGAATACATTGCTAAAAATCTACTTTTGAAGAGGTGTAGTATTTGATGTATTTGACCTGAAGGGTCAAACTAAGTCTTGACTATTGAAGTCAATGGGAGTGTGCCTCAAAAAGGACTATCAGATTAGGCCCTATAAACACAGAGGAATGATATTGCCACTGAAATACAGTCAGCTCTTTAGTGGAAGGGTAGCAGCCCTGGGGCCCTTTGCATTCTGCACAATAACAGAGTAGGGGAAATTCTGGCTAGGGATACACAGAGAAACCTTTGATCTGATATGTGCCATGGGACTTTGTCCAATACAGAGCAGACAGGACCTCAGTTTTGAAAGGTCTCATCTGGAAAACACTCACTGTATGTGATATGGAGCTGTATTTATGCACCTCAGAAGAATGAAAGGCTTGCCTGCTGGGATGTAAAACTATGGTGCCAGGTATTTAAATACTGATACCTAGAATTCAGAATAATACCCTCAGCCATCACCATTTGGACTACACATCTATTTCAATAAATAGATTGTTACCAAGAGGGCTGCTGGAACAATTTTTACTGTGGGGGTGCTGAGAGCCATTGAACCAGACTAAAACTTGTACATAATGGAAACCACTTCAATCCAGGAGGTGCTGCAGCACCCCCAGCACTCCTAGTTCCAGCACCTATGGTTACCAAAGAACAATCAAGTGCAGTATGGAGGAAATAACATCATTTTTGAGTTTGATATAGAGACACTCCCCCAGCCCTTTCATCCCCACTACTCATTGCACAACAGCCTGAAATAATCAAGGCTTACAACACTAAACAAAAGTTTCAATTAAAGACAAAAAATAGAAGACTGCATTACTATTTATATTTCTGCTGTTATTTGAGAAATAATTACAGTCCAATGAAAATTTTGCTATCTAGGCAGGATGCCCGATTTTGAGCTCACATCAGTTTTACTCAATTGAAAGTAGATGCAATTGCTCCTGGTTCGTGCTGGCATACAAGCCTGGAAAATAAACTGAAGCAGAAAAACCAGAGACTGTTTAACCTTCAGTGGAGATACTGAAGCAATGAACCTGAGCCTAGCGAGAGGCAGGAAAGAAATCAATAACAGGAAACTTTCAATGCATCAGTCTATAATGTACAAAGTCTTGTGTTTTTACTGTCTTGTTATAGGCTAACAATTTAGGGTGAGATTCTTGACTGGGGCCTCTCTCAGATTCTGAGTGACAGAATCTCCATGGGCTCCATCCCTGGACCCAAAGCATGTGAGAGAGCTGCACCCTTGTGCTGACTTACACTATGAGGGTAATGTGTAGCTTCACTCTCCCGAACCCCTTCCCCCAACACGCTCCCTGCTTCCCCTCATAACAAAGGGTTAGGATGTGTCTGGTGTAGGAAGCAGATACACCAGCAGAGAATTTTCCCCAGACAGAGAAACTTCTCCAATGGTCCTCTCTGGTCAGTTGAAAACATGGGAAAACTTCCATGCGATGCAGAGTGGATTTAGCAGACAGGAGAATTCAGCCCTTTGAAGCACAAACATTTCTGGTAGGACACAAATTTTTCTAACTATTCATAAAAATGTGCTCGTGCAATCTTTCATATCTTAACTGGTATTTGGAAGATTACCAGAATATTTAATCAACAGGTTTGTAAAATAAAATCACATATAAACTGTCAACAAAATATAAAACAGCTACAACATGCCAGCCTCGATGCCTTAATTCCCTTCTCCCACTCATGAATTTTACCACAGTGCCCTCTGGAAAGAATGCCTCACGCCAGCTTGCCAACTCACCACCTCCTTCTTATTCAAATCCCTCCTAAAAAATCTCTGTGTGATGCCTGTTACAACCTGGCCCAGTCATCCTCTGTAAGTAGACCCAACATGCTTCTAAGCCACTGTAGACTACACAATCCAACTGCAGTGAGGATGAGGGGCAGCGAGCGACAGAGGGAGGCAGGAAGATGGAGTGAGTGGGCTGGGGCCTCGGAGAAGGGGCAGGGCAAGGGTGTTTGGTTTTGTTCAGTCAGAAAGTTGGCAACCCTACAACTGCCCCAGACCCTGGAACCAGGACCTCAGACCTTCTGAGCCCCCTAGGCCTGTCTACACAGTGTTTTGGAGCATGTGGGAATGCGCCTCCTAGCCCAGAGACTCATGCTGGGTGCTCTAAAAGTAGCTGCATTGACGGCACTTTGTAGTTGCAGGTTGGGATGGAGTTCTGAAGCCTAGCAGGGTTACCAGTTTTGGTTGGATGTATTCCTGGAAATTTCATCACATGACATAATCTTTAATTCTTGGAGACTCCAGGACAATCCTGGAGGGTTGGCAATCCTTAAGCATAGGGAAGGGTGTGGGCTTTAGAGTCTAAGCTCTACCCAAACACTAAACTTCAAAATGTTGTCTATGCAGCTACTTTTAGAGGCCCGCTTATCTGAGTCTGTCAATGCAGGTTCTCAGGTTTGCTCCCAGGGGGTCCAAAATGCTGTGTAGACTTCCTCCTTTTTGCCTACACATGCTCCCCCACCACCCCAGAGATCCACTCTGACTTCTAGTTTAATTCTTTTGGGGAAAGTGTGGTAGGAAGGCAAGGAACACAGAATTTATTAGGTTTCAGAGTAGCAGCTATGTTAGTCTGTATCCACAAAAAGAACAGGAATACTTGTGGTACCTTAGAGACTAACACATTTATAAGGGAATTTCTTAACCTGTTCTTAAAAAGCACTAGAGATTAACAGATTTTTGCAAAATAAAAGTCCTCAGATGCAGCTCCTGCTCCACCCCGGTCTGATCTCACCCATTCTGTGAGGCAGAGCAGGTCTTGTCAGTGTTTCAGGCTAGGCAGAGTCCCTCCTGCCTTCTCTCTCTCTTTCCAGCCCAGTCTGCTGGCCCATGGAGATAGATGGCTCTGATTCACACAGAGAGAGAAGCACTTCCACACAATCTGTCTCTTTCTGCAATGTGCTCCGCTGGCATGCTTGATCGCTTTATGTCCCCGTGTTCTTGCGATATGAAACAGGGCAAATAGGAGCACACAGTTTACCTTGTCTGCCATTATTTATTTTGGAAGCCTGTATTCCCTCTCACTCATCTCTTCTCTAAACAGTCCCAATCTCTCTTCATATGGAAATTTTTACAAGTGTCTAATCAGTCTTCACACCTGGCTCTGAAAGCCTTCTATTTCTAAAATATCCCTTTTGAGATAGGGTGACCACAATAATCCAGGTGAGGTGAGGGTGTAACATTGATTTTATATGTTGGTGTTTAACCAACCCATCTGCCACCCTCTCCATACTCTCTCTCTCTCTTTTTCTGTGTGTGGTGTAGCATCATTATCTGTTTTTCAGATAGGAAGTTCTTCAGGCCAGGAGCTTTATTTTGTGTATTGAACAGCTTTATTTTGTGTATTGACAGATCACTTTATCAATGCTAAATAATAGTAATAAATGGCCTTGCTACATAAAGTGAAATTCTGTCTTTTCAGAATCTCTTTTGAAATACATTTTCTGTTCTTTAGAAGGATTTTCCTACTGAAATATCTAAGTCAAGTAATAGCATGAGCTCTTGATAAAATGTTGGTCTCCTATCAAGTACCCAGAATTTGTTCTCTTTGGGCCCAGTTGCAGCACTGTAAATTGCCAGTGTAGACAAGCCCTTAGATAATCATTGTGGTCCAGGTTGTAAAGCTGCTATAGCATATTCTCATATGCAGTGTCTGGTGTTTGTACAGTTTATAGCAAAGAAGACTATATACATAACTAATGTTAGCTTAGGGGATGCCAGAATGAAAGGATCTATTAATCTCTTTAAACATCAAAGGAAGCATTGCCCTGAAGCTTTGGCCTCACATAGTCCTGGATTGCTTCCCGTAGTAGTAGTAGTAGCCCATTCTTTCTTCTTGGTTTTAGACCTCTAGGTGAGGCCTGCATTTGGTATTTAGCAAGTTAATGTTATGAGGACAGCCTTTTTAGCAGCTGTGGGCCCTGTGTTGCAGCCACTGGAGCTTACTTTTTACACTCAGTTTTGCCCACTACCTAAACACTTTTTGGAGCTTTCTACCTTCCAGGTCATAGGATCATAACTGAAGACTAGTGACCAAAGTCCACCCCTTATTTAAACAGCTGTAGCCTTTATTTACTTGCATTTAAACCAATTACCAGCTGGTTTTAAAGTGGCTGTACCTTTCCTTTTAGGCAGACTTGGCTTTAAAAATGCTCGTATTGAAAAGCATTGGTCCAAGATCCAAGTCTTTTTTTATTCAGAGTCCCAAACGCCTGCCCCCCACATTACTGCTGGGGACTCAGGGACTAATTAGAGTAAGGGACTACTTAATGTGACTAAGGATAGCAGAATCTCACCCTATGGAAATCATAATAATTAATACCTTCCATTTCTATACGGTACCTTTAATCTAAATCTCAAATTGATTTCCAAACATTAATGAATTAATTAAGTCTCTTACAATCCTTCTGAAATGGGTATAGTGATATCTGTTTGACAGGTGATCATGCTGTGGTATAGAGCTGTGAAGTGATTTGTCTAAGGCCACAAAGTGAGTGAGTGCAGAGCTGAAAACAGGAACAATGGATAACAATATTTTTTGACAGGCCTGTGAAATATTTTGCCTGTGAGATTATACCACCCTGTTCCCCCTACACACACACCCCCCACAAAGGAATAGACTTTTGTCCCAACATGTCCCAAAATAATAGTAATAAAAAAGTGTACTGACTTTTATTCATCATCCTATTCTGCCTTAATGTGAATTGATAACAATCTTAGTTTTTAAAAATGATTGTAGTGGGACTATGCTAGAAAGGGTGAGGTTGTAGAATCTGGCCCATAGTGCTTTGGGATGAAAGCTGTTACAGATATTTATTATGAGTGGAATTTTCAAAAACACTTAGCCCTGGTCTACACTAGAGGGGGGGATCGATCTAAGTTACGCAACTTCAGCTACGTGAATAATGTAGCTGAAGTTGATGTACTTAGATCGACTTACCGTGGTGTCTTCACCATGGTGAGTCGACTGCTGCCGCTCCCCCGTCAACTCTGCCTGCACCTCTCGCGGCGCTGGAGTACAGGAGTCGATGGGAGAGCGCTCAGGGGTCGATTTATCACATCTAGACTAGACGCGATAAATCGATCCCCACTGGATCGATCACTACCTGACAATCCGGCGGGTAGTGAAGACATACCCTTAGTGTTGGCCTCATTCGGCTTCCACTGAAGTCAATGGTAAAATTTACTCCAAAGGGAACAAAGCCAGGTCAAAGATGAATGCTTTTGAAAACCCCACCTTGTATGTTTCTTTTAGTGCCCAGCATGGGTCCTTTTCAAGCAGAGGTGATGTGATCTCTGCTCTCACGAGCTAACAGTCTAAAAGGACAAAAAAACAGACCAGGGAAAGCAATAAAATATACAAGCAAAAGGATAAAAGTAAAGGCTGGCAAGCATCATTTTAGTTCAAATTTGGGGACAGGGAATTGATATGATTTCTCATATATCTGTTATGACTTGTTTTTTAGAACATAAGCTTTTGGAGGTATTTATTCTGTTTGACCAGTGCCAGGTACAATGAGGCCTCTAGGAGCTTTCACAATGTAAATGTTAATGCTCGTATCAGTTTTGTGTGTATACAGGGGTTCTCAAACTTCATTGTACCGTGACCCCCTTCTGACAACAAAAATTACTACATGACCCCAGCAGGAGTAACTAAAGCCTGAGCCTGCCTGAGATCCTGCTGCCCCGGGTGGAGGGACCAAAGCCCAAGCCCAACCACCCTGTTTGGGGGGCCAAAGCCTGAGCCCCACTGCCTGTGGCTTGGGTGGCCAAAGTCTGGGGCTTCAGTCTCAAGCAGGGGACCTGTAACCTGAGCCCCACCACCCAGGGTTGAAGCCTTCGGGCTTCAGCTTTGACCCCCGGTAATAGGCTCGGGCTTTGGCCCTGGGCCCCAGCAAGTCGAACGCCAACCCTGGCAACCCCATTAAAACAGGGTCGTGACCCACTTTGGGGTCCCAACTCTCAGTTTGAGAACCACTGGTCTATAATGAACCAATGGTTTAGGGCAGAAAAAAGGAACATTGTCACTTAGCAAGTGGTGGTTTCCTTTTCCCCCTTTAAGACAGCCAGAGTATGTCACACAATACCAGCTTTCAGATCCTTATTACAATCGCAAGCTTCAGGATATATTTTCTGAAACAAATACATTCTCTTCACTGCAGAAGAAAAAATAATAAACTGCAAAAATGTATTTTCCTGTTCTCTGCCTAAGGTTGCTTTGTTTGGGTTGAAATTCCTGTGTTTTCAGTTTTAACACAGTGCCCTTTCATAGTGGGAAATGGCAAGAAACAGTAACTATATAGAAGCATTTTTTCCCTCAAGAATATCTTGATTAAAAAGTATAGTGCATTACCTCAAGTGTGTAAAACATTTTAGGCCTCTTGCAGCATATTCTTTATTAATTTTTGATGTACTTCATTGTATCCATAATCCATTGACGACAACCAAATGTCAAACTTTAAGATTATTTTGTTCAATGCGCTTGTGCTAATTCTTCCAAAATCTTTCAGATTGTACTATTAATTAACTATTGTATTAATTAATTATTTTTAAGATGGGCAATAGTAATATATGACAAACAAAGCTTGTAGAGTAATCATAATATTATGTAGCTCTTACATGGCACTTTTTGTCTGGAAATCTCAAAATGTTTTGCAAAGCGGGGTGAGAATAATTTATTCTCATTTTACAGATGGAGGCAAAAAAAGGGCACAAGGAGGTGAAGTCATTTACCCAAACTCACAGAGTGAGTCATTGGCAGAATTGGGACTAACAACCTGTTTTTTTGATTACCAGACCTGTGTCCTCCCTATTGGTCTATGAGGCCTCTATGTGTAAAAGCATTAAGGCTGATTATGTATCTAGTCACTCAGAGCAGTTTCAGAATCAAGCCAGTTGTTTGGGAAATGTCATTTTAATGTAACAGTTTTTCCACACAGGAATTAGATATGCATTACAGTATCTTTTTTGTGGTTCCTGTCTCTGACAGGAATCAGGTGCAATAAAAGTTGTGATACATGTTTCCAAAAGTAAACCTTCACTGAAATAGAATCACTTTCCAGCATCAAAGCATCTGAAAAGCTCTGTTCATGGTCCTCCGCTGGAACATGTTCCCCAAAAACATTTAGTGATTATTTTTCTCTGCTGTACCAGAAAATATCAACAACGACATATAACCCAGCTTCCTTTTAATTCTAATTCAATTCTTTTGATTCATTCTTTATACTAAATTCTCAATTTTTTTATAGTTAATTCTAAGGTTGCAAAACAGGCATCCCAGAAGCCTAAATTACATTTCAAAAGTGACTTATGCATATAGGAGCCTAAGGGCTTGTCTACACAGGAAGCTATTGTGAAAAAAGGTAGTATGTGAATGTAAAGCACAATAGCTGTTCCTCACTATCTCCTCATGTGGACATTCTTATTCCACAGTAAAAGAGCCTTTGTGAATTAAGTTAATCCACAAGAAAGCACTCAGTCCAGAATAAGAGTGTCTACATGCAGAGCTAGTGAGGAATAGCTATTGCACTTTACAATCACATCCTAGTTTATTTCACTAAAGTTTCCTCACGTAAACAAGGCCTTGGGTTCCCAAATCACTTGGGCACTTTCAAAAATGTAACGGCTGTAGTACTAGTGATGACTCACTTTTACGGAAAACTGCTTTGACTTTTCCTCCTTTTTACCCAGTATTTGCTGGTGTCTATTCATGACATTAAATAACGGAGCAGATCCCAAACATTCCAGGCATGTGTATTCTGAAATGGGGACAGTAATGCCAATCAGTGTAGACCATTTTCATTCCATTTGGAATTTTGAGAGGCTCTTTCTGTTTTACTTGTCTGGTCCCAGTTGTGTCATGACTGCCCAATCCTTTTTTAAAGAAGTGGAAAGTTCTGCCAGAAATAATTTCTTAGAAGTTTGATACTTCTCTGAACAAGCAGTGAAATGTTGACAAGGAAATTCTGAATACTGTTCCAGTCCCAAGCTTTAGTTATTGAATGGAATTATGTACAAAAGTAGAGAAAAAAAGCAAAGGAACTCATTTGAAAATTATGTCAGAAACTGTATGCAGTGGGTCACTTTGGCTGAGTTATTTTTATCTAAATTAGAAATAAAGCTGGTTGCGGGGACAGATCCTCAGCTAGAATAAATTAAATCAGTAGCACTTCTTATAATTTTATCATGAGTTTTACAATGTTTCATTTGTTTTCTTAAATCACTAATTCCTGGAGTAATGTCACTTAGTGAGAATCTCCGCTTTCACTTTGAAAAAAAGGAAATATCTAACCTTTGTGGTTGCACAGAAAAGCTTTGAAAACATGTCCCAAGTCTATTCTAAATGTTTAAGAAAATAGGAAAATAAAAAGAATCCTAATTTTAAAAAAGTTCATGATTTTTGCACTAATTTCATGATTTTTGCAGGTGGGGGTATGTTAACTTCATGTTGGAATGGTGGAGGGGTTGAGATAAGATACTATGTAGACTAGTTGAAAGTATTCGTTACTAGACACCATACGTTTTCTAAAGGTTAAAAGCCAACAGTGTAATCTTGGCTCCATTCTAGTAAATGGCATATCTCCCAATGACTTTAATGGGGCAAGGATGTGTAGGATGGGATTTCCAAGAGGGATGAGTGTTGGCCTAATTCTGCTCCCACTTAAGACAAGATTTTTACTAGTGCAGCATTGTCAACCCTAAAAGTTAAAACATCATGAGCCAGACCCCAAAAATCACAAGACTTTTTTTAAAAAAAGACTGTTGTCTTTTTTATGAGGGGTGTCTGTTGATTTCTGAACTCCCCATACCCATACCCACTATATCTGAGAAAGAGAATTAGTGTTGCCCACTCTCTCAAATGTATTGAGTAAAGTGACTTTGGCTCCCACTTCAGGACCAATCCCTATTTGCCTGATGGCACAGAGCTTCCAGCTTCTCCTCAAACCCCAACATTCTAGTTAAGTCCATACCCCCTCATCTCCACATCTGTCCATCTGCCCAATAATTAATTACACACTTCTAGCCCCCACATCTACCTGTCCCCCTAGGCCCCACACCAGCTCTGGGCTCCTTCACCCCCTTCCCAGTCCAGGGAGGTGGGGGGGACACTGCAGGTGCTTTTCTCCCCTTTCCCAGGCCTGGGAGGAGGTGGCTATAGGGTTTCTTAATCCCTTTCCCCCCTTTTCTTTAGGCCTGGTATTATAGGAATGGTTTTACTGTAGACTCTGCCCCAGACTTCCTGTGAGACCTGGGCACATAGGTTAAGTTATCCGTGTCTTAACTTTCCCAACCTATAAAATTGGAATAAAGCCTATCCACAGGAATATTTGGCATGACTAATACTTGAGCTCCTCCAATCTAAGGTGCTGAATAATTGCAAATTATTATTATTTGAAAACTCATTTATTCTGAGAAATATGGAAACATCCACACCCCTGAGAGAGATCATTAAGATGACCTAACCTCGAGTTTAGCCATTCTGTTGACCTAGCTACCACTTCTCAGGGAGGAGGAGGAGGAGGAGGATTACCTTCAACAATGGGAGAATCCCTCTGGTCACTGTAGTAAGTTCCTACGCTGAAGTGCTACAGCTGTGGCACTGATGCATTTTAAGCGTAGCTACTGTATATACCGAGGCTGAAGGTGAGGGCCAGAAAGGACTGAATGCAAAGGGGCAGTGGAGGGGCTTACCTGCTGATGTCTCACACCAGAGAGCTGGGCCCAGGGTAACAGTAAGAGGGCTGGAGGAGTGGGGGATGCTCCCCCGGTTAGGATGATCTCCCAGCAGAGAGGCTATGGTGGTTCCCAGTGGGGTTGTGCTCCATTTGGAAGGGCTGGGGGGAGGCTACCCTAGCAGAAAGACAGAAGAGGACTGAAAAAGAGTCCAGGTGTGGTAGGAGGCACTGATGTGTGGTACGTGAGGCATCAAAGGGTGAGATGTTTTGGGATTTTCATGACTACATGCACTGGTGTGTTCAGTGGAGGCAAGAGAGCCTGGTGTAGAACTCTTGGGTTACCTGAGAGGGGTAACTGAGGTGGGTGCACGGTCGTTCCTATGACAGAAGCTCTAGGGGTGTAGTCTGGCCACTGCTGCTTCGCTTTGTAACCCCACTTAGCTGCCTTGGTCCTGCAGATAGCACTGAGCATGCGGCTCCTCCGGCCTCCTAGCAACAGGGGGGGTTGTGGTGCTGCTCCTTCCTGGACTCTTCCCTCTGCTTCCTGTCAGTGAAAAGCAGAGAAGGGCAACCCAGCACCACAAGGTGACCACCTGCTCCCAGCTAGAGAAGAATGGGGGGGGACGAGACGACCTAGTGACCCCCCCCCGGCAAAGAGGGACGGTCTGGGGTACATCTGAGAGCCCACCCCCAGGAATAAGAGACTGAGGGAGGCTCCCTATCCCACAGTAAAAGGGTGCTAAATGTAGGGGAGTGCCAGAGGGAAGAGAGAACAGGGAGGAAAAATGCAGAAATTCTCTCCATCTCCTCCAACAAGGGAGCAGCTGAGGAACATGTCCCATGGGGTGGAGGTGAAGCTGGGTACCCTCTGATGGGGCATTAGTGCCTCTCAAGTAGAGGCAGTGAAGCGGAATAAGACACCTCCCTCAGGAGCAAAAGAAAGGGGAATAGAGACCCTCCCCCCACCTGTGAATGAGTCATGAGACTGCTAATAAAACAAACTTCTAAGAGAAATAGGGGGGCAGGAGAGGGAAATGGAGACCGCCAAGTGTGTGGAACAGGGTGGGAAAAGATTCCACTGAAGAAAAGAGAGACCCTGCCCCCAGTGGGGAATGCCATGAGGAGAGCCAAGTATGAAGACAGTGGAGAGAGACCCCAGAGCGGGACAGGAACCTCTAATCAGGCCTAAGGAGAGACACTTACAAAGGGAGGAAGAGAGCAACTGCAAAAAGAGCCCCAAGGGGGAAAAGAGAGGTGAGAGCCACCACCCAATGGGAGAGGGAAGTGGAGAGACCCACAAGGATGAGGCAGTGAAGCAGATGATCAAATGGTGAAAAGTACCCAAGGAGGGAGAGAGGAATGAAACCGAGTGGGTGGGGGAAGGGGACTTAGGGCAGACCCCTAGAAGAGGAGACACTCCAGTAAGAGGCTGTCAGTGAAGAGAGAGATTCCAGGCGGAAAGAGATGGAGTGAGACCACAGTGACGCAGCCTAGTGGGAGGGAAGAGAATAGGGCAGCAAGAGAGAGGAGGGATGGAGGGAAGGACAGAAAAATTAATCAGCAGAAAAACAAATGCTGAAAATAACAGAAAGAAAGAGACAGATGAAGAGACAGAAGGAAATAAAAATGTCGAATGACAGTTGAAAAGGAATAGAAGATAAATCATAGGAGACACAGTAAGTTATTATTCTTATCTGGCTAGCACCAATAGTTGCAAGGCACTTTACAGACTGGTGTAAATTGAAGGTGCCTGCCCTAAAGACCTTACAGACTACACAGGCAATGTATAATTGAAGGAAAATAAGTAGTGACGAAAACCAATACAATTGACGTTTTGTTTGGATTTATTACTATAAGTTTAAAGAAAGCTTAGTGCCAGAAGATTACCTGAAAACACTTTGATTTTTATATAGCAGGAACCCTCACGTGATATGATTGTACGGAAGCAGGGGTGTTTGGTTGGTCTGGTTCTATGGGTATTAGAACCCCAGTGTCCTATGTAGGGGGGTAACATGCTTTGTTTTGTTGTTAACAATGATGCTGACTTCTTCAGTATATTTTTCTGTGTTTCTGTGTGCATCTGATGAGAAATGTATGATAGTATTAAGAGCCCTGTGGGTGTGCTAGTTTTGGTGCAGGAAAATTAGCATTTTAAAGGAACAAATTTTGGCCACGTGGCAATTTATTGAAGTACAGATATAGATAAGCTTACTTTTTTTGGTTCCAAGTTTTAAAGTTTTTATAACTTTTCTAAAATTCAGAAAATTGTGCAAACTTTATTCAAAATCTATTGGTGGAAGATGCCTGGTTCTTCTCTCTCTGCGCCTCTACCCTCCTTTCTTTCTCAGCCTTCCCAAACACTAATTCAGTTTCCCCTGCTTTGGTTGGCTGTCTACAGGTGTGTATATTGCCCCAAAATTTCCCACTGGCAATGGCAATAATGAAAGCATTAGAGTAGAAAGGGCTGCAAGCATTTTAAGAACTGTGTTGTCTAAGCCTGCTGGAAGCAGAAATATGTGACAAAATGCTTAAGATGTCAATGGTGCATTGTCTACACTAGTGCTCCTATCATTGGTGGAGCTGAATAACTATTGGTGGAGCTGAATATCTGAGAATATGTATACATGACACAGCTTTTAGTGACACGGCTGTGTCGCTACAGCCATGCCACTAAAAGGTGCACAGTGTAGCTGCTGTTTGTCGGCTCTCCTGCTGACAAAAAACTTCCACCCTCAACGAGAAGCCTTAGCTTTGTCGTCAGGAAAGCGCTCCTGCCCACGAAGCGCTGTTCACACCAGCGGTTGTTGTCAGCAAAACTTTTGTCTTTCAGGGGGATGTTTTTTTAACACCTCTGAAAGACAAAAGTTTTGTTGTTCAGTTGCCAGTGTAAACAAAGCCTGAGAAACTTTAGATAAAATATCCTAGTGTAGACCAGGTCTAACTGTGAGCTCTTTGTTTTTGCAAGAGAGATGTCTAAAGAGGGGTGATATGCATCAATTTTAGGTCTGGTCTCATTTAGCATCTTCATTAATGCACTGGAGGAAGGAGTAAAGTGTATTAATTAGCTTTGCAGTGAAGACTCATTTGGAAGATGAGGACAGAGAAATTATGTGAAGTGTCACAGATGAGGTAAAAGTACAGGAAAGAAATAACAAAATGAGATTTTACTTGGACAAATGCAAGCAAGCTAATCTTGAAAAAAACAATATGGAACACAGATTTATTAGAAGGTTGATACTTGGAAATCAGTAATCCTGAAAGAAACCTAGAGGTGATACTGGACAACAAATTTAAAATAAAATTACAAAGTAATATAACACCACAAATGTGATGGATGTGGTTTTGGGATGTATTCAAAGAGAGAATCTGCTCAACTTTGGCGATTCCAAACCTAGACTGTAGGATTTAATTCTGAGCATCTCTGAATTCCCTCCAGTTTGCCCAGGTCTTTCTAGAGAGTAATAAAAAGGTAATAAACACTTTACAGGATCAGGCCCCAAGTCTCTCTAAAATTAATGGGAGCTAAGGCACTAAGCTCTTTATAGAAGAAACTGAAGACTTTGCAGGATTGGGCCAAAAAAATTAGCAGACAGGTGCATTCTGCACAAATTTCACACAAATTCTGCACAAATTTCTGACAGGCTTCAAGATGGAGTCATATTAGAACAGTGACAACATAATAATGGTATGGAAAACACAGCGATATCTATAGTTGAGAGAACCATGTTTTATATATGCAACTCTTGCAACTTTACTATGAAAGGATATAGGGTTTTCAGATATGTACTGTACACTTCCTTTAAGTATCCAAAGGCACATGCAAAATCCAGTTTTTCATTCCAGTACCCCAGGCTGTAGCAACTCTGGTGCTCAGTGTGGAAAATAAACATAGCACAAGACATACAAAACACTGCATTCACATCTTGTGCACTGTATCTGGTAAACAATGTATTTGGCTCACTAACAGTCTCTGGGCTTAACTACCTTGAACTGCTTTGAAAAATGAACCTCTGATTTTGTTATAACATCAGCAGTTAATTCCCTTCCTTAAGTAAATAAAACAAGTATGTTAAAGACCTATGAGTCAGATCCCACATCAGAAGTAGCAAATACAAAATAATAAACAGCAGATCACTACTAAGGGGCTGGTTCTAACATCATAGCTGGAGGCACATACCAAGAGCTTATTTCTAGTAAATGGGAATTGTGCCCAATACTGAAGAGAAAGGGGGTTTGTGAGAGTGAGGAGAAAGATAGTGAGTGTAAGGCAGGGTTATTAAACTGAGGATGAACTCTAGTAAAATATATTGAATACCCTCTCAGCAAAAGCACAACAGCAATGTGGCACCATGATGCAACATCATCCTACATGACGTGATGAAGTCTCATAAATCCACAGAGATGACCATCATCGGTGCACTTTAAAAATGGATGGTGTGCAACTTGAATTGCAAGTTCCACTTTGCCCCATGGCTTGAAAATCTAGTATGCTGGGAATGGTGTTCACACTTTTATATATGCTAATAACCAAATCCAGCCTTCCCTTCCATGCATGCAACCCCATTCAAGTTGTTTACATCTCTCAGTGCCACTCCCTTCCTTCTCTCCCTAAATCAATGGCCTCTTTCCTGATCTGGCTCACTAGAAAGAATGATCATGTTTCCTATGACCCCAAAGAGACTGGGAGAGACTCCTGGGACAAATCTGGCTGGTCAGCCCCCACAAACCAGAGGAAACAAAGAAAATAGGAGACAGTAAACGTTTTGTCAAAGTGCTAATCAGAGAGTTGTTTGGGTAGAACACTATGAGTCAGCAGAGTCAGCTGCTGTGCCTGCATGAACAAATAGCCAGTAACTGGTGCCCAAGTTTTTGGGGTCAAAGTTATATCCAGAGAAAGTGACAGGATGGATATCAGAAGCAACTAACCCTAAAAGATGCCCTTAACAGCAGTTAGTGGTAACCTTTTCATTGCCAGAGACTACTGATACATTGCATTCCAGTGTAAAAGGCTTAAGATTCCATAAAATGAGGAAACCATAAGTGATAAAACAGTATAATTAATTCTCAAATAACTGCATCCCTCCCTTTGGGTTTTTCAAAAGATACTTTTCAGAGTAGCAGCCATGTTAGTCTGTATCCTCAAAAAGAAAAGGAGGACTTTTCAACTTCATGAAAAAAATTCTCTCAGGTGCCACAAGTCCTCCTTTTATTTTTTCAAAAGATACTGGGTTTATTAAAGGAATGCACATATCGTCATAGGTGAGGCCTGGCCTGACATGAGTAATTAACACACGGAGCGAGGTCTCATTTTTTGGAAGAGAGAATTAGGGAAGGAAATAAATCATCAGGTTGAAAACAAACTCTTTGTGCTAAACAAGGTAAGTAAATAGGTCAGTAAGCTAAGAAGACAGAATGTCTGAACCAACTAAGGCTTTGTCTACACTAGCACTTTTGTCAGTAAAACCTTTGGCGGTCAGGGGTGTGAAAAAACACACCCCTGACTGACATAAGTTTCACCAAGAAAAGTGCCCGTGTGGACAGCGCTATGTCAGTGGATGTGCTCTCCTGCCAGCATAGTTACCGCCGCTCGTTGGGGGTGGTTTAATTATGCTGGCGGGAGAGTTCTCTCCTGCTGGCATAGAGCGGCTACCCTGGAGACCTTACAGCAGCCCAGCTGCAGAGGTACAACTGTGCACTGTAAGGTCTGTAGTGTAAACATAGCCTAAGATAAGAGGGAGAACATGCAGGGAACTATTTACTATGAACTAGATAACAAGGGACAAGGAATGTAGAGATGAGGTAAAGAGGACGTTGAATAATGGTCAGTATGTGCTGCACAGGGATTGGTTCCTGCAAAGTAACCAAGCCAAGCCAAAAATGTGTGATGCAATGTATTGTAAATACAACGAGATGTGTAATGTATAAAAAGGGAGAAGGTTTCTCTGTAACTTTGGAGCTGTGATGTACCCTGCATCCATCCACCGCCACCCTCCCTCCCCCCTGTGTTTGAGTCTGATCAACTCAACGTAGCATTGCTGTATGCCAAATAAAGATACCTGAGTGACAAAGGGTGGAGTCAAACTGAGTTCTTTGGAAGCGGAATGGAAAGATGTCTTGGAGGGAATCCCAACAATATGTAGGGCCAAATCCTGCACTTAGTTACACCCATTCCACCTCGCTGTGCAACAGCATGAAGAGTTTGATCCAGACTCTTTTGCAAAAAATACATAGATGGCAAGTTGTAGGGCCAAATTCACCATTGGTGTAGCTCCATTGGTTTTAAAGGCTATGCACCGGGGATAAACATAGCACTAAAGATTAAAATATTTAATTTTAATTAGTCTTTGCTTCCCGTAAAGGAAGCTTCTGCTGATGACTTCAGAGCATACTGGTACTAGTATATTTAGCACTCTGCCTTGTTACTGTTATTATCTATTAATTGTGTAACAGTAGTTCCCACAGGCCCTAATAATGACTGGGGGCCCCACAGTGCCTGGTTGTTGAACAAACACTAGAAGACATGGTCACCCTGGAACTTTTGACATATTATAAAGTGATATGGAACTCTGTGTTTAAAGTGTTGCCTGGGAAAATTAAGTTATGTAGCTGCTTATACTTTATGTTGTTAAGTTTGAGTGCATCCACTAGTCCATTTTTCCATTTATCTTGCTTATATGATGCATTTTATTATGGTCTGATGATAAAGTGATACGGTGGAGGTCTTGAGGTAGGTAGGTAGGGTCTGGGAGTTGCTGTAGACCTTTGTGTGCATCCTGGGGAATTTTATATCATTTTTCCTAATTATTCCTTGTAGAAGGGTGATAGAGGCAGAGAAAACAACCAATGTGTTGTGGAATGCTCAGGTGACCTTCCAGACCACCATCTTATTTGACAAACTGTCCCTTGATTATTTCAAATGCTTCCCATACTTTCTCTCATAGCACTCCTCTGTGCTCCCCTCCACACAGCACCCCTGCTGTGCTCAATTTGTTTTCTCACGAGCCCTTACTTTGTGCTCCCCACACCCTTGTTTCCTCTCTGGAGGAGTATCCTATTGCTGCCTAATGTAGCTCCGAGCCCAGCCTTCTGGTATTAGTATAGAGTGTATATTCCCCACTCCAGCCCAGCACCTACATTATGCTGCACAGCTTCAGTGAAAGCAGTTGCCCTGAGCTCCCCCTGAAAATATCCAAGAGGTGACTGGCTTGGTACAGTAGAACCTCAGAGTTACAAACACCTCGGGAATGGAGGTTGTTCATAACTCTGAAATGTTCGTAACTCTGAACAACACGTAATAGTTGTTCTTTCAAAAGTTTACATTGACTTAATGCAGCTTTGAAACTTTACTATGCAGAAGAAAAATGCTGCTTTTAGCCATCTTTATTTAACTGAAACAAGCATAGAAACAGTTTCCTTGCCTTGTCAAATCTTCTTTTTAAACTTTCCCTTTATTTTTTAGTAGTTTACATTGAACACAGTACTGTACTGTATTTGCTTTTTTTGGTCTCTGCTGCTGCCTGATTTGTGTACTTCTGGTTTCAAATGAGATGTGTGATTGACTAGTCAGTTCGTAACTCTGGTGTTTGTAACTCTGAGGTTTTACTGTATGGTTAAAGGCTCTGAGGGCCACTGGGAGAGCAAGTTGTGGAGGATCACCTGGTGCATAAGCAGCTGGAGAAGCACTGTTACACAGCAGTGCTATAGACACCTTCAACTGTACACAGTTGAAGTCAAGTCCTGGGGACTGAAAATGTCTGGTACCATTTGGGATACTATCAGCCAGACCAGGACTTGCTGACAGCTTTGGTTGAGAGGAGTCTTGGTGTGTATGCTAGATAAGCTTACCTTTGACACAGGCCTGAACTTGCCCATACCATTCCCCACAGCTGTCACAGAGCAGCGTAAAAGCAGCCTCTTTGTTGCCCATGATGTAGCCCTGAGCACAAACATAAAGCAGCTCATCCCCCATTTCAAACCCAGTGTGACCATGCAGGATCGTGTGAGGAAAGGATGGGGGGTCTCCACATGGTTTGTCTGAGAAGAAAAAGAAACAAGTATCGTTAGGAGAAAATGTAATATATTGAAGTATGTTGCTAAGAATGGTGTTAGATTGGTAAGTCTAGATACAATCGCCTGTATATCCACAGAACACATACACTGTTCACCACATATGGTACACGCTCCCCACAGTACTTCATAATTATGCTTCAGTCATGCCCTGGACAGGCATATGTAGAGTTAAAAGAGTAGTCTGATCTTCATGTCCATGCAATTTTGGGTTCTTTGTTGGGGACGTGTCAGTACCTGTTGGGATGGCGATGTGTGTGGACCCATATCTAGTAGGGCTTTTGCCTACACTATAAATCAACCAACTAAATCAAGGTTACAAAGTCTTATCCTGTATCAACACTAATTTTGGTCAGGCCTAGATAGCATGTTAGTTAAGCCTGACATAAACTCAACCATTTTTTTCTGAGTCAAGACAAAGTCTTGGAAATGGACTGAGACTTCCAGCTCATTCTATATAGTCCTCTAAAGAGTTGTCGGTGAGATCTGACTTGAGCCAAGTTAAAACCTGCAAAATGACAGGCTCAGTAGGCCACTTGCAGTCTTCTGAGCCATCCAGTCCCCTACCAAACAGCATACATAATCTACAGGATTCTCATTAACTTTTCCTTCTCATAACGGGAACTCATTTACAATCTCAAATTGGCTTCCAAAGGGGAAACCTAACCTGTGAAGCAGTGACCTGTGTTCTCAAATTCACAAAGACAGTTTGGGTTAAAAAAGCGCTGAACTCTCCTGTGAGAAAGCTGAGATGCTAAATCAACATGTTTGTCAGGAAATAAAATATAAAATGCATTTAATTGGATAACTCATTTGACAGTACTTGTGTATGCAGCACTGAGAACCTGAAAGTGAAAATGAATACAGTATAAACATACATGAAATTGACTTAATTTATTTTTTCTACCTGAGAGAAATGCAAACAGTAAATAAACAACAGCCATCGTGAAAAGCAAACTGCATTTTAAAAATTTATACAGTTTTAATAATCTAAGAAGGTGTCAATAGCATAGGGCTAGACTATTCAGGTAGTAATAAGAACACAGAGTGTCCTTTCCTTGCAGATTCTCCCCTCCTCACGAACATCCTGTAAGAGAAGGATTAGTCACATCCATGTCACCATCCCTTCTTGCTTCAGATTCCATAGGCCCCCCTTGGAAGGCCAAAGGTGTCAGGCCAAGCCCTACCAAAACCACAATGGACAGTGAATACAGCCGCAGGACATATTAACTCTTCCATAGCCCCTTCCACACTTCCCTTCACTCACTCCAGAGGCATTGATGGCTTCGGGGATACCGCTGACAGAATAGCTTCAACGAAGCCACATTGTCAAAAAGTGACCAAGTTTAACTTGGATTTAAACTTGGAGAGTGGTCAGTTTGGATGAGCTATTGCCAGCAGGAGAGTGAGTTTGTGTGTGTGTGTGTGTCCCTGGGGAAAAAAAAGGAGGGGGGGGTTGAGAAAGCCTGGATTTGTGCTGGACATGGCCCACCTTGATTACCATAAAGAAAAGGAGTACTTGTGGCACCTTAGAGACTAACCAATTTATTTGAGCATGAGCTTTCGTGAGCCACAGCTCACTTCATCAGATGTGTACCGTGGAAACTGCAGCAGACTTTATATACACACAGAGAATATGAAACAATATCTCCTCCCACCCCACTGTCCTGCTGGTAATAGCTTATCTAAAGTGATCAACAGGTGGGCCATTTCCAGCACAAATCCAGGTTTTCTCACCCTCCACCCCCCCACACAAATTCACTCTCCTGCTGGTGCTAGCCCATCCAAAGTGACAACTCTTTACATAATCAAGTCGGGCTATTTCCTGCATAGATCCAGGTTTTCTCACTTCCCCCCCACCCCCATACACACACAAACTCACTCTCCTGCTGGTAATAGCTCATCTAAACTGACCACTCTCCAAGTTTAAATCCAAGTTAAACCAGAATATCTGGGGGGGGGAAGGGGGGGGAAAACAAGAGGAAACAGGCTACCTTGCATAATGACTTAGCCACTCCCAGTCTCTATTTAAGCCTAAATTAATAGTATCCAATTTGCAAATGAATTCCAATTCAGCAGTTTCTCGCTGGAGTCTGGATTTGAAGTTTTTTTGTTTTAAGATAGCGACCTTCATGTCTGTGATTGCGTGACCAGAGAGATTGAAGTGTTCTCTGACTGGTTTATGAATGTTATAATTCTTGACATCTGATTTGTGTCCATTTATTCTTTTACGTAGAGACTGTCCAGTTTGACCAATGTACATGGCAGAGGGGCATTGCTGGCACATGATGGCATATATCACATTGGTGGATGTGCAGGTGAACGAGCCTCTGATAGTGTGGCTGATGTTATTAGGCCCTGTGATGGTTTCCCCTGAATAGATATGTGGGCACAATTGGCAACGGGCTTTGTTGCAAGGATAAGTTCCTGGGTTAGTGGTTCTGTTGTGTGGTATGTGGTTGTTGGTGAGTATTTGCTTCAGGTTGCGGGGCTGTCTGTAGGCAAGGACTGGCCTGTCTCCCAAGACTTGTGAGAGTGTTGGGTCATCCTTTAGGATAGGTTGTAGATCCTTAATAATGCGTTGGAGGGGTTTTAGTTGGGGGCTGAAGGTGACCGCTAGTGGCGTTCTGTTATTTTCTTTGTTAGGCCTGTCCTGTAGTAGGTAACTTCTGGGAACTCTTCTGGCTCTATCAATCTGTTTCTTTACTTCTGCAGGTGGGTATTGTAGTTGTAAGAAAGCTTGACAGAGATCTTGTAGGTGTTTGTCTCTGTCTGAGGGGTTGGAGCAAATGCGGTTGTATCGCAGAGCTTGGCTGTAGACGATGGATCGTGTGGTGTGGTCAGGGTGAAAGCTGGAGGCATGCAGGTAGGAATAGCGGTCAGTAGGTTTCCGGTATAGGGTGGTGTTTATGTGGCCATTGTTTATTAGCACTGTAGTGTCCAGGAAGTGGATCTCTTGTGTGGACTGGACCAGGCTGAGGTTGGTGGTGGGATGGAAATTGTTGAAATCATGGTGGAATTCCTCAAGGGCTTCTTTTCCATGGGTCCAGATGATGAAGATGTCATCAATATAGCGCAAGTAGAGTAGGGGCTTTAGGGGACGAGAGCTGAGGAAGCGTTGTTCTAAATCAGCCATAAAAATGTTGGCGTACTGTGGGGCCATGCGGGTACCCATAGCAGTGCCGCTGATCTGAAGGTATACATTGCATGCTCAAATAAATTGGTTAGTCTCTAAGGTGCCACAAGTACTCCTTTTCTTTTTGCGAATACAGACTAACACGGCTGTTCCTCTGAAACTTGATTACCATGCACATTGTAGGGAGAGTGGTCACTTTGGATGAGCTATTACCAGCAGGAGAGTGAGTTTGTGTGTGTATGAGGGTGGGGGGGTGAGAAAACCTGGATTTGTGCTGGAAATGGCCCACCTTGATTATCATGCACATTGTAGGGAGAGTGGTCACTTTGGATGAGCTATTACCAGCAGGATAGTGAGTTTGTGTGTGTGGTTTTTGGAGGGGGGTGAAGGGGTGAGAGAACCTGGATTTGTGCAGGAAATGGCCCACCTTGATTATCATGCACATTGTGAAGAGAGTTGTCACTTTGTATGGGCTATTACCAGCAGGAGAGTGAGTTTGTGTGGGGGGGGTGGAGGGTGAGAAAACCTGGATTTGTGCTGGAAATTGCCCAACTTGATGATCACTTTAGATAAGCTATTACCAGCAGGACAGTGGGGTGGGAGGAGGTATTGTTTCATGACCTCTGTGTGTATATAATGTCTGCTGCAGTTTCCACGGTATGCATCCGATGAAGTGAGCTGTAGCTCACGAAAGCTCATGCTCAAATAAATTGGTTAGTCTCTAAGGTGCCACAAGTACTCCTTTTCTTTTTGCGAATACAGACTAACACGGCTGTTACTCTGAAATCTCCCTACAATGTGCATGGTAATCCAGGTGGGCCATTTCCAGCACAAATCCAGGCTTTCTCACCCCCCCCCCCCGGGGAACACACACACACACACACACACAAACTCACTCTCCTGCTGGCAATAGCTCGTCCAAACTGACCACTCTCCAAGTTTAAATCCAAGTTTAACCAGAACGTCTTGGGGGGGCGCGTAGGAAAAAACAAGGGGAAATAGGCTACCTTGCATAATGACTTAGCCACTCCCAGTCTCTATTTAAGCCTAAATTAATAGTATCCAATTTGCAAATGAATTCCAATTCAGCAGTTTCTTGCTGGAGTCTGGATTTGAATTTTTTTTGTTTTAAGATAGCGACCTTCATGTCTGTGATTGCGTGACCAGAGAGATTGAAGTGTTCTCTGACTGGTTTATGAATGTTATAATTCTTGACATCTGATTTGTGTCCATTTATTCTTTTACGTAGAGACTGTCCAGTTTGACCAATGTAAATGGCAGAGGGGCATTGCTGGCACATGATGGCATATATCACATTGGTGGATGTGCAGGTGAACGAGCCTCTGATAGTGTGGCTGATGTTATTAGGCCCTGTGATGGTGTCCCCTGAATAGATATGTGGGCACAGTTGGCAACGGGCTTTGTTGCAAGGATAGGTTCCTGGGTTAGTGGTTCTGTTGTGTGGTATGTGGTTGTTGGTGAGTATTTGCTTCAGGTTGCGGGGCTGTCTGTAGGCAAGGACTGGCCTGTCTCCCAAGATTTGTGAGAGTGTTGGGTCATCCTTCAGGATAGGTTGTAGATCTTTAATAATGCGTTGGAGGAGTTTTAGTTGGGGGCTGAAGGTGACGGCTAGTGGCGTTCTGTTATTTTCTTTGTTAGGCCTGTCCTGTAGTAGGTGACTTCTGGGAACTCTTCTGGCTCGATCAATCTGTTTCTTCACTTCCGCAGGTGGGTATTGTAGTTGTAAGAAAGCTTGACAGAGATCTTGTAGGTGTTTGTCTCTGTCTGAGGGGTTGGAGCAAATGCGGTTGTATCGCAGAGCTTGGCTGTAGACGATGGATCGTGTGGTGTGGTCAGGGTGAAAGCTGGAGGCATGCAGGTAGGAATAGCGGTCAGTAGGTTTCCGGTATAGGGTGGTGTTTATGTGACCATTGTTTATTAGCACTGTAGTGTCCAGGAAGTGGATCTCTTGTGTGGACTGGACCAGGTTGAGGTTGGTGGTGGGATGGAAATTGTTGAAATCATGGTGGAATTCCTCAAGGGCTTCTTTTCCATGGGTCCAGATGATGAAGATGTCATCAATATAGCGCAAGTAGAGTAAGGGCTTTAGGGGACGAGAGCTGAGGAAGCGTTGTTCTAAATCAGCCATAAAAATGTTGGCATACTGTGGGGCCATGCGGGTACCCATAGTAGTGCCGCTGATCTGAAGGTATACATTGTCCCCAAATGTGAAATAGTTATGGGTAAGGACAAAGTCACAAAGTTCAGCCACCAGGTTAGTCGTGACATTATCGGGGATAGTGTTCTTGACGGCTTGTAGTCCATCTTTGTGTGGAATGAAGGCAAGACCATGGAGCACAGTCTCATTCCAAGGGTTCACATATTCCACATCCAGGGTTTGTGCATCAACATCACCAAGATCTGCCCCTTTTCTTTCCATTCCTACAGCCAATTCTTTCATGCAGACCCTCATTATATTCCTTTTCTTTTTGCGAATACAGACTAACACGGCTGTTACTCTGAAACCACATTATCAAGGAGCTGGTGCAGATGGCACTGTTCTTGAGGATCTTATGGGACCTGTAGCCTGTGGGGCCAGGACCACTGGTTATCCTGCAGGAGAAGACACCTCAACAATCCTAGGAAAATCCCACAAGATCTTTGTTGAGTTTTCCTGCCCCTAGATCCACTCCCATGGGTATTTCTACTGGCTATCCCGGTTATGATACAGGCTATAGGGAAATACATTGTTATTAATGATATATGATTTTTATGTTGAGAATTATTAGCCTTATTGTGGAACTTAATGTCATACAGAAAATACTATTGCTACATGAAGATGCATTCAGTGGAGGGATACTCCTTTGACAGCATTTTCTTTCAGTATGGGGATGCTTTATGGCCCTCACTAAATCTTTCTGAATCAGGTGTGCTGCAAGACCATCAGCCACTAATTTAGAGGAGACATGAGCAAGGTTAAAGCTTTGGAATTTATTCTCCCTTATAATACACACATACAGCATTCAAGTTTCAGAAGTTAGTGGGAATTATATATACATCTATTGATAGGAACACCTACCTCTTTGAGCCACACAAGGCTCAGTTTATGCTCTGTGTCATTTAGGCTTAGCGCCTGAGGAAGTACAGAGCAGTTAGCAGCTAATGTGTTTCCTGTGAACTGATAAGAGTGATTAGATTGACATGGATGAAAGGAATAAAAAATATTTGGCTGCCATATGGGAAAGCTACAGACCACTGGAATAGGTGTACTCTATTTGTGTAGTTACATTAATTAATGTTGAAGAGAGTTATGTGTTTGCACTGAGGAAAGAATTGATCCCAAAGCATTCTAGTAATAGAGTTACTTATTTGAAGGTATCCTAACCTACAGTCATGTTGCTTAATTTAGGGGCATGGGGCGGGGGGAGAATTAGCATCTCCATACTTTAAATATACCTTATGCTTAACATATTTGATATGCACACTATAACCTTCCAGGAGATAGAGTTGAAGGGCTAGAGTTGCCAATTTTGGTTGGATGTATTCCTGGAGATTTCATCACATGACATAATTTTAATTAAAGATTAATCTTTAATTCCTGGAGACTCCAGGCCAATCCTGGAAGTTTGGCAACCCTAAAAACGGCCCTAGCTACAGAACAGCTTAATGGAGGAGATAAAATGGAGCCTGTCCTTCTTCAGAGCATGCTGCAAAGTCTGCTTGTTTCCCGTAACCTGTCTACCGTAAACAAAGAATTAGTCGACACTCAATTTAAAAGGAAAAAAAAAAGGAGAGAATTTTCAAGAACCTGGGCAAGGTTCTTGAAGAGCACAGTCAGCTGTGATATTGTCCAAGTGCAATGCTATGTAAAAGTAAATTACTATAGTGATGGGTGCCCTAGAAATACCTAAGATAGATGCACTGAGATGTCACTCTACATCCTACCTTAAGCCGTTGGTAACCTACTCCCAAAGAAAAGGATAATGCAAGTGAGTGTACATCCAGCAATCATTCATAATTTTAAAAGACCTTTTTAAATACAGGTCAGTAACTCTTTTTATTATGGGGAAATTTTCTATACTTTACCTTGCTCCTGAAGAGTAAAGTTAGAGAGAGTTCTACCAGCCTTTCAAGATATTAAAGCACATTAACACCAGCAAAAACACCTTTCTTTGTTTAAGAACGGGGGGTCAAGCTTAATAGATTCAAGATCTTAAGGTCAGAAGGGATCCTTATGATTACCTAGTCTGACCTCTGGTATAAAAAAAGACCATAGAATTTCACCAAGTAGTTCCTGCATCAAGCCCATGATTTCTGATTTGAGTCAGAGCATATCTTTTAGAAAGACATCAATCATGATTTAAAGATTTCAAGTGAGGGAAAATCTACCACATCCCTAGGTCAGTAATTCCAGTGGTTAATTACTCTTACTGTAAAACGTTGTTCCTTATTTTTAGTTTGAATTTGTCTAGCTTCAGTTTCTAGCCATTGGATCTTGCTATGTCTTTGTCTGCTAGTTAAAAATCCCTCTGCTGTCAGAAATCTTCTCCTTGTGTGCGTACTTAGAGACCATGATCAAGTTACCTCTTAATCTTCTCTTTGTTAAACTAAATTGATTGAGCTTCTTAGGGCTTGTCTACACTTACATTTTATAGCACTCTAACTTGCTGGCTCAGGAGAGTGAAAAATCACCCCCCTGAGTGCAGCAAGTCTGAGCACTTAAAGAGCTAGTGTGGACAGGCTCCGAGCACTGGGACCTGCGCTCCCAGCACTCTGAGCTAATCCCCTCATGGAGGTGGATTACCAGGAGCACTGGAAGAGCTCTCTCCCAGTGCTCGCGCGCGACCACACTCGCACTTCAAAGTGCTGCCGCGGGAGCGCTCCTGCCGCAGTGCTTTGAAAGTTTCCAGTGTAGCCATGCCCTTAATCTCTCACTGTAAAGCAGGGTTTCCAGACCTCAAAGGAGGCGGCAGTAGTCAACGTGGAGTATAATGAGGGCCTGCATGAAAGAATTGGCTGTAGGAATGGAAAGAAAAGGGGCAGATCTTGGTGATGTTGATGCACAAACCCTGGATGTGGAATATGTGAACCCTTGGAATGAGACTGTGCTCCATGGTCTTGCCTTCACTGGCCAGTTCACTCGAGTGATGGGGCATCTGAGTGTGACCACTCAAATTCGCCTAGCTTGAGTGAGAGAGCCAATGCTGCAAAGACAAACTTGAATTACTGCATCCATAAAGGTGCTGCACTCATTTGTGTGAGGTGGCAGGACTTCTAGCTGCACTAATCTGAGCTGCTTCCTCTGAATTCTTTCATTGTATTGTGAGATAACTTGTCTGTCCTTTCTGGGCACCTGTGCAGAAGTGGTCTTGGCTAGCAACTCATTAAAGTAAACCACTGCAGCTTGGCATGCTTCAGACTTCTCTCTGTGGCCACTGTTCCAGCTGGTGGGAAGGCCTGGGTTCAACTTGGAACAATGGTCTGTACCAAATGTTGGCATTAATGCAAATTTCATTTTGGAAAGAGGACGCAGGTATAGGGCATGAAAGCCGGTAGAGGGTGTTTCTGCAGCAGCTTGTCTCAGTGAGAGAATGGGGGTCACCAGGAGAAAGCAGCAATATGCCTTACTAAGGAGATCATGGAAGATGGATGTAGAAATAGAGGAGTGGGGACAGCTGTTGCAGATTTTAATAGCCGATGAATCTCCCTATGCTGACTGGCAGTTCTGAAATAGGACTGTGTGCTTGGAACATTGCTGATCACCTAGTCCATCTCCTCATAGAACTGGCCTGTTCTCAGTGAGTTACTGAGCACTGTGGTCCCTGGTCTTCCCATATGTGATCTTTATGGACTTGATATTTATTTCCCTTCTGTCCTGAGGTCCTGTCCGGTGGATCCCTTGCTCTGCCAGCTTCCTAGAGAGCACATAATCGAACTGTGAATTTCAAGTACTGGTCCTGAATTCATAGCCTTTGCGGGCCTCCCACCAGAGATCCACAAGAACCCCCATGTCACCAGCTGGCAGCACGCTGGAAGACAACCTCCTGGACACCATTTCCTGTACAAGCAATGGTACTGGTGCAGTGAGTTGCCTGTGAATGTGGGGGTCAAACACCAAACCAGGCTAAATACGTTGGTACGTGACTTCTGGTGCACAGGTAGGGAGTGAATATCTGGCAAGAAAATGCAGCTCAGATAGGGTTGCCAACCCTCCAGGATTGGTCTGGAGTCTCCAGGAATTAAAGATTAATCTTTAACTAAAGATTATGTCACATGATTAAATCTCCAGGAATACATCCAACTAAAATTGGCAACCCTAAACTCAGGTGGAATTGTGGGAAGACGTTGGAGAACTAACAGCACTCGAGGGCTTAGGCCCATGTTCACACTGCAGAGTGGTTATGTTCATAGCTCAAGTGTTAGCAGTACTAGAGCCTATACTGCCTCTTGGGCCAGCTGATGTTCAGTGAAAAGTACTACCATGCTTGAACAAGAGGTTTTTGTGTATGGTCGGAACTTGGGTCAGAGGCACCAGTCAAGTGTCAACTCAAGTCAACTGTGCATCAAAGACAAGGCCTAGGCCCTGGTCTACACTAGGACTTTAGGTCGAATTTAGCAGCCTTAAATCGATGTAAACCTGCACCTGTCCACACGATGGAGCCCTTTATTTCAACTTAAAGGGCTCTTAAAATCGATTTCCATACTCCACCCCTGACAAGTGGATTAGCGCTTAAATCAGCCTTGCCGGGTCGAATTTGGGGTACTGTGGACACAATTCATCGGTATTGGCCTCCGGGAGCTATCCCAGAGTGCTCCATTGTGACCACTCTGTACAGCACTCTCAACTCAGATGCACTGGCCAGGTAGACAGGAAAAGAACTGCGAACTTTTGAATCTCATTTCCTGTTTGGCCAGCGTGGCAAGCTGCAGGTGACCATGCAGAGCTCATCAGCAGAGGTGACCATGATGGAGTCCCAGAATCGCAAAAGAGCTCCAGCATGGACTAAACGGGAGGTACGGGATCTGATTGCTGCATGGGGAGAGGAATCCGTGCTATCAGGATTCCGTTCCCATTTTCGAAATGCCAAAACCTTTCTCAAAATCTCCCAGGGCATGAAGGACAGAGGCCATAACAGGGACCCGAAGCAGTGCCGCTTGAAACTTAAGGAGCTGAGGCAAGCCTACCAGAAAACCAGAGGTGTGAACGGCCGCTCCAGGTCAGAGCCCCAAACATGCCGCTTCTATGATGAGCTGCATGCCATTTTAGGGGGTTCAGCCACCACTACCCCAGCCGTGTTGTTTGACTCCTTCAATGGAGATGGAGGCAACACGGAAGCAGGTTTTGGGGACGAAGAAGATGATGATGATGATGAGGTTGTAGATAGCTCACAGCAAGCAAGCGGAGAAACCGGTTTTCCCGACAGCCAGGAACTGTTTCTCACCCTGGACCTGGAGCCAGTACCCCCCGAACCCACCCAAGGCTGCCTCCTGGACCCGGCAGGCTGAGAAGGGACCTCTGGTGAGTGTACCTTTAAAATACTATACATGGTTTAAAAGCAAGCATGTGAAAGGATTACTTTGCCCTGGCATTCGCGGCTCTCCTGGATGTACTCCCAAAGCCTTTGCAAAAGGTTTCTGGGGAGGGCAGCCTTATTGCGTCCTTCATGGTAGGACCCTTTACCACTCCGGGCCAGTAACACGTACTCGGGAATCATTGTACAACAAAGCATTGCAGTGTATGTTTGCTGGCGTTCAAACAACATCCATTCTTTATCTCTCTGTGTTATCCTCAGGAGAGTGAGATATCATTTCATGGTCACCTGGTTGAAATAGGGTGCTTTTCTTCAGGGGACACTCAGAGGAGCCCGTTCCTGCTGGGCTGTTTGCCTGCGGCTGAACAGAAATGTTCCCCGCTGTTAGCCACGGGGAGGGGGGAGGGTTGAGGAGGTAGCCACGCGGTGGGGGGAGGCAAAATGCGACCTTGTAATGAAAGCACATGTGCTATGTATGTAATGTTAACAGCAAGGTTTACCCTGAAAGACTGTAGCCACTGTTTTATAAAAGTGTCTTTTTAAATACCGCTGTCCCTTTTTTTTTCTCCACCAGCTGCATGTGTTTCAACGATCACAGGATCTTCTCCTTCCCAGAGGCTAGTGAAGATTAGAAAGAAAAAAAAATGCACTTGTGATGAAATGTTCTCTGAGCTCATGCTGTCCTCCCACACTGACAGAGCACAGACGAATGCGTGGAGGCAAATAATGTCAGAGTGCAGGAAAGCACAAAATGACCGGGAGGAGAGGTGGCGGGCTGAAGAGAGTAAGTGGCGGGCTGAAGACAGGGCTGAAGCTCAAATGTGGCGGCACCGTGATGAGAGGAGACAGGATTCAATGCTGAGGCTGCTGGAGGATCAAACCAGTATGCTCCAGTGTATGGTTGAGCTGCAGCAAAGGCAGCTGGAGCACAGACTGCCACTACAGCCCCTGTGCAACCAACCGCCCTCCTCCCCAAGTTCCATAGCCTCCACACCCAGACACCCAAGAACGCAGTGGGGGGGCCACCAGCCAACCAGCCACTCCACCACAGAGGATTGCCCAAAAAAAAGAAGGCTGGCATTCAATAAATTTTAAAGTTGTAAACTTTTAAAGTGCTGTGTGGCATTTTCCTTCCCTCCTCCACCACCCCTCCTGGGCTACCTTGGTAGTCATCCCCCTATTTGTGTGATGAATGAATAAAGAATGCATGAATGTGAAGCAACAATGACTTTATTGCCTCTGCAAGCGGTGATCGAAGGGAGGAGGGGAGGGTGGTTAGCTTACAGGGAAGCACAGTGAACCAAGGGGCGGGGGTTTTCATCAGGGAGAAACAAACAGAACTTTCACACCATAGCCTGTCCAGTCATGAAACTGGTTTTCAAACCTTCTCTGATGCGTACCACACCCTCCTGTGCTCTCCTAACCACACTGGTGTCTGGCTGCTCGTAACCAGCAGCCAGGCGATTTACCTCAACCTCCCACCCCACCATAAACGTCTCCCCCTTACTCTCACAGATATTGTGGAGCACACAGCAAGCAGTAATAACAGTGGGAATATTGGTTTCGCTGAGGTCTAAGCGAGTCAGTAAACTGCGCCAGCGCACCTTTAAACGTCCAAATGCACATTCTACCACCATTCTGCACTTCCTCAGCCTGTAGCTGAACAGCTCCTGACTACTGTCCAGGCTGCCTGTGTACGGCTTCATGAGCCATGGCATTAAGGGGTAGGCTGGGTCCCCAAGGATACATACAGGCATTTCAACATCCCCAACAGTTATTTTCTGGTCTGGGAATAAAGTCCCTTCCTGCAGCTTTTGAAACAGACCAGAGTTCCTGAAGATGCAAGCGTCATGTACCTTTCCCGGCCATCCCACGTTGATGTTGGTGAAACGTCCCTTGTGATCCACCAGAGTTTGCAGCACTATTGAAAAGTACCTCTTGCGGTTTATGTACTCGCCGGCTTGGTGCTCCGGTGCCAAGATAGGGATATGGGTTCCGTCTATGGCCCCACCACAGTTAGGGAATCCCATTGCAGAAAAGCCATCCACTATGACCTGCACATTTCCCAGGGTCACTACCCTTGATATCAGCAGATCTTTGATTGCGTTGGCTACTTGCATCACAGCAGCCCCCACAGTAGATTTGCCCACTCCAAACTGATTCCCAACTGACCGGTAGCTGTCTGGCGTCGCAAGCTTCCACAGGTCTATCGCCACTCGCTTCTCAACTGTGAGGGCTGCTCTCATCTTGGTATTCATGCGCTTCGGGGCAGGGGAAAGCAAGTCAGAAAGTTCCATGAAAGTGCCCTTACGCATGCGAAAGTTTCACAGCCACTGGGAATCGTCCCAGACTTGCAACACTATGCGGTCCCACCAGTCTGTGTTTGTTTCCCGAGCCCAGAATCGACGTTCCACAGCATGAACCTGCCTCATTAGCACCATGATGCATGCATTGGCAGGGCCCATGCTTTCAGAGAAATTTGTGTCCATGTCCTGATCACTCACGCGACCGCACTGACGTCGCCTACTCGCCCGGTATCACTCTGCCAGGTTTTAGCGCTGCATATACTGCTGGATAATGCATGTGGTGTTTAATGTGCTCCTAATTGCCAAAGTGAGCTGAGCGGCCTCCATGCTTGCCTTGGTATGGCGTCCGCTCAGAAAAAAGGCGCGGAACGATTGTCTGCCGTTGCTCTGACGGAGGGAGGGGCGACTGACGACACAGCTTACAGGGTTGGCTTCAGGGAGATAAAATCAACAAAGGGGGTGGCTTTACATCAAGGAGTATTTCAGGCAGGACTTCACGGAGGCTTCCAATAAGAAATGGTGCACCTAAGTTATTGTTCTTATTGGAACAAGGAGGTTAGTCTGGCCTCTGATTGATACATGGCTAGATTTACCTCGCTGCATCTTCCCTGTGAGTGACTGCAGTGTGACCTAGAGGAATGAGTCCCCTAGACGGGGGAGGGGGAGGAAGCAAATGAGTACAAAACAAATCTGGTCTATTTCTTGTTTTCATACACTCCATCTATCTTTTACATCTTTGGCTGGCAGCAGATGGTGCAGAAGGACTGCATGCCATCCACATCTCAGGGCTGCTCAGCAGAAGATGGTACAATACGACTGCTACCCATCCTCATCTCTTGCCTGCCTGGCAGAAGATGGTACAATACGACTGCTAGCAATCCATATCACCTGCCTGCTCACCATAAGATGGTTCAATAGGACTGACTGCAGGACTAAAGAGAATGACTTGATCAAGTCACTCCAAATTTAGTCCCTGCGCCCATGTCTGTCCAGGCGCTCCCGGCTGACACGGCCAGGAGCAACTCGGACATGACGATGATGGCTACCAGTCCTATTGTACCGTCTGCTGCCACAAGGCAATGGGTTGCTGCTACTGTGTAGCAATGCAGTACCGCGTCTGCCAGCACCCAGGAGACATATGGTGACGGTTACCTGAGCGGGCTCCATGCTTGCCGTGGTATGGCGTCTGCACAGGTAACTCAGGAAAAAAGCCGCGAAACGAATGTCTGCCCTTGCTTTCACGGAGGGAGGGAGGGAACAGGGGCCTGAGGATATGTACCCAGACCCATCCGCGGCAATGTTTTAGCCCCACCAGGGATTGGGATCTCAACCCAGAATTCCAATGGGCAGCGGAGACTGCGGGAACTGTGGGATAGCTACCCACAGTGCAACACTCCGGAAGTTGACTCTAGCCTCAGTACTGTGGAAGCGCTCCGCCAAGTTAATTCACTTAATGCACTTAGAGCATTTTCTGTGGGGACACACACACTCGAATATATAAAACCGATTTCTAAAAAAACGACTTCTATAAATTCGACCTAATTTCGTAGTGTAGACATACCCTAAGAGTGTTTGTTTGGCACCAACAAATCAGTTAAGGCCAGTGATAGCTCTGGTTACAGAACGCAATAGATTCAGTAGCCTTGTCTTTACAAAGAGGTTTAAGAGACCTGAATTTCTTCAGACTGCATACTCAGTCTTGACTTGCACCTCAGGAGTAATGACAATCTGAAGAAAGTTAACCCCAAACCATTCCTGGGAAGAGGTTAGTGGCAGGTGATTTTTCAGTAGCATTCATGTAAGTCTCTATAGGGTAAAAGAAATCCCAAGTTTCGAGTGAAGAAACTTTCTTGACTTAAATTAGATGCAACTGTTGAATCTGTAAAGGTTTTCTGAGACATCTTGACTAAACTTAAATATGCAAATAAAGAACAATCTGAAATAAACAAACAAATAACTCAATAAAGACACAAACCTCAGTTTCCTCGTACAAGTAAATCTCCTTTTGGGAGGATTAGTAATCTTTCCAGTTACCATTCCATATGTTTCACTGATTCCCAGATTCTGGAGGCTACCATGAAACATCTGTCTTCTGGTTTCTTTGAAGGTCAGCCAGGAGAATTTTCCCAGAGAGCTCTCTGGGGTTTGTGATGAGTTGTCCTATCATTAAGAGTTTAGAAGAGCTCACTCTTGATGCCAAATCTCTTTGAAAGATGAGGGTGGCTGCTTTACTTTCCTTCTTGATCTTGGAGATACTTAAGAATGGAGAATTTTCCTTTTTCCAGATAAACACTGAGATAAAATGAAATGCAAAGAACCGAAACACAACCAATATAAGTGTTCCTTGTAAGCTACTGCTGTTGGGATGCCAATACCTCTTTCATCAGAGAATGGCTGGTAAAAATAACTTCATTTATTAGTTTAAATGATATCACCAGGTAGCTAGAAATTCACTGGCAGCTAAATGCAAAGCTTTGGAAAAGAAAACTACAGAAATTTAAAAACCTCCATATTCACGGTAAAGCATAGAAAATAAAATGAAATAGCATGAACACACAGCAATCTACAGTTTACTCTTTTAAAGTAAACTTTAAAATGTTTGCCTTAGAAAATTCCAACCAAAACTTCATTTTCCCTTTATTGCAGAAGAAAAAACAAATTGAAATAACTACATAATCCATCAACTTTTGATGAATATTTGGAGTCAGAGGTTATGCCTAACAAAATTTGATTTGCATGTCTGCAGTGGAACACTACAGAGATCTCACTCATTGCTTATAAAATCAATGATTCAAACAAGGAAGGAACCAGTAAAGCTCAGGAACTATTGATAGGAGGTAGTGGAGGTGGTGGTGTCTTTCTATTGTTGTTGTTGTTTGTTGTTTTTTAATTACACAGGAAAGTTAGAGTGAACCAAAACTGTTATTTAAATATGATATTGAAAATTCATGTTATGTTTCCCTGGGGAAAAGTCCGCTTGATAGCAGAACCCTATGATGATTATTCCTGTTTTATTTATTTCTTCTGTATTTATGTGTATTCTTGTGAACTTTGCTGTGGAATGGCTTAAAACAGATTGTGTTAACATACAGCCTCTGGGCCAGATCTGGCCTGCATGAGGATCACATGGCATATCTGGAACCCGCAGAATGTAATCTCTTTTTTAAAAAAAAATAAAGAAGTTTCTATCCCTAAGTGTTGAGAAGATAACCTTTCAAATGTGAATTGAATATAAATCAATGAGCTGCCATCCTGAGTCTGCAGACAGCATGAAACAGTGACTGAGGTGTGAGCTTGATTTGACCCTTGAAGCTTTAAAAATACCAGCAACCTGCAGTGATGTAAATAATGTAATTCAGATACCCTTACTAAACTAAGCACCCTGAATAGTACTCTAAGGGTATGTAACTCACTGGCAGAGTTACATCGCTGGCAGTTACATCACCTCTCAGAGAGTGCTGAAGGGAAACCGCTGTTGTGTTTTCACACTGTCAGCTGCCTGCGCAATAGTGTGTTCACACTTGTACCACTTGCAGCGGTATTCGGAGCAGTGCACTCTGGGCAGCTATCCCACAGAGCATCTCTTCCTCTTCTGCCGCTAAGAGCTGTGGGAAGGCGGAGGGGGTTGCGTGCATCCTGGGTCCTTTCCCAATGCCCTGTGATACATTGCTTCGCATCCAAGCGATCCCTGTGCTTCCGTCCACATTTGGCGCCATCTTTCAATGTTTTGTATACTGTGCACTCTGCCTCTTTGGTCTGCAGAAATGGATCCCGCACTGTTGACCAACATGCTGCTCGCTCTCACTAACACATCACGAGTGACAGTGGAGCTATTCCTCAAACTACAAAGGCAAGAGAGGAGTTTGACATTCATCTCGCCACATGTAGTAGCTACAGCACGAGATTGCTTGTGGCATTCACGGAGGTGCTGACCACAGTGGAACGCTGCTTTTCTGCTTGGGAACCAAGCACTGAGTGGTGGGATCATATCATCATGCATGTCTGGGATGATGAGCAGTGGATGCAGAACTTTTGGATGAGGAAAGCCACATTCATGGGACTGTGTGATGAGCCTGCCCCAGCCCTGCGGTGGAAGGACACGAGAATGAGAGCTGCCCTGACGTTGGAGAAGCGCGTGGCGATTACAATGTGGAAGCTGGCTACTCCAGACTGCTATTGATCAGTCACTAACCAGTTCGGAGTGGGAAAGTCGACCGTTGGACTCATGTTGATGGAAGTGTTCAGGAACATTAATCACATCCTGCTCCAAAAGAACATGACTCTGGATAATGTGCATGACATTGTGGATGGCTTTGCACAAATGGGCTTCCCTAACTGAGGAGGGGCGATAGATGGCATGCATATTCCAATTCTGGCACCAGACCACCTAGCACATTAATCGGAAGGGGTATTTCTGTATGGTTCTCCAGGTGCTTGTGGATCACCGTGGGCGTTTCATGGACGTTAACGCAGGCTGGTCTGGAAAGGTGCATGACAAACGCATCTTTCGGAACACTGGCCTGTTCAAGAAGCTGCAAGCAGGGACCTTCTTCCCGGACCAGAAGATTACTGTAGGGGAAGTTGAAATGCCCATTGTGATCCTGGGAGACCTTGCCTACCCCTTAATGCCGTGGCTTATGAAGCCATACATGGGGAACCTTGACAGCAGCAAGGAGCAGTTCAACAACAGGCTGAGCAAGTGCAGAATGACTGTTGAGTGTGCGTTTGGCCATTTAAAGGGCCACTGGCACTGCCTATATGGGAGGCTGGACCTGGCCAATGATAATATTCCTTTGCCTATAGCCGCATGCTGTACACTCCATAATATTTGTGAAGGGAAGGCTGAAAGCTTCACTCAGGGCTGTACTGCTGAGGCTCAGTGCCTGGAGGCTGAATTTGAACAGCCAGAGACCAGGGCTATTAGAGGGGCGCGGCATGGGGCCATAAGGATCAGGGATGCCTTGAGGCAGCAATCTGAAGCTGAAAGCCACTAATATTTGTTGCTATGCTCGGGAGCGCAGTACTTGTAATGCTAGGAGGTGACTGTGATTGGTGAAGATGATGCCCTATGAAGGTGTAAGAAAATTGCCTGTTGCTTTGCAGGTCTCTGTTTGCTTTCAATTAATGGAATAAAGGTTGCTTTCAAACCAAAACAATTCTTTTATTAAAAAACAACAACCGGAGGACAGAGACAAATAAAAAAACACATCAGCACTATGGGGAATGGGGGAAGGGAGGGTCCCAGGCAGAGGTGGAGTCCCGGGACGGTTAAAGATTTATGTATGTCCAGGTATCATATTCAATCTTGTCCTTTGGAGTGCAGCAGGTACTGTACTTCAGCAGGGCTAAACTGCACAGGGACGAGTGTTGAGTGCAGTAGGTACTGGGAGTCCACAGGGCTGGACTGTGATGGGGGAGGAGTGGAATGCAGCGGGTACAGACTGGAGCCAGGAGGTTGATAAGAGTGTATTGGCGGTGTCTGGGGGGCGCATGGGAAAGAGTTTTGCAACGGTGGCTGCAGGGGAGAGTGGGTGCGGAGCTGCTTGGTTTGCAGTGCTAGTAGTGCCTGGAGTGTGTCCGCTTGGGGCTCCATAATGTTTAAGAGCCGCTCCATGGCTTCATTCTGGCGCGCCGCATTCTCCTTTCGGTCCCTCTTCTCGCTGTCCCGCCACTCCTTTGATTCTTGTTTTTCGGCCACAGAATGCAGCATGACATCACGCAGAAAGTCCTCTTTAGTTTTTTGTGGCCGCTTTCTAATTCTACGCAGCCATTCAGCCAGCGATAACAAAATGGGAGGCTGGGCTCCCAAGGTCCTCTCTGTGAAGCCAAAATGCAACATTTTACAGAAGCAGACTGCTGATTCAGTGATTTAAAACACAGCCACTATTTACATACTTGTCACTAACTGGCTGACCCAGGCAAGCACACATGAGCCACAAGACCCCGAAAATGGTGAGTAACTGCAGAGGCAGGGAAACTCAGAGTTCCAGGACCGAACTGTACACATGGGCACATGGCTCTTGGGGAGAGCCAGCACTGTAGGGTGGGGCCTTATAATCATTCCTGTCCCCACATTTTCCACAGGCTGTGTTCATTATGGAAGATATCTTGCTGCTGAGGGTGAGAAGGGAATCAAGGGAGGGTCTTCTCCAGGACTGCAGCTTCCGCCCTGGCCCTTATGCGGCTCGCCTGTGTGCAGCAATGGTCCTCCCCCAGTGATTGCAGAGTGGTGCAGGAAAGTTAATGGGGTAAGAAATAAAGCAGCTCTGCCAAAGAACCTATGGCAGTGGATTGCCCAGTATCTCCGTGAGAGTTTCCTGGAGATCGCTGAGGCAGATTCGCGTGAAGTGAGGGAGTCAATCAACACCCTGTTCCGCCACTCCAACTAGGCATGTGGTGGTTTGCGCATCATACAGACACAAGCCTGCTTTCTGCAACCCTCCTGCCCCCAACAACTTGCTTCAACGATTCCTAAAATCAAAGCCACTTACCAGGGGCCTCCTCTCCTGTTTGCGCTTCACCAAGCTCCAACTGCTGTGACTGGCTAACCTCCTCCAGGGTAGAGAAGAGCTCCTGGCTGCATGCATCTCTGACCTCTGAGTCGTCCTCTGACTCTGGGTCCCCCTCCACATCCTCGTCCAAGATTTCCTCCTCCTGGCTCAGTCAACCCTTGACTGGCCCGTGAGCCACTGAAGTATCCAGTGGCCTTTGCAGTGGAGGTGGGTTGCCACCGAGTATTGTGTCCAGCTCTTAGTAGAACCAGCAGCTTGTGGGCTCAGCACTGGATGGCCATTTGCCTACCACACCTTGTGGTAGGCATTCCACAGCTCCTTCACTTTGACCCTGGACTGCAGTGTGTCCCGGTCATGGCCCCTTTCTGTCATGCATCGTGAAATCTGTCCATAGCTATCATAATTCCTATGGCTGGAGTGCAGCTGGGACTGGACAGCCTCCTCTCCCCAAATGCTGATGAGGTCCAGCAGCTCGGCATTACTCCAAGCGGGGGATCGCCTGGTGCGTGGAGCAGGCATGGCCACCTGGAACGATGCGCTGAGACCGCTGCATGCATCACCGAGCAAACAGGAAGGGGACTTTCAAAATTCCCAAGGAATCTAAGGGGTGGGGTTCATGGTTGGTTACCTGAGGGCAGAGCAATAGAGTTCAAACTGATGACCAGAGAGGTGAGAACAGGCATTGTGGGACACCTCCTGGAGGCCAATCGCAGCGCTGTAATCGACCAGGGTGTCTACACTGGCACCATGGCGCTGAAGGCCCGGCGCAGAAAGCCGTACGCCTCTCATCGGGGTGGTTTTTTTACAGCGCTGCAACTGCACAGTTTCTGCGCACTAAGTGGCTTGGTAGTGTGTGCACCTCAGGAGTTACACCACAGAAAGCTGCTTCACTGCGCAGAAACTTGCCAGTATAGACAAGACCCTAAGTACATATAAAGAAATATAACACAATGAGGGTGGTAATTTTTTCCTCTTCTGTTTCTTCTTGGCTTTTCTTTTCTTTCCCATTCTAGCCATTACAATATATTATTTTTTCTTGCATTAACACCTATTTTTTGTACTTATTTAAAATTTACTTTTGGGGCTGTCTGCAGATACACATAAATATATTTTGTGTTCAGAGCTGCAGTAAACCTCAAACTATTACGTTTGTCTTTTTCATTCCATACAGGGGTCTTTTTGACAGCAAATGCCACAATGATGAGATATACCTCACTTTGCTGTGAAAACAGCATTCTTAAAATATTTCAGCTACATCTCTCACTGGTAAAACATAACCTTCAGTGTCAAAGACTGCCACCTGACTTTATGCAATTTAATAGATCTGAATTCTAGAAGTGCAGAGGGAAAGGTGCTGATTCAGAAAATTTTAGTAATTGATTCTGCATTCCTTCTACACTCAAAACTCCTCTTCAATTTTAGAGAACACTGTTACTGAGTTCATTAATGAGCGTTGAGTGTGCGAGGAATGGAGCATTATGGTCCGTAGGCCTCAATCCTGCAAATACATACTTATACATGGGCCAAACTTCATGCATGTGAGCAGTCCTACTGAACTTAGTCACGTGCTTAAAGTTAAGCACATGTATAAGTGAATGCAGGATCAGGGAAATTTTGGAATGGTTTACACTGGAATCTGTTGTGACTCTCTCAAATGCGCTTTATATAGCATTAAGGGTTGGAAAATGCCTTATTTTTAAAGATTTTATTTTAATCCATAAAGGTTGAACTCTGCTTAAAAGTCTGCCAGATTTATTCATTTAACATTAATGATTATATTGCCTCAACACTATTAAAATCCTGTTGATTAAAGGTGATGATGATATTTCTCTAACAAGTGAGGCTATGTCTATACTACAGACCTTAGAGCGGCACAGTTGTACTGATGCAGCTGCACCGATGTAAGGTCTCCCATATAGCTGCTCTATGCCAGTGAGAGAAAGCTCTCCCACCAGCATAATTAAACCACCTCCAGTGAGTGGGGGTAGCTATGTCTGCAGGAAAGTGTCTCCCACTGGCATAGTGCTATCCACACCAGTGCTTTTGTTGGTGAAACTTTTGTCAGTCAGTGATGTGGTTTTTTTCACATCTCTGACCGACAAAAGTGTTAGGGTAGACAAAACCTTAGTTAATAGGTTTCAGTGAAAAGTAAAATAATTGAAACATTTAGACCTGTAGTTAGTCTTTTTGACAAAACTGCAAAACAGGTTGGTCTTGGGCCATGTCTGTAGTTGTTACTGTGAGGTACCTAGCATATTTGTAGGAGCTTAATAATAATGATAATAATAATAATAATTAATAAATATAGTGTTTTTACTCTCCTGGGGTGAAACTGCTGCTTCTGAAATCTAGGATATTCTTTTAGCAATAATTCAGTTACTTAATACTACTATCATTATTATTTATACAATGTCACAGATGTGCATAATGCTTTATATGCAAATAAAAGATACAGTCCCATCTTACATTGTAGGTGTCCAGTCCTGCAAAGTGCTGAGCGCCTCCTGGGAGGACAGAAGGTGCTCAACTTTCATTGATGTCAGTGAGTACTCAGGTCCCATATCCTACAGGCATCATTCTTCTCCCATTTTACACCAGTTATACACCATTCTAACTCCAGTGAATTCAGTGGAGTTACTTCTGAGTTACACTAGCATAAGTGAGAAAAGAATCGGAGTATATACGTTTGGGCCTAGGGTTAGATAAAACATGAAATAGCACAGGGATGAGGATTGATGGGCGTCAATCCACGAAAAACTATACGAACACTAAACCCAGCTCTGGGCAACTCTGTGCATCCAGTATATTCAGGATAGGAGATTAAAAAGAGGGCTCCACAGGTTAGAGCTAAATTATTAAAGCCATTGAAGCCAGTGGGCTTTTACCCTATTTTAATAGGATCAGGATTTGTCTTTTAGTATTTTTTTGTAACTCTCCCATAGCAAACATATATTAAAATCATTTTTTCAAAAAGAGGTAAAAATCATATAAGCATTAGAATGTTGATATTACATTTCAGACAATTAGCAACAGACTGAAACAGTGATTGGCTCCATACAGCTGTTATGCAGAAATATAGTGAGCAGCCCTGTTTTATGCTAATTAATATACTTCACAAAGGGTATTGTGTGTGAAAAGGCTTCAACTTTTTGAAAAGAACTTCACAGGCAACCAGCCAAGTGGAACAATTTGTCATGAAGAGGCTTAGGTCTCAGGCCAGCCAACCTTTACTTAAGAGTGCTTGTTAAAACATAAACTGTTTATCCAATATCTGTTGAATATTCAAGCATGAGGGCACCTTGTGGTCATCTGGAAATATTGTTGAATTAAACACTGTTAGATGAGTGTGTTGTTATAGTCCTCCTTTCTCTCATCAGGAGCCTCCCTGCCCCGCACAAATGAGCTGCTCAGAAATGGTCTCTTCTGTATAAATATTTCATTTCCCTCAGTTTTCATTGTGCAATTCCACAGTGTCCTAAAACAATTTCTTCCATGTTTTGAAAAATCGTTTTTATGATGTATTTGTATTGCAGTAGGGCCTAGGAGCCCCAGTCACAGGCCAGGACCCCATTAGGCTAGGCACTCTTCAAACACAAAACAGAGTCCCTCCCTGCCCCACAGACCTTACTATAGACAAGGGACAACGGGTGGAGACAGGCAGGCAGAGCACAATGAAACAATAAGACAGTATTGGCCAGCATGACAGGCAGTGGTATCAGTACCCCAACTACTTAACCATTGCCCAGTTTTTATAGGCCACACAGCAAGGGAGAGTTTTAAGGAGGGATTTGAAGAAGGAAGATGAGATGGTTGGGTGGATATTTATGAGAGCTTCTCTCGTGTGACAGGCAGCATGGGAGAAAGGTGCTTGTTTCAAAATGCAACAATTGGGTGAGGAAAATGGCATCAATGAGCGGCAGGTGAAAGTTGACATTGTGATAATCCATGACAAATCATAGGAAAGGTTGGGGATAGGCTGTGAAGAGCCTTGAAAGTGAAGACATGTAGTTTGTGTTTGGTGCCATTGAGAAGGGGGAGCCAGTGGAAGGATTCAAAGACAGGATTGACATGGTCAAAGTGATGAAGTACACAATGATCTTTGCAGAAGTTATTGAATAGATAGAAAACTGGACCCTTTTCAAGTCAAATGTTGCAATATATTATTGTCTAACAATAGATCAGATATGCTGCACACCTTTTGTCACTTCAGCATGATATTGTCATGTCATTATATTCACAGGCTTGATTAAAGATTAGGGCTGTCAAGCAATTAAAAAAATAATAGAATACCATTTATTTAAATATTTTTAGATGTTTTCTACATTTTCAAATATATTGATTTCAATTACAACACAGAATACAAAGAGTAAAGTGCTCACTTTATATTTATTTTTATTACAAATATTTGCACTGTAAAAACCAAAAGAAATAGTATATTTCAATTCACCTAATACGAGTACTGTAGTACAATCTCTTTAGCATGAAAGTTGAACTTACAAGTGTAGAATTATGTACAAAAAGTTGGTTACAATTTGCAGGAGATAATGCTGCCTGGTTCTTGTTTACAATGTAACTTGGAAGTGAGAACAGGAGTTTACATGGCACTGTTGTAGCCGGCATAGCAAGATATTTACGTGCCAGATGCGTGAAAGATTCATATGTCCCTTCATGCTTCAACCACCATTTCAGAGGACGTGTCCATGCTGATGATGGGTTCTGGTCAATAACGATCCAAAGCGGAGCGGACTGATGCCTGTTCATTTTCATCATCTGAGTCAGATGCCACCAGCTGGAAGCTGATTTTCTTTTTTGGTGGTCCGGGTTCTGTAGTTTCCGCATCGGAGTGTTGCTCTTTTAAGACTTCTGAAACCATGCTCCACACTCATCCCTCTCAGATTTTGTACTGAAGTCCAACCTTGGGTCAAGTGCTGTAGTTATATTTAGAAATCTCACATTGGTACCTTCTTTGCATTTTGTCAAATCTGCTGTGAAAGCGTTCTTAAAACGAACATGTGCTGCGTCATCATCCAAGATTGCTATAACATGAAATGTGTGTAAGACAGAACAGGAGACATACAATTCTCCCACAAGGAGTTCAGTCACACATTTAATGAACGCATTATTTTTTTAATGAGCATCATCAGCATGGAAGCATGTCCTCTGGAATGGTGGCTGATGCAGGAAGGGGCATATGAATGTTTAGCATATCTGGCACATAAATACTTTGCAACGCCAGCTACAAAAGTCCCATACGAATGCCTGTTCTCACTTTCAGGTGACATTGTAAATAAGAAGCAGGCAGCATTATCTCCCATAAATGTAAACAAACTTGTTTGTCTTAGCGATTGGCTGAACAAGAACTAGGATTGAGTGGACTTGTGGCCGCTAAAGTTTTACATTATTTTGGTTTTGAGTGCAGTTATGTAACAAAAAAAATCTACATTTGTAAATTGCGCTTTCACGATAGAGATTGCACTACGGTATTTGTATGAGGTGAATTGAAAAATACTATTTCTTTTGTTTATCATTTTTACAGTGCAAATATTTGTAATAAAAATAATATAAAGTGAGCACTGTACACTTTGCATTCTGTGTTGTAATAGAAATCAATATATTTGAAAATGTAGAAAAACATCCAAAATATTTAATAAATTTCAATTGGTATTCTATTGTTTAACAGTGCGATTAATCGCAATTAATTTTTTGAGTTAATTGTGTGAGTTAACTGCGATTAATCAATAGCCCTACTAAAGATTTGTTAAAACACCCTAAGTGCTGTGTGAGTTTACTGTTTTTCAAGTACTGTGTCAGTCAATGCCATCTGCCTAGCTCTGTCCTTCTTTGAAGTGGCACACAAAACCTCATTGTGGGCTTAACAGGTCATCCCCACTATTCCATCATCTCAACTGTACAGTCTATATTTTACATAAGAATTCTCTGGTCCAAATTATTCTGTTACACAAGCATATGTGTAGAGAAAATCCACTAATATCCATGGAGTTTGGATGTACAGGGTGTATCTGAGAGCACAATTTGTCCCTCAGTTTTTTGTCTGAATGAGGAACACAGATTTTAGATTTAATTCCACATGCTGAGTTCAGAATATTGACTCCCTAGCTTCCAAAGTCTTCCAGTAGCTGTAAGGGCCAGTGTGACTCCCAACTGCACAGAATTTGAATTCCTGAGTTTATCCAGTTCCGTGTACTGCTGAATTAGACTGAATTTCCATTCTGGAAACTGGTTTTTGAAAGTATGATAAGTTTACTATCAATAAAAATATTTTTCTCATAATACATCTTTACTGGTGGGCCCTGGGATCTGAGTATCTACAACTGAGGTTAACCTCTAGCACAGTACTTTAGTTTCACATTCAGCATGAACCATGACATCCAGAGTCCCCAAAGCAGGCCTGGTCTATACCAACTGACTGGCATACCTTGTAATCATAACATGCGTGCAGCACCTCATGCCAACACATAATAGCCATCATAAGTGTTTCACAAATATTAGTTGTACTGGTTTGTTGCTATACCTGAGATGAGGTCGTTAGCTGTGTAGTATTGGATGATTTCTTCCTAGACTAACTCCAACCAACAATGCAATGTTTTGTGTTGGGAAATTATCCAAAAACCTCTGCTGCCAACAACACAGCTGAGCACTACTAGTACTTCAGGAATCCCAGAACGTATTGGTACAACCATGCTTGTAAGTAGAGCTGTGTGAATAATTATTTGTTTTGGTTCATGGCAAGGCCGGCTCTACAGTTTTTGCCACCCCAAGCACTGAAAAAAACTGCCGCCGCGGATGGCAAAAGGAAGAAGTTGCCACCGATTTGCCACCACAGCCGGCAAAGAGGAGAAGCTGCCGCCGAATTGCTGCACTACCGCCCCAAGCACCTGCTTGGAATGCTAGTGCCTGGAGCCAGCCCTTGTTCATGGGTAATTCCAAAAAAATGTGTGTGTGTGGGGGGGAAATCATTTTGGGTCAAACAGAAAAAATGTTTTGAAATTTTCAGTAAATCAAAAAGTAAGAAGAAAAAAGTGGGGGAGGTATTTTGTTCATACTGAAAAGAAAAGTGTAATTTCAATTTTGAGTGTTTTAAAAATAAGTTGGAAGGCAATTTCTAAAGGAACCAAAAAATCAAAACATTTAATTTTGCAAATGTAAATAAATGTTCAGATTCTTGAGATTTTGTTTGTTTTTTGACATGAACAATTTAGCAAACTACTTTGCGAAGTGTTTGTGTTGCTGAATCTGAATTTTTTTGGCAGAAAAAAGTTTTGGACAGAAAGAACTAGCCCAGCTCAGGTTGTAAGATGTGTTATGTGAACACCAAAATGCTTCTGTCAGAAGCTTTGTTGCTGTGTGAACCTGCTAAATTCCTGCAAGAATAAGTTTGACCATCATGTCATGCAACTCATGTCCTTGCAACAGATTCCTCACTTAATGGAGACACACTGTAAGGATTTATTTTGTAAAATTTCCCATCATTGCTCCCACTAGTAGGAAAATTTAAGAAAAAAGTCCTTTTTACTGGTGACAGTACATTGTTTCAATGACATATTAGTGCTGACCTTGATCTTTCACACAAAGTGCATTGTATCTGCCACCTGGAGAGGGATCATTTTCAATGTTAACATCGATAGCTTTCACACTCTGCTGGTTGCTGCCTGTCTTACTGCACACCATTGTCCTAAAATAGAGAAGAAGGAGAAAAAAATCAGAAGTTCTGCAGGAAGTGTACTGCACATATAGGTGAAATTGGTTGGCCTTATATCACTTCAGTCAGGGAATAGCATTGCATCCGTCTTTATATTGTCAGGACTGAACTTCTGAGGGGCTTGCACTGGGGTACTAATGTGGAAAAGGCCATTCTGGGAAAGAATAGATAAGAGAGACAAGTAATTTTTTAAAATGCCGGGTCATATATTAATTCAAGGCCACAGGAAGCACTAAAAGTTTAGGACTGGCATTTGAAAGAGTGATAGCACATTTCAGTTTGTGCACAGTATGTCTAAACATTGGGACAAATCCCAAGTCCTGCCTAAGGACCATATTTTGCTTCACTTACAACAGTGTAAATCCACAGCAACAATGTTGGCTTCCACAGTGTGCTCCAGATTGAAAACAGTTTAAATCAGAGCAGAATTTGGCCTTCTGTCTTTTTTAGTTCTTTACTCAAGTAAACTCCTATTAAAGTGGGAGTTTAATAGGCTTTAATAGGAGTTTTGTCTGAGTACAAATTAGGTAAAGATTCCAGGATTTCCTATTATCACCAATAATTCAAAATAATTTATTAAAATAATACCTTTAGGATTTTATCATGTTTGTTCAGTTAATCCCTGTTTGCCACTGATTTGCAACATTGTAGGCAAGTCACTTCAATTTTCTGTCTCAGGGTATATCTACACTGTGCAGTTTTCAGCTCAAGTGGATGTATATGCACTAGCTTTGATCAAGCCAGCAGGCTATCAATAGCAATGTAGTCACAGCGGCGCAAGCAGCAGCATGGGCTAGCTGCCCAAGTATAATCTCCTCCAAGATCCTTTGTGTATACTCACAAGGTTGCCCCATGCCACCAGCTGTGCAGCCTTGGCTAAGCTGCTGTTTTTAATGCACTACCTGGATTATAGCTAGTGTGTTTTTGTATACCCAAACTGGAGATTACACCTCCAGCTGCAGCATATATGTATCTTAGTTACTACACCTATAGAATGGCAATAATATTTACTCACCTACCTATATCCCAGAAGTGTTGTGAGGATTAATTAATCTCTAATGTCTAAAGGCATCAGCTCCATAACAAAAATGTGATCTCTGCCCCGAAAAGCTGATGGTCAAAATCTATCTTAAGTAGATCTGGCCTTCCTCACTGTAGTATCTGACCACCTCACAACTTCCTTGTGAGGTAGGGCAGTGCCATTATCCCCATTTTATAGAAGAGGAACTGAAGCACAGAGAGGCTAAGTGACTTGCCCAAGGTCACACAAGAAGTCTGTGGCAGAGTAGAAAATTAAATCCACATCTCCTGAGTCCTAGAGCAATGCTTTAACTATTGGATTATCCTACAGTAGGGGGAGAAAGCAAACAAATAGAGGAATAAAAGGTAACAATGAGACAATTATGATCAATGTGATAAGCAGCAGTCAGAGCACACCAGCTAACCATTGTTGAGTTTTTTGTAGGTGTTGAAGCGGAGGTGAGTTTTAGGAAGCAATTTGAAGGAAGCAACGTGGTGGTTTTGCAGATTTTTACAGGGTGCTCTTTCTAAGTGTAATGGGGGACAGAAGAGCATGAAGGTGCTTAGTGGAAAATTAGACAATTAGGCAATAAAGTCTGGCATCACTGACAGTGGAGATGGGAATATACATCTGATAGAATATGAAAAATGATAAATAGGGTGAATAGTCAAAGGAGGGTCTTAAAAGTAAAGACAAGTAGTTGTTATTGTACTGCAGCTGTGAATCTGGTAAACAATATAAACCTTTCTAAGACTGATACAAGACGTGCTTAGGGGCCATTACTGGGTGAGTGGATAGGCACAAAAATGGTACAAAGTGCACTTCTACTGTGAAAAGTGACTCTTGAAAACTGACACCCACATTTTTAGTGTCTGTGATTTCAGATCAAATATGCTCCATTTACAAGCAGAATATGTGTTTTGTTTTTCCCTACCTGCAAGCCTTGAAAACTCAGCTCGAGACCCTGTAGTCAAGCTAATCTCTTTTTTTCCTTATACATCTTCCTCACCAACAATTAAGGTTCTGTAGAACAAATTATGTCCTCATTGGCACTTATGCAATCCCACCATCTTCCAGTTAGGCCCTCAGTAACACCTATTCCATCCTATTGCCTTAAATGAGTTTTAACAAAAGTGACAAATTCGAACTAAGTATACAATTCTGTTGATGTTGAACAAAAAAGGGCATAGAATCCATCTCTCTCCCTCTTAGATATGGTGTCTCTACAGAACTAAGAGGAGCAATCAGTAGTATATTATAGATGAAGCTGTTAGCACTGCCTATACTTATGGCTACCCAACACTTACCATTATAAGATCCTATTTTGAGTTGCTTATAATTTTGATTAACTTTACCTGTTCAGGCTGAAACTTCCCATGCTGGTGTCTACCTTAGGCTGAATTTTTTTGGAAAATTTCAGCAAAAATTGGTTCAGACATTTCCAAGGATTAGATTAGGGAAAAATACACTGTTTTGCCCAAGCTAAAAAAAAATCATTGAGAAACTGTAGCACCTTCATGCTTTAGAGAAGGGACATGACATTTTGGCAGGGATACACTAGATGGCAGGGGTCGGTTTTGTTTTCTGTTTTTTGCCGTTCTTTTGAAAATCTGCTTGAATTTGGCCAAGTTGAAAGCCTTTGAAAAATCTTTTCCCATATGCTTAGCAGAGACTTGTTAGACTTTGGCAGCTAAGTTCTCCAAAGACTCCATCTTCACTGAGTATGCTCCATCCCAAAGATGCAGGGGCTATGCAATTGTACCACTCTACTTGGCACTGGTGAGACCTCAGCTGCGGTATTGTGTCCAGTTTTAGGCACAACACTTTAAGAAAGATGTGGATAAATTAGAGAAAGACCAGAGGAGAGCAATAAAAATGCTAAAAGGTTTAGAAAACCTGACCTATGAGGATAGGTTAAAAAGAAAACTGGTTATATTTATTCTTGAGAAAGGAAGCCTGAGGGGAGACTGATAAGTCTTCCTATCATACTTATATGTGTATATGTTTTTACGTGTTCAAAATATTGTTTTCTTAAAAATTGTTTTGAAGGCTTACAAACTTAAAACAATATTAATGAACTATTCAAATATACTACATCACAAAAATTGATGGTCTCATTACTTCCTTTTAACTTTCTAGGATAGTTAAAAATGTCATTTACGAGTTGATATCAGAATCTAATTTCTGGCACCATAAACAAAATACAAGTTATGTTCATGTAAATATTTCATCATACAGAAGTTCAAAAAAATGAAAACTTGGAAAACCTCATCAGAAAGTCCCCCTCACACACACCCCACATCCCACCCTTCTGATGCATTTTTTCCTCCTGGAGAAACAATACTGCACTTAATGGGCTCATTTTACATAAAAAGCATTCATATGTGTGCGTGTGCATGTGCATTCACACATGCATGTGTGAGTAGGAAGGAAATCTTTAGATTTTCCCTCCTACTGCATAAGGACATGGTCCTGCCAAGACTTATACCCATGCTTAACTTTACTATTGAAATAAATGGAATTACTCATGGTAATAAATTAGTCTTGCAACGTCTGTGCCTAGCTGTTTGCTCCTTTCAACTGTAACAATTTGTTTGCATCATTTTATATGCAAACAGAGTCTCACTGAAAGTCAATGGGACGAAAATTAGATTTAACTGCCTAAATCACTTAGGCTTTGCAATGCTGAGCAGCGAAACGTCTAAATATCTTTAAAAGTCTGGATCTATGTGTCTAAAGTTTAGTGCCCAAAATCTGAGGCACTCAGAATTAGAGAGTGAAAATTTGCCCCACAGTAAATTTAGTGGGAATTTTGGTCACTCCTGATCTCTGAAAATCAATCCATGTCCCTTTGGATATGACAGCACTGGAGCTGGAAGGTGTAATTTCCAGCTCAAGGAGACATACCTGCGCTTGCTCTGATCAAGCTAGAGCACTAAAAACAGAAGGTAGGTGTGGTGGTGCAAGTGGCAGGATGGGCACTGCCCGGAATACAGTCTCATCCAAGACCCTAGATATATATTCACGTGATTAGTGCCACTTGCACCACTCTGGTTAGCACGGATATGTCTGCTCCAGCTGGAAATTACACCTTACATCTCCAGTGTAGGTGTACTCTGTGTGTGCCTAAGTAAGGACTCAATGCCTGATCTTAGGCATCCAGTTCTGAAAATTTGAGCCTGCATTTTCTGACTTTTAATCCTCTGTTCTAGCTATTATCCACTACTGCAGCCCAAAGCACGACTAGTCAGTGTGCTATTTCTGGGATAGACTAAAAATTTCTCTTTGGCTGACGGATCCTTGGAATTTTGCTATCATGTCCAAAATAGGATACTGTGAATCATATGTAGGATTGTGTGTTTAAAAAACAAAGTGCTTTTTAATTTTTTTCAGATGCCATATAAAGTTCCTGTGTGGTTTGCTACTGCGAGGATATAGGTGATGGAAATCTAATATAGTACATTGACTTGTTAATCCTTAGAATAGCATTTATTAGTTACTGTTGATAGAAATAAGACTTAATAAAAAGGCTATGAAGTAAGTAATTTTTACCATTATACACAAAGTAAGACTCCAGTGTGTTTGACCTTTTGAATCCCTTACAAAAAGATCCAAACTGTTGGATTTATAGCTAAACCATGTTCCTTCATTACATTTAAAAAATGAAATGCTCTTCCTGTAGATTAATTCATTCCTGCTTCAAACAAGATTTTAAGTGACACTGCACTTAAGAGTTTAACTTGGTACTGTATATTATAAAATTAGAATTATGAATTTGTTTTGATTAAAATTGAAAACATCCAGATACAATTTCTCTGGGAATGAAGAAATCCTGTCTCATGTAAATAGGGAAATAACAAAAGCCTATTTGATTCTTCCAACCCCACATTCTCTGTCTGTATGCTTCCTGCCTAGAGCCCAATCCTGCAAGGTGCTGAGCATTTCCTGTGAGGTGTTGACTGTACTCAACCCCCACTGAGCCCTTCAAATGAGAGGGCTCAGCACCTTATACCATTGGGTTTAAGGATCCAGCTGGCCTATAAAGCCTTACTTGACTGTTTGAAGTCAATAGGCCTACTTGTGTGAGAGTAGCAAAATCAGGGCCTTTTCTGTAAATTCTTTGGGATGGTGTAGGGAGCCAGGGTGGCTCCCCTCCGAACCAGAGGGTAAAGAGCTACCCTCTGAGTCTGAGCAGGCGGGGCCAGGCTAAGCTTCCGCCAATCCCCGGAAGGGGAAGAGTGGGACAGGAAGTACAAAGGGCGGGGCCCTCTGCCCAATGAGGAGAGCACCAGAGAGGGAGACAGACACAGGCTGCTGGCTCCTCCCTCGCAATCCTGCTGCTGACCCAGGCGAAGCCCTGGGCAAGGAGGAGCCTGACCAGGGGGAAGGCCTGTGGCAACCAGGGCTGCCGGCCGCTGAATACCCAGAGGACTTGGAGGGGCCTGACTGCAGCCCGGGCCAGCGTGAGTCTGATACCGAGGGGGAGTGGGGGTGGCCCGCAATGGAATACCCGGAGGAACCGGAGCTGCCCGCAGCGGATTACCCGGAGGAGATGGATGATCCGGAGCTGCCCGCAGCGGAATACCCGGAGGAGATGGAGGGACTGGAGCGACCCGCCTGAGAGAGACCGGGTAGGAAGTAGCCCAGTGACCCAACTACACCGTGGGGTGGGTGTGTTTGGTCAGCGGGTGCGGATTGCCCCGCTGACCCAGCGGCGGGACCTTCGCCTCCCGCCACTGTCAGGGCCCTGGGCTGGAACGCAGTGGAGTTGGGTGGGCCTGCGTTCCCCTACCCCGGCGTTCCCCTGCCGGAGGGGCGCGCTACTGACTCTTGCCGGCGCGCCCCTGCCGGAGGGGCGTGCTACTGACTCCGGCCGGCACACCTTCCCGCTAATTCCCCAATGCCTGGGAGGTGGGGCCGAGGCCTGCCACGGAGACCATTGCTCTCCATCGCCGCTAGGGGCTCGGAGGACCGACCGACGCCTGTCACAGATGGGTATATGTCTTTCTACATGTCTGTAAAGTGCCAACTGCTATAGAAACAGTTATTGGTGAAGCATGTAGCAGAGCTGTTAACAAAAGCTGTACATGTATCTCAATTCTAAAGGGTCATTTTCAGATGCTTGTACCTTTGTTAAACTTTTCCCTTTGGGACTAAAATAGATGAATTTATTTTAAAGGGTTTGTGCAAAAACAGCAAAGCTTTGCTGAAATCAGAGCCAGAAAGTGTGAAAATCATATACTTTTCCCATTAATTGTTTGCCACTTTTTTGGAATAGCTCCAGCACTTTCATAGGAGATGGTAAAACTTGAAACACAGTATGTTTTTTATTTACCGTTCCCAGTCCTAGAACTATTGCTGCTTAAGAGTCACAATGGTTAAGAGGTTTCAGCGTAGCAGCCGTGTTAGTCTGTATCCACAAAAAGAAAAGGAGTACTTGTGGCACCTGAGAGACTAACTTATTTCAGCATAAGCTTTCGTGAGCTACAGCTCACTTCATCGAATGCATGCCACACTCTGAATACGGAATAGAATGGAAGAGGGGGGTCACTCTGCATATGTCTACACTGCAATAAAACCCATAGCTGGCCCGGGTCAGCTGACTCCAGCTTGCAGGGCTCGGGCTGGGGGGCTATAAAATTGCAGCGTAGACATCTGGGTTCATACTGGAGCCCAGGTTCTGAGACCTCGTGAGGGGGGGTGGGTCCCAGAGGCCAGCATCCAACCCAAGCCTGAAAGTCTACACTGCAATATTATAGCCCCTCAGCCTGAGCCCCATGAGCCCGAGTCAGCTCACTGAGGCCAGCCACAGGTGTTTTATTGCAGTGTAGACATACCCTGTGGGATTTGAATTTGAGTGGATGATTTCAGTTCTGATTTGAGCCCAGATGTATGTGGAATTCTACATCTTTTTAGCATGTCCTTTAGTCTGTTTCTTAGTTCAGTCTGTTGTGTGATTGTACCCAGTTATTTCACAAGTAGGTACAATTTTTCTTCTCTCTGTAGAGGTCTGTGTAACACTTAGATATACATAAAAGGAACAGAATGAGTGAGAATACTGATCAGCCGTAATAATTATGTGTTTTGGTAAACATCTGACCTGGATGTCAGCTATTTCTGAAAACCTCTTACAATACCATGAATACAGAAAAACTGTTCCTCCAATCATCATTAGGGGAAAAAAACATCCATACAATTATTATATAGAGGGTGAGCTGGAGCCGGTTCGCACCAGTTTGCGCGAACTGGTTGTTAAATTTTGAAGCCGGTTTAGAACCGGTTGTTAAAGGGTGGGCAAACTCCAGCCCGCAGGTTACATCTGGCCCACAGAACCATCCTGTCCAGCCCGCCTGAGCTCCCGTCTGGGGAGGCTTCCCTGGCTGAGAATCCCTTTTTAATTTTTACTCACCCGGCCACGCTCCGGGTCTTCGGTGGCACTTTGGCAGTGGGTGCTTCAGTACTGCCAAAGACCCAGAGAAAGCAAAGAACATGCTGCTGAAGTGCCGCCGAAGACCCAGAGCGACTGAAGGAACCGGTTCTTCAGATTTTGGCAGCTCATCACTGGAGGGCACTAATAACATATTGGATTAAATCCAGATTCCATATGTACATTCCACTTTCTTCCGTTGCTCATGACTCTCTCAAACAAATTCTTTTTTGGGTTGCAAAGGAAAGTTGTTTTAATTGTTCCTTAGTTACCCGAATGTGAAAAATATATTTTTCCTATATGTTACAATTAACTCACTTATATAAATAACAAAATAGTTTCAAGTAGAAGGTTCACTCTGTGGTTGTCTTGTACATCTCAATTAAAGTAAAAAAATAAAGCCAAATTTGAAGACAAAAAATGGTTCCGTGGTTTTACAGTTACGAGCATTTAGAGATGCTGGTTTCACACGTAGGCATTAGAATTTTTATTTAAGGTTTGTCATGGAGCTTTTAAAATGTTGGTTCTGCCAATCAGCCCTTCAGCTCTAGTGGTGCCCTTAAACTGAGAGTTTAGCTGAGACATGCATATGAGATGAAGACTTTTTAGTGGCAGTGGTGCTAACTATAGTTCTTGCCCTATTCAAGGAATGTTGAAGTGAATCAAGTGCAGCTTGTAATCTCCCCATGCCAAATAGCTCCAGATTTCTTTTTTCATTTTTCCTTTAAGGAAACAAGATAACTAAATATAAAAATACTTCATTGTTAAGCTTGAGAAATCAAGCACGCCCAAGTCAAGAAATTGAAAAGTTAAGGCTGCTTCTGCTGTATTAACTCAGCTAAATTGCACATATGTATTTTCTACTCCTCTTTTACTTGTTAAATGTTAACTTTATTGTGGTTGTGTTGTAGTGTATATCATAAAAGTATCAAATGATCAACCCGGTGGAAATAATGTCCCAAGAGCAATGCTAGTAAGTTTTGATGCCATTCAATAATCATACAATTATGATTAAGACATTTTAGTGTTTGTGGCCTCAAATTAGACATAACTTATTTTTAAAGATAGTACAGATTTTTTTCACCATATTTTCCCTTCATAGTATCACTATAGGGGAGAATCAGAATTGTTTGAGGATCTTAATTTTGTATTTCCATACTTTAACATGTTTGGAATCTTTGATAGTTTAACCTTACCTTTGAATTCACTGGGTTAGTAATGCTTGCTTTTAGGATAATTGAAAACTTCCTGTGGTGATCTTTTTACCTTCAAACTACCCTCAAGCTTCATTCTGTCTTGCCTTAGCTTTTTGTCTGGGAATAGTTAAGAATGTTTGATTAACGTAATAATGATTATTTTAATGTTATATTGCAGTATAATTATACTTCATCTTTGTTTTATTATATATTTAAAGAAATCTAATCTTTAAAGTTGTATGCAATATACAAGATACAGTATTGTAATATCAATGACTGTAGAAGGAAGCATGTGGAAGTGGGTTTAACCCTGAAACAAGATTATGTGTAGCCAAATAATGCCCATTTAATCTTGCAGCTTTTACTGGAGGAGGCTAGGATTTAGCAATGGGTAGGTCTGAGACACTAAGAGTATGTCTACACTGCAATTAAAAAGCCACAGCTGGCCCATTCCATCTGACAGGGGCTTGCAGGACTCGAGCTAAGGGGCTGTTTAATTGCAGTGTAGATGTTCGGGCTTGGGCTGCAGCCCTAGCTCTGGGACCCTCCCATCTTGCAGGGTCCTAGAGCCCAGGCTCCAGCCTGAGCCTGATGGTCTACTCCATAATTAAATAGCCGCTTTGCCCAAGTCCCGCAAACCTGAGTCAGCTGGCATGGGCCAGCCATCGGTTTTTAATTGCAGTGTACATATACCCTAACATGAACAGGCATGAGCTTGTTGCAAGAGGAGGACTTCAGTATGTAGGATGCCATGAATAGTTTTGATGATGTTGAAATGCAGGTGATCAGATGGAGTACTACCTATTTGCCAGTTATTCCTGTTATGCTCTCACTCTTATATTGAGAAATACATTTTTTGACATCCAAGATGGGGACAGAGTGAGGATATCTGAATGGAGGCATCCTCATTTGCTAGTCAGAGGATGCAGCATGTACCATCTGCTGATATGACCCTGACCTCAGAAATTGTGATGGCTGGTCCTGTCCAAACTTCTGACAGGACACTCCTTGATCTATCAGACGAGGAGCACCACATTGACTGTCCTGTTTCTCCCACAGACCACTCCAAGTTGGGAAATTCAACCAGAGAGAAGTGTCAACAACCATGATCCCTTCACCTCGGATTAAAAAAAAAAGACTGAATTCCCTGGTGGTGGGGTGTGGGAGCAGGGCACCTGGGTGATGTGAATTTCCTGACAAACTGTGCCATCATGGTCAAAAAGAGCCATGTCCTTCTTGATAGTGAAAGCCAGTAGGGAACACCTCAGTCTATTGCTGACCAACTTTGTAAAATCCTGCCTCGGGAGGATCTTCTGCTTCACACATTCTGCCCTCTTAACTGCCAGTTCAATATTCTATTCAAGGTATTGTCCTAATCTTTAAATCCCTGGTGGGTCTAGGTCTGATCTGTCTCAGAGATCAGCACTGATTCTGTGACACGGGATAACTCTGATCACGAAAGGTACTGCAGCTGGGAGTCCCAGAGATGAAATTCAAATGCTGGAGGCAGGGTGTTCTCGAGGGGGAGCCCGAGCTGCAGTGTTCCCTGCCAACAAAGATCTGGACGATCCCAAACCTTACTACTTTTAAGACCCTTCTGTATAGTCAAGCCTTCCAGTAGTGGAGCTATACAAAATGGTTTAGCCTTCTAGACAACAACAATGAACATGATGTGAGGGCAGAGTGAAAAGTCTAGGTCCTATTTTTGGAAAGAAAATATTTTTACATATTTATTTGGTGCCTAGTGCTCCTTTGGGAAATACTTAGATTAGATATTGGCAGCCAGAGCAGAAAAGAAACAGTCTGAATGACTGATTTCATTTTAAATAAAAAAGTCATTGGTTTCGTGACACATCCTTCTCTCCTTCTACCACACACACACACATACCAGAACATTACATCAAGCAATATTATGTGGATCCTTTCATCTCCAGATCACTATTTCAAATTTAGCCCAGGTTGGTAGTGACCAAAAGTTGTTGCCATCTGATAGCAATGCTGCAATCTTAATGGGTGGTCACAGTTCAGTTCCGAGTAAATAGATGTCCACAATTGAAATTGGTAATTTCAGCAGATATGTATCAAGGATTCAAAGCTCACAGAAACCCTCTCACTCCCAAAATTGGCTCTTTTTAGGACTGGGGCACATCAGCAGGGCAGCATTGGGGAGCTTGCACTGCCATTGCCTTTTACCTGTTGTGTGGATAAATAGAGGACTTTGGTTTTAAGAGAGATCAAGCCGATGCTTTTCAGGTTACTGTCAGTTTAATTTTTGAAAATCCGTTTTTCACATGTGAAGATTTAGAGTGGTGTTTGGTGGGTTCAAAGGAAAAGCTCACAAACATTTCTAAAATGAATTCTAAAATATTTAGCACCTTCTGGAAATAAGGTAGTATACATTTTTATATTTTAGGAAGTGAAGTGGTGTTAAGTTTTCCAGCCTCCCTGCTGTAATTCTCATTTGTCATCTTGGAATAAGTGCTAATAGCTATTTGCAACAAAATGACACTCTTGTGACATATTTGCCTGTCAGATTAATGACCCAATAAAATCAGTAAGTGAGCTGCCAGTGAATGAAAGGAAGAAAGAGGTGCAATGCTTTCTGAAGGCATGATGATCTTTTGCAACTACTTTTTGGATTTAAACATTCAATCTGAAAGCCCTGTGTGAAGCCCTCCAGCACGGTACAGTATGTTCTTTAGGTTTTCATTCCAGCCTCTTCTTTGTGTTTATTTTTAGGTTTCTGAAAGTTGGAAAATGAACATCCCACAGATTATTCTGTCTTCCTCGAATCTCTGATGATCAAGCATGGTGGGGCTCACATACAGTATATTATAAAATAGCTATTCTTTATAGTGAAAACCCTATAATCATTCTCGGTGTTCTGTACTGAAGTTCTCAGGGCAAATATACTCATTCCCAGCCCCTCTCCACAGCTGCCTTTCATCCCCACCAGAGCTGTCATCTCCTTCCCTAATTTTCATTGTCTTCTTGAAGAGAATGAGACCCTTTCCACTCCACCTAGCCCTATGCAGAAGACCTCGGTTCTGTTCCTGGCTCTGCCACTCACTAGCTGGGTGAGCTTGGACAAGTTACTTCACCTCTCTGGGTCTCTCTTTCCCCTTTCTTATCAGCTCTTTGAGGTAGGGGCAGTCTTTTACTATGTCTTTATACAGTGTCTAACACAGTGGGAGTCCTCACCAAAAAAGAGCCCCCCTCAGGTATAAAGCAGAGTAATGGTTTTAAGAGCGACCATTTACTTCATTGGGACTTGCATTTTTTGTTTTCTTTTCTCTAATTCTTAAGAAACACATCTTAATTGTACTTTTCTATCAGGGTTTGCCATATGACCCTAGTGTCCTATTTTCCCTCATAAAATAAGAGTTACATGTATTCCATATGCTTCAAGACATGCTTTTGTTGTTTTGGGGGTTCTTTGTATTCTTAATATTTTACAGAGTGAGACCAAGGTTTGGTGCCTAAATTATTTAAACATCTAAACAGGTGGCCTAATTTTTCAAAAGTGCTGAGGATCCAGCAGTTCCTAGTAATTTTAATGGGAGCTGCTGGTATTCAGTCCTACAGAGCTATTGCATTCTGATGTGCTGCAGCAAACTGCTGTTAATTATGAATAGTTTAGCATTCTTCATAATCACGTACTCAGGGCAAATCCCCAACTGGTGTAAATTGTCATAGCACCATTGTCTTCAATGAGCAGTTGAGATCAGCCCGTCAGCCTATTGTGGCTCAGAAAATAGAAAATATTTTTGTCTTCTTGCACCTTTAAAATGCTGACAGTGGTTAGAGGGAAGAATGGGGACACTTCTTGTCTCACCCACCCCACGCACCCCACTTCCTCATTTAATACTACTGAAAAGTTGTATAAAAGGACCCGTTTAATAATCCTGCCATGTACATTGTAGAGATGAAAATAGTTTTCTTGGCTTTCAGGCCTGCAACCTATTTCAGGGACTGGGTTGGTAAGAGAAAAAAAGAGAAAGTTTGAGTGATGGAACCTATCTTATTCCTTTTTTTTTAAACTGGATTTTTTTTTTAATTTCAAAAGAACTTTAAAATTAATTTTAAATACTTTCATTTGGACAAAAAAGAGTGCCGGAAATAATTACTTTCATTTGAAGTTTTTTTCATTTGTAGTAAAATTTTATATCCTTTGGAAAAAAATAATTGGAAACTGTATTTTATCATTAAAAATGCACATAGCCCAATGCTATCTAAAATAACTAATAACAGTCACCAAAGCTAATAATTCCCTAAAGTTTAAGAACTTTTAAGAGGACAGTATTCTGTGGAAAAACATAACTTTGTCAACACTAGACACTGACAGTAAATGGGCTAATGTACTTTATTCAAGAGAACTTTGCAAATACAAATTGAAGGAAGCAGTAGAGTAGAGCAAGGTTAAAGAGGTGAGAAACCAGCTGAAGGCAGAGTTCACAAGTTGGAAAGATGTTCTTGTGGTTAACTCTCAAAACTAGGAATCAGATGACCTGGATTCTGTTCCTGGCTTTGCTATGGAATTGCTGTGTGACTTTGAGCAAGTCACTGTTTCTTTCCTATGTTGTTATAATGCACCACTGGCCATAGTATTGTATCTACTGATATGTGCTACATGCAAAAATAAATGTGGCTATGTTTCTGTCCAGGAGGACAGAATTTTGCACTCTTCCATTTTCTTAAGTGGGATTATCATGTTGATGTTGCTGTGCTTCAGTTTCTGCATCTGTAAAATAGGGATAAGACTAACCTATATCTTCTCCTGGGGGAATTCTGCACCAAAACATTAAAAATTCTGTGCACAATATTTTAAAATACTGCATATTTCATTTGTCAAAATAGCACAATATAATTATGCCAGTTTCAATCATTTTGGTGATTTATTTCAAAATACCTGTCAGCAACTATGTCTGTAACAATACAGACAACAAAAAAGATTCAGGAAATATTTTTTGACAAATAGATTCCAACCTAGGCATATTAATACAGAACTTTGAGTAATAATTCATTTAAACTACAATACAGAAATATATTTCCTGCACCCCTCAGAAGCAGTGCAAAGGCTTAGGGGAGACAGGGGTAATGGAGGAGCTGAGGGAGAGGGAAGTAATTGCTGCGAAAGAGCCTGGGTGTGAACTTGAAGGTTGTTGGGTGTGGGTGAGTGAAGGATGGATCAGGGTTTTTTTGGGGTAGGGAGGGATTGTTAGGGAGCCTCCACCATGCAGACCTTGGCTGTACACCAGCCTGTTTTATTCAGTCAGGTACATCGGTCCCTGTTCCCATGTGTCAATTTTAGTTATTTTTGTATACAATAGAACTATAGTAAAACACTCTAGATTAAACCAAACCTAACTTAAAGTGTCCCAATCCATACATCATACAGGAAAATACAAAACTTTTTTGCTTGTTGTGAAGATGGTAAACACTCAAAGTCTAGCTTTCAGAAGTGCTGAGCACCTACAACTCCTGTTGAAGTCCATGGGAACTGTGAGTGCTCAGGACCTCTGAAAATGAAGGCCAGATGGTTTACTATATGAGGGAAGGAAAGAATGACTTTGTGCTTAACGCACATGATTTGGAGCCAAAAAACCTGGCCTCTGTTCCCATGTCGCTAATGACTACATAGAATGTACCATTAAATAAGTCTCTATGTCTCAGTTTTCTTAACTATAAAATGAGGGTAACTATACTTCCTTACCTCACATCATGTATTGGGAAGGTTCCTGAATGTTTGCAAAGCACCTTGAAATTCAAAGGCTTTGAAGTGTTAACTTACTGCTCTCTTGTTTCCTGAAGAAACTTATTTGACAGTTGAGAACTCTATTTTATTTTTATCAGCTTGCCTGTCCCTGACATAACTATCCAGTCTTTCCCCTTCTTCCATTTTTGTCTTTGTGCTTTTTTTTCCATATGGCTTTCCCATGTCTGGGACCAGCTCCCTGACCTCATCCACCATGCATTCAACATTCTTCTGAGAGTCTCTCCCTAATACACCCTTCTTAATATTTATTATTTGTTTTGTTATTTTCATAGTGCCCAAAGGTGTACTAGGGTTCTTCACAGAAATGAATAAAAAGACATGGTCCTGTCATAGGGAACTTACACTTAGATATCATGTGACCAGTGAGGGTAACAAACAGGAGGGGATAGGATGAGAAAGAACATTGCTTCAGCAGTATGATCACACAGTGACTCCATTTAAACATGAACACCCAGAGACCTCAAGTGAGATAATGTCCCCGTTATGTTAGGCCCAATAGTTTGGCACCCTTGCCCCAACAATTTTACCATCTAGATAAATTACACCTGTAAATTTTGGTCCACTGATCAAAAATTGTGTAGTTCTTCCCAGTGCCCACAAGAAGTCCATCAATTATCGCAGTTATCTAAACCATCAAGATGCCTAAACTGAGTCACTGTGTGATCATATAGCTGAAGCAATGTCCTTTTTCATCCAATTCCCTCCGGTTTGTTAACCGCACTCATCACGTCAGCTCTAAGTGTAAGTTCCCTATGACGGGAACATGTCTTTCAATTTGTTTTTGTGAAGAACCTAACACTCCTTTGGGCACTATAAAAATTAATAATAACTAATAAATTTACGCTGCATGGCCCCCATTGACTTCAATGGGCTTTGGATCAGACCCTGTGTTTGTTATTTATTTTGTCCACAGGGTGCCCGACCCTGCACTACTGAAGTCAATGAGAGCTTTTCCATTGACTTCAGTGGCCGCAGGATTGGGCCTGTAAAATGTAAGGCTCATATCCTCTAAAGCATTTAGGTACCTAACCTAACTCTCAGAATGGGAGTTAAATTGAGGATCTGGGCCTACATTCCTTTAGAGCTTGGTACACTGTTGGTATTCAACAAATAATAGCGAATGACAACATCCAAGATATTGACAGCTAGCTACTCAATATTTTCTGGATTTAAACAAGATATTTTGTGGGCCAAAGGGAATTTGATTGAAACAATGTATTTCTAAGATTAAAAGGAAGATAAATATATTTTAGAACTGTGTATTAGGTGATCTATGTACACTCACATCTCTGCAGCATCAGCTGTACGTGACTGATTTTGTGCAAGGTAACAGCATAGTTAGCTTATCTGAATGAAACACCTGAGACTTGGTTACATAAGCATTTCTTTGTGCCCAGTGTTTCTCGGTAATAATATTACCCAAAGTGGGAAAGCTTGTTTGAGAGCAATCATTCATGCTGGTTAGGGTGGATTTTGCTGCTTCCATTCTCCTTACCCAATGGTACCGTCGGCCAGCCAACCTCTGGTGCATGCGGCAAAAGAACAGTCCACTACAGCCCGTCTCAGTTCCTCTGCAGTGGCTAAGCGAGCGCCCAAGTCAGCACACAATTTCTGAGCTGCGGTTAGGTCCAGACCCTGAGAGCTGTTTCTGGATTCAACTGTGAACAACTTCCCTGCAGCACCAAAGACAGACATACATAACAACAAAATGTGTCACATGTCACAGTGTTGTATTAAATAAATACACAAATATATTGTGGATTGTGACAAACCTATCAACTGCAAAATTAAACTTATTTTCTTTTATGATCTCAGTTTAATTTTAACTGAGCTCCTTGATCTTGGGAGCTAGTAACTTAGGCCTAGATCTTCAAAGATATTTAAGTGCCTAATGTCTATTGAAATCAATGGGAACTGGGCATCTAAACACCTTCAAGGATCTGGTCCTTGCTTCTGGCCTGTACCACTAGTAAATTACTACTCCTGTATACAAGCGTGTGCACGCACACATACACATAGCTTGGTTTAGCTACCTTGGTCAGTAATTAGAGAAGTGGGGCTAAGTTTCCACATATTTCTGATCCAGGTGAGTGGCTCCCCTTACTCCTACATGCCTGGATCCAAAGCTCTTGAAGTGTAAATAGGGGTTCTTAATCCCTTATATGGGTGTATAGTCAGAGTCAGAATCTATCCCATAGGAACTGGTAACGGAAACCATTACAAAGGCACCTGAATGCCTTACACTTAATTTATAAAATCAATCAAATTTATAAAATAACAAATACCAGTTTAAAAAGCTAGCAATGTAACTCGCTCTTCTATATCAGCAACAAATTAATTCCCAGTCTCTGCTAGGAAAGGAAAGGTTTCATATACTTTGCAATAACCTGGACCTAAATTCTGCTGCAAATCACCATGGTTTTCATATCATACTGGAGCTGCAGACTGGAAATTATGCAGAACTTTCAAGTACATTTTTAAAAAGTGGAAGGCTTTTATTGAATGAAATATGAAAATGACTAATAGAATCAGCAGAGTATTCCTTACTGTTTGATTTTGTTTTAAACTCAGTTTATTTTACCCTGACTTTAAATTTTCAGTGCACTGTAGATTTTTGTTCTTACAACTCATTCCTGCATTGTGGACTTTATCGGGGTAGTAGCTGGAGGTTGTAGCAGTTGGGCAGAGGGCAGGTAGGGTTTTGCATCAAAGGCAGCCTAGGTCATGACTGATTTGTAGAATAAGCATATTTGCTAGATGATTCCGCAAAAAATGATAAGCAGCAAAATAATTAACAATGTTGACATTTACATTTTCATAATTAGGTTTTGAAGTTAACACCCCACTGAGTTAACGCAAGTCTCGGAGCATTTGTTTTTGGATGTCGGCAGACCCAGGAAGACAGCAGTACATCAGATTACAACAGTTTATGTCAGGAAGGGCTTCTTTGTTATCGTAAGTAACATTTTATTTAAATAAAATCTTAGATTCTGCTGCACAATTCGACAGCAATTGGGGCATTAGGTAGCAAATTCCCTCATCCCAGATTACATGGGCCCTGACTAAACTAAATCAGGAATCCTTCAGGTGATCCATCCTACATTGTATGCCAGGCCCATCACCTTCCTAAGGCACTTCTGGCTTTAGCAAACAGATAACCCCAACCTGGATCTAACGAAACTTTGGCTCTAGCAGACTGCTGGCGGGAATAACTTCCAGAGATGTGGCCGTATGACTGACAACATCCTGCCATCAGCAGCAGAGATTTTAACTCAGTAACTGACAATGAGATCAATCAACAGGATCACAGTTCCTGCAATGAGAAATGTTGAGTTATGTTTCAGGTAACACACAGAGACCCCAATCAAAGATTTGGTCTCTAGTGTGATAGGCACTGTATATACACCTTGAATTCCCGTCAGAAATGAGCTGGAGCCAGGGCAGAGCAGAGACGGCAGCAAGCCTCTATATTTTCTACTACTGAAACTTCTGAATACTTTTCAAAGGCAACAGATAGAGTGCATGGCAGTAATGTAGCCTGATGGTCACAAATATGCAGATGACTGTGTCACGGTCTTGGTCAGAGGAGACATTGGCAGACCTGCGACCAACTATGGCCTGAAAAAAAGGTGCCACAGCTGCCACCTGAAAATCTAGCAGTGATAATGTCTCCAGTGAGACCTCCAAAGGGAAGAAGAGCATGTTTTCACCATCGGGGATCTCTCCTCCAGCAGGGAATTTGTCCACATTACAAGCCATCACACAGGTCAGCATAGTTGAAGGTCTCTGTTCAGGACTGAGGTGCACCAGCAGAGTTGTCTGGAGCAACCATATGCAGCATCTGGCTTGAGCACTAAGTGTTAGTCCTCCTCCTTAATAAGCACTACTTTCATCCACAAACATTTTAATTAAATGAATAAAGGAAAAGACTAAGTTGGTAAGTGATCAAGCTCCATCAAAATGTAATCTGAGGTAGTGCCACTCATCGTTAATTTTTTTACCAGCCGTCCCTATCAATTGCAGCTTTGCAGGATTGCAGCAAAGGTTGTTTCCTTTTCTGCCAACCAAGACTGAGAGCTAAAGGACAACTTTCCTTATTTATTGTTATTAGTGTGCTGGTAATTATGGCTAATCAAGCACTGCTCTTCAATGAGGCTTTATTGAAAATTCTGAAGATTCTGACAGCCTATTTAGTTTTTTTGGTTTTTTTAAATATAATACAGTCCTACCTGTCTGAAAGGTTTTGTGGATGTCCAAAATATTTGGATAAATAGATTTATGGGGGACATGGGACTGATCCATTGTGTTGGGGAAAGTTACTAGGAAGCTTTGGTTAGATGGGGTACAAATAAACAAGACTGACCTGGATACCAGATTGACCTATATACTTTTTCTAAAGTTTTCAAGAACATTATGGCTATCTGCCTAGTTTGCAACAAGCGTTCTCAGTTTTATTTGCTTTCTCATTTAAAATGAAATAAAATGAATAAGCTTTAATCCTCTGGTATTTGACTTGCAAGACAGTTGGCATTTCCAATGTGTCTACATCATTCACAGTAGTGTCACATTAGAGCAGTGTTTTGGGGAATGAAAGAAAAAATATACTAGTACACCTACTTGGTAAGTTCCCTTATATAAATCAAAACTACAATATTGATTTTGAATTCCACATCTTATAATGGTGTTACAAAAGTTTTTGGGGCTATCAACATATAATTTTATTTTATAGGTGGGCATTCTTGGGAGCCTCGTCATTTGATAACTGAAATGAATAATCAAAATTGTAAAAGTAGCTTTTGGTCAAATTCAGCCCTCAAGTACAAAATTGCAGCTCTTAAATCAGTGGATGGCTTTTGCACATATCCCAAGACAGAATCTGGCCTAGAAACATTTCTAATGGAGGGCTTGCAAAATATATATGAATAGAATTTCAAGTGCATCTTCACCTGTTGAAATTGCAAGCTCTTTAAGGCGTGGCCTGCCTTTTTGTTATATGTTTATACAGCACCTAGCACAGCGGGGCTCTGGCTACTGGGCACTAGAGTAATAATAATAATTAATAATTAATAAAATTTTGATTTTTTTCAGGTTGCTGGTTGAAAAGGCTTATCTACATTGAGGATTTTTACACCAGTGTAGTAACTGCTTATGAGCCCTTCACTTTTATCAGGGGCAAATTCATATGCACATAAAATGTAAATGAGGAAAACATTAATGTTCTGGGGGCACGTATACTGACATTAGGGCTGAGAGCTTAAAATATTGTGACAGAAGTACTAGATAGATGGAGTTAATCCTTTTGAATTGATAACCTCAGGAGGTTCACATGTCCATTCTGCTTTAGATAGCCTCCTGGAGGTACAGCACAAAAGGCATAGCCCATGGGCTGAGGAGGCAAAGGTGGCTTTAAGCCATCAATATGGCTCTGGCATCAGTTAGTTAGCCACAAGGTGTTCTGTGCACTCAGAGCAGCCCAGAACTCCTCTTAGCATTCTGGTGCTATTCCCCCACTCTTTCTTACCCCTAACATGCTTCCTCACATCTGATCTCTGTCCCACCATGCTCCCACACCAGGGCTGGCCAGGGGGACTAGTGTGGAGACAGAATCCCTCCCTAAATTTTGCATGCTTATTTTTAGCCTGTTCAAACTAGTCACCCCTCTTTGGCCTAGAAATTGATCTGGAATTCTTGTGAGACTTTCTCAAGAGATTTCATGTACTTCTTGGTTCTGGCAAGTTCAGAAATACCGTGAGAATAGTCTTTCTTGCAGTATTTTGGTACTTCCTCTTCAGGTCCCAGCTGAAACCAGTAGGAGTAGAGACATAAACCAACCTTTTTCTAACCTCAAAAAGCTGATTTCAAGTTTTGGGCAAAAATTTGGGTCTCTTCTTCCAGTCACTAATCAGTAGTAATGGGCTCAGTGCTTTAGTACTCAGGCAAGATTCCTTCTTGAAGCCAGTAGGAGTCTAGCCTTAGTAAACAGTGCAAGACATTAATATTTAATGACTTTCCATTTACAGGCAATGTTTTTCTATAGTAAGAGCAGCCAGTTAGATATAGTTGGGAGCATTTTATAAGAAAAGGTGTTATGTCTAGGACCTTTAGAATTTCACAGCACGTAAAGGTCTATCCTGATAGCAGGTATTGTTGGATTCTGTGATGTACGTCTCTCTTTGTGTATGTAAAACATAACAAATCCCATTGTAGTAGATGCTGATTTCTGCTGCAGATTTTTTGTTTTCTCTGTCCTAATGCATAAGACAACACAGCAAAAACACGAGCATATGTATCAAAATTATTAAGTATTTTAAATGGCCTTTGTTTTTGACAGTTGTAGTGTTCTTGATGCTTGATTAATGTGCTGCACTTTGCATCTTATAAAGCAAAGGTAAGTGAGTTGTTTTCACAGTCATTGCATTGGTTTTTTTAGCCTCTACTGTAAATGTACTGATATTATTACACTATTCTGTTTTTAGCTTTTGATCTGTTGGAAAAAGAAAAGCTTTGCCAGAAGCTGGGACTGGACAACAGGGAATGGAGGATCGCTCAAAATTGCCCTGTTCATTCCCACTGAAGCATTTGGCACTGGCCATTATCAGAAAACAGGATACTGGGCTAGATAGACCATTGTTCTGATCCAGTATGGCCATTCTTATGTATGTTCTTATGAAAGTTATTATTTATTATTTGATTAGCATGAATAGTATATTCAACACCTGTAGCACACAAATGTAAAGATAATATCTGCCCCAAATAGTTTACAATAAAAATAATGCATTCTGATATATAGAAGACAAGATGCCTTGGAGTATCCAGAGATATATAGATTTTAAGGCCAGAAGAGACCATTATGATAATCTAATCTGTCCTCCTGTGTAACAAAATTTAGCTTGCATCCTGTGACTCCTGTCTCCAGACCAATAATTTGTGGCTGAACTAGAATATGTCAGCTAGAAAGACATCCAATCTTGATTCAAAGCTCCAAGAAATGAAGAATTTACACCTCATTCCTTAGTAATCTGTTCCAATGGTCCTTACATGCACTGTACCTTATTTCCATTTGAAATTTGCTGACTTTAACTTCTAGTCACTGAACCTTTTTATGCCTCTGTCTGATAGATTAAAGAGCTCTCTACTTCCAGACATCTTCTCCCTCTGCCGGTGATTACAGACATGATCAAATTGCCCTTACCTTCTCTTTGATGAGCTAAATAGATTGAGCTCTTTTGGGTATGACTTAAGGCCAGAACAGACTTTACATTCCTAACATTTCCAAGATAAAAAAAAGCCAAAAATAAAACAACAACAATTAAAAACCCTGTTTCTTTGACCAACACTTTTCAGGCTTTCTTTATGCATTAGAGAAAAGCAAAGCAAGAAAAGCCGTAAAGTTAGCATTCAAAAAATCCTTTGCAGCTCATTTTTATAGAGGGTTCCCAACCATAGAGCAGTTCCATTGAACAATAATACAGCCCCTTTCCTGCTTAATCTCCAAAAACCAGTAGGCCAGTGGTATGGATTCCTCCAATCCCACCCCCAGTTTGTGCCCATCCAATGCAGACCTGCTGACTCCCCAAAAATGCCCACCTAGTTTGCTGACCCCATGACCTGATGCCGGCAGGCTGGTCCCCTAAAGTTATATAACCTGATGAGTCACACCAAACCAGAGGTGGTGACCATTTGGAAATGGAGAGAGGTACATTTTGTGGGGGTCATTATTCCATCTGTAGTGAGAAAGCAATTTTATTGCTGTTTCTATGGCTATGGAGTACAATGGCCTTGGCTGTAATAGCAAGGGTGGAGCGTTCAATTACAGACAGCAAGATTTGGGCAATTATCAGCTGTGCTTGTTCATGAATGGAGAGTTTATTTCTGTAAGGATCTAAAAGGATTGATTGCTTCTTATTTAATTCAAACTGCTTAAAATATTGCATAATTGGAGAAATAGCAAAGTGGGAGACCAACTCTGCAATTCTTACTCAGGTAAATTCAATTTTACCTTCTGTTTTACCATAATAAGGGCTGGATTTTTATTTATTTATTGATGCAGCTGACAAACTTATTTTCTGTGCTTTGTAAATGGAAACCTGAATTGCTTGCACGTGCTGCTCATGCACAAGTGCCTGGAGATAATAAAACAAAAATAGAATCATAGAGTTTGAGGCCAGAAGAGACCACTAAACCATCTAGAATAGGATAAAGGAAAATTCCCATTCATTCTCTTGGGTTTGATTTACACCCTAAATGTAAAGAATCAGTGTCACTTTTTTTATTATTATTATTTTACATTTTTTAAAAATAATTTCCCCTTCCATCTAAATAGATAAAAGCAACAGGAACCAAGTGCTCAGGAGGGAACTGGAAGCTGCCTTTGTCACAGCTTTCTTAATCCATTTTCAGTACAGGAAGTTGCTTCTTATTACTTTCCCCTTATTCTTTGAAATGTATCAGTTTTTCATCTGTCCATTAGTTCCTCTGGCTTTTTTGTTTACTGATGGTTCCATAAGAAGAAATCTGAAATTTGAAATAGTGGGGTCTAACCTGCACTCTGTCTCTGTGTGTGTGTGTGAACATTAATGACAGTTTTGTAAGCACATATTGAGATGAGAATACTCTCAATTGTATTTGGGAAATGAACCAAAACCCCATATTTGAGTCCCACAAAGCCTAATTTTAGAAACATTAGATATGGTTTGAGGTCAGAATTTTGTAGCTCAGGCCAGTGTCTAATTGTGTCTAACTTTATGGATTCAGAATTCCTGGAATTTCTTCCACTTGCAGTCTATGTACTGACCCAATTAGTGGAGTGGGCAAAATGTTTTGCATGTAACACAAAACTTAAAAAATAAAATTACTTCTTGCTGGAGCAATTTTGCAAGCTTTTGCCAAAAGTAAACTACTGATGTTCACTTCAATATTATATTAATTGTACTGATTAATTATTGTCATACTGTTACAACATTTTGTTCATCTGACCAATGTTCTATGGAAAACTACTGTTGGTACATATGGACATTTTGGCAGCTCTGAAAAAGGTAAAACAGAGTAAAAGTGTTAATTCTTATACAGCTTCCACAGGGCCTGATTCATTTAACTCAGTGTAAATGCAAACTCCAGTTACTCCCCATTTATACTGGTATAGCTGAGGCCAGTCATGATCATAATGACATAGCTAGAATCTCCGTCTTTACAAGGGTGAGGGTTAGAGTTTATTTTGATGTGCAGGTAGTTGTACTAATGCAAGCTATCCATGTAAATCCTTGTGAATATACGTTCCCTCCATGTACAAATCTGGAATCTACCTGTGATTGTCATGGATGAACAGCCTTAGGGCTTAGTTCTCTACTTACCCTTGTTTTATTCTGTAGTAGCTCCACTGACTCTAATGGAGTTAAAATACTCCTGATTTACACCAGTGTAAATTAAAGGATAAATGGTCTTAGGGAAGCTTCTAGCTGATTGACCTCAGTCCAGGTGCCATTAGCAGACACATTTAGGCTATGTCTACACTACACAGCTTTTAGCAACAGGGCTGTGTCACTGAAGCCGTGTCGCTAAATGGCACACAGTGTAGCCGCTGTTTGTCACTCTCCTGCCGACAAAAAACTTCCATCCCCAATGAGAGTGCTCCTGCTGACAAAGAGCTGTTCACACTGGTGCTTTTTGTCAGCAAAACTTTTGTCTTTCTGGAGGTGGAGGTATTTAAAACCTCTGAAAGACAAAAGTTTTGTTGTTCAGTTGCCAGTGTAGACATAGCCTCAACTTATAAAAGTCACACAGAAATCCTAAATTATATTTTATTTTAGCTTCTACCTACATCTTCATGGATTCTAGCTACACCACGTCCATGTGTGTTGTGGAAAACTATTAGTCAAAAGAGATCAAAAAATGCTTGAGGCTTTACACCTCTACCAGGCCTGTATGATCTCTAGTTATATTGTCTACACTATGTCATTATTTACATGTCAGAGAATAAAGCCAGCGTCTCCCTTAGGGTAATATATTGTAACAAGTTTCTGAGGTTTGCCTATACAGAGACCAGGCTTGGTTTCATGAGGTTTTTACAAAGTATACTCTAAATCCCCTGAGCAGTTTGCAAAACATTGTTATTTTTTGTTAAAAGTAACAAATATATATATTATCCAGAATTGTTCCTTGTCATGTCACCACTCACATCTGCAAACCTTACAGAGCAGGAATTGTCTGTAAAATTAAATTTTCATCTATAATTTTCACAAATGAGAAGATGGTTTCCTGTTCAGGCCAGTTCAGAATCTATTATGAAAGGAAATATTGTTCCTGGTTTATACTCTCAGATTTATTTAAACCTGGCAATTCTACATAGTGACATAACTTCACATAAAGTGATTTCTCAGCATTACAGGAGTTGGCTTAAATCACGATATTAAGAAAACACTTTGAATAGCTTGGTAATAATGAACCAACAAGTTTTCCAGAATGTCATTTAGAAGAAGTTAAATAAAAATGGAGACTATTTATCATTTTATAATAATGCTTTGCACTTATATTGTTCTTTACATCTTCTTCCCTGTAATTTTTAATTATTTTACCATATCTGTGTACATTTCATGTGTAAGATGAATGTGACAAACTATTGAATGCCCATTAAAATATGTCATGAACTCCCTTAAGTAAGCCTTTAGAAATGGTCACTGAAATACTGTTCAACAACATTTTTTCCTCTGTGTAAAAGCTCCGAAGCTTGTCTCTCTCACCAGTAAAAGTTGGTCCAATACAAGATATTATCTCACCCACCTTTTCTCTTGGCTATCTCAGAGGAGGTCAGTTTAGGATGGAACCAGAAGGTCTCTGGGATAGCTACCACTGACGGATACTTAAGAAAAAGCTTTCTTAACCAAGCAAAATAATTATTCTTTTCTCTGTCTCCATGTTTCCAAATATAGTGAAGTATTTTTTCTCCCCACAAAGCAGTTTTGCTATAAGAGGTTCCTTCACTAAAACTGGAATTGCAGTTTTGCAAGCTGCAGTGCTTTGAAAGGATGTGACCTTTCCTTCTTCATTCTTAACTCAATTTCATTGTCACCAAATTTATGACAGTGGGTTCTGCTACATAAACCTTTATTATACACCGCATGCAATAAACGTACACATGCAAGGAAAGTTTGTCTCTATTTTTTCTTCCTTCTCTTATTTCGATTATCAAATGAAATAAATGAAAATCGAAGACAAAAAACTGAGACGAAATATTCTCGGAGCAAAATGAAAACATTCTTGTTATTCAATAATGTTTGTCTTAACATCCTCTGTAATCACATAGCAAACATCAGTGGAATGAGGTTAGTGTACTTAAAAAACTGAAATCAGGCATAACTCTACCCTGATTTTGAGCATGAAGAAACAAGCTTAGCCATTCAGCACTGCTCTCTCCCAGGAAAAGAGACTTGTTTTTAAAATAAATCATGTTCTTGTTAAGGCAGTTTGATCACCATTAATTAAGGTGAAATAGTTAAAACTGTACAGGCTTTTAGGAAGGAAAAGCGTACAGTCCATTCAGATTATTGTCAGACAGCAAAACGGATCATTTCAGGGTAGCTAGTAGCTGGTGCTTTCAGCCAAATTCATGTTCCATTGAAATCACCTCGCAGTGAAATGAAGCAATTTACGCTCATGCAGTAAGGTTGGCAGATGTCTTGAGCGTGTGTAGTAACGGAGAGAAGACGGTACAGGGGAAAGTCTTTGACTTTTGTCTTCCTGTTTTTCAGGTACCTGATGCTTACAACCCAGAGGGACCTGTACTGAGATGTCAAGTTCGGTATTTGGGGAGACATTACTGATTGTGGGAGAAGCTCTCTAAAATTTAACTAATTCTTCTTCTTCTTCTTCTTATCCTGCCTTTTTATTATTATTTCCCCTGGACAAGTTCCCTGTCACATAATTTTGTTCTAATACCATAATCTCATCTTTATGAGATCTTAATTCCTTTCTCTGTTTAACCCCAGGATATTTGGAGAGTTTCAAAAAATAGAATCAGACGTTCCTTAACCCGGAATGGGGCGTATATTTAAGTTGTTTTTTTGTTTCTTTCAATAACAGCATACCAATCGGATTCCACTAATACTAACTCAGCCCGAACTGCATTGAACTCACCATCAGCCTCAACAGAGACGATCTGGAGGAGGAAACAGACAGATCCCATGTACTGGACAAAGGTGAGTGTGAATCTCTTAGAGCCTGGAGCCATTGCCATGCTATTAAGTCCTCAGCCGCAGGAGGTTTGCTATAAAGGGGTTTTATTTCTTCTATGAGCCTCAGGCGCAGGATCGGTGGTGGTGATGATTTCAATGGGCACTTTTCCTCGGCAGGATCCTGCGTGTTGGGCTTGCACGAAAGGAGGGAGGGATGGGAAAAGAAAGAGGGAAAGAAAGAGGAATCCTTCGCTTGGCTGCTACAGTGAGAGAGTGGAGGGGGAGGAAAATGTCCCGCCAGCTGGGTTTGGGGAGCGGTTTTATCTGGCCCAATTCTGCAGGGCAGTGCACATGGAGGACCGGTGTTAAAAGTCACATGGCGCTGTCAGTAAATACTTAATGGGTCAGAGTGGAAGAAATATAAAAGCCCAGAGGGAGAGAAAGGGGGAAGCTGCAAGCATCAAGCGGGCGAAATCCCTGCCTGAAAGGAGAAGGGGAGTTAGATAGGGGGTGGTGCTGTGAGTGGTGAGTTCACGGAGGGGCCTTTCATCTCTGGAGATTTGGGTTCAAATGTATGGAGATTGTGTGGTCGGCACCGCATAATCATCACCACGCAGTTTGGCAGCCTCAGCTCAGAAGAGGTCCAGGTCTGGGATAGCAAGGGGTGCTGTTATCAGGGCTGAGTGCCTGGGCTGAGCACCGTGGATTCCTAGGGCTGGAATAGCAGGAGGGATGCTGCAGGTCAGGCTGAGGTGAATTGATTAAATTGTGTGGGAACCCAGGACTGAAAGGGCAGAGCAGAGGCTAGTGCAGGTCAGGAGCCAGGTGCATTGGCTGGAGGTCTGGAGGGGAGGTTGGGGTGAGGGCTGCAGATCAAGATAGAAGTATATCAGCCAGTTATGCACAGACTAACGGGTTAGGGCCGCTCGGGAATGAAGGGCACTCACAGAGCTTTGTGTGGGAAGATTGCAGCTTCTGTCAGCACTCCTCGGTCCCTTATTCTCCCGCACCCTAGCACGTGCCCAAATAAGACTAAAAGGAAGCCCCCAGGAATGGATGCAGACCGAAAGGGACTGACAGTTGTGCCAGGAGCCATTTCGTGAAATACATAAACGGCACATAGTTTCGTGTTGCTATTGGAACTGAGCAGAGCTCAGAAATGTTGTTTTTCATAGTCTCGTTTGGGGATGGGTTTTTTTCGGCTTCTTAAGATCCCCCCCTTCCGCCCCCCCCAGACATGTGAGGTTGGGCAGGAACGCGCCAGCCTGCTGGAGAAACGGAGAGCCATCGAGAGAGGAAACAGCAAGCGGAGGCCAGCGCTGCCTTCCCCCTCCCTCAGTGTAGTAAATGAAAGGGGGCTGATACCTAGCTGCAGTGCAGACTACGTTGCTACTGTGTTGAACCTGCAGAAAGTTATTTTCACAGTCTAGTTGGAATGGCTCAAGCTCCAGAGTCTCTGTGTGTGAGCTTCAAAGGAGACTTTGGTGCTGGATGCCCTAGAAATATCTTAAATAGAATGGATTTGATTAATCTAGATACATAATGCTCTCCCTCAGCATTCTCTCTCTCTCTCTCTGGCTTGTGTGAATTTATCCTTGCAAAGGTTTTGATTGATAGCTTCGAAGTCTTCTATTTATGCACAGAAAACACATAGAAGGGAGCTTCTCTACATTGCTCTGCCAAGCTGTCTCAAACCTAACCTGGAAGGACAACCACTACTAGGGGTTAGAAGTTAGGTCAGTTTCCTGCCCATTCAGTCCTTGGCCTAATGTCATTATTTGATAACTTTATTTATTACAGCAAATGTGTGCTAAATATAACAGATATTAATGTACAACATGATAGCAAGGGGAAAAAGAACCTTTTGGAGTTCTTTGGATTTATTCATTTGATTCTTTTACTAATGATGTAGCTACTGAAATAAAACAAACCTGATATTTGCTATTTGTTAACCTTCTAAAGGAGCCTATATTTTGGTAGTCTTACTCATGCAAAAAAAAAAAATCCTATTGGCCCCAAAATACATGCATAACTACAGCGTGCAGAATTTGGCCATCTGTCTCAAGACAGACCACCAATGTTTAGGTATAAACTATTTAAATTATTTCAGGGGGGAGCATGTATATGTATATTTGCCTTCTTGGGGACTAGTTTTGCAGCCTGGAATTTTTAAAAAATTCATTAGAAAGTATTAAATTTTACATCTGCATGAGATAGTAATTAAATGGTATCCTGTACTTTTTTAATTTTAAAATCTTTAAGTCCTTAACAAACATTCTATTAAACTTCTAAAATCTTTTTGTGCCAAAGGAGAATAAGCACGCCAGTCTGTGGGTGGGTAAAAACAAGATCAGTAAAAAATTCCTTCCTGGCTCCTGCCTCCAAAAGAGGAGTTTGCTACTCTTTTAAAATGCTAAATTGAGGATCATCCATCAGACCTGCAGAATTGAGGTGTTACTTGTTTAGTGTGCTGATAATCTTTTAAGTATTCCAGAACAGTATACCGACAGTGATGATTCACATATATAGCAACATGCAAATATACAGTGCTTAAATGGTATATAAGAACTAGGTATTATTATTAGTAATAATAATAATGTTAAGGATGTCCCATTGGTAAGGGGCCCTGGCTTGTCTCTGGGCAATGCAAAGAGTCATATCACATCTGGAGGAAACAAGAAGCTAGGCTTCACTATGTCCTAACACATGCATATTGTTTTATTGTCAAGACATTTTATCTCCAGCACACATCTGTTAGGGCAGTGGTTCTCAGCCAATGTTACATCTACACTTGGGAGTATGCAGAGGTCTTCCAGGAGGTACACCAACTCATCTAGATATTTGCCTAGTTTTACAACAGGCTACATAAAAAGGACTAGCGAAGTCAGTACAAACTAAAATTCTATACAGAAAATGACTTGTTTATACTATTCTGTATACTACACATGGAAAAGTAAGTACAATATTTATATTCCAGTTGATTTATTTTATAATTATATGATAAAAATGGGAAAATAAGCATTTTTTTCAATCATACTGTGCTGTGTCACTTTTGTATTTTTATGTCTGATTTTGTAAGCAAGTAGTTTTTAAGTGAGGTGAAACCTGGGGTACATAAGACAAATCAGCCTCCTGAAAGGGGTACAGTAGTCTGGAAAGGTTAAGAGCCACTGTGTTAGGGCATGTCATAACTTGTACCTTCTAGCCCTTCTCTCCCCCTTATTGGACAGCCTTTATATATCAAAACCCTATGATTTTCTCTCTTGCTGGTATAGAATCATAGAAATGTAGGGCTGGAAGGGACCTCAAGAAGTCATCAAGTCCAGGCCCCTGTGCTGAGGCAGGACCAAATATATCTAGATCATCCCTGGCAGGTGTTTGTCTAACAACCTGTTCTTAAAAACCTCCAATGACAGGATTCCACAACCTCCCGTGGAAGCCTGTATATAGCATTAGTAGCAAAGACATATCTCTTTTGTCCATTGCTAGGAGAAGGTGATCCATCATGTTAAGGTCTTTCTACATGGTGTAGGATGATCTAATCCAGAATGAAAGGTGTCAGAAAATATAATTGTTTCCAGATGGGACTGAAGCTGCTCAATCACCATCTTCTGAATAACCTTTCTCAAAAAGGGAAGATAGAAGGCAAAAACATCAAGAAGGCTGAAACAGTTCATTTACTTGGTCATTACTATATTAGTGAATGGAGACCTCAAGAAAGAAGTGACATTAAGAATAGGAAAGGCATCCACAGCATCCAGTAAATTCAACAACATATGGACATGAAAGATACACAGTACCAAAACAAAACAGAATTTTCAACTGGAATGCAATCTCAGTGCTAACATATGGTAGCAAGAGCTGAAGACCTATTAAAATGTTATCTAGAAAACTAGATGCCTTTGAAAACAAGGGCCTGTGAAAGATTCTAGTCCTTGGATGGAGAGATTTGATAACCAATAGGGTGACCAGACAGCAAGTGTGAAAAATCAGGATGGGAATAGGGGGTTGCCATAACCATACAGCTAAGGGTAGCCTAGAATTCCTCCTTACCTGTAAGGGGTTAAGAAGCTCAGATAACCTGGTTGGCACCTGACCAAAAGGACCAATGGGGAAAGAAGATACTTTCAAATCTTGTGGGCAGGGGGAGGGGGGTAAGGCTTTGTTTTGTGTGTTCTCTTGGGAAGCAGAGAAACATCAGGTCAGAAAACTCCTTCTATAAACCATCCTAAAAGTCTCTCATATTACAAAAAATGTAAGTAAAAGCCAGGCAAGGCGTGTTAGATTATCTTTTGTTTTGCTTGTGAATTTTTCCTTTGCTGGAGGGAGGTTTATTCCCATTTTTGTAACTTTGAAACTATGCCTAGAGGAAGTCCTGTTGTGTTTTCAAATCTTTTGTTACCCTGTAAAGTTATTTTCCATCCTGATTTTACAGAAGTGATTTTTACCTTTTTTTAAAATAAAATCCTTCTTTTAAGAACCTGACTGATTTCTCTATTGTCCTAAGACCCAGGGGTTTGGGTCTGTGATCACTTTGTAACCAATTGGTTAGGATATTATTCTCAGGCCTCCCCAGAAAAGGGGATGGAAGGGCTTGGGGGGATATTTTGGGGGAATAGGAACACCAAGTGGTCCTTTCCCTGATTCTTTGTTAAATCACTTGGTGCTGGCAGCGTACCCTCCAAGGGCAAAGAATTTGTGCCTTGGGGAAGTTTTAACCTAAGCTGGTAGAAATAAGCTTAGGGGGTCTTTCATGTGGGTCCCCACATCTGTACCCTTGAGTTCAGAGTGGGGAGGGAACCCTGACAGGGGTAATAGGAGCCTATATAAGAAAAAAAAAAATTGGGACTGTCCCTAAAAAATCAGGACATCTGGTCCCCATAATCACCTATGAGGAGATTTGAGAAATAGTAGTTTTTAGTAGTTAGAGGAATAGAAGCCCGGAAGAGCTGGATTCTATTCTTGATTGTGTCACTGACTCTCAGTGTAACTTCATGTAACCTGTCTGGGCATCTTAATCGATAACTTAGTAATATTACTTTGTTATTGTGGCAAATTTTTACCTTCTGAAGCCTCCAGCATCAGCTGATGCCGGAAACAGGATATGAGACAATAATGAAAGTGCCTGGCCTTGGATGGCAAATCTTATGTAAAGGGAACTGAAATATCCAACAGACAAAAAGAAAAGGAGTACTTGTGGCACCTTAGAGACTAACCAATTTATTTGAGCATGAGCTTTCGTGAGCTACAGCTCACTTCATGATGAAGTGAGCTGTAGCTCACGAAAGCTCATGCTCAAATAAATTGGTTAGTCTCTAAGGTGCCACAAGTACTCCTTTTCTTTTTGCGAATACAGACTAACACGGCTGTTCCTCTGAAATCCAACAGACAATGCAGCATTAACATACAAGCACTGCAATGGTGGACATATGGATCCTAAGGGATGTGGAGCCTGTGTGCCTGAGGTACTCGGAAAACTCTGGTAGTACTGTACAACTATTGTATGCATTGATAGCACTGTATACTGTCAGCTGAAGGATTTTTTGCAGCTATATCCAAGCTTCTAACCCCCAAAACCAGATGAGAGGGATGAGGGGGAGAGAAAGAGAGAATGATTTCTTTGTTTATAAAATTTGAATTATTAAGCAACAGCAGTGGAGACAAACATTTTTCAGTGTGTGGCAGTCAGCAGCAGTCTGTTAGCCACAGGGAGCTTTTTATTTTATTTATATAGAGTGTTTGCACCTCGTTAAATGAAAAGTAGGAACGTGCAGAGGTACCTAAAAGTAATTCAGGGAGCTGCCAAAAATAAAATAAAAAGGCATGTACCCCAGTTTGTGGGTGGTGTGGTGAAAACTGTGTTATGGTTCTGTGAGAATGGGTGTGATTCTTACACTTACATCATGTTGTACAGGTCAAAGGACATCATGTGACAGGCCAGGACCTACATATAAATCATTGCAATGCAATGTAAACTGTAAAAATCACACTTTATTCCTGGAGGACTGAGCAGACTCAGGGAGAGAAAGCAGAGGATGCCAGGCCAGTAAGCAATAATATTAATAATAATCAATAATTACTAAAAATATAAAGTTCACATGTTTTTTATTGAGATCAGTTTAATCTGCTGAAGAACATAAATGTACAAGACACTATCAGGGTTATTTTGTTTGTTTGTTATTAGATTTTTACTTTGTTTTCCTCTCCATTGTTTGTAATATCCTCTTAGAAGGTTAAAAGAGATGAAAATCATGCAGCGTTTTAAAAGGTACTTTATTTAACCCGATTGTATCCCCTAGTTCTGTGCACCCTCTGCACATGAATTTCCTCCTCCTCTGTGGAGGTTGGAGGGGTCAGCTACCTCTATTTCATTGTTTCCCCCTTCCCTAGGTCCTGGAAAGGAATTCATTGGCTTCTGGGGATGAGCGGAGGCAGCAAGTGAGTCAGACGAGGAGTGGGCAAGTCAAGGGGATGCATTGCATCCTCCCACTTCCCCTTTGTAACAGTCAGGGCAAAAAGGTAATACAGTTTTGGGCAGGTTCCAACTAGAGCTGGTCGGGAATTTTCTAACAAAATGTTGTTTTGTTGGAAGATACTGATTCATCAAAACCAAAACTTTTTGTGGCAATATATCAGTTTCTATGGGAGGGTTCCTCAGCTCCAGAATGGAATTTCTTGTCACAAGGACCAAGTGTGAGAGAGAGATCAGAACAGCTAATAACCCAGTGGTTAGGGCACTCACTGAGAAAATTTTTGAAACGTCTCAGTTTCATCCTGATGCAAAATGGCAAAAAAAATATGGAGGAAAACCATTTTTTACCCAGCTCTAGTCGAAGCCTTGCTGGGAATCCCTTTAAAGGATCTGTGCGGTGTGGGATACGTGGGCATAGTTTTTGATTGCAGTAGTCTGTCTACATAGCACCCCTGCTGCGGCACAGAGATGCGGAAGTGACTAGAGACCCAGAGCCAGCATGAAGCCACACCTTCCTCCCTAAACAATTGGGGAGAAATATCTGGGAGGAAACTCTCAAACAAAGTATTTCCAGTTTAGCTCCCTGCAGCTACAGGCTTTCTTGCAAGAGGAAGCTATGAGGGCCTCTGTTACAAATTTGGGAGTAGCATGCTCTAGTGGTTAGAAAATAGGACTAGGAGTCTTGGGGCATAAAGCACGTGCAGGTCTTCTGCAATGGGATGGATTTTTGCCCTCAGTTTCTCAATCAGCAAACTGAATATGAGTACTGTCATGGATGGATATAAACTGTTCAGGAAGGACAGGCAGGGCAGAAAAGGTGGGGGAGTTGCACTGTATGTAAGGGAGCAGTATGACTGCTCAGAGCTCAAGTATGAAACTGCAGAAAAACCTGAGTGTCTCTGGATTAAGTTTAGAAGTGTGAGCAACAAGGGTGATGTCATGGTGGGAGTCTGCTATAGACCACTGGACCAGGGGATGAAGTGGACAAGGCTTTCTTCCTGCAACTCACGGAAGTTACTAGATCGCAAGCCCTGGTTCTCATGGGAGACTTCAATCACCCTGATATCTGCTGGGTGAGCAATACAGCGGTGCACAGACAATCCAAGAAGTTTTTGGAAAGGGTAGGGGACAATTTCCTGGTTCAAGTGCTGGAGGAACCAACTAGGGGCAGAGCTCTTCTTGACCTGCTGCTCACAAACCGGGAAGAATTAGTAGGGGAAGCTAAAGTGGATGGGAACCTGGGAGGCAGTGACCATGAGATGGTTGAGTTCAGGATCCTGACACAGGGAAGAAAGGAGAGCAGCAGAATACGGACCCTGGACTTCAGAAAAGCAGACTTTGACTCCCTCAGGGAACTGATGGGCAGGATCCCCTGGGAGAATAACATGAGGGGGAAAGGAATCCAGGAGAGCTGGCTGTATTTTAAAGAATCTTTATTGAGGTTACAGGGACAAACCATCCCGATGTGTAGAAAGAATAGTAAATATGGCAGGTGACCAGCTTGACTTAAAGTGAAATCCTTGCTGATCTTGAACACAAAAAAGAAGCTTACAAGAAGTGGAAGATTGGACAAATGACCAGGGAAGAGTATTAAAATATTGCTCGGGAATGCAGGAGTTGAAATCAGGAAGGCCAAATCACACATGGAGTTGCAGCTAGCAAGAGATGTTAAGAGTAACAAGAAGGGTTTCTTCAGGTATGTTAGCAACAAGAAGAAAGTCAAGGAAAGTGTGGGCCCCTTACTGAATGATGGAGGCAACCTAGTGACAGAGGATGTGGAAAAAGCTAATGTACTCAATGCTTTTTTTGCCTCTGTCTTCACGAACAAGGTCAGCTCCCAGACTACTGCACTACGCAGCACAGCATGGGGAGGAGGTGACAAGCCCTCCATGGAGAAAGAAGTGGTTCGGGACTATTTAGAAAAGCTGGACGAGCACAAGTCCATGGGGCCGGATGCGCTGCATCCGAGAGTGCTAAAGGAGTTGGCAGATGTGATTGCAGAGCCATTGGCCATTATCTTTGAAAACTCATGGCGATCCGGGGAAGTCCCGGACGACTGGAAAAAGGCTAATGTAGTGCCCATCTTTAAAAAAGGGAAGGAGGAGGATCCTGGGAACTACAGGCCAGTCAGCCTCACCTCAGTCCCTGGAAAAATCATGGAGCAGGTCCTCAGGGAATCAATTCTGAAGCACTTAGAGGAGAGGAAAGTGATCAGGAACAGTCAGCATGGATTCACCAAGGGCAAGTCATGCCTGACTAATCTAATTGCCTTCTATGTCAAGATAACTGGCTCTGTGGATGAGGGGAAAGCGGTGGACGTGTTGTTCCTTGACTTTAGCAACGCTTTTGACACGGTCTCCCACAGTATTCTTGCCAGCAAGTTAAAGAAGTATGGGGTGGACTATAAGGTGGATAGAAAGTTGGCTAGATTGTCGGGCTCAACGGGTAGTGATCAATGGCTCCATGTCTAGTTGGCAGCCGGTATCAAGTGGAGTGCCCCAAGGGTCAGTCCTCGGGCCAGTTTTGTTCAGTATCTTCATAAATGATCTGGAGGATGGTGTGGATTGCACCCTCAGCAAGTTTGCAGATGACACTAAACTGGGAGGAGAGGTAGATACGCTGGAGGGTAGGGATAGGATACAGAGGGCCCTAGACAAATTAGAGGATTGGGCCAAAAGAAATCTGATGAGGTTCAACAAGGACAAGTGCAGAGTCCTGCACTTAGGATGGAAGAACCCCATGCACCGCTACAGACTAGGGACCGAATGACTCGGCAGCAGTTTTGCAGAAAAGGACCTAGGGGTTACAGTGGACGAGAAGCTGGATATGAGTCAACAGTGTGCCCTTGTTGCCAAGAACGCCAATGGCATTTTGGGATGTATACGTAGGGGCATTGCCAGCAGATCGAGGGACGTGATCGTTCCCCTCTATTCGACATGGGTGAGGCCTCATCTGGAGTACTGTGTCCAGTTTTGGGCCCCACACTACAAGAAGTATGTGAAAAAATTGGAAAACGTCCAGCGGAGGGCAACAAAAATTATTAGGGGACTGGAACACATGACTTATGAGGACATGCTGAGGGAACTGGGATTGTTTAGTCTGCGGAAGAAAAGAATGAGGGGGGATTTGATAGCTGCTTTCAACTACCTGAAAGGGGGTTCCAAAGAGGATGGATCTAGACTGTTCTCAGTGGTAGCTGATGACAGAACAAGGAGTAATGGTCTCAAGTTGTAGTGGGGGAGGTTTAGGTTGGATATTAGGAAAAACTTTTTCACTAGGAGGGTGGTGAAGCACTGGAATGCGTTACCTAGGGAGGTGGTGGAATCTCCTTCCTTAGATATTTTTAAGGTCAGGCTTGACAAAGCCTTGGCTGGGATGATTTAGTTGGTGATTGGTCCTTCTTTGAGCAGGGGGTTGGACTAGATGACCTCCTGAGGTCCCTTCCAACCCTGATATTCTATGATTCTATGAATATAATACTACTCACCTTAGAACCTCATGGATTCTGTTGCATTTGCCAGGGAGTTCACCTCATGCACCAGAATTGTGCTCCAGAATCTCAGTTTTCATTTTTTTAAATAATAGTTTTAGTCCTTTTGGTTGCATGCAGAACTTTGAAAATGCAAACAAAGCGTAACCAGTGCAGTGATGCTCACCAAAGTCACACAGCCTGGAACAACAGCTCCACAGCTGTGAGCTGCCCCAATCAGGGCTCTGTGGACTCTGCAATGCCCCGCTTGTGGAATCTGTGATTTTTCTAAGAATTTGTGATATATGCCTCCCCAAACACCTGACATTTTGTTTCTTTGTGCTCCTGCCTTGCTGGACCTTCCTGCAGCAGCCTCTTGCTCTCTAGCTTTTCCTATGAAGGGGAGTTAACCGAATCATAGTGCACGCTCCCTGACTCTCTGTTCGACGTCCTCTGCTCCTCGGCTCCTGCCAGGGTGGCTCTACCCCTTCATGAAGGGGTTTCTAAGATCACTAATGCCCTGTGGCAGAACCCCTCTTCCTTGGCCCCATCTCTAAAAGGGCCGAATGCAAGTACTGTGTGCCAACCAAAGGGCATGAGAACTTATACTGCCACCCAGCCCCCAATTCCCTTGTAGCTGAGGCAGTTAACCACAAGAAGAGGCAGGGACAACCTGGGGCCACCCCCAAAAATAAAGACTTGAGGAGGATGGATCTTTTTGGATGAAAGGTTTATTCGTCTTCCAGCCTTTAGCTGAGAGTGGCCAACCACCAATCCCTCCTTGGCCGATATGACTTCAATATGTCAGTGAAGCCATGGCCAAGTTCGAAGGGGCACTCCCTGAGTCTTCCAAGAAGGAGTTCAGGGCAATCCTCAATGAGGGCATGACCTTGGCCAGGGCGGCCCTTCAAGCGGCGTCAGATGCTGTGAATGCTGCTGCCCGCACCCATGGCTTCCGCTATCTCCATGTGGCGAGCCTCTTGGCTGCTCTCTCTGGGTTGTCTACCGAGGCTCAGCAGTCATTGCAGGACCTGCCCTTCGATGGCTGGGCCCTATTTGCAGAAAAAACAGACAGCAAATTGCATGGCCTCATGGACTCTGGCACCACCCTAAAAACCCTGGGTCTCTACGTCCCAGCCCTGGTGCGTAAGCAGTTCAAACTGCAGCAGCCACGGGGCCAAGGGAGTCAGCCTCGGCAGGACCAGCCCCATAAATGAGCCAAGGGCTACAAGCACCTCCCAAGCCACCCGCCTACACCCTCTGCCCAGTCGGGCTCGACCTGTAATAATCAGGGGGCCAAATGGTCTCATTGTGCCACAGAGTGCACAGACCCTTGCCTGCCTCAGTGGGATGTGATGAGGAGGCTTGATATTTGTAAATTGTTTTGAAATCATTTGAAGAAAGGTATTAATAAGAACACTATTTTGCGCTTTTATAATAAATCATTAAATTATGAAAACTGAAAGTTTTTTAAAAATCTAATTTATTTTCACCCGTTGATTTCTTTTTTGCATTTCACTCAGCATGGGCAATGAAACTAGAGTAACAAATGTTCTTTCAGGTGTAGTGGTTTACTTTAAGGAATCCTTAACTTCTCATTAGCAGAGTTAATGCTGCCCTCTAGTGCTGCACAGAGCACTAGGAACCGGGCCTGTATTATAGCAGAAAGAAAAGGAGTACTTGTGGCACCTTAGAGACTAACAAATTTATTTGAGCATAAGCTTTCATGAGCTACAGCTCACTTCATTGGATCCATGCATTGTCAAGGTGCCACAAGTACTCCTTTTTTTTTTTGTGGATACAGACTAACACGGCTGCTACGCTGAAACCTGTCATAATAGCAGAGTGGCAGTTGGCTATAGTTAATATTAAGATTCATTTACTGTTTAAAAGACAACTGTTCTAAGTAGGGTGACCAGATGTCCCTATTTTATAGGGACAGTCCCGATATTATGGGCTTTGTCTTATATAGGCGCCTCTTAATCCCCCCACCCTGTCCTGATTTTTCACACATGCTATCTGGTCACCCCTAGTTCTAAGTGTTCTACAAACCACATGCTTTATTTGTCTTGAGATTTACTGTGTCTTATGGGATGTGGGGTAGGATTAATAGTTCAAATGTGTGGTCATTTGTATAAGTGGTTCTTGAGATACAGCTCCCCCGCCACAAATTAGCACTTTACAAAATCACCTGATTTATATAACATGATTTTGTGCACACCTGGGACTCAAATTATGGCTCTGATTCTCTCCAAACTAATCTGCTTCTTGGGATTTATCTCAGTGTTACACCACAGAGTTTACAGTGGCACAGCTGTATCGATGTAGCTGCCCCTCTGTAAGATCTCCCATGTAACCACTCTATGCCAACGGGAGAGAGCTCTCCTGTCGACGTAATTAAAATACCCCAACAAGTGGTGGTAGCTATGTTGGTGGGAGAGCTATGTTGGTGGGAGAGAGTAATTTATGTCGCTTGGGAGGGTGTTTTTTTCACACTCCTGAGCAGCATAAGTTGTTCTTCGAGTGATTGCTCATGTGCATTCCAATAGGTTCCAATAGGTAGGCATGCGCCATGTGCATGATCGTTGGAAGGTTTTTCCCCTAGCGGTACCCATCAGGTCAGCTGTGGAGACCCCTGGAGCGGCGCCTTTATGGCAGTGTATATAGGTACCTGCTGACCTGCTGCCTGCTCAGTTCCTTCTTACTGCCAGTGATGGTCATTGGAGCAGTTCAGTCTCTTGCATTCACAAGTTCAGTCTCTTGCATTCACTGCTTACCTAGTGGTTCCCTTTTCTTCATTGTTGTTGTTCTTCATTCCACATAGTTGTTAGTTCGTTATATAGTAGTTTATGGCTAGTTGGACTTACTTCGGGGGGCTTACCCCATGCCCTAGTTTCCCCAGGCATCGGGGCATGCCTCGGTCACAGGGATTTAAGGTGTGTAAGAGGTGTGCAAAACCTGTGCCCACAGGCGATCCACACGCTGCCTGTCTCAAGTGTTTAGGAGAGGGCCATCAGACAGATAAGTGCCCAATTTGCAGGAGCTTCAGACCCAGAACTAAGAGAGAGCAGGACTATCATTTGAAGCTCCTCCTGATGGAGTCGGCCCTCCGCCCACAGCCGGCACGGGAAGCAGCACCAGCATCATCGGTGCACAGCACCCCGGCACTGAGGAAGGACTCCTCCAAGGAGCACCAGTGCCGCTCCCCGACTCGTAAGGCCAGTGCCACCAGGTGGCACCACTTACATTCCACGGTGCCGCATAAGAAAAAGAAGGCAGACAGGGGACGTTCCTCTGTCAAGAAGCCATGAGGAGACTCCAACAGGGTGCGTCCTCTGGCGGGACACCCACGGTCTGGGCCTCAAGACCCGGCACCGTTGACTCCGGCCCCAACAGGAGGCCCGTTGAGTCTGGTGCTGGTGGACTCCCCAGCTTGGGATGATTTGGACGAAAAGCTCGACCTTCCCTCCATTCCAGATATCTACGAGGCAGCACGGGACCTCATTGCCATGACGGCTCCGTCCTGGCCCCGCAGGTGCGGGCCCCAGCACCGCAAGCCCAGGCACTGGCAGCAATACCGGCTGCAGCATCTGTCCCGGCACTGCATGTGGCTCCGCCACCCTTTGCGGCACCTCTGTTTCATCATCGTGGAACTTGCTGGCAAGTTCCAGGAGTTGCTCCTGGTTGACTCGCGCAAGGAGTTTAGTGCACTCCTTGAGGAGGGGAGGGTGGTCTCCAGAACCTCCCTCCAGGCCGCGTTAGATGTGGCGTGACTGGGGGGCTCGGACCATGGCCACTGCTATCACAATGAGGTGCAGTGCATGGCTCCAGGTCTCTGGGATACCACCTGAGGTCCAGAACACAGTTCAGGACCTCCCCTTGACTGTGCGGGCCTGTTCGCCCAAAATACAGACTCTCGCCTGCACAGCCTTAAGGACTCGCGGGGAACTTTGAAATCTTTGGGGATCCATACTCCTGCACCTCAAAGAAAGCTTTTTAAGCCTCAGCCCCCGTCCTGCTTCTACCCTGCTCCTATTCTGGGCCTCCTAGGCGAGACTCGTCAAGGAGATGGGGCAGAAATAATAGGAGGCGCCCACCACAGTCCTCCTCAGGCCAAGGCCAGGATTCAGTCAAACAGTCCCCTGTCCCGAAGCCAAACTTTTGAAGATACGCCTGAGGATGGAGCATCAGTTTCAGTCTCAGATCCTTATCCTCCCTTTGTGAATCGACTCTCCCACTTCTACCATGCTTGGTCCCAGATCACATCAGATCAGTGGGTCATCAGCACAGTAGGGGTGGGATATTCTATCCAGTTCTGTTCCCTCCCACCCCCCTTCCCCGTCCCTCTTCAGGGACCCTTCTCATGAACAACTCTTCTTGCAGGAGGTGCAATCATTCTCGCTCTAGGGGCAATAGAGGAGGTTCCTCAGGAGTTCAGGGGCAAGGGGTTCTACTCCCACTATTTCCTCATCCCCAAGGTCAAGGGTGGGCTCTGGCCTATCCTGGATCTGCAAGACGTCAACACATTCATAAGGAAAGTGAAGTTTTGCATGATCTCTCTGGCCGCCATCATTCCTTCCCCGGATCCAGGGGACTGGTATGCCGCCCTCGACTTGAAAGATGCATACTTCCATATATCCATTATCCTGGCCCACAGACGATTCCAGAGATTCGTGGTCAGTGGCCAGGAGTATCAGTTCAGGGTGCTCCCATCTGGGCTGTCGGCGGCCCCCCAGGTATTCACCAAGTATATGGTGGTTGTGGCAGCCTTCCTCCGCAAACGACGGTTGCAAGTATTCTCGTACCTAGACGACTGGCTCGTCAAGGCTGAGTCACAAGCATGGGCCTCAGAGCATGTGTCCCTGGCCTGGGCCACATTCCGCAAGCTAGGCCTCACATTGAATGTGCCCAAATCCACACTAGCCCCAATGCAGAGAATAGAATTCATAGGGGCTCTCTTGGACTCCATGCAGGGCAGGGCATTCCTGCCCGAGCTGCGCTTCCAAGCACTGATGGACATTATCGAAAACTTTCGCCGATTTCCTACAATCATGGCCAGAAATTGCATGAAACTATTGGGGCGTATGGCAGCCTGTACATACATGGTCCAGCATGCCAGGTTATGCCTTCGGCCCCTCCAGGCGTGGTTGGGACGGGTGCACAGGCCGGGTAGGGACCCACTGGACACGATAGTTACCCTCCCCCCTCCCATCCTCGAGTCTCTCCATTGGTGGCTGCAACTGCAAGTTGTCTGTGTGGGAATACCCTTTGCCAAACCCCAGCCTATGTTATCCCTAGTCACGGATGCCTCGGCTCGCGGTTGGGGAGCGCATCTGGGCAATAGCAGAACCCAAGGCCTATGGTCCCACACAGAACTATTGCTGCATATCAGTGTAAGGGAGCTGAGGGCAGTTCGTCTGGCCTGGCAAGCATTCCAGGCCCTCCTGCAGGGTGCATGTGTGCATAGGCGCCAACTCCATGGGTGCTCCACGGTTGGAGCACCCACAGGAAAATTGGTGGGTGCTCTGCACACACCGGCAGCTTGCCCCCCGCCCCCCAGCTCACCTCCGCCTCCTCCCCTGAATGCACCATATCCCGCTTTTCCCCCAGCTCCCAGCGCTTGCATCATGAAACAGCTATTTAGCGGCAGCAAATGCTGGGAGGGAAGGGGGAGGAGGAGGAACGCGGCGCGCTCCAGGGAGGAGACTGGGCTGGGGCAGAGATTTGAGGAAGGAGTCCAAAAGGGGCAGGGAAGGGGAGGAGTTGGGGCGGGGACTTTGGGGAAGGGGTTGAATGGGGGCGGGGCAGGGGCAGGAGGGGGTGGGGCGGGGGGTGGAGTCGGGGCAGGGCCGGGGGGCAGGGCAGGAAGCAAGCACCCACTGGCGCAGGAAAAAGTTGGCACCTATGCATGTGTGTCGGTGCTACTGACGGATAACACTGCAGCGATGTTCTATATAAACAAACAGGGTGGTGCTCGCTCCTTTCCCCTGTACCAGGAAGCCCTCGAGCTGTGGGATTTTTGCATTGCCCACTCGATACACCTAGAGGCATCGCATCTTCCAGGAGCCCAAAATGAGCTAGCTGATCATCTCAGCCGCTCGTTTTATGGTCATGAATGGTACCTCAGGCCGGACATAGTGCACTCGATTTTCCAGAGGTGGGGCTCTCCCTACATAGACCTGTTCTCCACACAGAGCAACTGGAAGTGCTAGCGATTCTGCTCTTTCCTGAACCACAGCCCAGGCTCCATTGCGGACGCCTTTCAGCTTTCATGGACGAGTCACCCATTGTACACGTTCCCGCCCTTCCCTCTCATACACAAAGTCCTCTTCAAGACTCGCTGGGACAGGGCTTCCTTGATCCTCATAGCACCAGCGTGGCCCTGCCAGCACTGGTTCACCATGTTGAGGAACCTCTCAGTGGAGAGACCAGTAGCACTTCCTGTGTGCCCGACCCTAATCACACAGGACCATGGCTGTCTGCAACACCCCAATCTGGAGTCCCTCCTCCTCATGGCGTGGAAACTCGATGGCTGACCCCTCTTGAGCTTCAGTGTTCAGACCCAGTGAGAGAGGTCCTATTGGGAAGTAGGAAACCCTCCACTCATGCCAGGTACCTGGCAAAGTGGAAGCGTTTTTCCATCTGGTCTCTGCAGAGGGGAACCGAACTGCAGCTAGTGCCAATTCTCCTTATTTTGGACTACCTGTTATACCTTAAGCAGCAGGGGCTGGCAATATCATCTCTCAGGGTATACCTGGCTGCCATTTCGGCCTTTCACCCAGGGGCAGCAGGTAGGTCAGTCTTCGGTAATCCCATGGTGGGCAGGTTTCTCAAGGGCTTGGACAGATTTTATCCCCAGGTACAACGGCCTGTTCCCCAGTGGGATCTCAGCCAGGTCCTGTCTGCATTCATGGGGCCCCCTTTTGAGCCCATGGCAACCTGCCCTCTTTCTTACCTTTCCTGGAAGGTGGTCTTTCTGGTGGCCATAACCTTGGCCAGAAGGGTATTCGAGCTCAGAGTGCTGACTTCCAAGCCCCTCTATATGGTCTTTTATAAAGACAAGGTGCAGCTATGCCCTCACCCTGCATTTCTGCCAAAGGTAGTCTCCCAGTTTCATGTGAACCAAGACATAGTTTTACCTGTGTTCTTCTCTAAGCCCCATGCCAATAACAGAATGCATGTTTCATTCCCTGGATGTTAGGCGTGCCCTAGCATTCTACATTGGGCACACAAAGCCATTTCGTAAGTCACCACAGCTCTTTATTGCAATTGCAGAAAGGATGAGGAGGCTCCCGATCTCATCCCAGTGCATTTCATCATGGATCACATCCTGTATCAGGACTTGCTACAACCTGGCAAAAATTCCAGCCCTTCCGCTTACGGCACACTCCATGAGAATGCAGGTCTCATCTACAGCATTCCTGGTGCAGGTCCCTATCCAGGACATAGGCAAGGCAGCAACATGGTCTTCCATCCACACCTTCACGTCACACTATGCCATTACCCAACAGACAAGGGACGATGCAATACCTGCCAGCCTGATAGGCCAGGAGCTACAAAGGCTGGGAAGGAGAGGGAGGGAAAAAGCAAAAGCAAGCAGAAGTCCTCGAGTTGGTTACTGCCCAGCCTATGGTAGGTGAGAAACATATAAGGATTGTATATAGTTAGACGCTGGTGGTGGGGAAAAAGCTTAAAGAATAAAGGACACAGGTGTTGCACAGAGCTGAAGTCCCCCTGGACTTATTTGTGAGGGCAGTCAGGCCCAGAAGAAGAGGGGCTGGCCCATGACACACTACTACAGCCTAACCAGCTATCCCCCATTTTATATTTGTGCATTTGATTTTTTTTCCTTCTTAAGTGTAATGCTTTGCACTTGTCTTGATTGAATTTCATCTTGTTAGTTTTAGACCAATTTGTCAAGGTTATTTTGAATCCTGTCCTCCGAAGTGTTTGCAACTTACAAATTGGTATCCTCCACAAATTTTATAAGCATACTTCCACTCCATTGTAAAAGTCATTAATGAAAATGTTGAATAGTACTGGACTCAGGACAGACTCCCTGGGAGATGCCCTAGATATGTCCTCCCAGTTTGAATGAAAACCATTAACTACTTTTTGAATATGGGCTTTCAATCCACCTTACGGTAGTTTTATCTAGACCAGTAGTTCCCAAACTGTGGGTCATGCCCCCTAGTGGGTAATGGAGGAACATTCGGGAGCGTGTGGCAAGGCCCAGGCTAGCCCCCAAGGGGAAAGAGGACACCATCCAATCCTGCTCTATTCCCTAGTTCTCCTCCTGCTCCACTCCTTGCCCCACCCCAAGCTGCGGCCCCTGCCTCATCCCCTGGCTCCCAGCCTGGCCACAGCTCTGTACCTGGGTGTGGCCCTGCCTGCTGGCCCGGCTGTGCCTTCACTCCTGGCCATAGACACAGCTCCAGCCCTGCCACCAGCCTTGGGCCCCAACTGCAGCCCAGCCGCAGCCCCAGCCCTGTTCCTAGCTGTGGCTCTGGCTCCTAGCCCAGCCACAGCTCCAGCCTCAGCCCCTGGCCCCAATTGTGGCCCAGCTCCCAGCCATGGCTCCAGCCACAACCGTGGTCTGGTTCCTAACCCCAGCTCAGGGGCTGGGAGTAGAGGGGTGTGGAGTGGGGTAAGGAGGTCATGAGGTAAAAAGTTTGGGGACCACTGATCTAGACTATATTTCCTTAGTTTGCTTATGAAATTGTCCTGTGGGATTGTGTCGAAAGCCTTACTAAAATCTAGATATATCAAGTCAATAGCTCCCCACCACCCATTAGGCCAATAGCCCTATCAAAGAAGGGAATAAGGTTGGTTTGGCATGATTTATTCTTGAAAAATCCATGTTGACTATTACTTATAACCCTATTATTTTCAAGGTGCTTACAAATTGATTAATATTTTGTACCAGTATCTTTCCAGGTATTGAAGTTAGGCTAACTGGTCTATAATTCCCCTGGTCTATAATTCCTAACTGGTCTATAAGTTCTCTTTGTTCCACTTTTTAAAGACAGGTTCTGTGTTTACCCTTTTCCAGTCCTCTGGACCCTCACGTATCCTCCATGAGCTTCAGGGATAATCACTAACAATTCCAAGAATGGATCAGCTAGTTCCTTACATGTCCTAAGCCTGGTCTATGCTACAGAATTAGCCCTGCTCTACACTACGGGTTTAGGTCAAATTTAGCAGTGTTAAGTCGATTTAACCCTGCACCCATCCACACGACCAAGCCTGTTTTCTCGACTTAAAGGGCTCTTAAAATCGATTTCTGTACTCCTCGCCGGTGAGGGGTTTAGCGCTAAAATCTACCTTGCTGGGTCAAATTTGGGGTAGTGTAGATGCAATTCGATGGTATTGACCTCTGGGAGCTATCCCAGAGTGCTTCATTGTGACCACTCTGGACAGCACTCTCAACTCAGATGCACTGGCCAGGTAGACAGGAAAAGCCCCAGGAACTTTTGAATTTCATTTCCTGTTTGGCCAGCGTGGCGAGCTGATCAGCACAGGTGACCATGCAGAGCTCATCAGCACAGGTGACCATGGAGTCCCAGAATCACAAAAGAGCTCCAGCATGGACCAAACAGGAGGTACTGGATCTGATTGCTGTATGGGAAGAAGAATCCATGCAGGCAGAACTCCGTTCCAAAGATGAAATGCCAATATATTTTGCCAAAATCTCCAAGGGCATGATGGACAGAGGCTACAACAGGAACACACAGCAGTGCCGTGTGAAAGTTAAGGAGCTGAGACAAGCCTACCAAAAAACAAAGGATGCAAACAGTTGCTCCGGGTTAGAGCCCCATACATGCCACTTCTATAATGAGCTGCATGCAATTCTAGGGGGGGCCCCTACCACTACCCCACCACTGTCCATGGACACCTGCAAGGGGGGAGTCTCACGCAACAGAGATGAGGATTTTGTGGATGAGGAAAATGAGGAGGAGGAGGTTGAGGATAGCGCACAGCAGGCAAGCGGAGAATCCCTTCTCTCCAGCAGCCAGGAACTGTTCATCACCCTGGAGCCAATACCCTCCCAACCCTTCCAAGGCAGGCTCCTTGACCATGAAGCCAGAGAAGGCACCTCTGGTGACTGTACCTTTGTAAATAGAATACAGGGTTTAAAAGCAAGAATGTTTAATGATTAATTTGCCCTGAAGACTTGGGATGCTTTTGTGGCCAGTATAGCTACTAGAAAAGTCTGTTAACGTGTCTGGGGATGGAGCGGAAATCCTCCAGAGACAGCTTCATGAAGCTCTCCTTGAGGTACTCTAAAAGCCTTTGTCATGCGGTGGGGGAGGCCTGTTCATGCTGAGCTGTTTGCGTTTGGCTGAGAGGGATCTTCCCTGACACTAGCCACGTGGTGGAGGGGAGGGGGTGAAGCACATGTGCTATGTAATGTGAATCGCTTGATTCAGTGTGAAATAGTCTTCCTTTTGTTCTCCAAAATGTATCTTTTTAAATACTACTCTCTCTTTTTTTCCTTCCACAGCTGCAAATGTTTATATGCTCCACTATCATCTCCGTCCCAGAGGCTAGTGCAGATTAGAAGGCGATAAAAATGCACTTGTGATGACATGTTCTCATAGCTCATGCAGTCCTTCCACACTGAAAGAGCTCAGCAGAATGCATGGAGGCAAACAATGGCAGAGTCCAAAAAAGCATTACTGAACACGATGAGAGGAGGGAGGAACATGCTGAGAGGAGGAAGGATGCAGTGCTGAGCCTAATGGGGGAGCAAACTGACATGCTCTGGAGTCTGGTGGAGCTGCAGGAAAAGCAGCAGGAGCACAGACCACCGCTGCAGCCCCCGAATAACGTCTGTCCTCCTCTCCAAGTTCCATATCCTTTTCACCCAGACACCCAAGAACGCGGTGGGAGGCTACGGGCACCCAGCCACTCCACCCCAGAGGATTGCCCAAGCAACAGAAGGCTGGTATTCAATAAGTTTTGAATTGTAGTGTGACATTGTCCTTCCCTCCTCCCCTCATCCACCACCCCACCCGGTGCTTCCCTCCTCATGCACCCCTCCTGGGCTACCTTGCAAGTTTTCCCCCTATTTGTGTGATGAAATAATAAAGAATGCATGATTTTGAAACAATAATGACTTTATTGCCTCTGAAAGCGGTGATTGAAAGGGGGAGGTTGGTTGGCTTACAGAGAAGTAGAGTCAACCAAGGGGGCGGGTTTTCATCAAGGAGAAACAAACAGAACTGTCACATCATAGCCTGGCCAGTCATGAAACTGATTTTCAAAGCTTCTCTGATGCACAGCGCACCCAGCTGTGCTCTTCTAATCGCCCTGGTGTCTGGCTGTGCGTAATCTGCCGCCAGGCAATTTGCCTCAACCTCCCACCCTGCCATAAATGTCTCCCCCTTACTCTCACAGATATTGTGGAGCACACAGCAAGCAGCAATAACAATGGGAATATTGGTTTCACTGAGATCTAACCTAGTCAGTAAACTGCACCAGCGTGCTTTTAAACCTCCAAATGCACATTCTACCACCATTCTGCACTTGCTCAACCTATAGTTGAACTGCTCCTTACTACTGTCCAGGCTGCCTGTGTACTGCTTCAAGAGCCATGGCATTAAGGGGTAGGCTGGGTCCCCGAGGATAACTATAGGCATTTCAACATCCCCAACAGTAATTTTCTGGTCTGGGAAGTAAGTTCCTTCCTGCAGCTGTTCAAACAGACCAGAGTTCCTGAAGACACAAGTGTCATGCACCTATCCCGGCCATCCCACGTTGATGTCGGTGAAACATTCCTTGTGATCGACCAGTGCTTGCAGCACCATTGAAAAGGTACCCCTTGTGGTTTACATACTGGCTGCCAAGGTGGTCCGGTGCCAAGATAGGGATATGCGTTCCGTCTGTCGCCCCACCGCAGTTAGGGAACCCCATCACAGCAAAGCCATCCACAATGGCCTGCATATTTCCCGGAGTCACTACCCTTGATAGCAGCTGGTCAATGATTGCACTGGCTACTTGGATCACAGCAGCCCCCACAGTAGATTTGCCCACCCCAAATTGATTCGCAACTGACCGGTAGCTGTCAGGCATTGCAAGCTTCCAGAGGGCTATCGCCACTCGCTTCTCAGCTGTGAGGGCTGCTCTCATTTTGGTATCTTTGTGCTTCAGGGCAGGGGACAGCGAGTCACAAAACTTCATGAAAGTGGCCTTACACATGCAAAAGTTTCGCAGCCACTAGGAATCATCCCAGACCTGCAACACTATACGGTCCCACCAGTCTGTGCTTGTTTCCCGGGCCCAGAATTGGCGTTCCATGGCATGAACCTGCCCCATTACCACCATGATGTCCAAATTGCCAAGGCCCGTGCTTTGAGAGAAGTCTATGTCCATGTCCTGATCACTATCGTGATCGCGCTGTCATCGCCTTCTCGCCTGCTTTTGCAGGTTCTGCACATACTGCAGGATAATGTGCAAGGTGTTTATAATGCTCACAACAGCAGCGGTGAGCTGAGCAGGCTCCATGCTTGCCGTGGTATGTTGTCTTCAGGAGAGCAGGAGAACAGAGTTGCAGCGGAAGCGGTGGATGACGATGGATGCCATGAAAATAGATATTTATACAGAACGACGAGAGGACCTGCAAGGTGGATTCATGGCACCAGGAGAGCAGGAGAGCAGAGTTGCAGCAGACGCAGTGGATGATGACGGTTAGCAGTCCTACTGCACCGTCTGCTGACAGCAATATGGTATCTGCACGGGAGAAAAGGCACAAAATGATTGTCTGCCATTGCTTTCACAGAGGGGCGACTGACAACGTACCCAAAACCACCCGCAGCAATGGTTTTGCCCCATCAGGCATTGGGAGCTCAACCCAGAATTCCAATGGGCAGCGGAGACTGTGGGAACTGTGGGATAGCTACCCACAGTGCAATGTTCCAAAAGTTGATGCTAGCCACAGTACTGTGGACGCACTCCGCCGACTTGATGCGCTTAGTGGGGACACACCCAATCGACTGTATAAAATCGCTTCCTAAAAATCAACTTCTATAAATTCAACCTAATTTCGTAGTGTAGACATACCCTTAGGTCAGTATAAAGCAGCTACATTGATCTAGCTCTGTAAGCATCTACACTAAAATGTAACTCCCACTAATGTAACTTGCCCACGACACCGACTTAACTCCACTGCCCTGAGAGGCATAGCATTTAAATTGATGTAGTTAGGTCGACGCAGTGTCAATGTAAATACTGTGTTGCTTACATTGATTGTTGCTGCCTTTCAGAAACCATCCCACGATGCTCCACACTGCCAGTTAACTTGGTGCAAGTGCTTCTGGTGTGGACATGCACCACCAACACAAGAAGCATAGTGTGGATGTGTAAAACTGATTCAATAACTGAGGTGGCTGTATGTCAACGTAACTTAGGTGTATTCAAATTGGTAGGGCCTGACAAAATTCACCCTAAGGGCAAGTCTACACTACAAAATTAAATCAACCTAACTTATCTAAATATTCTTTAACTTGTTCTTTCCTATTCTGTTTTGTGTGTTTTCCCCTTGTTGATATTAATTGTGTTAAGAATCTGATCACATTTAACCTATTTAGTGAAGACTGAAGCAAAATAAGCATTAAACACCTCAGCCTTTTTGATGTCATCCATTATTAGCTCTTCTTCTGCACTAAGTAGTGTACTTACACTTCCCTTCATCTTTTTTTGTCTGCTAATGTATTTATAGAACCTCTTCTTATTGCCTTTTGTCCTTTGCTAGGTATAACTCATTTTGTGCCTTAGCCTTTCTGATTTTGTTCCTATATGTTTGCACTATTATTTTCTGTGTTTCCATTTTTTTGTAGGATTTCTTTTTGATTTTCAGGTCACTAAAGAGCTCCTGATGGAGAACTATTGGCCTCTTGGTATTCTTTCTATCTATCCTTTACATAAAGATAGCCTTTAATATTGTCTCTGAGAAACTCCTAGCTCTCCTGAACTCCTATTTCCCTTAGATTTTCTTCCTATGGGACCTTACCTACTAGTTCTCTGAGTTTGTAAATCTGTGTTTTTGAAGTCCATTGTTCTTATTCTGGTGTTCTCTCTCCTTCCTTTGCATAGAATCATGAAATCTATAATTTCATGGTCACTTTCACTCCAATTGCCTTCTACTCTCAGGGTACATCTACAGTACGAAATTATATTGAATTTATGTAAGTTGATTTTTTCGGAAGAGATTTTATTCAGTCGATCGTGTGTGTCCCCAATAAGTGCGTGAAGTTGGCGGAGTGCATCCACAATACCAAGGCTAGCATCGACTCTTGGAGCGGTGCACTGTGGGAAGCTATCCCACAGTTCCCGCAGTCTCCACCGCCCATTGGAATTCTGGGTTAAGCTCCCAATCCATGATGGGGCAAAAACAGTCTCACGGGTGTTTCTGGGTGCATGTCATCGGTCACCCCTCCCTCTGTGCAAGCTATGGCAAACAATCGTTTTGCGCCTTTTTTCTGCCATTGTCAACTGTACACCACCACTTCCGCTGCCACTCTGCTCTCCTGCTTTCCTGCAGCAGACGGTGCAGTAGGTCTGCAAAGCTCTGCTGTCCTGCAACTCATACAGAAGGCCTGAAAGCCATCGTAAACTGTACACCGCTACTTCTGTGGCAACTCTGCTCTCCTGCTCTCCTTTGTTTCACACCTTTTCTCGTGGATTACCCGTGCAGTCGCCATAGCACGGCAATGCACCTTTCCCGGCCATCCCACGTTGATGTCGGTGAAACATCCCTTGTGATCGACCAGTGCTTGCAGCACCATTGAAAAGGTACCCCTTGCGGTTTACGTACTGGCTGCCAAGGTGGTCCGGTGCCAAGATAGGGATATGCGTTCCGTCTATCACCCCACTGCAGTTAGGGAACCCCATCACAGCAAAGCCATCCACAATGGCCTGCACATTTCCCGGAGTCACTACCCTTGATAGCAGCTGGTCAATGATTGCATTGGCTACTTGGATCACAGCAGCCCCCACAGTAGATTTGCCCACCCCAAATTGATTCGCAACTGACCGGTAGCTGTCGGGCATTGCAAGCTTCCAGAGGGCTATCGCCACTCGCTTCTCAGCTGTGAGGGCTGCTCTCATTTTGGTATCTTTGTGCTTCAGGGCAGGGGACAGCGAGTCACAAAGTTTCATGAAAGTGGCCTTACGCATGCAAAAGTTTCGCAGCCACTGGGAATCATCCCAGACCTGCAACACTATACGGTCCCACCAGTCTGTGCTTGTTTCCCGGGCCCAGAATTGGCGTTCCATGGCATGAACCTTGCCCAACGCCACCATGATGTCCCAATCACCACATGCCATGCTTCTAGGAATGTCTCTGTCCATGTCCTTATCACTATCATAATCGCGCTGTCGTTGCTTCCTCGCCCAGTTTTGCAGGTTCTGCACATACTGCTGGATAATGTGTGAGGTATTTACAATGGTCACAACTGCAGCGGTGAGCTGAACGGGCTCCACGCATGACACTTTTGTCTTCAGGAACTCTGGTCTGTTTGAACAGCTGCAGGAAGGAACTTACTTCCCAGACCAGAAAATTACTGTTGGGGATGTTGAAATGCCTATAGTTATCCTCGGGGACCCAGCCTACCCCTTAATGCCATGGCTCATGAAGCAGTACACAGGCAGCCTGGAGAGTAGTAAGGAGCAGTTCAACTATAGGCTGAGCAAGTGCAGAATGGTGGTAGAATGTGCATTTGGCCATTTAAAAGCGCGCTAGCGTAGTTTACTGACTAGGTTAGATCTCAGCAAAACCAGTATTCAAATTGTAATTGCTGCTTGCTGTGTGTTCCACAATATCTGTGAGTAAGGGGGAGACATTTATGGCAGGGTGGGAGGTTGAGGCAAATTGCCTGGCGGCAGATTACGCACAGCCAGACACCAGGGCGATTAGAAGAGCACAGCAGGGTGTGCTGCGCATCAGAGAAGCTTTGAAAACCAGTTTCATGACTGCCCAGGCTACGGTGTGACAGTTCTGTTTGTTTCTCCTTGATGTTACCCGCCCCCTTTCTTGACTCTAATTGCCTGTAAGCCAATTTACAGGAAAAAATAAATTATTTCAAAACCATGCATTCTTTATTAGTTGATTAAAAACACGGAGATAAATCACAAGGTAGCCCGGGTGGGGTGGGAGGGAGGAGGGAAGGACAAGGCCACACTACAAATCAAAATTTAGGATATGCCAGCCTTCTGCTGCTTTGGCAATCCTCTGGGGTGGAGTGGGTGGTCCCCGAAGCCTCTCCCCCCACGAGTTCTTGGGCGTCTGGGTGAGGAGGTTATTGAACCTGGGGAGGAGGGAGGGCCGTTATACGGGGGTTGCAGCGGCTGTCTGTGCTCTTGCTGCCTTTCCCTCATAAGATCCACCAGACAGCGGAGCACGTCAGTTTGCTCCCCCATCAGCTTGAGCATGGCATCCTGCCTGCTCTCATCGCGCACCTCCTTCCTCTCATTGCCGTCATTGATTGTTTGCCGGGACTCTGCCATGGTTTCCCTCCACTCATTCAGCTGGGCTCTATCAGTGCAGGAGGACTGCATGAGCTCAGCAAACATGTCATCCCAAGTGCATTTTTCCTGCCTTCTAATCTGGGCCAGCCTCTGGGACGGAGTTGATGGGGGGCGTTGAAACATTTGCACCTGTGGGAGGAGAAAAAGGGAGGGCAGAAGTTTAAAAGATACATTTTAGAGAACAAAGGGGAGACTGTTTCTCAGTGAAACAAGCAATTCATAGTACAGAGCACGTTATTTCTGTACAAGGTCGCATTTTGCCTTTTATACTGAGTGGCTGCCCGTTTGGTGTGACTGCATCACACGCGGCTGGGCAACAGCATTCAGCTTGCAGGCAGCCATGGTAAACCCAAGGGGCATGCGGGGTTCTGCTTCTTCCACATTCACTGCCATGCTTTCAAACTGCGGCACCCTCCTTTCCCATACCAAGCAATGCCTGGTGGGTTGGCCATTTAAAAGGAGGGCCTGCCGTCTCTCTGGGATGATCGCTTCACACACACACACACCACCACGTGCCCTTTAGGCCAAACACCAACAGGTCAGTGTGGACAGGTTTCCCTGCACTGCGGGGCTCTGACCCTTTAAGCCAAACGCAAACAGACTTTTCCTGTAGCTGTACTGGACATGAATGCATCCCAAGTCTTCAGGGCAAATGAATCCGTAAACACACTTTCTTTTAAACCGTGTATCATATTTACAAAGGTACCCTCACCAGAAGTGCCTTCTCCAGTGTCATGGTCCCGGAGCCCACCTTGGGAGGGGGTGGAGGATTCGCTCCAGGTTGATGAACAGTTCCTGGCTGACGGGGAGAACGGATTCACTGCTTACTGCCTGTACACTGTCCTCCTCTTCCTCCTCCAAAAAATCATCCTCCCTACTCCGTGAGAGTCCCCTCTTGCAGGTGTCCATGGACAGTGGTGGGCTAGTGGTGGCATCCCCCCGAGAATTGCATGCAGCTCATCGTAGAAGCGGCATGTATGGGGCTGTGACCCGGAGCGCCCGTTTGCCTCTCTAGTCTTTTGGTAGGCTTGCCTGAGCTCCTTGATTTTCACATGGCATTGCTGTGTGTCCCTGGTGTAGCCTCTGTCCATCATGCCCCGGGAGATTTTCACAAATATGTTTGCGTTCCTTTTTTTGGAATGGAGTTCTGCCTGAACAGATTCTTCTCCCCAAACAGCAATGAGATCCAGTACCTCCCGCTTGGTCCATGCTGGAGCTCGTTTGCGCATCTGGGACTGCATGGTCACCTGCGCTGGTGAGCTCTGCATGATCACCTGTGCTAATCAGGTCACCATGCTGGCCAAACAGGAAATGAAATTCAAAAGTTCCCGGGGCTTTTCCTGACTACCTGGCTAGTGCATCTGAGTTGAAAGTGTTGTACAGAGTGGTCACCATGGACCATTCTAGGATAGCTCCTGGAGGCCTATACCATTGAATTGCATCCACAGTACCTCAAATATGGAACAGCGATATCGATTTTAGTGCTACTCCCCTTGCCAAGGTGGAGTACAGAAATCGGTTTTAAGAGACCTAAAAGTCGACAAAACCGAGTTGGTTGTGTGGACTGATTTAGTTTTAATTCGATATAACATGGCTAATTTCAATATAATCGCGTACTGTAGACCAGGCCTGAGTGTCACAACCAATTCTTCTCCGTTAGACAGAATCAAGCCTAAAATGGCTGACCCCCCATTATTGCTCCACCTTCTGAGACAAGAAGTTGTCCTCAATATATTCCAAGAACTTATTATAGATTTTGTGTTTTGCCGTGTTATATTTCCAACAGATGTCTGGGTAGTTAAAGTCCCCCATTACTACCAGTAATTGTGATTTGGATATTTCTGTTATTTGTTCTAGAAAAGGATCATCCACCTTCTCGTCCCGAGTTGATGGTCTATTGGACTCCCCTACCATGATGTCACCCCTTTTTTTCCCCCCCTTTATCTTCACCCGGAGACTTTCATCTGATCTGCCTCTCACCTCCTTCTGGACCTCAAAACAAGGAAATATATTCTTGATGATGAATAATGCAACACCATCTGCCTTTTCCCCTGCCTGTCCTTCTTGAACAAGCTATAATCCTCTATACCAATATTTCAGTCATGAGATTTATCCCATCAAGTCTGAGTGATGCCAATTAAATCATAATCTACTCTGTGTACTAAGACTTCCAGTTCTTCCTGTTTATTTCCCATTCTCCTTGCATTTGTATAAAGCTATCTAAGATGTTAAGCAGAGTCTTCCACTGTGGTAAAATCAATGGAAGCTCCTGGGTATTCAGCAGTTCTGAAATTCAGGCTACTTAGGTGCCTCAATATGGATTTAGGAGCCTAATTTATTTATTCCTGATTTTAAAACCTTGATTTAAATGTCCATCCACAAATGTTATGTGTACAATTATTTGTATGTGTAACTACTTCATTTGTCTACACAAATAGTGCTTTACATGTAGAAACTGGATAGATGGGCACCTCTCTGATTTGTGTATACAAACAGATGTTTGCATGACAGATACAGTTAATGCTCATGTAAATTATTACATACAGCTTTTGGTGAACACCTAGAATCTAGTGTAACCCTTCTGCCCGTCAGAGTTGGCAGCAACAAGGGCCGGGTTCAATATCTAGGGGACCCATTCCAATAACACAATGCAAACCGGCTCGAGCCCCCACCCAGTGACCTGGGACAAATATATACCACCCCCTCTGGGCGCCTCCCAGAGGCAATACTTCCCCTCTCGCAAGCACCTAGTCTGAGTGTAGCAAAAAGCCTTTTAATAACAGAGAGAAACAATGTGGCATTATGTTGGGGAAACACCACCAACAGGATTCATAACACAACCTATGAGCAAAAAACCCCACCCCAAGCAAATTGGGGTATGCCCCTTTCCCTTTGGTTCTTGAGTCCAGCAACCCCACATCACCCAAAGTCCCAAAAGTCCAATGACCCAAAAGTCTCTGTCCCTGGTCAGGGCAGCCCCAGAGTTTGAAAGTTTATCTGCGGAGCTTTATCTCCCAACCTGGGTGGAGATGGGATGGGGGTAAGAGGCACCTTACATGATCTGAAGCTGACCGCCCCACAGCTCCATAGGCCTTCGCTCCGCTCCCCCAGCTGCCCCACGAACTCCTTCGCTCCGCGGCCCACAAGCAGCTCCCGTCGTTCTACGAACTGCTCCACCAGCCTGTCCACGAGGCACTCCAGCCGTCCCACAAACTGCTCCACAATATATCTTCAGGCTCCCCCACTACTTAACACAACGCTCAGGGATTTCAGCTCTTAGTCAGTTTAGCTCTTAGGTGAATTCAGCTTGCAGTAGGGGAGCCTCAGTGCTGGTGCACTGTTAGCCCAAAGTGAGCTCAGCAGTCTGTAACTAGACTCCTAATAGAATCAAAATTAGCTCTGATATTCCACAGTGGAGAGAGGAGGAAGTGCAATTAGCATGTAAGGCCCTCACCAAGGGGCCCATGCCACCAAGTATTAGTACTTGTCCCCAACCTCTCTCCATTCACAGAGTTTTGGAACCTATGACCCTTGCCTAGCAAGTGCCACTTAGTTGATGGTGAGTCCCTCCATCATAACAAAAGGCCAAGTACAGTTCCAAGCACAGTTCCCATAATCAGGGTAATAACAATTTATTCTTCCTGCCCCAATAACAGAGACACTGGGGATCCCACAGCAGCCAAAGTGACCATTTGGGCAGCTATGGCCTCATTCTAGGCGGGGTGGGTGTGCCTATGCAAATGAGATCGGCCCCTGAAGTTCTTTTCCACAACTTGCCACACCTCACCACCAGATGTCAGGGTGGAGCTCACCCTGACACTGCTTACACTAGTTTTTGGAAACTTTGTGAATTTTGTTTAAATGCAGGGCAATTTTGCATTTCAGTGTTCCTTAAAGTTGCTTAATGTGGTGCTTTCATTTAAATTATTTTAAACTAGTATTCTGATGTCCCCAAATTCTCAGGTACCCCAAGCTAATTTTGCAAGCTTGGAGTTGGTGAAGATCTGGAAAAGGATGACAGGAATCATGTAAAATCAGGGCTATCTTTCTAGTTGATAAAGGTACATATATGGTCCTCTTGAGAAAGTTATAAAGCTCTGTGACCCTTTCACCTTCTTTCCCCATTGCCCCCACTCCTGCAGTCCCACTCTGTACTCTTGTATTGCAGTCAATGAGTGTCAGGAATGCAGAAAAGGGATCACAGTGGATTACCCCTGAACAATTGTATAAAATCATGGTGAATACATCATAAAGAGTAGATAAGGTGGAACTCTATAAAAAGTAATGTTTTGTAAATGATGATGTAATTTCAATGAAATACAGTACTTTTTCCTCCATCAAATAAAATCATTCTGTTTGCCATCTCTTAAGGATTTATAGAACAGGGCATAAAATTAATTGTTTTCTTATCACATAAAATCAAAGTATACATTAATATATAGTATAGTAAGGAAATTACTATGTTTGGCCCCAGTCCTGATCCTACTGAAGTCAACAGTAATACTGCCAGAAATGATACAAGATGGGGTCTCCAGTGAATGGATCTCAGGAGTTTTGCATAGTCATGATATTAACTAGTGCTGATTGTAGACGATAGACCAGTCAGCTTAACTGTGGTACCCAAAAATATAATGGAGGAAATCATCAAACAATCAATTTGTAAGCACTTAGAATATAATAAGGTGATAAGTAATAGTCAGCATGGATTTATCAAGAACAAATAATGTCAAACCAACTTAATATCCTTCTTTGACAGGGTAATAAGTTTTGTGGATAGGAGGAACCAGTAGATGTGATATATCTCAACTTTAATAAAGCTTTTGGTGCTCTCTCACATGATCTTTTCTTAATCAAATTAGGGAAATATAGCCTGTATGAACCTACTAAAAGTGGGTGCACAACTGGTTGGAAAAGCAAACAGAGTAGTTTTCAATAGTTCATAGGCAAGCTAGAAGGGCATATCAAGTGGGGTCCCACAGGGATCTGTCTAAGGTCTGATTCTTTTCAATATCTTCATAAATGATTTGGATAATGTCATATAAGTGTACTCTCTAAAGTTTGCAGATAACACCAAGCTGAGAGGGGCTGCAAGCACTTTGAAGGACAGGATTATACTTCAAAATGAGCTTGACAAACTGGAGAAATGGTCTGAAATGAATAGGATGAAATTCAATGAGGACAAATGCAAAGTTCTCCACTTGGGAAGGAATAATCAATTGCATAAATATAAAATGGGAAATGACTGCCTAGGAAGGAGTACTTCAGAAAAGGATCTGGTTCTGCAACACCATATGCATAATGTCCATGAACTTCTATGAGAGTTCCACACACAGAGCCAAATGCTGGTTTCATTGAAATCAATGTAGTTTTGCTAATTGGCTTCATGAGATCGTGATTTTGCCTGCAGAGAAGTTACAGTATCAGGCCCTTTCAGGTATACATTTTAAGGGTTCATTATATTTTTACATACTGTATATTTGTTGTATTTCAGAAGAGGCCTTATTCATGTAAATCGTCTACATTTTCCCAATTCATTTTAAAAGGCCATCCTCTTACAACCACATATTCTTTAGACATGTGCCAGACAAGTAAGGAATAGCTTCTGCTGGATCTGTTTCCTGAGCAAGTTAGTAGCTAAGCTGAAACCTCCATGATTGTGCTAAGAAATCACTTATGATTGATTGGTTGTCAGTGTTTTCCACATAAAATGTAATTAAGAGAATTTTTTGGAAATTCATGGGCCAAATTCATCCCTGAACTAACTCCATTGACGTCAATGGAGTTATAACAGGGATTAATTTATCTCTGTGACTGTCCAAGAAAGAAGCTGGTAAAGCACAATATGGATATATTGGCATACCTTCATTATTCTTTTGAATAGATTACAATACCACTGTCTGCAAAATGCAACAATATATTCTGTAGGGATCCATAAATTGTCCTAACAATGTATCCAATCTGAAATTAATGTGATTCCCCTTTTATAATTTATTATACTCTTTATTAATAAGTATTTTAGGGCAGACATCTGAAGAACTTGTTATTAGGACTTTACCAAGATTTAACTTAACAGAAAATAAAAATTATTTTTAGATCCCATTTATTCAATATTTCAAATGTACTTTGTTCCATAAAGATTTGTAGATTATGGGAATTGTTTAAAAATACCGTCTTGGCTTTCATGTTGCATATTTTTCTATGTTGCAAGCATTTTTTGATATGTTGCAATGTTTCCAGTCAGCCATTAGTAACAGATTTAGCAGTTGTTTGTCTTCATAATTCTTGTTCTGTTTGTATGCCATCAGAAATAATTTAGAAACCCATCCTGAAAACACTTGCTACTGTGTGCAGTGCTTATTACCATAGTCCTCCTGAAGGCACTTTACCTGGTTATAAAAGTCTGCAGGAGGTTGCAAGCATTTGTTTGATTTTGGGGAAGACATTCTGACATTACATAGTTTTGCGCTACAAGTCTATACCACATTCTAGGTTTCTGTGTTCTATTTCTTACACTGCCTCTAACCTGCTGTTACAAGTCACATAATCTCTTTTCCGTCATTTTACCCTGGTGTAAAACAGATATAAATTGCATACTTCACTGGGGTATTGTGAGGATTGATTAATTATCTTTGACAAAATGCTTTGAGATCTTTGGATTGAAAAGCACTATTTTAAAGGTAAAATTTTCAGAAACCTTAGCCTACCCTTCATTTATGCATGCACAATATTTGCACTCGTAAGTATTTTTATTTGCATTACAGAAGTTGCTAGAGGCCCCAGTCAGGTTCTCATTATACTGAACATAATGTGTAACAAAAGATGGCCCCTGTCCTAAGGAGCATATACTATAACTTGCATATACATGTCATAGCATTTTTATATGTAAAATCCATTTGTGCTTCATTTGTCCACATAACACGGGTTTGTGTGTGTACATTTTTTTCATTTGTGTGCAAAAGTGTTAGTGTACAGAAATTGTGTCCAAGTGATTGAGTGTTCAAAGTTGTTTGCACACACATACAAATTATGTTTTGAAAATTAGGCCCAATCAATGCAAAGAATCTTTATTTATTTACTTAATATTTTCAATCACCAAAAGCCAATTGTACAGAACACACTATCATACCACAATAAATAATACAAAACAACCTGTTTATCTAGTTGCTTATGCTACATAGTAGAAGTTACAGTGAGTTTTGTGATGTAGCCCTATTCAGAAATTATGTAACAGGCCCTTGGGATCTCTGTTATGGAACTTTAAGAATAATTAAACTTGATGAAATATGCAAGGAGATTTAAAAAAAAGAAAGTAAAGCATTTCCACACCCAATGGAAATTATTAATTTGGGAAGCAAACATTATTGAAATGAGCAATGTTTCTGAACCAGTCAAAGCAATGTAACAAACAACCTCCAGGTTATTCCTTCCTCTAGGCTCTCCAGTATGTCCTGTCTTTTCTGTGTTGTCTGGCCTTTGCCTTACCCAAAGCGTAATGGTTTCAATGGGCTTTGGATCAGGACCTTTGTGTCTTGTAAAGGTGCTTAAGAAATAATAATGGAAATGGTAGAAGGATAAAAATGTCTGTCCTACCAATGTAATGGCAGGTATTTCAAGCACAGAGGTTTTGCTGACGCATTCATACATAATATAGTTCATTGCCCTCTCAAAAGTCTAACATTTTTCTTCTCTTCCACTTCTATCCTGGAAAGTTTCATCATGGTTTACCTTTGATGCCCAACACAGCTTGATTTTTAGTTTATTTGACCAATGCTTATGTTAAGAGAGATTTTTTCTTTCCAGGAGTAAAACCAACTTTATGAGAGTATTCCAAGTGAAATCAGTCTACGTATTTAAGCACCTTGTTAAACATCAGCTTGCTTATATACTGAGACTGTAAACAAGTGTAAACAAATACAAAGAAGCAAAGTGAGCTGCCAGGCAGGCAGTGAAGGAGGCTGAAGAGTGCCCTAGAGAATTAGTATGCCAAGCTTTTAAACAACACACAGTTGGCTGGCAAAAAGATACATAGCATTGCAAAAATGAGACGCAAAGAGAAGTATGGAAATATAAATGATGATCAGGGAGACTGCTGGTAACACCTAAACAAGTGAAGGAGAGATGGAAACAATACTTTGAAAGTCTCTTAAATGAGATAAATCCCTTTAGGGTGGAGTTGCCAACTTGTGATCCTAATGTGGTGCCTGAACATAAGATAAGAGGAGGTGGTGAGAAATGCAGTCCAGGAAATGAAAAATGGTAAGAGTCAGCATGAGTCCCAAATATGGTGAGTTCACTGGGGGAGTGGGTGAGAAGGGGAAATGGGCAAGAAGGGACAAAGCGTCTGGGTGGTTTGCAAAGGAGGTTCCTACAAGCGCCTAGAGACATTATTCTGAATATTGGAATCTTTTTCCACAGCTGGGGTAGTTGAACCCAATATCTCACTCCTGAGGGTAACGCAGAATGGAAGGATACGTCTCCTGCATGCACGTGGCTTTGGGCCAGCTCCATATGCTGCTTGCCAGTGTGCCGCTCTGGTCCCTGAAGAAATAATCCTGGTTGGTGCAGCAAAGTTTCCTACAGCGGGGAATAAACAAGGCAGTTCTGCCAAGGAACCTGCAGCAGAGGATTGCAGAATACCTACAGGAAAGTTTCTTAGAGTTCTCTATGGAGGATTCCTAAGACATCCCGGTGTACATTATCAAACTGTTCCACCGGGCCCCCACTGCATAGCTGCATAGGCTCTATTTTTAATTTCTGTTCCTTATCCCTCTTCTACCATATAACAAAGTACATGACAGCTCAATCTCTTCTCACTATGCAGTATCAAAGCAAAATGTGTGCTTACCAGAGCTTGTGTCCCCTGCTTCATGTGCACCAGAGTTGGAGTGGTTAGACCCCTTTGGAGTCAAAAAGAGGTCCTAACACACTGCACCACAAGACGACTCTGACGTGTGTTCACATCCTCCTCCAACTCCACTCCCTCGTCTAACACTTTGTCCGCAGGGTTGACTCTGCTGGCTGCTGCCTCCAATCCCCTTGAAGTATCCATGGGGCTCTTGGCAGTGGAGGTGGGGTCGCTGCAAAGGATGGCATGTCTTCAGTGCCGCACCAGAGCGATGGTTGGCCTCCTTTGCTTTGTGGTATGCCTGCCTCAGCTCCTTGATCTTAGTACGGCACTGCTGCATGTTCTTTTCACGCCCCTTCTCCTGCATGCCACTAGCAATTCACCTGTAAGTATCAAAGTTCCTAAGGCTGAAGCGAAGCCTCCTCTCCCCACAGATCCAACAGCTCTGCTGTACTCCACGCTGAAGTGTCTCTGCGGCAGAAAGCCAGCATGGTCAGTTGGGAAGATGGTGTGTGAACTGTCCAGGCCAAGCAAACAGGAAGAGGAATTTCAAAAATTCCCGGACCTTTACATGGGGGAGGAGTGCATATCTGTGTAACTTCACAGCAGTGGAGTTCAAACTCCTGACAAGACCGGTCATGATGAGCATTGTGGGACACCTCCTGGAGGCCAACCTAAGCGAGTGCACTGTTGACACTGACGCTGTGTCGCTCTAACTATGGGTATGTCTTCAGAACCCACCGCATCGGCGGGCAGTGATCGATCCAGCAGGGATAGATTTATTGCGTCTAGTCTAGACGTGATAAATTGACCCCCAAGCACTCTCCTGTTGACTCCTGTACTCCAGCACCACAAGAGGCGCAGGCAGAATCGACGGGGGAGTGGCAGCAGTTGACTCACCGCGGTGGAGACACCATGGTAAGTCCATCTAAGTACATTGCTATTCACATAGCTGAAGTTGCTTAACTTAAATCGATACCCCTGCCCCCCCAGTGTAGACCAGGGCTTAGTTGCAAAAATCTCTACGCCTCTCATTGAGGTGGTTTTATTATGTTGGTGTAGTAGGGGAGTTACATCGGTGGGAGGAGCATTTCAGTGTGTACACCTCCACTGTTTTGTCAATGAAAATTTACTTTTGTTGACAAAACTGTATAGTGTCGACAAGGCCTTAGTCAACTGTGCAGGTCTTTCTTACAGGAGGAATGAAATAGTTAACAATTTTGACATCTAAATTATCACTGTGTGTCTGACTTAACACCTCACTGAGATGAATGGAGCAGTTCACACATCAGAGCTATTGGTCTAAGGTCTCCTAAATATCTCCGCATCATTTCTACTTGGTTCACATTTCTGAGGTTTTCTCCCAACTATAAGAGCTAGAGACTTTTAAAAAAAATTTGAACCATACAAAATGAACATGGCATATATTAAATGGATTAAAAGATGGCTAACTGATAGGTTTCAAAATAATACTGTAAACAGGGAATGATAATCAAGCAGGTGTGTTTCTAGTGGGGTGCCACAGGAATGCTATTTAACATTGTTATTAGTGACCTGTTATTAGTGACCTGATGAATTTGCAGATGAGAGAAAAATTGGGGGAGTGATAAATAACGAAGAGGGGAGTTCACTGGATCTGGATCACTTGGTAAACTGATTGCACACAAACACTATGCATTTTAATGTGGCTAAATGTATACACCTATGAACAAAGAATGCAGGCCATACTTACAACATGGGGGATTTTATACTGGGAAGCAGTGACTCTGAAAAAGACTTGGGGATTATGGGGGATAATCAGTTGAACATGAGCTCGCTGTGCGACGCTGTGGCCAAAACAGCTAATGTGATCCTTGGGTGTATAAAAGGGAATCTTGAATAGGAGCAGAGAGGTTATTTTACATCTGTATTTGGCATTGGTGTGACTGCTGGAATACTGTGTCCAATTGTGTTGTGCACACTTCGAAAAGAATGTTAATAAACTGGAGAGTGTTCAGAGGAGATCCATGAGAATGATTAAAGAATTAGACAATATGCCTTATAGTGAGCTCATTCTATTAAGTTTAGCAAAGAGACAGTTAAGGGGTGACTTCAGCATAGTCTATAACTATCTACATGAAGAACAAAACTTTAATAATATGTTCTTCAATCTAGCAGTCACAGACAATGGTATAACTCAGTCCAATGGCTGGAAGTTGAAGCTAGACAAATTCAGACTGGAAATAAGGTACATTTTTAACAGTGAGGATAGTAAATCATTGGAACAGTTTACCAAGGATTATGGTGGATTCTTCATCACTCACAATTTTTAAATCAATACTGGATCTTTTTTTAAAAGATCTGCTCTAGGAATTATTTTAGGGAAGGTCTATGGCCTGTGCTATACAGGAGGACAGACTAGATGATCACAATGGTCCCTTCTGATCTTGGAATCTATGAATCTATTAAATGAAAATTCAGATTCTGGAAAACAAGAGATTGGCTTTAGAAAGGTAGCTGTATGGTGTGTGCATGTGTAACCCACGTGCCTAACAGGGAGATATCTCTTTAAGATATCTATGGTGGGAGGCTGGGTAGGACTGAGTTGTGTCTGGGTCTTTGTTGCTAGGCAGACTTAGGACTCCACACCCAGAAGTTGCTGGAATTGGGTATGGTGGTTTTGGATATGCTCCACTAGGTTCCCTGTTGCTGGGATCAGACTCCATGAGGGCAAGTAATCAAGGCAGCTACTTTGCAAAAGGCCATGTGCCCTGTGCGAGTTGAGAGAAGCTGAACCCAGGAGTAGAAAGCAGGCTGTTTACCTTAACTCTGATGCATTTTGAAGTAGGTTAGTGATTATTGTTAACCCTCCAACAGGAAAGCATGGGCAATGTTAATTATAGAAAGGGGAAATTGGGAGGGAAAATTCATTTTTTATTTTAATTGTACACTTTGAATGTTGTTTGATTTTAGCCAAACTGTTTTAGTTAAATTGTCTCAGCTAGTCTGATTCACCAACTTCTCTTTAATATGATAATGAGGAAAGAGTTGTTGGGGACACTGGGGCATGGCCACTAGGTAACTCGAGGGGATGGAAGACCACGAGTGTCGATGAAGCCCCCTCGCACTAGGCCCAAGTGTCCTTGGCCCACCCCCTCCCGCCTGGAGGCACTCGCAGCAGCTCTGTGTACTAGGTCCAAGTGTCCTTGGCCCCCCCGCCTGGGAGGCACTCACAGCAGTTATGCTGAGGATCTGCAACAATATGTTGCAGAGTCAGACTGCCTGAAACTAAACAAGACCAAACAGGGCAGATATGGAAGAACAATGCTGAATAAAGAAGCTTTATGTATAGTTTAACAAATGATACAAAAAACAAGGGAACTAGCTGGTAACTGGATTGGCTGGCTATATGGATACTTAGGGCAGCTTGCTATTGGATAAGTATGCTGAAGAAAGGATGTATAAAAGCCTGTGTAACTTCCTGCTCTGTGTGCAGGATTTGAGATTCTATTTTCCCTGTACCTTTTTGAAGCGTCAAATAAACTTTTCTGCTTCTCCACCCCGTTGTGATTATTGGGTGAAGCACACCGGGTAGCGAACCAACCCCTGCTGTTGTTTTGCCTCTCGGCACTGGGTGCCGGCAACAGAGTCATTTATATTTTGCTACTCTCAGTTTTGTATTTTCTTGTAACAGGTGTTTAAAAATATATATATATATACATAACTGAGTGGTTGATAATCAGTTAGCTGACTGGCTAACAGTGATTTCAGCAGAGGAAGTGGAAGAGTCTGCTTGGATTGCAGCTGAAGATTCCTACAAGCAAATGGAGGGAAGATTTTTCTTTTGACTCAGCAGATTGTATAGATTTGGTGATCAAAGACTCTAACTGAGACTCAAGTGAGCTCAACGAAAACTTTTGGGAACTCTGAGTTTCTTCTCACTGTGTTTCTGTGGGGACTGACCTGTTTATATTTAGTTTTCTTTTAAGTTTATGTATAACTGAAGATAATAGCCATGATATGTTGTAAACATTGTTATTATTATTATTTGTTTTTTTCTTTATGTTAAGATTTATAATGTTGATACTTAATTCTTTTTGTTCTTTTGGAGATTTGAATGTGCGGAGGGAGGTTGACCCTGTGCAATCCTTGCTGAAAATTCTTAGGCTGAATTCTTTCACTTCCTCAGCTCTCGTTCCCTAACGTCCCTACTCTACTTGTGCTATATTGATAACATCTTCATCATCTGGACCCATGGAAAAGAAGCCCTTGAGGAATTCCACCATGATTTCAACAATTTCCATCCCACCATCAACCTCAACCTAGTCCAGTCCACACAAGAGATCCACTTCCTGGATACTACAGTGCTAATAAACGATGGTCACATAAACACCACCCTATACCGGAAACCTACTGACTGCTATTCCTACCTACATGCCGCCAGCTTTCACCCTGACCACACCACACGATCCATCGTCTACAGCCAAGCTCTGCGATACAACCGCATTTGCTCCAACCCCTCAGACAGAGACAAACACCTACAAGAGCTCTATCAAGCATTCTTACAACTACAGTACCCACCTGTGGAAGTGAAGAAACAGATTGATAGAGCCAGAAGAGTTCCCAGAAGTCTCCTACTACAGGACAGGCCTAACAAAGAAAATAACAGAACGCCACTAGCCATCACCTTCAGCCCCCAACTAAAACCCCTCCAACGCATTATTAAGGATCTACAACCTATCCTGAAGGATGACCCAACACTCTCACAAATCTTGGGAGACAGGCCAGTCCTTGCCTACAGACAGCCCCGCAACCTGAAGCAAATACTCACCAGCAACCACATACCACACAACAGAACCACTAACCCAGGAACCTATCCTTGCAACAAAGCCCGTTGCCAACTGTGCCCACATATCTATTCAGGGGACACTATCACAGGGCCTAATAACATCAGCCACACTATCAGAGGCTTGTTCACCTGCACATCCACCAATGTGATATATGCCATCATGTGCCAGCAATGCCCCTCTGCCATGTACATTGGTCAAACTGGACAGTCTCTACGTAAAAGAATAAATGGACACAAATCAGATGTCAAGAATTACAACATTCATAAACCAGTCGGAGAACACTTCAATCTCTCTGGTCACGCGATTACAGACATGAAAGTTGTGATATTACAACAAAAAAACTTCAAATCCAGACTCCAGCGAGAAACTGTTGAATTGGAATTCATTTGCAAATTTGATACAATTAACTTAGGCTTGAATAGAGACTGGGAGTGGCTAAGTCATTATGCAAGGTAACCTATTTCCCCTTGTTTTTTCCAACCCCCCCTCCCCCTCAGACGTTCTTGTTAAACCCTGGATTTGTGCTGGAAATGGCCCACCATGATTATCATACACACTGTAAGGAGAGTGATCACTTTAGATAAGCTATTAGCAGCAGGAGAGTGGGGTGGGAGGAGGTATTTTTTCATGCTTTGTGTGTATATAAAAAGATCTTCTACACTTTCCACAGTATGCATCCGATGAAGTGAGCTGTAGCTCACGAAAGCTTATGCTCAAATAAATTGGTTAGTCTCTAAGGTGCCACAAGTACTCCTTTTCTTTAGGCTAAATTCTGGGTCTGCAGCTGCTTTTCTATGGGAGTTGGATTTAGGGTAGCCAACCCTCCTGGACTGGCCAGGAGTCTATCGGAATCAGCATTGATCTCCCTGTGGCTATTGAAAGCAATCCAGGAGATTTTAATAAGCTGCTAAAAGTCTGGTCTGTGGCACAGCGGGGCCAAGACAAGCTCCCTACCTGTCCTGGTTCCGTGCGACTCCTGGAAGCGACCGACATGTCCCTTGGACTCCTAGGCAAGTGGTGGCTAGGGGGTCTCTGTGTGCTGCCTGGAGCGCTGACTCTGCAGTTCCCATTGGCCGGGGAGCTGCGGGGGTGATGCCTGGAGGCAGGGGCAGCATGCAGAGCTGCCTGGCTGCCCACGAACCTAGGAGCCGGACATGCCGGTTGTTTCTGGGAGCCACTTGAGGTAAGCGCTGCCCAGCCAGAGCCCTCACCTCCTCTTGCACCCCAACCCCCTCCCACACTCTAAACCCCTCGGCCTCAGCCCAGAGTCCTCTCCTGCCCCCCAGCCCCAGCATAGTGAAAGTGAGTGAGGGTGGGGTAGAGCAAGCGACGGGGCAGGGTGAGTGAATGCGGGCGGGGCCTCAGAGAAGGGGTGGGGCAGGGCCTTAGGCGAGGCAAGGATGTTTGGGTTTGTGTAATTAGAAAATTAGCAACCCTAGCTGGAATTTTTAAGCTCTAGAGAAGGGCAATGAAATGAACTCTAGCCCATCCAAAGGTTACACAGGCTACTTCCCTATGGACTCTGGCCTAGTGTATACAAAACTATTTGTATTGTTAATCAATGTAAAGGGAATGAATAAAAATCCATTCCTAAGTGGGAATAGTGAGTTCGTGTATTTCTTTTGTGGTCTTTTGTTTCTTAAAAATGTAAAGGTCAAGATGGACCAACACCTGCTAAGACCTATTGTCTCTACCAGCCTCATCTCCCAGATTTCAGAATTTAGGCCCTAGCAAGATGCCTGCAAGGACACCAAATGGATGTAAGGTGCAAGGGTCCTACGGGAATGTTATCATGGGCTTTAATGCTAGTTTTATGCATAGGGTACCCACACTATCCTGTCATTACTTAGCCCTTGAGCCATCTTAAGGTGCTGAGGGTCGGTGAAGTGATGTTTTTGGCTCAAAAGCTTCTCTCTCTCTAATAGAAGTTGGTCCAATAAAAGATATTCCCTCCCCCCAGCCCCCATCTTTCCTACCGTGGGGCAGACCCCTACACTGCTTATTAGAGGGTCTCTTTCAAATCCTGAGAGTGAAAACCCTTGGAGGGCAGGCGCCTGGAAATCCTGGCGAGGCACAAAGGAGTTCCCAACAGGCCCCCTGCTGTTACACATCTTTGGTACAGGATTACACGGGCACAAGGTGCCAGGTTCACGGGGACAGGGAGAAACCGCCCGTGCGCCTGGCCCGGGAACGCGCTCGCCTCTGGGACTCCCGCACCTCCTTCGCCTAGCGCCTATGAGACGTGGCGCGTCCCCTCCCGCAGCGGCTCATTGTGGCGAGCTGCAGAGACCTCTAGGGGGCGCTGCGGCCAGCAGAGTGTCCGCCCCCCTCCCCGCCGGCCACCCTGCATTCAAGCCGCGTGTCCTCTCCCGCCCCTCCCAACTCCCGCGGGCTCCGCCTCCGCGCGGAGACGTGACCTCTGATGTGGACACGTGACACCCCGACCCCACCCCTCTCTCCCTTCCCCTCTCCGCCCCTTCGGGTCACGTGAAGGGGATGGGCCGAATCAGCAGGGGTGTTCCCGGTCACGTGCCCCACTAGGCTCGCCCCCTGGGTTCGGCTGCGCGCGCAGACTCTGCACCTGGCAGTGGCTGCTCTGGGCTCGTTGTCACCAGGACAACCGGCCCCGCCGTAGTGCGTCTGCCATGGTGAGTGTCTTCCCTCCCCCCACTCCGCGACTCGAGTGCCCTGGCTGGGGGGAAGGCTCAGTGTTGGGGGGAGGGGTGCGGTGCGAGGGGGAAGGCGGGAGGGGAAGGCTGAAGGGTGGGGGGTGCGGTGCGAGGGGGAAGGCTGAGGCGTGTGGGGGGTGGTGCGAAGGGGAAGGCTGAGGGGGGAGGGGTACAGTGCAGGGGGGAAGGCTGAGGCGTGTGGGGGAGGTGGGAGGGGAAAGCTGGGGGGAGGTGGGGGGAGGGGTACAGTGCAGGGGGGGAAGGCTGAGGGGTGTGGCGGGGAAGGCTGAGGGGTGTTGGGGGGGAGTGGAGGAGCCAGGGGTGAGTGAGAAGGGGTTGCGGTAAGTGAGTAGGAGGGAAGGGAATGGGAGTATGTTTATGTCCTGGGAGGGCTGTGTGCACTGTGGTATGTATCTGTGTTTGAGGAGGAAGGTGTGAGTATGAAGCCCTTTTCTACTGACTCCTGGAAGGGATCCCGAACCTCAGTTGTTTTCACTGTGGTTGCTTCCTGTTGAAGGGGAGCAAAACTCTGCCATTCTTTGATATACTTGAGGATACTCTTGTCTTCTAAGGCAGAAGGTTGCATAACGAGAGATCTGTACAGGTTTAATCAAATGTGGTATATACACAGAGGTTGTATATAATCCTGTAATGTCCTCATATGTGTGAAAAATATAAATGGTAGGAGGAGCTCTAGGAAGAAGAGAGGTGTGGATGTATCTTGTGTGTTGTTGCCTTTGATTCTCTATAGGGCTTTTAGTTAGTGATAACTGGTGAAAGGTTTCTTTCCTTTTCCTCCACACCCAAGCATTTCCATCCTCTCTTCCTTCTCTCCAACCCTGCTACTAGTCTGTACATTTTAAATGTGTATTCATTTAAAAGAAACAAAAAATAAAAAGCTATTGGGGGAAAAAAGGAGATTTCCTTTGGCTGCAGTACACTGTTCTTCTGTGTAATCATTTTTGTTTCTGGGAGGAAAACAGTTAATTGTGGAGGCCTTCTTTATGCTAGGTTTGATTTGGAAATCTCCATTACACCACTACCAGACAAGACTTCAGATGTTTGCTGACACTTTTCCTACCATTTCATGTAGTGCTGCTAAGAGCAGTATTCGATGACCTGATGTGCACCCCTTCCACTTCCCCCTCCAAAAATGTGTCCTGTCTACACTGGTGTTTCCATTATCACTTCCAACAGAGGAGCTGCATTGATGGAGTGCTTCCAAATAAGTCTAAAATAGGCACAACTCATCTTCTAAATGTAGGGAAAACTAAGATTTTGAAAATAAAACATTAACGTTGTATAAATGAATGTATTGTGTAAGTAGATGCCTTCTAGCTACTGAGATTCAATTATAGACTTTCTTTGAAGAATGTTGTAAGGGATTTTCCCTCTTTGCTGGTCGTAGAGGTTCTAATTAAAAGTTTTTTGCAGTCTCATTGCAACAGACATGCGATTTGGAAAGTAAACAGGCAATGTAGTTCACAGGTGAAATCAAGTTAATGATGCTAGCTAAGCCCTCTTGCTGTTCTAATTTGAGTCTAGTTGTTGGGCAGCCCCATACTTTTAATTGGAAGGCTAATGAAAAAGGTCTATTAATGAATGGAATATATTGTTTTTAATTTTTCAATAGTCACTGTGTGAACACCTTTACATGGACCATTCTCTTTATAAAGATTATAACAAGTAAGGCTGTTGTTTCCCCACTTTCTTTCAGATCTGCATAATTTCAATAGTTTGCTGTTAAATCGAATGAGCAAGAAATTATGTTGACCAGTTCACCAGGTGTTAAAATGATGAAACAATGATGTTCCCTGCAAAATAGTAAAAGGGAAGTAAATTAGGGCTATAGAAGTGCCTTTAGAGTTAGTCTGAGATAAGGTAGGGCTGCTAAATGTGGAAACCTGTGTGTGTTTTTTTTTTTTAAATGAGAGCCAGAGTCAGATTTCCACTGATACACAGCAGCTCTTTTAGCTTGGTCTAGAAAAGCAACACTAATTTCAGAATTATAGCAGTGTTGTTTTGAATGGTAATCTTAGATCACTCAAGTGGTGAATATTAGCAGTCTTTCAGGTGCTTTGTGAACTAAAAGTCAATAACTTGGTATAACTTGTTAACTAGATGTACAATAATTCTGCCCTTGTTCATGTGAGTTTTTGGATACAGAAAAGGAAGATAACAAAGAGTTGAGTGAGATGGATTTCATAATTAGTGAGTTTTTTCATAATGATTCATCTTGGAGCTCTTTCAGCCAATTAGCCACTCAGTTCATGTACATTCCTTACAATACATATTTCTCATAGATTTCTAATTTCATTCTCTAGTGAAATGCCACATCTGTTTGTTTCTAATAACCTTTTTATTTCCTATTTAAAATTAATTTCCCTGTTCTGAGAGTACTTACGCATTTTGTAAAACTGATTTTTCCAGTTGTCATCTGAAATAGTGACGTAATCCACTTTCCTGTTTTAACTCATTCAAAGTTGGAGTTTAGTGATATTTTAAAAAGTTCTCTTTTAAAGAGTTCAATATTTTATTGATAGTTTATGAAGAACAAAGCATGCTCTCTGATCCATTGCTCAGTATTGTAAAATGCTATGAATGTGAGAGGATGTGCAAATGGCATGTTTTCATGCAGCTGAAGTTGATGTTAGACTATTTTTGATCCTTGGGATTTGATTATTATAGTCCCTTTAAACAGCATTCTGGTGCAGATTGCTTCTGAAACTGGATACCATAACAAGTATTCATTTTGTACTTATAAAGTTTCTTGAATGGTCAATGGAAATATCTTCAAATATTTGAAATCCAGATTCAGGTGTACACAAGTTTTTAATTTTAGTCTACTCAATTTATCATTATTGGTCAGAATAGAAAATCAAACTAATGGAATCTGATAACAGATGCAAAAGAGGTTCTAGAATCATGCAACCATTGCTTGACTATTAGATGATCAAAATTATTAATTGCAGTTAGTGTGACTTCAATTTAATCAGCTGAATCTAAAAAGATTCAAAACATTAACAAATTGCTGTTGCTAAAATCAAACCAAATACTGTAAAATGGGAAATTGTTGAGGATTTGTTATAATTTGAGAATAATATCCCATTTTAAAAGCTGAAATAGGAAATTAAAACAGATTTGTAATTTACGACTCGTTTTTGGTAGATTACTTGTCCTTCCCCAAATAAAACAAACATATCTTAATGGGCTATCTTTGATTTAAAGAACTATAAAACAGTTGAGTGTGTTTGTACATTGGGACTAAATTTTTTGCCATTAGATATGTGCTTTAAAGATACGATTTATGTTTTGTTTTGGGGGGGAATATATTAGAATATATGCATAGCAAGTGTGTGAGTTTATATATACATTCTCTCTCTTAGTGACTATGACTTCTCTGCCAGAATTGCTGCTTTTAAATCAATAACAAAATTATTTCAATGGCTTCCAGAGTTCAGTGGCTGTGGAATCTAACCCTAAATCTGGAATAAAAGTTATCATTTTTATACATGGAGTTTGACCTTAACCTACGTCACCTTATTGGGAGGCATGAAGGTGCTCCAGTGTGGAAGACCGCTCACTTGAATAACATGCTGTTATAAGTTAAATACTGAATGCTGCTCTGAGAACTAACTTACTTCATGGGTATAGTTTCTCAGGAGTTGATTGACAATGTCAGATCAGCATAATCCCTTTAAAAGAAAACACAGGTTTTCAGTATGTTTATTGGAGCTCTACTGTAGGGCATTTCCTGATTCTAGATAATAATGCTCCCAGCAGAGTTCTGGCCATTACTAGAGAGGGGCTAAAGTCAGATTCCTCCATTCTTTCTTTGGAGCACAAGGAAAGGTAAAAGCCCAATCAAGACACAGATAAGGACCAACATTTACAAAGGACAGTTTTGTGTTTTCTTCTGCTTTACAATAGAGTAATCCAACAGTTGCCAAGTGCCACTTTGAATTTATATTACTTTTTAATTTTTTGAACACTTCTTAAGGTTCAGGGTGCAACTTGTTTTTTATTGGTTTCAGAGGAACAGCCGTGTTAGTCTGTATTCGCAAAAAGAAAAGGAGTACTTGTGGCACCTTAGAGACTAACCAATTTATTTGAGCATGAGCTTTCGTGAGCTACAGCTCACGCTCACGAAAGCTCATGCTCAAATAAATTGGTTAGTCTCTAAGGTGCCACAAGTACTCCTTTTCTTTTTGTTTTTTATTGTCACCCTGACTCCTCATGTGGTTATGTCATCTCCCATCGTTGTCTACAGTATACTTGCCTTTAGGAAAAAAACTGTGTGGGAGTACACAAGGCTTTAAATATCACTTTCTGAATTTCTGTGAAAAGATGCTTCTTGATTGGGGAAAAATATTTCCTGCTCCAGTGTTTTTTTTTTTTCCTATCCTGTTTCAGACTGAAACAAGAAGTTTTTTTCTCTGTTGGATTTTATTAGTGATAAACTGGCTAACTAGTTCTGTCCTGAAAATCTAAATCAATAAGCAGCCATCAGCAGCTCTGCATAATTGCTAAACTCAGTCAGTATTCCAGACTTCTGTCTCTAAGGTCTGGTTTACACCTGAAAAGTAGATCAACTTAGCTACATGAGTCAGGGCTGTGAAAAGTTTATGCCCCATGTGATATAGTTAGGTGGATATAACCCCACTATAGATGCAGCTAGATTGATTAAGAGTCTTCCGCCAACATAGCTACTGCTTCTTTGGGAGGTAGATTGCCTACATCAATGGAAAACATTTTCTCTCGAAGTAGAAAGCATCTATGCTACAGCAGCACTGCTGCAGCACCATAGTGCTGCTACTGTAATGTAGACATGGCCTTAGGCTTTGTCTACACTAGAGATTTTTTGACAAAAGAAAGCTTTGATGCCAGAACAGTGGAGGTGTACAAGCTGCAATGCCACTTTTGGTGACAAAACTCTCCTGTTTTGCCAACAAAATAAAACTACCTCAATGAGAGAGATAGAGCTTTTTGCAACAAAGTTTTGTCCACAAAGTGCCAGTGTAGACACCGTGCATGGTTTTGTCGCTGTAAATAGCTCCAGGAGGTGTCCCACAATGCCCATCCTGACCACTCTGGTCAGCAGTTTGAACTCTGCTGCCCTGCAGCTGGGCAAACAAGCATCCACCCCTCCCCCCTTTAAAGGCTTGGGAATTTTTGAAATTTCACTTCCTGTTTGCTTGGCCTGGAGAGCTCATGTCATATCTTCCCAGCTGGCCACGGCAGCTCCATGTGGCAAACGCTCTCCCACTTAGACCACTGCAGAGTTGTTGGATCTGCTGGGTATATGGGAAAAGGAGGCTGTCCAGTCCCAGCTCCGCTCCAGCTGTAGGAACTTCAATACCTATGGGCAGATTTCTTGTGGCTTGTGTGAGAAGGGCTATGATTGGGACACGGTGCAGTGTATAGCAAAGATAAAGGAGCTGAGCCAGGCATACCAGAAGGCAAGAGAGGCAAACCTTCACTCCGCTGCTGCACCCAAGAGCTGCCGCTTCTACAAGGAGCTGGACGCCATCCTCTGCAATGATCCCACCTCTACCTCCAAGAGGCCCATGGACACTTTGATGGGATTGGAGACAGAGGACAGTGGACCTAACCCCAAGGATGAAGTTGTGGACAAGGAGATGGAGTTGGAGGACATTGTGGAGCCCACTGCAGGGTGGTCCGGTACCACGTGAGTCAGGAACTCTCTTCTACTCCGGAGGGGTGTAGCCAGTCCCAGCACTCAGTCTCCGGCAAGCATGATGCAGGAGCGGAGACCCCGGTAAGTAATCTTTTTGAGTTGATGCTGTTTGGTTACATGGCGTACAGCTGTACTTTGCTCTGAATACTGTAGAAGTGGGTGAAGGAAGGGATAGAAATTTACAAGACTAGCTGTGTTTCAGTGTGCTCCACATTTCCCTGCGCAGCTAAGCAGTGTGGTGAACTGTGTATTGATGCACACTGAGATTTCACGGGAACCCTCCAGAGAGATCTCTAGGAAACTTTCCTGGGGGTACTTGGTGATCCTTTGCTGAAGGTTCCGTGGGAAAGCTGCTTTGCTCCTTCCCCCGTTGTAGGAAACTTTCCTGTGCCACTCTGCAATCGCTTGTGCAGGGACCAAAGCAGCACACAGGCGAGCAGCATAGGGACTGGGTCTGAACCCAGACACGTGCGGTAGATGTATCTTTGCTCACCCTTGGGAGTGAGATCAGCTTCAGTGACCCCTGTCTGTGGAAAATGGTGGCAGAATTTAAAATATTGTCCCCAGTTGCTTTTACTGATCCCTTGAAAGCGTCACTAACACCCTTGCCCCATTTTGAATGTCCACCCAGGCCAAACTCACCATGTTTAGGGTTCAGAGTAGAAGCCGTGTTAGTCTGTATCCGCAAAAAGGACAGGAGTACTTGTGGCACCTTAGAGACTAACAAATTTATTAGAGCATAAGCTTTCATGGGCTACAGCCCTCTTCATCGGATGCATAGAATGGAACATATAGTAAGATATACACATAAATACATACAGATAAATTGGAAGTTACCGTACAAACTGTGAGAGGCTAATTAGTTAAGATGAGCTATTATCAGTAGGAGAAAAAACCTTTTGTAGTGATAATCAAGATGGCGCATTTAGACAGTTGACAAGAAGGTGTGAGGATACTTAACTTAAGGAAATAGATTCAATATGTGTAATGACCCAGCCACTCCCAGTCTCTATTCAAACCCAAGTTAATGGTATCAGTTTGCATATTAATTCAAGATCAGCAGTTTCTTGTTGGAGTCTGTTTTTGAAGCTTTTCTGTTGCAAAATTGCCACCCTTAAATCTTTTACTGAGTGGTCAGAGAGGTTGAAGTGTTCTCCTACCGGTTTTTGAATGTTATGATTTCTGATGTCACATTTGTGTCCATTTATTCTTTTGCGTAGAGACATCCGGTTTGGCCAGTGTACATGGCAGAGGGGCATTGCTGGCACGTGATGGCATATATCACATTGGTAGACGTGCAGGTGAACGAGCCCCATGATGGCATGGCTAATGTGGTTAGGTCCTATGATGATGTCACTTGAATAAATATGTGGACAGAGTTGGCATCGGGCTTTGTTGCAAGGATAGGTTCCTTGGTTAGTGTGTTTGTTGTGTGGTGTGTGGTTTCTAGTGAGTATTTGCTTCAGGTTGTGGGGGCTGTCTGTAAGCGAGGACTGGTCTGTCTCCGAAGATCTGTGAGAGTTCAGGGTGTTCGTTGAGATGTGTGCATGCCAAGGGACGGAGAGAAAGTGATAAGTTAAGAGGTGTATTTTACTGTAATGATTCAGTGCTGTGAGTGAACTAACAATCATGCTTCTGTGAATTTTCTTGTGCTTCTGCAGATGTGGCCTTCAAGGGAACACCCTGCACACTGGCAGAGCGCCTCTGCCAGATAAGGAAGCAACCAAGACAGAGCAAGGAGGACATGTTCAGAAAGGTGCTCCAATCCTCCGAGTTAGAAAAAAGAGAGCACCATGGAATTGAGAGAAATGGAAAGACGGGATAGAAAGTATAGTGAGGAGTGCATTTGAAAGGCCCATGAGCAGATAAGTGATAGAGGAGCAAACAGAGATGTTGAAGTCCCTAATCACACTCCAGGCAGAATAGATGCATGCTCGACCCCCTCCCCCCTTCAGCCTATACAGAACTGTTTTCCACACCCTCCCCAAACTCCTCCCATACATTCCTTGCAACTTCCCCGAACATCTCGATATCCTGTTCACTCCAGCCCTTGAGACACCTTCCAAAATGATAGCTGGATTTATGCACAGCTATGAGAGCCTCCACTGCTCAGCACTCTTACCTCCATTCCCACCAACCCTTTCGTGTGAGTTAATTGGTGTTTAATAAAAACAAACTCTCTGAAAGATAACCAATCTTTATTTGTGTCCTACATGTAGTGATTGCTGCTGCTGGTAACATATACATGGATTCTAATAATTTGCTTACTACAAATCCCAGTCAGGAATCATCACAAGTGCTAGGCCAAATAAGATGACTGAGCTTAATGATGCATGGCAGACTGCTGTATAGAAAAAGCAGAGTACGGGTGCTCATTGTAAGAATGTTGCCTCAAAGCCTCCCTGATTCGAATTGCTCCTCCTTGTGCCGCTCTAATAGCCCTTGTATTAGGCTGCTCGAAATCAGCAGCCAGGTGATACGCCTTGGAGCTCCACTCAGGGCAAACTTTTCACCCTTAGCCTCCTAAAGATTATGGAGCATGCAGCTATGACTATTCAAGTGTTTTCCTCGCTTAGATCTAACCCGCATGAAGGCAGCACCAGCACATTTTTAATCTGCCAAAGGCACATTCCACAGTCATTCTGCACCTACTCAACCTGTTGTTGAAGCACTCCTTGCTACTGTCCAGGTTTCCCTGTAAGACTTCATGAGCTGTGGGAGTAAGGGGTATGCTGCGTATCCCAAGATCACTGTGGACATTTCAACATCCCCCCCCAGTGTAATCTTTTGGTCTGGAAAGAAAGTCCCTTGCTTGCAGCTTTCTGTAGAGGCCAATGTTCTTGAAGACGTGTGCATCATGCACCTTCACAGACCACCCCACATTGATATCCGTGAAACACCCGTGTGATCCACAAGCACCTACAATACCATGGAGAAGTGCCCCTTTCTATTGACGTATTCTGTCACAAAATGGTCCAGGGCCAAAACTGGACTATGCATTCCATATGTTGCCCTGCTGCAGTTACGGAATCCCATTTCTGCAAAGCCATCCACTGTTTCAGAGCACTTTGCAGAGAGTCATGTGATTAGCAGAATGTGATTAATGGCCCTGCACTCTTGTGTTAATGCAGCCCCCACAGTTGACTTCCTGACTCCAAACTGATTCGTGACTGACTGGTAGCAGTCTGGGGTTGCCAGCTTCCACACAGTGATCTCTATATGCTTCTTCATTGAGAGGGCAGCTCTCATTTTGGTGTCCTTGTGCCTCAGGGCTGGGGTGAGTTCCGCACACAGTTCCAGGAAGGTGGCTTTCTGCATTCAAAAGTTCTGAAGCCGCTGCTCATCATCCCAGACCTGCGTAGCAATGCAATCCCACCACTCGGTGCTTGTTTCCTGAGCCCAAAAGCGATGTCCACTGTGTGCAGCTGCTCCATGAATGCCAAAAGTAATCTGGTGTTGCTTCTTTCCATCGCACAAAGCAGGTCAGGCAACTCTGATTCCTGGTAAGATTGGTAGCTCATGATTAACTGCATTACCATCTGTGATGTGTTAATAACAGTGACCACAACAGTAGAGAGCAGTGCAGGATCCATCCTTTCATACAGAGAGGGCGGGCACACCATGAAAAATGCTTTAAAAAAAGTCAGAAGACTGTGGAATGCTGGGACAGAAAATATGCATCATGGGACGTTGACTCAACATCCATAATGTGATGCGATCCACTCTGTCTTCCCACAAGTCCTAGCTGCAGAAGGTGGCAAGTAGCACACTGGGATAGGTACCCACAGTGCACTGCTCTCACTGTCGATGCTAGAGCACCAAGTGTGGACGTGCTCTGCCAACAGAGAGCGTAATGTGAACATACAATGATAAAATTATAGTGCTTTTTGATAGTCGACATAACTTTTGTCAAAAAAAACTCTGTAGTGTAGATATCCTTAGAGGCTGATACTGAGGTCAGAGCTTCACTAAGGAAAAAATCTCCTTCCATTTTATGACTTCAGTTTGCTGTGGAATAGGAATGCTAGTCAAATGTAAAGGGATATAATATTTTAGTGTGCTTGCAATTCTGAAACTTGTCTCTATTTATATTGGGGTTAGGGCAAGAATAACTAGGATCTTTTATTTCTACCATTCAGAGCCTTGGAATTTAGACAAAGGTCAACTGTGTAGAAAGTTACATAAAAGTTGTGCATTTCCTCCAATTCTCAATTTCTTACCTTTGTTGGAGTGTTTTAAAAATATTTTTTGAAAGCTTGAGTCTGATCCTGCTCCCAGTGATGTCAGTCAGAATTTCTATTTTGTGATTTCTCTGTGATTATGAAAAGGTGCCCTTGTAACTGAGGGCCATTATATTATAGGCAGAATGAGTATACCGGTGTGACTGTGCTTCAGTGGGTCACAACTGAGAATACCAAATTCAGGACAAACTGCTAAGAAAGAGGGCAGGCACAACCCAAAACTGGTGGTTATTCTTCCATAAGGTATACCAAACCAGCAACAAAAGTAAACTTCTATCTCACCACATTGAATTTCTGACTTGTTAGCCAGCCTCCTTAGAGACACGACTTAATGATGGGTGGTTATTTAAAACCAATTTTATCAACCAAGGGGGGGTTCTGCTCTCAGAGGAGCAGCCACATACCCAGGTCAGTATATAACTCAGATCTGACCCAATAATCATGCTGATGCCAATCCTTTAGTATCTAATATCTAAAGGTTTATTTATAAGAAGAAAGAAGTGAGAGCTAAAATTGGTTAAGGGACTCAAATACATACAACAATTGCAAAGTTATTAGATCAGGATTGAAGCAGTGATGCATAAACTGCTGGCTCAATTTAAGACTCTGGTTGCTTCAGATGAGTGGAAGGTCCTCAGTCATTTGGTAAGAATGCTCCCATTAGTATGAGTCCATAATCCAGAGATCAGAACAGGAAAGAGGCAAAATGGAGTTGTTTCCCGTGCCTTTTAGCTTTTGCCATTTGGAGGGAAACTCATTGTTCCAAGCAAAGCCCTCAGCACAGTTTGTGGAAAAGTACAGGCATGAGATGGAGTTCAGTATCACATGATCTAGTCACATGTCCTTGCATGCTTCAATGAGTCATAGCAGAGCCATTACCCATATTTTAGCTAGAATCCTCCACAGGAAAGCCCATTAGGTGGGGATAGGCTTCTACTATGGCCCATTGTGTTTGTTGATGGGCCATTAACTTGAATACTCTATTCACAATGTGCTGCCTAGACTGTGTGTAAATTACCTTGTGGGTATTACCACAGGAACAAACATATTTGAAATGCAGGTACATAGTCAATATTCATAACTTCAGATACAAAAATGATACATGCATACAATCATTCAGCAAATCATAACTTTTCATTGACACCTTACATGACATACTTTGTACAAGAGATGTTGCAATTATATAACAATGATCATATAATGATCTACATGGTCATATTTTAATCAGATAATGTCACAACCATGGGTTGTGGGAGTGCAAGGTTCACACTACCCTGCTCATTCAGATTCCTGTTCTGAAAGGACCACCTCTAGGGGTAAGAGTAATAGGACACTACCAGTTCAATCCTTGCTTTCAGTATCAACAAGGATGTGAGTTACAGTGGTGAGTTTGTAAAGTGGATCAGTGATGTTTTACAAAAAGAAAAGGAGTACTTGTGGCACCTTAGAGACTAACCAATTTATTTGAGCATGAGCTTTCGTGAGCTACAGCTCACTTCAAAAAGTGAGCTGTAGCTCACGAAAGCTCATGCTCAAATAAATTGGTTAGTCTCTAAGGTGCCACAAGTACTCCTTTTCTTTTTGCGAATACAGACTAACACGGCTGTTACTCTGAAACCTGAGTGATGTTTTAGAGTGTGGTCAGAGAAGCTTCTTCTGAAACCTAAGGGACAGTTGGGATGACTTGTCTGCTTCTGGGGTTCAGTCATTCTCTGGATAGTGCAGAATCATCCCTGTAACGAATGACACTTTTATATCTGGGGCTCAGAAAAAATATTTTTGAAGAATATATGCTCTTTGCTTCTGAAATGTAATAAGCTATTTTTCAAAAAATCTTCTGTCGGAGGGATTCTGCCCCTTCCCTATTGCTGCCTTGACCTTATAGGGACTGTCAAGTTGAATTGCATGTGAGCTGCCTCATCCCCAGAGCTGTGCATTAGAAATGTATGGAGGCATGCTGTTTACATGAGATGGGTACAACTGACCATCAACAAAACTCCTGCACTTAACAGCACTTTGTGTAAACAAAAAAAAATTGAAGTTATTTTTAGTCTATTTTTTCAGTCATAATCTTAAGGGTCATTTGTTTAAAGCAAAACAAAACATGTAAATAAACTTTCCAGGTTCAAATGTCCCTTTAATCTCTGCCAGCACAGAGCAGATTACTTGTATTGAAATTTGTACTTGTTGTTTTTCAGGAATAATGTGTAAACATTTCAGCAAGTATTAAACACGAGCAATACAAGAGTAGAAGAGTAATGCAAGAACAAGGGGAGATTGGATTAAATTAAAAAGTGGGAAATTCAAAACAGATAATATAAAATACTTTCCCACAAACATGTAATTAAACTGTGGCTCTCAATGCCAGAGGAAGTCATTGAAACCAAGAACTTAACACCATTCAAAAAACAATTGGATATTTACATAGATATTAAAAATATCCAAAAATCACATTGCAACAGATGTGAGAACTCAGAGTGTAAGTTCAACTACTATATTTAAATGTGCAAGAGAAGCATGGACTTCCGGAGTAATAAGTATAAAATGGGTTTTCTGGGAAATCCCTAGGGACTAGTTTATGCAAATTACACAACTGCAGTTATGCAAAAACCCAGCATCTTGAAGCTCCATCCTGAGGATAGGGCCATTGACTAGTGATTACCTGTTCCTGGAGACTGGACATCAGCCTCCTGAACTGTATAAAGAAATGGCTGAACTGTCCAGTTGGTGTCTGGTTCCTGATCTAAACACTGATATGAACTTGTAATCAAGGGGGCAAACTCAGTTTTGGGATTTGAAAGTCTGATATCTACTAGAGTCCTACACTGGACTTAGAGATGACCTCTGGTAATCTTTCAGCATGCATGTAGGTTTTTAGGTGTTTTATTTGTAATGCTTTTGCCCTAAGAATACATGTAATATGCTTTGAAGACTGGTTGGTAATTGGTGTACACTATGCTAGCCCTTGGAGAAAGAGATAACCACAGGTGCTGATACCAGGTCAGACCTGCTTCAAACTCGTATTGAAGTGCAGAAGGATTGCAAGCCTAAACCCCTGGTCTGAAGGAGGAAAGAAATGGGTTTCTGCCCCCAGAGAGGTGATGGCTGGGAAGCCCAAAACCTTAAGTGGGTGCCTTCAAGGAAGACCTGGGGTATTTGTGTCAAAGATGCACTTAACCCTGAAACTATGACAATCATAAGTAATGACAGTAATTTTAAAACTTGTGCTTTAGGGCTTAAACAAATCCCTAATTATTAGACATCAAGTTGAAATCTTTGTGTGGGGACAGATTATTTCACATATGCCGACTGCAGAGTTATGCTGGTCTCTGGAGACAGGATACTGGATGAGATGGGCCACTGGTCTGATCCAGTATGCTATGTCCTATATTAAACATATGCCCACTTATTTTGCCTCCCTCCTTGTTTATGAGAGAGAGAGTAGATTTATAGGTTACGGGAAAATTTTTTGAGAGCCCATTGTTTAAAATATTGGTAACACAGTACTGATGTGGATTCTGTAGTACTAGGAACAGGTCTGAGGTCCACAACTGAAACACGTAGGCCACCAAACAGTCAAATGGTACTAAATATTGGTTATTACTGACCTAGACTGCTTTTGAATCAGTTACCTAATTATTCACAGCTCTCTCCTGAAAAGTTAACACAGTAATGGTGAAAAATGTATATAACTTTCAGTATGATTGTTTTATGCCTCTTCAGCTTATATCAATGTGTACAAGGCTAACGTGCTAAATAAGCCCTTCCTTTGCAGTTTAAATGAATTATGGTGCTGTTTAAATAACTTTGTGAAAGTATATTAGATATCTAGAGCAAGTTAAGATGACTGCTATATCTAGTAGTTCTTCCCTCTCTGCACCAAGATTACTCTGTTAAAGCATCTGTTCCTGAGTGCTGGAACCAATGGTCCTGCTCCCTAGCCTGACTCCCTTGTAGCCTAAACACACCCTCTCCCAGAACTCCACCTAAAGGTGTGAACATTCTGGGTTAACTTTTAACACTCTTAGGAGGCCTGTGGTAAGTGTAAAGCATACAGCACATTCTTTGCCCAGAGTCTAACACATTATTGCTCTTTAGTAGGCTGAGATATACACAGGTCCATACAAAATAATAAACCCTATACACACTTCCCTACCTGTTTTCACACCATTCCAGAGCATGCTTTGGGATGGAGGCTCGATCCTCTGGGTTGTTCAGATCCTTCTGCTGCAGAGCATGGTTTGTGTGTTGAAACATGGAGTCTTCTCCCCCAGCTCACTTCCTCTCACTTTGGCTGTCTGTGCGTGCTCTTCCTTCCCTTCCTCCTGCCCAAACTTCCTTCCAACACCTAGCTTTCTTTGTTCTGTGTTTCAGTAACTTTCCACTCTGCCAGCTCTCCTCTCCTCTCTCACCCAAGACCAGAGGAGGAAGTGTCTTCTCCCAACAAACTCTCTTAGCATATTTGTCGAGCAGTCATGAAGATTCAATTATCCCTCGTTGTCCACAGTTTGGTATATACCTGCAGCAGCTCTTGTCTGCAAAGATGTATACATATACTACTAGGGGAATTCTGCGCCAAAAAATTATGCACACAGTATTTTAAAATTCTGCATATTTTATTTGTCAAAATAACTGTATATTCACACCAGTTTCAATTATTTTGGTAATTTATTTCAAAATATGTCCCAACAACTATGTCTGTAACAGTACAGACACAAAATAATTCCTCCAGGAATAGAAAGTTAAGGAAAACCCCACGACAACCCAGTTCCTGTTTCTCTGTCCCCAAGCCCACCTAGAGCCCAGTAGGGGGCCGGACACCCCTTCCCCTCCCCCCAGAGCCCAGCTGCTTGGCGCCCTCCAAGCGTTAGATTATCTTTTGTTTTAGCTTGTGAATTTTCCCTGTGCTAAGAGGGAGGTTTATTCTTGTTTTTTGTAACTTTGAAGTTTTGCCTAGAGGGAAATCCTCTGTGTTCTAAATCTTATTACACTGTAAAATTACCTTCCATCCTGATTTTACAGAGGTGCTTCTTTTACTTTTTTCTTTATAATAAAGTTCTGCTTTTAAGAACCTGATTGGTTTTTAGTGTCCTAAAAACCCAAGGATCTGGTCTGTGCTCCCCTTGTTTACCTATTTGGTTGGTATATGATTCTCAAGCCTCCGCAGGAAAGGGGGTGAAGGGACTTGGGGGGATATTTTGGGGAAACAGGAACTCCAAGTGGTCCTTTTCCTGAATCTTTGTCTCGCTCACTTGGTGGTGGCAGCAGTACCATCCAAGGACAAGGAAGGATTTGTGCCTTGGGGAAGTTTTTAACCTAAGCTGGTAGAAATAAGCTTAGGGGGTCTTTCATGTGGGTCCCCACATCTGTACCCCAGAGTTCAGAGTGGGGAGGGAGCCCTGACATCATGAAAAAAAATAAAAACTATATAAAATATTGTCACAACAGGGGTATGAAAAAGGAGATATTTGTAAATCTGACTAACTAAATGTTTATGGCTTACAAGGCAACTAATCTGAGTCTAAGGCCAGGTCTACACTAAAAACTTAGGTCGACATAAGCCGCGTTAAATCTATCTAATAATTTATGTATCTACTACTGAGTCCCTTCCGCCGACCTAAGTGGCCTGTAAAGTCGACTTCTGTACGCCACCTCTGCAAGAGGCATAGTGCTTGATTCGACACCAATGGGTTGATATGGGGATAGTGTAAACACTGTGGTGTGTAATTTGAATGAAATTGGCCTCCAGGAGGTGTCCCATAGTGTTCCGCTGTGACTGCTCTGGAGAGCACTTTGAACTCCACTGCACGTCAGCCAGGTACACAGGAAATAGTAGCTCCCCTGTTAAAGACCCAGGAACTTTTGAATTTTCATTTCCTGTTTGATCAGTGTGGAGAGCTCGCCAGCACAGCTGATCATGGAGACTTAAGGCCGCAAACACACTCCAGCATGGAGTACACAGGAGATAGTGGAACTTATTGCTGTGTGGGGAGAAGAGTCTGTGCAGGGAGAGCTCCGATCCAGCAGAAGAAACGCTGATATCTATGCCAAGATTGCACAGGGCAAGGGGGAGAAGGGCTACACTAGGGAGACTCAGCAGTGCCTCATGAAAATAAAGGAGCTTTGGCAAGCGTACCAGAAGACAACAAAGGCCAACAGTCGTTCTGGTTCTGCCCCACAGACGTGCTGCTTTTATGAGGAGCTGCATGCGATTCTTGGCAACGACCTTACCACTACCCCAAAATGATCTGTGGATACCTCGCAATAACCCCAGGCAATCTTGAGCAACAATGAGGACATTGTTGACAAGGAAGAGGAGGAGGAGAATCTGAGGCAGGTAGATGGAGGATCGATCCTCCTCGACAGGCAAGAACTGTTTTTAACCCTGGAGCCCATCCCTTCACAGGAGCAGTTGGCAGCGGAGCGTGATGCCAGGGAAGGCACATCTGATGAATACACATTTCCAATCAAGCTGTAGGGGTTATGTGCTATTATTTTTTATGTTAAATCTGAACAAAAAAGTAGGTGTAGTGGGTATTGTTGGCACTCCAGCTACGCAGAGGGTGCTCTTCAAAAAAGACTGTTTATGTGCACAGAGATGACCCAGGAATCCTCCTTGGAGATCTCTAGGAAGATTTCATGAAGGGCTGCCTTATTTCGTCCACCATGGTAGGACACTTTCCCACGCCACTCCAGTATTAATTCTGTTGGCATCATTGCAACACACACTATTGCAGGATAAGGACCAGGTCTGTACCCAGACGCTTGCAGCATCTGCTCCCTTGCAGCTTCTGTTACCCTCAGGAGAGTGATATCACACAGAATCACCTAGGGGAAACGGGGAAAGTCTTCATTGCTAGCCCTTAAACCACAAACAATCAACAAGTAATTGGCCCCGTTTGGTGAAATCTGGGTCACACAATCACGCTTTCCCAAATATGCCATGGTTGTGGTTGGAAGGGATCACTGCGTATTGCAAGCAGCATTTAAAAAAAAAGGGGGGGGGGCTGTGGTAGCGGCTTCCTGTTTGTCTCCGTCCCCACCCCCTCCCAAACCCAGTGCTGCTTCTGTAAAAAATGAACTGTTTGGGGGGCTTTATGCTGGTGCCTGTCCTCAAGCACCATCCAGGGGAAAGGGGGCTTTTCTCAAATTCCAGCCTTTGATTGCAAGGATGTTTTCAAAAAAGCAGCAGCAGAAGACCTCTTGCCCATGCCTCATTGCCTTACTCACCATGGCTAGAGCAGCAAACTGACTCTTCCAATAACCAGCAGTTGTGATTACGCTGTGGCTTGCAGTGAAGTGTACTGAGGGGTGTTTTTTTTAATTAAAAATATTAACTGTGCATCAGAAACAATGTATGCGCTGTCAATGCTACCCTTGTGAGTTGCATTCCTTGCAGCTGAAACCTTGTCCGTTGATGCATCCTCCACACCGGGACAGAGACTTTTTGAGATTAGAAGGCAGAAAAAGAAGACTTGGGAGGACATGTTCAATGAGTTAATGCGCGCCTTCGAGAGTGACAAGATGGAGCTCAGAGTATGGAGGATTACACTAGCCGACAACCTGGACGTGGACAGGGACAGGAGAACATGCAGGGAACAAGAGTATGCCACATGGGAAGAGATTCTGCACATTATGAAGGAGCAATCAGACATGTTGAGGGATCTGCTTGAGGTTCAAGAAAGACAGCTGCTGGATGCTACAGTCCCTCTGCAGCCTATGCTGGACCCGATGCCATCATCACCCAGTTCTACATCCTCCTCCCTGAAATGTTCTGTGAGGTGGGGGGAAAGTTCGCTATCCCTTGCACTCAATAGCAGGGGGGGTCCAAGGACCAGAAGGTGCCCATTCCCACACCTTTGTTATTGCAGTGCATCTGTAAGCAAGCTGTCCTTGTCCTTCCTTCCCCCCCAGTATTATCAGTCCTTTTGCCCCAGGTTATTTTAGTCTTCTTTGCTGTCTCTGTGTGTTTGTGTGCATAGTAAATCCTAATGGATTGAGGAGAAAAGGTTATTAATTGAACACACAGTGGTTGATTGGGGTGGAGTTTACAGGGAGGAAAATGCAATAGAGGGGACAGTTTGGTAAGGAACAACACAGATAAGTATCACATTACTCTGGCTCATTGCTGAAACTGTTTTTCAAAGCCACATGGAGACGCAGAGCCCCTCGATGTGCTCTTCTTATTGCCCTGGTGTCTGGCTGCTCAAAATTGGCTGCCAGGCAATCTGCCTCAACCACCCACCCTGGCAGAAACTTTTCTCCCTTTGCCTTATAGATGTTATGGAGCACGCAGCAGGTAGCAATAACAATGGGGATATTGCTTTCACTGAAGTCTAACTGAGAAAGCAAACACTGCCAGCAACCTTTTAAATGTCCAAAGGCACATTCCACTATCATGCTGCACTTGCTCGGCCTATGGTTGAACGGGTCCTTACTGCTGTCCAGGCTGCCTTTGTACAGCTTCATGAACCATCAGAGCAAGGGTTGGGCTGGGTCCCTGGGGATCATGATTGGCATTTCAATGTCACCAATGGTTATTTTGCAGTCTGAAAAAGAAAGTCCCTGGTTGCAGCTTTCTGAAGATCTTTGTTCCTAAAAATGCACTCGTCATGCACCTTTTCTGACCATCCAATATTGATGTTGGTGAAATGCCCCTGTGATCCACCAGTGCTTGCAATACCATTGAGAAGTACCCCTTTCGGTTTATATGCTCTTTAACAAAGTGGTCTGGTGCCAAGACAGGGATATGTATTCCATCTATCGCCCCACCACAGTTAGTGGATGTTTTTGGTGTGATGGGTTCCCTATGTCCTGCATCACTACCCTCTTTGCAGAAGTCTGTTGATGGCCATGAAAACTTGGATCACAACAGATCCCACAGTAGATTTACCCACTCCAAATTGATGCCCCGCTGATGGGTAGCAGTCTGGTAGCTTCCACAGAGCTATCGCCACTCGCTTTTCCACTGTCAGAGCAGCTCTCATTTTAGTATAGCTGCACTTCAGGGCTGGGGAAAGCCCTTCACATAGTTCCTGGAAAGTGGCCTTATGTATTCGAAAGGTCTGCAGCCCCTGCTTGTCATCCCATAGCTGCATAACGATGCGGTCCCACCAGTCAGTGCTTGTTTCATGGGCCCAGAAATGGCACTCAACCATGTCAAGGTGATGTCACCAGCAACTGCGAATTGCTCTGCTCTGTCTTCCAGGAGGGCTGCTTGCGTGGCATCACATAGTTCCGTGTGGTGGCTCCTGTATTAGCTGTGTAAATACTGCAGGATAAGGCTCGAGGTGTTTGTAATGCTCACAACAACAGCGTACAACTGAGCAGGGTCCATGCTTTTCATGCTATGGTGTCCACACGGATAATCCAGGCTTACAAAAAAAGGTGTGAAAAAGGCTTGGTTTGTTTGCCGTTGATTTCAGGGAGGGAGGTAAGTGCATCATGGGAGGCTAACGCCATGTTCCCATAACCACCCGTGCCTATGTTTTGGTCCCATAAGGCATTGCAAGCCCAACCCAAAATTCCACTTGGCTACGTGCACTATGGGATAGCTACCCACAGTGCAGTGCTCCGTGCGTCGATGCAAGCCCTGGTAGTGAGGATGCACTTTGCGGACACAATGAGTAGTGTTGACATGCAAAATCGACTTGCTTAAATTGGAGGCTTGATGTCGACTTACATGCAGTTGACTTAACTTTGTAGTGTAGACATGGCCTAAGGGTAAGACTAGACGTGTCAAACTTGTTTTGAAGCTGGAATTGTTTAATCAGCAATTTAGTGGCAGGCTCCTTTTCCCCAAATAAGTACTGTTTGCCCAAGACCAAACTAATGAGTCTGGCAGGGAATGGGTTTGTAGGGCTTGGGAGATTCTTATAAATGAATAAGAAAGTGTGCGTGATGCTTTGTTTTTACTTGGTTGCTAGAACTATGATTCAGGAATTAATATTTTTGTCTTTTGTGTTGGTTGTAGAAGTAGACAGTGCCTTGGAGGTTTTCAGCTGCAGCCAACCACCATTTTTTATGTAAATTTCAGTGTGTGAAAACAATAGGCTGATGTCCAGGTCCTTATCTTACCTGTGCACCTTCCTTTGACATATGATGCATACTCATCCACTTGCTGGCTCTCTTATATATTATATACTGTTCTCCATAATGTTTAACTTAAAGAGCTGTGGTACCCATTCCACTAAAAATGGCAAGTTTCAGAGTAGCAGCCGTGTTAGTCTGTATTCGCAAAAAGAAAAGGAGCTGTAGTTCACGAAAGCTTATGCTCAAATAAATTTGTTAGTCTCTACAGTGCCACAAGTACTCCTTTTCTTTTTTTAAAAATGACAAGTTATTTGTCTCCACTATCTTTGAAAGGCTATCAGCCTGAATTTTTTTCACATGGTGCTGGTGTTAGAGGTTGTCTTGTTTTCCATATTTTTTTCTTATTGTTTATGCAAGAAGCTTTTATCATATATTCTCATTTAGTTGTAATGAGATTTCATCATGCTCTCAACTGTTCGGGTTTGGTATAAATTACTACAATTCTGTTTTCAGTATAAGCAATCAGATTATATGTCTGTTCTCTTGACCAGCACTCCTGTTGAAGCCTGGATGCTGTTACATTTATTTTGGAATAGCCTTCCAAGGGAAGCAGTGGGGGCAAAAGACCTATCTGGCTTTAAGATTAAACTCGATAAGTTTATGGAGGAGATGGTATGATGGGATAACATGATTTTGGTAATTAATTGATCTTTAAATATTCATGGTAAATAGGCCAAATGGCCTGTGATGGGATGTTAGATGGGGTGGGATCTGAGTTACTACAGAAAATTCTTTCCTGGGTATCTGGCTGGTGAATCTTGCCCATATGCTCAGGGTTTAGCTGATCGCCATATTTGGGGTCGGGAAGGAATTTTCCTCCAGGGCAGACTGGAAGAGGCCCTGGAGGTTTTTCGCCTTCCTCTGTAGCATGGGGCACGGGTCACTTGCTGCAGGATTCTCTGCTCCTTGAAGTCTTTAAACCACGATTTGAGGACTTCAATAGCTCAGACATAGGTGAGAGGTTTTTCGCAGGAGAGATTCTGTGGCCTGCGTTGTGCAGAAGGTCGGACTAGATGATCATAATGGTCCCTTCTGACCTTAATATCTATGAATCTATCTATTTATTAATATTATTCAGAATGGCAGTAAATGATTCTGCTTCTCTGCCTAAATCTGCTGCATCATTTACTTGTCAGGTTCAAGTGGGGATCCATGGTGTCTGATTTCTAATGTATAGTAAAGAAAAATGCTTTCTTTTTTTATCTGTTTGCCAACTTTGTGTATAGACGGTTTCACTATGCTATTATTGGTTAATTTAATCACTCTCATGAACTGACTTTGGGGGAGCTAATCTACTCTCTTGTCAGTGTCTAAAAGTGGTAATTCACCAGCAGCAAAGCACAATTAGAATAGGCAGCAATCTGACAAGTGCACAGAAATGGAGGGGAGAGAGCAGAGAGAGGTTCTGCATCATGTTTGTTGCAGTTCTGAACATCAACAAAAGAATACTTAACCATTTTAAAGAGGATTTTCAGTACATACTATTTATAGGGTGCTCTATTTAAATACTTATTTTTAAAAATTCAGTATGATAGTGTCCCTACAAATTTTAAATAATATACCCTTCTACTAAAATAGGCAGTTGTCGGGACACTCAAAATACAAACAGCTTATTGCATTGCAATGCTTATCCTACTTGTGACTACCTCATAGATTTGATGCTGTTAACATACTGGAATATTTAACATTTAAGTGATTTGCTATCAACTTTGCTGTTATGTCAATAGCAGGGGAAGGGAAGTTTATGCATTTAATTTCAATATCCTGTCTCCTTTGGTTTCTACTACACTGACCCTTCCCTAGTTTTGTTCGTAACTTCACAACTGCTCTTTCAGCCATGCCTTGGATAGATCCTTTTGCCCCTCCTTCCCTGTCTCTCTCCCACCCACCACAACTGATCAGTCTCCTTCCCTACATGCCCCGCCCAGTGGGTGACTTCTGCTCCTGTAGTCTAATGTCATCTCAATATCAGAGACTCAGTGCCCCTTCTCTTCTCCATACTTTCTCTATCACAATTGACAACTCCACTCTTTACCTGGTCATATCAGCGGGGTTATCTCTGATTCAAATTGATTACAGTTTATTTATCAATTTGGCAGGACCAGATGTTATTCATCCAAAGGCTCTTAGGAATTCGAGCTTCACAGAGCTCTTCTTCAGGTCTGGGGAAGTTAACCAGAGTGGTTAAGCTAAATTAAAGTTGGGACAGATTGTTAAGTGCAGGGGGATCATGCATACTGTAGGTGACCACTTAAAATGAACTGGGCAATTAATGGTTATCAGGCAGTAGTGCACGTTGCAAATGGTTGTAATGAGCCATGAAACAAGTGGTGCCTCTATTTAGTTCATGGTTTTTAATGTCTGTATACAGAATGAAGAAGACTAAGGGATCTATATCAGCTGAAGTTTGTAAAAGTTACTTTTTTTCTTACTTAATTTTTTTGTATTCCTGTTATACAACAGTTAACTATTACATATGAAAATTTTGAAACATTAAAGGTGACGCTGCACGATCCAGACACCACAAACTGCAAGAATAATTTTGTAGGTAGTTTTGGCTTTCTTTAAAAAACTGTCTTTTAAAGAAAATTGGTGCTCTAAGTACTTGAGGCCTGTAGGCCAACATTTTCTTACTTGGGTATAGTTTCCATTCTTAATCTCTTATTTTAACAGATTGCATCTGTTCCAAGTCAGAAATAATCATGCACGTATACTGTATTTGTTTATTTCAGTAAGAAAATAGCTGCTTTGACTTAATTGATTTTATTAGGTTTGCAGGACATGTTTACAGAGGCAATATACTTTTTTTTCCCTTCTTCAGGCTTTCACATCAATAAGTTAATTAAATTCTAGTTAAAGAATTCTACCTCATTTGTCCCATGACTACACCTGTAGTATGTATTAGTTGGGGTAGGATTACTGGTCAATGGATGAGCAAGAGAGCGTAACTTGACTTTTGGATATCGGGAACTTGAGGTTTTAAAAAGTTTTTTTGCTTGCAAAGTGAGCAGATTTGATCTTGGTGTCCTTGAATCACAAATGTGGAGCCCTGCATAATACCATTTTTGTAGATCTTTTAAAATATATTTTTCAGAGTAAAAGAGCACTTTAAGTGTTTATTTTCATTCAGCTACATATTCTGCATCCACAAAAACAATACTATATTATATGACATTTGCAACTGAGGCACACAAGAATACATATTATGTAAAGAGAAAAGGAGTACTTGTGGCACCTTAGAGACTAACCAATTTATTTGAGCATGAGCTTTCGTGAGCTACAGCAGTGAGCTGTAGCTCACGAAAGCTCATGCTCAAATAAATTGGTTAGTCTCTAAGGTGCCACAAGTACTCCTTTTCTTTTTGCGAATACAGACTAACACGGCTGTTACTCTGAAACCTGTTACTATGTAAAGAAAACTTTGTAACAGAATGACTGAGGTATGACTTACTTTTCATTAACAGATGTACTATATAAGTGGATACTTCACTTGTAGTTGAACCACTCATGGAGGTTAACTTTCTTATGTGCAATACTAAAAGTTGAACATTTTTTCCATTATAAACCAGGATTCCTGAAGATTAATGTCTTGGCCACCACAGATGACTTTGGGCTGAAATGTGATGTACAATTTGTCAATCTAGCTGTAAATTTTAAAAAATCCATCTTAAAAGTATATTTTCCTTGCAGCGTTGCCAGAAATTTTGAATGCAGTTTTAGATTTTTAAGATCTAAAAGAGGAATTGCTTAGTTCCCCAAATTTGTAGTATGTCTTTAATAATGATATGGCTTTTTGATACAGAAAGTGATGGAGAATTAAAAATTGCTGAAGTACTGAGCCATGTGTTTTAGCTGCTTTAAATATGTATTAATATTCTGATGCCTTATTTACTTAAATGCCATGCATTTGCATAAAAGAAGTGTGTGCCCATATTAATGGACATGTGGGGAATTATTAGGTTAAAGGGTAAATAAATGTCAGCATTTGCATACAACAAAATAGTGGCACATATATGTAAATTGGTGGTTCTATCCTACATAACAAGAAGTGTCATTCTTTCAGCCTCATTCTTCTTTGGTGTTACAGTTCTTCTGGAAGAATTTTGCAGATATAGAATTATGAAGTGGTGGTGTAGTTAAGGCCCCAGACTGTAAATCAGGCGATCTGGGTTCAGTTCTCAGGTTTTCTCTGTGCTTCAGTTCCCCATCTGTAAGACAGGAATAATACTTTCTTTCTCTCACTCTTTGACTGTCTTGTCTATTTATATTAAGTTCTTTGCTGCAAGGATTATTTTTTACTATCTGTATGAACTACACCTAGCCTAATAGGGCCTGAGTCTTGTTTGGTTCTTTTAAATGCTGCTATAATACAAATTAGTAGATGATTATGTGTTATGGGCTACTTACCACGTTAGCGGCTAAAAAATGACACTGACATATGTGTATTTAATCTCAAGGCTTCTGAAGCAATAAAGCAGCTCAGGCACTGATATCTGAGGTCTATAGTGTTTCAGTGCAAGGAGCTGAAAATAACCACCCAACAGCAGTGACCTGATGGTTAGAAATAATCAAAGATTAGGGTGAGTGTATGGTCAGCCCTGCTGGAGTTGCTCTCAGCCCTGAGAGTAAAATCTACAGTCCATCATTTCCTGGGTAGCAGGGGCTGGCCCACTGGAACCGTGATCAATGTGCAGTCTGACATCTGAAAGGACAGTAATTCATAATAATTCCAACAGTAACTCAGAACTGGAAATCTTCCATGTGACGTTTTAGTCTGTGTACACCCACAGAGTCTTTCTCCAGAGCAGGGGTGTCTAACCTGAGCCTGAGAAGGAGCCAGAATTTACCAATGTACGTTGCCAAAGAGCCAGAGTAATACGTCAGCAGCCCCCCAGCAGCTTTCCCTACCCTCTCCCAGCGTCTCCCACCCACCAGCAGCCCCGCCAGTCAGTGTCTTCCCCTCCCCGCACCGCCCTATCAGCTGTTTTGTGGCATTCAGGAGGCTCTGGGGCGGGGGGGGGGGGGAGGAGTGAGGGCAGGCTCAGGGGAGGGGGCGGAAAGGGGTGGAGTGGGGGCAGGGCCTGTGGCAGAGCCAGGGGTTGAGCAGTGAGCACCCCCTGGCACATTGGAAAGTTGGCACCTGAAGCTCCAGCCCTGGAGTTGGTATGTATACAAGGAGCAGCATATTAACTTCTGAAGAGCTGCATGTGGCTCCTGAGCCACAGTTTGGCCATCCCTGCTCCAGAGCCACAAGAAATGGAATGGATGCTTAAATAAACTTGCATCTGCTGTTTGCCCCAGTACACATTGCAAGCAAGAACAGAAAAAAAATCATACTCCTCTTCATTTTTATAAGAGTGGTGGATGATACAATGCTTACCTGGCCTGTGTGTGCCAAAATTGGGCTGGCAACATTATCTAGCTAGGTCTCAGAGATCTGGGTAACAATCCATGATGGAATCAGAAGTCGTAGCAGCCTTATTCAGACCTAGTAGTGTGTGTGTGTGTTATGGGTAAGGCTACGATTATGTAACAGAGGTCTCGTAAGACATAGAATCCGTGACTTCCAGAGACCTATGTGACGTTTTCCACTTCAGTCCTGGGGCAGCAGAGCTGGAGCTGTTGGATCATATTAAAGAAGTTCTGTATTAAAATCACAAATGAGTTTGATTCCCCATAGTTTAAATTCCAGGGTATTACTAATTAAGAGGTCTCTTGGTTTTTGGTACTGTTTGTCTCCCTCTATGTGTGAAACTTGCAAGCTGCTAATTGTGTTAGTACATTCTAAGACAGAGTCTGTTCTCAAAGCAATTCACAGAGAGAGAGACTCAAAGCAATACTCTAACAACAGAAACAGCACCCAGAGACTCGCCGCCCTTTTGTTGTATTAACAATTGTGATTAAAATAGAGTTAGAGGATGTATGTGGATGGATGCTTGGTGTGGATAATAACTGAGTGATCAGGGAGGTGCCAGCCTAAGAATCCAGTGTCCATAAGCTGAAGAAGGCGTCAAGTGGAAATAACCAGAGGACCCCCGGAGGGCAGACTGGAATCCACCCAACAGCCTCAAGAATGGGAGAACCAAAGAACAAGATAACATCTAGCAGCACGGAGCCGTCAGGAATGTGCTATCTGCTGATTGATTCAGCAACAGCATGATGAAGCAATTCTCATAGACTGGCATAGGAAGAAATTCCTATAAAAATAGACTCTAAAAAGTGAGAACTTTGCGGTCTGATTCTGCAAACCAACTTCCAGGAGCATCAGATGAGCATCTGACAAGGCCCTGCTCCCTCCTCATGTCCAGGCCACCTGGCCAGTGGCTTGGCATGAGCAACTCTAAGGCTAGTAACTATGATAACAACCTTGCAGAACCTGTGTGTGTGTGTTTGTATGAATGAATGTGTGAATAAATATGAGATTGAATGGAATGCTATAACTAACTGCTTACTATGATTCTTTCTGTATTCACAATAAATGTGGTATTTTGCCTTTTTCCCTTTAATAAGATCCTGCTGGTTTTTATTTTATTGGTATAACAGAGCTGTCAGCCGGGGGGGACTCCACTGCTCCCAGCAGGTGGGGGAGGGACACGGACCCTGGAGCCACAGCAGTGGTGGGTGCTGGACCCCCTTCCATCTCCATTTTGTCACAGTTATTTTTAGTAAAAGTCAGGGACAAGTCATGGGCGTCCATGAATTTTTGTTTATTGCCTAAAAAGAAAAGGAGTACTAGTGGCACCTTAGAGACTAACAAATTTATTTGAGCGTAAGCTTTCGTGAGCTACAGCTCACTTCATCGGATGCATAATGTATATATAACTGCAGTCATGAGAAATCCCCTAGCTACCACCTGAGCTGGAACAAGAACTGTACCAGGGGAAAGGATTCGACCCAAGCTAGGAAGGAGTCCAGTCTGTGATAGAAGCTTATTGAAACATCTCTGAGGGCTACTGAGGGCTACTGAAGGGAAACATCTCTGAGGGCTACTGAAAGAATCATGGTGAACCAGTGACAGTTATCCACTGACAGGACAGCCACAAGAGTATAGCATTGTCTCCATACCCAGGCTGAAAACACAAGTGACCAGGAAAAAGGAAATCCGAGGACACACTGTGATGTCAGTGACTCACCAATTCCTCCGCCCTCCCCCGATCTCCTGCTGGTAATAGCTCACCTTAAGTGTTCACTCTCCTTACAGTGTGTATGGTAACACCCATTGTTTCATGTTCTCTATGTATATAAATCTCCCCACTGTATTTTCCACTGAATGCATCCGATGAAGTGAGCTGTGGCTCACGAAAGCTTATGCTCAAATGAATTTGTTAGTCTCTAAGGTGCCACTAGTACTCCTTTTCTTTTTGCGAATACAGACTAACAAGGCTGCTACTCTGAAACCTGTTTATTGCCTGTGACCTGTCTGTGACTTTTTTATTAAAAATAACTGTGACAAAATCTTAGCCTTAATTATGGGTATCAAAAGGAGGCTATTAGATACTAGGTATAGTGATGTCGCCTAAACTTGCAGAATTTGTTGAGTTAAAAAAAAAAAAGACACAATGCATGAATTTTCTTCTTGGCCTAATGAACTAGTGTTCTTTTCATAATGTACTTTGTTTCTTTTTTCAGGTTTTCTCAAACAATGATGAAGCCCTCATTAACAAAAAGTTACCCAAAGAACTTCTGTTAAGGTAATTCTAGTTAACTTGTGCATAAAGAGTTACAATTTGAATGTGATGCTTAGATTTGTATGGCTTAGTGAAATGAAATATACTGTTCTTATGTAAGTCTATGATTCAAAATAAATAGTTCATCTGATTTTATTTTTTGACAGTCCTTGAACTTACATTTTATTCTGAATGGAGAATGTTGCAAAATATATGGCTTTGCTCCGGAAATCTGTTTTAAAGTATGGTAATTACATTATACTGTTAAGTGCCAATTTATGCATTGGTAATCTGGTCGTATTATCAGATAAAGCAGTAAGAGACTATATTTGGAAAGCTTCGGTTGATACAGGATTCTTAAAAAAGACAAAAAAACCCAAACTTTTGGGATCTAACAAAAGTGCAGATATTGTTTGTCTGCTCTGTTAACTGCATATTGAATAGACTAAAAACTTTTCCTTGTCACACAGTATTACCTTCATATTCTATATGAATAGCATTCTGTCCTTAATGCAATTATTCCAGTGGCTGTTTGGGCTTTTTGTTATAAAATCTCTTTTGTTATTAAAAATAAATGAAAACATGAAAGCTTTCAAAAAGTTCTTTTAATGAGACACCTCCTGTAACTGTTTTTTTTGTTGCTGTGTGCTACATATAGTTCAAGCAGACTGGGAATGAAAAGAGAGAACAAGCAGACTGAGATTTTATTCATGCTAATTCAGCCAGCCTTAGACTTGCTGGAGTGTTGTTGTCTCTTCTGGACAGGAGTTAGCTACAGTGTATACTCAAAAAATACAATATGTGGTTAAAGAATTGATGGATGTCCCAGCTCTCACACCTGAGTTGAACTTTATTTCAAATAAAACTTTAACCACCTATAATGACAACATCCAGTGCTGAAATATCTGAAGACATTCCATTTTTGTATGAAGCCAAACCTGGCCTGAAACAGACAGCTCCGTAGTTTGCTTGACATGGTTGTAGTTCTCATTACAGCACTTCCTTTATGTTAACTTGTCAATATATACTTTGGTGCAGTTGCCATTCTTTGTGGCGGTGTCACTAGCACTGAGTTCACACTACAGCCTTCATACATTGAAGAGAGGCATAGGTTAACCAATGTGTCCTCACGTCCTTCCTAATTTTAAGTGGAAGAATGCTTGCAATGCTTTGTATTTTCTATCTTGTTTTAAAAGGACTGTTCCCAAAATATTATGCATGCTTCAAATGTGTCCATTGGCTAGAACACTGCTATTCTTGTGGCAACAAAGAAACTAATTTATGTTTAAAGAAATTAGACTAATTTTTTTCAAGTAAGCTTGAATTTTCTTTAAGGGAAAAATTAATTCTTCACAGTGAACGTGGTGTAGCTTGCATCTACAGACTTGTTAGAAAATCTCTGGCTGTTATATTAACACACAGCACATTGCACAGTGTGCTATATTAATACATTTTAAAATATTTCACGTCTGCATATGAACTTCCAATTTGTCAACATTTTTTATTGTCATAAATATTTTTCACATCTTGAAATTGCAGAGATTTGATATGAGAACAAATTTCCAACAATTTCATTTTGTATTGTTGCATTCCAAACTTGTGACCCAGAGGCCCATTAGTGCCAGCTGTCAGAAGGTTCAAAGTTCTGTAACAGCAATTCCTAACAGGCCTGACAAATTCACTATAGCTAGCATACTGCTTTCATGGTATTTATCCATAAATTATGTCATGTGAAGTCTCTAATAAAAGTTTCTCATACTGATCCTCAGAATGATTGTGACATGTATTTACAGATGATATTTAAGGAGTTGTGTGTATGTACTGAAAATACAGTTTAAAGTCTATATCCAAGGCAGAGTTGACAAAGGGGTTTCTGCAAAACAAAGGATGTATATTCACCTTTCTGCCTTGGTTCACGTGTAAATTAAACATCATAAGCCAACACCATGGAAGCCAAGCCTTGTTAGCATACAAAGTCAACATGAGAATATGAAGTCCTCCTGGAGACAGCACACCAGGGAATAGGGGGGGTCTTCTTAACTCTGGGGACAAACAATGACTTTGAGAAATATAAGGGTAAGGCAAAAAGACACCTCTTTATCCTGCACCTGAGGAAGTAATCAGGGAGTACGATCACATTCATGATAACCGGATCACAACCTGCACTGTTTGAAAGCACTGTGAAAGACTTCTGACGTGAGAGAAACTTCTTTAGGCAGAAAGTTAGCCTGTTAAGTTTAATGTTGAGAAAGTATACACTGATTTTGTTTTATATGTAACTTTCTGTTTCCATTATCTATACTCACGATCTCTTAAGTCTTAACCTTTGATGACAAACTTTATGATTAGGGCCCTACTTGAATTGCAGGATGATTGCCAAAAAAATTGAGGCTGAGCTGTGGACAAATAACAATGGACCTTATTATTTGTGATAGTAAAGTCCATTATTACTTTTCCACAGGTTTCCACTCTTGGCCGCCCAGGGGCTGAGAGTGGGGGCTCCCACTGTCAGAATTGCTATGGAAGCCTAATATTGTGGAATCCACAATTTCTGCAGTATAGCAAGTTAAGTAGAGTCTTACTTATGATTTGCTTTCACTGTAAATGTAGCTCAGTGCTGTGATATTATATAGGAGCTTATCTTCAGTTGAGTGAAACAAGCTGGTGTGTACACTACTTTCTTGGGGATAGCAAACTTGGTATTTCTGTGAGTAGCCAGTGATGGGTTGGATATCACAGGGGAATGCTTCAAAGGGGTTTGGGGGTTGGGGTATACCTATTGCTGACCTGCAAAGCAAAGTGAGGGCTACCATTGCCCCAAAGAGATTCTGTTCATGACTAGCAGTTTGGTGGTGTCAGGATGCTGGCACACATTTAAGCATGAGCGAGCCTGTCTCTCACTGAAGGCAGGAGGGTAACAAGGTGACTCTCTTAGGCACCCCAAGAAAGCATCATAACTGTATATGGACTACTTGTTAAAATATAATTTGTCCTGTCCTCCTCCTAGCAGATACTTACATCTTAAGATTTGTCATGTTCCTGAGATACCTGCACATCTGACCCTCTCATGCCCTCCTTGAGGGCATCCACGTAAGTCTCAGGCCTCATCTTTCTTATGGCAGGATCTCACAAGTCTCTCCCTCCAGACCAGGGACTTAAGCAGCAGACTTCTGCAATTCATTATGATTATCTCAGCAGGTCTGACTTTAATTAAACACCCCCAGTCCGGTAATTAGCCATTGTTCACTAAGCAAAGTACTGTTTGTTGAGAACAAAAACATTACAGAGAAATCATGTAATACAAACAATAAACAGTTTACATGTAGGTCTAGCTTACCAGGCAGTCATCCATTTTCCACATGGAGAGCCTGATAGAATTCATGTATTTCAGGCCTGTTCTGTAGGGCCTGTCTCTTGTACAGTTTTCTATCAGTTCTTGGATAGAGTGGTGAGTGACTTCTCTCCCTAGGTCAGGGCAGTAACTTTATATGGCTTCAGTTTCTCTATCTGCGAGGCCTCTTGAACCAGGTCATACCAGTATATGCTATTTTCCCAGGGAAAAAGACTTCTACAGATTTGTTACCTGCATAAGGGATTTGCATTAATTACCACTCCAGTGATTTTATTTCATTCAGAAACTAATTTTTAGCTTATTCGTTGAGCCAGCAATGCAATTATGAGCCCGTTCATAAAGATACACATAACATTTATAAAGTTGATACAGTGATCTTTGAATAGTCCATGTGCCAATTGTATCTTCAGAGTAAGATTCTGAGTCTCATGACTTCCCATTTCCTTTTTTAGTTCTGCATTCCAAATATATTTGCCTTTATTATGGCAATAACCAACCACATCACTGTACCAGGTATCTTTCCTGATGCCTCAAGACACTGCTGTCACACCTGGGGGGAAGGTAAGCTGGTACGGTGTATAGGTAAAAAGTGGCTGGTGGTACCGGTCTGTACTCAGCTGATGTTAAAGCGCTGCCGCGGCAGGGCTTTAAGGTCCTGGTTAAAGCGCTGCCCCTTTTGTGCCCCCCCACCCCAATCAGTGGCCCTGCCCCAGGGGTGGCACAAAAGGGGCAGCGACATTAAAGTGCTGTGGCAGCAAAGGACCATGCTTTAATGTCGTTAACCCTTTTGCACCCCCCTTGGGCTGCCGATGGGGTGGGGGCAAAAGGAGCAGCTGCCCTGGGGCTGCGATTTAAAAGGGCCTGCAGCTCTGGGCCGGCGGCTGCTACAGCAGCAGCTGCCAGAGCCCCGGGCCCTTTAAATCGCCGTTGGAGCCCCGGGTGGTGCGGGCCAGGCAGTGTGGATGGGCTGGCTGGGGGAAGCTAGCCCCCAGTCCCGCCCCTTCTTCCTGAGGCCCCGCCCCTTCCAAGGGCTGGAGCTGGCCCCCATACCGTTAAGTGTTGAATGTTACTTTCATGCCTGGTCACACCCCACTTATCAAAATTCCTTTCCTGCACCTTTTTCCTTGCAGCCACTATTCCCTTCCGAAATAATATTTTCTTAGCTAATCACCTAACAACCAATCAATCATTTCCAGTGTGTAGTCTGCCTGTTTTACAGTATAGATATTGATTTGATGTGCAGTCAGTCATACAAATGTAGTGCTGGAAGGCACCTCAAGAGGTCATATAATCCAGCTCACTGTGCTAAGACAGGACAAAGTAAGCATGGACATTTCTGGACAGGTTTTTGGCTGTTCTTAAACTCCAATGACGGGGATTCCACAATCTCCCTTTGAAGTCTAGGTCAGTAGGAGAACCTCAAAGATATGGACACCAGAGTTACAAACTGACTGGTCAGTCACACACCTCATTTGGAACCGGAAGTGAGCAACTGGAAGTAAACAATCAGGCAGCAGCGGAGAAAAATACAACCAGGTACTGTACTGTACCTCTATTGCATCTTAAAGGTAGGCACATCTGGGTTTTCACGGCACTCTTGTTAAGAAACTGGCTCTGAGCCTGTCGCCTGCAGTCTCTCCAGGTGCACTATCAGCCTCGGGGGCTAAAACCAGCTGCCTGTGAGCCCCCAGTCCACGCAGTCTGCTCTGAGGAGCATCCTGTCCTACTCACAGTGACACAGGGGCGGCAGTTCCTCTGCCACCTTCTAGCAGGACTCGCTGAGCCCCCACTGCCAGCCCAAGGCAGCCTGAGCAGGGAGAGCAGGAGCAGCACTGTGGTCTGCACCACTTTCCTGTAATCTGTGGGAACTGTTTCCACCCCCCGCCCCCTTCGGCCCGGAGGGGAACAAGCTTGCACAGGTCACTCCAAGCCCGGGAAAGAAGCTGGCACAGACCGAGCTGCTGAGGCGGCAAGGGGCGGGAGCTGCTGCTCTTGCAGCTGGAGCTGAACCTGGCCTGGAGCTTGAGCTGCTGGAGCCATAGGTGCTGACTCTGTGGGTGCTCTGGGGCTGGAGCACCCACAGGAAAAAAATGGGTAGCCCCCCGATCAGCTCTCCCGCCACCCCACCCAGTGCCTCCTGCTCGCCTGCGGGCCCTGTGGATCAGTGCAACCCCACTCTACCCACGCCTCCCACTCACCGTGATCAGCTGTTTTGTGGCGTGCAGGCAGGAGGTTTGGAGGGATGGGGGAGGAGCGAGGGCATGACGCACTCAGGGGAGGGGATGGAACTGGGCAGGAAGAGGCAGAGTGGTGCAGGGTGGGGCCTTGGGAGAAGGTGTGGAATAGGGGCAGGGCCTGGGGCAGAGCTGGGGGTCAAGCACTTCCTGGCACTTTGGAAAGTCAGCACGTGTGGTCGGGGCCTGAGCTGCTGCTGGCACGCTGCACTCTGGAGGAGCATCTCAGTTTTAAAGAGCTGCAGCCTGCACCGTGTGCCCACTGAAGTGACTCAAGCTTTGTCCACAGCTGTGCTCCTGAGTTTGAGGGGTGGGGAAGGAACGGGCACTAGTGGCAGACTCTTGGCCACTCCCTGCTGCGTGCTTCCTCTGGAGCCTGGCAGGCAGTGCAGAGAGCAGGGCGAGCCTTGGGGAGAGGTGGCTGTGGGCTGGGGCTTGTAGCACCAAGGGTACAGGGCAGGCCCACCAGGGTGAGCCCAAGGCAAGAAATAGGAGTAGGGGAGGGAGCTGCTTGCTAACCAGGCAGTGCTACCACATTCTTCTTTGAGTGCTTGCACATGTCTTTACCCACATAGGTTTGTTTGCACCTTGAGCCACAGTTGACAGAAATTTTTTTGTATTCATCGGGTCGGCTCTAGTGCCCTCTATGAAGGGCCGTCCTGACCCCGTTCCCATTCAGTCCCTTCTTATTGCACGTGATGTTGGCTGGAATCCTTCATTGCTTAGGCAATTCTCTCCTAGTGGTTTTTCATACCAGTTTTAATGTAAATAGTTGTTATAGTTAGTGGTTAGAGTAGTTTTTAGTAGTTCTAGGTTTTAGATAGCTTGGACGCCTCCGCACTTAACTTGCAGGCTTGTCTGCCTTCCCGGTGCTGGGGCATGCCTTGGTTGCCAGGTTTCAGGCCCTGCACTGCTTGTGGTAAGCCTGTGCCTTTGAGCTACCCTCACTCGAACTGTCTCAAGTGCCTGGGGGAAAGCTCATGGGAAAGACCACTGCCAAATCTGCTGGGACTTCAGGTTCCAGACCAAAAATGACCAAGAAGCCTGACTGAAGGTCCTCCACATGGATGCAGCCTTAAGACCGGCTTCGGAGCCGTGCTTGGACTGAACACTAAGTACCTCAGCTTCGGTGCGGAGTGCTCCTCCAGTGACCCAGGACTCTCCGTGCTGATCACCGTCCCCGGTTCCTAAGCAGAAGTACCACAAGCAATAAGAGAAGACCAGATTTCCGGTGCTGAAATCGATGGGAGACAGGGAAAGAGATGTCGGCAACTTCAGTGGCACAGCAAGCTTGTTCTTGTCCTCCAGTGTACTAGCAACCCTCCTGGTTTGGTGTAATCCACAAATTTTATAAGTATATTTTCTAAGTCACTAATGACAATATCAAATAGTAACAGACCCACAACAGACACCTGTGGGACCCTGCAAGAAACTCCTACCAGTTTGACAGCAAATCATTGATAACTACTCTTTGAGTATGGGCTTTCAATCAGTTATGCATGCATCTTATAGTATTTTCATCTAAACCACATTTACCTAGTTTGCTGATGAGAATGTCCTGTTAGACTGTGTTGAAAGCCTTAGTAAAATCAAGATGTCTCACATCTACAACTTCCCCCCCATCCACTAGGCCAGTAACCCTGTCAAAGAGAAAATTAGGTTGGTTTGGCATGATTTGTTCTTCGCAAATCTGTGTGGACTACTGCTTATAATGTATTATCCTGTAGGTGCTTACAAATTGATTGCTCAATAATTTGTTCCGGTATCTTTCCAGGTATTAAAATTAGGCTAATTTGTCTATAACTTCCCAGGTTGTGTTTGTTCTCTGTTTTAAAGGTAGGTAGTATATTTGCCCTTCTCCAATCCACTGGGACCTCACCCATCTTTCATGAGTTTTTGAAGGTAATTTCAAAAATATTTCCAAGATTGCTTCAGCTAGTTCCTTAAGTACTCTGGGGTGAATTTTGTCTGCCAAATTGAATACATCTAACTTATCTAAATATTTTTAACCTGTTTTCCCCTATTCTGTCTTGTGTTCCTTCCCCCTTGTTATTAATACTAATTGTCGAGTATCTGGTCATCATTACTCTTTTTAGTGAAGATTGAAGCAAAATAGGCATTAAACACCTCTGCCTTTTTGGTGTCATCTATTGTTAGCTCTCCTTCTCTGCTTAGGAGTGGATGTACACTTTCCTTTGGCTTTCTCTGGTTGCTAATGTGTATATATAGAAACTCTTCTTATTGCCTTTTATGTCCCTTGTTAGGCATAGTTCATTTTGTGCCTTAACCTTCCTGATTTTATCCTTACATGCTTGCACTATTCTTTTATACTTATCTTTAGCAATTTGTCCATGTATCCACATGTTGTAGGATTCCTTTTTGATTTTAAGGTCATTAATCTTCTGTTCCACTTCCCAAAATTATATAATGCCAGTGAAACTACAGAAAATGGTCTCCCATGTCAATCTGAGAATTTCCGATTTCGAAAACAGATTTTGACTGTTGGGTATAAAGAAGTGTGTCTTATTTATAGGGTTTAATGTTTTTTTCTATGGCGTGTGTCAGCTACTAACATGGCCAACATATACTGTTCTTAAAGAACTGTTTTGATGATCTGGTAAAGATCATACCTTCTAAAATGTATATAATTATCGGTTTAACCAAGAATAAGCATTTATTTGAAGTCTTATAAATTTATGAACCAAAAATAGTGTAATTAATATTGACATCAACCAGCAGCATTCAGAAAGTTCAGTTAAGATAACTAACGTTCTCCAAAATATACACAGTCTGAAAAACCAAAGGCACAGGTTGTGTCTGTGTGTAGTGTTAAATTTTTTTATTGTTTTTCGGTATTACTACACCATCAGAGACTCCAAATTGCTCTACAGACTATAATTAACATCCTCATTATTTTTCACTAAATTAATTCTATATGACCTCCTTTAATTAAGGAGTAATTCAATCTTAGTAGAAAGACTTTGCTCACTGTTTAGGAATTAGACAGTAAGTACTGCTGAAAGTAAAGTGATATCAAATGCTCTATTGCTAGTTGTCATAACAAAATTAGTTATTCTCCCATTTATAGTTATTTATAACAATATGATATTGACCGTTCTCTATTTTCCACATGTCCAAAAAAAGTCATGTTTAAAAATAAAAGCTATTGTATTTTCTTACAATATTGATATATTTGGACTGTATAAACAGAAGACAATCAAAATCTTGTTTTTATTCATATTGAATTCTTTTTTCTTTAAACTTAGCTTGTTTCATGAAACTACTTATCTCCCTCTCCTCATGAAAATTTCACCTAAAACTCCACTTCTAACATAGTATTTAGGAGAAGCAGGTGCCAGTTAAAAAAATAGCTTCTAAGATGTTCAGCTACGACAGAGTAACCAAGCGATCTTCTTACCGGGTATGTTGTGCTTCATTACCATGCTCCCCTCACTTGTGTCGCATCTGAAATTAGACTGTAATCTTTTCAGGGTAAGGACTGTCTTTATATTTGATTTACAAAGTACCTAGCACACTTTATTGTAAATAACAGAAAAGTTCAGCCGTACTGAGTGGGGGGAAGGTCTGTCTGAGGTGGAAACCAAACAGACCTCTTCAAGTCATTGGATGCAGACACAGAGGATTGGGCAGGGCAACAAGAAGACATGTGGAGGGAATGAGTGTCTCCAAGAAGACATTCTTTGTATGGAGGGATGTCATAAATATAACGGGAAGGGTAACCACCTTTCTGTATACAGTGCTATAAAATCCTTTCCTTTCACCTGTAAAGGGTTAAGAAGCTAAGGTAACCTCGCTGGCACCTGACCCAAAATGACCAATGAGGGGACAAGATACTTTCAAATCTAGAGGGGGGACAAAGGGTTTTGTCTGTCTGTGTGATACCTTTGCTGGGAACAGATCAAGGATGCAAGCCTTCCAACTCCTGTAAAGTTAGTAAGTAATCTAGCTAGAAAATGCATTAGATTTTCTTTCATTTTTTGGCTTGTAAAATTCGCTGTGCTGGAGGGAATGTATATTCCTGTTTTTGTGTCTTTTTGTAACTTAAGGTTTTGCCTAGAGGAATTCTCTATGTTTTGAATCTGATTACCCTGTAAAGTATTTACCGTCCTGATTTTACAGAGGTGATTCTTTTCTTTAAATAAAATTCGTCTTTTAAGAACCTGCTTGATTTTTCATTGTTCTTAAGATCCAAGGGTTTGGGTCTGTGTTCACCTGAAGCAATTGGTGAGGATATTATTATCAAGCCTTCCCCAGGAAAGGGGGTGTAGGGCTTGGGGGAGGGGGGGATATTTTGGGGGAAGACGTCTCCAAGTGGTCTCTTTCCCTGTTCTTTGTTTAAATCTCTTGGTGTTGGCAGCGTATCAGGTTTTTAACCTAAGCTGGTTCCCAAGGCAAGAAAGAAATCTGTGCCTTGGGGAAATTTTAACCTAAGCTGGTAAGAATAAGCTTAGGGGTCTTTCATGCAGGTACCCACATCTGTACCCTAGAGTTCAGAGTGGGGAAGGAACCGTGACAAGGGATATCATTGTTTCAATTCCAGGTGGGAAGGAGGCTGATCTATGTGGAGAGTGGTCTACTTTGTGTACCTTTTCTTGTTTAATGATATTATGATCTTAAACCGATATTTGGGTAGACTTATTCTGCAAAGAAAACAAGCTGCTTTTATAATTGTTAATTGCTGCTTAATGCCATTGTCCAAGCCAAAAGAAAAATTACCACATTTGTCAGCTGTTGTGTTGTTAGTTTGCCACTTGGCCAGGGACATTCTTTTCCTTGTGCTATTGTATTGTTGGGGACCAGACCAGCTAGGGCCAGCTGCTGGCCTGCTCCCTGACTGATTGTCTAGCAGCGCAGTTAGTGAGCCCTTTGCTGCTTTGGACCTGACAGTGGCTTTAACCCCCGTTAGTTGCTGGTTTATCAGCCCTGCTTAGAAGCCTAGCCCCCACAGCAGACCAGCAGCTGCTGAGCACATACCAGGCCCACAGCTGTTCTTGCCCTTGTTCGGTCCCTGCTCCTGCTTATTTTAGTCCCTGCGCCTGCTTTGTTCCACTCCTTATTCCAGCGCCTGCTCCAGCCTGCTTCCAGTCCCTGCTCCCCTCTGGCCTCAGACTTCTGGCTTCAATCCCCAGCTCTGCTTCTGGCTTACGATTCTTACCCTCTAATTCTGGCATTCAGCTTCTGTCTCTCCGGTATTGATCCCTGGCCAGGGCCGGCTCCAGCGTTTTTGCCGCCCCAAGTGACAAAAAGAGAAAACAAAAAACCTTGCTGCCGAACACAGAGGCGGAGTGATGGTGTGGCTGCTGAATTGCTGCCGGCGACCGAAGAAGAGTTGTGTCCCTGCCGCCGAATTGCCACCGAGCGTGAAACGTGCTGTGACGGAGTGGATGCCGAATTCTCGCTGCCGCCGAGGGCGGATTGCTGCCCCAGAGCCCAACGTCCTGCCGCCCCTTTACATTTGCCGCCCCAGGCACCTGCTTGGTTCGCGGGTGCTTGGAGCTGGCCTTGTCCCTGGCTCTGCCTCTGGCTTAGGACTCTGGTTTACCCTCTGGCTCTGGCATGTGGCTTCTGTCTCTTTTTGGTACTGATCCTTGGCTTATTTCCTGGACTCTGCCTACCTTGGCTCTAGCTCTTAACCGGTAGGCAGAACTCTTGCTGCCACCACCATGCCTGACTGTCCATGGCCTGGTCAGCTACATATATATTAGGAAAAGTGAAAGGTTGAATGAATAATTAATTTCATAATTGAGTAAGAATATCGGAGAGGTACTTAATATCTAATTTAAAAAGTATCTTCATACAACTGTAGTTAGTGCTGTTTCTTTTTCTTTTTCTCTGTATGTATGGTAAAACATTATTTGATTATTCAGTTTATCAGTTACTCTAATATAGGGGCACATCTGAGAAATAGGTTTCTTAACCCCAAAGTATAATGGCAGAAGTTATAAGTCAAATCCAAGACGTTATTGTAAATCTAGACGCAACTACTTTTCTATTGAGATGGCACAACCTTCAACTGCTAATACTCAAGAAGGAATTAAAGACATCTGAATTGTTAATTACAGGAGATATTTTTCTGTTGGTAATAGTAACTTTGACTTGCTGGAAAAATGAAAGGTTTTTTTAGTCTTAAGCTAAAATTTTAATTAAAGCATTAGAAATTAACCCCTTCAAATAGTATAGTTATAGTAGTCTTGTGAAACTGTTTTTGCAAATATTTTTAAAATGTGATGTGTATTTAATACAATGAATATAACAGTATATGATTGAAAAAGGAAGCATGTCTATTACTTACAATTTTGGCAAAAAAAGAGAGGTGACAAAGGTTTTTTGGGAAAAAAAGTTTATATTGTTTGAAGTGCTGACATTGTAATAAGACTGAAAACACACTGCCCCAGAAACAAACAATGGACTTGCTTTGAAAGGCCTTTTTGAAAGAGTATAAACCAGGGGTAGGCAACCTATGGCACATGTGCCAAAGACAGCACTCGAGCCGATTTTTAATGGCACGCTGCTGCCTGCCGAGTCTTAGCCACCAGCCCCGCTCAGCCCGCTGCCGAACCCAGGCCGGGACCCCAGCAGGCATTGTGCCATTAAAAATCTTTCTGCCCCGGCCCACTCTTCTCTGCCTCCCCCCACCCCTGGGCAGGGTGAAGAAGCTTGGTCTTGCCGGCTGCTGCTGCTGCAAGTCAGGCAAGCTCCCCCTCCCCTGCCTCTTCTCCCAGCATGCTGGGTTCCTGCCCCTCTTCTTCTCCCTCCCTGCCACCGATCAGCTGATGGCCCTTGTGCGGGAGGGGGAGAAGCGGAGCCGCAGCATGCTCACTGCTCCGGGGAGGAGGCAGAGAAGAGATAGGGACGGGGCCTAGGGGAAGGGGGGTGGAATCAGGGCATATCCCTTCCAGCCCCCTGCCATGAGCCACTCAGGGCTCTGCCCTGACCCCTGCACCCCCACCTCAGGACCCAAGCCCTGACTCCAGCACCTTCCACACATACCCAGCCCCCCCACCCCTTGCCCTGACTCCTGCACCCCCCTCACATACCCAGCCCCCCCACACTCTATGTCCTGACTCTTGCACCCCCCACATTCCCACCCCCACCCTGAGCACCAAACGGGAGCTCCTGCACCCTCCCCTCCACCACCCCCCCCACATTCCCACCTGCACCTCTCGCACCAAATGGGAGCTGCCCAGGTAAGCACTCCACCCCCAAACCTCCTTCCCTAACCCTGAGCCCCCTCCCTCATTCTAGCTCCTGGCCAGACCCTACACCCCAACCCCCAGCCTGCTCCTTCACCCCCAGCCTTGTGCTTAGTGCACTCCCACCCTCAGCTCAGTGTAGAGAGAAAGGAAGAGAATGGGCTAGAACCAGGGAGAAGGTAGGTACCCATTCTATGTGGGCAGGGCCGGGATCCCAGACCGGCAGCAGGCTGAGCCAAGCCGGCAGCCGGGATCCTGGCTGGCAGGAGCCGGCGGACGGAACCCCAGACCGGCAGCAGGCTGAGCCGCTCAGCGCACTGCTGGTCTGGAGTCTCGGCCGCTGGCCCCACTCAGCCCGCTGCCACTCTGGGGTTCTGGCTGCCGGCCCCTTGCTGGTCTGGGGTCCTGGCCGCCGACCCCGCTCAGCCTGCTGCCGGCCTAGGTGAACGGAACCACAGGCCAGCAGCGGGCTGAGCGGGCCGGCGGCGTAAGATCATCATTTTCAATTTAATTTTAAATGAAGCTTCTTAAACATTTTGAAAACCTCTTTTACTTTACATATGACAATAGTTTAGGTATATAATATATAGACTTATAGAGAGAGACCTAAAAAACGTTAAAATGTATTAATAGCACGCAAAACCTTAAATTAAAGTGAATAAATGAAGACTCTGCACACCACTTCTGAAAGGTTGCCGACCCCTGGTATAGACATATATATACAGGAGAGAATACCTTTTGAAGTAATTGATTCTGGATACACATAGTTTCTAAGGCCAGAAGGGACCACTGTGATTGTCTAGTCTGACCTTCTTTATAACACAGGCCATAGAGCTTCCCCAAAATAATTCCTAGAGCAAATCTTTTAGTAAAACATCCAATCTTGATTTAAATATTGTCAGTGATGAAGAATCCACCACAACTGTTGGTAGATTGTTCCATTGGTTAATTACGCTCACGATTAAAAATTTATGCCTTATTTCCAGTTTGAATATATCTAGCTTCAGCTTCCAGTCATTGATCACATTATACCTTTCTCTGTTAGACTGAAGAGCCCATTGTTAAATATTTGTTCCCCATGTGCGTACTTATAGACTGTGATCAAAGTCGCCCCTGAATTTTCTCCTTATTATAGATTGACCACCTTAAATCACACTGTAAGGCATATTTTCTAATCCTTTAATAATTCTCGTGGCTCTCCTCTGAACACTGTTCAAGGTATCAGCATCCTTCTTAAGTTGTGGACAGCGGAACCAGACACAGTGTTCCAGCAGCAGTCACAGTAGTGCCAAGTACAGAGATAAAATAACCTCTCTACTTCTACTGGAGATTTCTGTTTATGCATCCTAAAATTGCATTAGCTCTTTTGGCCATAGCATCACACTAGGAGCTCATATTCTGCTGATTATCCCCCACAACCTTCAAATCTTTTTCAGAGTCACAGCTTCCAAGGATAGAGTCCTCTATCCTGTAAGTATGGCCTACATTCTTTGTTCCTAGATATATATATTTCCATTTAGCCATATAAAACACATACAGTTTGCTTGCACTCCGTTTACCAAGCAGTCTAAATTTCTCTGAATCACTGATCTGTCCTCTACATTATTTACTTCTCCCCCAATTAATGTGTCATCTGCAAACTTTATCTGTGATTCTGTTTTCTTCCAGGCCATTAATAAAAATGTTTAGATAGTATAGATAGCCAAAAACAGATCCCTGTGAGACCCCACTGGAAATAGACGTGCTTGATGACGATTCCCCATTTACAGTTACGTTTTGAAACCTATCAGTTATCAACCTATTTAATGTGTGCTGTGTTAATTTTGTATCATTCTAGTTTTTAATCAAAATATCACATCACCAAGTCAAACACCTTACAGAAGTCTAAGTATATTACATCATTACTTTTACCTTTATCAACCAAACTTGTAATCTTGTCTAAAAAAGATATGAAGTTAGTTTGACAGGCTCTATTTAACATAAACCCATGTTGATTTGCATAAATTACACTAGCCGCCTTTAGTTCATTATTAATTGAGTGTCATATCAGCCACTCTATTATCTTGCCTGGGATCAATGTAAGGCTGACAGACTTAAAATTAGCTGGGTCATCCTGTTTACCCTTTTAGAAAATTGACACAACAATAGCTTTCTTTCAGACTTCTGGAACTTCCCCAGTGCTCCCAAGACTTACTGATAATCAACATTAGCTGTCCAGTGTGTTCCTCAGCCAGCTCCTTTAAAATTCTTGAATGCAAGTTATCTGGGCCTGCTGATTTTAAAAAGTCTAACTTTAGTAGTTTCTGTTTAACATCCTCTAGAGATACTAGTGGAATGGAAAGAGAGTTTTCACCATATAGTGAGACTGCATCATCTGTTTTTCCCTAAATATGGAACAGAAATATTGTATTTATTGAATACCTCTGCCTTTTCTGCATTATTATTGATGATTCTACCATTTCTATCGAGCAATGGACCAATACCATTATCAGGAGGCTTTTCACTCTTTATATATTTTAAAATTCTTTATTGTCCTTAATTCTGCTGGCCATAAATTTCTACTTGTGTCCGTTGGCTTCCATTATACATTTTCTACAATTCCTAACTTCTGATTTATGTTCACTATTATCAGCTTTCTATTTCTTCCATTTGTGTGTGCACGCGCACACACACACACACACACACACACACAGAACTACCTTCACTTCCCCTATAAACCAGGGTAGTTTTTTTAACCAGCATATCCTTCTTCCACAGTTGTGGAATTGTGGCTTTTTGGGCATCTTGTAAGGTGTTCTTAATGATTCCCAATTATTATTCACATTTTTCTGATTGAATTCTTCCTCCCAGCTGATTTCGCTCATAATTGTTTTCAGCTTTGTGAAATTGGCCCTGTTAAAGCACCGAGTATGTATGTTACTGGTCTGGACTTTATTCTGCTTGCATGTTATAAGTGTGATCAAGTTATGATCACGTGTACCTAAGCCACCATTCAGTTTTAGTTCTATGATCAATTCCTCTTCGTGTGTTAGGACAAGGTCTAATGTAGAATTCCCCTGTGTCGGCTGCAACACTTTGAGTTGGGATGGCAACTCTTTTTGAGTTAGGAAATTATCATCTATCATGTTTAGAAATTCCAAGGGTGTTTTAGTACTGGCAGCATGAGACCTCCAGCATATGTCACTCAAATTGAAGTTCCACATGATCTCAGATTTTTTTGTACACATTGTAGATAGGAAGTGTTCATCTTGTTTCCAAATGTGATTTGATGGTCTGTAGTAGACACCAACTAGTACCCCTTCTTCTGGTTTATTTGTTAGGACATGGATCCGTAAGCATTCAAGATGATTTTCTTCTGAGTTATCTGTGACTCGCAAACAAGTAAGGCCATTTTTGATGTAGAGTGCAACTTCTCCTCTTTTGCCCACTCGGTCCTTTCTAAATAGGTTATAACCATTGATTTTAACTTTTCAGTTGTCTGAATCACCCCACCTGGTTTCAGTAATACCAGCTAGATCAAATTTATGCTCATGAATGAGCAATTCCCATTCCTTCTGTTTGTTATCCATGTTCATAGTATTAGCATATAGGCAATTCAGGAATTTCTTCTCTTCATGTCCTTTTTTTAATTTTGTTCTCAAGATCTGTTTTGTGCTGAGTGCTCATATCTTTCCTTTTTTTTACCCTCTTCTGTTGCTATTAGTTTAACCCACTCCTGACTACTCTGGCCAGCCTCTCCCCAAGGAGATTGGTCCCCCTTCTACTGAGGTGACAGCCATACAGCCTTCTCTCTCCATAGTAGGTAGATCAATGTTCCACAAAACCAAAGCCCTGCACCCTACACCACTTACCTAGCCAGTGATGAACTTTCTACTTCTGGGGGCATTCTGTGCCACAAAATAAAACATTCTGTATTTTAAAATACTGCAAAATTCTGCAAGTTTTATTTGTCAAAACAACACTACATAATCACACCAGTTTCAATTATTTTGGTAATTTATTTCAAAATACCTGTCACCAAGTATGTCTGTAACAATACAGACCCACACAAAAATCCCCCCAGGAGTAGAGAGTTAAACCCCTATGACAACCCAGTTCCTGTTTCTCTGCCCCCTTCTCTCCCCATGCCCCCCCAGAGCCCAACTAGGGGGCCAGACACCCACAACCCCTTCCCCTCAGAACCCAGCCCTGGGGGTCCCCCTAGCCCAAATAACTGCAATTCCTCCCTCCAGAGCCCAACCATGGGGTCCCTTAGCCCAAATACCCGCACCCCCTACCCCCCAAGAGCCCAGCCGCAGGGTCCCCCTAGCCCAGATACCACAGTCCTCCCCACCCAATCCCAACTGTAGGGCCCCCTCCCCAGCCCAGACACCACCCTCTTCCTCCCAGAGCCCAACTGCAGGGCCCCCTTTTCCCAGATACCCATACCCCCTCCCCGCAGAGACCAGCTGCAGGGTTCCCCTTCCCGCCCAGAGCCCAGCCGTGCACCCCAGCCCAGACATCCGCTCTCTACCCCTCAGAGCTTTGGGTCTCAGGCTTGTGTGGAGTTTCCTGCATGCTGCTGTCTCCTTCCCTCTAGCTCCCTCCCCTGCCCCCGGCGGTGTCTTTTATGTGTAAGTTGGACTCTGTCAGGTCCAGCAACCCCTAGTGACGGCCAGCAGCACTGGAGCCCATTTCTGTGGGGGAAAAGGAAATTCTGTGTGCACAACATTAATTTCTGCAAAATTCTGCATTGCATAGTGGCACAGAATTCCCCCAGGAGTAACTTTCAGAATCTTCCGCCTTCTGTCATCTTTTTCTTGTGGGACAGGAGGGATCTCAGAAAAGATTGCTTAGATATCCTCCTTCAACATGTTTTTGAGTTCCCTGAAGTCATCTGTGAGATATCCTGCAACATAGTGTCATTAGTGCTGATATGAACCATCACCAATGGATCCTTGCTTATAGATTTCAGAAGCTTATCCAATCTTAGAGTGACATCTTGTGTCTTAGCTCCAGGAAGGCAGCACATTGTCCTGTTGTCCACCTGTCCCTTGCAGAATTTTCTTTCGATTCTTTTGACTATTGATTCTCCAACAAGAATAGTCTGTCTTGGATGATTGGAAAACTCTTTGCAGGTAAGCTTGATTTTCATACAGGTTGGTCTGAGCTGCCATCCACACATATCCTCTACATTTTATGTTCCCTTAGACCTGTTGGATCTTGAGTTATCCATAGTTTCCATGCTCAGGACCTGATATTGATTTAAAACGTCTAACTGTGTAGAATTCCCTGTTCTCTGTTGGCCATAGTCTGCCTAACCTCATCTGTCTCCAACCATGTAGAGTGCTGCCATGACTTCTTGCCTTTGGTGGTTACAAATTACCAGGCCTCCTCTCTGACCTCCTCTCTCACTGATTCCTTTGTGGCCAGCTCCATTCTTTCTTGAATCTGAGGTATTGGTGTTTCATGAACTTGGTTGTCTAGGAACTCTTCAGCTTCTTTGATTCTTAGCAGTTTCGCAACTTGTCCCTCCAATCCATGAATCTTTTCTTTCAGCACAGCCCCAATTCACACTTTATGCACAGGAAATGCTTCTGTCTTCAAGCAGAAAAGAGAACATGGGACATCTGTTGTGGGTCACCACCATTCCATCACTTTTTATACCAAGTTTCCCTTGCTTAGGTAGGCTCCGACCCTGACCACCAAGTAGTGATTAACCACACAGACTTCAAACAGCTGGGCTGATGAAAGGTCCAGGGGCTAGAGTCTCATGGCCTTTAGCAAGGCACTGATCACAGGTCAAGGGTTTACTAATAAAGCCTAAACTATCCTGAGGTAGTCTCCCTCAGTTTTCCTAGTTTTCACACTTTATTTTTTTATTTTGACATGAAAGCTTGAGAGTCAAGAAGGGAAAACCAGAGTCAATATCTGTAGGAAACAGCTCTTCCTTTGTTACTTGAATTATGCTTTTCAGTTCCTTCATGACTCCAAGTTACCGATCTTTATAAACTCTGTCAAAAACATAGATTCAGCTACATGCCCTACAAAACATTGGGCTATCCAAAGGTAAGCAATCCAAAACAGATACTTATGCTTGGGTCTCATACCTTAGACATCAGAGTCAAAATTGGCCTATCCAGCTAAAGGTTTACAATCCGCAAAAGAAATACATCCATGGGACCCAAGTGGGTAGATGGACTCTCCTTTTGACAACTGCTAGTGATTTTTCTTGTATGTGAGAGTATACTGCTCTTGAAGTGCCTTACTAAATGGTACATATGCTTCCATGTTCTGTTCCTGTTCATACTCTCATTACTTCAACTTGCCATTCTGTTCAGTTTTTCCTTATTACTTCTGTTATTGGAAAGAGGAAAAATTGATAGAGGCATAAAGTGAGCTAAAGTGTAGTGTTACAATTTGTATTAAAGTGGTATATTATCATACTGATGTTAATCATTTTAAATTGTTTCCTGTCTCTTTTCAGAGTGATCTCTGGGGCAGGATACAGTAAGAAATGTCATAATGCACTTAGTGTTTCTTATCTATCTTAGTTACTTATATGGCCCCCATCACTTTAGTATCTCTGAGTGCCTCATTATCTTTAATGTATTTATCCTCACAACACTCCTGTAAGATAGAGGAGTGCTTTTACCCTCATTTTACTGATGGGGAACTGAGGCACAGAGAGGATAAGTGGCATACCCAAGGTCACACAAGAAGTCTCTGGAGCAGGTTATTGAACCCAGGTTTCACAAGTGCTTGAACTGCTAGAGCATTCTGCCTCTCCTGTGATCCTCTCTTGTTTTATTCCTTGCACAGAAATAGAAGTTAGTCAGATCTCTGAACTTAAGTGATTATTTTATAGGTTTATGCACTCCAGTGCTGTAGCCAGAAGAGAAACTCTTAGGAATAAAACATTAAATTAAATTCTAAAGGCCTTCGCAAGATCTGACTTTAATGATCAGTTTGCTAAATTCATTTGTCCAATCAAATTTCTTGTTCTCAAGGCCCCAAATGCAACTCTGACCTTGTCTATTGTATTTCCTTTGCTGTCTCTGCTCTCCTTGTGATGTTAGCCAGAGCATCCCTTCATCTTTTGCTACTCCTATCTGTGTTTCTTGTTCCCTGCTCTCATGTCTGAAACACCATACAAGTTCCAGTTCACTAAGCCATTATGCTCTCTTCATTCATATCCAACCTAATAACAGTTCTTCCTTGTCACTTTCAAAAACTGTGTTAAAGAATTTTTAAATAGTTAATGGAACTGAATATGTAACCCTGGTGCTTCCTCATGGTATCATCCTTATTGTTAATCCCATTAGGGTATTTACTGTGTAAAACACCTATTTGTTCTATAAAGCACGTAGTATGTTTTCTAGGGTGCTGTATAAACAATAATAAAGGGACACTGTGGATTTAATATAGTAATTTCAATATATTTAGTTAAGAGTAGTTTCAGAAGCTTTACCTGTATGTTAGCTTGCCAGTTTTTGTCATTTTATAACCACGTTTTCCTTTTAAAAAAAAAAATTACCCCCACCTGCAAACAAAACCATCTCACACTTCCTTGGTGCAGTCTGAAAGACCCATGCAAACAGAAGGACTAAGTAACTGAGGGTATGTCTACACTACGAAATTAGGTCGATTTTATAAAAGTTGATCTTTAGAAAGCAATTTTATACAGTCGATTGTGTATGTCCCCACTAAGTGCAGTAGGTCAGTGGAGTGCATCCTCAATACCGTAGCTAGCATCGACTCACGGAGTGGTGCACTGTGGGTAGCTATCCCACAGTCCCTGCTGCCCATTGGAATTTTGGGTTAAGCTCCCAATGCCTGATGGGGCAAAAACATTGTCGCAGGTGGTTTTGGGTACATGTCGTCAGTCTCCCCTCCCTCCCTCCTTGAAAGCAACGGCAAACGGTCATTTTGCACCTTTTTTCCTGGGTTACCTGTGCAGACACCATAGCACGGCAACATGGAGCCTGCTCAGTTCAGCGGTGCTGTTGTGAGCATTGTAAACACCTTGTGCATTATCCTGCAGTATGTGCAGAGCCTTGCTAGGAGACGCCTGTGAGGACAATTGTGAAGAGGACATGGACACAGACATTCCTGAAAGCTCAGGTTGTGGCAATTGGGACATCATGGTGGCAGTGGGGCAGGTTGATATAGTGGAACGCCAATTCTGGGCCCGGCAAACGAGCACAGACTGGTGGGACTGCATACTGTTGCAGGTATGGGATGATTCCCAGTGGCTGCGAAACTTTCGCATGTATAAGGCCACTTTCATGGAACTTTGTGAGTTTCTTTCCCCTGCCCTGAAGCGCAGGAATACCAAGATGAGACCTGCCCTGACAGTTGAGAAGCGAGTGGCGATGGCCCTGTGGAAGCTTGTAATGCCTGACTGCTACCGGTCAATCGAGAATCAATTCGGAGTGGGCAAATCTACCGTGGGGGCTGCTGTGATCCAAGTAGCCAAAGCAATCAGTGACCTTCTGCTAACAAGGGTAGTGACTCTGGGAAATGTGCAGGTCATAGTGGATGACTTTGCTGCAATGAGTTTCCCTAACTGTGGTGGGGCGATAGACGGAACTGATATCCCTATCTTGGCACCGGACCACCTTGCCAACCAGTACATAAACTGCAAGGGGTACTTCTCAGTGGTACTGCAAGCACTGGTGGATCACAATGGACGTTTCACTGACATCAACGTGGGATGGCTGGGAAAGGTGCATGACGCTCGCATCTTTAGGAACTCTGGGCTGTTCGCACAGCTGCAAGAAGGAACTTACTTCCCAGACCAGAAAATTACCTTTGGGGATGTTGAAATGCCAATAGTTATCCTTGGGGACCCAGCCTACTCCTTGCTCTCATGGCTCATGAATCCGTACACAGGCAGCCTGGACAGTATTAAGGAGCAGTTCAACCGTAGGCTGAGCAAGTCCAGAATGGTGGTAGAATGTGCCTTTGGACGTTTAAAAGCTCACTGGTGCTGTTTAATGACTAGGTTAGACCTCAGCGCAACCAATATTCCCATTGTTGTTGCTGCTTGCTGAGTACTCCATACTATCTGAGAGAGTAAGGGGGAGACATTTATGGCGGGGTGGGAGGTTGAGGCAAATTGCCTGTCAGCCAATTTTGAACAGCCAGACACCAGAGCGATTAGAAGAGCACAGGTAGGTGTGCTGACATCAGAAAGGCTTTGAAAAACAGTTTAATGAATGGCCAGGCTACAGTGTGACATTTGTGTGTGTTTCTCCTTGACGCAAAACCGCCCCTTCGTGGAATTTACTTCCCTGTAAGCCCTGTAGGTCCCTCCTTCAACCACAGTTGGCAAAGGAAATAAAGTCCCTATTGTTTTGAATCCATCCATTCTTTATTAATTATTTTTAAAAAGGGAGATCACTGGCAAGGTAGCCCGGGTGGGATGGGGGAGGAGGGAAGGACAAGGCTGCATTGCTTATTGTAGCCACACTACAAATCAAAGCTGTTCGAATCACAGCCTTCTGTTGCTTGGGCCATTCTCTGGAGTGGAGTGGCTGGGTGCCTGGAGCCTCCCCCTTGCGTTCTTGGGCGTCTGGGTGAGGAGGATATGAACTTGGCGAGGAGGACAGGCGGGGTTATACAATGGATGCAGGGGAGGTCTGTGCTCTTGTTGCCTTTCCTGCAGCTCCACCAGATGCCTGATCATGACAGTTTGCTCCCCAATTAGCCTCAGCATCTCCTCCTGCGTGTTCTGATCATGCTCACTGAATGCTTTCCTGGTCTCTGCCACCAAATGTCTCCATGCATTCAGCTGTGTCCTATCAGTGCGGGAGGACTGCATGAGCTCGGAAAACATGTCATTGCAAGTGCATTTTTTTTTTTTGCCTTCCAATCTGTGATAACCTCAGGGACGGAGTTGATACGGGGAGTATAGAAGCATTTGCACCTGCAGGGGGATAAAAAGGGAGAGTAAAATTTAAGAATATAAATTTCTGAGAACAAAAGGGAGACTTTCACAGTGAAACAATCAATTCACAGCAGACAGCACATGTGCTTTAGTTACAAGGTCGCATTTTGCTTCTTATATTGAGTGCCTGCCGGTATGGTGACACATCACACATGGCTGGGCAACAGAATTCCCTTTCCAGGCAGCCATGGTAAGCCAAAGGGTACGCAGGGTTGGCTTCTTCCGCCTTCATAACATATGGGAATGGTTTCAAACTGCAACACCCTCCTTTGCCATAGCAAGCAATGCCGATTGGGTTTGCCATTTAAAAGGAGGGGCTGTGGATTTGGGTTGGATGCGCAGCACACCCCTCCTCCCACCGCATGGCTATTCTCCTGGATGATCTGGAGAATCATCTTTAGCCAAGCCCAAACAGCCCAGCATGAACGGGGTCCTTTACTGTTCCCTTACAAAAATTCCCCTATTTCAACCTGGTGACCATGAATGATATCACTCTCCTGAGACTGACACAGAAAGATAAAGACCGAATGTTACATGAATGTGACCAAAACCCAGGACCATTCGCTGCCATGCTTTGTGCTGCAATGATTCCAGACTACTTGCTATTGGCTTGGCGTGGTAAAGTGTCCTACCGTGGAGGATGAAATAAGGCAGCCCTCCCCAGAAACCTCTGCAAAGGCTCTCAGAGTACTTCCAGGAGAGCTTCATGGAGATGTCCCTGGAGGATTCCCTCTTCATCCCCGGGCATGTTAACAGACTTTTCCAGTAGCTGTACTGGCCGCGAATGCATCCCAATTCTTCAGGGCAAATCAGACATGAAACACAATTACTTTTAACCCCTGTAGTGTAGTTACAAATGTGCACTCACCAGAGGTGCCTTCTCCGCCTTCAGGGTCCAGGAACCTGCCTTGGGAGGATATTGGCTCCAGGGTGATGAAAAGATCCTGGCTGCCAGGAAGAATGGATTCTCCGCTTGCCTGCTGCGCATTCTCCTCCTCCTCCTCATCCACAAAATCCTCTTCCGTGTTGCGTGAGACTCCTCTCTTGCAGGTGTCCACGGACAGTGATGGGGTACTGGTAGGGTCCCCCCTAGAATGGCATGCTGCTGATCATAGAAGCGGCATATATGGGGCTCTGACCCAGAGAGACCGTATGCCTTCTTTGTCTTGTAGTAGGCTTGCCTGAGCTCCTTAACTTTTACATGGCACTGCTGTGTGTCCCTCGTGTAGCCTCTCTCCACCATGTCCTGTGCGTTTTTGGCATATATATTAGCATTTCTTCTTTTTGATTGGAGTTCTTCCTGCACAGATTCTTCTCCCCATACAGCAATCAGATCCAGTGTCTCCCGTTTGCTCCATGGTGGAGCTTGTTTGCGATTCTGGGAGTGCCTGGTCACCTGTGCTGCTGAGCTTGTCACGCTGACCAAACAGGAAATTAAATTTAAAAGTTCCCGGGGCTTTTCCTGTGTACCTGGCTAGTGCATCGGAGTTGAAAGTACTGTCCAGAGTGGTCATGCTGGATCACTCTGGGATAGCTCCCGGAGGCCAATACCGTCGAATTGCACAACGCTGCATCTGCACTACCCCAAATTTGACCCAAGAAGGTCGATTTTAGTGCTACTTCCCTCGTTGTGGAGGAGTACAGCAGTCGATTTTAAGAGCCTTTTAGGTCGATGGAACGGGGTTGGTTGTGTAGTTGCATTGCTTATAAAATCGACCTAACATGGCTAAATTCTACCTAACCTCGTCGTGTAGACCAGGGCTGAGTGTACAGGAGAAGTGAAATTGAAGTTGATATACCTTTAACAGTCCTAGTATACTTATGTGCATCCTATCATCGTTGTCTGGCTTAATTCTTAATGCAGGAAAAGCATTTTAAGCTGTAATCTTAAGTCTGGTCTTCACATAATTTTTGTATCCATTTAATGGAAATACTGTTTAGTGATATAAGCACCTTTTGTGCTGGTATAACTGCACTCTCACTGGGGAATTGAACCAACTTTACATGTGTTTAGAACTGATAGTTGTTAAATCAGTACAAAAACTGTGTAGACAAGCCATATAGACCACACTGTTAGGTAGGGTCTTTCTGTGATTTGGTTTTATGCATGTATATATATTCTAAAACATAACCAGTCTTTTCACGAGAATTAAAAATGGCTTTGTTGGGACTTCAGCATTCCCATAGCTCTGTTCACCATTCAAACCAGAACATGAAACAGTGCCTTGTGTTATTTGAGTCTATTGAAGTAGGAAAATGAAACAGCATAAGTGGTTGACAAGTAAATCATCTTTGTAGGAACATTGTAGGATTGTCTAGATGTCAAACACCTATTTTAAACATTTTTAAATTAGCACAAACTGCTATGATAAATATAACTGTATGTGTGGTCTGAAACTTACTTGTCTAATACTTACAATGCTGAAAGACTGTGTGCATAGATTATCTTACAAAATGCATAGCTGAAAATATCACTTTAGTCACATTGGCATATGGGATGCTTCTCAGAATATGATTGGTTTATCTATGAAATTCAGGCACTACATATTGTTTTGTATGATGTGCTTTTTTATCTGTTAATCCATATATTGAGAGTCTTCGAAAGTGGTAAAATGCTAGTCTCTTAACCACTCCTTCCTCCATCTTGTATGGTCAGTGAGAATTTATTTTGTTTTAGTGCCCAAATGCACTAATATTTCCCAGATTTTTTCACTCAGTTTTATTGAAGCCCTGTTTACTGTGTAACATTGTAGAGTAAATTAAACGGCTTTTAAATAACATGACAAATATTGACTTTTCAGACTTTTCTGTCACTCGTCCTGATGAAGACAATTCGCATAATTAACTTATTTTGATATGAGGTTTTATAGCTTTGTTTTTAAAAGCTCATTACTCTTTTCCCTTCCATTGCCATCCCATCATCTTTTTTTGGTCAAATGTACATATTTCAGATAAACTCTTATTAATACATATGTAAAATAATGCCAAATGGCTATGGAGAAACTTCTGTAGCTTATCAGTTGCTAAAAAGCAATGATCCATTGTCTCTCACCTTTTTTGGAATAAAAAGAACTTTATACCCATGGTGATTATTTGCAAAAGACACTGGTTCCTACTTACATAATTCTCACTTGCCTATTCTGTTCCCTTGGGATTCAGTCTGCTCCCACTGAAGTTAGTGATAAAACTCATTAACTTCAAAGGCGTGATCCTGCACCATTTGAGTTGTTTTTAACTGAAACGTCATAGAAAGTTAACTGGCAGCTGGAAACCAGAGCAGACCACTGGCCACAAATAAACTGGTAGTGTTACTCTGACGAAATCTAGCAAAAACAAAAACAAAATTAATGCAACCAAAAGCTGCACTAAACAAAGACGTCATGTTTTCTGTGTGTTCTTCATCTATGCTCTGAAGGACACCATACTTGGCCTCAGGTGGACTGCCAGCAAGAGTGATTATCTGACCTGACAGTAGGAGTGATTATCTACAGTTTAGCCAGTGAGCTTCTGATTGTCAGGATTGGGTCAAAGTAGGAATATAATGTAAAGAACAAGAATTCCAGGTCAATTTCTTTTGCAGATTTTCTCCACTGCTGTTGAACCCTATCATCTGTCTTAGTTTAGACCCTCTATTTAATTTTTTTTATAAGAGAGTAGATTTTCTAATGCAAAAATCTATGAATTGTCTCCATGCTGGAATTCCTGCCACCTTTATATGGAGCTTGTCTGTGTTGGTCTTATTTTCAGTTGCAAGTTGATCAATTAGTGCTTAGCAATTCATGTCCTTTTTTGTTGTTGTTGTTGTTATTGTTAATTCTTATTGTAAAAACGCTTCACGCACGGTACTAACAAATCTTGATATTAAAACAAATCAAAATGAATAAAAAGGAATATACGTAAATGACAAGCTGATACATTAGGTATTGAAAAAACATTGATTTACTCAAAATCCTATGTTTAATCCTATGTCTTTCTATTCTGAAAAGTAGAACTGAAATTGTAGAGATCCATATTTATTTTCCACTGAATGCATCCGATGAAGTGAGCTGTAGCTCACGAAAGCTTATGCTCAAATAAATTTGTTAGTCTCTAAGGTGCCACAAGTACTCCTTTTCTTTTTGCAGATACAGACTAACACGGCTGCTACTCTGAAACCTATATTTATTTTCTGTTATTTTGGTTAAATATGCTCAGTTAACAAGTAAAGTTTTTTTTCTAGCTGCCAGCCTTGAAAATTCTACCTGGGCTCCATGAATCAACCTGGGTTTTTTTTTTATCACTGATGGTAAAGGTTCTGCGGGGTAAAGCAGACCCTACTTTACAATTCTGTTGATGATGCAGCTCGCTTTCTTATCTTAGTTGGCTCTACAGGCCTAACAGGAATAAAAAGCGGTATAAGCGTTTTTTGGTCATTTAAGCAAGTGAGAAGCTTTTTATTCCTTTTATTTTTAGTTTTTTTTAAGAAAGAACATGCTGGAGCAGAATGGGAGACACAATACAGATCTATAAAATGTAACAGGTATGAAAACAAGAGAAATCAAATACAAATGTGGAATCTACTAACTTAACAGGAGAAATGTGTATATGCATGGGTGTATGTGTAGAAATGATCAATGAAATTGTTTTTAATTGTTCATTTTAATAATGTAACTTCATAAGCAAAGTTTTATGAATGAAACAACATTAATTCATAAAACCGGTTACCCTAATAACTGGCTAATTGAGTTTCACTTTCAATCCAATTGCTGCTTAAATCGCTAAAACTTACACTGCTTCAACATTGTAACTTCTGTTCACTGTTTGTCATTTATTATATTTGTCTATATTGGAACTTCTGTTCCCTGTTTGCATTCCTTACACTTGTCCATATTGTAACTCAAACTCCATTTTAACTTGTCCCAAACTCTGTTTTAAAATGCTCACTTCATTTTTGCTAAACCCTGCTGTAATCTTATTAGTTTAGTTTAGATGTGTGAATGAAATGTATGGTTGATGGAATCAGCCTCAAGCCCCAGCCTGTCCTGATGAAATAAAGTGTAAACACCAACGGCTGAAGATGCAGACAACAGCCCTGACAAAGCAAGAAGAGTCCACGCTAAAAAGAAAAGAACAAAAGTACAATTGAAGAAACATCAAAGCCAGGTCCTAGGCTGAAAGTCATGTCTGCAATTCACGGGTGATCAATCACACCGAACCCAGAGGCAGCGTGACACAGCAAGACCTATAGGCTCTGGATTCAAACTAAAGCCTACAAAAAGGATGGGTGAGATGGAAGATTTTGGAGGGTAACATTCTGGTGCCAACATGGAAGGGCATCAGTGCATGCCCAACAGAGACCCAGTTCTTCCTTGTGCCTGGCTTTCCTGGCCAGTTAGCAGCCACAAGCTACGAACCCAAGCCACGAACTCAAGCTACATTTAGGACTGATAACTGTACAGCAGCTGCAGAACATTTGGTGTGTGTGTGTGTGTGTATATATATATATATATATATATATATATATACATAGGTATTAGATATTAGTTATTGGTCTTAAATCAAATTGTGTTATAATAAACGTGACATCTTGTCTTGTCCCCTGAAATGATCCTTTGTAGTGTTGTCTGCATAACATATGTGTATGTGTATATATATTAGGGCTGTCGATTAATCACAGTTAACTCACGCGATTGACTCAAAAAAATTAATCACGATAAAAAAATTAATCGCAATTAATTGCACTGTTAAACAATATAATACCCATTGAAATTTATTAAATATTTTTGGATGTTTTTCTGTATTTTCAAATATATTGATTTCAATTACAACACAGAATACAAAATGTACAGTGGCTCACTTTATATTATTTTTTATTACAAACATTTGCACAGTAAAAATGATAAACAAAATAAATAGTATTTTTCAATTCATTTCATACAAGTACTCTAGTGCACTCTCTTTATCATGAAAGTGCAACTTACAAATGTAGGGTTTTTTGTTACAGAACTCCACTCAAAACCAAAACAATATAAAACTTTAGAGCCTACAAGTCCACTCAGTCCTACTTCTTCAGCCAATCTCTAAGAGAAACAAGTTTGTTTACATTTACGGGAGATAATGCTGCCCACTTCTTAATTACAGTGTCACCTGAAAGTGAGAACAGGCATTCGCCTGGCATTGTTACAGCTGGCGTTGCAAGATATTTACGTTCCAGATACGCTAAAGATTCATATGCCTCTTTATGCTTCTGCCATCGTTCCAGAGGGCATGCTTCCATGCTGATGACACTCATTAAAAAAATAATGCATTAATTAAATTTGTGACTGAACTCCTTGGTGGAGAATTGTATGTCTCCTGTTCTGTTTTAGCTGCATTCTGCCATATATTTCATGTTATAGCAGTCTTGGATGATGACCCAGCACATGTTTGTTTTAAGAACACTTTCACTGCAGATTTGACAAAACACAAAGAAGGTACCAATGTGAGGTTTCTAAAGATAGTTACAGCACTCAACCCAAGATTTAAGAATCTGAAGTGCCTTCCAAAATCTGATCTGAAAGCATGCTCCACACCCAGTCTAGAAGTCTGAAAAGAGCAACACTCTGATGTGGAAACTACAGAACCTGAACCACCAAAAAAGAAAATCAACTTTCTTCTGGTGGCATTTAACTCGGATGATGAAAATGAACATGCGCCTATCTGCACTACTTTGGATTTTTATTGAGCAGAACCCATCATCAGTATGGACTCATGTCCCCTGGAATGGTGGTTGAAGCATCAAGGGACATATGAATCTTTAGTGCATCTGGCATGTAAATACCTTGTGATGCCGGCTACAACAGTGCCATGCAAATGCCTATTCTCACCTTCAGGTGACATTGTAAACAAGAAGTAGGCAGCATTATCTTCTGAAAATGTAAAAAAACTTGTGTGTCACTGAGCGATTGGCTGAAAAGAAGTAGGACTAATTGGACTTGTAGGCTCTGAAGTTTTACATTGTTTTATTTTTGAATGCAGGTTTTTTTTGTACATAATTCTACATTTATAAGTTCAACTTTCATGATAAAGAGATTGCACTATTGTACTTGTATTAGGTGAATTGAAAAATACTATTTCTTTTGTTTTTTACAATGCAAATATTTATCAAAAGTAAATATAAAGTGAGCACTGTACACTTTGTATTCTGATATTGAAATCGATATATTTGAAAATGTAGAAAACACCCACAAATATATAAATAAATGGTATTCTATTATTGTTTAACAGCACGATTAATTATGGTTAATTTTTTTTATTGCTGGACAGCCCTAATATATATATCCTAATAAAGTGAAGCATTTGTATTTGTCCTCATGGATGTTTGAGAAATTATTTTATTCATAGTCTAACAGAAGCCTGATTTTTAAAAAAATCCTAGTTATTTTCATATCTGAGTTTCTCCATGTGTCTCAGACTCTTTTAACTCAATTAATATTAGGTGGCTGTTTCCTTTTTTTTCAGTATTCAGTTAAAGATAATCTTTCCCCAACCAGAAGATAAGAAATTAGTCTGGAGTAGTTTTTCAGTAGGTCAGCTCTTTTCCTACCGGAGTTTGAAAGAGAACTAGTTGGGCAGTCTAGATCAAGTGGTTTCAGAAATTTAATCTAAGATACACGAGAAATTGGCCATCTTTGAACCTTCCCACCAGGTATGGAGAAAGGTATATTTTCTCATGCAGTTTCTAACAGGCATCATAGGAACTTTAATACATGTTTTTTTTAATTTGAGAGCAAGAAAGATACCACTGAAACATCACCTTTTTTTTAATGGCAACACATATTCAGCGTAGATGAGGTAACTGCAAGCATATTTTTTCGCCAATTTTGTATTACTGTAGAGGGAAACTCTCAGAGTACTTTTATGGGAATTTTGGGTGAAAGAGAAAACAGACCATAGGTGACAGGATTTCTAGTGTCTAGCTGTAAGCATTTTGATTGCTGTGATCCTACAAATACTGGAGAGAAAGTTACAGTTGATGAGATACTTTTAAACTGTATTATAAGGGGTAGAAAAATTGATATCAAATAGATCACTGCCAGGTACATAAGCTCTATATTTAGGTGTTTTATGTTTTACTTTGCCCATTTAAATTTAAACTGAAGAATCTTTGAGTTCACTAGTCAAGGCCTAGTTCCATCACTTTGGAGCCTTAATAATTTACCTTGAAACTGGAAACCACCTTAAAACTCCACAATTTCTGCTTAACAGCAGGTATCAAAACTGAAGTTTTAGGTGTCTCCAATAAAACATTATTAGCATATAAAGCTAATTTATTCTCTGAGCCTCTAGTTTATGTGCCAGGAATGCCACTCTTGTTCCTAGTTATCTGTGCAAAGAGTTCTGTCAATACAACAAAAAGAAGTGACAAAGGATACTCTTGCCCAGTTCCACTGTGCAAACAATTAATTTGTTTTACTGCCCAAACTATAACCTTGCCTGTGGAGTGTTGTGTAGTAACTTAGTCTGGTGCATTATATCCCCCAGATTTATGCTTTGAATTTCCCCCTTTAAATAATTCAACAACTTGATTAAAGACTTTTCTTCATATTAGGGACCTACAACTGAGCTCAATGGATCATTCCGGCCGACCTCTTACATTGTGTGCCAGTTGATGCCTTGAAAAGAACAGGTCTGATCTCTGTTCACCAATCTAGGTAAGATAGGTTCTATCCTCGTAGCTGGAACTTTGGCAAAAATCTTATCATCCAAGTTAAGAATGAAATTAGTTGAAACATGCAATGTTGTGGAAATTACAGGCTTGCTGTAGCTGTTCTGTGAGCCACAGTAGGCTCATAGCACTGCCCAGGGAGACTGCTGTAAATTTACAGGCCCTCAGGGTTATCAAAGTTACACTGTGGGCCTTTCCAGCCCTCACCACAGCCCAGGATCGTGAGGACACAAAGGTGGTTTGAAGTCACCTTAGCTCCTCTGCCCTTGGGCTGTGAGTCCTGGGCTGCTCCTCTTAGAGGCACAGCACAGGATCACACCCTATGCCTTTTTGAAAAGTAACACTTAAATGGATGGCATCTAATAATAAGTTCCATGACTATATTTTTAGAATGCATTTGTGGGAATTTTCAGTTTTTTATTTCTGCCTTAATGTGTTCCTTTGAACCCTTTTTTTCCTAGAGGCAGTACTAACTAATGAGTTTCCCTCTTGGAAACACTCCCATGAGCTTCCCAACCAATATCACTGGAGGCCATAGGTACTGGAGCTGGGGGTGTTGCTGCACCCTCTGACTTGAAGTGGTTTCCTCTGTATTCAGGGTTTACAGTTTGGTTCAATAACTCTGAGCACCCCCACTATAAAAATTGTTCCAGTACTCCTGTTGGAAACTTCTAAATTTTTTAGTTTGAAATATATTTGAGGTTCTTTTCTAAAATCACTACCTTTGAGCAGTAAGAAATCAAGTGTACCTAATTTTTGCCGCTCAGTTTTTCTGACCTGTCTGAAGTTGGATTAAGTATTGCTTTTTAGTTGTATTCCAGTGTGTTTTTACTTGTGAACTGAACAAATTTGAAAAGCCATTAAAAGTCAGTGGAGATGGAACCTATTATAATGCCTTTTGTGCTCAGCTTTCAGACTACAGCTGCACTTCAGCTTTGATCTGCTTAACTTAGTGGGTTTCCATTGTGTGTAGAATTGATACTGCGTTCATTTCATATATATATATATACAGCATTTCTGATACTCTGTACTTGGTCATAAGATGGACTGACCAGATGGAGTATTAAATCCTTTTCTCAAATATATTGTTAGAGCTTTTGGAACTTTAGATGTTAAAGCTGTAGTTACTGTACATATTGAGGTTTAATGTTACAGTATACATTAATTTTATGAGTAAGCAAAAACATTATTTTAGGGCATTGTAATGTGGAGCTCTGTACTCTTTAAAAGCAGTGTCTGAACTATCAATAGAGACATCGGTCTTACAGTATAAGGAAAAGTTGATTAAAACAAAGGCTTAATGGTATCAATAGGGTCAGCTGTGATGCCCACTGGAGTTCTGTACCCATGCGTCGGTATATTATGCGCCACCGGTCCTATGCTCTCTCAGTTCCTTCTTACCACTTGTGACAGTTGGTTGGAGTGCCTGGTCTTGCATAGCAAAAGAGTTAGCGGTTCTTAACAGCCCATTGTTGTTCCCTTTCTGTTTAGTTTTAGGTACTTAATTAGCATTTTAAGTAAGTGATTAGCATTTTAAGTAGTTGTTAGTTTAGTGTTTAGAGACCTGCCTGGGACTTCGCTCTGGAGTGGAGCATGCCCCGTTCTCCAGGCTGTGTTCGTCATGCAACAGGCCGATGCCTATCAGTGACCCTCACAGCAACTGTCAAAGTGCTTGGGGGAATCCCATGTAAAAGATAAGTGCAGGATTTGTAAAAACTTTCATCCCAGAACCCAAAAGGAAAGGGACATCCGCTTGAGAACCCTCCTGAGAGCCGTCTTGGAAGCCTTGTGGGGTACCGATGATGCCAGTTCCATACTCCCTGTGGCCGACTCGGACAAACCGCCAGCACTGGACTCGGAACATGGTGAGGAATCCACCGTGGGGACAACTCAACAGGCACAAATGCCCAAAGAACCATCTCCAGAAAGGAAGGGGGAACCCTCCCTCCTGATGGAGGCTGTGCTGTGCCCAGTGTCGGAGCCTTCCTGACTGGATTCTGCTCGTAGCACCTCAGCATTGGTGCAGAGCACCCCACTGGCACCAGGATCCTACTGGCACCGCCCCCCCTTGCCAGTGCCCAAGAAGCAGCCGAAGAAAAAAGGCTCCCTGGCACCGTCCAAAGAGGGGAAGGGAACTTTGGGCAAAGGACCCAGTTCAGGCCACATGCCCACCCCAGAGCTACAAGGGAGTACCGTTAAGATCGGACCCCCTTGCCTAGCCAAGGATCTGCCTCTGACTCCTGGGAGTGGTAGGGGATATCCTGGCTTCCATAGAGACCTTCGTTGTCTGGGACAGCCCAAGCGGCCAAAGACCTGGTGGTCCTAACGGTACTGCAAATGTTGTGCCAGGTGCCAGAAATGGCTAAGGCCCTGCAGCCCAAGGGCAAGCCGGTCATGGGACCTCGCCAAAGGGCAGGGGAGTACCATTGGTCCCTGGATCGCAGGCATTCATCCCTGTCCCCATAGCCTAGGACACCGGTCCCATAACCCTGGTCACTGGCTATATGGCATAGGTTTCCGGCACTGCACTCTCCTTCCATGAGGTATGGATCGCTGGAATCAAGGCACTAGTCTCCACAGTCCTGATAACAACCAGCCTCCTACCTAAGAACACCTTGGTGCAGATCTATCACCCAGGAGTCTCGTAGGTGCCGATCACCACCGTTGTGGGACTACTCACCATTGTGGCACCGATCTCTACTGCCTCGGTACCACTTGAGGAACAGGCTGCAATCCCCGCCCTCTAGACATTGGTCTCTGGCAAGAGTTAGTTGGCACATGCAGGCCTCCACAGCCCCACCGTTGTCACTGGAAGGGGACTGGTCTGAGTTGGAGCCGGGGTTCAGCCCTTTGCCAAGTGGAGTACAAATCCCTGTCAGCCCATGAGACCAGCATGACGCCGGTGGCGTGGCAGCAGGGACAGTAGCCTGCTCAATGGCTGTCTTGGAAGCCTTCGGGGGGGGAGGAGGGGGGTACCGGTGATGCCAGTTCTATATTCTCATCGCTCCTCTGTGGCCGCCTCGAACAAACCGCCAGCACCAGGTTCGGAACACGGTGAGGAATCCACTGTGGGGACAACTCAACAGGTGCAAACGCCCAAAGACCTGTCTCCAGAAAGGTAGGGGGAACCCTCCCTCCCCCGTGTTGCCCTCATCATCTTCATTGACAGATGAAACGGTGGCCGGGCCGTCCCGGTCTGGCAGTCCCCCCGACGACTTTAAGGAGCACCAGGCTCTCCTTAAAAGGACGGCTGCCAACTTGAACCTTGAAATCAAAGAGCTGGAGAAACAATCAGACGACTTGTTCAATGTCATATTGTCCTCCACCCTGGCCCACATTGCACTACCTGTCCACCCAGGGGTCCTAAAGATTGTTAGAACACTGTGTCAGACCCCATCTTCAATTCCACCCACGTTCAAAAGAGTGGAAAAGAAGTATTTCGTCCCTGCAAAGGGGTTTGAAGATCTCTATATGCACCCACCAGCGGAGTCATTGGTCATGTCCGCAGTTAACGAGAGGGCCAGGCAGGGCCAGGTGAGTGGAACATCAAAAAATAAAGATGCCAAACAACTAGATCTCTTTGGCAGAAAGGTTTAGTCGATGGCCAGCCTACAATTCCGGGTATCCAACCACCAAGTCCTGTTGGGCAGGTACAGTTTTAATTTATGGGACTCCCTTATGAAGTTCAGGGAGGCCCTTCCACAGGAACTGGCCCTCAAGTTTGCCATGATCCTGGAGGAGGGCAAAGCGGTGGTGAAGGGTGCCCTCCAGATGGCTTGGGACACTACAGACTCAGCCACCGGGGTGGTTGCCTCGGTAGTGGCCATGAGGTGCAGCTCTTGGCTGCAGTCTTTGGGTTATCCCAATAGATGCAGGCCACAATCCAGGACCTCCCGTCTGAGGGCGCGGGGCTCTTTGAGCTCACTGACGCAAGGCTGTATGGCCTGAAAGCCTGCATTCGCTGGGCCTCCACACTACACAGTAGGCCAGAAAGCAGTTCTGGCCTCCTCCTCCTCCATCTTGGTCCTGGGGATCTTCCCAGCAGGTGTCCTACAGGAGAAAGCGCAAAGGAAAAGGGTTTAAGCACCGCTGCCCTTCGTATTCTTGCTCACCAGCTCAACCTGGCCCTTTGAAACACCATGGGTGTCAGAGACAGTGTTTTGAAGGTGTGACTGGGGACAGTGCCCCAGTCAAGTACCTGGATCCACCCTCCTGTTCTTTCCTCAACCGCCTACTCCCCTTCCAATTGGCATGGTTATAAGTGACATCAGACCGTTGGGTGCTCAACACAATATCCTTGGGCTACACCCTACAGTTCTCAACTGTCCCTCCCTTTACCCTCCCTCTTCAGAGACCCTTCTCAAGTGCAATTTGCTCAGGAGGTGGAAAACCTCCTAAGGCTGCGCGCGGTGGAGGAGGTCCCTCGTGATATGAAGGGAAAAGGATTCTACTTCTGGTATTTCCTAATCCCGAAAGCAAAAGGGGGCTTAAGACCCATCCTGGATCTGCGTTGCCTCAACAAGCATTTCAAGAACTTGAAGTTTCGCATATTCCAGGAGACTGGAACGCTGCCCTCAATTTGAATGATGCATTTTTCCATTTTCCCAGGACGCAGCCGGTTCCTGTTTGGCCAGTGCCATTTCCAATTCACGGTGCTGCTCTTTGGTCTCTCGTCAGCCCCGAGAGTGTTCACAAAGTGCATGGCACCAGTGGATGCTTACCTGAGGAGTCGGGGTGTTCAAATTTACCCGTACCTCAACAACTGGCTGATCAAGGGTCGGTCTTGGCATCAGGTGAGGCGGTACCTTGGGCTGGTTTGCTCCATATGTTGCGATCTAGGTCTATTGATAAATGAGAAAAAATCAAAGTTAGCTCCGGTGTAATGCATAGAGTTCATAGGAGCGGTTCTTGACTCTACTCGGGCCAGGGCCTTCCTCCCTAAAGCCCAATTCCGCGTGATGTCAGACCTAATCTCACATATGCAAACCCACTCTCTCACCACCGCTCACATGTGTTTGAGGCTGTTGGGCCACTTGGTGGCCTGCACTTACATGATTCGGCATGCACGGCTCCATCTCAGGCCCCTACAGGCATGGTTGGCATTGGTCTATGTCCCCAACAAACACAACATAGACCAGTTAGTCAAGGTTCCGGACCACATACTGTCGTCACTCGCTTGGTGATTGGACCCACATTGGTGTTGGAGGGAGTCCCCTTTGTGGACCCAACCCCGTCGGTCACCCTGGTTTCCGATGCTTTGGATCTGGGGTGGGAATTCCATCTGGATGACCTCGGCATGCAAGGTTGTTGGTTGAGTCATGATCACTTTTTACACATAAATGTCAAGGAGCTCAAAGTGGTAAGCCTGGCCTGTTAAGATTTCCTGCCTCATATAAAAGAGTGGTTCAAGTTCTGATGGCCAATATTGCCACTATGTTCTTTACCAAAAAGCAAGGCGGAGCCTGGTCCTCAGCCCTTTGCCAAGAAGCCATCAGGCTCTGGAATTTTCTGTGTTCAGCACGCTATTCATCTCGTGGCCACTCACCTCCCAGGGACAGGAACACTCTGGCAGATCACCTCAGCAGGACCATCTTGTCTCGCCACAAGTGGTTGCTCCATCTTGAGTTAGTCAGCATCATTTTCCAAAGGTGGAGGACTCCCCAGGTGGACTTGTTTGCATCCAGGCACAACAGAAAGTGCCATGCTTTCTGTTCGATTCGGGGGAGCTGACAGAGGCACCCTGTTGAACGTTTTCCTGCTCCTGTGGTCGGGGACTATGGTGTATACCTTCCTTCCAGTGTCATTAATTCACAGAGTTCTCATGAAGATCAAGCAGGACAGAGCAAAAGTAATCCTCATTTTGCCGGCTTGGCTGCGCCAGCACTTGTTTGGCACATTGCTGGACCTCTACAGCTCGTTACAGCTGGCCTCGTTACAGCTACCACTCTGGCCAGACCTATAGTCTCAAGACAATGGCAGACTGTTACATCCGAACCTGACAGCGTTGCACCTGATGTCCTGGCTGCTGCATGGTTGAATGTGGTTGAGCGGCTGTGCTCAGCTGGTGTCCAGGTCCTGCGGGGCAACAGAAAACCCTCTACTGGAGCAACCTTCCTGGCCAAATGGAAACAGTTTATATGCCCGACTTCAGATAAAGGCATTTGATCCGAGAGGCCCTCAATGCATTTAATCCTGGATTACCTCCTGCATCTTCAACTCCAGGGTCTGTCTCTTTCATCTGTTAAGGTCCACTTGGCCTCTATTTTGGCCTTTCATCCTCCACTCCAGAGCAGGTCAGTTTTCACCCACAACATGACGGTCAGGTTCCTCAAGGACCTAGTGTACCTATACCCTCTGTGGGACCTAAATCTTGTGCTGTCGCGACTCACGGGAGCACCCTTCGACCCTCTGGCTTCCTGATCCCTCCTCCTTCTCTCCTGGAAGGTCGCTTTCTTGGTGGCAATAACATCTTCCCGCAGGGTCTTCGAGTTTAAGGCACTTACCTCGGAGCCACCCTACACACTGTTTTACAAGGACAAGGTCCAACTTCGACCACATCCGGCCTTTCTACCCAAGGTTGTTTCGTTTTTTTATATGACTTAGGACATATTCTCATCTGTATTCTTTCCTCAACCTCATAAGTTGGCGGAGGAGCGCAGATTGCACTCGCTCGATGTCAGAAGGGTGCTAGCCTTCTACATTGAGAGGACCAAGTCTTTTCATAAGTCGCTGCAGTTACTTGTCGCAGTGGCTGACAGGATGAAAGATCATCCAGAGTCGGTCCAGAGGATCTCGATTTGGATTACTGCCTGTATCTGCTACTGCTACAACCAGGCCAAGGTGCCCCCTCCGGCGATTGTAACTGCCCAATCAACCAGGGCAGAAGCCTCTTCGGCAGCTTTCCTAGCCCAAGTGCTGATCCAGGATATCTGCAAGGCTGCCACCTAGTCGTCCGTCCACACGTTTACATCGTATTATGCGCTTATCCAGCAAGCTCGAGACGCTGCTGGCTTTGGTAATGCAGTATTGCAAGCTGTATGACTGTGAACTCCTTCACACAACTCACAGTCAACCTGTGTAACTCGTTGTCAGGGGATGTTGTGACAGCCAAAAGCATAATGGGGTTCAAAAGAGAATTAGATAATTTCATGGAGGATAGGTCCATCAATGGCTGTTTGCCAAGATGGGCAGGGATGCAACTCAATGCTCTGAGTGTCCCTAGCTCCTGACTGCCAGAAGCTAGGAGTGGACAATGGGTAATGGATCGCTCAATGATTGCATGTTCTGTTCATTCCATGTGAAACCCCTGGTATTAGCTACTGTCAGAAGGCAAGATATTGGGCTAGATGGAACATTGGTCTGACCCAGTATGGCCATTCTTATGAGATCATGTCATTGCATCATGCTTGTTATAAACAGGCCTATTTCTTGGATACACTAAAAAGGTCAGCATCCGTAGTTTAAAGGTAGAATTAAAAAGATCCCCCGAGAACAGAACAGAACCATATGTTGGGGATTGGTCCTGCTTTGAGCAGGGGGTTGGACTAGCTGACCTCCTGAGGTCCCTTCCAATCCTGATATTCTATGATTCTATGATTCATATATTGAAAGGGATGGTACCAGGGAAGGGACACTACAAGTACAAGTATAATAATAAGTTTGCCAAGAAAAGGGAGGGGAAGAGGGAGCTCCGTTGGCGTATGGAGCTAGGGGTTAGGAAAAGAAGGGGGTTTTATCGGCGTATAGAACTGTAGTTGTGGGAGGGGAAGAGGAAAACTCTATTGGCGTATACAAATAAGCCCAACTGGTGTGAAGGGGTTCGAAGTATGGTTAAACTCTATCGGCGTATAAAAATAGCCCAGTCAATGTAAAGGGCTTCAAAATATGCTTGCTTGTTTAGCCCCAATAAACCCATCAAATTGCCTGCAAACTGAACTCTGAACTGTTATTTTCCAGCAAACTAAAAACTAAAAGGGAAGAGGGAGCTGGACCCCCGTCAACACTGCACAGCAACAGTAGCTGCCTTTGATGCTTACTAGGCACAAACTACACAGTATCCACAGTGCCCTATAAAAATGGATATTTATTTTCACCGATCAGGAAAAATTGAGTATACAGTTTAAGACTCAAGGCTGATGTCAGCTTTTTCAGATGCATCTGTACTGAAAATGACGTAACCAGGGTAAACATTATAAAAATTAAACCTTAAAAGGTGAATGGCAATTTTTGGTTTCAAATATCCATACACTTTCAACTTTGATATTTCTCATCATCCACAGTCCAGAGTTCGATTAGTTAGTGAATGGAGTGAAGAGGTACTCCTAAGAGATATCATTGAAATATACTATGAATATTTGTGTTTTGACTAAGTCAGTCACATCTCACCTTTGCTGCGTCTTGATATTTGGATTTATAGTTTGTGCCATCACTCCAGGCGTAAGAACAATACAGATTTTCACATGCATTCAAAAATAATAATCCAAATTAATATGGGGGGAAAAACTACTCCCAAATCAGCCAAAGAAAAGAGAAAACTGGTACTGTCCCAATTCAGACCACTTCTTTAGAACAAAACAAAGTAAATAGTTCTTGCATTGTGCCCGGAAAGATGTCAAATTTGGGCTCTTTTAGACCAAAATTTGGGTCGGTGGTGTATGCATGTACATGTTTGATACTTTTGTTTATTTTGTTTTTAAGGCAAATGGTGCACCTATGCATAGCACAAGTTAGCACTAGAAAATCTATTTTTGTAGAGAATGAATAATTACTGTATGCAGGGCTGGTTTTGACAAGTTGCAGAAACTTTGATTTCAGGTGGCCCCAAGTTGAGAGGAGTCCTCAGGGGCCTGGGAAGAGAGGCTGTTTTGCCTATGTTCAACTCAGCTTCTCACTCCATACCTTACACAGTTTGATGTGTTGAAGTAATGTAAAGAACTATCCACCCAGATCTGCCCATTGGTTCAGATATGGAGCTGTCCAGGAGAAAGGAGAATCTATGCAACATGAACTTCATTTCCAGCACCCCTGTGCTAATCCGTGTCCAAGTACTAAGAGGAAATTAATCTTCCTGCTGGCTGCATTAACTTCTGCATAGCTCTGGTTGTGAAGGACAGGTGTGCTGCAGGTCTATCAGCTGTCCTATTGTGTATATTTTACGTTTAAAACAAACAAAAAAACACTTAAGTGCAGAGAGAGTCTGTACTTCTCAATCTTTTTTTCATTCAGATGCCGAAGTCCTTTTTCTGGCTGTCTCTGGTTAATTCTGGTAAGGAATTGTCCGCTAAGGAAGAGTCAGTGTGAAAGCACACAGTGTTTTGCAAGTGCGTAAAGGACAAAGCCCTTACTCTGAGGAACTCAAATCGAACTTGAACAAATTTAATATGTATTAAATTCAGATGCAAGATGGCATGTAAACTTTGTTAGTGATTGCATCAGATTTGTGAGGCTTCATGAATGATGTAGATTTTTATGGCAGGATTAAAAGGCTACAAAAGAAATTACTTGGTGTTAGGAATTATAAAGCTCTTCTAGTCAAAAGGGTCTTTAAAATCATTTTAAAATTGCAGTGTGGTAGAGACAAATGGAGAGGTTAGAGAGAACTGGACAGAGGGAAGGAGGAAAAATAGGAGAATAGGCAGAAATGAGAGTAGCTTTTGCCATGGTTGACTGTTGACTTTGAGCACATTGGATTCTGTTCATTTCACGGAGTCTCTTGCTGTCATTCCCAAGACTTTATTTGCTATATTTTGCACTTGAGCTAGGTGAGAAATTACTTAGATTCTGTTGTTGAGAAGGAGATGGCATTAATTGCCTAATTTGGCATTCATTCCGCAAACACAGTGGGAGAAGGGAGTCCCTATTTAGGACAGAGATTAGCCAACTCCAGGAGGCCTGGAACCTGGTCAGAAGCCTACTTGAAGTTACTGAGGGCTTTTTCATTGACTTCAATGAACTCTGAATCAGACATTTATAGCAGTATCTGCAGAAACAAATTTCTGTTAGATTGGTCAATAATACGGAAGGCAGATAATTGACTTTTCAAGATGATATGAATGAAATAAGCAAGAAGAATTGAAATCTTTTCGCTTAATATTTCAAGCAAAAAGAATGGCAGTGGATAAATTATGGCATTGGTGAAATGACTCATAGCAATTATAGCTAAACATGTCAATGGTATCTCATGCTATCAGCTATAATACATAACAATTGCATAGCATTTTACATCTTCAGAGTGCTGACAAGCATTAATGCCTGTAAAGAAAAGATGAGGTATGATGCATATATTCTGTTGTTGCCATTATTTAAGTTGTCTGTTTCATGGGGACAACTTGACTGACTTCCAAGGATGGAAGAAAAGTTGACTTCATCAGATAAAACTAAAAACTTCTCCAATTGAAGGTTAAATCAAAGAGAATCTCCTTGTAATGCAAAGCAACTCCCTGTAGAAAGTTTTCTCCGCTAAAATAATGGCCAACTGCCAGAGGAAAAAGAAATAAAAGCCTAACTGTATGTTTGTCCTTTGTGTTCTTTCCTTCTTTTAAAAGAGAATATCGATATATTAATGTGCACCATCATAAATAGTGATTATCATTAGGACAAACTATTAGACAATTCAAAGTAATGGGATCTACAAACTCCTTTCCCCTTCTCCTGTTCCCAGATCTCTGTATAATGTTACCTATGACAAAATGAATAAGGCTAGTATGAAAGCCAAAACACTCCTCCTCCTCTCCCTTCAAAACAAGAGTGCCCCAAAATGGTTTGTCACCGCCCTTTATTTTTTTACTAGATAGAATGTGAAGGCAAATTTACTGAAATAATTTGGAAAACTGTTTTGAAATGCGAATGTATAAATCTGAGACCTTCGAAATCCATTCACATGGTGTTGGTATTTAGTTTTATAAAGTGCCTTGAGCTTCAAATGGGTGTTCCAATCACAATAAATATTGTCAAAAATGCTTTTTTGTAAAATGCAATTCATACCTTACAAGGGTGCTCATTCTTCTGAGTTTGCATGGTAAATGGATCTATTTTAATTCATGTATATTTTTATGTATTGAAAAATAGAATGTGTTCAAATGTGATAATAGAATATCATTGAATATCAGGACCATTTTGAAACCTGGGTGTCTAAAATTAGGCATCCAAGTGGCATTTGTAGATCCTGTCAACTTCCATGGGTACTGAACTGAACATTTGGCAACTTATTTAGGTTCCTAATTATGGGTTTAGGTGCCTTGATTTAAGCTTTGAAGTTTGAAAATGTTGGTCAGATTTTTTTAGATCATTTTTATTAATCATTATCTCTTCACCAACAAATCAGCTGTATTTACTCATCGGTGTTAAGATTTTAGTACAAGATGATACTGATAGCAAGTTAAGATTTTCATAATTTTGAGCATAAAAAAGGTTGATGGCCTTGTGAGCAGGTAATGTTTTTTAACTTTAGTATATATTCTTGTGAGTGATTGTTGTAGAAAATAGTTTTGGAAAAGAATCTGCATTTTTGTGCTTACACAAATATCCTTTCCTCCCCTGAGAACATCCCCTGAGCTGTCTTTATTGATATTTGGAACTTGTGTTCATCTTGCCAGTGCAAATCTCCTTCAGAACTGAACAGTTAGAGTACGCAGGTTTACAGAAATGGTATTGTGTTTAGATAGTAATGGTGAATACTGAACTCCTGTGTCATTTTCTTATAGAGTAAATCTAATTTTTTTAAATGATTGAATTTCACAGGCTTAGTGAGCAGTATGTGACTTATTAGAAAACTGGACTGTTTTTCTTCAATAGTATTTAGATTTTTCAACTGGGGGCTGATCAAAAATAGCATATGTATCCTATTTCCAAATGATTGTTCTTAGTCAGTGTATATACAACTGTTGTCAGCCTATCCAGTACAATTTTGTAGTATTGCAGAGTTAAATGTAATTTAGCTTTTTATGTAACTTGAATTTTTTCCTATGATTATGAAACTGTGAACCTGTATATTAGACTGGATTAGTAATAAAACATCAGCATAATTTGATTCTGTTCCTTTTCTTCCTAGAATATTTTCCTTCTTGGATATTGTTACTTTGTGCCGATGTGCGCAAGTTTCTAAGGTAGAGTATTTGCTTTACTTGGGTCATTTTGTGCATTGGGAAGGACTATTTTATTAATTACCAGCAAAAAATGAGCTTTAGATTAGGCTCTTAGAAATCAAAGGGAATCTTACCGTTGACTTTGAGCAGTGGATAAGAAACTGAGCTCCCAATGCTGCAATCAGATATGCAGAATGAATCACTGTGTGTCTGGAGTTTTCTCTTAAGGGGTGGCGGGGTCGGGGCAAGAGATGTACAATGATACATGCTTTGTATCTGCAGAAAGAATTAGGCCTTTTTTGGCATAGTGGCATTTGCTATTTAAAGTTTGTGACTTTATAACACTATTTTTCAGAAGTATTTTGTGCTTAAAAGTCCATGTAGCTCTGTTAATATTCAACATATGTTTAAGAAGTGTATCCATGGTGTTTGCCAAATGCTGAAGGTATTAAGTAAATCTACTACTAATAGAGAAAACGGCACTCATGTAAAGACAATTGAAAAGGCATATCTAAATACATCTTTATGTTCATCTGGGTGGTTTTGCTTGAATTAAAATAAAATAGATTTTATTCTTACATGAAGTGTGTACAAAAACAAACCTTATATGCAACCAAACTACCATAGTGAACTTTTTTCTGTATTATTTCAAAAGGCAGGCTTTGAAATCTTCACTTCACTTTTTTTTTCAGTGAAATTCAAAAATTTTTTTTCTAATTCAGAACATAACTCTTTTATTCCTGCTTCCATCCCACCCTAAACTGTGATTTAATAAGCTAAGCAGCATCAATCTTGGTCAATAGCTCCAGCTAAAACCTAGGGTGCGGCAGAAAATAATGCTGATGAATCAGTAGGTGGTATTCTTCCCTCTGAGTCAGTATTGAACTGGTTGGGTAACCACGTGTCCCAGCAGTTTCTATTGAATAAGGAACGCCTTTTCACTTTCTAGCCGGAGCTGTTGTGTAGAGATGATGTGTGCTGTTTAACAGCTGCCATGTTTCACCCCAGTGGTGATGAAGAAATTTGTGTGCGTGTGCGTACTATATAATGAAATATGGTCCAATCCTGAGAGGGGCTGAATGCCTCCATTCCCATGAAAATAGGGGGGTTCAGAAGCCAGCATCTTGCAGAAGGCATTCTGCTCCTCTCAGGACTGAGCCAATAGTTTGTAAAGGTTATAAAGAATTTTGGAGTTGAAAACCTCTATATAAATACATTTATTTCAGCATTCCCAGCTCTTCCTTTTTATTCTTTGACTAGAAGCAGCTAAGTTTTAAATTCTTCTTCTTTACATACAGCTCTAATAAAAATAATTTATTGAACAATGAACTTACTAAAATTGCTTTAAATGATGAGGTTAAAATTCTGCCATTATACTGTGTATGCATGTGGCTTGCATTTAAGTCAATGTTCATGCACGTATCCATGGGCAGAATTTGGCCCTTACAGTCTGAAAACATGCAATCCCAGGATTTAAAAGAATCAGTCCAGCAAAATCTGTTTTTAGCAATCTACTTTTTCATAAGCCTCAATGCCTAAATTACTTTTGATTTACATACAAAATAATGCATTCTGAAGGAATACTTGTGTCATGTCTGTGATTTCAAGACACTCATACTATAGTGATGAGGGGAGGGCTATTAAGTACCTGATAGAGAAGATTTATTAAACATATGTATGTTTTTTCTAGGCATGGAATGTCTTGGCTCTGGATGGAAGTAACTGGCAAAGAATAGATCTTTTTAACTTTCAGACAGATATAGAGGTTAGTACTATAGTTTTTTTTTTTTTTGTCTTTACATTGGATGTTAAAAGGATAAACTGTCTTAATTATCCCAGAGACCTTATTCACAGTACAAATATCTCAGTCTTAAAATACAAGATGGTAACGCTGTGAAGGAACAGGTAGAAAAAGCAGATAATTGTATTTGTCTCACTTTTTACCTTGGAATTGTATCTGAGTTTTGATTTTCAGCTAAGTGACAAATAATTTATTTATTTTGGTTTAAGTAATTCATGTGCACACATTGTTCACAAAAGGTATGGGATTGACTGTTCTGGAGACTCAAGACTTCTGTTCATAAAACAGGTATCATACGGACAGTGAAAATGTCCCTCTAAGGTTCCTCAGTCTTGACTGAGACTCTCAGAATTACTTCTGGGAGTGAGAGGGTAGTTTAATTTCCATGTCTGTTGGCTCTCTGGCCTCTCAGCTGAGAGCGCCATTTACAGTACAGACCCGTTTACGCGCGGATGTCGGGAGTCAAGCCATCATGACCGCATGTTAACAGACTGTGGGTTAAGAGGGCCATGCTGAAAAAAGTGTCTCTGATTCACCTAGAAAAAAACGCTGTTGTTTTCTGCTCTTTCTGGCTCGCACTTTTTTTCTTTCTTATGAAGTCTGTCATTCGCCGCAGATGAATGATTTAGATATTTTCCACATTTTGTGCCTCCATAAATCTTACAACAGTTTCTACAGCACTAAGGGCTTCTGTGGGCGAAATTTTGACCTTTTCAACGACATCCTCGCCATCACTTTTGTTGTCTGACGTAGTCTCGCAGCCCGTTAATATTTCTTCCTCGGACAGAAATTCTGAAGTTGTGCAATCTTCATCCATCTCCAGCCACTCAGAAATGATTTTCAGCAACGTATCCAAACTAAAATCTTTTATCATTTGAAAGAGAAGTTTACCGTTATCCTCTTTTGTCTGTGTGCATGTTTGTAGGACGTCTTCTTCCAAAAATCCTTCAAAGTCTGGCTCTGAATCAATGCCACTGCTGGAGTTTTCCGAGTCTGAGCCATCTTTGACAGAAAAGGCATCACTGAGAGCCTTCATCGTCCCAAACTTTTTTAACTAAATAAATAATTTCTTTCATGTTTAACGGTTTCAGGAATTCAGAAATGCCTGAAGATGTGCATGACACGATCGCCAAAATCAGTTCCTGTCGATAATTGTTTTTAAAATTCTGAATAATGCCCTGGTCTAAAGGTTGAATTTTTGATGTTGTGTTGAATGGTAGGTATAGCACTCAAATTTTTCCATCACTCGATACCAGTGATTTGGCTGGAGGATGGGCTGGACAATTGTCAAATGCAAAAGTGCTTTGGCTTCGAGTTTCTTCGATTGCAGATGCTTACAAACAGCTGGAACAAAGCTGTTGTGGAACCAGTCTTCGAAAATGTGTCTTGTCATCCAAGCATTTTTGCTGTTAGCATATATTACTGGCAGTTTGGCTCTGTTGAGGTGATTAAAGCAGCAAGGGTTATGACAGCGGCCAACGAGAAGAGGGGCAAGCGTATGGCTGCCCATCTTATTACTACAAAAAAGAAAGAGTCACACGATCTTTTATCTTCTTAAATCCAGCTGTTTTCTGTGTCTCGTAATTAAAGGCTAAAGTTTTATCAGGTAGCAGTTTTGCAAATAAAGCTGTTTCATCACAATTATAAAGTTCTTCTTCATGGTAGTCTTCGTTTTGTAAAATAGATTTTAACTCAGCAGGAAATGCGTTCGTGGCCGATTCATTGGCTGATCGGCTTTCTCCAGAAATCGATACCTGCACTATACCATGATGCTTTTTAAAACAAATTATAAACCCCTTGGTGGCTTGGAATGATTCATCCCCCGTTAAATTTCCAAATTTTGTTGCTTGGGCTTGAAGAATTGGCCCACTTAGCGGCATTCCTTTCAGCCTTTTCTGAGCAAACCACGTGTGCATGGCTTTGTTTATTGTGGGTTTTGCTGAATAGTGCGCACATTTTTGCTTAAGCCCCGTGGCAGAATCGATATTTTGTACAAAGCCATTCAGTTTAGATTAGTTTTTTAGCCATCCTCGGAGAGTAGATTCGGCAATCTCAATATCTTTTGAAACTTTGACCTGGGTTTCTCCGCTATTTACTTGATCTATTGCAGCTAGCTTTTCTTCTACAGTGTAGGAACGCTGATGCTTGCCCTCTGCCATTATATTAGGCCTCCCCTTAAAATTTTCTAATGTATGTAACAAAAAAAGACCTCTTCTGAATGTTTTTAGTGTTGAGAGAAATTTAGGAACCAATCCTGTGGAAAATTACTTCACTGACACATTAATGGTATATTTACTGAGTCATATTAGGAATTAAAACCTAGAAGAAAATAGTCTCATTCTCCTCTGGCATTCTTGCCCCATATTTAAATTCGTCTTATATGAATAAAATCTATATGGTAATCATTGGATAAATTTTGCTAAACATTGTCCAAACATACAAAGCATAGAAATTCACTAATTTAACTTAGAGGTAAATTCTGTCAACAGCACTTTGAAACTTCATTGTCAGCTTCTTTTTGGTACTTTAAAAGCCAACAATAGATGTTGCTTATTAAGAGGATCTGTACTGAAGTGGAGAACAGATTCCAGAGCCTGCAAACATTTAAACATATCTGTACAGGTTGGGAGGGATTAACTGCTACTCCTGTTTATTTGCACATAGAAGGCTGAAAATATTTTTGTTTCTTATTTGCTGAGCAGTAATAAATGTATTTTAGAACTATGAACTTTCTATCTGATAAACGTATATGATGCTTGAAGATTCTGTTTTTTAGAAGGATAGTACTGGATTATTATGCTTTTGGTTTGGGACATACTTTTTTCATATGCTATAGTTTTTCTAATTCCTTGATTATATATATAATGGATTTGTACCATAACCTATGTGCTACAAGGCAGTATTGTGTTCTTGATGTGTCCTGGGACAACCATGTTATAACCTGGTTGCAGGATGTAGTTGATTTTCAGTATAGATTATCCCTTTATCATTTAGATTTAGAACAATACAGTGGCTGCTATACTTTGAATTTCAGCTCAATAGTAATTTAAATTTACCTTTTAATTCATTTATTCACTGTTTATCTAAGGCACACTAAAAAAACTTTTTAAAAGTAGTTTTAATAGAATATTAAACAGACACCCACCCAGGGCCAGTGATCTCAGAAGAAGAAATGCAGCTCTTTTGATGTCTTTCCATCTCAAAACAGCATCTGTTTGGATTACTGTGTTTGAGGACCACAAATTGCAAAGTCCCTGTACACACGATCTTTTTGCTCAGCATAACTTCACAATATGCCCTTGTTGGCATCATATACACCATCGAACAATATCAAAGACTTGAGTCTGCCATTGGGTTAAGATAGTACACTGTTTTTTAATGTATAAAACAAATATACATATTCCTCTTGTATACATAATACCAGAGGAAAAAAAATAGACTACCTTACCTTTATAAGCGTCTGTCTTAAGGATTTATCAATCTTATGCCAAAGAGTGTGTGCTGGGGTGTGGTGCTGAATGCTAGCTGGCGATGGTGAGGGAATTGCACTTTGCTGGTCTCATAAACAAACATCAGGAAAAAAGTAAATTTAAAATAATGCGCCAAAATACCTCATGTTTTATTCAGGGCGTTTAATTCTTAATACTGAAACTGCCTGTCTGTTTTTAAATACATTTGAAGACAGTGACGGATTAGCTACTGGGTCAACAGGGCCTGTTCCCAGGGGCCCCGGCCAATTGGGGGCTCCGGAAAAATGGGCTCACCTGCACCCCAACCCACTCAGCCTGTCTGGCGCTCCTGCCGGGAAATGGGGGTAAGCCCCCTGTGCCCCAACCCTGCTCCCTGACAAGAGCGCAGTGCAGGTGGGGGAAGTCCCCGTGCCCCAACCCCACTCCTCGGCAGGAGCATTGGTTGGGCGGAGCAGGGCAAGTCCCCGTGCCCCAACCCTATTTCCCTGGTGGAGGGACTGCAGGCAGAAGGGGTGGGGAGGGGCCGCCACTTGCTCTGTCCCTGGGCCCCACAAAAGCTTAATTCACCTGTTTACAGATCATCACTGCAGCATAGTCTTTCAAAGGGGCCTTAATTCATCCTCTAAGCTTGTGCCAAGCAAATTGACTAAAACTGTGGAAAAGAATAGAATTATCAGACACGCAGCTGAACATGATATGTTGGGGAAGAGTCAGCACGGCTTTTGTAAAGGGAAATCATGCCTCACCAATCTATTAGAATTCTTTGACCTCTGTGAATTGAGCCTGCGGCGTATGGGAGCTACAAGGCCCCCCGCTGCCCGTGGTGCCTGGGAACTGTGCGGGCCCCAAGCTCCACGCCGCTGCATGTGGCGGGGTTGCCCCAGACTTCCCAGCCACCGTGGACGGCAGGGGTGTCCCGAACTTGGAGCCACAAGCAGTGGGGGACCCCCCCAAGGTGGTGTGGGGACCCCCCCAACTCCCCATTTTGTCATGCATGTTTTTAGTAAAAGTCACAGATAGGCCACGGGCTTCCATGAATTTTTCTTTATTGCCTGTGACCTGTCCATTACTTTTACTAAAAATATGCATGACAAAAACTTAGCCTTACTCATAAATAAGGATACATTTTAGTCACAGATATTTTTAGTAGAAGTCATGGACAGGTCACGGGCAGGAAACAAAAATTCATGGACCATGACCTGTCCATGACTTGTACTATATACCCCTAACTAAAACTTGGGCTAGGGGGCTGCGGGTGCTCTGGGGGAGCATCCAGGAGCTCCGCACGTTTTGGAGGAGGTGGCCCGGAACCACCTGCTGGTGCTGGGGGCGGGGGCAGGCTGCGGCATGCAGGCTGGGACCCCTGCTGGTGCTGGGAGGCATGGTTGGCAGGGCTGGCAGGTTCCCTGCCCAGCTCCATGCAGCTCCCTGGAAGCAGACAGCATGTCCCTGCAGCTCCTAGGGGGAGGGAAGGCTAGGGGAGCTCCATGTGCTGGCCCCGCCACAAGTGCCGTCTCCGCAGCTCCCGTTGGCTGGGAACTGCAGCCAAGGGGAGCTGCAGGGGCGGTGCCTGCAGGCAGGGGCAACATGCAGAGCCCCCTGACCCCTCCGCCTAGGAGCTGCAGGGACATGCTGGCCACTTCTGGGGAGCCCCTCCCCGAGGTAAGCATTGCCCCGAATCTCAAGCCCCTGCCCCTGCCCTGAGCCCCCTCCCACAGCCAAACTGCTGCTGCTGGCCCAGGGGCTGCCTGAGCCCCAGAGCCAGTCACACTGGCTGCTGCAGAAGTCACAGAGGTCATGGAATCCGTGACTTCCGTGACAGACACGCAGCCTTCCTCATAAATGTTCTGGAAAAGGGCATAAATAGGGAGGTGACGAAGTTTGAAGACAGTACAAAATTACTCCACATAATGCAGTGGTGGTGTAGCTGTGTTGATCCCAGGATATTGGAAAGGGAAGATGGGTGAGGTAATATATTTTATTGGACCAACTTCTGTTGGTGAGAGAAACAAGCTTTCAAGCTTACAGAGAACTCTTTTTCAGGTCTGGGAAACTGACTCAAAGTGTCACTGCCAAATACAAGTATTTGAACAGACTGTTTAGCATAAGCAGATAACTCACATTTCAAGGGATTATTCAAGGTGAAGAGGCCTGTTAACACTCCTCCATTTATAGGGAGGAAAGGGAAGGGGAGAGGAGAGACATAACTGGGGGTGGGAGTTGTTGGTGGGTTACAGTTTGTTGTAGTAAGTCATAAACCCAGTGTCTCTATTCCGTCTATGATTTTTAGTGTCTAGCAAAGTTATGAATTTAAGCTTTCAGGCTCATCTTTTGAAAGTGTTGTGCAGGTTTCCTTTTAGGATGAGGACTGATAGATCAGGTACAGAGTGATCACTTTATGAAAAGTGTTCACCCACAAGTGACAGTGTTTTTGTCTTTTATCAGTTTTCTGTGTGAGTTCATTTGAGAGCATAGTGATTGTCTGGTCTCACCCACATAGTTGCTATTGGGGCAGTTAGTGCCCTGGATGAGGTACACCAAATGCTTTGATAAGGATGTGTCGGACCCATGGATCTTGAAAGGTGTGTGTGGGGGGGATGGGGCTGTTGATCGTTGTAGCTGTGGAGATATGTCTGCAGGGTTTGCATCTGTTGTTCTGGCAGGGTGTGGTGCCACTTTGAGTTGATGTGTCCCTCTCTGGGTGGAGCTTGCTTCTGATGATGAGCTTGGAGAGATTAGGGGTTGTTTGAAGGCCATACTTGATGCAGACCCCATCCTGAAAGAAAATTTTCCCTGAACCCCCTCTTCTGAACTGTTCACCTTAGAAAAGAGACTAAGAGGGGATTTGCTAGAGGTCTATAAAATTAGAAATGGTGTGGAGGAAGTGTTGTTATCCCTTTACATAACCCCCCCCAAAAACAGGGGTCCCCCAATAAAATTCATATACATAAGGAAGTACTTCACACACTGCACAGTCAATCTGTTGAACTCGTTTCCAGAGGATATTGTGACGGTCAAGTTTAACTGGATTCAAAAAAGAATTAGAGAAGTTCATGAAGGGTATGTCCAATCAACAGCTATTAGCCAAGATGGTCAGGGATGCAACCCCATGTTGTGGGTGTCCCTAAACCTCTTGACAGCCAGAAGGTGGGAGTGGTCAACAAGGGATGGAATCACTAAATAATTGCCCTGTTCTGTTCGTTCCTTCTGAAGCATCTGGGCATTGGCCACTGTTAAAAAACAGGATAGTCCACTAGATCAATTAGTGGTCTGACCCAGTATGGCCATTCCGATGTTTTCTTGTCTAAGCTTTTGTGTATCCAGATTGGGTAGTTAGACATACCAGATTTGTGCAGACAAATACGGTTTTTACATATGCAAGTTTAGTCATGAAAATTCGTGTGCAAAATTTCAGGTAAGTCTTTAGAATATATTTTTGAAAGTTTGTCCCACAAGGCAGTAATTATAGCTAGTCGTGTTAAAAATCATGTGGATATATTTAAATTTGTAGATCCATAATCTATACTTTGAGGCCACTAATGAAGTGGGACTGTATTTCAAGAAGAACTATATGTTGCCTTTCTCTTATCTGAAAGATATTTTCAATACAGAATCAATAACTGATGCAACATATTTTTAATAACTTTCATCATGAGGCAACTTTTAGTATGAGGTTTATAATTCAATTTAAGCATTGTACACAATGAGCACTCTGGGGCCATGTCATTATGACCTGTTGGTTCACAACTCTGTGGCCAACCATATACAACGTAGTTGGTAATATTTTGAACATTCCTAAAACAGTTGGGTTTGGAAAATTTAAAATATATTTTTATTTGTGCATCTTTTAACTTTAGATTAAATCTGAAATATTATTGTTCTGGAGCTTTTTCTTCAATAATTACATGTTACAGTTGGCATTTGTGCATTTTCGTGGTTTATGTATCTACACTATATTCCGTTTATTTTGGTGATGTTTTTTCTTCTTTTCATTAGAGGTAATTAGCTTCAGTTAGGAAGCAGTTGTGACTAATCAGAGCCTAGATTAAAAAATCACAGCATCTCAGGAAGTGTATTATCAAATTTAGTTTGTCGTCTTTACTCTAGAAATCGTATAGAATTTAAACATTCTGTTACTTAACAATGAGAAATGATGCCTCATAATAGAGCAAAATGTTTTCACATAATGTTAGCCAGTACATTTGGATTAGCAGTGAATAATAAAATATTAAAAATACTGTATTTGGGGAAGTTGTGTGTTTGCCCGTATTTCAGTATAACTTCCTTTCAAGATAGAGAAGGAACATAAAACCTTTGTGTATTTGATCTGCTCTAATTTTAAAATGTTTTGTTTTTAAAAATGCTTTCTTTTCTTGTGCACTTAAATATACATTTGTTTAATAAATAAAATGATCAATTTTGTAATTATATTTATTTTGGCTTCTATAGTTATTAAAGTTTTAATTGCTCCCTTAAAATTATTCCACTTAGTAAGTACTTAGCAAAGTGGTGGTGTGGTCAACAATATATAATGCTTCTGCCTTTTGGTATAAACTAATGTAGGGTTCTCAAACTTCATTGCACCGCGACCCCCTTCTGACAATAAAAATTACTACACGACCCCAGGAGGGGGGGACCGAAGCCTGAGCCCACCCGAGCCCCAGCACCCCAGGCTGGGGGCCAAAGCTGAAGCTCTAGGGCTGCAGCCCTAGGCAGGCAGGGGGCCTGTAACCTGAGCCCCGCCATCCAGGGCTGAAGCCCTTGGGCTTTGGCCCTAGGCAGTGGGGCTTGGACTTCAGCCACAGGTGGTGGGGCTTGGGCTTGGGCTTCAGCCCTGGACTCCAGCAAGTCTAACAGCAGCCCATGCCCATTAAAACAGGGTTGAGACCCACTTTGGGATCCCAAACCACAGTTTGAGAACCGCTGAACTAATGTATCGCCCTCCTCCCCACTAAAAAAAAAAAATCAGGGTGGAAGAGAGGGGTGTAATACCATAATTCTCTTTAAGGGGCATTTTTTAACGGTAATGCTATTTTCAGTCTGCATGTTGAATCATACCATTCAGTTGAGAGACATGAATAAATAGTGTTCTGGAGCAAATGCCTGTAAGTTTAGAAATGCAGAGAGGTGTATAAAGTATGTGTATCTTTGAGGACTTAAACCTAAGCTTAGCAGTAATAATCAGATTTTGTAAACACAGGTGTGAGCCCCATAGTTAAGCTGACCTAACTCCCGCAGTAGATGCGGCTAGGTCAAAGGAAGGATTCTTCTGTCGACCTAGGAACTGCCGCTTGGAGAGGCGGATTAGCTACAGTGAAAAAATCCCTTCTGTTGCTGTAGGAAACGTTTACCATGTGGCATTACAGGAGCACAGCTGCAGTGCTGTAGTGTAGACAAGGTCTTAAATATATAATAACTCAATGAGATGACTAATGTGCATTAGTGTTTGCAGGATTGGGGCCTAAGTGTACAAATATCTGTTTCAAAAAACTTTGTTTCAGCAATATATTACCGTTGAGTTTTGCTGAAGCAAATAGTAGTTCTTTTCACCAGATTGCCTGAAGTCTCAGTCCAAAACCACTGAAGTGAGCGGGAGTTTGGCCATTTACTTCAATTGGAGTTGGTACAGATCTTTAGTGAGAAGTACTTTTTTCCTTACATACTTTAGAAATCTCCTTCTGGAGGAGGATGGCAGGGGTGGGAACTCAGCATTGAGATTTCGTATTTGTTTATAATATTAGGTGTGTCAAAACAGCATTTATTAAAACTTTACTTTTATATGGTTTAAGGGTCGTGTGGTGGAAAATATTTCCAAAAGGTGTGGTGGGTTCCTGAGACAGCTTAGTTTGAGAGGATGTCTTGGTGTTGGAGACTCCGCTTTGAAGTAAGTAATCTATCCACAACTTGATTTAGACATCTTTGTACAAATCTTTCTGACTTAATGTAATCACTCAATGTGAATTCCAGTTTGGGCAGAGAATAGTTAATATTTTCTTGAAATGAATTAAGTAATGAGAAGAGTGAGAGATCATTTTTAGTTTTCCCAGCTATTACTGATTTTGAATATTTTAAATGCTTAACAATGGAACATATTTCTGCTGACAAGTTGTTTGCACCTGGAAAAAAAAAAGTTTTCTGGAGTAAGTATTCAACAAATTCGTGGTGAACAGTTTATTTCTTTCCTTTTCATGACTAGTCTTAAAAGATAAACTGTGTTTTCTCAATAGAAGCCTTGTTGCTTTTAAATAGCTAAGCCATATATAGAACCAACCAAATTTTCTTTTCAACATAAAAAAAAGAGTTGGCAAGAAACAATGCATTCTTTTCAAAATGAAAAACCCATACTAGTAACAGAATTTCTTTATAAAGAGTAGGGGAAAAAACAAGAAGCAACCAATTTTTCTGTTTCAAATAGAACATGCTCTGCTTTGTAAAACAAAGTTATTGCTGGAATCAGTCAAAAATTTCCTATTTAAAATGAAAAATTATGTTGGAATCAATAAAAATATAAAACTTACAACAAAAATCATGTAGGAACAAAACAACGTCTTTTAAGGAAAAAAGCCATGTTTTATAAAAGGAAAGCTTGTTTTCCAGAGCATAAAAAGGAAAGGAAAAGACCAGTTAAACCTAACATTAATATTCTCTATGAAGATGTCTGGAAACTTTTTCAACCTTTACAACTGTTTTAAAAACTGAATAACTTTATAATTTACTAAAATATTCTCAAGAGGAAACCTTAGTTTTTCCTTATTTTTTTTTTCCAGTGAGAAGCTCTTATCCTTCTGGAATAACTTACTTTATGTCAATTACCTGCACTGTAACTTTGACATCTTAGTGTGCTTCCATTTGGATGAGCCGTGAGGCCCATAGCAGAGAAGTGAGATGGGCCATAATTTCATTTAAGAGTACTTAAATAACCTCACTGAGTCTCTTCAAATCCTGAGGCTGGTTTAGTCTTTTTTCAAATGTTGGGATTTGTTGAGAGAATCAGGTTCCCTACCATGCCCGCCCCTTCCCTGTTATGAATACTAACAGTGTTGACATTTATAACTGTTTATTTGTGGTTCAGATTACAGGCAGGTGCTGAAAAGATGTATGAGGTTATACAGATAAATTAAAGAAGTACACAGAATATTCATGAGCTCATTCAAGTAAATGATGCAAACAGGAAATAACAGAGAGTTAGATGACATGGTTTACATGCTGGTGGCCCGCGTACCCTAGTGTTTCCACAGTGACTACCATTGGTGGAGCTGCACTGGTGACTGCAACTAGTGGGAAAAGGAGTAGTCTGTATACACTCCAAGTCAGAGAAAATCCAGTAAATAGTAAGTGATCTAAGCTTTCTTTAGGGAAATAGTTAGGAAGTGCTGTTCTGTTTTCAGATCTGCTTTCTCACCCCTTTTGTTTTACCATGCTTATGTTAAAAATAATTCCCAGTCACTGAAAGAGGTGTCAGATGCATAAATATTGCTTAGTTGAGGTACCTGTATCCACACATGGGTTTTGCAGGACACAATTTTCCCAATAGGTTTACTATTCCTACAGTTTATTGCAGACTGGAGAAAATGTTGAGAGTAATCTACAGAAGTCTCGTTTGTCTCATAAATGTAAGTTTCCCTCCAGTAAATACTTAAACTTTGGAATAGCCGTTTTGACGATTCAAGTGGAAACTATCAACCATATAACTACCAGCTGTTTCTTCTCTCCCCCAACCCCCTTGTTTTCAATCCACATTGGAGAGCCAGCAACTATTACCAGCGGTGTGTGTAGTTGCATCTGTTAACCAAGGCAAAACTCCAGGCAGAGCTGTTCTTGTGTGTGTGCCTCCAACTGTGCCCATAAAATTAATAAAGTTGGAGGAAACCTAGATATAAAAATACTGTTCTCAAAGGCTGTGTAGCTGTACATTTTCTTTTCATCTGTGCAGTCTGATATTTATGTATTTCCTCCAGGTAATTAGGGTAATGTTCTATACAGGTTTTTAACACGATAGTGACAACAATCATCTTTACAATTCAGACCCAGCTGATGGTAGTACTTCATCCAGTTGCATATATTATAGTTTATGAATGACCAAAGTATAGGTCTAGGGGACCTACATGGATAATCCAGTAGCTTCAGGGCCTCATCCTGTAGACTGCTGGGCATCTTCACTTCCCTTTGACTTAGGAAGGATCGGCCCCTAATGTGACCCATTTGAGGATTCAGTAATACAACAGAAAAATGAGTGATCCTCTGCCCAGCGGCTTAACTAGAGTCAAATATCCAAATGTGGTGATACTTGCTCTCTCCTATTCCTGTTAATGTTTTGAGTTAATAGGTGTAAAGCAGGACAGATCTAGGAGACAACAGAAGTAGACTTCTCCCTAAAATCAAGTTTGAGGGAAAATGATAGGAACTACATTGGTTTTGCCAGTTAACAGAGACAAAAACTTACAAAAGAACTCTGGCAAAAGAAAGAAGCAGCCCCTGTGACAATTTGATCTGAAATTTACTTTGTGGCCCACATCTCAAGGTTGTTGGCTGTTTCTGTATTTTAGAAGAGGTTGAGGGGAGAGTGCGCTCTAGTGGCTCAATTATAACTTACTCCATATAAAATTTCATTAACTTTTTATTGCTGTTTTAGGACATTTGCACAGAACTGTAGAAACATTGAACATTTAAATCTAAACGGATGTACAAAAATTACTGACAGGTAGGTGAAAAGCTTTTTTCATGTGATAGTGAAATTTGAAAAGAGAAGTAGCTGAAGATATTTTTAGAGTGTCTGCTGTTTTGCAGCACGTGTTATAGCCTTAGCAAATTCTGTTCCAAGCTGAAACATCTGGATCTGACATCGTGTGTATCTATTACAAACAGCTCTTTGAAAGGTTTAAGGTAAGAATATTTATTCATGTTAAAAAACTATTTTGAAGAACATTTTACTGAAATCACAAATTTCTCAATATGTCTTGAAACTTAATACTATGTATCAGCCTCATATATGCACTATACCTAGCATTTCTAAAGATGTAATGTATAGTGCTTATGTGTGGTCTTTTCCCATGTCTTTTCTGTAGAGCCCTGACACAGTTCTCCATCATGAATTTGTAACACCATGTTTCATTTGGGTTTTTCACTGTTATCACCATTCTAAGGTTGGATTTAACTTTATGCATTTTTTTAAATTCTCCCAGTGAGGGTTGCAGAAATCTGGAACATTTGAATCTTTCCTGGTGTGATCAGATTACGAAGGATGGTATTGAAGCACTGGTGAAAGGGTGCAGTGGACTAAAAGCACTGTTTCTTAGAGGTTGCACACAGGTACATAACTGCTTGCGTGTCAAGATAATCCTTTAGGAGTACACTTTATATTTTGGTATTTTGAAAACCTCCCTGAATTTAGATGATGATGTTTTTGTTTTAGTGTCTTTTTGTTTTTAACACTATAAGGTGTGTACATTTGTAGTGCTTTTAACTTTTAATGTCTTTCTTGCTATTTTTTTTCATTAATACAGTTGGAAGACGAAGCACTGAAACACATTCAAAATCACTGTCGTGAACTTATAATCCTGAACTTGCAGTCATGCACAGTATGTATTTTAAGCTTTGAAAGAGTCCATTCTACTTTTATAGCACCTTTTATCTAAGGATCTCAAAATGTTTTTCAGACATTGATGAATTCAAGTCTTATGCTTTTGCATAGTTGGGACAGCACGTTTCTACAAGTCACAGAATATTTCAGTCACAGTGTTGATAAAATAGCTGAGTGGAACATGGCCTGTGCTGCCTGGAGGCCATAAACCAGCTGAATATTTCCACAGCTGAATGAAGATTTGGAACCTTTGGCTTTCCATTATTTTTAGTTGTAGATAGCTTTAGCTTTTAACTAGTAACTGGAATCAGTCAACTTCCATGGATTGTATACAATCAAAGTAACCATGCAGTCTTACTGATGTTATGTTATCCTGTTCTTCCAGGCCCCAAGCCCCAAAGTCTGTCATCTGTGGTCCATTTTTAATTGTAAGTTCTTTGGGCAGAGACCATGTCTATGAGGTGCTAAACACATTCTTGTGTGCTGGATAGTTTAAAAAAAAATATCTAGTAGCATTACAGCTGCTAGATTATGTCAGGACAGTCCTTGATAGCAGGAGAGAAAAGCATATATTCTCAACATAATGTTGCTCATTTACCTATGAATGGAAATTGCTGCTGTTTATCTAATTCAGTGCATCCCACACTGCACTGAAAATATATTTGTTTGATGGTATCATTTTATAAGCCTGATTTACTCCAATCTAACTCTGTAAGATGGGGGACGTCTCCTTTTTGCCTGAAATTTCTAATGGTTACTTTCAGAGAAGAGAACTGAAAAAAAAAAAAAAGAGAGAGAGAAACGGGAGGTGAATTGGCTCATCCGTTCTTTGGTTACAGAACTATGAAAAACTGTAGTTTTTTACTTTTGAAAAAGTTTTCTGCTGTTTATTGCAAGAGCATATCACAAAAACTACTTGGTCTGAAACCTTCAAATCTGTTTTATTCATTATTCCTCAATGAGTACTCCAGCATGGGACCATTTGTATTAAGGTTTGATGGGAAATTGTGGACTTATTAGATGCTAAAGTCTTAAATATCTTAGAACACTGCAAACATTATAAGCTATATTAGAAGTCTTGCAGTAGTTAAAAACTTTGTGAATGCAGAGCTTGTGCCTTCCATGAGATGAATGTCTAGGTTGTGACGGTGAGGCAATTTCCATTACAATCCTTACTTCTTTCAGTCTCTAACTTTCTTAAAAAACAGCAAAAACAACTTATCCATTTCTTCTTGAAGTTTTGCATGCTTATTTTCTTTAAAGGTCCAGGTTGGAAATGGAGCTTTTCTCCTTTTTTATTTGCCATATAAAGGAGGTCTGAACTTTTTTTTTCTGTTTGAATCTGATTTTGCTGCAGGACCTCTGGGAGGTCTCATAGTTGTTTATTGTGAACTCTAACATCTTAACTGAAGGGACAAGGGTATAGAAGCTTTTAACAATCTTTCTGCATCTAAAATGTTAGTCACATAATTAGATGTTACTACAACAAAACCCAAGAAGTCTGACTAAGAATCTGTCCCTCTCAGTTGCTCAGCTGCTAAACATTCAGTGTCTAAACTTTTGTGATATCACCGTTCCACTATTTCTTCAGCCTATATGGGATCTGAATTCAAACTCAAAAATAATTCAGTATTCTTTGGCAATCTGGCTTCTAAAATGGGACCCTCATAATTGATTTTTTTGTCCTCTGTAAGATTTAATGCATAGGACTATTTTTTAAGATTGGGTGGCTAATTTGACTATTTGAACTTCTGGAGTTCTGCAGAATGTAGAGATTCTTCAATTGCTGCTTGAAGAGTTGGGATAACCTTTCTAATCCAAGAGGTATGCTTCAAAGAACTTAAAAGCTTTGCATTCAAAAGCAGAATAAATAAAATTTATAAAACTAAATTTGATTGAATGAATATGCATTCACCACAAGTGTTTAGAAGCTTCATGGAATAGTTTCTAAGCTTCATAAATCAAATATCTTTAGTTCAAGTAGCATAATACATCCGCAGAGATTGTAAACCTCAGTAAGACAAATATTCTGATTCAAGGAATTAAGAAGCTTCACAAAACAATGGGCCAGATCCTGGGATGTGGCTAGCCTACATGGAGCACCAGTTTGGGGGCCTTACCTGGTCTTGATGTAGCTCTGTGCAGGCTGGTCCCTCAGCAACTGTTAGACTAGCTCAGTGGTCTCCAACCTTTCTACTCACAAGATCACTTTTTGAATTTAAGTGCAACCCAGGATCTACCCCGCCCCTTCCCTGAGGCCCTGCCCCACTCACTCCATCCTTTCCCTCTCCGTCACTCACTCTCCCCCCACCCTCACTCACTCAGTGGGCTGGGGCAGGGGGTTGGGGTTCAGGAGGGGGTGTGGGCTCTGCCCTGGGGTCAAGGGGTTCGGCATGTGGGAGGGGGCTCCAGACTGAGCCTGGGGCAGGGGGTTGGTGTGCAGGAGGGGATGAGGGGTGCAAGCTCTGGGAAGGAGTTTGGATTCAGGAAGAGGTACATGGCTCTGCACGCTGCCCCTCTCTGCAGGCACCATCCCCGCAGCTCCCATTGCTCATAGTTCCCCGTTCACGGCCAGTGGGAGCTGCGGGGGTGGTGCTTGCAGGCAGGAACAGCACACAGATTCCCCTGTCCCCTCTCTCCCCCGGGGCCGCAAGGGAGTGGGGCTGGGGCAGGCAGGGAGCCTGCCGTAGTGACAGCTCCGCTGCACTGCCGGACTTTTAGTGGCCAGAGATCGTGATTGACTGGGAGAGTCTCCAGGATGTACCAGTCGATTGTGATCGACTGGTTGGTGACAACTGGACTAGTCTGAATTCTGTGCTAACTTACACTAGGTTACAACAGCCACAGGGGGCCCCAAAGTGCTGCTGAAGATCCAGTGTAGTGCATGACATTCCATGCCCGCTCATCTTCTCTGCTGTATTAGTACTTGAAAGTATGAGTTTTATAAGAGCCCCTACGTTGACTCTGTCACTGGAAGATTACCTTTACAGTAGGGTAATTCTCCGTAAGCTGGTTGTCAATTTTGGGGCATATTGGACTGATGGTTTTGCACTGCTTTGAAGAATCTGGCTCAATAGCTTACTGCTATGAAGCATGTTCTCAGAGGTACTGGTGCAGCCTGTTGCTTACATGGTTCACAGGTTAGCACTATGGAGCTTACTAAACTCAGAAGTGCGATCCATCCCTAACAAGATTTGCAGGTTCATTTTTGTGGTTCTTGGAAGTTAGCATGGCATTGACTTGGTAATAAAGTGAACTGGCATTGCCCATGGAGATTATTATTATACCTCATATTCAAGAGGTATTGTATTCAGAATTTATATGGTCTGTGGATTGCAAACATCTTTATGAGCACTGTGGATTTAATTATGCTCTTTCATGAAAAGGAACTAGGTGCTGTGAAATCTTGGATAATTTCAGAGAGAGGGGGTTTGGTTTACAAATTAATGTAGGATTTAATGTATCCTTCTCCAGTGGTCACCGAGTCAAGTTCAATTATCTTCTTACTACTGTCACAATAATATCATTTTCAAAGACAAAAATAAGAAAAATTCTAGATCGTTGGCGCCAAGTAAAATAGTAGGAGCCATTCAGTCAAGAATTTAAGATATACGCTCTTGCCACAATGCCAGAAGGTGCAGGACCAATATTAAGTCTAAAATGGTTCAATATGTCTATCAAATTAAAATGGTTCAAGATGGAAACTCTAAAATCTATTCTCCTGTCTGTGGATCCAGGGGGATTTACATCAGGTGTAGCTATGAGGTGTACCTGTTTTTTAATCTGCTAGTATTCTGGAATCATGAAAACTGCTTCAGGTTTTCAGATGGGAAAATATAGTATATTACCAATGCATATCTTTCTGGGCTGTGCTAATCTAAGTTCCAAGACTGTTTTTTGGGGTGTTTTTGGTTTTGGGGTTTTTTTTTGCTACCTAAAGTAATGTTTGTGGTAGTGGTTAGCTTCAGAAATAAGGTCATATAAACATATCTAGATGATAGGCTCATAAAAACAATAAACACAGTCATCTCAAAAGGCAGGAGAAATCACTGTTTTCATCACATGGGAATGACAATCAAAAGAGGAATGAGCTTGTATTAACACAAAGGATAATTTATTTGGAAGATGTTAAGTTACCAAAGTAGGAAAAACACTTCTTTTAGACAGGAGGATCCAGAAGAACTGACACAATTCATCTTGTTTCTAAATATTATAATCTTTCATTGTGTCCTAGAAGACTATTCATATCATGCATGCAACTAGTATTGAGGAGCTGTTTTCAATTATGCCTGTTTCAGAAAATGACCATGCAAATTCAACAGCAGGCAATTCAGAACATAAGTTAGTTCTCTCTATCAGAGTGGCTAAACCAGAACACTATGATGAAAGATTAACTCAAAGGACAGGGAAATGAGAGGTCTAGGTTCTTTTCCTGGGTCTGCTGCAGGCTTCCTGGGTAATTTGGGGCAAATCTCTGTATTTCAACATACCTTCTGTAAAATGGGGATAAGGAATAGCTGCTGACCTGTAATTCTGTTTCTTTGAAGATACCATACTATAGGATTCCCACTCTTGGGTTTTGCATCCCCAGTGCAAGACAAGTGGTAATCACTGTTAGTTTTTGGCAGTCTGTGGCATTGGGCATGAGCCCCTCCCTCATCTTTCATTCTAACTGCTAGTGCCTCAACTCCCTCTAGACATTTCTTAGTTAATCCCTAAATTTGTGGGAAGGAAAAGCTCCCCTAAAAATACAAACTGCATGTGATGGTAAATTAAAATATTTACCATATGAAAACCATGCCAAGGATGGGAGAAAACCTAGCTTCACACTGCCTTAGAACAGAATCTCAAATCTACAAAAAGATGTGGGTGAGCAGGAATCCTATGTGGTGGTTGTCTCAAAGAAGCAGTGTGTGCTTTCCTGGTGTGTGATTTCCTGCTGATGTTTTGTGGATGAAAATAGACAACTTATCATGGTTGCACACTGTTGATCTGATGTCATATTGCATGGCTCTATTTTTATTCCTAGACAAATTACTTGATAGCAGGATAAACTTCAACCTTTTTTATTTGTTGCAGCAAATTTCAGATGAAGGCATTGTAAAAATTTGTAGAGGATGCCACAGACTTCAGTCACTGTGTGTTTCTGGTTGTAGCAACCTTACAGATGCTTCTCTCACAGCCCTTGGTCTAAACTGTCCGAGATTGAAGTGAGTATGTCACAATTTTTGTATTCCTCATTGGCCTGATCCTGGGAGATTAAGTTTCTCCTATGAAATTCTGAGCACCTTCAACTTCCATTGATTTCCATTGGAGTTAAGGGTGTTCAGCATCAGGGCAAAACCCCAACCCCTGCATATCATGTGAAAAGAGGAAAAAGAATTAAGTCACAGTTACTAACTGACTCTATATTACTTCATAGATATATACAAAGGATCCTCAGCTGCTGTGAGTTGTCATATGACAATTTCCATGAGCTGAGGATCTGTCCAATAGATACTACATTTTATGGCTCGGTATCTTCTTCTTTTGCCTTACAAATAGTACTGTAAATCATACCTGAAATACTTAACTAGAACTACACTAAGGTGACATTTTAGGTGTGTTTTGCCATTAGTATGCTATGCTGCCCAGCACTGTTAGACTTAAATGCACAATGGGCTAAATTGTCATCTATACCCAGTATCTGATGGGCACAGCTGAGGTGGGGTGGCTCAAAATGAAGCTAGTTGCAACTCCCTGATCCTCTGTCTTGTTCTTTCCTGGCACTAGTGTACTTAGAACAGCCTTTAGGTCCAATATGCCAGCCAAGAATAGCTACAGTATAGTAGCACTTGGGCTACACCTCTCCCTCCTTCAGATTGTAATGCCCTTACGCTGAGGGTTGCAGTGGGAATGGCACAGGTGTTGGCCGTGCCTGCCCTAAAGCCAGCTGGTGATTCTCCCACAATGGGACAATGCTCAGCTCTAGAGATGTTTTTGCTTTTGGCCCCTTTACACCACCAGAGCAACACAGAGGGTCTGGAACAAGGAAAATAATCTGGTTCAGTATATCTGAATTTATCTTCATAATGTTATTACTATAAGTAAATTATCTGCCAATTCAGAAATAATATAAATTTGCTGTTAACTTTTTATGTTATAGTGGTATTAGCTGCACTTTGCCCACTATATGAACCAAAATAATTTCATGTAACTCTTAATGCTAAGGAAACTTTCTCTAAAGGGTAAGTATTCACTATAGTTTCCTTTCCTTGGGTTCCCTACTTTTCTTAAAGTGATAAATGGTATTAAGAGTAATCTCAAGCCACAAACCTCTATGTGCATGTTAGGTGCTGCAATTATGGGCAGTTCCAACATAGATTTTATTTCACGAACCACGAAAATGCAGCCGTCTCAGGAGTGAAATATAGCTATTTGATAGTGTATGGTAACACTGCACAGTTAATCCTCATTTCTCAATATTTTGAAGAATCTGTTTAACACAGAAATGGATATCTGCCTCCACCCTAGTCATGAAGAAGATTTCTGTTATGGGGCAACTCAAAAGGAAAATATCTTACACTTTTAATTAAAGGTTGATTTTTTAATACAAAAATATTAAGCTTCTTAAGATGAAGTTAAAACCTTAATTATGACAGAAACAGATTCAAGAGTCATAACAGTTCTTAGGGATGCTGACCAATTAAACTTTAATTGTGGACCATTAAGGAAAATATATATATCAGTAAACTTTGTATCAAAAAGAATTCTGACAAACTATATTTGGATGCCAGTATTGTGTGTAATTACCATGCACATTCTGCCAAGTTCATTTTTAACCTGATCGGTAGGAAAAAAAAAGAGCTTTTGTTTAATTTACAAAGACTCTCCTCAAGTCAATGTCTGTATCTGATCCAAATTTGACTGCTTATGCAAATAGCTATGAGTGCTTATGCATGCTCTTGCTTCAGTCATAAGAGTATTTTCAAACTGGTTTGTCACACTCCTTAAAAAATCTAAACCCATTGCCACTAGTTAGGACAAATCTGAGTCTCTCTCTCTCTAACTGATGTCAGAAAAATATAGGTACTTTGAAATCATTCCTGGCTCACTTTCTAAGGCAAAGAAAGAGGCCTAAAATACCTATCAGTCCCACACTCCTCCTTTCAAGGGAAAGACAACTCTCATGAGAAATCTCTCAAGAAAAATGTAAGGAAGCATCTAACGTGGGGCACCATAAAATGTACTGCTAGCTAAGCAAGCTTGATTTACTATCCTGTAGCTTGTTAGTCTCCCTCAGTGCCACAAGGGGACAGGCTTCAGCCATTTCTCATACAGTAACAAGATATTAGCAAGGAAAATGAATCTGACAAAATGAACCCCATAGATCCATCTCTCATCCAAAGTAAGGATAATGCAAATTGCCATAGACTGAGCTTCAAGACTATGTACTAAAATTGTACTGTATTAAAATGTTCATGTTGGGGAATCAACTGGAGATACAACTCCCTTCTTCTTTGTACCTCCTAAATGACATCTTTTCAAGAACTAGAAAACCTGCAGAAACTTTCTAACTCTCTTCCCAAAATTGGATCAGCTGATCTACTCACTGGCCAATTTAGGGGCAGGCCTTATAAGAATATTTGCTATCCAGAGATCAGTCTTACAACTCCGCATGCTGTTCCCAGGCTTTCTGCAGAATTACCATTTGTTAGTGCTCCCCTCTCCCCACTGTGTGGATCTCGTCTCTGGCACATGACAGATCAGATGTTAGAAGTTCAAAGCTCCACCTTACCAGCTGGTGCCACATAACTTCCTGCCCAATCCAGTGGCCAATAACTTCTAGCCAGTTTCCTTTCTTTCCATATAATGGTTCAGAGCTCCATTGAGCAGCTGCTCTATATTTAGTGCTTACCTGGTTAGATATCCTTTTCCACATCTCTTCCCTCAGCTAAGTGCTGATATTCAATTTTTTTGTATTTTTTTTCTATTTTCTTTTAAAGAAAATGTTGGTATTTGTCTAAGTTCAGCTGGTTTGCTGATGTGACCCTGCACTAGTCTTCCATAATGCCTTTGTTTGGCTTGGCTTATCCAAGGTGACAGTTCAGGTTATTGTTAGTGGGTTTTTTCCCTCCAGTTCAAGTTGTCTTAACAGGAATGGAGAAACTCCACACTGACTTCCAGAGATGCCTCAACAGACAAAATGCCTGCCAACAGTGAACATGTCTGGTCTTTGTACTGCCTGAGGGATGATCATGACTTGCATGAGGTGTGGGATCTGCTGTAGGTTATCACTTTGAGCCATCAGATCCTCTGACAAGTGCTCTGGTCTCTGTAACCGGGCTCGGGCTCAGACTCACCGGCAGCGCCTCCTGCTGGTCATCTCAGGGAATTAACATTCCAGCCTCCGGAGCGCCCTTTTCAGGCCGGTGTCTCACCACCACTGCTGGCCCCCATGTCCCTCTCAGGACCCCGGTGCCCCCTTACCTGCTGCCCCCTGGCAGTACCCCCACAGTTCTGGGTCTCCCCCTCCCAGGGGAATCCCCTCCACTATCCCCATCTTGCCTCAGTCTTAGGCTACTGCCAGTCACCAACTAGCCCCTGCTTCCTGGGGCAGACTGCAGTATAAGCCACTCATCACAGGCGAGGGGTTTGGACCTGCTGCCTCTGCCTACCTGTGGCTGCCCTTGCAACTCCCTAATAGGTACCTAATAGGCCTTCCCAGGCCTGCAGCCTGGGGCTTTCCTAGGCCAGAGCTCCCCGGCTCCCTTGGCCTTTCCCCAGCCCTGCTCCAAACTAGGTCCTCTATTCAGGTCTCTGCAGCCAGGTCCCTCCCTCTCAGGGCTAGAGAGGGAGTTCCTCTGCTCCTGGCTTCCCTGACTTTTATAAGGCCCGCTGGTCCATTTGGGGCGTGGCACCCAGCTACGGCTGCTCTGCCAATCAGCCCAGCTTTTCCCCTGCCCCAGCCTTCTCCCAGGGCTGTTTTAGGCCCTTCCAGGCAGGAGCGGGTGGCCACCCCGCTACAGTCTCCTTCAGGGTTCCCCAGATGTCTGAAACTAGTTTGGTTTGTAAAGTCTGATGGAAGAAATTCTCAAGGAGAGCAGAGTTGAGTGTGACTGCATACAAGACTGGTACATCAAAGCAGAGCTATGATGAGCTGAAGGGCCCTGGTGGTGATTAACTCCAGTTCAGAGACTGAGGCATTGAAGCATCTTGGAAGCAGAGATAGAGTCATATGTCTTGGTGGGGAGGCACATTTAAATCCGCTTGATGCCTGTGTGCCAGGATGTCCTGGATCTCAGCTCTTTCCAGCTCCTCTCTGTTTGCAATTAATCTAGTTGCTGGGACCACCTCAAGAGGCTGGGAACAAAAATGTACTATGGTGATTAAACTCAGATCATGATTGCCAGTGCCTTGCTTCTTATTCACCCTCTTAGCATCTTATTTCTCTCTCTACTTTAGGAAAGAGTAAGGAATCCAATGAATCAGAAAGGTGCTTTGGCAATGCATGCACCCTCTCTTGAGGAGAAAGGGAAGAAAACAGTTAAAGTATTACCAACTCTGCAATACTTCTAAGTAGAAAATATCCTATGTACTTAATAGAGTAAAATCAGCATTCAATGATCTACTATACTTTAGCTGAAAAGGGGGGAATAGTTTGTGTTTCCTGTTCAACTGCATATGACAATGGCAGGTGTAGCCATATAGTGCTCTCTCTCACACACTTAGACCTTTCATTAACGGTTGTTAACCACCTATGATGAGCTGCTCAAGATCACAGAACATGGACTTAACAAGCCTATAAAGGATTGCTCATGGATGTTCAATATAGCCCTTTTGAGAGAAGAGGGTTCCTGTATTACAGAGAGTATTTACTCAGTGACCCTACACTGGGTAGACTTGGGAAGGAGATGAGATTCTGAGGCATTTCTGAGTAGTGCTTTATGGTTAGCACTTTGAAACACACAACTACTTAAACCTTACCTGTGTAAGGATTATTTAGAATGATCTCAGTCAAGAATTGTATTAATCATAAATGCATTCTGACACACACGTGACATTAGGCAGCCTTCAGTGATAGCTCTACTCTTACAAGGCAGTCATGGCTGCTCCCTATGCACTGCTATTCAGGTGTCATGAATGAATTAAAATTTCATCTATAATATTTATTTCCAAGTTGAGTTACAACTCTTTCCTCCCTCTGGTTTGTCTTACATAGCTTGGAATCTCTCACTGTGTCTGTCTGTCCTGGTTTTTCTTCTTCGATTTCCTTAGCAGAGGTACCTCACTTTACCTCTGTAGTTTCCAAAGAGTATGACTATTCTGAGGATGCTTACCTTGGAAGAAAGAGAAAATTACTTAACTGTAATTGTAGTTTCCTAAAAACAGTGTCCTCAGATCTTCACCAAGAGTGCACCATAACTCAGTTCCAGTATCTATGTATCTGTCACACACCATTGCCAGTTAAGATGGCCACTCACCTGCATCCCCCTCCAAAACTAGTCACAGTATAAAGAAATAAACAGAGAAAATGTCAGCCACTGCCTAGAAAGGATTTCACTAGACCGCCGCATCAAATCTGGTGCAATCAGCAAAACAGACCAACACCAGAACCTCACTCACCCTCATGCTTATCAGTGCAATGTCTGTGATCAGTATGCCCCAGTATTATTGCCCAACCTAGTCTGCATCATGGCTCCCTAGCTGAATGACACAGTAGGACAGCTGTTAGCTCACCTCTCCACACCCCGTCATTAGATCCAGGGACAACAAATCTGAAGGTGGAATTGCCATTCTTTTCCTTTCTCACCCACTGCTGCCCGTGCGCCAGTGTTCAGTGCTTTTCAACCAGATGTGTAGCAAGTAAGTTGCGTGATTGCTCTTTCTTTTTAAAGCATATCCCATCACTTTGCATGTTTTTATGTTATGGAGCATTAGAGAAGAGGTTTGCAGGGTTGGTGAGAGGCAGAGGTAACACACATAATTAGAATTGAAAAAAAAGATAAGTGGTATGCAGACAAAGAAAGGGATAACACATGGGTGATCCTAAAACATGTTTCCCCTTATGCTTGACATTCTAAATAATTTTTGCACCAGTTATGTGTTTGCTCTATCCAGGCTTTCATTAAGGATTGCTAATCACCTATGATGAGCTGCTCAAAACTACAGAAGAGGAGGTTATTTACTGTAACTGGAGCTTTCTTTGAGATGTGTGGTCCCTATTTGGATTCCAAACGTTGGTGTGCGTGTGCCCTGTGCTGGAGCCGGAACAGTTTTTTTAGTAGTGTCCATTAACCCACAAGCACATTGTCCGCAAGCTCGCATCCGAGGCTATAAGAGGCCATGTGGGTTGCTGCTGCTCCAGTATCCCTCTTACCGGTAAGCAAAGTAGGCCATAGCAGAGGCAATGGAGGGTGGGTATTGGAAGCCAAATAGGCCCGACATCTCAAGTTGGAGAAGGTAGTCCAGGAGGATAGGAATGGAGATGGAGTCTAGTGGCTGATGTTGTCAGCGTGCCCATGTGGTGAAACACTTCTGTTTCACCTGATAGCAGACCCTGGTGGGTGGCTTCCTGCTGTGCTTGAGAATGTCATGCACTGGGGTGGAGCATGCTCTGTTTGCTTGCGAGCTCCATCCAAATACCGTGGGATGGACCAGGCTCAGGTTGCGATGTCAGAGTCGGCCTAGCGTCTGTGTGAGGAGATCTGGGTGAGGGCAGAGGTGGATCCGGTGATGAGCAGAGAGGTGGAGGAGGTCCATGAACCAATCTTGGCAAGGCCAAAAGAGGACTATCTGTATGAACATCACTTGTTCCCATCGAATCTTGTGCAGGAGGGGAATGGGTAGAAAGGCATAGTGGACTTCACTGGGGGGCAGGAGAAAGTCATTGCCCTGTGAGTCTATCCCAAGTGTTGCTCTGGAACAAAAGAGGGGGACGTTTTGGTTCCTGTTGGTCACAAACAGGTCCCGACGCCAGGTGCCCCAGCAGTGGAATTCTGAGCATAGTGTGGGATTGTGTAGTTCCCACTCGTGGTTAGCATAGAAGGACCTGCTGAGCATGACCTGCCGAGCATGTCCGCAAGGGAGTTGCTGGCGCCTGGAAAGTACATGTCCTGTATCATGACATTTTATCTGATACATCAGTTCCAGAGTTGGATGGCCTCCACACACAGAGGGGGCAATCTGGCACTGCCTTGCTTGTTGATATATAAAATTGCCACCATGTTGTCGGATAGCAGTTGAATGTGATGTGATTGTGTAAGAGGAAGGAATGCCTGACAGGCAAAATGGACAGCTCACAAAACCAGGATGTTGATATGCATCCTGGCCACTCTTAGTGTCCAGAGGCCCTGGGCCGTATGAGCATCCAGGTGGGCACCCCAACCTGTAAGGGGGTGTCCATAGTTAGAGTGGTGCAGGAGGCAGGAGGTGTAACAGGGTGCCTATCAGTACCTTGGGCAAGTCAGTCTGCCAGGTGAGGGAGGCCAGGATGAAACAGAGGAGAGGGACGGACTTGTCCAAGGGGTCTGTCTGCGGTTTGTAGGTTGATCTGATCTATAGTTGAAGGCAGTGCATATGGAGGTGGGCATAGGGAATTATAGAGGTGCAGGCTGCCATGTGATCGAGGAGAGAGAGGCATTCGTGGATGCAGGTGTGTGGTTTGTGGCGTAAAGTGATGCGAGAAGTAAAGATGGTAAACCGATCTGCCAGGAGGAAAGCCTGGCCCACCAGAGTGTCCAGGCATGCCCCAATAAATAAATAAATATCGCAAAGAGTCTGGATAGCTCAGAGGAGGTGGTTGCCTCAATGATCTACTATACTTTAGCTGAAAAGGGGGGAATAGTTTGTGTTTCCTGTTCAACTGCATATGACAATGGCAGGTGTAGCCATACAGTGCTCTCTCTCACACACTTAGACCTTTCATTAATGGTTGTTAACCACCTATACCACCTAACCACCTGGCCAGTAGGAGCCAGTTGTCTAGGCAGGGAAACCCGGAGTGGCGGAGGCATAGCATGTGGGCTGTGACAATGGGGAAGACTTTTGTGAATACATATGGATTGGTGGTGATACCGAAGGGAAGGTCATGGAACTGACAGTGGGAGTGACCAACCATAAAGTGGAGAAACTTCCAATGAGAAGGGCATCTGCTTCCTCTCAGAGAAGATCTCCACAGCCAGCGGGGGGGAGGGGAAAGAGGAATTCTATAGAGTACCCCTGGTGAATGATGTCCAGTACCCAGTGGTCTGTGATGGTCTTGCCCCAATTGTGGGGAAAGAGGGCAAGACGGAGGGGTAGGGAGACATTTACGGATCTTGGTGAGAGTGTCAAAATTGTTGCTTAGACTGACATAGCAGGAGGGTTGAGAGAGCAGAGGTTGTAGTGGCAGAGTAATGGGGCTATTGAGCATGCTGCTGATGTCATGATAGCACTTGTTGTCTTTGGAAGTAGAGAGGGAAGAGTCTGGGGTGTAAATGCCAAATGACTGCAGAGGGGCATGAGAGCCTTTGAGTGAGTGCAGGGACTCTTCCGTCCTGTCACTAAAAAGTTTCTGGTTATTGAAGGGGAGGTCCTCAAGAGAGGTCTGGACAATTGGAGCAAGGATTCATGTCGGAGTATGACTCCGGTCACCAGGGAGCGTGAGGTGATGTCAGCAGCATCACCCACTGCCTGGAGGCTCACCTTAGTAACCAGTTTGCCCTCATCAAATAGTGTCTGGAACTCATGTTGTTTGTCTGGCAGAAGAAAACCCTGAAACTATGAAAGTTTGGAGTACGTGAGAAAGTTGTACTTTGCCAACATGGCCTCGTAATTGGTGATGCAGGACTGGTCCAGCTTCTTCGCCGCTCTGTCTGGGGTTTTGTGAGTGTGTGTAAGGGTGGACTTCAGGTGTTGTTGGTGAGTGCATTCCATCGCCACGTGAACCGCCAGTGAGTTGGGGGTGGGTGAGTGAAAAGGAAGTCTGTTCCTTTCGATGAGACGAAGTAGCATCACTCTGCTGCTTAAAGGAGTAGGGTGTATACCAGTGTATGCCAGACCAACTGTGCTGGTTGCAGCATGGCTTCATGGATGTGGAGGGCAGTGCGGGAGGGTCCCGGCAGTTTCAGGATATTCTGGACCTGGTTTAATGTGTCCTGATCTTCCTCCACTAGGAGGCCAAGAGCTGCTGAAGCACGTTGTGGTATTGTTTATGGTCATCCAGCAGGGAAAAGGAAGGCAGAATTAGTGCCTCGTCCGGTGACAACGAGGCTACAGTGGGACCGGTGGTACGGATAGTACCGGCTGTACTGTAGCATCCTCTGGTTTGTTGTCAACTGAGAAAAGCCTGGTGTGTGGCCGGGGAAGGTTGGTAAGAGGCTACCAGTGGTAGTCCACAGTCCTGGTAACAGTCCCAAGAAGGCCAGTGAGGCCAAGTGTACAGGTTGGCAGGCATTGGCAGGCACCAGGGATAGTGGAGCCATGTGTTGGAAGTAAGGTCATACACCAGTAGATAGGATGGTCGGTGCCTGGGATATGTGCAGGTGAGAATGAGGGAATCCAGCTCTGAAAAGTCCTCTGAGTTGGAGGACGGGTCCAATGGGGCAGAGCCGCCGGTGCAAGGTGGGTGGAAGATATGCATTGTGCTGGGAAAAGAAGGAGGGGTTCATCCACCAGAGAAGGGAGCTCGGTGGTGGCGCGGGGAACCTGGGAACATATGGGAGCAACAGCTCCGCAGTAGGCATCAGTGGTTCCAGGTGCGCAGGGACCTATGCATGGTGGCCTGGAGGGGCCTGGCATCATCAATGGTGCCAGAAGTGATGAGGAAGCCGGACCAGTGACCACGGCTGGAGGCGACACCAGCGGATCGGATCGGTACTTCAACTTATGCTCTCTCTGGGGTTTCTTGGGAGCTGGAGCAGTTTGGGTCGGTGCATGACTTCTCACCCGACTTGGCATGGCTCAGGAAGGCAACACTATGGTTAGGGGCAGTCCCTGTTGGGGAGCCAACTTTATGCCCATGTCCGTGTTTCTTAAGCTCACAGTGGGCTGCTGCGGCGGTACCCCTGGGTTTGGCGCCTTGGACGAAGATGGAGGGGCACTCATTGGTGGTGATGGGAGTCATTCCGGCAGATCTGCCAGTCTGGATCTGACTGTGCATGTGCGCACATAAGCTCCTCCATTAGAAAGCTATGAAGGCGAAGTTCTCTCACTTCTCTCATTCTGAGCAGAAATGAGCAGCAGATGGAGCAGCAGGTGATGACTTGAGCTTTGCTGAGGCAGTAGAGGCACCGTTGGTGCTTGTCACTCACAGAGAAGGAATGCAGGCAAGAAGCACAGGTTTTGAAGCTGGTTGCCAGGGCATAATCCCTGGAGGGAGGATCTCCCTGATGGGGGAAGGGTTCAATGAGGATACTAATCACCTAGGAATCTAAACAATAATATCTACACTATAAACAACTATATACAACTCTAGCTACTGGAAAAACAGCCAAGCGTGTCTTTTAGCAAGGCTAGGAGCACTGAGGAACAGGGATTCTGACTCTGGCCATGCGACGATAAGAGGGAACTGGAGCGGTGTCAACCTTCACGGCCTCTGATCGCCTCAGATGCGAGCATGTGGATGACCCACATTGATGTGCAGGTCAACGCAAACTACTACAAAAACTGCGCACCCATGTTTGGAATCATGTAAGGACCATCACTTGAAGAAGAATGTGGGCCTGAGAAGCCTATGAAGGTCATATGGATGTTCAATATAACCCTACTGACAGAAGAGGGTTTCTGTACTAAGAGAGTATTTACTCAGTGACCCTACTGAGAGGGAGATGAGATTTTGAGGCATTTCTGAATAGTGCTTTATGGTTAGCACTTTGAAAACTAGATGTGTAATGCATTATGGTAGAAAGGCACATTTTGATAGCCTACCTCTAAGCTTTGATACCTATGCTAGTTTATACTGAGAAATCTAAATCAGCAGTCTCTTAGTCTATTTCCTTTATCTCTCCTTTATGAATTTGTGTGTCAAACATAAAGAAAATGGCTGTCGTGTTGAATGGGAGAGTTTGTGCACGTGGTTACTCTGTGACATTCTCTCCTTGTTAGTCTCGCTACTCACTACCATCTGCTTAGTGTAAACTTGAACAAGGGAAGAGCGGAAGTACTACAATGAAAACTATACGTACTGGTATTGTTTGTCATAGTTTCCTTTTTTCTCTTATCTTACTTCACTCACACCTCTCCTAAGGGACTGCTTCTCAGGTAATGAGTTTTTTCCCAATATATTTCTATATCTGTTTCTGGAAGATTGAATCAGGTAGGTTTGGCTTTACGTTTTGGTTTTGACAGCTGTTTGTCTCCTTGCTTTCTGATACCTGAAGCCAAAATACTTAATGTAAGAACTTGACAATAAATAGAACATTGGAGGCACATTGTGAAGGCTTGACCTGCACTTTCCTAAATTCCTCCCTATACTCTTTCTGTACTCTTCCACAATATACAAACTCAACAAACTGTCTAATGCATTTATTTCTTTGTGTATCGGGAATAAGATATGCAGTGAAAATGGTATTTTTCCAAATACAGTTTTAGAATTACAATAAGTATATACATAGCCTTAGAAGTACAAGAATTCACTGTAAATTTTTTTCTTTACAGATGTCCATAGGTATAATTTTTAATTGTACATAATTTAATTGTGCTATGTTACATAGCATCTTTCTGATTAGCTAAATCAAAAATTAGTCCTGCCTTTTTTAAAATTGCAAAATACTATGAAAATGGACTTTGGTTCTAAATCAGTTTTATGTTACAATATATTGACAATATATTGAAATAAAAAGAAATAATTGCTTTTCATTACTGTATCAGTAATATTTTTATGTTGAAAACAATTATTTTTTCAGGATTTTGGAAGCTGCAAGATGTTCCCACCTGACGGATGCAGGTTTTACACTTTTAGCACGGGTAAGGATTATTTTAAAAATGTACAGTTTACCTAATTTTCACTGCTACTGTACATATCTGAATTTATCCAGTCATGCTGGGGAGGATGAGAAGAAAGTAGAGTAGAAGGGAGGCTCCTTACAGGAGGTGGCCAGAAAAGAACCAAAATAATTGATTTTATTTCTGGAACGTAATTACAAATAACTGGAGCTTGGAATATTTTTTAGAGTGGCTTTCTCCCTTCCCCGCCCCTGCTCTTCTAATTTTTTTCTAAAAATGCATTTAAATATAGTCACCTGTATTTTTCATACATAGAACAATAATTTTAAAGCCGAAAGCTATAAAATATAATGCAAGCAGGCTTCCTAAGTACAGAAAGTCTCCTTATAGCAGATTGTTCTGTGTATCGGTTATTGCTGCAAAATATATCTAGATAATATTTTCAGTTAAGCCTTAACTCATGCCTATTGACTTCAGTGACACTTCTATAGCGCTTAAAGTTAGATGCAGACTTACTGTGTTGATTTAGGGACTGGATGGAACTGAATATTTAAAGGAAAAAGGTTTCTATTTTAATGGATCTAATTTTTGTTTCACTCTTTTATAACATTTGTAAGGTTTATTTTTAAATATAACGAAGCACAAAAATGGTTTTATTTAAATAGGAGTCGTGTAACAAACATTTGATATGAACAAGAGCTATTTTAGTTCCATGGGCATAGGGGGCAGCTGGCAGGGTACTCTCTAGACCTTTGGAACATGCTTCCTTATCAGGGCTGTAATATCCCGAATTTGTTAGCATGTGCAGGGTTTGGTAGGGCTGGATAATAGTGCTATATGATCTATATGGGGAGGTCAGTTAGTTCTTGTTGTATTTATGTTGTCTCTGGGTTATTTGATTTTTATTGCAGTAATTTTGGGGCCTGTTAAATATTTCTTTCCCACATTTCAGAGTAGCAGCTGTGTTAGTCTGTATTCGCAAAAAGAAAAGGAGTACTTGTGGCACCTCAGAGACTAACAAATTTATTTGAGCATAAACTTTCGTGAGCTACAGCTCACTTCATCGGATGCATTTTTCTCCTTTTCTTTCCCACATTGTGGCTTGTTCCATACAAGTACTCAGACAACACTGCTGCTATGTTCTGCCTTAACAAGCATGTAGGTACCAGATCAGACCTCTTTTGCCAAGAAGCAATGAACCTCTGGTCTTTTTGCATCAAGAACACAATTATGCTCAAAACAGCTCACCTTCCTGGGTCTCAGAACTGTCTAGTGCACCATTTCAGGAGATTGTTCAGAAGAGATTACAAATGGTCCCCTCAGACCTGACATAGCAGAGTCCATTTTTCAGATATGGGGAATGCCAGAAATGGACATGGTTATTACCTGACAGAACAGGAAATGTCACCAGTTCTGTTTCAGGATGAGTGTTGGTTCAAGGTGTGTATCAGATGCCTTTCTACTATCCTGAAAGGGGAAACTTTTTAATGCTTCCCTCCCACACCCCCAAGTCCCTGTGGTGCTGAGAGTGGTGGGCAAACTCAGGCAAGATCATGCTGTTTAATTCTGATAGCAGCAGCCTGGCCTTGATAGCATTGGTTTTCAGACCTGTTAAACCTTTCAGTTTGAAATCCCATAATCCAGGGATGGCCAACCTGAGCCTGAGAAGGAGCCAGAATTTACCAATGTACATTGCCAAAGAGCCACAGTAATACATCAGCAGCACCCCATCAGCTCCCGCCCCCCACTCCCAGCTCCTCCAGCCTACCGGCAGTCCCGCTGATCAGTGCCTCCCCCACCCTCCCCGCACCTCCTGATCAGCTGTTTTGTGGGGGGCAGGAGGCTTTGGTGAGGAGAGGGAGGAGCGAGGGCACTGCAGGCTCAGGGGATGGGGCAAGAAGGGGTGGAGTGGGGGCAGAGCCAGGGGTTGAGCAGTGAGCACACCTGTAGCTCCACGCCCAGAGTAGGTGCCTATATAAGGAGCTGCATATTAACTTCTGAAGAGCTGCATGTGGCCCCAGAGCCACAGGTTGGCCACCCTTGCCATAATCCTTCCTCGGGTCCCAGACATAGTGTCCCAGAACCATGGCCAAACTGCATCCCAACCCTCTTAGCCTGAACCTGATTGGTTATGTTCAGTGGTTAACTACTCAGTAGTTAACTACTTGTTCTATTGCAATTTGAAACATTCTTTTGATAGCGGAAAGCCCTCCACTAGGTACACTTCATAAAATGGAAGATGTTTTCTGTGTGGTCCCAGCAGAAAGATACCTTTCATTTATGGGTTCCTATTCAGTTTATTCTTCATTACTTGCTTCACGTAAAGGAGAAATGTCTTTCTGTCAGTGCCCTGCGGGTTAATCTGGCTGCTATCTTAACCCTTTCATCTATAGGATAGTGGAATGCTGTTTTCTTCAACCCTATAACTATAAAGTTCTTGAAAGGTTTGGGTAGGCTTTTCCCATGTATTTGAGACCCACCTCCATCCTGGAAGCTAAATTTGGTTCTCTCAGTTTTAATGGGGCCCCCTTTGAACCTATTGCTACATGCTCATTGTTTCACCTCTTGATGAATGTAGCATGCCAGGTAGCTATTACTTTGGCCAGGAGAACTTTAGGCTTTGATGGCTGACCTTCCTTAGATATTATTTTACAAGGACAAAGTTGGTTTGCATCAACACCCTAAATTTCTCTCGAAAGTGCTTTTGGATTTTCATATGCATCAGACTTTACTTATCAACTTTTTCCCTCCAAACCTCACTCATGCAAAGTTGAGGAAAAGCTCCATACTTAGATGTTTGCAGAGCTGTGGCTTCCTGCCTGGACAGGACTAAAGAGTTTAGGACACTGCAGTTATTAGCCGCCTCTGCTGATAGGGTGAAAGGATAGCCCGTTACATCACAGAAGATCTCTTCCTGGATCTCCTCCCTCCCCCATCCTTGTAATGATATTGCCAATGGTCCACGACCTCAAAGTGTTTTAGCACGCTCTACAAGAGGTCAAGCAGCTTTGGCTGCTTTCCTGGGTCATGTTCCCATCAGTGACATTTGCAAGACTGTCTCTTGGTCATCTGCTCATATGTTCGTTGCTCAATATGCTCTCTTCCAGGCCTCTAGGTACAATGCTAAGTTTGGGAGAGTGGTGCTGCAGTCCTTGTTTAAGTAGACTCTGATACACTCCTCCATCAGACTCCTGTTAGCCACCTAAAGTGAAATGGACATGTGCAGTCACGCAAAGAAGAAAACACGGTTCCGTACTTGTTCAGTAACTATTGTTCTTTGAGAACTATTGTTCATGTGTTCTTTCCACGACCTTTCCTCCTTCCCTTGTACATTGGAGGTACAGCAATTACTTGCTTCCAGTGTGAAGGAACTGAGGGAGGAGTCAGGGAAACTCCATATTGTTATACTTTCAGCTAGCAGCAGAAGCGTGCAGAGGTCACATGTGCTGCCCTAACAAGTTTTGCCTAAAGTGGTATGGACATGTACAATGCATCTTAAAGAACAACAATTACCGAATAGGTATGTAACCATTTTTATAATGGCAAAAGCATGCATGGATGCCTGAAACACTGTAATAATCAAATATTCTTTCTCCCTTTGTCTGTGCCCCAGTATTAATCGTGATGCGGTTAGGACCATCTGTTAGAATTCAAGATCAAACTGCCACCCTTCCTCTTACTTGTGGTATTTTTTTGTTTTATTTTAATTTTTTAGAATTGCCATGAACTGGAAAAGATGGACTTAGAAGAGTGCATTCTGGTGAGAATCAGTTTTACAAGGAGTATTCATCATAAGTCCATTATAAGAACCTGTAATGCCATTCAGAACATCAGTGCTTTGTGGATTTTTTTGTTTTTTGTTTCTGATAGTAAATGCAGATAATTATTGGGAGGTCTGTATAAAGGGGAATTCAAAAAAAGGTGATTACAAACATTTATCCATTTCCCAGAGAAGTGTCTAATAAACCAGTTTATTTCAGAACCTTCATCTGGCAGAGAGAAATGCCTAACTTTGATGTAGGGATTGGGTTACAAACCTGTTGTTTATGGTATCAAATGATAAAAATGAGCAAAGGAACAAAACGTGGCAGAGTGTACTGGACCTTTAAGAAGGTCTACAAAACTCACTTTGTTGGAAAAAGGGTGGCGGGTTTTTTTTCATCTCACGTCTTCTCTGACAATTGGCAAGGTGAACTAAATCTATCCAAATAGCTTGGTGGTAGACTCAGTTCAATTCAGCATGTAGTGACTGTTTTCCTGAAAGCTACCATGTTTTAAGCTCTTCATCCATCTGTTCAGATAAAATTTGGGAAAAGGGGAAGACTTTATTTTTTATCCTCTTTATGGGTTTATAGATCAGAAGGGTATGAATGGAATAAAATTAAACCTCAGTGTACATGTTAAGCTACTTGAACAAAGTGGATTTTTTTCAGCTAGTCAGCTCTATTATTATGTATAAGCCAGTCTATAACTTTGCATTTATGTAGCCAATTGTTTGGTTTCTTCTCTAGATAACCGATAACACATTGATACAACTTTCTGTTCACTGTCCTAAACTGCAAGCATTGGTGAGTTTAACTCTTATAATGTATCTATTAATGAAATATTTTTAAAAAAACATACAAAATAAGGATTAGCTCTCAGCCTGTAGCTACTAGTTTTTTGTTGTGTTGCAACACTGTACAATTTATACTTTTTTACAAAATATGTTTTATATGAAGCTTATTTCTAAGACTGTTTTAAATATGGCATCAAGTACTGTAAGTAGGTTGTCTCAAAGCAACCCATGAATCCCAACATAATCAGAAAAATGGCTTAAATGTTATAAGGAACCTGTAACCGTCCTTTACTTGTGAGCAATTAGTCAGAATAAAAAGCTACATGAGACAGTTTAAAAATATTTAAAGATGCTGTCTTACATATTTTACCTCTAAAGATTTTTCTAGGAAATCATGAAATTTTAATATACAGTATATTTTGAAACAGATCAAATGATTAATTAATAAAAGGATAATTGCTTAGCAAAAGTGTATACAGATATGGCCCAATCCTGTAAATGGTCATGTGTGTGATTTTCGCAGCAGTGGGTTTATAGTATCTAATGTCAGTTTTTGTTGCCTACATTTTCAAAAGTGACTAGGGATTTTGGGTACCTCATTTTTAAAGAATCCAACTTGAGATATTTTAATGGATCTGATTTTCATAGGGTGGGTGCTCATTTTCTGAAAATCAGGCCACTTAAAGTGACTCAGATTGGCCACTTTGAAATTGAGGTACCCCAAATCACTAGTGGGTTTTGAAAATTTAGGCCTAGGCATTAAGAGCCAACTGTCACACTACCATTTGGCATAAGGAAGGGTGTTGTATTTCATGTGTGGCAGGTCACTGTTCACTATGATATACTGCCTTAAATCTACCTGAAGAAAATAGATCTACTTTATAATCTATGCTTAGAAGGGATTAAGGAAATGTTTACTTCTTCGTTAATTGTGTGGCCATGTCATTGACTTCCTCCGCACCCTCAGCTTGAGGAAGTGTGTTACTAAGGCAGCAGCAGGCTCAGGAAGAGATTTGGCTTTAAAAAGGAACCGAATTTACTACTATATGCAGATTAATCATCCAATCCCATTCCTAGGTCATAATTCCACATACCGTACGCTTTAGTTCAGTGAATTAAGTAGTCTACCAATCAGACAAGGAACTGTTTACATGTGAGCCTTTATAAGAATATTTTGCCTTTGTGTGCCACGGTATTGAAAATGACTTCAGTCCCATCTCTGAATCTTCATAGGATCATTTATATCCAAATATATATTTTAAACTGCACAAATCTTGGTCAGTCAATCCAAAATATTCATTGGCTTCCTATTAAATAGTGGACTTGAACATATATTGTAATTTAGAAATCACATTCAGTAGAGGGAATCTACTTTTTAAAGAATTACTGTTCCATTTGATAGTCTCATTGTAGCCTTACTTAGACTGTATCAAATTATCTATTTGGTATGACTAGAGATAGCATTTTATAAAGAACTCTTGATAAAGCCATCTGTCCCTGTGGCTGGGAACGATATGCTATAGCATCACTTACTTGAAATGGAAAAGGAAGTTTTGAAATAAAACGCAGTTTAGGGATCAAAATGAATGGAGAGGAGTAATTACTATAGAAATCACAGCATTGTATTCTTCTTTATATCATAATCCCATTTATAACCAGTCCTCCTTAGGTACATACAGGAATTTTTTGTGCCTCTCCCAGTACTTCAAAGGAGATGTCATAGGAATTAGCAGTCATGGTTTCTGGATGTTATTCCTCCTTTAACAATCTACTTCACAGGTAATAGGATTGTGATATCCATTGTGATATCCTGTGCCTCAGACAACCGCTGCTGACCTACTTGGAGGTCACAGTCCATTGGCTGAGAACCGGTACAATGTTAATATATATTTTGGCATCTTTATAGTACAGAAAGCATGTATTCTGTGATTGTTTAGTAATAAAAATTCAATTTCCTGCCCAGTGCTATCTTGTGTGTAGCAGAGAACATTACAAAATGTTCAGGCAGATTGTGTAGCGAACACCACCAGGTGAATTGGGAGTGGGGGGAAGCTCAGTAATCTGAATTTAAAGTTTTAAATTAATTCACTTTAACTATGCTGTGAACTCTTTGTGATTGCTTTCTGTGAACATTTATCCAATTGAACGTGAGTGGCACAAATATTTACAAAAGTGCATTTCAAAGTTGCAGAAATCAAATTTTAAATTCACCAGTATTTATATTGGAAGTGTTTCCTTACAGAGCAAATCAGGGAACAGAGACACACACTTACTTGGCAGAATTCAAACACTCCCATACTTTATCTAATCAATTCGTAGAAGTTCAGAAGCATTTGACAGTTTTATGTGTTTTTTTTTTAAACAAACAAATACACTAGAGAAATTGTAATTGGCCGATGGATATTCCATCAGCAGAAAAATAATCTTCTCATCAGTTATTTTGTTTATACTGGTTGTTTGTTAATAATTCGTTGTTCAGCTAGCTCAACAAATTTTGTCTTAATTTAATTTGTACATAGAATAAAGAAGGCGGGTCAACTTTTTGGTTTGCTATTTAGAAATAAATGCTAAGATTTTAAAACTGTAAACCTGACACTTTCTACCTTGTTAACTACGTCCACTGGATTTATCAAGTCTGAAGTATCTTGTGCTTTAATACTGAATATTGCATTAGGTATCAGAGTAGCAGCCGTGTTAGTCTGTATTCGCAAAAATAAAAGGAGGACTTGTGGCATCTTAGAGACTAACCAATTTATTGTATGTTTGCCTCATAAATTCTATGAATTTAGCTGTCTATCTTGATTGTCTTATTCAGTTTCAAGTCACTGGAGTACAATCTCTCAGGAAACCTGAATTTTATAAGCTGCTTATTTCATAGGATGTGAAACTCTCTTAATTAGCCAGTAGACTGTTGCCATAGCCAAAAGGTCACATTTGTCTTCATATAACCTTCCCTCCTTCCTTGAAACCACAGGTCTGTTATAAATAGACTTTGCCGTGGAGGACACAAACCCCTGTGCTTTTAACCCTTAGATGCCTGATAATTTCCAGGTTGCCAGCCAAATAAGTGCTCAGGAGGATATGTATACAAGTATATACAGAGAGAAGGCAAATATGAGATCCAAAACATCCAAAGACTGAACCGGAGATAAGAATGTAAACGCAGACCTTAAGATAAGAGAGAGTTGACAGGAGTAAGCACTTTCATTTTGTGACTTTTAAAAAATAATAATATATGCATACATTACATGATGTGCTAATACAAAACACATTAATAATGCTGCACCTTGTTGGGTGAAGAAAATGAAAATACAACACAGAGCAGCTGGAATTGAAGAGGAAATGCTGAGATGGTTCCTCTGGAGAAGTGGATGAAATCCCCCTTCGCTCCATCAGACTGATTCAGTGAAAGTTCTAGAGCTGGAGAGTTCTGAGTCCTCCCTCTCTTTCTGGTTTCTGTTCTTCCTTTGCAACTTTGAGTAAAGGGGAAAAACAGATGAGGAGGATGCTACTCACACCAGAGGTGGGCAAGCTCCCAGTCCTTCCCCTGCAGCCTCAGCTCGCCATGCTACCAGGGCTCTAGGCAGCAGGGCTGCCTGCTCCTGCCAGGCAGCATGGCTGTGAGAGAAGCCAGGTGTAGTGTATTAAATTGCTCTCTGTAGGAATGTGCAACTTATGGTGTACTACTTAACAGCTGCCAGTCCTGGTGCTCTGAGCAGCATGATAAGGGGGTGGGGAGCGGGGGGATTGGATAAGGGGCAGGGAGTCCCAGGGAACAGTCAGGGGACAGGGGGGTTGGATAGGCATGGGAATCAGGGGGCAGGGGTGGGGATAGGGCACTCAGGGGACAGGAGGGGTTGGATAGGAGGTGGGCTCCCGGGGGGGCAGTGGTTAGGGACAGGTGGTCCTGGGAGGGGGCGGTCAGCGAACAAGGAACAGTGGGGGTTGGATGGGTCGGGGATTCTCAGGGGGGGCAGTCAGGGGGTAAGAAGTGGGAGGGGATGGATGGGGACAGGGGCCAGGCTGTTTGGGGAGATACAGCCTTCCCTACCCAGGTGTAGTGTATTAAATTGCTCCCCTTAGGAATGTGCTACTTATGGTGTACTACTCTCCATACAGTCTCAGAACCCTGATGTGGCCCTCAGGCCAAAAAGTTTGCCCACCCCTGATATACAGGCTAGTGTTAATGGCCAAGAATCCCTCATAAACCAAAGCAAGTACATAAGGGTTTGCCACAGCAGGACGGATTGATTTAAATCAGAGGTGGTCAAACTGGGGGGCAAGGGGCAAGAAGCTTTAGGGGGGAAAAAAAAAACATAATTTTGCACATTTTACCCACAGCAATGAATAACTAGCAAAGCTGATTCTTCCAGACATATCAGGTCCTCATTTGCTATGACGCAGTGTGCACATTTAATTGTAAGCATTGACCACAATCACAGTTTTGCTTTTGCTCTTATTACAGTGGATCGGTGGCTCTGTTTGAATCAATGCCTTACTGTTTTTAATATTTAGTGAGAGCTGCATGTTGAATTTTTTTTAAAACTGTCTATGTACTTGTGTGGTGGGGGGAGCCTAAACTACTCAGACACAAAGAAGGGGGAAACAATCAAATCAGTTTGAGAACCACTGATTTAAATCAAAAAGTTTCAAATTATCACTGTAAATCATGATTTAAATAAGCAACTTTAAAAAGTACAACTACAAATCACAATTAAAATAAATTAGTTATTTTGCTAAGCAAAGGTTCATTACCAATAAAGGTTGGTAACCATTAAAATATGTTTGCAACTATAAATTTCACACTAAAATTAGGTACTTCTTTTTGTTAATCAGGAGGATACAATTTATCTATATGCCTTTATTTAAGCAATTATATAGCTTAATTTACCTTTATTCAGATTCTTAATTTTTACAGAAAATGATGATTGGTGGATGCAGTATAGTTTCAGCCATGTTGGTTCAAGGATATTAGAGAGACAAGGTGTGGTTGAGGTAATATCTTTCAGTGGACCAACTTCTGTTGGTGAGAGAGACAAGTTTTCAAGCCACAATGAAAGAAAGATATTACTTCACCCACCTTGTCAAGCTCTATTTCGATGGAAACTCAACTTCAGTTAAAATACACCATTTAATTTTTTTAATAAATAAAACTACCTTAAAAGCGCTGAATACGTAAGAAAATCAGTTTATCAAAACATGTTTTCCATTTAAAACTGATTTATTAAACAAAGAAAATATCTGTAGTTAGTAACTAGAAACAAGCAGTTCAATTCATTATGTCCTTCAGATTTTAGAACTGATAGATCTCATTCTTACACACCTAATTTTTATTCATTGATTAGAAGAGGAAAACAAGCTGTTCTGCTTTTTCAACTCTCAGTTGGTTTCTTAACTTTGAATGAACTAGCCATTGAACTGAACTTGTTGAATAAACTGAAATGAAGCAAATATACTCTCTGTATCTGCAGAAGAGACTAATTGCTGTCAAAAGTTGACTAGCACTTTAATAAACTCTGGTTCGAGGTGCTTAGCCAGAGATTTCCCCCAGTTCAGTGGTTTGACTTTCTTTAAATCTTGGCAGAAAACATACTGCTTAATATTATTTTTATTTAATTTAAATGATTTTAAGATTATAGTAAATTTAGTGCTTACAATAGGTTGTCATTTCAAAGTGGATTTTTAATAGGTTTATTTTAAATAACCTTGTATTTAATTTAAATTAATAAAATCCCATTTTTATTTTTTAAATACATTTTTATCCAGCCAGTGCCAGACTAGTAGTCCTCAAAATTTGTTGTCCTGCTGGAGTAAAAGGTCTAACGTGCTACAGGCTGAGGTAAGGATACAGGTAGCCCATAGCTCTCCCAATTGTTGGATCTGAACTTTCAGTGGGAGGTGGCTGGATCTAAAGGACTGTTAAGAGCTGCTGTTTGTCTTTGGTGAGGATTTTGAAAGTGTACCCACTTTCCATTCACTGCCAAGTCCTGCCAGTGCTTTCCATTCACTGTCTCCACACCGGAGTTGCTCTGACAGAAGCTCTCTCTAGACAAGGAAAAAGGCACACAGAGCAGATAGCTCTGGACAATTCATGGTGCTGAGCTGGGTCAGAGCCCAGAGTGAAAGATGGAATCAACTCAACACATCAAGACTTTCTGCAGAGGTGATGACAGTGCAGAGCATTTGTTTTATAGGTAGCTGACAATGGCCTCAAAGTGTCTGAAGTGAAAATTCAAGGGTGTCTTGTTATCCTGACAATGCTTCTGTGAAGGTCATGAATCCTCTGAAAGAGGCAGGAGCCAGCTCAGCTTGAAATGGTTTTCTGGAGTGGGGGACTTGAGGCTTTTTCCATTCTCTTCAAACATGAGAGGAAAACATATGCAAGCTGGCATCTTTTAAGGGAATGCCCGTGCTTTGAATGCTTGAAATACAATTCTTAAACCTACTCTTACCACCTTCAGTATAAGGCCTGTGTCAGTAAGTCCTTGGTGAAAAAACTAGAGTTTTATAAGTAAATGAAAGCTAAAACAAAAGGCTGAGGAGAAAACTCTCCCAAAAGAGCAGTAGTTCTTCGAATGCTTGCTCAAGTGTATTCCACAGTAGGCGTGCATGCGTGCCATGTGCACTGGTGCCGGAAGTTTTTCCCTTAGCAGTACCCGTGGGGGTGGGGGAGAGCACTGCTGCGACCCCTGGAGTGGCACCTCTATATCACGCTATAAGGGGAGCCGCGAGGTCCCCCCACCCTCAGTTCCTTCTTGCTGCCAGTGAAGGCACATCTTGTTCCAGAATTGCTGCAGCCTTTCCAGTTGATCTTCGTGGTACCTTTAGCTAGTTGTTAGTAACTCGTGGAAAGTAGTTTCTCAGTTCTTAGCTTCAAGGCATACGACTCCTATTGCTGTTCCATGCCAAGGAGTGATTCACTGCTTGGGTGAAACTCACGTGAGTGAACGCTGTAAGATCTGCAGATCTTTCAAGCTGCGAACTAAGAAGGAGAGAGACATCAGGCTTCGCGCTCTCCTCATGGAATCAGTGCTCACTCCAACTCCGGTACGCTGTGCGGACTCGACACCGGGCACCACATGGTCGGTACACAGCGAAGCCCGCTCCACCAGTCGGCACCGTTCCCCTTCCAAGAAACAAAGGAAGAGCTAGACTTTGCAGCGGCGCCAAGAGAAGGAAGGGGGAAGAGGCTGGTCCCAGGTTGGGCAGCCCTCGGTCCGTCCCTATCCCCCCCAGTCCCCAGGCTTGAAATCTCTGACTCATTCTGAGCGGAGTAGCCCAGCAGCGCCGACACACGCCTCTCCTGCGGTCAGGATGCCATAGACGCTGGAGGCTCTACAGGCCATACGAGACATTCTGAGCTTGCCGGTCGCTGCTGGTGGCAGGCCCCTGGTCCCGAGGCAAACCACCGCTGGGCGCTCGACAGGCCTCCCCAGCACAGTGCAGCTCTCACTCTGAAGACCACTCTCTGCCTTGTTCAGTACGCAGCAACTGGTCCACGCGCAGCTCACGTCCACCACCCTCTATGCCAACCAGGGTTCCATCCGGGCAGGAGTCCCCGGGTCCCTCCACACTATGCAGCAGCGGATGCAGGCACTGGGATAGGTGTCGAAGGCGCTCCTCTTCACGATGCAGCTATCGTAGCTGGTATCAGCATGACCAGCATAAACGCTCCCGCTTAAGCTCCCGCTCTGTCAGGCGTCGCACACGGGGCTCCTGCCGCGCGTCACTGGCATCGCAGCTCCAGGCGCCAAAGCGAGTCTCGGGACAGTACTTCCAGCGAGTACCAGTCCTCGATGTCGAGGTCCCGGTCCCATGGAAGACAGCATCGTAGGCACCGCCGCTCCTATGGTACTGTTTGGTCGGTGGTGACCTCTGCCTCAGCACCCAGTCGCCCCTCACTGGGCCATACCGCTCAGCCGGAGCAGACAGTGCTACCGGGCCCACAGCATGGACAGTGGCAAGGAGTCCCGTGGCAGGGACAGTGGTGTCAATGGGCACCGTGGCTGCTGATGCCCACCCAGGCAGGAACCCAAGGGCGTCGGAGGCCCCGTCGGCCTCGCTATCTAGGCAGAGGGACAAGTGGACAGGTCATGAGTCATTGGCTCCGTGCCTGGACTCTGACCTGGGGGTTAATCCCCCGGCACCGGCTGAGGCCCACAACCCCGTGCCAGCCTCCTCTCCTGCACTGGATGACACCATCACATTACCGCTGCCCTCTGCTCCACAGGAAGACTTCAGGGCGCATCAAGACCTGCTAAAGCGGGTGGCGTCAAGCCTCCAGCTGCAACCCAAGGAGATGGAGGGCCCGTCTGATTCCCTCTTTAATGTACTGTCCCCCTCGGTGCCTGGCTGTGTGGCTTTACCCCTTCACCAAGGAGTAGCCAACATCTCCAACGCCTTGTGGCTAACTCTTGCCTCTCTGGCCCCGATTTCCAAGAAGGCTGAGAGGAAGTATTTTGTGCCGGCCAAGAACCATGAATACCTCTACTTCCACCCAGCACCTAACTCTCTGATGGTGGAATCTGTGAACCACTGGGAGCAGCAGGGCCAGCCTGCACCCACCCCCAAGAATAAAGACACCAGGAGACTAGACTCTTTTGGTAGAAAACTTTACTCCTCTTCGAGTTCCAGCTCAGGGTGGCCAACCATCAGGCCTTACTGAGCCAATATGATTTTAATTTATGGGAGTCCCTGCCAAAGTTCGAGCCACTCCTCCCAGAGCGGGATAGGAAGGATTTTAAGGCATTGGTGGACAAGGGGGCGATGACAGCCAAAGCTGCCCTGCAGGCAGCATCGGACGCGGCGGATACAGCAACTCACTCGATGGCCTCCCCGATCTCCATGCGCAAGACATCATGGCTCCTCCTGTCCAGGTTTTCGGCAGAGGCCCAGTCCCTCATGCAGGACCCGCTGTTAGACGGGAAAGCCCTGTTCGCCGAACAGATGGATGTCAGGCTGCATAGGATGAAAGACTCTCGCACGACCCTGCAGACCTTGGGCCTATACGTACCTCCGGCTAAGGACAATGCCAAACCGCAGACGTCAGCTCTTCACAGAGCAGATATGAGCCCCCTTACAAGAGGCCAAGAGACCAAAAGCGCTGGCTTCAGTGACAGTCCCGTTCTGCCCCACAGCCTGGGCCTTCTAAGGGCAAGAGGCAGGAAAAGAAGCGGTTTTGACTATTTGCAGGGGGGGCACCAGGGTAGTTGCCATGGAAACCCCCCTACTAATAAAGTTTGTGTTCAGCAACCGATTTTCTGCCTTCCATGGGGAATGGTCACGAATAATCTCGGACTGCTGGGTCCTCAACACCATTTCCAAGGGCTACATGTTGCAGTTCAGTCCACCCCCGCTCAACCACCCCCCGTCCCTGGCGGGCTCAGGGGACCCAGAGCACATTCACCTCTTAGGTCAGGAGGTGGAACGACTCCTACGCCTGGGGGCGGAGGAGAGAGTGCTAGTAGAGTTCCAGGGCAGGGGCTTCTACTCCCAATATTTCCTGATCCCAAAGGCAAAAGGGGGTCTCAGGCCCATCCTAGATCTGCGGAATCTCAATTGGTTTATGGTCCACTCCAGGTTCCGCATGGTGTCCCTGGCTTCTATTATCCCCTCCCTGGACTCGGGGGACTGGTACACGGTCCTGGACCTTTAGGACGTGTATTTCCAGATCCATGTTTTTGAAGGGCACAGGCGGTTCCTCCGTTTCCTGGTGGGGCCCGACCATTACCAGTTCACGGCTCTCCCGGTTAGCCTATCCACGGTGCGCAGGGTATTCACAAAGTGTATGATGGTGGCGGCAGCCTACCTCAGACGAGAAGGGGTCCAGATGTTCCCATATCTGGACGATTGGCTTCTCAAGGGCAACTCACTGTCTCAGGTGAGGGCCCGTGTGGATCTGCTCCTGTCTACATGTGCCAATCTCGGCCTGTTGGTAAACGAGACCAAATAATGCTGGTCCCGGTGCAGTGCATAGAATTCATATGGGCACTACTGGACTCCTTAAGGACCACAGCCTCTCTCCCAGTGGGCAGGTTTGAAATCCTGAAAGGTCTCATCGCCTCGGTCACGGCTTTTCCGATGACAACAGCAAGGCATGCCTTCAGATCCTGGGACACATGGCAGCATGCACGTATGTGGTCCTGCACGCCAGGCTCCGAATGAGGTCCCTCCGGCTATGGCTAGCCTCCCACTTCTCCCAAGCACAGGACGGCCTGGACAAGGTCCTCACGGTCCTGGTAATTGCCTCCCTACAATGGTAGTCCTCCCTGGGCAACATGCTTCAAGGGGTTCCTTTCTGGGAGACGGCCCCGTCAGTAGACCTGGTGTCTGATGTGTCGGACGTGGGCTGGGGAGCCCACATAGGGAACATGCAAACCCAAGGGATGTGGTCAACCTCTGACATGTCCCTCCACATAAGTGTCAGGGAGCTCAGGGTGATACGGTTCGCGTGTGTGGCTTTCATCACGCAGCTTCATGGCAAGGTAGTCAGAGTCCTTACGGACAACACTGCTGCGATGTTCTACATCAACAGGCAACGTAGGGCAACTACTCCCTGAGCTTATGGGAGTTCTGTATAGTCCATGACATCTCCCTGAGGGCTTTCCACCTACCGGGCACCCGCAATGCACAGCCCGATTGCCTCAACAGGGTTTTCTCCCCCCATTACGAGTGGTCGCTCCACTCGGAGGTCACTCACCGGCTCTTCCGAGAGTGGGGAATTCCCCACGTGAACCTCTTTGCGACCTGCCGGAACCGGCGTTGCCCCCCGTTTTGTTCCGGGATGGGGTTGGTAAGGGACGCGATCTCAGATGTCTTCCTCCTGCAGTGGTCGGACCAGCTTTTCTATGCTTTTCCACCATTTGACCTTATAGGCAAGGTTCTAGAAAAGTGAAAACAGACAAGGCACGTATCATCCTGGCCCCATCAACACTGGTACTGGACCTGTTGGCGGCCCCTCCGAGGAGGTTGCCGCTTCGCCCAGATCTCCTCTCCCAGAACGGGGGCCGCCTCCTTCATCCCAATCTGGCCACTCTTCACCTGACAGCGTGGCTGCTCAGTGGCTAGACGAGGAGGAGTTCTGAGGAAGTCAGGCGGGTCCTCCTGGAAAGTAGGATGCTGTCCACATGCTGGACGTACCTGGCGAAGTGGTCCAGATTTTCCAGGTGGGCGAGGGAGCGAGGAGTCTCCCCATTGTCCACACCACTCCAGCTTATCCTTGAGTACCTCCTGTCCCTTAGGACCCAAGGGCTGGCTCCTGCCTCTATCAGTACACTTGGCAGCCATATCGGCCTTCCACCCACCGGTGCAAGGGCACTCTGTCTTCTCCCATACTATGACCTCCCGCTACCTGAGAGGTTGACCATTCATTCCTGTATGCTAGATCCCCTGTACTGCAATGGGACCTAAACCTGGTGGTGTCCTGCCTCACGGGGCCTCCCTTTGAATCCTGAGCCATGTGTTCCTGGTCTCATCTCTCCGAGAAGGTAGCCTTCCCTGTAGCAATCACGTCGGCCCAACGTGTCTCAGAGCTCAGGGCCTTGACCTCGGAACCTCCACGTACAGTCTTCCAAAAGGATAAGGTCTAACTTCGCCCACACCCTGCATTCCTCCCAAAGGTAGTCTCCGCCTTCCATATGGAACAGGACATCTTCCTTCCCATGCTCTGTCCCAAGCCCCATTCCTTCAATGAGGAACACCGCCTCCACACACTCAATGTGCGCAGGGCACTGGCCTTCTACGTGGATCGGTTTAAACTGTTCTGTAAATCTTGTAGCTCCCCACTCCCCTTATAGCATGATATAGAGGCGCCACTCCAGGGGTAGCAGTGGTGCTTCCCCCCCTCCCTGGGTACTGCTAAGGGAAAAACTTCCGGCACTGGTGCACATGGCGTGCACAGACACCTGCAGTGGAATAGACATGAGCAACATGTCTCGAAGAACACCAGTTACAGAACAGGTAACTGTCTTTTACTTCAGCATAGTAACTGGGTCTTTGAGGTGATTGTTTGCATGGATACACTGAGTATGCACGAATACATGCATGCAGTGTTCATGTGGCTTATCACAGACACCCAACTGTGCAACAACCTAAACAGAATTTCTACATCTCTAGAGAGCAAAGGGGGAGTGCTGAGTTTGGCCGTTGCTACAAAGTGCCTTCCCTGGGTCTGGAATGATGAAGTCAAATTATGATTTAAGTGCGCCTTTCTGACTGCTGCAACCCTAAGCGGCTCATTTTGGCAACTGCTTCTCCTGCTCTTCAGGTTTAAGGAGATAGCATTTTAAATATGCCTCTTAGTGCCATTTCATTACTAATCCTTTTGCAGAAGCTAACAGTACAAGTATTTTGAACAGGGTAATCCAAAAATACAGAGTCGCTTGAGGTTGTTCCTAGTCCTGATCATTTCCATTAGATATAATAATTAAAAAAAAAGTGTGGACTGAAACATTACATTGTCCTTTTGTCTTGTAGAGCTTATCTCACTGTGAGCTGATCACAGATGATGGGATTCTGCATCTGAGCAACAGTACCTGTGGTCATGAAAGGCTCCAGGTCCTCGAGTTAGACAATTGTCTTCTTATCACCGATGTGACCCTAGAGCACCTGGAGAACTGCCACAGTTTGGAGAGAATTGAGTTATATGACTGTCAGCAAGTCACACGAGCAGGAATCAAAAGAATAAGAGTATGTGTTGTGTTTTTAAAGGTTCAGCTTTGGGAGAGACAGTTATTTGTGCAGTCAAGGGAGCCTGATCCTATCGGATACACTTACAGTAGCTTAACAGAGTTTTCATCGTACCTTCCCTTGCTTTGGGCTAAGGATGTTGATTAACATACTTTATAAGATCCCCAACTTTAGGCATTAGAAGTACCATGGGTATATGATGAAAAATCACCACCCGGTGCCTAATTCCAGTTTTAGTCCAAGCTACTGTTGGTATCAGAATAATTGTCCATGCTGATCTTTTCTCCCACTGATGTAGAGTCCAGCTGTAGCTCTTTGTTTATTTTCTAATGTTTGTTTCCCATTCCCTCAGGGTTTTGTTAAGTGACAGTTGTGTTTTTATAGGACTGTAGAATTCTTTAAATTCTACCAACCATGCATACTCATTACAATGCAGATATAATGAAGCATAGGACATTTGGGTAGTAGGGGCAGTTAGGCCTGTGGATCTACCTAGTAACAGCAGACCTAACATCCCCTGCCCTTGTAGTATCTGTCTCCCCTCCTCTATGTAACTCCCCGTGTTTTAAGCACAGGAATTTTTCTGCTGAGCATGTGGCAACATTTAGGGCATAGTACTGATCCATGGACACAGTAATGCTGTGCTAATTCACTTTCAAATTAATCAGTTTGCACCGATGAAGTCTGCCTCTTGCCCTTGCAGGAGCTGCTAAAGGTACCACCACTCCCTGCCCTGCTGATTTCTGGGCTGAGGCACGCATGGTTGTAGGGGAGACATATAATTAAAAGTCTTGCTTCTATTTCTTCACTGGCAAGAAATCCACCCTCTAGTGATTAACAGCAGAATGAAAGTTAGCCAGCCCACATCTGCAGTGTAAATACCAGTTCAACCGTCGCTGATACACTGAGATTTAAGATGATAGCTTTTGGATGAGTGAATGGCCAGGTTCTGGATTATTACAGTGCCTTAACTTGTCCAGTTTTACTGGACGTAAGCACTGGGACTTGGCATCCACGTAATGCAGGGTAAACCATTTTTTAAAACATGGCTTGCCTGGATGCACTATCTGTAGATATGAGCAGGAAGAAAAGCTTTGACAGTAGTGTGATCTGTCAGCAATAGTTTGGTTTTGCCCTTCATACTTTGTGGTTACATTTTTCATTTGAATTTTCATCTACAGGCTCATTTACCTGACGTGAAAGTTCACGCCTACTTTGCTCCAGTCACCCCTCCTCCTTCTGTAGGAGGTAGTCGACAGCGACTCTGCAGGTGCTGTATTATTCTTTGACAGTAGGAGCATCAGCAAAGGAAGATTGTGGAAACAAAATCAGACTGCAAATGGCTTGCAGAGTGTCAGTTTCTTAACTGCCGTAGGAGTGATGTTGCCGTCATCCAATTTTGTGCTGGTACTGACTCAAAGGTGTTTTCACAGGTAAAAAGTCTTAATGTTACATGCGGATGTGGAGTAACTGATGCTCTCTCTTTTTTTTTTTAATTACATCTACTCCACCATCCCTGCTGTTGATAGGACAATCCGAGTACCATTTGCTAATGTAGAGTGGGGTATTGCAGAGTTGTAGATACTCAGTGAAAGCCCCAACCCTGTACGCCTCACTAAACTGGAATATTAGTTCCTATTTGTAAGCATAATTCAGGGTCTTAATCCAGCATGAGTCCAAACTGCTGTTGTACAATACACACAACCAATTACATCATCAGGTTTAAGGACAAATCAGCTTTAGCAGAAGTTGACCAAAAAAGGGAAAGTAATCATGAAAAACAGCTTCCTATTTTGCTACAGTTTTTAATTTCTACAAAAACTCCCCACCATGTTAAGAGGTAGTAAACCTCCAGAAAACTATTTAATTTAATTTAAACTTTGTTTTATACGAAAGAGCACTCCTCAAATTGTTGAATATTTCTCTAAAGAGTCTTAAGTGTTACCAAGTAGGTTAGGCTAAGAAAGGTATGGCAGTTTGTGCCCTGTTCACAGGTCTTTTTATATGCTCTAGCTGAGTAGGTAGAGCTGTTTACACTAATAGTGGCTGAAAGAATATTTGTGTATGGTACTTATACTTCCCGCATTGCATCTCCCCATTTAATCCTAAACAGCAGCTTTGGGGGGGGGGGGGGGGTATTACTGCCTTTTTTACAGAGTTAACTTAATTTGCCCTAGGTCATATCCTAAATCTGTGACAAAGCAAGGAACTGAATGCTAGGCTCCTGCATCCCAGGCCTGTACCCTAACCAATTAGCTGAGTGGTTATCAACCTGTGGTCTATGGACCCCCTTTGGGGGCCATAGACTATTCAGATTTCCAAAGGGGTCTGCAACGAAAAAAGGTTGAAAATCACGGGGTTAAGTAATTTAATGTAGTTGACATGGCTGAGCAGATTGAGAGCCCAAACAAGCAGTGGTTTTTGTTTCCTTAAAGAAGGAAAGTTTTGAAGCCAGACTTTTCAGAAACAGAGAGCGTTCAACATGACAATTACATTAATACCTTTAACCTTTTTTTTAATCTGGTAGGGTGACATCAAGGCCTCATTGACATCAGTAGGCCAGAATTTCAGCTGTAGATTTAAGCCTTCTACAAAGGAGAGTGAAATCTGAATGTAAAACTACAAGTCTAAGGGGGAAGCTACATTTTTAGTGTGCACGGCATTTCTCTGTATACTCACTTAGGCACCCAAGCTCAACATTAGCCCCTGAAAGGAAAATATCTTGGGCTTAAAAAAGACTGGTCAACTGATATAGTGTTTAAGTCCTGAAAATGATGTAATGTAATTTGACAAAAACTAATAGACATTCCCCCCCTTAATGGTAAGGCAATATTTCCAGTATGTGTAGCCTAAGTTATTGGCAAAACATAGCTGAATGCAGTATGTACGTTTACACCTCACCCTTAAAACTGATCTTAATCTGGAATGTTTAGAACTATGTTTTAAAACGTTTATGTGAAAATTTAAGGCAGCTTTTGACAGCTGCACTTCTGTTGTATGCAGATCTGTGAACTTAAGATACTGACATAGCTGAAAATCTCTATGAATATGGTATAAAGACCTAGTATTAAACTTTGGGGGGGTTCAGCTTTGCAGCAACAGCAAAAATTCCTGGATTAGTTTTCATATTATGTGTATACTTGTATTATCAAGATTCTCATTTATGGAATTTTCTTAGCAGAACATTGGGGGAAGACCAAAATTAAATGTGAACTCAGTGCAACTTGTCAGAATGAGTAGTTGTGTGTTGCCTTAGGTTTGGCTCATTTTTATGGATCTTATTGTGAGGGCATTAAAGTTGTACAAAAACCAAAATTTAACATATGCTTACACTAAGAAAAATGATATAGGAAACAAATAAACGATCAGCTGATAATTTACTTGAACTTCTGTTTCACTGAAAGCCATTAATATTTTACTCTTTTTAAAAAAAAGAGTGATTTTGGTCAAGCTGAAATTAATGAGTTCTTTCAATTTGTTTTCTAAAATATTGCTGGGGAGCTGAATTATCTGCTCTGAAGTGCATTGCTCCTACTAACAATGTTAATTCTATCTTAGCAGAAAAATAAGCACATTTACAAAATTATTGAAAAACATTTATTATACTTAAATTGAAATGTGTACATCTTAAAATAAAAGCAATTTGCTGGTGCCATAATTTAATTCCAATTTCAAGTGAGCTGGACAAACTACTATACACTTCCTTTAAATTTAGTTGGATACTTTCCAATCAAGGATTTTTCCACTCTTATAAAACATTTGGGATTTGAAAATGGTGCTGAGGTGAAATGACAACTGTCAGTTGAATAAACTACCAGTACCCAAAGATGAACAATTTATAGGCAGAAGAAACTTGAACTTAAGTCCACAAAATTCCATTTTATCAGTGTAGAAAAACATTTAAATTTGCAGAATTACTACAGCTTTAAAAAGGCTTTCTTGGTAAGCACTTAACCCAGCTAAAGAAGGAATTAAATAATATCAAAGTAGCATTTTGCATGCTGTAGTAGTTTTTGTTCTCAATAAATGATTTTGCACTACAGCATTCAAAACTTTCAAATTGATTTAAAGGGAGGGGGGACACTGTGAGTAAAAGGGGGATTTTTCTGCCTTTGAAAAATCTTCCCCAAAGTACCAAAATAATAATACATACTCATAAGTGGACATTAATATTAAATGTTTGAATAGCAGTGCCATACGTTTGACAATTTCAAGGAAAAACTCAATTTTGAAAAGCACATTGCCTATTTCAAAAATAATTATTTGGTCATATGGAAGAGGCACTGTAAGAAAAAAATTTACAGTATCAATCTGAGAATAAAGAAATCACAGAAAAGGTCAAGATACCTGCCCATAAAGAGTGATTATAGCAAGACATACCTGCTACTAAAGAGATTAAGTGGTGTATATTTAGTGTTTCTTGAGCAATGTAATTGACAGTACTTAAAGCTGTGTTGTTGCCCCTTGGTGCCAGTGGGTCACATTTCCCCCCCCCCCCATCATTACTGGCAGTTTGTTGTTTTTAAATCCACCATTTTAAAAAGCAAAAAAAAAAAACAAAAAAAACAACCACCCTGCAGCAATGCTTCTTAGAGAAACTGGAAACTAAAAATTAAGGATGCATAGGCAATTATGTTTCCATTAAATTTGTTAAAAGCAAAACAATTACTTCGTACCCCACAGGATTTATGTTAATCCTTTCAACAAGGTACTGTCAATAATGCAGTTTGCTGCATGCATATATTGCATCTGGCTAGGACTTATTAAAATCCTATTCTGGCATTTACATTTCTTACATACACAATTTACACAGGGAAGCTGTTTTGACAGTTTCCCTCTCAAAGACCCAACAACCTGATCACTATCATCTTAACTACTCATCTCCACACAGATTACTATGTGCTCTGCTAACATCAAAAAATAAAATCAGCAAGATACAAGCAAGTAATAGACAAACTGGCACAGAAAGGTAAATGCCCCAGAATAAGTTTACATTCATCTCCAAACTGGACACAGTATAATAGGAAAGCAATACTGCTTCTAGAAACTGTATCTACTGGCCATAATTTGCCTTATTTCGGTAAAGGGCAAGCACCTTTGCTTATATTGTCTTCCATGCCTGTACATAGGCTGTCATGGCATTATACCTCTTATGAGGACACTTAGCTATGGCAGTGATAAGAAAGTTCACCTATCAAACAGCTCATTAGAAAGGTCTTGTGTTTTCAATATGAAACATTTTATATGGTGAAGTCCAATCCTAAGAGTTTTTGGATGTTCTTCATCGTCATTAAGCATAACTTCATTCTGCATTGGAATATCAGTCCAGTATATATCCTCTCTCTCTCTCTATATATATATATGACATCATTTCAGAATTATATGGAAACCTTCACCATTTTCAGCTGCAGAGAAGAAAAAGCACAGGTTTAGATGAAAGAATGGCATCCCTTTACCCAAGACCCCAGATACTAACCAGTGTATTAAAACAGTCTAAAATTCATGTAAGTTATTGACACTCATATTGAAAAGCAAACTTCTAACTACTAATTTGATACTGTGTTATAGTATGACCAGACCATTTTGGGAATAAAAACAGCAAACTTTCCCAGCAGAACACATTCTGCACCACTTTCCAACAATATTGACACACTAATAACTTAAGCTCAAATTATCTTGAATGTAATTTTAAATATCTAGACACTTGCTTTGCTACTTTTATTTCTACAACTTTTGTTCCCATTTCAATGCACGCAGTCCTCCTTCTTTCCTGTTTTTGATCTCTCTCATCAGTTCTGGGTTAGTTATCCTAAAATAAAGCAGGTAAATTAGCAAAACAAGTGTGTGAATATATAGAATAGGAAGAAGCCCATTTGCCCTGTAGCCCAGAACATCAGGATGCAGATAAAGCAGTGGGCCTGTTGAAACAAATGCAGTAGATAGTTACTGAACTTCTGAAAAATATTTTTCAAAACAATGTTAATATCTGTAGAAGAGCGCAGATTCACTGGGAGTAGAAATTAGTGACTGAATATATTTACAGACACACCACCACAAAATTTTGGGGGAAAAGCTGGATTTATGACAGATACCTGCTGCTATTTTTTATTTTTAGCCAGAAGATCTGAATGTAAGAGAGATCTGATTAATGACAAGCCACAGACACAAACCTCCTGGTATGATGTTAAGAGACCCCCTACAAATAAATTTTAACACCTTGTAGATGTAAAAGTGATGAATCCAAGGCATTTGGATGTGTTATGTATTAGCTGTAAGACATGGTATATAGTGCGCAAATATGGAAGGAATAGGGGCTGGAAAACACATCTGAGGCATGTAAGCAACACCAGGAAGTGTGAGGAGACCAGACTAGGGATAGTGATGAAGCAAGCTGGAAAGCAGGAAGAAGTATGCATGTAATGCCAGCCTAAGCATGTGCAGCCACTAAATGATTTTTTTTTTTTTTTAGTTTTATACAAATGTGAATTGGGACAGCCAGCTAGAGTAGCATATACACCAAGATCACAAGAGGGATTTGTAGCAACCCTACCTAAAATAATGCTCCATCTGTTGGCTCTCTAACCTTTGTAAATTTGTCCTGCATCAGGCTGCAACCTTCAATTTTTATTACCCACTGTGGCATATTTCTATCTTTGAAACTTTAAAATATATCCCTATATAACTTAAAGTACTGTTGGAGTATCTCGAACACTAGTGAGCACTGATACTACAGTGCTTTAGAATCACACTTAAATCCTATGAACTGTTAGTTTTAAAGTGACATTTGGGGATTAGATTTGGATCAGGTTACTTCACTCAAATTTTCAAGACAGCTGTACTGGCATGAATTTATATCTAATAAGTAACAATCTCTAGATGAAGGTTTATCTAAAAGAAAAAGCATTAGACCTTTCATATTATAAAATCTCTTAATTTGGAGTTGAAAGCAATAGTTTCCACCTCTTTCCCTCAAGTTACTTTACTTGGCTGCACTGTTACTTGTCTGTAGAAACAACACTGCTGGCATGTCTATGAGCAAAACTCTGCCTCTTAGTTAAAATCTAGAAGCTATTTAGACCAGTTATCTCCATTATTACAAACAATAATATACCTTTTATTGCAGTGACTAAGAAGCAACTCTCATCTTGAAAGTTCTGAACCATCTAGAAAGAAAAAGGAGATATTAAAATCCCAATTTTGTACCATCTAGGACAGGAGTGGGCAAACTTTTTGGCCTGAAGGCCATATATGGGTGGGGAAATTCCATGAATGTAGGGCTGGGGCAGGGAGGGAGTACAGTGTGCAGGAATGGGCTCAGGCCACGGGGTTGGGGTGCAAGAGGGGTGCAGCAGGGGGCTTAGTGCAGGGGGTTCGGGCGCTTACCTGGAGCAGCTCCAGGGTGGCAGCGGTGTGCAGCAGGGCTAAGGCAGGCTCCCTGCCTGCCCTGGCCCTGCGCTGCTCCCAGAAGCTGCCCACACCACATCCCTGCCACCTCGCAGGAGGAGGGGCAGCGTGGAGACCGAGGGCTCCACCCACTACCATTGCCTGCAGGTACCTCCCCCGAAGCTCTCATTGGCCGCAGTTCCCCCTTCCCGGCCAATGGGAGCTGCCAGGGGCTGTGCCTACAGGCAAGAGCAACACACAATGCCCTCTGCCCCCCCAGGGGCTGCAGGGACATGGTGCCGGCCACTTCTGGGAGCAGTGTAGAGCCCGCGGTGCCACAGGGATGGCAATCCCACCAGGGCATCCAAAGCCCTGATAGGCCGCATCCAGCCTGCAGGCCATAGTTTGCCCACCCCTGATCTAGGAGGCCAGCAAGCCAGTTAAGCAATTTGAATGCCAAAGTGATCCATAAATATTTCTAAACAGGCACTCTATGCAACTATTTTCATAATATTTTTCTCAGTATATGTAGTTATAGACAAAACATACTAGTACAACGTACTAGATTTCCCCAAAAGGAGCTACTAAAATGTCTAAGTACAAGCATAATTTATTGATATTTCATTTACAACATCACTACTTAAAGGGCTCCAGCATTATGTGGCTAGGATCTTTGTCTGCATGAACTGCTTAAGTAATTTGCAGCTAACAATAAACCTTGCTACTTGCATACTATGTTTCTTCAATACGTATCTAGACAAGACGACAAATTGCATCTCATAATTAACTGCCTACATAGTAAATCTCATTCCCATAATCCTTCAGTTCTTAAATTACTAATTGTGAGGAAGAGATAAATTACACAAACCAAAGTGTCAGTTAACTCTTCGATTTTTTTTTTTTTTTTTTTTTTTTTACTGTTGCAAGGTAAAGACTTCATATTATTACAATTGATGTACATGCAACATCATGAAAATATTAATGTTCAAATATTATATACTACTGGGACCTTCTCTCAGATCCCTTGTGCCCTAGTCATTACTATACTGCCAGTAATGAATTCTGTACTAGGATAACCACTCACACCATAATCTGGTTAAGCCACATTCTACTCTGAGTTTTATGGAATGTCTTTTTGACCTTTGGGAGTGAAGAAAGGAGAACTTCAATCTTTCGTTCCAGTCACACTGTTGCTATGAAAAACACAAGGTCTAAGTATCAGAAGACATTAAGGGTGTGCTACATACTCTGCAAGAGAAAAAAGCAGTGCTGCTCAGAGAAACCTGCCTAAAGAAAGTGTGGATACAAATGTGTTTTAAAATAAACCACAACTCTTAAAACTTACCAACTTTTAATTTGTAAACTTGTCAGTTTTGAAATAACAATTTATTTTAAGAAACAAATGAAACAATGGAAAAGTTTTTAAAAACAAAAAAATTTCATTACCTGATCACTAACGAGGATGTGGATACCAGTAGGACCCTGTCTGTAAACCTGATTAATCTGATGCAAAGGAATATTAAACACCAAAGCAAGCTTGCGAGTGACTTCTGAGGCTGCCATTTCTTCTAAGTAGATTGCATGATAAACTAGAAGAAAAAAGCTTTTTACTTTTAATAAGAATTATACTGTCATTGATAATCATTTAGGTGAAAACACATTCCTGTAGGGTTGTAAAATTTACATCCCCCCACTTTAAAGTTCACCTTTTTTGGGTTGGTTTTAAACTGTTCTTGGTCTGCAATACCTTCTTAGAAACTTGAATACCTTTTTCTACAGTGCTGTCCTTTGTTTGGCAAACACTGATTCTTCCCATTCTCTAGTTCATTCATGTGCACAAACAACCATGACTTTTCCTTTAATCTCGTCAGAGTGATCAATTTTCAGCACAGTACTATGAATAGGGCTAGTTTGCGTTTGTTTTGATACTGAAACAACCTTCAAAGCATCCGTAGGACAAATTTTACAGTATCATGTATAAAATTACCTTTAAAAAATCCATTTTAGTTCTGCTACAAAAATTACTGGAAAACTTTTAAACCATCACATTATCTACCATATTCTGTTTTTAAGGCAGATAATAAATTTGGCCTGAGCTACAAGACTGTAATCACTTTGCTTCATGAGTTTTCTTGCAAAGAAAGCTCTCTACGGAGTCCACCCAGATGATTTCCCTCTTAATCTCCCCCTTCAATTTTATATAACTTGATATGGTAAAAGTGAGGGTGTACAGCAAAATAAACCATGGTCAAAGTTTCTTATTTTCCAAACAGCAGCATGGCTGTGGGCAGTTTAATGCTTGGTTTTGAATGTTACAGATTTATACAATTGTGGGTTCCCAGAGATGAAAATTAAAAAAAAAAAGCTTTATTCCAATGTCACTTAACAACTGATATCAATCTTTGGTCAGATTTGTTGTACATGTTGCTGGGAATGCTCTAATAAATGAAAAGAGGCAGAAGTGTCTAGCAGTTACATATTTGGATATGCCTTCCCCCCCTCCTTTTTTCACAGCAATTTTGAACCTTGGATGTGTTAGCCATTATCAAATTTAATGAGAAACTACACTTATCCAAGAGGAAGTTCTAGCTTATTTAACATAGGACATACAGTAGAACCTCAAAGTTACAAACACCTCGGGAACGGAGGTTGTTTGTAACTCTAAACAAAATGTTGTGGCGGTTCTTTCAAAAGTTTCACAACTGAACAGTGACTTCATACAGCTTTGAAACTTTACTATGCAGAAAAAATGCTGCTTTCCCTTTATTTTTTTAGTAATTTATGTTTAACACAGTACTGTACTCGCTGCTTTTTTGGGTGTGGGTGGTGTCTGCTGCTGCCTGATAGCGTACTTCTGGTTCCAAATGAGATGTGGTTGATTAGGTAGTTCGTAACTCTGAGGTTCTACTGTACTCCATACAGATACTGCCTCTCTCTGTCCCAGTTTCCTGACTGGGAAACGTTTAAGTACTGGTATACGATCTTCAGTCAGTCATACCACCTCCTCCCCCCCCCCCCCCCCCCCCCCCAGCCTCACCCCCAATCAGATTTTCTGTGGAAAGTCTCCACTCCCTCCAAAAAGTTGATGTAAGTGAAAGAGAAGCGTAGCTTCAGGTAGTTCCAGTGACTAATAATAGAAGCAATGTGGATTTACTTGTTCTTTAATGTGATTGCTCTGTAACATACTCAGTTACATTCTCAGTAGTGGTGGAAACAGAGCCGTTACCTGCCAGACAAACACTAGCAAGATCACATGCTTTAATATACTCTTCAGCTATTTTTCCTTATCCAAACCACACTAGTTTAATTTCAAGTATATAAAGTCCTATCAGTTTGAAATGGATATGAACATAAGTTCCTTCAATTACAGTTGTACATTCACCTAAAGTGAATTTCTTGGCAGACCACCATGGATCATCTGAATGCTCATTAACTACATTATCCATGCAACAAAAACAAAACCTAAGATTTTTTTTCAAGCCACTTAAAAGCCTAGTTTATATTGAATTTTCTGTTCTTGAAGGTGTGATGTGTACCACCATAGAAGCACATCTACTACTTCTGGCTTAAAGTCTTAGGAGTGCAGTCATCTCTGCAATGCTAAAACTGTGCGTCACCATTAATCCACTTTCCTCTGCATATTCACTTTCTGGATACATTTTTATTGATGCTATGCACATGAGTAAAGCCACAATTCTAGCAGTTTATAAATTAGTCTAAACTATTATATTTCATTGAAAATCTATTCTCAGCTCCTCTTTTTCCTCTCCTCGTGTTTATTTCAAACCTTTCATTGCTTAGTAAGTTATAAAAAGAGCACTGTATGATCATACCATATATTGCACCATTGCTGTTATCACCATTGGCTGCATCTTGCTGCCTTTCCAGTTGTATGCTCCTCAGTGGCTCCTGGCAGACATAGATTGTTAAACGGGGCCTAACGGACCTGCAATTTACAAAGGATACATATAATTTTAAAAACAAACACACTTGCCCAAAAACGGTATAAAGGATTTATATCCATCTTATTTCAGTTTCCTTGCATTAACAATGTATTTAAAATTTCGCTGCTTTACAAGCTATTTAAAAACAAACAAAAAACACCTCATACAAACTGTCACCAGTGGCTTAATCTAATGGTCTAGTCTCAGAACCATTGAGATGCCAGATGCTGGTAAATTTAATTTTAAAAATTAATTCAACAATTTAAAATCAGACACAAGACTTGCTTACAACGGAATCCTGGAACACAGCTACTGAATAGCAATAATTACAGCTCTTATAAAGACAGTATGTTACTAAATATGTATTATCAGTTTCGTTTGTCATTAGAATTCTGTATTTGTTAATTATTTAGCAGCCATGACCTCAAAAAATTTAGGTTCTTTATAGCTCACCTAAATGAGAAGTTTTGTCTCTTGGCAACAAACCCATCCGTCTTCAAGAAATCAGTACTGCCCAACTGCATTGCTACCAGTCTTACAGTCTACCTTTGAACTCATCAGTGCCTGCATCATATCTGTAGCCTGCCCTGAAGGTGTACACAAAACAGTCTTCTTTTGAGCACATTACTGCCAACTCCTGAGACAGCTAAACAGGCATATGCCAACCTAATTCTCAATTCATATCTCCCAAATCCCTATTCTAAGAAAGGCACATTACTGTGATTGGACAAAAACACTTAAACGTAAACTTGGCATTTTACCTGGATTTCAGTGCATTATATAGCCGAATACCATCGGCTGGACCACAAATTTGTACCAGGTCCTCTCTTGTCAGCTTTAATAAATCAGCACCTGGAGAAATTCAGAAGAGCAGGATTTAGCTAGTTTCTTTTAGGACAAGGAAGCTCAAAAGAATCCAATATTCATTAAAAACAAGTTACAAAATTGGCCCTTGAAAAACAATGCAACACTGAAAGATAAACATCAACAGTAAAGACTAAGATGATTTTGATAACACTGCAAAACACACAACAAATAATTACCTGATTTTCAGAGAAAGTAGCACCCCTAGCTCCAGCTTAATTCAGCACCCTTGAAAATCAGGTAATATGACTGCAAAACGTCACCGGTTTTAGTAAAAATGGTTTTAAATACTAGACTGCTCTATAGATAAATCATAGTTTAACTGGCTTAAGAAAAGGTTAAGAGATTTACACCTGGACTAATGTTTCAGTCAGATGCAAAATGGAGGAAAAAATACACCAGTAGAAGTATTGTTTTATCGCGGCCTGCTGATCCTTGTATTGTAGTATAGCTTTTGTGATACCATTTATTTTAGACTGTGCGCACTGAAAATGCTCTGGTTACATTGCTGTTCACTAGAAAGATTATGCATATCAGAAAATTTGGATGAAAAAGAAGTTCCTCTGACACCCACCACAGTCGCTAGATGTCCATATGTTAACTGTATCAAGAACCTCAGAGAGTAGGGCTTCAGCATATATTTACCAAATTCTGGCAACATGTAATGCTATATCACAAGATCAGCTGCTGTCTACTTTACCTCCAACCTTCTCTAATTTGAGTCAGTTACCAAAGAACAGTCTCACAAATGGTATCAAGAATCCACATTTACAGAGGAATAACTATTTCTACCATCTGCCAACCAATAAAAAGACCACAATATTAAGTGCAGTTCTACTCTGAAAAATGATTATGCAAAAATGACACCTTCCTAATAGACACAGCTGCATCCTAGGGTGTATTCAGAGTCAGATCATCTTACATGACAATTCCCCCCCCTCCCCATTTTTTAATCCTATTAGCCTTGCAGAGCCAACACAGCAGTAACATAACATGTTCAATTCCATTTCTTTCTTGTGCAACAGAATTGTGTATTGAATTCTGATTTTAAGGCCTAGGTCTCTCTGCAAATCTACTGAAGAAGAGGTTACACAAATGTCACTGAGGGCATAGTCTGAAAATTCAGCTCCAGCTTGGCAGAGGTACTTCAGGGTCTTGATGTGTAGTGGAGAAGATGGTGCAGAAAGGTCTACATTTATTAGACACTGGGGATTTTTTTAGCCAAGGGAAGCTATAAGATGGAGCCACTCCTTCTGTAATCAAAATGGAACCAGACAGATGGCACAAAATAAATGAGGTTTTGACTGAGTTTTTAAACTAGGAGCTTGGGGGAAGAGGACAGGAGCCGAGCAGTACAGGGACATCTTTCAAAGATATCAGTAATTATAAGGAATAGTACTATGTAGCCAATAAAGGGTAGCACAAAATGCAACTGATCTAGAAGAGGGACAGGAAAACCAGAGGAAACTTTTGAGAAATAATAACAGAATAATAATAAAAACAAAATGTCAAAAAAACCAAAAACCCACAACCACCTTACAAGTGTTTATGTACAAATGAGAAGCTAAAAAAGCAAAAGTAAGTCACCTAGAATTCCTCAGAACAAAAGACGATTCTGATATAATAGATATTAGAGATGTGGAATGACAAAAGTTAGTGGAATACTGCAATACCTGGCTATAAACTATGTAGGACAGACTAGGCCAATTAGGTAGAGTAGTAGTCTTGCATCTTAAGGATTCCATAGAGTCTAGTGAGATAATCATTCTAAGTGAGAGGACCATGCATTTGAATTTGTATTGATATGAATCCTAAGCTTTAAGAATGTAAGTAAATTAGTACAGCTATGTTACTGGCCTCTGGATCAAAAAAGGAAACCTAATGCAGAATGTTGAGAGAACACAGAGGCAGCAAAACCTAAAAAAAATAATAAAGTGAGAGTTCAGCTATTCACATATAAACTAAATGGCACAATGGGGCAAAGTTTAGAGAAACACTTTCAACATTTTAAGCGATTGCTTATTTCTGGAACGCAAGAGGAGAGGCTATTCTCAATTTACTCTCAAACAACACACAAGAGTTAGTTCGAAAGTGTCATTAGCTGTGCTGCTAAGTAATAGAGTGATCACAATAGAATTAGAGTCAAAATTCTAGGGGGATGCAAGATACCAAAAAGTGACACACTGACAGTTTCAGAAAGACCGATTTTAATAGACTGAGAGTAGTCAAAAAGTCCCTAAAGGCAAAACTTAAAGAAAGTAAAATCCTTAGAAGTGGCATGCATACTAAAGAAAACAATAGACTCGGATGACCTGCATGCCACTGAACAAAAAGGGAACCCAGGCAGTAAAGTGTAAAGCAGCATGGTGAAATGATAAGGTTAATGAAGTTACTTGAACCAAAACAGCTATCCTTCAAAATTTGGAAATTTGACACTAGTCAGACAGCAGCATAAATTATAGCAGGCAAGAAGAGCCAAAATGGATTTCAAAGAGCAAATAGCTAAATATGTAAAAACGAACACAAAGTTTAGTACATCAGAAGCAGAAAGATTGCAAAAGAATCAGTGAGGTCTGCTAGATCACTACAGACTAAAGGGAACAAGAAGGCATATACGAATCAGAGACCACCAGAGAAGAAAGGCATCCAGCAACAAGCCTGGGTTTATTTTTTCTCTGGAATAGAAGTTCGTGCATTTGGTACTGTCTTCTGTGAACAATGAGGGGTTCTTAATTGATGGAATATGAGATCTAAAACATACTTCAGCTAGCACTCATATCTGACCACTGCATGCCTCCATAAAATGTCTCCCAGGTTGAGGACGACCTCTGGGAGGTGTATAGACAATGGGATAATTCTGTAGTGATGGCACTGTTTCTAGAGCCTGATGGCTTCCTGGTAGACAGGGGATTACCACATTCCTCCCTGTTTTTATATAGTGCATAGCAGATATGTCTGTGAGGATTGGTACCATGGAATTCCAAAGGAGGACAGGAACATTATGCAGGCTAGACTGATGGCCCTCAGCTTCAAGATGGTCAAATATAATCACAGATCCTGGACCCGTGTGTCTTGCACCTGCAGGTGGTTCATGAGGCCAGCCCACCCTGTCCCTGGATTGTTTGTGATAAATGTCAGTCAGGGAGGGGACAGAGTCAGATCCTTTTTTGTATGTTCACTGGATCCAGCCACATCAGCTCTTGTAGGATGTGGGACAGGACTGTGACTTTTTTGTTCATGTAGTGTCCAGACAGGGCATACACAGACCTTAGGCACAGTTGTAAGGGCTGAAGATGAATTCTGGCAAGCAGCGTTACATATATACATGGCAACATATGGCCTAAGATCTCCAGACATGCACACACAATCATAGTTGGGTTTGACTACAGGTAGTTTACCATCAACTGGTGACACTGGACTCTGCTCTATGGCAGGTAGACTGACTAATAGGGAGTTGATCACAGCTCCTATAAACCCTCTCATCTGAGATGTTGTTGGGGATTATTTCTCATTACTCATGTGGAGTTCTAGTTGGGGGAACAGAGAGAAAACTTATCCAAGGCTGTTGCACTCTCCTGTTGGGATCTGCATCTGATCAGCCTGACATCCAATAAGGATAGACATGGATTCCCTCGCCTCAAATATGTTCCTACTACTGCCTTGCACTCTAGCTGCCACGAAGACACTGAAGGGCCATGGTGTCTGTATTTGTTGAGTCTCCTCAGGTCTAAGGTAAGAAGGGGAAGGTCTTCATCCTCTTTGGAATTAGGAAATACTGAGAGTAGAAGCCTCTTCCCTTGCATTCCTTTGGAACCTCCTCTATGGTTCCTAAAAGCAATGAGGCCACCTCTGATTGCATGAGAGGGGCAGAGAAGTGGTGGGTGGGGTCAAGAGTGGAATTAGATGGGGTAGCCATGGAAAGGATCTCTGACACCCATCTGTCCGATATAATGGCAGACCATGCCCAGTGGAACAGGGACTGTGGCTCTGGAAGGTAGTTTGACCTTCATTTGACCAGTTCTGATGTGGTTCCCAGCTGTGCAATCAAATTTGCTGACATGTCATGGGAGTGGTGTGCATTGCTGAAGAGGAAGAAGGTTGGCGCCCCCCTCTGTCATACCGTGGTATTTTCTGTGCCTAGTATTCAGGATGCCTGTGCTGGTATGCAGGCATCCAAGGCCTCATCTGCAGGTGAGGACTGTATGGCTTATGATATTCCCCAGGGAATTTAAGGTGGCCTTTGAGTCTTAATGAGTACAGAGCAGTCTGCTGGCTAAAGGGCTCTGTGCCCACAAAGGTTAAGTCTTCATTGTGACTTTTACCTCTCTCAGGATACCCAATACTTGGAGCCACAAAGTTCTGCACATCACTGTGGTTACCACAGATCTCACCACAGTGCTGGTGATGTTCATTGTGACTTGGTGTGTCATCCAGGCTACCAGTTGACACAACCTCAACCCTTGATTATGTTTCTTACCACCTCTCTGGCATCTTGTGGAGCACTGGAAGAAGGGGGGGGTGTGTGTGTCACCTTGTACTACGTTAAGAAGTTATATTAGGCCAGTAAGACCTGGCAGTTGGCTGCATGCAATTGTAGAGAGAGGCAGAAAAGTGAGACTTTCTCCCAAAGAGGTCAAGCCTTTTCAAGTCCAGGTCTTGGATGGTACTCTTGCTCAACTTAGATTTTTCCTGTACCACGAACAGAACTAAGAAGCCTGGGTTGGGGTGAGTACAGAAATACTCAAACCTTGTTAAAGGTATTTGGTACCTCTTCTCAACCTGTTTCATGGTGGGCGTTATTGTGGCTGGCACCTGCCACAGGGGCTGGTTGGGTCAAGCAGCCCCTTCTTTCTTGGGATGGTAATATTATCCAGGCCAAGAACTGATAAGATGTCATATAATTTGGTATTTCTCTTCTACCACTGCTGTCTCTATCTCCAGAGGGAGTGCCTAGAACGCTTTAAAGTCATCAGGCATTGGTACCAATGCCAAGGATACTGCCTTTTCAGGAGATGAAGCTAAGAGGTTCCGTAGGGGGCAATATGGGGTGCTGGTGTTGCTCTACCCTAGGATCTGGTTCCTCCCAATATTCCAGCATACATGGTCTAGCCAGAGATGCTGACTGGGAACGTGACCTCTTCCTCTATTACAGTGAAGACCGGTTCCCCAATGCCTGAGATGGTGGCATTACTGTTGACTCTTGGGCATTGACCAGTCCACTGCCAGTCTTGTGGTGGTGGCTGATCCCTGTAGGGGATTTTGGCAAGCCACTCCAAGGTATTGACCTCCAATCTGAGGAGAGGGGGTTCTCAGCTTGAAGATGGGGAGAATGTATGCTCAGGTTATAGTGAGGAGGAGACGACCTCCTCTACGAGCAACAACGACTTACATGGCACTCTCAGTACCACGGTCTGTACCAGTAGCAGCAGGTGCTTCGGCACTGGTGGTTTTTCCAAGTCTACCTTGGGCTCGTTCACCGTGGTTGGTGTTGATGCTGAGGGGTCAGTGCTGGTGTGGTCTTGGGTGCCACAGGCTGCTCCATTTCCCTAGCCCTCAATGCAATGCAAGACCTGGTGGATTTCTCTGCAGAGGCTTTGCATTACCTGTCTTTATGGGAGGACACCAAAAGTTCTGTCTGGAGTCTCTACCACTATGGTTTAAGCAACCTGTTGGTGCTAGACTTGGACGCTGTAGTTGGTGGTCCCTGTTTTGATGCTGATATGTGCTTTGGTGCCATAGCAGCTGTGCCCTGTTTCTTTTGTGGTGGTGTTTTGTTCACACTGGTATCTTGTCTGCTGCAGAGGGTGCTGAATGAGCCTGGTTTGTCCTCTAGCAGGATTTGGAACTCGTCTCCTCAGGCCCTAAGACAGACCTTTATGGATTGTTCTGGAAAGTGGCATTTGAACCTTGTGTCTTATGACTTAACATAATTTAGCAAGAAACATCAGGCACATCGAACATCTTCTTGGTATGTGTGATTCTCCAAGGCAGAAGAGACACCTACTGCATTAAATCTTTTAGGGGGACTAGTCCAGCGCAGCATGAACAGGGCTTGAAGCCTGCAGGTTTCAAGTCTGTCATGTTAAGGAGCTCTTTAGAGGGCGGGTTGACCTCCAATAATCTCCAATATCCCAGCAGTTGAAGAGGAAGATAATCAAAGGAGTTCTGAAGAAGTTCACAAGATTTGAAGAAGGCTGAGCCACATCTATGGTCAGACATTCACCATGTTCCATTTTGCTGCCACGGGTGGTAAGAACGGACTGGCTATTCCATTCTTTATGCGCTCAAATGGGAGCATGGTGTGGCACAGGGTGTACATGAAGCCCCAACAGACACTGCTACTCAAGAAATTCCAGTCACATGCATGTCTACAGTGGGATCTACACTGACACATGCTCTAAGAACAAGGGAGATTTCAATAAAATGGAGAAGTAGCAAATTCAAAACCAATAAAAAAAAATACTTCTTCACACACCATATGAAACTAGAACTCACTGCTACATTGTGTTGTTGAAGCCAAAAATATTAACATTCAAAAAGTGATCAGCTATACATATGAAGAATAATAATATCCAGAGTTGTTTTAGTTAATGCTAACAAATTTTGGGAAGAGATTAAGCCTCATGCTTTAGGGCTTAAACCAATCTGTAACTACTAGGAATTAGGAAGAGACCTAACTGGGGAGAAGAAGGGCCTACATTATCTTGCACCTTCCTCTGAAGAACATGGTGCTGACCAATGTTAGAGACAGGACACTGAACTAGACAGACCACGGATCTAATCCAGTGTGTCAATTCATTTTCTTCCTAAATAAGGAGTGAATCATCATTTAATTGAGTCTGTGAACCATTATTACCAGTGGTAATGCAGAAGAAAGAACCCAGTTTCACTTTCAGTGTCAGGTTGAGTTTGTAGAGCTGGCAGTTAAAGGCAGTTTTTTCCCTGTAAACTGAATGTTTGGCCTAGAAATCAGAAAGACAGTAACTATTCAACCCCATTTTTACAGAGTAATTTTTCAGAGAAGACTCTCACTCAAAACTTGAGGGAAAACTCTAAATAGACATTAAAAAAAAATACCTGAGAAATTTGAAAAAAGCCTTGTATAGGTAGAGAACCTATGTTTGAGTAACCACTGCTGAGTTTCCTGGATTGTGGCTGAAGGATGAAGTTGCTGTGAGAAACAGGGTTGAAGACGACAATTTTGATGTTAATTTTTTTTTTAATAAAACAAATAAAATCAACTACTTTTTTACATTATTAAAAACAATTAAGTATCTAATTTCCTTTCATCAGAACACAGCAATAATGAAATCAGTATGAATCGCCTCCACTTCACCGATTATTCAGCAATTAGGTACAAGGTTTGCATTGTGTAATGAAGACCGAACAGGAAACTAGATACTCACATCTCCAGACCCTTGAGAAGTTCCATCTCCTTGATGATTTGGGGAGGAAGAATTGCTATGGTGGAGAGGTGGAACAAAAATAATGATATTACTGGATTTTTAAAAGTTAAGAGAATAAAACCATTCAAGCATTATTGATAAAAGTAACCTTCAATTTCCAAAATGATAAAAAAAATCCCTATTTTATGGCAGCAGCATGATTCCTAGGTTAAAGACCACTTAGGGAATAAACTGGTCTGGTGGAGATATGCTGTAAGAAAGAGGAATATCATCACTTAGACTGTGCAAATCACTTGGTTCCTAATCTAATCCCTGCTAGTCAACTGAAAAAGCAGCACCCATAATAAACTCACACATCCAACCATCTATCTTAAAAGGAAGAAATGAATAGTGGTCACAGGATTGAAGAGGTAAGAGAGGTGCTGTCCATCCTCTGATGCACAGGTCAGTCACAAAAAAGGTAGAGATGCCAGGATCAGCTTTCTGAACACCCTGAAAAAAATTAGTGGTTCTCCTGAATGTTGCATTAGTGACAGTAAATTACACCAATACTTTACATTTATATAGCACCTTTCAACCCAGTTGCTTGTATTTTATACATATGGCACCACTGCAGAGGCCTCTGACAAGGAGGGCATCAGTCAACCAGAGCAAAACATGAGATAGAATAGTAGGCTAACCTCTACTCTTACATAACATTCAGCTCAGATAGGTTCCGTTTTTAAAGTCTAATCTGAAAGACTGATATAGATACTGGCCTGGAGTTCTATTCTGAGGCTTAGACTTAAGGATGTGCCAACCATACCAAAATGTGAAACACATGTCTACAAGACAAATGAAATATTTAAAACCTGATATTTAGATTACTAAGCAATCCTTTCCAGCAGAGCCTATAGGTTTCAGAGCTAACGTGTGTACTTTTTAAAGCTTTTCTCTGCAGAAAACGCTTCTGTCAAACATTCTTCTTCCCCCCCCCAACACCCCCATTAGGCCAGGTCTGAAGGGTAAAATCTGTAATCTGTCACTGTCATGGCGTCTCCTTCCCAAATACCATCATAAGCAAAGAGATGCATATTAAATGTTTTCTGTAAGTGCTTCCACTACAGCACCTACTACCAGTAAGCCACCACCCTTGAAGATAAAAAAGTAGAAAGACAAAAGAAAAACATGGAGAGAAAGACAACACTCTTGATCATAAATCTTCCCCTAGGTCCCTCATCTTTAGTTGTGCTATCTCACCTGACTCCCCTTGGTTTAAATGAAGGAAGTAAGATTGATTAACTACTTAGCAGCTATTCCTGGTATTTCACTTTGAATTTCTTAGATTAGATTTACTGTAATATCCCCCTTCTCTTACAGGAATAAGTTATAGTGGTACAAGCACTTTTATACCAATATTACTGTCCACACGAGAGGGGGTTGTACTGCTATAACTTCACTGATACAGTTTAAGTGGTCCGACTTTCATGTAGATAAGGCCTTAGCAAGTACTTTTCCTTTTAACTGGGATATTTACTATTAATTGTGCTAGGGTCAATAAATTAAAGTTTCCAGCAGTGGATACTGAGGAGGGAAAATATGATTCCTGGGGTTGGAGGAATAATTTTACAATTGAAAAAAAATGCCAAAAGTATCGGAGTTCTGAAAAATGTTGGCCACAGTTTTACATTCCCCCCCCCCCGCCCCCGCAGCTTAATTTTGGGGACTGGTAGTCAAGCTTTCATATTTATATATGATCTACATTCAAATTAAAGGAAAATGCTTTAAGCATAAGATTGATTTTTTTAAAAATACCTCAGATTAAACTACAGAAAAGAAACTTACCTGTCTGGGACACTGTAGGTACTATGTTGAGCAGAGGTAAAAGTTGGTGTTGGGGTAGGGCTGTTGTTTACAAATGCTGTAGGAGTATCAGGCCATGGTGAGCACTGATGATACAGAAAAGAATTAAACAATACATTTATCCTAAAACCTATGTCACTTTGGCATGTAGTCTTACACTCAAAAGCCCTAAATTCACTCTTGTAGAATTTTAACCTTAATTTTAATTAAGTTTCCTCCACCCCACTTGTTCCATGCATGTATCTGATCCTGACCAGGAATTTTAACTAAAACAAAGCTTTTTTTTTTTTTTTCCTGTTCCATGAAGGAAATTCCTATTTATTAACAACTTGATTATTGCTTTCTAATGACACAATGAAGGTGGTGATGATGGAGCTGATGGAAGGACTGCAGGGATTATTCAGTTAATAAAAAATTTTTTTAAAAATGAACACATCTGAAATCCGCACAAAACAACCCCAGTAGGCTGCAAATGGCTACAGAAGGTTCAGGAATAGTGAGTATAAACAAAGCGGAGAAACTAGATTTCAGAATGGCACTCAGTCAATAAGCTTAAAATGTGCCTACCCTGACAGTGCTTACATCAGCTGTTACTCTGAGATGTCTAGCAGTATTTCTTTTTCAGACTATCATTCTTTGGACTGAAATTTAAAAGTTATTTAGTATATGACTAAATTGATGCCCCCATGCAGTTTTGCTTTCTCTTAAGTTTCATGCTAAGCTGGGAGTTTCATTCATGAAGTAACTCATCACAAGCATTTACTGATAAACCCACTGTCAAGTTAGGTCAATTTTTTAAAAAATCTACCAGCCAGGATAAAGGCCCTTTAAAATGACACTGGTTTTAGTGCTCCAAATGCTTTATCATAATCTATTAAAAATTAAATTAATTTTTTAAAAAGATTTAGGTTTTAATAAAGAAATGTGCAAGGACAAATGGATAAACTCTAAAACAAGCAGCCAAAGAAAGATTAAATGAACTGAAGGTCAAGACCATGACATGCCAACACAGGTTTCTGATACACTCTCCAAGATTGTCTGTTAACCCAAATATCAGCTAAAGTTTCTCTAAGGCAGTTTTTAAAGCTATTTGTTGAGAAGCAAGACCAAAACAGTGAGTCCCAGAATTTAACAGGAGTCTACACTTCAAAATGGAAGATTCAGTGAACTTGAAATGCCTCATAGGTTTGAGTACTGAAAGGTCCTTTTATCGACTAGGAACCACAATAACATGAGAAAAATCTTATGCTGCCTGCACATTTTTTTTGACATGCTTATTAATGGTTTTGTACGAGAAGTCTGGCTTTCACTTGCCAGCAATGGGTACACCAAAAATCCTAAAACCGGTTTACGTTCCTAGAGACACTGGCTTGGGGCCTCAAAAGCTGGAAAACTTGGAAATCGCATATGAAGTGGACTCACTCTAGAGGTGGATTTGTGATCTTATTTTATTAATACAAAGAATGTCACATTGTTACCGTGTACAGATATAGCCAATGCTGGCATACTAGACTGCGACTTCACTCATACTAAACATGATCGTTCACTGTTACCCAGTACTCCCCCACCCATTCTGTCATATCTACCTGACGCCTCTCATCATAAACTAAGACTCTAAGCTCTCAGGGACAAGGACTCCATTATATGCGTGTACAGTACCTAACACAATGGGGCTTTGATCTCTAATGGTGAGCTCTAGGTACGACCACAATACAAATAATAAAACTAACGAGCCATCTATTTCTCTAGCACTAAGAGGAAAGTTTAGAGGGTGGAAGGTTTCTGACATCCCTAAAACATCACACGGCCAGGATACTACCTCCTGCCTGTGCTTTAGTGAGGCAATTTTCTGTATATACTTACCACTGGGACATTGTCTTTTGAACGGTTTTGATTTTAATACAGCTTATAGTGAATTTCTTCAGTTAAAGCTGCCAAAGATTTTTTAATTTTAACTTTTTAGCATTTACACCAAATCAGAATAACTTCCAGAACTCCAGAGTCTCAGGTAACACTGCACAGTGGGCTTTTGACTAACTTTAAGGAGAAATAAAAAAACCACTCAGTTCAGTTGGGACAGTGGGGTAATTTCCTTTGAAGATTCTCAAATTCTCAACCTCCAAAGTCCAAGAGACTCCACTACAAATAAGACAAGAATTACAACTGTCTTACTCTTTGGCTGCTTTCCTGAAGAGTTATTGTTCAAAAAACCTGAATTTTCTGACACCATAATTTGTGATAAAATACTATGTGATAGGGCCCTACCAAATTCGTGGTCCATTTTGGTCAATTTCAGGGCCACAGGATTTTAAAAATCTAAAATTTCATGATTTCAGCTCTTTAAATCTGAAATTTCATAGTGTGGTAATTGTAGGGATCCTGACCCAAAAAGGAGTTAAGGAGGCAGGGTGGTGGTGGTGGTGCTGGGGGGGGGGTGTTGCAAAGTATTGTAGGGGGGATTGCAGTACTGCCACCCTTACTTCTGTGCTGCTGCTGGCGGCGGTACTACCTTCAGAGCTGGGTCCTCAGTCAGCAGTTGCCACTCTCCAGCCACTCAGCTCTGAAGGCAGTAGCACAGAAGTAAAGATGATATGTATGGTATTGCCACACTTACTTCTGCGCTGCTGCTGGCAGGGCGCTGCCTTTAGAGCTGGGCGCCCAGCCAACAGCCACTGCTCTCCAGCTACCCAGCTCTGAAGGCAGTGCACAAGGGTGGCAATGCCATGACCCCCCTTAAAATAACCTTGTAACCCTGCTGCAACTCGCTTTTGGGTCAGGACCCCCAATCTGAGAAATGCTGGCCTCCCCTGTGAAATCTGTATAGTATAGGGTAAAAGCGTACAAAACACCAGATTTCACGGTCCGTGACACGTTTTTCGCAGCTGTGAATTTGGTAGGGCACTAGTGATAATGCTTACTCAGTCTTTTTCCAGTACTCTGAACATAGTTACAACATATTTGTTTTGCTTAAATTTTCAAGGTTCCCCCCACAAAATGAGGAATATTTAGTCAAGTGATTAAAAAAAATTAATCGCTCGATTAATCGCACTGTTAAACAATAAAATAATGTTTATTTAAATATTTTTGGATGTTTTCTACATTTTCAAATATATTGATTTCTATTACACAGAATACAAAGTGTACAGTGCTCACTTTATATTATTTTATTAGATATTTGCATTGTAAAAATGAAAAGAAATAGCATTTTTCAATTCACCACATACAAGTACTGTAGTGCAATCTCTATCGTGAAAGCACAACTTACAAATGTAGATTTTTTTTGTGTTACATAATTGCACTCAAAAACAAAACAATGTAAAACTTTAGAACCTGCAAGTCCACTCAGTCCTATTTCTTGCTCAGCCAATCGCTTAGAGAAACAAGTTTGTTTACATTTACGGAAGATACTGTTGACTGCTTCTTATTGACAATGTCACCTGAAAGTAAGAACAGACATTCGCGTGGCTCTTTTGTAGCCAGCATTGCAAGGACAGTGCCAGATATGCTAAACATTCATATGCCCCTTCATGCTTCGGCCACCATTCCAGAGGACATGCTTCCATACTGATGATGTTCCTTAAAAAAAAAAAAGTGTTAATTAAATTTGTGACTGAATTCCTTGGGGGAGAATTGTATGCCTCCTGTTCTGTTTTACCCACATTCTGCCACGTTATAGTTGTCTCAGATGATGACCAAGCATATGTTTGCTTTAAGAACACTTTCACAGCAGATTTGACAAAATGCAAAGAAGGTACCAATGTGAGATTTCTAAGGATAGATCCAGCACTCGACCCAAGGTTTCAGAATCTGAAGTGCCTTCCAAAATCTGAGCAGGACGAGGTGTGGAGCATGCTTTCAGAAGTCTGAAAAGAGCAACACTCAGATACAGAAACTACAGAACCCGAACCATCGAAAAAGAAAAATCAACCTTCTGCTGGTGACATTTGACTCAGATGATGAAAATGAACATGCATTGGTCTGCTCTGTTTTGGATCGTTATTGAACAAAACCCGTCATCAGCATGGACATATGTTTTCTGGAATGGTGGTTGTAGCAGGAAGGGACATGAATCTTTAGTGCATCTGGCATATAAATATCTTGTGACGCCGGCTACAACTGCGCCATGCTGTTCTCACTTTCAAGTGACATTGTAAACAAGAAGTGGGCAGCATTATCTCCTGCAAATTGTAACCAAACTTGTTTGTCTGAGCGATTTGCTGATGTAGGACTGAGTGGACTTGTAGGCTCTGAAGTCTTACATTGTTATTTTTTGTACATAATTCTTCATTTGTAAGTTCAACTTTCATGATAAAGAGATTGCATTAGTACTTGTATTAGGTGAATTGAAATATACTATTGTTTATCATTTTTACAGTGCAAATATTTGTAATAAAAAATATGAAGTGAGCATTGTATACTTTGCATTCTGTTCTAATAGAAATCAATATATCTGAAAATGTAGAAAAACGTCCAAAAATATTTAATAAATTTCAATTAGTATTCTATTGTTTAACAGTGCGATTCATCAAGATTAATTTTTTTGAGTTAATTGCATGAGTTAACTGTGATTGACAGCCCTAATAGTTACACAATATGCACATTAAGAGTTGTATGCTGCTCTCACTGTAGCACTTTACATTAAGCCATGCTGCAATTACTGTTCATAATATATTAAGATGATCAAGAAAATGAATATATGAGACAGCCAGTCAGAGGCAAGACAAGGATATTTGTGTCCACCACTGCACAGTAAAGTGGTTGCTACTTATTAAACATCTTCTGTTTGATATCAAAATAGTAAAACAAATGATATCCCTAATTTCAACCAATTAAACATTCTCAACCTTTCAATGGCCTAATATTTATTCACCCTTACTTTCTCTTAAGCCACTGACTTCAGACTATAGAGTCTCACATGAACTTCATTTCTCTTTAAAAAGCCTTGTTTATAGAAAGTTTTTTTTGTATCAGAATGGATTAATATTACATGACAACAGCAAGATAGAGGTCAGCATTTTTATATACAACTGTGTCGTCTTGCAGAAGAACCAGAAATATTTTCCAACAAGCCAGAGTTGCTTTAATCATATCTGCAATAACTAAAAATGTTATCCATGGAACAATCCTTCATTATTCCATTTTGTAATATCCCAGGATGGATAAAAATCAATTATTAAAAAAAAAATCGGATTTTTTGGACAAAATAGTTTTTTTCCCCTCAAAAAGCATCCAAAGATAGTTTTAACTAAGATACATTATAGCTCAAAGATATCTCGTCATGGTATAGGGATTATAAATTCTAATTCTATAGTATGAGATATATTCATGTAATGTTGAAGAAAAGTTTTGTAAATGAGTTCCGATAGTTCATGGATTAGGGACCCAATCTTATCGGGTCTGTATAGATTATTTAGGGTAATCTTTCTATCTACCCAATGGGACTCAGTGCTCAGTCTGGAAGATACCATCAGAGATGCTTAGTTTTTCAGTTTTCAAACTGTGGATGTGTGTCTCCAGAGACAACACGCTTGTTAACAGCAAAAAATGTTTTTAAATAAATAAATAACTAGAGGTGAGAAATAACAGACCTCAACCCTATTGTCCCTCTGCAAATTTGTGTACACAGAGTCAATCCCTTACCTTTCCCTAAAAGTGCAAAGTTTCAAAAAGTTCAATGAATAGAAGATTATTGGGGCGAAAGAGATCTGGACAATGAGAAGTCTGGAGAGAAATGTGAGGACGGAGGGACAGGCAGTAAAAACAAAAGTGAAACTGTTTGAGCAGCATATACCAGAAGTCTTGAGGTCTTTCCGAGTATAGCCTTCATTGGATTTGAGATCCAGAAGGGAAAACCTATAATGGTAGCCTGCCGTAAAAGAGACCCAGTTTGGGAATATTTTAATGAAGTTCCTCTACCTGTGGATGAGACAGGCATGCGTGCAAAATGCAAACAGTGCAACAAAGAAATGCAAGGCCTGGTTGCCCGAATGAAACAACATCATGAGAAGTGTTCCTTCTCAGGAGGAAGCTGCGTTGAAGATGATGAAAGGAACATGTCTGAACATGCAGGATCTTCAGGTTGGTAAACTTTTATTTCATACTTCTTTCCTAAGGACTGGCTGTCTTCCTTCTGGACTATTCTTGAATTCTCATGTTTGTGCAAAATATATAGTTGTTACTCTACAGTACAGTTAGATGCAGTTGTGATAAAAAATAAAAAGCGGACATTGTAAAAGGAAGATCTGCCTATCTCACCTTTAAAGTAGTACTGAGTGTCAGTGCAATGAGTAATACTAAATGAGCAGTATGGGAATAATAATTAAATAACTGCATTGACTTATTTTGTTTAGGAGAATCTATCCTCAACATACAGGATTCTGAAGACTATCCATCTTCATGATCACCACCATTTTCTATAGTTTCAGAGTTATCTGCCAATGATAGTGCTTCAGTCACATCATATATGTCACACAGCCACAGTATATCACTTGTAGCAAAAAATCTCCATCATCCAGAAACAACCATAGATAAGTTTGTGATAAGAACCAGCAGATTACAAAAAGAGGTAATTGATGAAAAAATTGCCCGGTTTGTTTATGCAACAAACTCTCCTTTCTGTATGATTGAGAACCCACACTTCATTAACATGGTTCAGTCATCAAGACCAGGATATAAGCCACCCCACAGAACAGATGTCACAGGCAAATTGCTGGATAAAGTGTATGAAAGAGAAATAGATCAGTGTGCAAAAGGTCTAGAGGGTGAAATTGTTAACCTGAGTCTTGATGGGTGGAGCAATGTCCACCATGATCCAGTTGTATGTGCTTGTGTGACAACAGAAGAAGGGAATGTCTTCCTTCCAAACAACTGATACATCAGGAAATGCACACACAGCAGAATACTTACAAGAAGTAGCAGTAAAAGCTGTAACAAACTGTGGAAAAAAACCTCAAAATGTCTAGTACGCAGCTTGGTCACAGACAAGGCTGCAAATATATCCAATATGAAAAGAAATTTAGAAGGGAGTCCCAAGCTAATAACATACGGTTGCAGCGCTCATTTGATACACCTCCTAGCCAAAGACTTCAGTGTTCCAGAAATGAAGGCTAATGTTGTTGAAATTGCAAAATACTTCCTTAACAACCACTTTACAGCAGCCGCTCTGAAAAAAGTGGGAGGAACCAAGCTAACTCTCCCACAAGACATGTGCTGGAACTTAGTAGGGGACTGTTTTGAGCACTATATCAAGAATGGCCTAATCTGATGAGAGTTTGTGAACAAAAATGGGAAAAAATAAGATGGCACTCTCACAGCCAAAGTTCTCAACGTTAGGCTTCAGAGAAATGCTGAACACATGCCGAGTACCCTGAAAACTTTTTCTGAAGCCTTGAACAAATTGCAGGGAAATAGCTGTTTTATTGCTGATGCCGTTGAAATTTGGAAGGCACTGAGTGAGATCTTAAAAAGAGAAATATGCAATGACAGAGTTAAATTACATGTATTAAAAAAACAAATGGGACAAGCACTATCTCCAGCTCATTTTCTTGTAAATATTCTCAATATTCGGTACCAGGGTCAAACCTTAACTGCTGAAGAAGAGGAGTTGGCTCTGACATGGACATCCAGCCATCATCCCTCCATAATGCCAACAATAATAAATTTCAGAGCTAAGGGTGAACCATTCAAGAAATATAGGTTTGCTGATGATGTTTTAAAGACAGTCACACCAGTGAACTGGTGGAAATAACTTAAGCACTTGGGATTCAGAGACTGTTGAAGTGATCATCTCACTTTTAACAGCAGTAGCTTCTTCTGCCAGTGTAGAAAGAATACTTTTCTTCCTTTGGACTAATTCATTCCAAATTGAGAAATCTTTGGGACCTGAAAAAGCAGGAAAGCTTGCTTTACTTTTCCAGATTATGAACAAACAGGAAAATGAGGGTGAAGGCAACTGAGTTAGCTGCAGAAGTCAATATTTTCTCATGTTGACCTGGCTGACAGTCTATTTAATTTTTTTTTAAAATATTTCATTTAACTATTTTAGTTAAAAACAATTTTAACAAAAACAAACCTGATTTAAAAAAACTTGAATGTTTAACTAAAATTCAAAAATTCATATGCTTGTTTTGTTAAAATATTATAGGTTTGATGTTGAAGAAAAAAATGCAGAATACATAACACTATTGTTTTAGTTAAAGAAAACAATTTAAATGTCTGTCTGGTGATGTTCTCCTCCTAATACAACATGGCAAGAAAATCCTCCAAATATTAATGATTAACCTGTTGAATTGGAGATATTTATGAAGCCATTGGGAGGTGAACTATCTGCATCAATTACTTTTGGTAAATGAAATAAACAATCATTTTCTGATATAGCTGTAAAACTAATCTGAAAAGTTTTCAAAATAAATCACTTAAAAATGTATAGTGTGTACCTTCTAAAAATGAGACCTACATCTATCTCTGAGTTGTGAAAAATATGTATTAAGGTATGTATAACAACCAACAAGAATGTACTTTTATGTGGAAATCCATGATTCAATCGAGTCTTCCTGACTAGTGATTTAAATCAGGATTTAAATCAAATCCACCCTGTTAAGACTCATTCTCAGTTGCTTGGAAATAGAATTGCAAGAGCATGCTTTAATTTTTGAGATTCTGGGGTCCAAGTATGCCTGACCAAAGAGCCTCAATTTCCTTCACAAGAACATCAGGTCCTGTTGAATAAGGCTATCAGAAATAAAGCTGCTTGGTTGACAGTATTTCTTTTAAATACAGTTTAAATATCAAAGGACATGATAACCAAGCAGCATTACAGAGAATTTTACAAATTACAGGGTTGGGATGTTGATAAGAATTCTCCCCAAACAGAAAAGATATTCTGTTATAGTGAAAAGAAAAGGAGTACTTGTGGCACCTTAGAGACTAACCAATTTATTTGAGCATGAGCTTTCGTGAGCTACAGCTCACTTCATCGGCTCACGAAAGCTCATGCTCAAATAAATTGGTTAGTCTGTAAGGTGCCACAAGTACTCCTTTTCTTTTTGCGAATACAGACTAACACGGCTGTTACTCTGAAATCTGTTATAGTGATCCAGTCTGTGCAAGGAGAGAAAGACCATTAGTCATTTTGAGTTCTTTTCCCACCCAAGCAGTAGTTTGTTGTAAATCTCTAGTTTGGAGTCTCATTCCAGCAATCAAACCAAATTCTGCTCCATATAGTTAATCTCAGCAACTAAAGTTGCTAGTGAAATTTTGTTCAAGTTTTTGCAGTCTGAAGCTTCAGCAGCTCATCATTCTGAGGGATGAAAATTGTTGAGATACACATATGGTGATAATTGCCTAATTTTGCAAATGACCGAACTCTCATCTTCTCTGTTGCCCTTTGCTAAGAGCTCTGTTGTTTTTTCTCTTGGGAATTGTGGTCTATTAAGTGACCATTCATAATTCCCATTCATAATGAGGGCTTCTAGAAGCAGTGTGGAGTATGTTTTCTGTTTATTCCCAGCTATTGCACAAAAATTTTCGAGAGTTGCATGGAATGTGGCATTAGCATGTTCTGCCTCTTTCATTTTCTCTAGTAGGTTAAAGAAGACAATTTACATATTGAAGAATAAATGTAGATTTTAAAAGGTACTTTAAGAGGTAATTTGGCAGAACCTGAACTTGTCCTGTGCCTGGTCTTGTCTGAATAAACTTCTGAACCACTCCAAGGCACCAGTTGCATTCAAATGTTGCTCGGTCCCAGCTAGAGGTCTGACTGCAAACCTTTTAAATTCACTCCTGGGAGAGGGCAGAATATTCCAACCAAGTGTAAGGACCCGCCCTCCCCCGCAGCTTCTCTTATGTATACATTTCCTCCCTTTGCTCTGCCCCTAATTAACACACCTTACTGCCCATACCATGAATAGAGGTGCCACCAATTAACCATCAGCAAATAACTAAAAGCCAGAATTAGACAATTTAACTATTTTCCAGTCTTCCAATGGGCAGCTGCAGAGCTGCCTTCGTTCCTGTTACCAGATAATACTATACAAATAGAATCATACAATATCAGGTTTGGAAGGTACCTCAGGAGATCTAGTCCAACCCCCTGCTCAAAGCAGGGCCAGTCCCCAATTTTTGCCCCAGATCCCTAAATGGCCCGCTCAAGGATTGAACTCTCAACCCTGGGTTTAGCAGGCCAACGCTCAAACCACTGAGCTATCCCTCCCCCTCTTTTAATCAACACTTAAAAGAATGCTCAGATCTCTAAAATAAGGGCAACTGAATGGACAAGAAAAACCAACTCTGTAGTGTGCACCCTGAAGGTAGGTTCTCTTTTCCTAACCTTACTTGGAATGTTCAACTCAAAGGGATTGTAATACAGATATAGTTTGTTTATTTAACCCTTCAACAGATAAACCCTTGTGCCATAGCAGGCTGCCCTCCACAATAGATAAGGTAAGGTAATAGGAGGAGAATATTGGTCAGTAAGGGCTTCCCACTGCAGCTGGAGGGCCCCCCTGAGGTCTTCCAGATTAATCAGTCCTTCAGTTTCCTAAAGACCTGGGGTGATGGGTTCACAGCTTTCTTCGGTCATTTTCTTACCATTTGCTTGCATTACAGAATTATGCAAATTCAGAACTACACGGGCATTCTGAAATATTAATTGAAACTGAAGTTAGCTGAACAGCTTTGGCAGGAACATGATGAAATAGTTAACCAAGATCTGAAGTCCCAGGTGCTTGGAGACCAACTTACAAGATGAGACTCAAAGGGATGCCAAGTAAGAAGGCACCTTTTGTATTATATCAAAAGAATAAACGTTTCAAATGTTTTGGTTAAGAACTGAGGTTTTTGCCAAATGAAACGCCTCCATGCTATAGAAAGTGAAATTTCTAAAAAAAAATAAAAATAAAAAGCAAGCAGCACTGAAGTGACCCTGACAGCAGTGCTGTCTGAACTCAGGATTACAGAGAGGATACTGCTGTACAAATTTGGAGATCATATTCTGATGGATTTATTGCAGCCTTGGAATAAGGATGCTGGACTTCCCCTTTGACTGAGGCAATGCACAAAGATACATTTGCAAATGAGAAGGAACATGACTCTAAGACTCTGGTTCCCTTCATTATATCATGGCTCAGACCGTGGACAAAAGGATTAACCTTAAGAGGACCTAGAAGCCCATGCTCAGATTCTTAAATTTCATAATGTGAACTAAGTAATTCCCCAAAAGTAGTATTCTGCTCAGAGAAAATAGAAAGACTGCTCTTGACAAAATCTGGACCAAATCCATTGTCAGAAAAACAAACAAACAGTAAGTACTAAGAGATGCTGCCATACTACAGTGGGAAGCCCCAAATACCTCACAGTTAGGGTCTCGAGAAGTTGCCATCTGATCTAAAATGAAGACAGCCTTGGAGAAAGAAGGCTCAACATCATCTTCCAAGGTTTGTAACTACCTTTTTAAAGGTCCAGGATGTGTCAGAGAGCCATTTGCACACAGATGCCCCTGAACACAAACTCTTAAGCACTGCAGATACCTTCTAGTTCATCAGGTCCTTTGGAGCCACTTCCCAGAGCTGTTTTCTCCCTACTCCCAAAACACTGAAATTCACTCTGAATTTATGTTTTGAGAAGGTACAAAGTTACCTAAAAAGTCAAAGATGGTGGGTCCTGGGAGAAGTCCACTCCCTATCCAAAGTATCATAACTACAGCAATGAATGAAAAAAATTAGAGGCCTTTTTATGACTACCCTAAATAAGATCCTTATTCTCAGGAACAAAGTCACTTTTCAGATTTAAGAGTGTGTGCTGCTTGATCAGCATGACTATTTATAGAGCCCCCATAATGGCATGTCAAAGAACATATAAAAATATAGGGTTCCTGTCCCAAATAGCTTTTAGTCTAACATGACCATATACAAGTAAAAATTCTGTTTGTGTAGTAAGTTACTTTAAACACAGAGCCAGAAAATGAGGAAGTTACTGTCCCCATAATGCTAAATCAGCTATGCTGCACATCCTGTACTTTTGGCATTTAACTTGGATATATTAAAAGATACATTTAAGACGAAACAAACACAAAGAAGTACGAGGTACATGCGATAGAGCCAACCAAAGGTTACTATGATAACCTTAAAATTAAGTGTAACCCACACATATGCTTTATACTGCATCATTTGGCTTTGTTTCTCCAGAGGAGCAGAAGAGAATGCAGCAGTGTGGAGGAAGGAGATATGGTAACATGGAGGATCTTACTTGGATACTGAGTGTCTGCACATGTGCAGAGAGTACGGCATAGTAACTCAGAAAGACCCAGAAACTTCCAGAACAGAGTAGTAGATATCAGACACTCAGTTGCTGTTCTGAGGCTGTATAGGAAGTTTTCACTGTGGGCTACTCACCAGCAATCATACTCTAGTCACCCTCGGAGAGCTGAGCCAATCATAAAGCATTAGATGAGGTGGTCATAAACAGAGGTGCTAAAAGTGGCCCCATGGACTCAACAGGTGACTGACACAGAAGCAAGAGACTATCTGCTGTGAGGGCTAGGTCCCAAGCCCTGATCCACTTTGGACATGGGCTGCAGATTTCCGTTTCCTCACAACTGAGAGCACCTGTCAGCTATTAACCCAAGGCTTACAATGCTGCTAGCTGTGGAGGCCCACACTGTTTGCTGACAGGGTTCTGAAGTGTTTGAAAGGACTGAAATGCTGCCATTTCTCAAGCTCTGAAGAGTCCAGGTGACATACTGTGGTCACACTACAAAGAGCGAGAAAGCACCTGTTTGAAGATCAGAGGGGAATGTGTTTTGATAGGTGCACTAATGTACAGAAAACATTATGTTAAAACCTTGTATTTGAATGTTTGTAACAGAAATAAAAGGGGGAAGTCTGTATAAGGAACACCAGCAGACTACGGTTTAATAGCTTTTATTTAAAAATTATTCACAGCATTCCAAATACTATTTACCATGTTATGCGCATTAAATGTTTGTTTTACTAAGAAAAGGTATGGTGCTCTCTCTGAAGCTGACTGGGAACTATTCGCATCCATTTATCAAGGTTTACATAAAATAGCCCTGAATTTTAACTGTCATGTTTTTTGAAGTCATTAAAAGACAGAACTCTAGCCTGGGCTTCAGCAAAGAGCTACGCTGAGGTGCAGTATAGTTGGACACAATATTGCATGAGCAGCCCATGTTCCCCATTACATAAACACCAAGTCAAAAAGTGAAGCGTACTATGAACTGAAGTTTTTGTAGTCTAATTTTGTATTTCAATTAACTTTTGTTTAAAAGAATTAAGCTCTGTACAGTACAAGCCTTACACCTGCAAAACTTAATGTTCAGCATATTATAAACTCCACATTTGCAAAGATTATAAAGTTCGAGGAGTATGGCTCATAATATAGAGCCCTTTAATCATTGAAAGCCTTCAGCCTGTAGTTCTACATGACCTCCCTTGAGACAGAGAGGACATGAGTTGAAGGATTAAAACAAGAAGTGTCTCCTGGGCTTAAAGAGTGTTGACTACAAGGGAAGAAAGAGGGCAGTGAAGACCTAATGAAATCATTATGAAAAGGGCTAGGTCTATTCTTGCCAAATGTAAGGAAAGTTCTGTCTGTCTTTCTCTTCTAGAGACTAAGCTCTGGCTTTCCAACACTTAAGAGGGATGCAAACTGGAGAGCTCCTTCCCACAGGACGACACCTGCCTGACAACTAGCAGCAGCAGCAACATGCACTTAGCACCTGCTGAGTACAGGCAGAAAAAACTCCCTAGGCATTACCATACTCTAAAATGCCTAATTTAGTCAGAAAGGAAAAAGATGAAAAAAAAACAAACACTGGAAGTCGAGCCTTGCCATCTGAAGAGCTGCCTCCACCTAATTAGAAATGTTAACATGCTTTATAAGGAGAGACACATGTTGAGCACCAATTTTTTTTTCCTGTATACATCTGCTGATGGACATCCTACCCAACAGCAGAAGAATGTCTGGGTTGACAAGGATACTGCAGAAGAAATGTAACAGTTTCAGCTAAGGAACTACATATTCCAGGTTGCCAGTATTTTACTATGAACTTTAAGTAATTCCAGACAGCCCAGTGTTTACTACAGCATCAAGTAAAACAAAATTCTCCAAAGAATTCATCCTACTGTTTACAGTGTTCGCTTTATTATAGTGCCTCAGTTGTGAGTGGCATTTCATAATGAAAGAATGAACAGGTCCCTTGCCTTGAGAAATGTACAAGCTGAATTCTGAATAGCACACAAAGGGATGACAAAGGGGGGAAGGGAATACTGATAGACAAAAGTCAGCTAATTGTCACATAAGTGATTTTGAAGAAGAGGGGTCAAGGAAATACGAACAAAACTTGCTTGTTCAGTGAATTAAGTCAAATAGTTGACTTTCACGGGTGGACATTAACATATGACCAAATTCACCAAGAGGCAGATGCAGGACCATGACTTGCCCAAACAAATAAGTTGCTAAGATCTACCTTAGAAATAAAGATATCGGAAAATATTTATCGTTCACCATAAGTGTCATTTTAAACACCTGGCAGGTTAAAACTTGATAGGGAAGGTGTAAAATATACATATTTGCCTCTTTAAAGCAGATAGATACAGGATTAAACAGAGGGTCCACATTCTGTGAGAAAAGTAGTGCTCAATAACATTAAGCCTCGCTGTATCTGACTTAAGCATGAGGAGAACAAGATGCAAATGGCCAAAGGAAACAAAGTAATATCACTATAGACAACCTCTCTGCAACAATACATGGGGCTTTAAAAGTACAGATGTATATGGAAACTTACATTAAACACAGGTGGAAATATGGGACAAAACATACATGCTTTAACTAAATTTTGCTATTACCTTTACTTTCACTGATTACATATATATAAAGAAAGCAAATAGCTTTTAAAAAACATCTAGCTATTTCAATAAAGAAATGCAGGTGTAAACTGAAAGCTCTTGGGTTTTTTTAAAAAGAGTCACGCAGTCCCTCTGCAACAATTTGTCTTAAGTGTTAGATTTAGGAAGCATTCCTCACTGAAACAGAGTAATTGGTGTAAACGAGAGTGAATGAAATTAAGCCAAGGCAGTCAAAATATGTTTTTATTTTTGATCATGGAAGTTTCTCCTATATCTAACACTGCACAAGGTATCTTGCACAATGAAAAGGTAAGCAGAAGTCCCTTACAGTGCCTCGCTTTGCCAGAGAATCACCGCAGTCTGCTGGCAAAGTCCGCTTGCTGGACTTTTTCTGCTCATGTTCAACTGCATCTTCAATTATAGGCTCAAGCCTCATCTGGACAAACACCAAAGATTTGGATCAATTTCTTTTCATTATACAGTGAGGAAAGATCTAAAAGCCTTTTAAAAACTTTTGCAATCTTTAGAAAACTGTATAGAACTCACTGGTGTTTAAATAAAAAGAAAATGCAAAAACCCAGTGAGGCTCTAGCCATAAACTCAGTAGTCTCTAAAAGTAGGGTTTTGAGCTCAAATTTGACATGTATAAATAAATCCTAAACCCCAGGTTTTGTTTTTTAGCTGCAAGGTTTTTAGATCTGTACATGAGACTTGTTTTAGAATTTAGCACAAACAGTGCTCTAGCCAAGGGTATTTGAGTACCATATCTGCTATACAGCCAAGTGAAATTTATCAGCAGAATCTTAAAGGTTACTTGTGTTTTTCTTTGGGACAAGTTTGTTATATTAAAAAGTCTACCTTTGTCTATATGTTTATGCTGTAATTCTCCCCCCTTTTTAAGAATATAATTTACTGCTAATATTTCTTATATTGTATCTAGATAAATTTTCTTCATAAATACATGCAGTTCCATCTTGTTACCTCTGTGAGGATTGTGGTGTCATACGAAGGTTGATACTTTTCTTTTTCATGTGCAGTTCGCTTCTCCATCTTTTCTCTGTCTGTTTTCTGTTTCCTGTCTGCTCCTTTTGGCTAAAAATGAATAGTTACATGAGCAAGCAGACAGAAAACAGCTTTGCAACTGAAATATGGGCCTAAAAATCAGCCATTATAATGTAAACAAAAAATTTACTTGGGACCATTATTTACAACTATTACCTTAAAAACTTTAATTTGGCAGCTGGCTGAATGCAAATGATCTGTGTATTCTCCATTTTCAGTCTGCTTAAAAGTGTCAACCTGAATCCTAAAAGGAACTCCTTTTTCACCTCCATGTTTACGTGGGGTAAATTCAGTGCTGATGCAATGTACCTGAAAAACAAAGTGAACCTGTATTCCATTCTGGGCATATTCTTAATTCTTTTGCCACCATCATTATATAAATTTCTCTGACAGGGTGAGCAACAATTTATGGCTTATCCAGGAAATGAACCTGGAAATCCAAGGCAGGTAAGAACAAATTCCTGTATCTTTGCCAGCCGCACAGGCTTGGAAGTCAGTAAATAGGGACAGGTTTAAACCTATCAATACATCACCTATATAATCCCAAAAAAGTAATACTTTAACTCCTATATCTTTCACAAAATTAAAGAACTGTTGTGGATCCTCATCAAATGTAACTAAAATAATCCCTCTCAAGTTCTCATACAAGATCTTAAGACAAATATAAGAGCAGAACAACTACATGAATCATGATGAATAAATTCAAAGATTTTTCCAGTATAAAATGGTATAATTTAGCTAGCCTGAACAGTAAGTATATTTTCTTTAATATAATGTCTTGCAATTTCTATCAAAACCATTTACTGGAACGATTTTTAAATCTGATTTGAGGCTGGGATTTTCAAAAAGGATGCTAATGGAGGTAGGTGCCCAAGTGTCAATGAATGGCAGTGGGAATTGATACCTAACTCCCTACAGCTTTTTGAAAATACCAGAATAAAGGCATTGGGTTTAATGAGACATGTGAATACCATGGCAGTAAAAAGGTCCAATAAGAACAGAGTGCTATACTAGGAAACAATACAACAGTTACAATGTTGTAGGGCATTAAATACTTAGTATATCACCAATGCCACCACACTGCGCACTCCCACCTTCCAAACAGTAAGAGTTGACTAAGCTTTTCTTCATGCTGTTAGCACATCCTGAATGGTTGAAAATATAACTGTACAAACAAACATAAAATGGATGGCTCATTACACACTCTTTACTCCCTTGCAGCAAAGCCTGACATGGAAGCAGACATTGTAACAATTGTGTAATTCCTTGACAAAAGGAAGAATTATTACTGTCAAGGTACAGTAGCACAACATTATCTACTGCCAACGTGGAAACAATCTACCTGATTTAGCAGGCTAAGGAATATTGCCACCTCTCGCTTTGCACTTTTTCTTCATACCAATGCCTGATTTTTGAGATAAAATTATCCAGAAGGAAGACTATAGCATAATACAAAGGATTCTAATGAAATTTAATTCCATGGAATAAATCACTTAGAAAAAAAACCTGTCTTGAATATAATAAACAATCTGTCAAGAAGCTAACATCTTATCAATCAGGTAAGTAAGAGAACTGAAAATCTGCTTTGAAATCCAGTGATTTCAAATGCTTTCTCTATTGGTAAAGCAGATTCAGTTCTATTTGTGTCCTCATGCAGGAGCCCTATTAACTGGAACTGAAGTAACAACAGTTATTTACAAAAACTGCTTTGAAAATACACCTCCCTAAATATTTATCCATACAAGATGCAAGAGCTAATCATTAATTTTCAGTTAAAACACACTTTCATATTCATTTTATTGATCGGTTTTAAAAAGCTGCTTCTGTTCTAAGCTATGTTTAAAACTCTCATATCAAGATGAAAACTCAGCTAGCATCACCTACAGAAGAAGCAGTTGCATGGATCTAAGTTTCCAAAAATGATGGATCTATAAAGGAAAGAATCACATAGCACAACTACCATCACATTCATGACCTGACAAAGACCAAATCAGTACACATCCAGTAAAGCAAAATCTCAAACCTGAATAAAGGCGGATGTACGCTTTCCAGGATCCCACAGAAATTCGACTGCATTGAGCTGGCTTGGATTTGTCTTTAGATCAATTACTCCAACAGACATTGGAATATCTACATAAAAATGAAAGTATATGCTATAGGAACACAGCGAGGATTTGAATGGTTTGTTTCGAATAAAAACCCATTAATCTGCAAACTCATCTACAGTGAAATGTACTGTAAATTACCACACAAGGGATGACAAAAATTGGTTGTTTAATGACAGTGATTTTCTGATAAAGATGGAGATGTGTACTTAATTTCTGGGGAATAATGTGAGGTGGTCTCATGGGTTTTACTGTAAATCTTATGAAATCTGCAATAATTACATTTTTACAGTATATTAGCAATAAAGAGATTTCTCTCGTGTTCCCCTGACTACCAGAACACATTTTGCTCTCAAAGAACAAAAGGGTTATTAATTGAATTATTTAGTGTTGCTGTTGTTTTCTGTAATGTTAGATGAAGGCCATTAGAGGTTTTCATGGAAAATTCACAATGTAACATTATTGAAAACATTTATATAAATCTCAAGTATCCTAACACAACAAGCAGCATACAGACATTGGTATGTATGCTTTTGCTATCCCCACTGTTGATATATAAATTGATGCTATTCATATAAAGACTAAGTCTCTTATTTTAACCCTAGATAATAAGGGAACTGAGAGACGTACCTAAGTCAAGAAGTCTGTCCCCAGGGCGATTCCACTTCCAACCTTCCAGTTGCTGGTGCTCTGTATATTGCAACCTTCTGTCATGGAACACAACTCTTATGATACTCTAGTCAGAGGAAGAAAGTTAAAGATTAGTCTTAGAATCAGTACACATTAAAGAGGAGATTGAAATACGTACCAGTGATAAATACCACACACTTGTAGAACAAAATCAATGGGAAGCACCTAATCCAACTTTATTTAGTATAAAGTCTCAGAACACTTTAGACTAAGTAATACCGAAACAAAAGGTGTAAAGAAGGGACAAGAAACAGAGTATGGTTCAGCTGCAATATAAAGTGAAATGGAGAGCTGAGGCAGACACTGCCCGAAAAGGCTGTTACAGATTATGTCAACTGCAGAGGATAAGGCTCTCACGCAGCGCAGTGGCCAAATTACATGGATAGAGTGAGGCAAGCATTAGGACAATCATAGAACAGGTCAACCAGAAAGGTTATAACTTCAGTTTCACTCACTCACTCTGAATAGCACTAATCTATGGTTTGAACCAAATTTATAGAAGAATTTGCTGGAAAAATCAGAAATAAAGGTAAAATCCTGCAGTAATCCACAAAATTCAATATTTAAACTTAAATGAGTCACCTAAAAATCTGCAAAAAAGTGTTTTGTACAATTTCTAAACAGGAGTGCATTAGTTGAAATATTTAAAGTATAATTGTGACTCCAACAGTTCAGAAAATTAATAAATGGATAAATCAATGTGTTTGTGTAAAAAAGATGTATTACTAGATAAACATTAAGACCTTGTACTACACAAGGAGGACTTCAATTTATAGTTAGCACTGACAAACTGCCAATTCTAGAACTATTCCCACTCTTCTAGATACAATGTTCATCTAAAAGATTACAAAAGGACACCATTACTTTGAAATCTAGACATTTTTTTAAGAAGTTAAAAATAGGTTTCAAATACTATGCATGCCCCTGAGTAGCCCTTCTAAATTCTGTGGTTTTACAACCACATCATCTCTCTCTCAAAAAATAAAAAAGTCTCTCTCTACCCAGTTGTGTGAACATGTACAGGAACAGGGAAAGTTACTATACGGGGGAAAGAGAAATTGGCGGTTCACAAAGGGCTGCCAAATGCACAAAGCACTCAAATACAGTGTTTTGGTTTAATTCATATCCTTGCCTTGCGTTACCTTCGGCAAGACACTTAGGATCTGTTTTTCTAAGGTGATGAGTACTCACAGCTTCCAACTGACTTCAACTGAAGTTGCAGGTGTTCAGCACTTCTGAAAAAAATCAAGCCCATAAATCTTTGTGCTTCAGCTTCCTCTATCTGCAAAATGCGATAACTGACAGCAAAACACAAAGCTTTATACGGGACAGAGTCAAAGTGCTAATTTCATACTTTCAGACGTTTAGGTTTCTTGAAGTTTAACTTCAGCTCTGAATTCCAAAGGGCTTTTGTCTGTTTTTTTGTTTAAACTACAACAGTCTTGTACATAAAAAAAACAAACAAAAAACCAGTATGTTATGACATACTCTCAATATTAATTTTAAACAAACAATGATTGTGTCTGGTTTCCTCATTGTTTTCTTTTTAAATATTTATGACAGCTACAGGGAGGTAAGGAGGAGAACACCCTGCAAAGCTTCTAAGTAAAAGGGAAGTAGGGGCTCATGGAAGCCATCTGGGAATTAGGTCTAGAGACCTGCACAACTGATTGATCCTCTGGTGCCAGAAAAAGTATGCAGAGCTCTGTAAGCTACCTATGCTGGGCTCCTGCTGATGCCTGCTACCTTGCACTTTGCAAATTCCAAAGCCCTTTAACTGGCTTATAATAGAAAACAAGTCTTCAATCTTAACTATGGAGCAGCTACCGTTCTCCCTAATAATGCTCAACTGTGATTAAAAAAATTATTTGTTATTCAGAGCAGACAATGTACAGTCACGATCACAGTAATCAAAATAATGAAGTCTCTATCCCAAAGAGACTGAATCCTGCAAGATAGAAGATGGGTTGCAATGGAAATCTAAGAGGTGAGACACCATTTAGGGTTTTTTAAAACTGCCTTCTTATGGGCCTTCCTATATACATATAGGATGTTCTTCTCTTCTGTCAGCAGGGCAGGTCAGTTGAAGGTAAAAACCAAATATGCAGACCAAAAGAATATCTGATTTTTAGAACCACCATCTTGATAGCATTCCTTCAAAATATGAACAGCTTCCATACCAGGGGAGACTACAAAGATTAGGACTGTTTAGTTTAGAAAAAAAGACAGGCAACTAAAATGGGATATGATAGCAGTCTAAACAAATATGACTAGAGTGGAAAAAGTGAATAGACAAATGTTATTTTCCCTTTCCCACAACGGAACAGCTTCCATAACCCTGATCATCTTTGTTGCTCTTCTCTGAACCTTTTCCAGTTCCACTATATCCTTTGAGATGGGGCGACTATAAGTGGACAGAGTATGAAACGTGTGCACACCATGGATTTAAGATACCACTTAAGTGTTATTATGTCAAGTCACTCAGATTTGATTTTATCCAGCCATGTTAACTAGAAGGAAAATACTTAATTTTCCTTTAATATTCCCTGGCTCCCAACCAGAGTAAGCTATGAGGTTTTCAACCTGCAGGTTGTGACTGCTTCTACTTTCTTTATGGTTAGGTTAAGAGGTTTGGGGGAGAAAGGGTTCCAAATTTTTTTCCTGTTGCAATGTGGAGTAAGAGTAGAAAAAAAGTTGAAAACCACTGGACTAACTTGGCAAGCAGCAGTAATCTCTCATTACTATTATCTAGAGAACAACTCTACTTCACCTTCACTAGCTTTCCACTGGTCTCCGGCATGTCTCCAATCTTCCGATTATCTAGCATCCGTATTTCATAGGACTGACCTTTAGAGAAAAAAGTTTGTATCAATGATACGGTGACATACAAAGCTTCTCTCTCTGTTTAACGCAGAGAACATTTGGTTTATATTCAGCATGTTGTAGTAACATAAGGTTAAGGAACTCTCATAGGGAGTTTTCAGTTTCTAGCTGGTTGCATAAGAATAAAGTGAAACTTTTACAATATTGCTGAAACTACTGATACTTCCAAACCCTAGGTATCCTACTTTATGTCTAGTGCAAGTGTTTATTCCTATTTGGAAGAAAGGAACATAGACCACACCGAAAGCTGAATTCCTTTTTATCTGAAATAGCTGAAAGGCAGTATGTTGATGACAAAATAGAATATTCTCACAAGTACCATGTATTCAAGTACTGTGTATACCGTTTACAGCTGCATTTATGTACTGATTGCCTGTATTTTAACTTGCCTTAAACACATGCTGCCTATGAGGTAAAATCCCTTCCTATAACTTTCTAAAAGTGGCAGTCTTTAAAAGAGTTACTTCAATAAGCAAGAGCTTGATGAGTCATGCTGTCCTTTACTAAGTTTTTCTCAGTACAAAAGAAGCTAGGAGCAATTTATCTAAAACTGATAAGGAGCATTTTTCCTCCTAGACTGAAACACTACATATTTGGCAAGGCTAAATTTGTTCCTATTCAAGGAGGCAGGAGTAAACAGAGATCTTAAAAGGTTCACTAGGATGCACTGGATTTATTCCACCATTTTGAGTTCTCCTAAACTTTCTTTATTCCCCAACATCAACTGCACAAACATTATATTTACTGGCTTGTTTTACCAGATACCACCAGCAAAGGCTATAAGCGAAAAGCATCAGCTTTACATCCTTCATAAACAGTGAAAGAGCAGAACAAGTAATTCGAGAATCAATTCCTCATCCCACACTCATGCCGCTGCTCCGTAACTTTTAGGAAGAAATTACTCCCCACTATGAGTTTCCAGTTAAAAAAGCGTGACACTTAGTGTACACCAGAACCCTGTATTTTTTTTTATTTTATATATATATTCTACACACACACGCTGGTGGTCTTTCACATTGTAAGCACTTTATGATGTTATGTGTACCAGAGAAGGAAAATGGAAAGCAGATCAAGCATTTGTTACAGTAAATCTAGTAGTTTAAAATGTTACAGTATTCAGTAAATTGGAAAATGAATCCATACTATTCCTAAAAACAATTTCCTTTCTTTCTTAAATACCCTTTGCTACCTCTTCTTTCAATCACACCTAGTAGTCTATTTTTTGTTGAAATCGAAGTCAAATGTATCTTTTACTTTGTTCTAACAAAATTTAAGGCCAGGTCTACACATACAGCACTGCAATGGTGCAGCTGTACCTATACTGGGGGAATTTTATATAGAGTGTTTTGGGCACACATCCACTCGTATAGTTAGAAGGGCACTGGGAGGAGCACTGGTCTTACTGGCTGCCCCTCCCTGTACTCCATCTCCACTCTTCATACCACCAGAGTAAAGGCAACATAACAAGAAGTCCCTGGGTCTATCATAAACACACAAAAATCAAACCTTCCTTTGCCTTCATAGAAGCTATAAGGCAAGCAGTGTTAAGGAAGCCAAAGAACTTTGTTTTCATGCAGTATGCTTACCCTTCATAGCATTCACATGAAATCTGTGGATCAAACAACATTCTGGAGTCTATCCATCCAGCCCACATCCTATTGCAAAGCACACAACTCAGAAAATTCCCACCTACACCTCTAAGCCACTACCCTAACAGATTTACTCAGTAGATCTTAATTTTACCTCTTTCATCTGAGCCTTTCAAAATCCCAGGAGGCAATAACCAGGACTGTTTCAATATCTGAGGTTATGTCTACACTACAAAGTTAAGTTGACCTTAGTTATGTTGACGTACAGCCACCGCTGTAATTAAACTGCTGTTGCATGTCCACACTATGCTCCTTATGTCAGTGAAGCACATCCACAGTAGCAACTCTTGCACTGACACAGAGAGCAGTGCACCGTGGGTAGCTATCCCACTGTGCAACTGGCCGCAGGTTGTTTTGGGAAGGGTTTGCAATGCCTCATGGGGACAGGCTCAATGTCACATGATGCAGGTTTCTCAATCCCATCATTCCATGGGCATCCTACTAGGTTTCTAGCTGATTTTCAACTGCTCTGGTAACCTGCGGGCCAGCCATCTCTGCCAGAAAGTATGGATCCTGCACTGTTCTTAAGTATTTTGTTGAGTGTTATGAACACCAGGCTATAAAAGAGGAGCTCAGCAGGGACCTATTTGGCTGAGGGAGGCTTTGAAGGAGCATTTTAGCAATGAACCACAGTAATGTGTGTTGCTGTAGGGTGCTGAGTCTGGTATTGTTTGTTTGCATTGTGTTACCTCCTCCATCCATCAGAAAGTTAACCCTACGCAATTGACATCTGTTTGAAAATGTGAATGCCAGTGATGTCTGTTTTTACTTGTCCAGGGAACGTTAATTCTGTTTCTTTTCATTCTTCCTTAAAACCATGCCTCTTTTCCCAGAGGCAGAGGTTAAGCACCCCGACTGCTCCTCCCATCAACTCCACAACTCTGATCCCAGACCCCTCCTTGTAGAAGCGGCACGTCTGCAGCTCTGCACCACAGTGACTATTTGCCTTCTGCTATGCCTGCCGCAGCTCTGACTTTTTACACAGCACCGCTGCATGTCCCGATTGTAGGGCTTCTCCTCCAGTCCCCGAACAAGTTCCTGCGGCTGGAGCGGAGCTCTGCCTGCAGCGCCGCCTCTCCCCACAGACCCAGGGGATCCAGCACCTCCTGTATACTCCTGGCAGGAGCACATTTGCTGTGTGGAGCTGGCATGCTTAGCTGGGCAGTAGCTATATGAGCTCTCCACACCAACCAAAGAGAGCAATTTCAAAGCTTCCTGTGGCTTTAAAAGGATAGGGGTGCATGCCTGTATACTGGCTGCAGAGCAGCGGAGTTCAAAATGGTGACCAGAACGGTCACAGTGAGCATTGTGGGACACCTCCTGGAGGCCACATAGGGCGACATAAGCAACGCAGTGTCTACACTGACACTATGTCATCCTAAGTGCTTCGCCTCTTGTCAAGGTGGTTTTATTACGTCGGCACAGTAGAACAGTAAAAACTAGCGGGAGGAACATTGCAGTTTGTACACCTCCATAGTTATGTCGACGTAGGCTGCCTTACGTTGCCTTAACTTTGCAGTGTAGGCAAGCCCGGAGAGGTTTCAGTCAGCACCAACTGAGAATCAGACTTGCCTATATCACCTTGTCAGCTGGTCGGGTTGGATGAAGCATTATGTAATTAAGAGTAAAGTCTGGGTTTATCTAAGGAGTACGTTAGCAGATGCCATATCTAGCAGATTCAGGGCAAAAAACTTACCATGCTTTGGCATTCCCTAACCACATATTCAGGACAACCAGTGATGTATGAAACTAAGACATAACTGACAATCAGCTAAATTCACAGCTCAGTTCCTTTGCTTAGATACTACAGTGACTGGTACCATATTAATACCCAAGATGCATAGAATTCACTTAGATTAAAATCACTGAAAGTTTTAATGTATCCTCACACCCAGTAATCTAATCAAACATTAAACGTTACTACATTTACTCCAAAGAAGTCCAGGAGCAAAGCTTTTAGTGCTTGAATGTTGTCACACAGAAAATCAGACCATGTCATCAAATACTGAGACACTGACTGTGGCCAGTACCAGACGCTTCAAAGGAAAATGTAAGAACATTGCAATGGACAATTATGGAGGAAGTTTTCTCTGAACCCTTTCAATTAGTGGTTGGTCTATCCCAGAAACTTTAATCAAGTATTTATAAAGACAAATAACTTTAAACATTTGGATTCCAAAACACTAGCTTAGAGGATCAAAAGAAATGTATGACTAGCCAACAAAGCTATTTACAAAACTACACAAAGCTGTAACAATTTATATTTCTTTTAGACTAAGCTCTTTAGGGCAAGGACCTCATATCTACTAACCTTGTGCAACACCTAGCACAACACAGCCCCTTCATAATATTGCCCATTGCTTTTATAATAAATTTAGGTATTTTCCTGAACTATTCATAAAAAAATTACATATATTCTTCATTGAGATACCAGTGATGGAAATGCAATCTGAAAGACCCAGACAGGATAGTCCCACACAAATTCCCTTTCACATTCTGTACTTAGAGCCCAAACAATGTACTTACATGTAAAATATTTTCTTAGAAGCATTTATTTCAGTTAAATCCTTCTTGATTATATGTGGCCCCTTCCATCTTGGAAGATCCAAAACAAATACATGCAGTACACACATACCCCACTCCAAATATTGTAAGGTCAGAAGGGAGCATTATGATCTAATCAGACCTCTTACATAACACAGAGAATATATTATGGTCTTGTATTCAAATCACGTAAAAACTGCTATTACTCTCAAGGTGCTTAAAACAAATACAGAGAAAGTAGGTTATAAATATAAACACCACAAGATGAGATCCACAGTGACCTTATTCATGTGGAAATCCGAAGATATCATCTGTCATCATGCCAGTATTAAATGTAGGTACAGTCTGCATACATAGATTCTGGGCCTCAGACAGTAAAAAACATTTCCATCTACTAACCTGAATTTCAACAGCACAGTCTCATGCTACTTAAACATGTCCTAACACAAGCATTAAGATCAACTAACAGACATAGCAGGAAGAAGAAGAACTGGAGCAGGGGATGAAGGCAAATATCAAAAAAAGGAGAACACGGAGGAGCACAGTGGTGGTTGTATCAGTCACTCACTTCAAATAAGGTTTCAAAATAAGTTTACTGCATTTATCAAGGTCTTTTAATAGCCTACTAGAAAGATCATGAAAGGATAACTTTAGGTACACTAAAAAGGGTTCCTGAAGGGACGAACTTGAGGGGAGGAAAGGGAATAACCTTGGAACTTACAAGATATTGTGAAGGTGAACCACCACTCAGAAAAATTTACCTTCACCCTTTCCGAAAACTGCAAGAGTAAAACCAACAGTTTACTTAGACCTCACACCAAAGGAAACTTCCTAACCCTGCTTGGTTGTTCTATTACCCTTTTTAAATTTTAATAGATAGCATACAAAGATAAACTGACTACACAGAAGAATTTAGTAACAGTAAAACTGTCTCACAATCAAACACAGAAGGCTGGTATCAGTGAATGGCAAAAAAAAAAGTCAAGACATTTTATTTATATAGAAATGCTGAACTCTGACAATTTGTTCACAGATTTAAAGCCTGTACCTGTATTCACGCAGAATATTGGACCAAAACTGCAAAACGAACAAACAGCAAACAAATGGGAATATCACTGGAAAGAAATCTAATTCTCCTTGCCTTTTCTTTTAATCAAAACAATAAGCACCAAACCATCATATGACGTGGAAATAATAAAATGCAAAAGGCTACCTTCTTGCAGCAAAAAGCATAAGGTATTAGTAGACTGCTAATGGCTTATATCAGTGGTTCTCAAACTTTTTTTCACGGACCACTTGAAAATTGCCGAGGGTCTCGGCGGACCACCTACTGATCTTTCCAAATGCTGTTTATAATGTTGGCTAACTATTGTAAAGCGCTTTGGATAAAAGCGCTATATATATATAAAAAACAACTTTATAATAATTAACTTTTTTGTTCTACAAATAAAAGCACACAACTCATATTTTATTATCAGTAGTCTTACCTTTCTAATGCAACGGATGTGCCCGCTCTCCCCCACTGCAGCAGCCCCTGAGCTGGGGCTGGGAAGGAGGCAGTCTCTCCCTGGCACCACAGCCCTGGAGCTGGGGAAAGTTGCCTCTTTCTCTGGCCGCCACAGCCCTGCATGTCCCAAATTTCCCCCCCTCTCTCTTCTCACCCCACTGCCCCCTCCCACCTGCCCTTTATTGCCCTCCAAGGCCACCATCTCACCTTACACGTGTCTCTTCTCCAGGGTCCAGGCACCTGATTAGTGGAGCCATGTCTGTGCAGCTCCACTAATTAAGTGGGTGGCCCTTCATTCTTTTATGTGCAGCCGCCCAGACACGCACCTTAGAGGGAATGGAGCTCACGGACCACAGTTTGAGAACCTCTGGCTTATAGGTTTTATTTTTAACTTACCCACTATGGCAGCATTTCTTCCCTTAAGCTCAGCAAGAGAAAAACTTCCCAAATTTGTCTACTCACTGGTGAAGTTTAGTGGAAAGGCCTTCCCCAGATCTTTCTATCATAGGCTACTAGATAAAATGGAGAGACTCGCATGACAAATAATCTAACTGGCTTCCTATAAGTGAGACAGACAGTAAAGTACTTTATTTTGGTGTTATTGTGTAAACATTTGCCCAGATAGAACATTCTGCATTTACCTTTCAAATATACGTTAGTCATAAATAGCTTTCCAAGACTTGACAGTAACCTACATTGTTACACAGATGTTTGAGCCCTGGCTAACTGCCATTAAAGATCACGATTTTAACTTTTGAAGTATCTCAAAAAACAAACACTCAATACAAAAAGCCAAGTAACTAACCTAACCAACCATATATAAAAAAGGACACCACCTTAAAGTCTAGTCAATTTTTTCAATTTTAATTAAAATTAGTTTCAGATAGTAACATCTGTCCCTATGTCTCCTTCCCCATTTGAGGGCATTTACAAATCACATTTTCATACTCTTAAAAATTATGTCTCTTTCCTTTATTGTTGGGTGAAAAACCACACATAGAGAAACTGATCAGCTAAAAAGGGGAGACAAGTAAACCTATTATATATAAAATGTTGTCAAATGAATGAAGTTAAAAAAAATTGTGAAGTATCCCACCTATACCAAATCTTTCTATTTATATTCATTTTGAGTGCTACCTGCAGGTACAAAAAAATTCACAGTATCTTTTAAAATGTGAAATAACACTTCACTGTCATATTAGTACGGTAGCAGGTCTTTTAAGCTTGATTATCTAGTTCATTACATATAAGTAAGCTTGACCTTTGTTTTCCATGAAGCAAAATAATTTCAGTATCTTTTTCCAATAACTTGCAGAGTCTCCTCTCAGTAGTGGTATTTCTTCTATCCCTACACGTTCCCCTCCCAGAAGGATTCCCTCCGCCTTTAAACTTAAATTAATATTAAAGTTTTAGATTTCTCTGGTTTTAGGTGCTCCTACTGCTTTGTAGCTACCAAAATACTTTTGTAGAGTAATACCTAAAAGATTACTTTACTGTTTTAGGTGCACTTTTAACCTTCTGGACGTTTAGTTACTACCCTCTGCATATATGCTGGCTTCTCCAACTCCTCTGCCCCCAACCCTGAAATTTCATGATGCATTTTGTTACCACCTCTTCTTACCTGTTCTTAGATTGTCCCAGTGGTCTAGTGCTTGGGCTTTAAGTTTAAGGTAGAAGGAGACTTCCTAGGAAGCCAATGGGGAACAGAACATTAAAATACGATCAGTAGTGGCAAGTCCTATCTGATCCCTATGTAGCGGTTGCGAAAGCCTTATTTTAGTAGCATCCTGTGCAGTCTTGAGAGTTACTCATCTAATGAGGATTTGCTTATGTATCCTTCCACAAGCAGAAACGCAGAATGACGAATCAGATATCTGTGACATCAATATCAAGATTTTCATAATTGGGTGCCTGTAGTTAGATGCCTGCCTACCTACCTCATTTTCTACAGTGTGAAGCACCAAGCAGCTCCCATTGAAGTCAACTTGAACATTAGACATGCTGTAACTTTTTAGTAATATCATAACAAAAGTGATAGAATACAGCCCCAGGCCACTTTCATCATATAACTGCAGACCAAAGAAATGATCCAACTGTACGTTTTTATTGTTGGTAAATTCAAGCAATTTGTATTAAACTATCAAGGAATATGTAGATAAAAGCAAATATGATGCAATGCACATTTATTTTTTTAATTAAAAAAATGCATATTTACAGATTACCCTTAGACCATGGTAAATTGCTGAAATGGACCTATGTCACAAGGGTCGGACATACTGGCATGCATGCCAGTCAGGAAAGACATAAGAGGAATACCATGAGCACTGCTAGATGTCACTGAAATTGACAGCCAAAGCTATAAGCTGTAAGCAGAAACCTCCCCCAGCACTCTTGGTCTTTCATTTTCACATGGAAATTCTAAAGATGAAGATACCATCCCTATACTTTCCAGCATCCCAACATTCATCAAGCTACATCCACGGTAAACATATGCAGAAGATGCATACTAACCTTGGTTCAAGTAAGTAAGAGTTTCATCATGCAATTTGACTGCTGGAGATGTTGCAGCACACATAACATATTGAAACGGTGGATGTTTGGTCTCACTGTCTGGTGGAAGGCTGGAATCTTCCTGCTTGAAAATTGGCAGTGCCAAAACATCACTGAAACAAAAACCCGACAATGTCAGTCTGAAAGAAGCATTTATCTTACAAAACAAAGGCAAAATTAGAACCACCACCACCTTAGGAAAAATATTTTCAAAAAGCTGAGTGGATAAAAATCAATTAAAAAAATCAGAAATATACTTAAATCAGATTTTTTAAAAATTAAATAGAGATTACATTTTTAAAAATAAATCTATTTAAATGATAATCTATTATAAGGCCCACATTTAGCATAATCTAATAATTTAAATTAAAATTAAAAAATATTAAGCCATACATGTCTGCTGCAAAGTTTTAAAGAAAGTCAAACCACTCAACTGATTGAAGTTACTGGCCAAGCCCCAGGAACCAGAGTTTGCTGAAGTGCTAAATCAGCTTTTGATAGCAGTAGCCTCTTGTGCAGGTTTAGAGAGAATGTTTTCTTCATTGCAGTTCATTTAACTAGTCACTGACTAGATCGGGGTGGCCAACCTGTGGCTCCGGAGCTACATGTGGTTCTTCAGAGGTTAATTATGCGGCTGCTTGCATAGGCGCTGACTCCGGGACTGGAGCTACAGACACCAACTTTCCAGTGTGCCAGGGAGTGCTCACTGTTCAACTCCCTGCTCTGCCCCAGGCCTTGCCCCCACTCTACCCCTTCCTCCAACGCCCCCGCCCCTTCCCCCAAACATGCTGTGCTCTCCCTCCTCCGCTATACCCTCCAGGGCCTCCTGCGCATGCAAAATAGCTGATCACAGCAGGCAGGAGGCATGGGGGGAGGGGGTGGAGCTGATGTGGGGCTGCTGACGTATTATTGTGGCTCTTCGGCAATGTACATTGGTAAATTCTGGCTCCTTCTCAGGTTCAGGTTGGCCACCCCTGGACTAGGATCATTCAAAGTTAAGAAACTAAAGAGAGCTGATCCAGTGGAAAAACTTGTTTTCCTCTTCCAATGTATGAATAAAACTGAGGTGTATAGAAGAATGAGATCTGCTAGTTTTAGACTCTGGTGGAGCTGGACAGATGGAAGCGAGACACAGGAAGCTTTCCCCAAAACTACCAATGCAGATAAGACTAGGTCTAGAACTGGGGAGGGAGTCACGAGACATGGTTTCTATTCTTTCATCTGCCACTAATATACTTTGACCTTCTGAAGTCACTGGACTGCTCTGCTTCAGTTTCTCCATCTGGGAAGCAAGGTTAAGAGATTATGCCTACTTGAATGGTTCTATAAGATATACTGCTTATGGGTTCACACTCGTAGGTGAAAAAACTCTTAAGTTCAAATTTCTAAAGCCATTATAGTTGCAATAAGAAGAGTTTTGTCACAGCGCCTACAATGCAACTTGTTATCTCAAGCACCTAAACCAACAGTCCCTTTCCTAGTGAAATTACTGCCAAACAGACAGAGACAAACAGAAACTATCTACATTATAAATTGGAAACAGGCTGTAACCAAGTTCCTGGAGGTTCTATTAGAAGTACAGCATAGACAAGGTTTAAAGGGACAAGTAATGAGTAAAACTTCAGCAGCCAAAGTTAGGACGCCAAGCTTCAAAGTGAACATCAAGAAAGAAAGAAGTTTGTGGCCTGCTTTACTGTACATACACTAAATTGGTAAGATGATTTACCTTGCCAGTGTGGCAATCACAGACAATACGGCTCAGAAAATACAAAAGAATCCAACTGAAGGCTCCTGTTCTGCCCATAATTTTGAACAAAGGTTGATGGCAGTCACTTACACACATCTAGGTGAATCTTCCTACTCAGGCCACCTTCAATATGGATGCAGCTACCAAGCATGTATTTTCATTTAAGTGTTTAGTAAATTCTGCTGATTCTTGTCTAAAACAGTCAACTCTAGGTATATAAAGGCTTTCCCAGATCAAGAAAAGGAACAGGAAGTGATGAAGGAAAATACATTAGAACCTCAGAATTACAAACACCAGAATTGCAAACTGACCAGTCAATCACACACCTCATTTGGAACCAGAAGTATATAATCAAGCAGCAGGGACCAAAAAAAAAAAAAAAAAAAAAAAGGCAAATACAGTACTGTACTGTGTTAAACGTGAACTACTAAAAAAAGGAAAGCAGCATTTTCTTCTGCATAGTAGAGTTTCAAAGCTGTATTAAATCAATGTTCAGTTGTAAAAGTTTTTGAAAGAAAAGCCACAACATTTTGTTCAGAGTTGCGAACAACCTCCATATCCGAGGTGTTCATAACTTTGAGGTTCTACTGTAATGGAAAGTGTTTAACTCAAGATATCTTTAGACCATTAGTTTAAAAGCTGAAGACAGATGGAGAGATGCCATCTGCCCCACAATCCACAAGGATATCCCATAAGGCATGCAATCCTTTTGAGGGGAAATGGAAGGCAAAAACAACAATACCCAGGTAACAGTAACCTCACACTCAGAACTGAAAAAAGTTCAGATAATTTTAGAATCTAGAGGTGCCATATTAAAAAAAATTATTGTTGCAAAGTAGCAACTTGTGCCATTGTTAAAATATTGCTCACATACACATGGTCTACATATAGTGGAAAGCACCTTTCAGGAAAAGATGCATTATTTCAAATATGTTGAAGGCCAGAAGGTCCCATTTATGATACTCTACTCTGATCTGCTGCACAACACAGGTCTCAGAAATTTACTCCATAATTCTTGCAACAAAGCCATAACTTCTGATTAAGCCACAGTTTCTTTTTTAAAAAGACAATTTCGTTTTAAAGACTTCAAGTGACGGAGAATCCACTACACTTTCAGTTATTTGTTCAAATAGATAATTACCATCACTTAAACATGTCTTTTTTTCTACCTGCAAGAGATGGCGATTAACAATATACAATTACTGTTTGAGATCTATCAGTTAGCAACTTTTTAAAATTCATTTAATATGTACTACATTGTTTTTTTGTGCTGAGGAATTATCAGAAGCCGAGAATCTGGCATTTGGTGCTGACAATGTCAGAATCCAGGGACCAATGCTTATCAGTGGCAAAGAGCTTGTCAATAATTAAAGGTGAACTGGATAAATCCAATGAAAATTTAGTTAAGCCCAGAAAATACAAACTGAATGCCTCCAGCAGCCAGACAGTACAGATGTAGGTTAATAGCTTAGCTTTAAAAACAAAACACAGAAGATACGTAGAAGGAAGCTCCTTCTCCCACCCCCCCCAAGGTAAATTAAATTAATGTCCTTGTATAAGCCTTCCATACTCTGGTTAGTGATGGCATTCAGTATGCATCCATGCATGAATTGTTTTTGTTTTAGCTTTACAAATCGCCTTTAAGGCTAGCTGCTATTCAAATTTTTCTCCACAATAATTGAGGAAGCAATGCTATTTACTACTCACAGTTTTTATGACTGAATATTCCCACAGGTTTTATTTAACGCAGAGACGGGGTTGGAAACCATGCCCACATGGAAAGAATCCATAACTTCATAGACCAGAAAACCTCAGTTACAATTTGTAAGAGTCTGGCTAAAAAAAAAAAAAAAATTGCTAAAGCTTTTAGGATGGACTGGTTTAAATCAAAGTGATTTAAATTGCCAATTATAATAATGATTTAAACCGGCAAGCAGAAACCTTGATATAAGCCTTCATTTTTAATCTCTTTTTACATTTGCACTTTTTAATTTTTCTAAAGAAAAGTTCATTCTCATTTGTTAATCATTAAAACCTTGCTTTGCAATTAAATTTAACTAACTTCACACTAAGTTTTATGCTTTTTGCTAACCAGGATACAATGTATTTCTAAATACAATTTAGAACTTCAGTAGTAAACATGTACTGCTTGAACACTGGTCCCTTCCACCCCTGGTATTTATTATGGATGGCAAGATGGATGGATGGATGGATGACTATAAGATGCCCAGATCTATGACAGTATCTTCCTCTTTGGCTGTTAGGCATCTACCCTGGTACTTTGTGTTGTGCATACTAGCAAGAAAATTAGGTGGAATAAATGCTTGCTCCATCTGCTTGCTCACTGACTGCAAAATTTAAATTTGTTGTTGGATATCCTGCAGTGTTGCTTGAAGGTCTTTCCAAATTTCAACAGCATCAGCAATAGATCAACTATCTTTCTGCAATTTGTCCAAGGCTACAGAAACAGGTTTCAGTATATTTAGCATATCTTCTACATTTCTCTGTACTCTTATGTTCAGTCTTACATTGATTACTTTTGGCTGCTATAGTTCCGTCTATTTTGCCCTGCTTTTCTTCACAAATTTTCATCTGCATAGGCAAGTTTTTAATAAACAGCTCAAAATAGTCAACCTCTGAATTCCATCTTGCATCATTGGGGAGAATTAGTTTTGATCCTCCCCCTGTCTTCAGTGAAGCAGAAGCAAAGTGACTTGCAGAAGTATTTTACAATTTCAAAAATTTGTTTTATTCTTGGACTATGTACATGTTTGACCCTACACCCATCTATTACAGGTTTCAAGTTCACTTTATTATCCTCTTCTAGGTTTCTTACCTTAATTCAACATATTTTTATTTATACATTACCATAAGCTTAGCACCTAAGTCAAAATTTCAAATTTAATTTTAAACAAGCTTATTTTTTAAAGAAAATAAAACAAAAAATCTGATTTCAATAAAAAGCATACGTTTTTTTAACCACTCTGGACACTCTACACTTTTCACACAGGTGGCAGTCATAATCTCTACTTTTTGCCAAGAAAACTCTCATTTTACAGGCAACCTTAATTCTGACATAGATTCATAGATATTAAGGTCAGAAGGGACCATTATGATCATCTAGTCTGACCTCCTGCACAATGCAGGCCACAGAATCTCACCCACCCACTCCTGCAATAAACCTCTCACCTATGTCTGAGCTATTGAAGTCCTTCCTTACTCTTTTCATCCCCCTTCTACTGAATATTTGCATTTAACTCATTGCTTATATGTAGTACCAATTCTTTTAGTATCAGGAATGAAGACTGATCTTTACACAGGCAAATATAAATGTCAGAACAGTAAGCCATAGCATCAATCTTCTAACTTTTGAGTGCAAGATTTTACCACCTTAAAAATGTGGAGGTTTTTTTATATATATAATACCACTTTTTATTAATGTGCCTATTCTCCAATAGAGAAAATCAGAATGGCTGAGCTCCAAAGAACTTGAATATTTGCTTCAAGCAAACAATGCCCAACTTTATGCTTCAGACAATTTTGTCTTCACATCCTTCCCACAGTGACCTCTATCTTCTTCTATGCCAGCCCTACACCTGGAAACGTCTTCCTTGCATGGTCCACAAGGTCACCTCCCTTTCCAAATACAAATCCCTTTTGAACTACTTCCTCTGTGAAGAAAACAACTGTCTGCCAAGGCCACAGAGCAATTGGGGAGTTGTCATATTTATATAAACAAAAAATCATTTTATCAAGAATTTTATCATCAAAAGTGACTCTTTATAGCTGACCACTCTTAATTTTGTGTTTTAGATCAAATCATCTTTTCAAGTATCACTTTTTATGTAGTATGCAGTGCATTGATATCCAGCTTGTAGTCCAGAGGTCACTTGTGGCCTTTGGGGCTCTAAATTGTGACTTCTGAGGGTGAATGTATGTATTAATGAGTATTTGATAAGGTAAAACTTGTGCTCCCACAGCCAAGCTCTGCAATGTTAAAATAAGTGCTTGAATCAGCCACATAACTACGAGAAGGAGGTAGAAAGCATCACATCCCCAAATCCTCCCAAAGCTTCTTTCCCTGCAGCCCAAGGAACAGCTCTGATGAGGGTTGGGAGCACTCAGAGTAAGCAGCCCCTAGCCCTTCCCTGTAGCAGCTGCTGAGAAAGTCCCCTGCTGCATTATAGAGGAGAGGACAATAACACTGGCTACTCCACTGCCTTCTTCCCTGACAGGCTGCGGGAGCTTCAGAGACAGCAGGATGGAAACTCAACTGGCTATGAGCCTGAGCCAAGGAGAGCACCTAGCAAAGGATGGCTCCCCTTTCTCATACAACCCACAGCAACCCAAGAAAAGGAGCAAGGAGAATCTGAGAATGAGCCACCAGTTAAATCTCCCTCGTTCTCTGCCCATCTCAGCACAGGTTAGAGAAACCAGTTGGCTGCCCCAACTTGTGCCAGCTGGTTATGGTCATGGGATCAATGCCATCTGGGGATACTGAAAAGCAGTATGCAACAGCCACTCTGCTCCCCACACACACCTTTCATCAGGGGTTGTAAGGAGGGAGGCATAGGAGCTAGCTAGGCAAGCTCAACAGAATCTGTCTTAAAGTACTAGCTGTGTCTCCTGGGCCTTTTAGAAATGTGTTCAGCCATCAGGCTGAAAAGGTTGGACACCACTGATCTAGAACACAGGGGTCTTTACCATAAATAAAAATGTACAACAGAACAAAAGATGTAAACAAATTTATCATTCTATAAAAAAGGTATTTGTAATATGTAATGCATATTGTTTTATGTATGACATTTTTATACTATACATTTTTAGATCGTAAGTTCTTCAGGACATGGATTGTGTCTATGTTTTGCCAGCACCCAGTATAACGAAACTGCAATCCTAATTGGAGCAGGACTTTTCGGCTCTACCACAATAAAAATAAGGTTATATTCATATAAATTGTGCTTTACATTTGTATGTGGAAGAAAACAGCCAAACACAAAAAATAATATTTAAAGAAAAGAAGTGCAAAAGTTGTTTCTCAAACTGGGGTCCGTGGGCCACACTGATCAACTCCCCCCACCCCCACGCCTCCTGCATGCTGGGGAACAGCTGTTCAGAGGCACGCAGGAGGCGCCGGGTGGGAGGGGGAGAAGTGGGGACAGGGTGCACTGGGCAAGGGGGTGGAAAGAAAGGGGAAGAGGGACAGATGGGGTGGAGCCTTGGGGGAAGGGGCAGAATGGGGGCGGGGCCTGGGGATTAGTGAGGGGCTTGAGGGTCCTCGAAAAATTTAAAATCAAAATGGGGGTCCTCGGGTTGCTAAAGCTTGAGAATTGCTGACTTAGAAAACTTGGTGTAAGTAACTATACAAGTCTGGACAAAGATTCAAGATTGTTTAGAAAGAGATGTAATGTTATAGGAACTATATTAAACAGTAATTTGATCTGTCAAAAGTAACAGTGCCTGCAAATACATAGGAGAAGAGTGGACTGAATCACTTGCCTATATTTTTTATTTTGTTAGTGCAGAGCTTGAAAAGTTTATCAGGCATCTAAAGAGCTATGAGTCAAACATATCAGTCAGACACCAACATAACCGACAAGGGGAGGGTGGACCCCCCACTGTGAGATCCAAACACACACACACCATTAGTGGGGAATTGGACTGGGAGTCCTAGCCAGCTAGCGTCCATGGATCTTGTTCAATTGCAAGGCCTCTGCTTAGCAAGGGAATAGATTATTTTTGAAGTTCCACAAATCTCCAACACCCCAGGCTGTAAGGAGCTCCCTCAGATACCGTCAGGGTGAAAGAATGACTGTTAATTTAAGCTCCCCAACCTCCATTCTTTGTTTTGGTTCTTATTCCCAAGAAGAGACCCAGTTCCAACCCCAAGGCCACTCCTAACTTTCCCAAGCTGCAGCAAAGTCAAGATGAACAGATCCTTTAAGGGCTTGTCTACAATTGGAAATACACTGAAATAGCTGTACCAGAATAGTTATTTTGGTATAAACTCTGGTGTGAAGACTCTTGTTCCAGAGTAAGAGTACTTTTTCCTGATTTAGCGTAATCCATTTCTAGAATAAAGATCTGCACATGGGGTTTATAGCAAAGTAACTATTTCAGAATATCTGTTCTGGTAAATTTCCAAAGGTAGACAAAACCTTAGTTTCTCTACCACACACAAAGTTTTGAATAGTAGCAATTTAACTGACAAGCATTACACTTCCCACATGAATTTACGTGATTTCTTTTTCTAGCCCACTGTTAATGGCTATAGTTGGCTCTCAGTTAAAGCGTTTAAATATACAAATCCCCAAATGGTAGGCCATATTTTGGCAGGTAAGTTATGGATACTGAAAACTGCAGTTTTTAAACAGAATTAGCCAGTTATGAAAAAACTAAGTATAAAACATGAAAAAAAACTATATTAGTACTCTGATTTAATTTAAATGAAGGCTCAAGGCTCTTATGATATGGAAAGAAAAAAATTCTCATTCCACCACAGAAACAGTGAGTAGTTTCTTAGATAAACATTTTCTCTCTTGACACAGCCTTCACTACCTGATACCTTATAAAAAAAAAAAACAGAAAAACCCAACAACAAAAAAATACCTCATTTACCCCAAAAGAACCAAATTTTTTACTTCTGGATTACATTATCCCTCTTTCAGACTATTAAGCATTTACAGAGGTTATGCAGTTTTCATAGGGCTGCAGAACTATACTGGTTTTGGTCATGAACTTTGACAGGACCTGCTTTAAAATCAGTTAAGTCATGTTTCTGTGAGAGTATCATACCTAGTATAGTTACTTGTAACAGGCAAAATTATCATCACTGAAAGAACTTAACAAAAAATATTTGATTCCGCCCCCCAGTTCAGGGGTGTGTGTGTGTGTACGTACACATTTAACAGCACTAGGTACATATCAAGTGTCACTGTTTCATATGTAGAGTCAGTTTCTCTGTAGCATAAAAGATGCTTAAACAGATGATCAGAAAAAGACGTTTTAAATATATTTTTAAATTTCATGATCTACTATTTAAAGAGTATCATTAAAACCTGGAAATTCTTAAAATTAGTCAATTTCAGGTTGACAACATCTCTTTAAAACCTACTGTCATTGATCAATAGACATCCACATTTATTATATTTGGATAAATGCTGGACTGGCTGACAACTTATACTTATGGACATAAACTGACCATCAACTTGGGTGAGAATCCCCACACAGAAAAATAGTGTTCAGGTGACCAAATATATAATGTCCAGCCATGAGGAAGTTCGTGTGGAAGATTGTTTTTTTATGAGAGTATCCATTTTTGAGAGCTCATTCTTTATCTTTCCCTGTTTGCTATAGAGGATGTTGATCAGGTGGTTCCGCAGTTTCTTTGAGAGCGGTGGCACAAGCTGTCAGCATAGTCTGTGTGGTATACAGATTGTAATGGATTTACCTTCAGTCCTTTTGGTACGATGTCTATCTGTTTGCTGGAAAGGAAGATGTCTGTCTATAGCTGTACAAGCTTTTTCATGCAGTTGATAGATTTCCACTCCATACGGCTAAATGCAGTGCCTTGCATAATGACAGGTTTCAGAGTAACAGCCGTGTTAGTCTGTATTCGCAAAAAGAAAAGGAGTACTTGTGGCACCTTAGAGACTAGCAAATCTATTTGAGCATAAGCTTTCGTCTGTATTCGCAAAAAGAAAAGGAGTACTTGTGGCACCTTAGAGACTAGCAAATCTATTTGAGCATAAGCTTTCGTAAAGCTTATGCTCAAATAGATTTGCTAGTCTCTAAGGTGCCACAAGTACTCCTTTTCTTTTTGCGAATACAGACTAACACGGCTGTTACTCTGAAACCAAATATATAATGAAGACTGGCAATGGGGCAGGAAGCCCATGCTAGTCTTCCTTTAGAGGTGCAGAGCATGGACATATGATCTAGAGGCTTACTTCTATATAGCAAGCCTATTTTTCAGAAGATGAATACATTCTTCTGTCACTTCCTTCCAGAGATTACAGGAAATATTGGACTTCTCATAAGAAAACACGCACAACAGAATGAGACTCATATGGTCACATTCTTTACATTCCATCACTTGCTTTTATTTTTCCATTTATGTCACCATCATTAACCCAAATCATACCCGATGTCCTACTGCAGGTACAACACCTAACATATCTGTTGTTGGTACCTAAAAACCCAGCATATTTGGGTAACTGACTCTGAACTTTACCCAAAGAATAATACAATTAGATAATTCCTTTGATCATATGCTTACGGGTGAAAATTGCAAAATAATGCTAATATTTTTGCCCATAGTTTATCCAAAAATACTTAGTTTGTGCTTTATTGAAACCCTAAAAATATATGCAATATTGACTTTAAATTCTTACATACAACTCACACATTTTTAATTTAAAAATGTTTTAAGTGCTGCTGCTATGGCTACTATTTGAGTGATAACTTCTTATGAGATCATGATTTATATCATCTATAAACAGCAAAATCTAAGGATGGGTACCCAACACAAAGGAAGATGTGGCTGGGAAAAGAGGAGCATTAGCATAGTAAGGAATAGATTCACAGGATGCAGCAGTACTGGAGCTAAGAAACAATACCATTCAATATGAAGCATTAAAATCTATAAGCATGGAAGGAGAGGCATCATAAACAACGCTCAGATCAGAATTCCTCAGAAAGATAATACAAAGAACCAGAAGAGAACGCATTTTAACATGACTACTCAAAAGTCTGTTTTTTAAACCTATAACCCACCTTTTCTTTCAAACAAAACAAAGAAAATGCACCAAAAAATGGGCATATAAAATCAGCTGACGTTTGAGAGGAAGCATGAACAATAATCTTAAAAAATAAAGAAAAAGGAGAATGAGTTAATGCTAGCCAGACTGGTTACAGGGAATAAGAAGTGTTTAAAAACATACCTGAGAGAAGAGCAACCAAACAACTAATAAGCTTCAGGAAATAAATGATTAAAAAAAATAATTTAACTAAGAAAAATAAACAGATGGACAATAAGAAAATAGACCTCACAGAAATAATTTATTACAAAAACAGCTCAGGCAAGCGCTGCAGGCCCTGCACCACTTGGCACACAACTTCATCCCCATGAAATGAAGCATCTCAGATCTTGACAGAAAAATGGGCTACTACACAGGAGAGCTGAGTGAATAAATACCAACAACCTCAAGCGGAAAGGAGCTACCTGTGAATTTGATGATAAAAAAAAAAAAGTATCTAATTTTTCAGATTGGCAGACCTTTAAATAGCAATTTTTGTTAAAAGTACAGATAAGTGAGTTAAATGAAAATCACCTTAAAAGGTATACACACTAGAATACCTGGACTTTGAAGACCACTCAGAAGCTTCAGCTAATGTTCAGTTTTGCCACACACCTTCTGATTAGGGTAAGCTACCAAGAGTATATAAACACCTGTGCTTTACATACTGTATTCAATACCAATTCTATCGTGGATTAAATTCAAGGTACTTGTTACTTGAAAAAACCTTAAACTGACAAAACCTTAAACTGAATAAAATCCAGTTATCACATATGCACCAGTACGTAATCTGTTTTTATCAAAATACTTTGTCTGGTCCAAAGATGATGTGCACAGAAGGACAGCATTCTCAACAGGAGGCCCTCACCTCTGAAATTAGGTCTTATTGGATACATGTCCACGTCTGGTTGCCTTTACTGACCAATATGAGATCTGTCTCTGTCTAAGCTTTCCCAACCAAGTTCTGGAACCTCTTGGCACTGAGCCTATGGCTTGGTTTTCCACTACTCCATCTTTACCCTTCAAGGTTGGCTAGATTGGTGTTACTAGTAAAGGAGGGAAGATGCAATATAACCTATTTATTCTAAATAAACATTTAAATTTGAAGTGCACCCAGATGCCATCGTGATGGGCACCTTAAACACTTTCAGAGGAAAACAACACCTAGAAGCCCATAATGGGGAAATATACCTAATGAGAACAGACTGTAAAACTGGGTATGAATTGGAAAAGTGACTTGGTAGAAAAAACAAACAATAAAAGCCATCACTATTTTAGGTTGCACAGAGACAGTCACTATCATCAAGTAAAAGATGAGCTACCTAATAAAAGTACAACTAGATACTATGCTGAAAAAAATGCTATTACAGAGCTCATTGAAGAGCAATAAAAGTTATTAGGGAACTGGAAAAGACAGTTAATGAAACACTAAACAACAGCTTAACTGAGTAACACCTATTCTGGGAAACATGACGGACTACCACTCTGAAGGATGCAAAAAACCAAGAAAGGTAGATTTACGGTAGACCACAGATCTAAAACTTCACTTTGGAAAGACTTCTTAATAGGGAATGTTCCCAGGTTACAGAAGTCCCATCCCTGGAAACGTTTAAAGCTAAGCTGCACAAGAGCAACCCTATACTAGTCTCTGCAAACATGGGCTACTCTAGAAGGTGCCATCTGCCCGTCCGCGTCCCCACCCCAGCATACGCTAACATGTGGCCAGTCACCGGGAGCGCCGCAGCAGCGGTAGGTACAACACTGACTGCGGAGCGGGGCCTGCCTGGCCGCGACGGGCCGGGGAGCGCAGCGGGGCGGGTACCTCATGCTGTAGGCGCTGGCTCCCAGCTCCTGCCCAATGCCGGAGAGGCTGGCATCGAAGTCGTGCGCCAGCCCGGACTCGATCACTTCATCCATCTTCAGCACCCACGCCATCTTCCGCCGCTCGGCGCGGCCGGAGGGGAGGAGCAGACCCACCGCCGCTGTTACTCCTGTGGGAGGCGGTGACTCGGCGGGGGCGGGTAGGGCCCGGGGGAGGCGCCGAGAGCCCGGGAGAGGAAGGGGAGAGTCCGCGTTCAGCCCCGCGGGGGCCCTTTCCCCGCGGCAGCAGCACCAGGGCGCGGGGCCGCTCTCAGCATCCTGCGCTCGCCCGGCCGCCGCGAGGGGCCCAAAGCCCAGCGGCCTCGGCCCGGACACAGCAAGGGGCCGCCGCCGGCCGAGCTCCGACCCAGCCCAGCGGCTGGTGCCGCATCGTTCACGGGAGAAGAGGCAGCAGCACCGCCCCCCGCCCGGGGACCCGCCGCCGGCTACAGCCCTTGCGGGGACCCGGCCCCGCTGCCGCTGTCCCCGCGTCCCGGGCCGGGCTCCGAGAGGCGGCCCTGCTCCCTGTCAGGCGCTCGGGGGACTGGGCTCTTCTGGGGTCTCCGCTCCAGCGCGGCTACAGAACCTATACTAACATGGCGGTTGGCTACTTCCCCTTCCCCGTTCAGGTCCCCGGGCGGGGCTTAGCCACAGCGAGAGGGAAGATTGGCTGGAGCTTGTTGGCGGGCAGCAGGACTGTCCAATTGGGACCTCCAAGAAAGGCAAAGTAGACGGTAGCCAATCAAAAGGCAGTGCCCCACGCCTCGCGATAAGCCTTCGGGGCGTGCAGGGAACTGTTGTCGCCATGGTGACCAGTATTACAGCCCGCCCTCATTGACGACGCTGATTTGTGACGTATATGCACGGACAGCGCTTGCGTTAACCCTGCCCTCGCTATTGCTTGGAGCCTAAGACTGACCGCTGCAGAAACCAATCCATGCTAGAAAAGAAACGGGCGGCAGTAGGGCGACGTGCAAAGGAAGCTCCGCAGAGCAGCTTGGGTAAGTCATTGCGTGGGGCAGGGCCTGGCAAGCAGGGCGCCTGTGGGCTACAGCAAGGGTGGGGCTGAGAGAGCGTCCAGTTCAGTGCACGGGGGAGGCAGCGTGTCATTCTCCCCCTCCCCCCCCATTAGGGAGCGCTGTGCCTTGGGTCTGGTGCAGGGATGTGCCTCCTCCTCATCTCCCCTAGGATGACCAAAGACCCGGGCGGGCGGCTAGGCGGGCAATAGGCACCTAAAAAGACAAAGCACCAAATATTGAACTGTCCCTGTAAAATCAGAACATCTGGGCATCTTCATCTCCTGCAATGGTCAGCTAGGTACAGGCAGCTGTTAGCCACTCTAGAATAAAAAGTGTAAACAGTGTTTTATATATATAAATAAAAGGAAGCAAATTAACAATAAGAAACAAATGCTTATTTAGAGCTAGGTCAGCTCACTTACGTATTAGTTTACTGAAAACCACTGACAGCCTACTGCTGAGGTACTACTAAAATATACTGGATAAAATACTATTCAAAAATCAAGAGAAAGGGTAGTTCTAAAGCCAACTAATACATAAGCTGTAAAAAGAAGCTGAACTGACAGCAAGCCTTTGGAGAGCTTTGGAATATTGTGCTGGGTTTAAGGAATGACTTCTAAAAATAGTAAGGATAGAGAAACATGGCAAAAGAGGTAGGAATGTTAAAATATCACAGTATACTGAAGTCATGAGGCCTTACACAGATACCAGATTCAGAATCCTTGAAGAGAACAGAAATAAAACAGAAAATGCAAATTTTTATCGAGGGAGAGAGGTTGTGATGGCTTGGGATACAATATTCATTTTCCAGATAACTCTGTAAACGTGTGTTCGTCTAGAAAGAAAAAATATATATAATTACATTAAGGCTCTCCTTTTCCCTCAGGTGGAACGGTATAGATCCCAAACCCAAAATAAGGTTTCTCTTGATTGTAATAACTAGAGCCATCTACAAAGAAATGATACCTTTTGAAGGAATCTTTCTACTGAATCAATGGTAGAAAAAGCTTCCTTTTCGCCTTCCCCCTTAAACTCAATTGGTCAGTATCCAGACATACGTGGCTGTCCTTGGTGCAGAAGGTCAGTTGGTAACACCTATGGTGTTCTAACAGGGAGTGTGTGATGAGTGTAATAGGATTGGGCTGAGGTTAATCAGGAAAGAAAAATGTTGTATGACCCAATTAGTGGCCAGTAAGTAACTTTTCACAATTGTCATATTGAGCTCTACTAGTGACATTAAATGTGAGGCATAGGCCACAGGTCTGATTTTCCCATGCCTCTCTTGTGAAGCCACAACTGCCAACCCATTAACATTCACCGCCAGCTCCAGCTGATAAAGTGTGAGGATTTGGAGTGATCAACACTGGAGCCATAACAATGGCCTGTTTCAACGGGGACACTGCTTCTGTGCATTGCTCAGTCCATTCCCATTGAACACACTTCTGTAGCACTTGGTACAAGGTACCTAAGTGGAAGCAAAATTGGGAATGAAATCTCTGTGGTACCCAGTCAAACCCAGAAAGGATCTTAAAGCCACTGGATCCTTCAGTTGAGGCAATTTTTGGATTGTGTCCACTTTCTGTTGCACTAAGGTTCTACCCCATTTTGTCAGGGTGAGACCTAAGAAAGAGACACGAGAGGCCACTAACTGTGCCTTAGCAGGATTGCACTTCAAGCCTACTTTCTTTATGATCTGCAGGAGCTCCTCAAGCCTTTCAAGATACTACTTCTTGGGATGGGTCACTAGACAGAATCTACGTACTAGAATAGAACCATTATTGGTTTAGAAAATTGTGACAGTACCTGCCTAATTTGAGCATGAAATAACGCAGGGGAATTTTTGTACCCCTGGTATAAATGGTTCCAGGAATATTGGACCCCCTGAAAACTAAACACAAACCAGTACTAGGAAACGTTGGCCAGTATAACATCCAAAAGTTATTGCTGATGTTGAGAAAAGTAAACGCTGTGGCCTCTGGATCAAAGGACTTAATGAGATCTGGCAGCTTGCCCACCGTAGGGGCACAAGTAGGTGACCTGATTTAGGCATCCCTAATCAATGGTTAGATGCCAGGAACCATCTGGTTTCTTAACAGGCCAAATAGGGGAATTGGCAGAGTAAGTACATAGATGTAGAACTTGCTGGGTCAGAAAGGACTTAATAGTCTTGTCTATGTATTGTTGGCTTGATCTGGGTAAAGATATTGTTTTGGGACTGGTACATTTCCTCCTTCCACAACAATAATGACGGTCATACATCCACAGTCAAGTTTGTGTTTGGCAAAGGCATCCGCATGCTTGAAAAGTAAAGTCTGTAACTCGAGTTGGTCTACATGCTCTGCCACTATTTTGTTCAAGTTATATCTCTATGGTTCCAGTTCCTCTGCTAGAGGCATCTTGCCACATTCAGGCATGATCACCGGCGGATAATTCATTGCCGACTCTGTAGTATGACACAAGAGAAAGTTACTTACCTCATGCAGTAACAATGGTTCTTTGAGATGTGTCCTCCTTAGGAAGCGCCACAGTAGATTTTAGGTAGCAGTGTCCCTTCAGCCCACTCGTGTTCTCCTCTCTCATGATCTGCCTTGAGGCTATCTAGCAGTGCACAGGCAAACCCCCCTCAGTTCCTTCTCTACTGCAAAACCCCTTATGGAGAACTCTGAAGTAGAGGGGAGGAGGACAGGTTGTGGAGCACCCATAGGGGGACATCTCTAAGAACCATTATTACTACACAAGGTAAATTCCTCTTCTTCAAGTAGTATCCCTATGGGTGCTTTACTATAGGTGATTTCACAGCAGTATTACCCATGGAGGGCTGGGGCTTGGGAGTGGAGTCTGTTACTAGAGAGAGTACTAGGGAGCCAAAGATGACATCAGAGGCCGAATCTCCAGTGATCGCATAATGTTCTGCGAAAGTGTGGGCAGAGGCCCACGTCGCTGCTCTGCAGATTTCCAAGATAGGGACAGGTTTAAGGAATGCAACAGAAGTAGAAATTAACCTTGTGCAATGTGTACAGATTCCAGATGGAGGCAACAGGTTTGTGCCCTTCATAACACTGATTAATGCAAACTGAGACTGACACGCTCTGTACCTTGGGGGAACACCAAACACCCCCGTGTTCATCCTTATAATATGATTGTGTAGTATTCAATGCAAAGTTTGTCATGTCGGGTGTCTTCGGAAGGCTCATAATGCACTGAGCATTGTTGTCATAGTAATAGTTGTTATAGTAATGTTATAGGTTGTAATTTCATGTATATAATTATGAGGCTGAAAATGTGTCCTCATGGCTTAAAGCAAGCCCAAGCAAAAACTCTCCAAGAGCAGAGGGGAAGTTCACACCTCATCAGGGCATGTATGGGACAAACCCAGTCCAGCCTCAGAGAAACAAAGGATCTGTTGGGCTCTCAAGTGAGTCACCCCCCTCCCTTTCGTCAGTTTGGGGCTGCGATGAGGTAATGCTCACCTGACTCTGAAGGGGGGGGCAAAGCCAAGAGGGAAGAAAGGACATGATAAAAGGGAGAGACATTTGCCATGCTCTTCCTCTCTCTCCCACCTCCATCTACAGACATCACGACCAAAGCGATTGAAGCACTGATCAAACCAGCCAGCCCTTCAGACAGGTTGTGAGAAACATCTTTAAGTTTGTAAAGGGCACTGAAAGTGTTGAGATCAGCTTAGAATGCTGATCTGACCAAATCTGACTCGTTGAGCTTTAACTTATAATCACTTAAGATCTATCTTTTTACTAAATAAATTTGTTTATTCTACCTGAAGCAGTGCGTTTGGTTTGAGGAGTGTCAGAGACTTGCAGTGTCCATAACAAGCCTGGTATATATTAATTTCTTTGTTAAATTGACAAACTAATATAAGCTTGAGGCAACACCACCTCAGGAAGGGACGGGGGTGTAATGTCTGCCAGGGAGGGAAGTGTCCAGGTTGTTGGCTGCCCGCAGGTCACAGCTGAACTGGAGACAAACCCAGCTCTAGGGAGCATAGAGAAATGTGTCCCAGAGGAGAACCCAGAGAAGGGGCAGGGGATCTCAGAAATAACTGAGGTGGGTGAGGATTCCTGCGACTCTGTACCACAGGGAAGCAGTGTGCTTCCAAGTATGGGAGGGGCTGAGACCAGCTTCTTTCTAGCAGAAGCCAACGTGCCCTTAGGCGCAGGGGCAGGAGAGGTGTTGTCAGTGATTAAGGAAACTGTCCTAGTTCTTAGCTGGCAGAGTTTTGCAGATGAACAAGAGACAGAACCCTTCCAAGGGAGCACAGAGAAATGTGTCTTAGGAGGTGGCCCAGAGGAGGAAACTGTGGAAGGAATAATGGGGGTACAGGAATGTCTCCCTCACTAGTCACTTGGGGCAGGATGCCCAGGACACTGTGAGGATGGCTGAGTCAGCATCTGTGCACCCAGGCACTCAGCCTGTGACCCAAGTTTTGAGAAAGAACTGCGTAACAAGCCTGCTACGTATCAATTTCTTTGTTAAATTTACGATCTAATATAAACTTGCAGAGTCCAGCAGGCATAACTGGACACTGCAAGACGGAGGTTCCTAAGGTTGTGTCTGGGACCGGAGATATCGGCTAGTGTCTTTCGGTTGCAAGTAGCTGGGAGCAGTTTACATGCCAGAGGCTGTGCGTGAACAGCCCAGCAGTGGGGGTTCTCAAAGCAGAGTAGGGTAAGGCTGGCTTCCAGAGTTGAGGATTGGCATGACCTAGCAGATCACCGGTCCAGATAACAGCAGAGGGGAACGTCACAGAGACCCATTTGGATAGTTTTTGAGCTGATATTGCAGAGCTTTTGGATCTTTCTGTGAACAAAAGGAAGAGTTATGGGGACTTCCTGAAGTTCTTAGTCCTGTCCACGTAGAATGCTAGTGCTCTTCTAACATCTAGCATATGCAGAATTGCCTCCCTGTTGTCATGATGTGGCTTTAGGGGGAAAAAACAGGAAGATGCTTCTCTTGATTCATATAGAAAGTGGAGGCAACTTTAGGGAGAAACTTGGGATGCAGCCTCGGTTACTTTTTCTTTAAAAAAGACCATGTATGGTGGGTGTGCCATTAGGGCCCCCATTTTTCCTATGCACCTATCTGAGGTGATGGCAATTAGAAATGCTGTCTTAACAGACAGGTGTAAGAGAGAGAAAGTTGCCATGGGCTCAAACGGAGGTCTAGTCAAAACTCTGAGAACTAGGTTAAGATCATAGGTTGGAGCAGGTGGTCTCACGTGCAGGAAGAGATTTCCAATGCCCTTAAGGAATCTACGCATCAGTGGGTAAGCGAACAACAGAGTATCCGTCTATCTGATGGTGGAAAGCCATTACGGCCACAAGATGTACTGTAAAGGTGCTGAGTGAGTTCTGACCTTTTGAGGTCTAAAATGTAGTGTAAAGTAAGAGGGAGGGAAGATGAGGTTGGATGCTTAGAATGACACCAAACTTTTAATCATTCCCATTTTTGTAGATAAGTACATCAGTGATCAACTTTAGTCTGTACAGCAACACGTCTTTCTCCTCATCAGAGCATTCTATCTCTAAGTCTTGGAACAAAGAAGGAGCCAGGCTTACAGATGGAGGATGCAGACAGGGGTGAAGGATCAGCCCATCACTTTGAAAGTGCATGTCGGGAATGTGCCAAAGAGGAACCAGAGGACATATTGCTATCTGTGTCAGTTAAAGGAACCAGACATGTCTTGGCCAGAAGGGGGCTATCAGAATAACTCTCACTTTGGTTCGTCAAATTTTCAACAGGATCTTGGATAGAAGAGGAAATGGAAGAAAGACACACAAGAGGTCCCTCTTCCATAGGAAGATGAGAGCGTCACCCAGTGAATGTTTCCCCAGGCTGGCCCTGGAACAGTAATGAGGACATTTCTTGTTCCGGTAAATAGCAAAGAGATCTGTAGTTGGGGTTCCCCAAATGGCAAATATGTCTTGAAGCACCTCTGAGTTCAGTTCGTATTTGTAGTCATGAGAAAAGTTCCAACTGAGACTGTTGGCTGTCATCTTCTGTATTCCTAGTAGACAGACAGCTGAGATGAGCACATTGCGATGGTTGCACCAATTCCAAAGTTTTAATACTTCTTTGCAGAGGGAAGGACATCAGGCACCTAAGTTCCCTCTAAGCTGTGCAGCCGGCAATCAAGGGCCGCACAGGTGGGGAGAGGCGCCGCTCCCCCGGCCCCAGGCTGCTGCAGCAAGAGAGGGCTGGGGGGAGTCCTCTCTCCCTGCCACAGCCCTGGGGCAGCCTGCACCCCAAACCTCTCATCCCTGGACTCCCCAGCCAGAACCCTCACCCCCCATGCCCCTGCACCCTAACCCTCTGCCCCAGTCCTGAGCCCCATCCCACACCCTGAACCCCTCATCCCTGGCCCCACCCCAGAGCCTTCATCCCCAGCCAGAGCCCCCTCCCGCATCCCAAACCCGTGCCCCAGCCCTGAGCCCTCACCTGCTGCACCCCAAACCCGTGCCCCAGCCCCCTCCCGCACCCCAAACCCGTGCCCCAGCCGAGACTACACCCCCAGCCAGAGCCCTCATCCCCCCACATCCCAACCCTCTGCCCCAGCCCTGAGCCCCCTCCTGCTCCCCAAACCCCTCAGCCCCAACACCGCCACACATTACCTCCATATCTGTGTACATAACAAAATTCATTCCACACATGGATGTAAAAAATTAGAGAGAACATTGTCAGGCACCCTCATGGCAATTTATATAAAACATAAAGAGCATATTATTTATCATGAACTTTGTGTGGGTGTTCTTGATGAAAGGCAGACATTGTGCAAAGATGTTTCTGATGGCCCTTAGCTCCAAAAGATTGATGTGGAGGGTTGATTTTGTGGGAGTCCACTTGCCTTGAACCTTGCAGTCGTGTAGGTCAGCTTCCCATCCTTTTAGAGAGGCATCCCTCAGAGTCCGCGTCGGTGATGGCTGCACGAATGGAACGCCTGCTCTAACATTGGATGGGTCTTTCCAGCAGTCCAGGGAGTGCCTTACTGTGGAGTGCAGTGATAGCAGTCTGGTTAGTCTGTCCCTATTTGGGGAATAGAGAGAAGTGAGCCACATCTGAACACACCTCATGAACATCCGGGCATTTGGGGTGATGAAGTTGCATGCTTCCATATGACCTAGCAGCTGCAGGCAGTTCCTGGCTGATGTTTGAGGGCCAACCTGGATGGGACTCGTAAGGGCGGTGAGTCTGTGTAGTGGGAGGAATGCTCTCACTTGTACAACGTCGAGGTCAGTTCTGATAAACTCCAGTCACTGTACTGGGGTCAGTGTTGATTTCTGTAAGTTGAGCTGTAGACCCAGCTGCGCAAATGTGTGCGTGGTCACCTGAGTGGCTCATATGGCATCCTGAGACGAGGGAGGCCTGAGGAGGCAGTCATCTAAGCACGGGAAAATCACAATGACCAATGTTTTCAGGTGTGCAGCTACAACAGAGAGAACCTTGGAGAATGCTCTGGATGCAGACGAGAGGTTGAATGGGAGCACTCTGTACTGACAATGGTCCTGCCCAAAGGTAAACCACAGGAATCTCCTGTGCTATGGTCATATCAAAATGTGGAAGTAGCCATCTTGTAGGTTGAGGGCCAAAAACCAGTCTTGCTCTAGAGCTGGAATAATGGCTGCTGCGTGACCATCTTGAACTTCTGCACCTTCACATATTTGTTTAATGCTTTTAAATCTAGAATGGGCCTCCAACCTTCCTTTGCCTTGGGAATCAGGAAATAACAGGAGTAAAACCCTTTGCCCCTGAGTTGTGCAGGGACTGGTTCTATGGCCAGTAGGCATAACAGATGATCTGTTTCCTGGTGAAGTCAGTTCTTGTGAGAAGGGTCCCTGAAGAGGGATGGGGAAGGAGGGTGGGAATGGGAGAGGGACATGCATTCAGATGTACTGTGGGTTTCTCTCTTCAGGTTGCAGAAACTTGTTCCTCTTCTATCCCCACATCAATTTCAGTCCGTAAGTCCAGATATCACCAAGAGCACTACACCAAGTTGTAACTCAACATATATGAGGAGGAGTACTCAATTTTGGTAGTTAGGGCTGCAACTCTTTATCCCAAACCATAATGTATCAGTACCTCAGTACTAATAGTTTTATCCCCTCAACCTCTTGACCCCTCTCAGCAGAATTACAGCCTTCCAGAAGGCACTTGTAAGCATTTACTCACTAGAGTAAACAAAGTAGTTTTCATTTCAAAATTTACACAAAAGATGGGCCAAACAGCTGTAAGCGTCGGCCTCTTGCAGGGTCTCAAGAGCCCGGATACACACCGGCTCTTGTCTTGAAAGCCAAGTGTACCACAGCTGAGGAAGTCTTGTAGGGGTGCTTAAGCAGCTAAGGCTTCATTGGCCTGAACACCTAGTGGGTCCAAATATGCCCTTCCCCAGTTGCTTTCAGGGGCTCTCTGCAGGGCTCCAGACTGTCTGCCTCTGTGACCGCCCTCTCCCAACTACCATGGAGCTCTTCCTCGCTGGTGATCCATCATCCCTTGGTCAGGAGGTCAGGGGCAGTTGCAGAATCTTGTCTGACATTAGCAGATTCACCTCATTAATTCATTATATAACTCAAACTCTTAATTCAGGGCAACAAGAGCAAGCACACACACCAGGAGCTCATTCACTATATCCTGTCAGGAGAATTTCTCATCTTGCTTTTCCCTCTATTATTCTCTTAGTTTCTTCTTTTGCTCACTCAGTCTTTATTTTTCACTTTCACTGCATTTACACTTTCCTGACTCTCCTTCTCAGGGAGGTCCTGCTGCTATCACTATACTTTAGATTTCTCACTCGCCAACTGCTCAGTTCCAGATGTCATCTATGAAACCTTCTGATACCAACATTAATTTTTTCCCAACCGTTAAAGGCATGTGGCTGACACAGCTTAGGGACCCTAGTGACTCCTTGTGCATCCCTAATGGTTGGTTACCTACATGATGTATGTAGCTATGAAACTGTGATGCCTTTTGTTTTCTGTGTATTGCTAATTTAAATGTATATCCATAGACACAGACTCCGTGGGTGCTCCGGGGCTGGAGTACCAAAAGGGAAAAATTAGTGGGTGCTCTGCACCCCCTGGCAGCCAAGCTCCCCTCACCTTCAACCCCACCCCCACCTCCTCCTCCCCTGAGCGTGCCGCATCCCCGCTCCTCCGCCTACCTCCCGCTCCCAGTGTTTCCTGCCCGGCCACTGCCAAACAGCTGTTTGGCAGCATTAGCAAGGTCTGGGAGGGTGGGGAAGGAGCGGGAACGTGGCACACTTGGGGAGGAGGCAGGGCCGGGGCAGGGATTTGGGGACAGGGTTGGAATGGGGGCGGGGCAGGGGCAGGAAGAGGCGGGGCCTCATGGAAAGGGTGGAGTGGAGGCAGTGCCTGGGGAAGAGGAGGCATTGAGCACCCACGGGAAAGAGAGGAAGTTGGCGCCTATGTGTATATCATCCCCGCTCTGAGAATAGTGAGCAGCAGCCGTTTTGTTTTTTAGAGCTCAGACCAGACTTTCAAACAAGACACACTGTGGTCTTTCTCCTGGAGACTTTACTTCTGTTCTCTCACATATTGTATTTCAATGTGGCCAATTCTTGTAATGTTACTGTAATGCTTATGATACCTGGTGTGTTTCTTAAATCCTTAGCTACTCAAATTATATGATTTTAAAGAAAGCTGAGATTCTCACAAAGAAAAAATAAGTTTCTAGCCCTTGTTGTGGAGAAAAGTTTGAAAACATGAACTCTAATGGTTCAAAAGGCAAATAAAAATAACCCATTAAAAAAAAAATCTAGAATTTGTAAACCCATCTCATGATTTTTGGGGGCCTGATGCATGATTTATGAATGCCTGGGATTGGCAATACTATTATTGTTTTCTTACTGCAAAAATAAACAGCATTCAGACAAAGAAATTGTTACTCACTCTAACTGTGCTTCTTCAAGATGTGATGCAGACACATACTCCACTTAGGTGTGCGTGCGCCCAGTGTGCCAGAGCCAGAGACTTTTGCTGAGCAATACCTACAGAGGGGTGGCACTTGCCATAGGCGCCGACTTCCCCTCTGCCCGGTGGGTGCTTGACTCACCCTGACCCCATTCCACCCCTTCCCCAAAGTCCCCATCCCACCCCTTCCCCAAAGTCCCCGCCCCTGCCCCGCCTCCTCCCCTGAGCGTGCCGCATCCCTGCTCTTCTCCCTCCCTCCCTGAAAATCCTAAGTGCCGCCACAGAGCTGTTTGGTGGCGTGGGTGGAAAGGGCTGGGAGGGAGGGGGAGGAGCAAGGACACAGTGCGTTCAGTGGGGGAGGAGGCGGCGAGCGGGGAGCTTGGCTGCCGGTGGGTGCGGGGCACCAGCTAATTTTCACCAGCTCCAGCCCCAGAGTACCCACAGAGTCAGCACTTATGGCACTTGCGCCTCATGGTCGTCTCTCTTCCCCTGACTATATGTGAGGCAGCACCATCCCGACCCCACTCAGTTCCTCTGCAACAAAAGCCCCTGAGAGGAGACTCTGATGCGGAGAGGACAGAGGATGTGTCATGGAATACACATTTGCATCACATCTCAAAGAGCTACAGTTACAGTAAGTAATGGTTTCTTCTTTGAGTCGATGCAGATGTGTAGTCCACTTAGCTGTGTAGTCAAGTGACTCGTGAGGATTCCCCAGTCTGGAGGCAGGGCTTGGAGTCTACTGCAATAGGGATCACAGGACCACCCTTCCAAGGTCTGTGTCCGCTCTGGAAGATGCGGTAATAGCATAATGGTCTGTAAATGTATGTATGGACGACCACATGGCTGCCCTGCATATGTCCAATATGGAAATGTCACCGAGGATGTCACTGTTGATGTTGCTTCTGCCCTCGTGGAGAGAGCCCGTATCCACCAAGGAGGCGTAGCCAAAGCTATCTCATACACAGCTTTGATACAGGATGTTATCCCTCTAGAGATGGTCTGTGCAGAGACCTCTTGGTCCCTTTATGCGGTCCGCATAAGACACGAACACAAGCTGTGGGTGTGATCACAGCATTGCCTTATCCTTGGAGAACTGAGTGTAAGGTGGCTCAGCCATTAGGGCCTGCAACTCTCATACTCTTCTTGCTGATATGATGGCTATCGGGAACATGATTTTCTGAGACAGGAGGGGCAGTGGGTAGGATGCCCTCTGTTAGAGCCCATCAGAGCTGCAAGAACTTTGTGTAGGTCCCAAAACAGAACCATGTTTTTGGACCGGAGGATGTAAGTGGAGAAGCCCTTTCAGAAATCTGATCACCATGGCATTGGAAAAAACTGACTTCCCTTGTATCAGGGGATGGAACACTGATATTGCTGCCAAATGCACCTTCAGTGAGCACAAGGCCTGATTTCTGAAGATGTTACAGGTACTCCAAGATGTCCTGGATGGAAGCATCTGTTGGTTGGGTCCCATGGGCCAATGACCACACCAAAAACCTCTTCCATTTTGCTAACTGGACCGTGCTAGTGGAGGACTTTCTACTGTTGAGTAGGACTTTTTGGACAGCCTCTGAGCACTGTTCTTCCTCTTCATTTAGCCATGCAGCAGCCATACTGTGAGGTGCAGGGAGCTGATTGCAGGATGGAGGGTGCAGCTGTGGTTCTGAGTGAGCAGATAGGGATGGAGAGGAAGCAATATGGGAGGCTGAATTGACAGAGGAAGGAGATCTGAGAACCAGCACTGTCTTCGCCATGCTGGAGCAATGAGGATGAGCTTGACCCAATCTGCTTTGAGCTTTAGGACGACCTCAGGAATGACTGGAGTAAGTGGAAAGGCATACAAAAGATTCAGACAACCAGCTGCAGTGAAAGGTATCTGAGAGGGAGCCCCAGCTGAGGCCCTCTTGAGAGCAGAATAGTCGATGTTTCCTGTTTTCCCTCGTCACAAACAGATTGATTGTGAGGCTGCCCCATGTTGCAAAGATGACCTGGAGAATACTGTCCTTTACTCGTGGCACAGGGAGAAAACCCTGCTGAGATGGTCCATAAGACTATTTTGAACCCCTGGAAAATGGATTGCTATTGGGATGATGTCTTCTTTGATGCAAAATTTCAACAGGTTGATCACCTTCAGGCAGAGTAACCTGGAATGCACCGCCTCTTGCTTGTTCACATAGTACATCATGGTAGTATTGTCAGTGAGTATGTGAACCAATGAGTGTCTGATGCGGTCCTGGAAGGCACAACATGCATTGTGGATGGCCCGAAGTTCCAGCATATTGATATGAAGTGAGGCTTCCTGTTCCAGCCACAAGCCCTGCACCCTCCATGAGTCCAGATGCGCCCGCTAACCCAGAAGGGAAATATCAGTAACCACTGACTTAGTCAGAGAGGGCAGAGTGAAGGGGACTCCTTGGCACACATTGCATGGGGACTCCCACCAGCACAAGGAATTTAGGACTGGTTGAGGAAGGTGAATCAATCTGTCCAGGTAATGCAGGGCAGAGGAGTAAACCATCCTGAGCCACATCTCAAGAAGGCGCACGCGCAACCTGGTGAACTTGACCTCTTGTGTGCAAGTGGACATGTGGCTCCGCAGGCTCAGACACAAACGGACTGAGAGGGGGATCTTGTGCAAGTGCACTGAGTGCACACTGGTTAACCGGGGACTGGCTCTGCAGCTAGAATGGGGGGATGGAGTAGAAAGTTTAAGCTTAGTATGTAAATAGTCATAATTTAGAAGTGACTGAGTGTTCCAATGAAAACTGGATCTGATTTAACCAAATTACAAAATTTAGGAAATCATATACTGTGCACATGTAGCACATTTTGTGTGCATTTCCTCATAAGATCTCAGTCCTACAATCTAACTCTTATACCGAGACAGAGTCCCACTAAATTTGTGACACAGGAGGGGTCTGAACTAAATCATATTGCACGATTGGAGTCTAAACTCAAAGTACTCAGTGAGGCTAAGAACAGGAACAAAGGGGTCGAGGGAGGGTTCTATGTACTTTATAAGGTGCGCAGGAGGGAACTCCACTCTTGGATACATCTTTAGAACTCTGCAGCACCTACAATTCACAGGAGAGGAGCTCTCTCTTCCAGACCTCCTGTGGCCCAGGAATCAGGGTGTTCTGGTGATGACAGTTCAGCAGTACCAGACCAGAATTTATTCACATTATGAAAAAAAATGTGTAAGAACGAAATTCCTTTATATGTTTATATTTGCCCCACATCTCATTTCTTAAAAAAAAAAATAAATAAATTCCACATGGAAAAACACAGGGATTGGTCCTGGGCCCAGTTCTGTTCAACATCTTCATAAATGATTTAGGTAATAGTATAGAGAGTACACTTATAAAGTTTGCGGACGATACCAAGCTGGGAGGGGTTGCAAGTACTTTGGAGGATAGGAACAAAATTCAAAATGATCTGGACAAACTGGAGAAATGGTCTGAAGTGAACAGAATGACATTGAGTATGGACAAATGGAAAGTACTCCACTTAATCCATTGCACACATACAAAATGGGAAATGACTGCCTGGGAAGGAGTACTGCAGAAAGGGATCTGGGGGTTATAGTGGATCAGAAGTTAAATATGAGTCAACAGTGTAACACCACTGCAAAAAAAGCGAACATCATTCTGGGATGTATTAGCAAGAGTGTTATAAGCAAGGCACGAGAAGTAATTCTTCCGCTCTACTCCATGCTGATTAGGCCTCAACTGGAGTAGTGTGTCCAATTCTGGGCACCACATTTAAGGAGAGATGTGGACAAACTGGAGAAAATCCAGAGGAGAGCAACAAAAATGATTAAAGGTCTAGAAAACATGACCTATGAGGAAAGATTGAAAAAAACTGGGTTTGTTTAGTCTGGAGAAGAGAAGATTGAGGGGGTGACATAGTAACAGTTTTCAAGTACATAAAAGGTTGTTACAAGGAGGAGGGTGAAAACATTTTCTTGTTAACCTCTGAGAATAGGACAAGAAGCAATGGGCTTAAATTACAGTAAAGGAAGTTTAGGTTGGACATTAGGAAAAACTTCCCGTCAGTTTGGTTAAGCACTGGAATAAATTGCCTAGGGAGGTTGTGGACTCTCTGTCATTAGAGGGTTTTAAGAACAGGTTAGACAAACAGGAATGGTTTAGTTATTACTTAGTCCTGCCTTGAGTGCAGGGGACTGGACTAGATGATCTGCTGAGGTCCCTTCCAGTCCTATGCTTCTATGATTAAGAGAGCATTGAGGTTGCACAATTAAGCATGGAGTTGGGAAATTGCACACTCAAGCTGAACTCTGCCTCCTTATGCATAGCCATTACAATTCTGTCTTTAATTACATGATCACATACTATTTCTCAAACATACTTTTTTCCCCTACAACTTTAGATGTAACGTGTATGCCAGTGAATCAGTAAAAAATATTTAGGAACAGCACACAGCAAACACTACCTACATCACTTATTACATAAAACACATACTAGGAGAACACGGGTCTTTGTCCCACTCTAATGGTTTGCCTATATAAGAGGTTTATGAGCTTTCCACTACAGGACTTAGTCCTTTAGCTTAAGTGCCAGAGGGTCATGCTTTTTATTGTGAAGGTGCAGGATTCATACCCTGCTCCCCACCAAACTGAGGTCAGTAATATACAGATTAAGGGTAACAATCAAGAGTAATAGTGAAAAATTGCTAGTATACATAGGCCATCTGAGTTTACATCTAAAGGTACGTCTACACTTACAGCAGCATGTAGAGTACAGACCTGCACGCTCAGCTAGCCTGGGTATAAATAGCAGCTTTGATAGTGAGGCATGGCTTAGGCAAGTGAAGTAGAGTGTCCTACATGCCTGAACTCTAGAGTATACACACTACATGGCTCTCTACACAGCCAAGCAGGGCCCCCCAAGTCTAACTGCTATTTTTAGCAGTGTAGTATCCTGCTGCCTCCCCACTGCCGGAGCCTTTCACTGCCACGTGTAGCTATGTAGCACAGTGAGCACGGATGCAGCTTTTCCTTGCAGTGTGACAGGTAGCTACACAAACCCTACATACCGCTGCCATCTAGTCAAGGTCTGATAGCTGTATAATTAACTACTTCAGCTCATCAGTTGCCCTAAGGAAAGCTGTGCTCTGCTCCTGCATGAAAAGAAAATGTAGAGAGTATCTGGTTGTTGCCTAAAGGCCTGATCCTATTGCCACTGGTTTCAGGATCAGACCACTGATTATTAACATAAGAGAGATGACTATTTATATAAAAAGTAGTAATAATTTAAGATATACTGATAAAGTAGATAGCATAAGTATACAACACCATCACCACCCACCCGCACAGAGTTTAGTAATATAACAGATTGCTACATATGTATCCCTAAGGTCAAAGAAAAGATTTTATGAAATATAATTGAGAAATAATGTGGATCATGTAGTTACAGACTTTCATAATGCATTCTCACATGGGAGCAGCCTGAACTTCCAATCGAATCTGTGTAGCTGCACCGCTGCTTCCTCAGGGAACCCTGTTGACTTCCAGTTCCAGGACTGGGGCCCAACAATTCAGCAGGGGCCTGCCAGTGCAGAGCAACTTGCAGGACTGTAACCTAAATTTGAGCAGGCTGCCTTGACTTTTTCATTTCCTGACTATTTTGAGGACTTAACGCTGCAGCTTAGGCCCTGTTTCTGAAAAGATCTATGCATGTGCTTTCTTTAACACATGTGAGTAGCCCTTCTGTACAGGACCTCACCCATTACATTGTATGTTTATTAATATAGTACAGGAAAACTCTTATTAGCCAAATTCCTATTACCTGAATTTCAGATCCCCTGAAATTTTTGTATTGAAATGAATTTTGATTATATAAAATCCCACTGAATGATTCTGGTGATTCTGTAACAGACCATCTGAATTCCACTTTTTTGTTATCAGGATCCAAATATGGGTTTCTTTTTTACATTTCTAATCATGTAAATTTATAAACACATTTCTAATCGAAACATCTTATTCAATAGTCCAAAAAGGATAAATGTAAAATTGTTGTGATATAAAATAGCATTTTACATGGTCTGAGAATTTTCAGAAACATATTTTAAGATATGTATATAATATAAACCTTTAGTAAAGGAACACTATATTCAACACCACTGTAAATTAAAGTTTATTCCGAATAAAAGTAAACCAAGTTATAAATTGTGATTCAAATACAATAGGCAAGACTATCCTGAGACACTGTACTTATCTGAGTTCTTCTAAAAGCTTTTACTCCTTTTATTAGAAATATTAATTTTTAGTTTTAAACAGCTTGAATACCAGAAAATATTTAATTTCTGAACAGGTAAAGCAAATTCATAGCCTGTGGAAGGATTCTGATGAAACTGGCTATATATTGCATCAGAATTTCACTATGTACAATTTCCACTGGCATGTGTTGAACTTTACATTATACCCTCCCACACATACTTTTGCTGCAGATCAATTGAATTTCAATAAATAATATGCACTTCCACAGTACACATGAAATCTCAGTGTTTTTATGAATTTATAGGGTTATTCCATATACATAAAAACCCACACACTTCATATAAACTGGATATGGAATTAGCCCATATTGTATGTTTCAATTGTTGTAAATTAAATTTTACGATTAGTTATATATATACACACACACGTATAAATATTTATAAATATATTTAGTGGCAAAATATCGATATTCCTGTTACTAGCATATGTATTGTGGTATGGTTTGCAAAAACAATGAAGTTCTAGTAATGAAAGACTCCACTACAAAGACTGCTATTAAATCTTTTCTGGTAAATGGAATAAAGCCACCTGATTTCTTATATGAATTACTGGATTTGGAGGGTTCTTTTAGTATATATTTCACTTTCTTCTATACATGTACTTTTTTGGAAAAAAACCCCTCATTTTTTAAAAATGAAGAACCCCTGTCCATTGTTTCCTTACCACAGAGAGTTGCTGTTACTGGTGGGATACTGGTGATGATGATAGTGTTCAGGCTGGTTGTGCCAGAAAAGCATTTTAGGATGAGATGATGCACTGTGCTCTACTAAGAGATGGTCACTGCTGTGATGAGGAAGAAGAAAAGCAAAGTCAGAAATAAATTCAGATTAAAGCTGTTGGCTGATTTCCTCTTACACTGTTAAATTCAGCTGTTGCTAGTGAGTTTGCCAGGGGTCACTGTCTCTGGGGCAGGAAGGCAGGCAGCAGTAGTGCGACAGCCGTTTCTCCCTCTACCCCCCCCCCCCCCCCCCCCCCGCTCTCCACCTGTTTGTTTTGCTCTCAGCTGCCACGTTTTATTACTAGCTATGCTGTCATCAGGTGCAGCCCAGACGTCAGCAGCATCCAGCTACTGATCTCCTCCCCTCTATTCCTCACTCTCAGTGCTTCCCTGTGCAAAGTTGCTGCCACTTCACTACGGATGAGGATAAAGGAAAAATGAAAGTAGCTTTTGATCTCTCCCCAACAAGGCATGGGAAGCTGCAGACCCCAGTGTTATAGCTGCAGCTCTCCCTTTGTGCAGTCCATTAAAAATACTTGATCAACATAAGCAACAAAAGTATTGCTGAAATGAGAGAAATGGGAAGCCTTAGGCATCTGTCTGAGGCAGATAGAATGCACCGAATATTTGCCTAGGATCTGCCTTCTCTATAGTGTTTGATACTTTATCCCTTGTATCTATTCACTGTCTACATGTTTCAATGGCAGGCTACTACATAGTGTAACACGATTTTACCATCTCTTTCCTCTCCCCTAGGGTTAAGCATATTTTTTTTTAATCAAAAGTTATTATTTCTGATTATTTAACAAAATAGTTCCTATTTGGAACATGAAAAGTCTCTTGTTTCAATCTCTTTATGCATTGATTTTAGTGGTTCTTCCTCTCTTTGGATCTACATTGCTAGTCTCTACCTCTAATGCCTTTTTCTTATTCCTCTTTTTCACAAATATAGTTTAGAACTCCTGTATTAGACGCAAAATATTCTAGCCAAAGGTGTAGACAGCCAAGCACCACGATGAGGCTTGGCAGAATTCAATTTTTAGTTTTAATAAGTTTGACCAATATATATGATGCTTATTTTTAACCTTTTTATTTTTATCGATTTAAATGTTCAAATTTGCACAAAATTATGGAAATTAAGCATTTCATCTTCTTCCCTCCTTCACAGTTACAGGAAATTATGGGGGGAGGTCCGACAATTATTTAATGACAGTAGATGTTGAGAGTAAAAAAGCTAAAGCTTTATAAGCCATCAAAAACACAAATTGTCAACATCACATGTCAAAATATACAAAGAAACCAACCTTAAATCAAAATCTAATAAGCTCTCAAGCAGCATTTTTCTTTTATTTCTTATGTATACATTTCAATTATTACTGATGGAATTATTTTTTCATCAGTTTGTGTGTGTCCGGTGAATTCAAAATTTATCGGCATTTACCAATAAAAATCTAATCCTTCCCAAGCCTAACCATGATGTACAGTTTTAACTGCCCGCAGATATTAATTGAGCCCTGTATTAATACCAGGCTAGATCTATCTGCACCACTGTGTAAGACCTTGATTCTGACTTCAACAGAAGTCAGAGGTGCTCATCAGCACCTCATATAATCATGTCATAGGCAAGCATTTATGCACATGCCAACTTTAACCATGTGGTAAAACAACATACTTCAATGAGACTGCTAATGTGCTGGCACTTAAATGTTTGGTTGCATCAGGGCCTCTGTGGTTACATGATATGTAGCAGTGTGCATGTATATTACAAGTGGGGGGGGGGGGGGCAATGAGCCAGTGTAGGTAAAAATTTCAAATACTATGAGCCCAACTCCCATTCAAGTCAATAAAGGAATAGATGCTTCAGACTATTATTTACGTATATTACAATTCAGTGAACCATTATATGTTTAGTCTTTTTAAAATACACATGAAAACCTAAAGAGTACCATTGATACATAATATGATGGTCTAAAATTAGAGGAGTATTGTCTAGAGATTATAGTATGAAACCTGGGACTCAGAATATTTAGTTTCCAATTCCCAGCCTGTGTAATCCTTTGTAAAATGGGAATAATTCTTCTTTAGCTCACAGGGGTGTTGAGAGTATTGATTCATTGTTCATAGTGTATTAAGATCCTCAGAGGAAAGGTACTATAAAAACTGCAAAGTAAAATGCTATTGTGGTACAACAGAACACTGAGTAATAGCATATGGAACAGTCTAGCTGATCAGTGGTTACTATTTCAATACTTTCTTCTAATTAAAATTCCTCTGTTTTGACTCATTGTTATAGCAAAATAGCATAACAATATATCAGCACTTATCGCCAACAAAATGTTAGTTACTTTGTATTGGGATAAACTATTCTGCCTCCAACTTTAATTTATTTACTCCTCTTTGGAGTACTGCAGTATGGAAAACTGCACACACTTCCTATTGCTCGACTAACCTCTAAACATAAAGGAAAGCTGCTATTTTTTTTAACAACTTTCATTCTTGCCTGTCCTGATGTTTGGAGACAAATATGAATGAACATACAGTAAGTTCTTAGCTTTGTCCTGTTTACTGTTTGAGGACTTTTCTTGTTTTATAGCACTTCTTGGGAAGGCTATAAACCACATACATTTCTTCAAAGGAGCACTGTATACATCAACAACAAAGCATTGTTTATTTAAAACACCTTTAACTATAAAGCTTATGTTTTGTAAACAAAGATTCAGATCCAAGATGTGAGAATGTTTTGTGAATAGGTGGACATGTAGTTCTGTACGTGCTTCAGTGACAGTGTATGAAAGTTTTAATGGCTGGATTTTTCCCCAGGAGTTTGACTCAAATGTGGTGCTGTCTACGTATGTGTAAGGCTAAGATTTTGTCACAGTTATTTTTAGTAAAAGTTAGGGACAGGTCAGAGGCAACAAACAAAAATTCACAGAAAAATATTCACCTATCCCGGACTTTTACTAAAAATACCCTGGGTGGGAGTGATGGGGGACAAACAGTGCCGCCGGGGTTTGCAGCTGCTCCTGTGGCAGGGGCTGACAGCAGCTTTTCCAGCCCCAGGAGCACTCATCCAACCTCAGCTGCTGCTCCTGCTGGCCGTGGACTGCTGTTCTGGCAGCCCTGACGCTGGCCGCCAGTCAGCTGTTCAGTCAGCTGCTGCTCCAGCAGCCCCCAGGGCTGACAGTTGCTCCAGCCCTGCCCCAGAAGAAGTCATGGAGATCCTGGAAAGTCATGGAATCCGTGACCACTTTGACAGAACTGTAGCCGTACCTATGTGTCATACTGAGTCTGTGGAATCCATTTGTATGTGGAACCAGTAGACTGATCAAAGTCTTCAGCTGATTATTAGATTGCTCTTTTTTATGAAACTACAGTTAGAACATAAGAACAGCCATACTGGGTCAGACCAATGGTCCATCTAGCCCAGTATCTTGTCTTCCAACAGTGGCCAGCACCAGATCCTTCAGAGGGAATGAAAACAACAGGGCAATTTTGAGTGATCCAGCTTCTGGCAGTTGGAGGTTTGGACACTAAATACTCACTGAGATTTAAAACTGAATATTTATAACAATTACTATATTCACACCACATTGAAGAGCTTAGGAAATGATGTAAATTTCCATCATTAAACCAGTCAAGGGCAGTTTATAATCCATCTAGCTGTGGCTGGATGATGCAGACATTTTGAAGCTTATTTTTACAATTTACTTAATTGTAATTTAAGCAACTTTTACTGCAATGGAAAGCTGTTGGGCTGACAGTTCTAGAAACTTCAGTTCTATTTAAACACAGAACTGGTATGCACGGGCAGCAGCAGTGTGGCACAGTTCTTCAACTGTAATGTGGGGTGGACCAGGCCTGGAGGTGAGGAAGTAGTTCTATTTCTGTCTGTCCCCATTCAGTCTTTGGGCTTTTTCTTGAAATTGTCCGAAACTACTGCCAATTTTGATGGCAGTTTTGGGATGGAGATACCTATCAGTTAGGCACTGGTTTGAGACTATGGTCACATATGCTACTGAATAACCATCAGGTAATCATGATATTAGGCATTAGCCTAGACTGGATTTGAATTGGGAATACACAGAAGTAAATGGGATTGTAGCTTATTCCTAGTGGCCTGAAACATCCAGTTCCTCAATTAATGTATTTCTGGATATGTGAATGATGTAGTCCTTTCTCAGTAACTGAAATGTCTCTACCACATAACATTTTGCTAATGTAGTTAGATGGTACTCTGTTCTTCACTACTGAAAAATGCAGAAAGTCCATCTGGAAGATGAGGAGTACTTGTGGCACCTTAGAGACTAACCAATTTATTTGAGCATGAGCTTTCGTGAGCTACAGCTCACTTCATCAGATGTTTACCGTGGAAACTGCAGCAGACTTTATATACACACAGAGAATATGAAACAATACCTCCTCCCACCCCACTGTCCTGCTGGTAATAGCTTTTAGATAAGCTATTACCAGCAGGACAGTGGGGTGGGAGGAGGTATTGTTTCATATTCTCTGTGTGTATATAAAGTCTGCTGCAGTTTCCACGGTATACATCTGATGAAGTGAGCTGTAGCTCACGAAAGCTCATGCTCAAATAAATTGGTTAGTCTCTAAGGTGCCACAAGTACTCCTTTTCTTTTTGCGAATACAGACTAACACGGCTGTTCCTCTGAAACCTGTCATCTGGAAGATGTATGTCTTTATAAACAGAGCTCCCATTTCTCTTTTCATATGGAGGATTCTGAATCTTTAGCCATAAGGGTTCAAAGTTCAAGAAAGCTTTAAAACATTTCTCTTTTGTGAACATATAAGTCGGGACAAACTCAGAAGTAATATTTTTAAAGGGGTGATTTCCATTAGCGCAGAGGTTCTCAAATTGGGGGGTTCAACGTATATTTGGGGGGGGGAAAGGGGTGTGAGATGCATTAGGAAAAAAATAACTTACTGTGCACATTCAGAACTGGGCGGCTGAAGAGCAGCGGCTTGTGGCAGGACGCTCACCTCTGAAGGCAGCCACAGGTGGCAACTTTTGGCAGCACTTGTGGGTGCTCACCCCCCGACCCCCACCTGCCCCACTGGATCCCTCCCCAAATCCCTGCCTCCTCCCCCAAGCACACCGCATTTCCCCTCCTCCCCCCTCCCTCCCAGGCTTGCCACATGAAACAACTATTTCATGGTGCAAGTGCTGGGAGGGAGGGGGGAGGAGCAGGACCCAGTGGCATGCTCAGGGAAGGAGGCAGCGGAGTGGAGCGGAGGCAGAGGTGAGCTGGGGCATGGGGGAAGCTGCCGGTGGCTGCAGAGCACCCACTAATTTTTCCCCATGAGTGCTCCAGGCCCGGAGCACCCACTACTCTCCACTCTGCCTTCAGTGCTGGGCAGTCAGAGAGCAGCGGCTGCCGGCCAGGCACTAGGGGCATAAAGAATTACAGATACAAAGAAAGGGGCCGCGATCAAATATATTTGAGAACCACTGCATTAGTGAACCAAAGATTCACCCACTGACATAGCTTGCATAAAACCTACTAATAAGCTTCTGCCAGGTCCACTAAGAATAGAAGCTTTCTTGGATGGACTGCAGCTTTGTTAGAGTGAGGAACAAATGCTTTGGCTTGTCTCTGTTCATCATGTGTAATCATGTTTCCCCCTTAATTTTTTACAAGAGAATTTTGAGACATACAGGATTTCTCTGAAGAATTAACTGTTGTCTAGGGTGAAAGCCAGAGCTGGTGCCCAACCATTGAATTAGCTGCCTTGGCTCTTGCTGCCAGCCTCCTGAAATCCACAGATCAACCAGCCACTAATACAGTGCTGAGGGACATCTGATTTACTACAAACTTGAATTCATCATGGTTCTGGAGGTCAATGCTTTTTAGGTAATTGCATCACAACATTATGGCCTACGCAAAGCATGTGACAGCCAGGGAGACTCTAAGGGCTGCTGAAGAAGATTCAGATATCTCGTGTAAGAGTGGCTTCTTCTCCAAGTGCTTGTCCATATGTATTCCACGCACCACATGTGCTTGAGATCAGTCATTTGGCCAGCAGTGTCTGTTGGGGGTGCACACATGCACACAGTGTCCTCATGCTCCTATACTGCGGGCACAATGGCCAAAGTGGCCCAACCGCCAATCAGTCTCTTCTCACTGCCTGTGGCAGCAAGATGGGGCTCCTCAGGGTCTGCATCTTCTCACATTCCTATTTGTTCTTACCTGTAAATAACTGTGAATATATTGAGCCATAACTGCCCAATGGCAGATGTTTTTTTCTCACTACTTTTGGAAGTTTTTACTTCCTTATTTTATTTTGTTTGTTTTCTGATGGAGTTTTCTGGTACTGGGATTTATTAATGCCCCACCTTATGTCTCCTGGATTTAAGTATTGATACACGCCTATGAGGTGGCAATTCCAGTAAATGAGAGGCACACTAAATGCCTCTTTTGTTTAGAGGAAGCATGTGTCCCTCCAATTCTTAATTCTCCAAAGTACTCAGAAAGGTCAGAAAAAATGCTGGCAGGGTCATGATAGCTCCTGCCTGGTTGAGCCCCTCGTGGTACCTGGAGTTGATGATCTTATCAAGTTGTCCACTGAACCCATTACTCCTTCCGCCAGACTTAACATCTAATGGCCATGGGAATATCTTGCATTCTCCCTCCATCTCATGGCCTGGTTACTGGATGGATGTCAGACAGAGAGATTGTATTAAGGTGATGTCCAAAACATTCCACTGCAAAGTAGAAAAGATTCAAACTAGACAAGTCTATGTTGCCAATTGGATAAAATTTGGGATCTGGTGTGGTCAGTATCAACTACCATGGGATGACTCTCAAAATCTTGCTGTCTTGGACTATTTATGGTCACTAAAAAGCTCTGGACTATCAGTTAGCTCTAAGAGAGTGCACCTAGCAGCCATTTCGGCATATCATCCTCTCCTGCTGAAAGCTACAGATCTTTTGGCAGGCCGCCCTATACTGTATTTCACAGGGTTGAATTATTACTCAGACTCTATCCCAAGTTCTTACGTCAGGTAGTTATGGACTGTCATTTAAATCAAAATGATTGCTCTACCGATATTCTTCCCTAACCTGCACTCTCACCCAGGGGAGGTTAGACGGCATGCTTCGGATGTTCATAGGGCTCTGTGGATCAAATCCTTTAGCTCTTCACTTAAACTATTTGTAACACTTGTGGACAAAATGAAGGGTCAGATGACATTAGCCCAGGGGTCACCCAAATGGGTTTTGGGATGCATTAAAATCTGCTAAAAATTAGCTTGTTTAGATTCCCAGATCAGTTTAGGGCTTACTCCAGTAGGTCCCAGGCATTTTCTGTGGCTTCCTTGACAAGCATACCTATCAGACATCCGCAAGGCACGTACTTGCAGTTCAATACACACTTTTACTAAAACACTGCTCCTGGGTAGAATCATTGAGGCCTGATGCTTCTTTTGCCAGAACTGTGCCACGATCTAAGTGGACTCCAAGCACCCCAACCCACCCTCCTTTCCATCACCATCCTTTCCATCACCCTCCTTTCCAGGATTCTGCAAGAATGGAGAATTTACAGACAAGCATGAAATGAAGAGAAAAAAGTTACTTCACTTACAGTAACTGGAGTTCTTTTAAGATGTGTTGTCTATGTATCCTACAACCTGCTCTCCTTCCCTGCTACTTTGGAGTCCTATAATTCCAGATTCTGCAATAGTGAAGGAACTGAGTGGCAATTGGGCCACTCAGTCCTTTATGTCAGATCCTGCTCCAGGTAACTCAATTATCCATTTAATAACCTAGCATAGGAAACTGGCTTTTATTGGATTTGAGGATTCAGAGGGAGTTTGGGATTTACCCCTGATATGTCCTACCAGTTAGTGAGGATGGTCCTACTTTCTGAGTCTTAATCACTGAAGATGACTGACAGACTCCCCTCTGGGTGGGAGTGTGTGTCAGCTGGGGGAAGCAGAAGCTACAATGAGCCATCTGAGCACCTTCCCATGGCACAGCAAGTGCTCATGGGCTGGGAGCAGTTATGACACAACTCCATTTCTTTGGCTCCTGAAAGGTCTCTTTGCAACTGGAGCATCTTTTGACTTTTGGCTTGCTCTGTTTCTGTTGCTGAGAGGAGCATGGGGCAGGGGGTGAACAGAGAGGTGTTCAGCCAGGAAACTTACTCAGAGCGAGGGTGAGAGAGAAGAGGAGAGGTTCTGCTTGTTTTAAGTAAGATTTGCAATGGATAAGGCAAGAGCTCCGAACCATTGCTGTTTGTATTGCTGGAGGCTCATGGACAAGTCTGGACTGCCTGCAGTATTTTCAGGAAAAAAGGTGCAGCTCAAAAAGTCTGATAGACAGATCATGACCAAGAGAGGAGGTTTCCAGCAAGAAGTGAGGCAAAATTCCTGTTTGTAGGCAAAACATTTCCAGAACTTAGATGGAATTGGCAGTGACATTAATTACAGATTACACAAGTACCATGATTCACTTACAGAGGTGAATGTTTAGGTTCTATGTTACACTGTTACTTGTAGGTGGATCTCTGTTTATTATCAGCAACAATTTAATAAGAAATCTATACAGATCCTTGATAATAGCGTTAATTGAAATTACGTGTTGAGAGAATTTGGGAAAGTAGTTGTCATGTAGACATACCCTTAGACTGCAACAAGCCACCAAGCGATTGCTCTGTGTCAAGGAAGGGCTGAATATTGCATGGAGGAGGATAGGGGCAGGTGAAGGGGAAAAACACAGAATGATGAGATAGAAGAGAACTCTATCCCCATTTCTCCTGCCCTCCCTTCTTCCATTTAATGATATTTTAAGGAAACAATGGAGAAAATTCCTACAGTAGTAACTAATAAAAAAATAATAATAAGCTATTTTCAAAACAGAATACTCACTGAAATCATTTGCAGCAATACTGTTTCCAAAGAAAATTAGAAAGTGCAAAATTAACAATGCCAAATACAAAACATAAATGAGTACAACACAGCCTGTAAATGCAGAAGTGAAAATTTAAGTACATAGAAACAATATTTGTACCTTGACTTAATTTATATTGAAAAAAAGATATGAAAAAATACATTATGAACTATACAAATGTGAAATAGCTACGTAACATCTATATTTTGCTTTTTACAATACCAACTTAGAATGATAGTTTAGTTTAGTTTCTGACTTGGACAGAAGTACATTTTTGCACCATAAAAGTACTTAGTTCTCAAGCAGAATTATAAGACAATGAATAGTGCATATAAAATGTCAACTTTTGGTTCTTTCAAGATGTGGGGTCTATTTCCCCCAAGTAGGAATGTTAGGTACCTATCAAAAGGATAATAAACTTAATGAGATTCATTAGGGTCTGAATAAAATGTTTAAAAAAATTCAAGTTTAACAATTAAACTCCATATAACAGTTGATAACATTTTCCCCCTCTCTCTCTCATGGTAGTATAGGGTATATAGTGTTTTATGGAACCTCCTTTAAGGGAACAATTAGGATTGGTGGGTTCAAAAAGGTTTCACTTAATGGTTTCAGGTATGGTTACATTTGTTATTTGAGGGATGAAGAAACTAAGGGCTTGTCTATATAGGAAAGTTATAACCTGCTGTAAGAGTGAATTTTTTCAGTTTTGCTAAAACCCTTCCCAGGTGGCATAGGCTCAATTGGAAAAGCCCCTCTTATACTGGAATAAAGGTCCACTTATACCAGAATAAGTGTTCACAGGGGGCATTATACAAGCATAACTATATCAGTTTAAATTCACACCTTAGGTTATACTAGTTTAATTTTCCTGTGTAGACAAGCCCTAAGTCCCCAGCCATGTATCAGGATCTACCACCACAGAACCCTAACTTCAGTAGGACTTCATGCATGTACAGGGGTCCATGCTTGTGGATCCCAATACAAGACTGAGAGCTAAGAAAATAAATTTGTGACCCTAATTATGCTATATCCATTTAGGAAATGAACAATTTAAAAAAACGGTTACCTACCTTTCGTAATTGTTCTTTGAGATTTGTTGCTCATGTCCATTCCATTCTAGGTATGTTAATCTTTAGCGGCACAGAGAGAAAGTATTGGACACTGTGTTCTAAACACTTGTGTAATTTCCATCAAGTATAAAGTTTCTGCAGATGTTAGTGTGTTTAGAAACCTTTGTATCTGTGTATGAACTGAGCCTGTTTCAGAGAAGTGGCAATGGAATAAATAAAGGCTATGTAGAGCGTTCTGGGGAATATCCTGGAGGGAAAAAAATAAAATACATGCCTCTTTTGGTACAAATTGGCACATCCTACAGAGAAAAAATTTGCTTCTCAAACATATCTTTATCTGGCAAGGGATTAGAAAGTTCCCATGCACTCCATCTCCTTCATTTTGAACACTGCTTTGTAAATAAGCACGATGTAGAATTGATTATTTTATGTTCTTATGTATCCAGTTATTCTTCGAGTGCTTGCTCATGTCAATTCCATTCTAGGTGTGCGCACACGCACGTGCACGGCCATCAAGAGTTTTGCCCTAGCGGTACCTGTAGGGCCGGCTGTAGCGCCCTCCAGAGTGCTGCACTCATGCAACGGTATATCAGGCACTGCCGGCCCTACACTCTCTCAGTTCCTTTTTGCTGACAGCTCCAACAGAGGGGCAGGAGGGCGGGGAACTATGTTGACTTACTGAATAGTCGCGTTCTATTGATGTAGAAGGCCAGCGCCCATCTGATGTCCAGCATATAGAACCTGAGCTCCTCATCTGATGCGTGAGGCTTCAGACACAGAACTGGTAAGTAAATGTCCAGGCCTGTGTGGAACTGGGAAACAACCTTGGGCAGAAAAGCCAGATGCGGGCGCAGCTGGACCTTGTCCCTATGGAAGACAATATAGAGCTTCAGGTGAATGCCCTGATCTTGGACACCTGCTGTGCTGATGTTACAGTGACCAAGAAGAACACATTCCAGGAAAGGAGCAGGAGGGAGCAGGAAGCTAGGGATTCAAAAGGAGGGACGATGAGCTTTGAGAACACCAGATTCAGGTCCCACGCGGGAACCAGGTCTCGGACATGCGGGTATAGGTGCTATAGACCTTTCAGGAATCATGCCATCATGGGATGGGCAAAGACAGACCGGCCCTGGAGGATAAAATGCAGAAATGGCCGCCAGGTGCACCTTGACCGAAGACAGCGACAAGCCCTGGAGCTTTAGATGCAGCAAATAGTCCAGGATGTCGGGCAATGTCCTCAGGACGAACCTTGTTGAAGGTCCAACATGCAAAGCGTTTCCACTTGGCCACATAGGTAGCCCTGGTGGAAGGCTTCCTGCTGCCCAGCAGGACCTGTTGGACCACCGTGGAGCACTCTTGCTTGTCCGTGCTTAGCCGTGGAGCAGCCATGCTGTTAGGTGCAGTGATGCCAGGTTCAGGTGCAGCAGATTGCTGTGGTTCTGGGACAGCAGATCAGGATGGAGAGGGTAACTGCAGTGGGTTGGCCACGGAAAGACTCAGCAGCATGCTGAACCAGTGCTGGTAAGGCCACGCTGGGGCAATGAGAATGACCCTCGCTGTGTCTTGCTTCACCTTTAGCAGGACTCTGTGGATAAGTGGCACTGGCAGAAAGGCATACATCAGCGCTTCCAACCATGGGAGCGGGAAGGCATCCGACAGGGAACCCTTGTCCTTGCCGTATAAGAAGCAGAACATGTGGCACTTCCTTGTTTTCTGCCATCGGAAGATCAGGTTGGCCATCTCTGGATGGAGTGACCACTCGTGATGAGAGAAGAAAGTCCTGCTGAGGTGATCTGCCAGGACGTTCCTGGTTCCAGGTAAGTAAGTGGCATGAGGTGGATGGCATTCTGCACACAAAGGTCCCAGAGGCTGAGTGCCCCTTGACACAGGGCCAAGGATCAGGCGCTGCCCTGTCTGTTGATGTAATATATTGTGACCGTGTTATCTGTGAGGACCTGCACCACCTTGCCTTTCAGGTGGGGCAAAAACGCCTGACAGGCCAGGTGCACTGCCTTGAGCTCCCTGACGTTCATATGAAGAGCTAGATCATGCTCCATCCAGCAACCTTGGATGCTGAGCTCACCCAGGTGGCCTCCCCAGCCCAGATTGGACATGTCCGAGACCAGGGTGAGTGATGGAGATGGGGGACACAAAAGGAACTCCCCACAGCACTGACTTGGGGTCTAGCCACCAGTTCAAGGACAAGAGGACGAGGTCAGCACCGTAACCGCTCAGTCTAGGGGGTGCCCACTGGGAAAGTAGACCGTTGCTAGCCACGTTTGCAGGGGTCGCAGATCATAGAATCACAGAATATCAGGGTTGGAAGGGACCTCAAGAGGTCATCTAGTCCAAGCCCCTGCTCAGAGCAGGACCAATCCCAAACTAACTCATCCCAGCCAGGGCTTTGCCAAGCCTGACCTTAAAAACCTCTAAGGAAGGAGATTCCACCACCTCCCTAGGTAACCCATTCCAGTGCTTCACCAGCCTCCTAGTGAAAAAGTTTTTCCTAATATCCAACCTAAACCTCCCCCACTGCAACTTGAGACCATTACTCCTTGTTCTATCATCTGCTACCACTGAGAACAGTCTAGAGCCATCCTCTTTGGAACCTCCTTTCAGGTAGTTGAAAGCAACTATCAAATCCCTCCTCATTCTTCTCTTCTGCAGACTAGATAATCCTAGTTCCCTCAGCCTCTCAAGTCATATGCTCCAGCCCACTAATCATTTTTGTTGCCCTCCGCTGGACTCTTTCCAATTTTTCCACATCCTTCTTGCAGTGTGGAGCCCAAAACTGGACACAGTACTCCAGATGAGGCCTCACCAATGACGAATAAAGGGGAATGATCACGTCCCTCGATCTGCTGGCAGTGCTCCTACTTATACAGCCCCAAATGCTGTTAGCCTTCTTGGCAACAAGGGCACACTGTGGACTCATATCCAGCTTCTCGTCCACTGTAACCCCTAGATCCTTTTCTGCAGAACTGCAGCAGACCCATTCGGTCCCTAGTCTGTAGCGGTGCACGGGGTTCTTCCATCCTAAGTGCAGGACTCTGCACTTGTCCTTGTTGAACCTCATCAGATTTCTTTTGGCCCAATCCTCTAATTTGTCTAGGTCCTTCTGTATCCTATCCCTACCCTCCAGCGTATCTACCACTCCTCCCAGTTTAGTGTCATCTGCAAACTTGCTGAGGGTGCAATCCACGCCATCCTCCAGATCATTAATGAAGATATTGAACAAAACTGGTCCCAGGACCAACCCTTGGGGCACTCCGCTTGATACTGGCTGCCAACTAGACATGGAGCCATTGATCACTACCCGTTGAGCCCGATGATCTAGCCATCTTTCTAGCTAGCTTTCTATCCACCTTATAGTCCATTCATCCAGCCCATACTACTATAACTTGCTGGCAAGAATACTGTGGGAGAACATATCAAAAGCTTTGCTAAAGTCAAGGAATAACAAGTCCACTGCTTTCTCCTCATCCACAGAGCCAGTTATCTCATCATAGAAGGCAATTAGGTTAGTCAGGCATGACTTGGTCTTGGTGAATCCATGCTGACTGTTCCTGATCACTTTCCTCAACTTGAAGTGCTTCAAAATTGATTCCTTGAGGACCTGCTCCATTATTTTTCCAGGGTCTGAGGTGAGGCTGACTGGCCTGTAGTTTCCCGGATCCTCCTTCTTCCCTTTTTTAAACATGGGCACTATATTAGCCTTTTCCCGGTCATCTGGGACCTCCCCGATCGCCATGAGTTTTCAAAGATAATGGCCAATGGCTCTGCAATCACATCCGCCAAGTCCTTTAGCACCCTCAGATGCAGTGCATCCAGCTCCATGGACTTGTGCTCATCCAGCTTTTCTAAACAGTCCTGAACCATTTGATGAAGCCGGGCGTGCCTGACCATGTACGTTCACACTGCCATGTGGCCCATCAGCCATAGGCAAGTGTGGGCTACAGTGATCGGATGTCTCCTCACGTGGGCAATGAGATACACCATGGCCTGAAAGCATGCTTCCGGAAGATAGGCCCTGGCTCATGTGGAATCGAGAACCACTTCGATAAACTCTATGCGCTGGACCGGCGTTAACATGGATTTTTCCGTGCTTATCAACAGGCCCAGGTCATTGCAAAGGGAGCGTACCATATCGAGGTTTCTCTGCACCTGTACCGGAGACCTGCCCTTGATGAGCCAGGTCTCCGGTATCTTTCCCCAAGGTACAGAAAGATCTGGACCCCCCCCGGCGTCTGAGGTAAGCCGTTACAGGCGCCATGGGGGCCGAGGCCAAAGGGTAGTGCCATGAACTGGAAGTGGCGCCCTGTCACGAAGAAACGCAAGAACCATCTGTGTCCTGGAAATATGGAAACATGGAAGTAAGCGTCCTTTAAGTCGAGAGTGACGTACAAGTCCCCTGGATCCAGGGAAGGGATAATAGAGCCAGGAGATCATGTGGAACTTCAACTTCTTGGGAGATTTGTTGAGGCCACGCAAGTCCAGGATGGGTCTGAGGCCCCACTTGGTCTTTGGGATTAGGAAGTATTGGGAGTAGAATCCTCTTCCATGTCCTAAGGAACTGGCTTCACAACCCCCAACTGCAGGAGCCTGTCGACCTCCTGAACCAGGAGTTGCTTGTGAGAAGGGTCCCTGAAGAGGGACAGGGAAGCAGGGGAGCAGAAAGGTGGGGTATCCACAAACCGTAGGGTATAGCCCCAAGCTACTGTGTCCAGGACCCAGGGGTCTGAGGTAACCCACAACCAGGCCAAGCAGTAGAGAGAAAGGCAGTTGAGGAAAGGATGGGAAGGATCTGGCCAGCTGACTGGGGCTCTCAAGCACACCCTCAAAACAATCTCTTTTGGCCCCCTGGGTGCTTAGCGGGTCCAGGCTGGGTTGGCAAGCAAGAGAAGGAAGGGCAGTGACTGCTAAACGTGGTGTCCCTTCTCCTTGCAGATACCTGATGTGCTTGCCAAGGCCTTGATGGTGGTGGAAGCCAGAATGGCTTTTTGGCAGACTGCAGAGTATGCATGCCCAATGAGCAAAACATAGCTCTAGTGTCCTTCAACCTGTGTAGCCTGGCATCCGTTTGATTGGAGAAGAGCCCAACTCTGTCAAAGGCAAGGTCCTGAATTGAGGCCTTCACCTCCTGGTAAAGGCCCGCTGCTTGGAGCCAGGAGCTTCGTCGCATAACCACTGCCAATGTGACCGCCCTCATTGCTGAGTCCCAAGCCATTTGCAGGGAACATATGGCTGCCGAGGTCCCTTCCTCTACCAGGTGTGACAAAGTTCTTCCTCTGCCTTGGTGGGTCCTGTGCTTATTGGCGGATTTGCTTGCCTCAGAGGTTCGCGGCAGCCCTCAGTTTGGCCACTTTCATGGCTCAAAACTGCTGTTCACTCACTTAGCCTCATCGCTGGCCAGCATGGGGAAAAGGAAGAACAATCCCCGCAGTCTCTGCTGTGGACCTAGTGGATCGGGGAACAGGCCAGAGATCTTCCCCTCTGGTGGAACCCACAGTCCAGTTCAACTCCTCCGGTATCAAATAGGGAGTCGGACGGATGGGGGGAACCCGGGCCCGCCCTCTACTCCGGGTTCCAGCCCAGGGCCCTGTGGATTGCAGCTGTCTACAGTGGCTCCTGTAACAGCTGCGTGACAGCTACAGCTCCTGGCCTCCTCCCAACACCTTCTTTATTCTCACCACAGGACCTTCCTCCTGATGTCTGATAATGCTTGTACGTCTCAGTCTTCCAGTAGTATGCCTTCTCACTCTCAGCTTCTTGCACCTCTTGCTCTCAGCTCCTCACATGCACACCACAAACTGAAGTGAGCTCCTTTTTAAAACCCAGGTGCCCTGATTATCCTGCCTGTCTTAATTGATTCTTACAGCTTCTTGATTGGCTGCAGGTGCTCTAATCAGCCTGTCTGCCTTAATTTTTTCCAGAAAATTCCTGATTGTTCTGGCTCCTTCCCTGCTACCTTACCCAGGGAAAAGGGACCTACTTAACCTGGGGCTAATATATCTGCCTTCTATCACTCTCCTGTAGCCATCTGGCCTGACCCTGTCACACAGGGTACCACACTTCTGAGCCTGACCCTGAGGGAGGGAGTCCTGGAACTTCTGGAGGCTGTCCCAGAGGTTAAAATTGTATTGGCCCAGCAGGGCCTGATGATTCGCCACCCAGAATCGTAAGCTGGCTGTTGAATACATTTTTCTGCCAAATAAATTAAGTTTCTCGGCTTCTTTGTACTTGGGGGTAGAGGCGGTGGGGACCTGCTTATCCTTCTTGTTGGCTGCCAACGCAACCAGCGAGCCCGAGGGAGTGTGGGTATACAAGTACTCAAAACCTTTGGCTGGCACACCGGAACGCCCCATGCGCCTCAATACAGCCACGGTGTTGGCCACTGGCCTTGCTGCCACTGCGGTACTGTGGATGGCAGAATAATTTCTGGTGCCCAGTCCGATCACAGAGACCAGAGCGATGGGCTGAACTGGGCCTCTGCCTAAGAGGAACCACTCTCCAGTGACCAGGGAGGAGCCATCAACGCCTGGGTCTGCTTACTGGTTGTGGCTAGTGGTGAGCGCTGACCAGGTGTGATCAGTGGCTATTCTGGGGAGAACGGTCCCGGTGCCAGGGACATCGGCATCAGTGGGAACGGTGCTGCGGAGACCGGTAACATGAGGGGCAAGTTGTTCCATGGTGTTGGCGATCGAGACCAACCTCTAGATGTGGATCCGTGAGAAGGCGAACGGTGCCCATCATAATATGGGGAGCATCAACTTCGCACTGGGGAATAACATCTCGGCGTCCGGGGTGGGAGAGTTTGGGCGACTGGAGGCACGGTTGCAACCTGCCACAGGATTGCTTGTCCAGCGACCTACAGCGCTCCCCCACCCCTAGAGGGGTCTTAACAGCTGGCTTGCCTTCTCAGGGCGCCTTAGCTTGGTCCTGTGGCAACGGAGACATCACAGGAGATGGTGGAGACCTGTGCTCCTGCGCCTGGGCTTGCGAGGACGATGGTGCAGGCTGGATGGTGGGTCCCATACTGCTCACCAGAATCAGTGACAGACCTTTAAGAGTGCTAAGAGCCCCAGCCAGGGAGGCATACTCTGGAGAAGGTTGGTGGACAGGCCCAATCCCTCTACTGGATGACCCCAGGGTCCTTCTTGCCTGGTGCTGGCAAGTACTTCTTCGCCTTCTTCTTCAGCACTGGTGCTGGCACCAAGAGGTGCGGGTGCCGTGGTGCACTGCACACGGAGGCCAAAGTACTCGGTGCAGCCTGCATAGAGGGCTCGGAAGCTAGGAGGAGAGCAGATTTCACCAGGAGATCCCTGAGGCAAATGTCCCTCTTCTTCGGGATGAGACACCGAAAGTTCTTACAGATCTGGCAACGCTCCTTGATTTGTGATTCCCCCAAGCACTTAAAGCAGCTATTTTTGGGGGTCACTCACAGGCATAGGCCTGCCACAGACTGAGCAGGGCTTAAATTCGGGAGCTTGGGGCAAAGTGCCCGCTGGGACCTTAACTATCAGCTAACTATGCACTTAACAACTACTTAACACTAACTACAATCGAACAAAGGCCTGAAGTCCAATGGGAGAAACCGCTAGCTCTTGACAAGCAAGAGAGGTGCTCTGACTGACACCATGGACTGTAAGAAGGAACTGAGAGGGCGTGGGCTGGCAGCACCTGGATACCGCGGCATGAGCACAGCACTGTAGAGGGCACTACAGTCGGCCCTATGGGTCATGCTGAGGCAAGCTGACGGCCGCGCATGTGGGCGGGCGCACACCTAGAATGGAATCAACATGAGCAAGCACTCGAAGAATAACTGGATACATAAGAACATAAAACAATCAACTGTACATAGTGCTTATTTACAAAGCAATGTTCAAAATGAAGCAGATGGAGTACGTAGGAACTTTCCAAGTCTCTGATGGAGTTCAGTTGCCTTTCTAATCCCTTGCCAGTGAGGACTCATTCTTAGATGATAAGGGTACATTTGATAAGCAAATTTTTTGTCTGTAGAACATGCCAATTTGCACCAAAAGTGTCACGTATTTTACTTTTTTCCCCTCCAGAAGGATATTCCCCAGAACTCTCTACATTCCCTTTATTTATTCCATTGCCACTTCCCTGAAACAGGCTCAGTTCAAACACAGATACAAAGGTTTCTAAACACACTAAGATCTGCAGAAACTTTATACTTGATGGAAATTACACAAGTGTTTAATACTTTATCTCTGTGCCTCTAAACATTAGCACATTTAGCATACTATACCTTTTATAATATTTTCTCAAAGAATTTGAAGAGCAACTAGCAAAAGACACAAAAACTAACTGGAAATTTTTTTTAAAGTACAACAGAAGAAGGAAGTCTGCCAAACCATCAGTGGAGCCGCTGGACAATTGAGGTGCTAAAGGAGCACTCAAGGAAGACAAGGCCTTGCAGAGATGCTAAATGAATTCTTTGCATCAGTCTTCACTGCAGAGGATGTGAGGGAGATTCCCACACCTGAGCCATTCTTTTTAGGTGACAAATCTGAGAACTGTCCCAGATTAAGGTGTTGATAGAGGAGTTTTTGGAACAAATTGATAAATTAAACAGTAATAAGTCACCAGGAAGTGATGGTATTCACCCAAACATTCTGAAAGAGCTCAAATCTGCAATTGTAGAACTACTAACTATGGTATGTAGCCTATTGCTTAAATCAGCCTCTGTACCAGATGACTGGAGAATAGCTAATATAACACTCATGTTTAAAAAAGGCTCCAGAGGTGAACCTGGCAATTACAGACTAGTAAGCCTAACTTCAGTACCAAGCAAACTGGCTGAAACTATAGTAAAGAACAGAATTATCAGACACACAGATGAACACGATGTCGGTGAAGAGTCAACACAGCTTTTGTTAAGGGAAATCATGCATCACTAATCTATTAGAATTCTTTGAGGATGTCAACAAACGTGGACAAAGGTGATCCAGTGGATATACTGTACTTGGACTTTCAGAAAGTCTTTGGACAAGGTCCCACACCAAAGGCTCGTAAGCAATTATGGGATAATAGGGCAGCTCCTCTCATGGATCAGTAACTGGTTACGATAGGAAAACAAAGGGCATGAATAAATGGTCAGTTTTCACAGAGGAGAGAGATAAAGATTGGGGTCCCACAAGGATCTGTACTGGGACAAGTGCTATTCAACATACTCTTAAATTATCTGGAAAAAAAGGTAAACAGTGAGGTGGCAAATTTTGCAGACAGTTCTAAACTACTCAAGATAGTTAAGTCCACAGCTGACTGCGAAGCGTTACAAATTAGCAGTTACTACTCCAGAAGGATCTTCAGGTCGTCATGGATGGTTCTCTGAAAATATCTGCTCAATGTGCAGCGGAAGTCAAAAAAGCTAGGACTGTGAGGAATTATTAGGAAGGGGATAGAAAGTAAGACAGAATATACCATAATGCCACTATATAAATCCATTTTGAATACCCACATTTTGAATACTGTGTGCAGTTCTGGTTGGTCCATCTTAAAAATCTATTAGAATTGGAAAAAATATAGAGGGCCAATAAAAATTATTAGGAGTATGGAACAGCTTCCATATGAGGAGAGATTAAAAAGACTGGAACTATTCATCTTAGAAAAGAGATTAAGAGTGGGTATGATAAAGGTCTATAAAATAATGGTGCGGAGAAAGTGATTAGAAAGTGTTAATTACCACTTCACATAAACCAGGAGTCTCCCAATGAAATTAATAGGCAGCAGATTTAAAACAAACATAAGGAAGTACTTCTTCACACAATGCACAGTCAACCTGTGGAACTTGTTGCCAGGGGATGTTGTGAAGCCCAAAAATATAACTGGGTTCAGAAAAGAACAAGAAGTTCATGGAGAATGGGTCCATCAAAGGCTCTTAGCCAAGATGGTCATCATGCACAAAACCCCATGCTCTCTGTGTCCCTAAACCTCTGCCTACTAGATGCTGAGACTGGACAACAGGGGATGGATCACTTGGTAATTGCCCTGTTCTGTTCACGCCCTCTGAAGCATCTAGCATCGGCCACTGTTGGAAGCTGGGATACTGGGCTAGATGGACCATTGGTCTTACCCACCACGGCCATTCTTATGTTCTTATCAGTCACTACTGCTTAACAGTAACAGACCACTGATAGTTTTTTAAAGAATGCTTTTGTAAATATCACTATAGGAATTTTCCAACTAAATCATCCCATAATATATATTTTACTAAAACTTGTGAATACAATCAATTTTCACTGGTGATTTTTTGACGGTGGTCTCTTATCAAAGTTTCAGAATTAATCATTTAAGAACTCTAAAACTCGTTATAAAAAGTCTCTTGCAATAGTTTCTCAGAGGATCTAGCTTGATTACAAACCTCTTTGAAATCTGACAGTATTAAAATAATTGTTCAGCTTTTTCTTATGGTAGTTAAATAATGTGGCAGTCACAGTCTTAATAAACTTGGAAGTTTCCCACCTGGAAATTTGCTTCAGTACTTAACAGGGAGTAAGCATTACTGTCCCAATCATTCTTCTGAAACTGTTTACATAGCTGAGGTTAGCCAACATGTAAAACTTTCTTTGGGACAGTGTTTTCACAAATATACATACAGAAATGCTTTATACTTATAACAAAAGTAAGAGGAAAAGGATTTCTTCTTGCTTGCCTGTCAATTATCTGTTCCATCTTTCCAAATTCAGGATGGGGTCTCCAGAAGAGGTATGGATGGTAAGAGGAAGAGACTGGCTGTGCTATCTCCTAATCCACTGCAGAGGGAGACAAACCTGACAAAAAGGACTTGTGGAGAAAAATGGCACTTGTTAACGTGGGTACCAAATTAGAGCTTGTGTCAGGGAAAGAAGCCAATGTGAAATGCTCTGTTAATCTATAAAACAAATAAGGCCTGGGCAGCCTCAAATGTTCCCACATGACTACATCAAAATGCCTCAGACTGACTTGAAGAAATGATCTCTAATGGTGAGAGGATATTGCAATTTCTACCCATTCAGTCCATGGCATGTGTACAGAAATTATCAGCACAGGAGCTCAATGTGATGCAGACAGCATTTTTTGAAATATAAATATTTATATGTAGGAGCTAGACAGACTACTAATTTATTTCACAAATAAATCTCACTTAGTCACCAAATATCAATCTCTCATCATTAACCTGGAGTGGACTTTGACTGGCAACCTAGGCTCTGTATTCCATTACCAGTCCCCTAATCTATGAAACAGTGATATTTTGTCTATTTTCAACAGTTTTAGGCTGAGTTCATCCTGAACTCAACATTAACTTCCATAGTTTTGGAAGGTTTACATGAGACTGAAACAGTCCAGAAACATGTATTTGGGGCATTTGTAAATGACAAACATTTATTAAAGGTGTGTAGTGAAATTTTCAGTGTATAAGGTATTAAGAAGCATAAAGATTCAAATGGGGCTTGTATATCCTGTAAGTCCTTCTGAAAATCTTCCCTGTATTTAAGTAGACAAACTTTTTAAAATTATATATCATTCAATGAATTTTAAGAGAACATTTTTGATCAATGAGGTATATCTTTTCAGTCTACAAAGTTGCATGCCTGGAAAGGTTGGGGGCAAAATTTACACTGGACAATTAGAAAGGTATTTATTTACAATTTATTTTGAAGAAAATTTTTATGAAAACAAACTAATTAAAAATTCAGTGGTACTAGACTATTTTATGATAGTTGCAATTGCAAAACTGGTAAGAGTTTGCTAAAATGGAAAAACACTAGTTTTCATTCTCCTGATAACCTTGCTGGTCACAAATTCCCCACTTTATTTCCTTCTTGCTTAGTTTAATGTTTACCATATTCTAAGTCTATGGCTCAAAAGATTTGACCTCGTCACAACAACATTACCACAACAAACAGAAAATTCCTGTTACCATTAAGCATCAAATACATTTATTGCTGCGTAATTCACCAGACTTACTCCTCAGTCTGGCTTTGCCTTGCATGTATTTGTTTTCAAAAGGAAAACATTATATTTGAAATTTATAATTGAGAATTCTTTTAAAATGCTTCCTTTACTGAAAATTGACAGTTGGGGTTTGTCTTCGATAGACTTTTTACCTTGAATTAATTTATTGCCAATTAATTCAAGGTAACTAACACGTTTGTAAAGGCTAGCATGGATATTCCTGAAATATTTTTTCCCAGAACACAAGTATTTAATCCTTATCCTAGGCCTCAGCCCTTAAAACACTGAAAACAAATCTGTAGTCTGTAGTTTTTAAAGGAACATTTTAAACAAAATTAAAAATCAACACAATTTAAGTTTACAGTGTGCCTTCAACTAATTACCCCAACTTCCTGGCTGGGGCTTAGGTTGAGCACAACACAACAATCAAATTTTATTTTAAGACAACTGGCATGTCAAATGACCTTTACATTTATTATTCTGACTCTGGATATATTGTGGTTTCATTTTTACATTCAATTGCAAAATATAGATATTCTACCCCCAAAATCAAACTTTTTAAGAACCACAGGTACAATACAATGTCTTCCAGCTTAAAAGTTTTGCATTATAACCTTACAAGGAAAGAAAGGCTATTAAGAGATGACATCATCCTTAGAACTATCTGAACTTTTTGCTAACCAACAACACTGTAAAATTTCTTTTCACTGCACTACATCTTTATGTGCATTCATTAGAGATCTCCAGTTTAACATGTATAAGACACCATTGATTACAGTTGCAATTAAACCGAGCTAGCTTTTATTTACAATATAGGAAATAAAGCCCAAGTAAAGGATTATTGTAGCTTGTCCAATGTTAATGGGAGCAGCATGCATTTTTATTGTAAACTTCCACACTCCTATCCTATGATTAAATGAATATAAAACATGCTTTTCACAGGAAAGTGCATGCTCAGCAATCTGTTCCCTGTGACTAGCAGATATGGTCAAGTTGATATCAGGTCACTATTGATAAATTTAAAATGTTTAAAAAATTTTAAATTTATGTTTAGTTTTTTTAGGACATGGGATGTTTAAATATGGTGTGACACATGACTGTGGTCCAAGCTTCTTATAAAAACAAGATTTCTTTGTCTCTGTGAAGATAAACAATTCCTCCCCACCGCCAAAAAAGTAAAGAACCAACTTTTAGCCTTGCTATCTGTGTACCGAAGATAACATCTCTCTCTCTCTCTCTCTCTCTAAGGGACTGATTTTTATTTTTTTTTCCCTGTCCACACCATTAAGGAAAAAAAGAGTTATAACATTAGGCCATAAACATATTTAAAGAGGGTTATTTTTGTAGTGTAAATAGGACAGACTCCATGTTCGGAAAGAATGGAAACAGCAAAGTCCTCCTGAGGTCAAGCCTTAAAAGAACAATCTTCAGAACAAACAGAATTAAGACCTTATACATGCACACTTATGAAGAAGGGTTAAAGTAGAGCTGTTAAACTGTAATCTGAGTGACAATTTTAAAAAAGAGGGGTTTTCTGTACCACTGAAATAAAGATAGCAAAATCCTTTATAAAAAATGGGATACTTAGAATGTCTAAAAAAGCAGCATTCCGCACACACAGCAATTATGCAGAATCTTTTGAAACCAATATTGGTGCCTATGACATCTATAATCTTTCATATAACATGATTAAATAAAACAGAAAAATAGCCCGTATACATTGTTAATTTTTTTTCAAGTAATGTTATGTACATTTTATTGCCAGTATATGCACAATGGTAAGCAAAGAACTATAAATACACAATGTAGTTAAACAGTAGAAAACAAAGAGAATGTTGCACACAAGGGAGGAGAGAAAGGGGAGACACTACTTTCCTGATGCAGCTGCTAAAAAAAAGGGCCAGTGACAAATCATGAGAATTTTCCTTTTTTAAAGTTTTTACATACATTTCTACATTTCCCCCTGCCCAAAGAAAACAAATCTCTGCAACAACAGCAAACTGCTTCTTTAATAACCATGTCTCAACTTTCTCTGTCAGTTTCACTTCTGATTAAGTGAAAATAACCTCTCAAAGAATGTAATTGCAAGTATCCAGCTCCACTTTTATTCAGTTTTGTCTTTCAAGGTAACTAGCAATTGAAGTACACTAGCAGTTCCTTATATTTGGCTACATGATAAAGAACAGGGCTTCGAATACACAGTAGCAAATGGTGATTTGAAAAAATAATTAAAAAAAGATTTCTATAGACAGTTTTTCCACAAGACACTATGGGCAGCAGCTCAGTCAAAAGTAATCACCCTGAAGAAGTAGAGAGAATTTTAGTCTAGCACAGAACATCATCCTTGGCACTGCTATTTTCTCTCTTACCAGGACACATTTCCTAAAACTAGACCATACCATAGTAAAAAAACCCCAGGTTCCATCATTCCTGGACAGGGTGCTGTTTTACCCCATCTCTCAACTAAGTAGCTTGTTGATTACATCTGAGAAACAGAAGACATTCAGGGACATATATTTACTTGATTTTTGTTCTCTCTTTCCGTTATTATAAATACAAAGAAGCATTATTAACAATAAACTAAAATTTGAAGAATAAAACAACAACTTGAAAACATTTTCACGCCTTAAATCCAGATGGGTCTTGATGATGCTATTCAAGAAAACCATGCAAATAATTTGGTGCATCTTTCCCAATTTATCCAAAACATTTTTTTTTGAAAAAGTGGCAAGATTCATAGTGCTTGTGATTCTCCCCCAACCCTAAAAATTCAGTGCAGAATGTTGTAGTGCTTTTAAAAAGACAACCAATGAACTGCACTGTTGTCATATACCCCCCCATGTGAGTTACAATACAACACTACTGGTTCCAGCAACTAGGTTGAGAGGAAACATTCTAGTGATAAAGATAAATACATACTGAGCATGCTTGGGCAGAGCACTCCACTCTGAGGCATCCTGCTTAAAGAAAGGATGGTGACAAGGATGCTTCAGGTCCATCAAGTAATTGTTTTCTCTGCTGCTAGAAAGCAGGTTGTCACACTATCACCAGTTCTGCAACACTGGACCCTGAACTGGGCTGTCTTCCACATTAGGATGTGCTAGCTGTACTAGTCCTCTATTGCTCACACTAAATTCTTATTTATGGGACAAACATACAACCAATGAACAATATCACTTTCAAAGAACTGGATCAATCCAGTTTTTTTATGGGTATAATTCTCATATTCCAGAATATCCCAAACAAGATGCAAATATGATGATGTACCACCCACACAGTGACTGAGTCTAGTTGCAGTTCAGACTAGTCCTGCCTTGTTTCATATAATTTCTTCTTTCTAGGAAAGGATAGGATATTTAAACAAAACTGCAATAAAAATGGCATGTTATTCTGCAGCCAAAAATAAAAAAGCAAAAGAATTTAGATTTTAACTTTTAAAGCTTAAAGCATTCCTGTTTAATTAGCATTTTTAAAAATTCTTTTTAAATACAGTCATAACACTGGTAAAAGTTAATGGGAAGACACACAGAGGAGTGCGAACAGGAAAAGTGATGGATTAGATTTTTAAAATTTATTGTGTTTTGACCAGCTGATATTAATACTGTTTTCTCTTTGGATTTTAATCATTCTACTGCAACAGTTGCATGCAGGCTGAGGGGTAGCCATCAGTTTAAAAAAAAAAACAAAAACCCAAAACAAAACAAAAAACAAACTGGGAAGGGGAAAAAAAAAAAAAAAAAAGAGTTCCAAAGACGTGTGTGAGAATTTTCCTTTCACTGATATCAGAGTGCCTGTCCTTTCTTTAGGAGACCTGGTTCACTGTCGTCAGTTTCATTAGCTTTGTCCAGAAACATCTGCTACTGTGTCACCTGCTCCAGAGCCTGTTTGTGCACGTTTGATGTAAAGGTTCAATAATTTCATCTGCAGATTTAATTCAGAAATGCATTTGTTTAACATTTATCAGAAACAGTGTAATAGTAAAAATTCTAAAACAGTCTATCAGCATGGGTAAGAATACAGTGAAGAAAGTTCTAACTAAAGCTGAGTGAATAATGGTCTTTTTGCTTCGCTGGTAATTCTGAAACACCCCAAAAAATTTTGTTTCAGGTCAAACTGAAAATGAGTTTTTTTGGCGAATCAAAAAGTCTGAAAAATTTAGAGTAAAGTTGAAACAAAACGTTTCAGTTTAACCCAACATTTTTCATTTCAGTTTTGGGCAGTTTTACAAAAATAAAGGACTAGAATTACAAAATGCCTGGGGGAGAGGAGAGGGGAGAAGAGGACCTCTTTTATAACCTCTAGCCCAGTGTACTCCTTGGGGAATTCTGCACCAAAAAATTAAAAATTCTGCCCACAATATTTTAAAATTCTGCAAATTTTATTTTTCAGAATAACACTATATAATCATGCCAGTTTCAACTGGTAATTTGTTACAAAACAGCTGTCAGCAAGTATGTGTGTAACAATACAGACACACACAAAATTTCCCCCAGCAGTAGAGTGTTCAAGAAACCCCTACAATAACCCATTTCCTGTTTCTCCACCCCCTCCTCTCTCCCGGGCCCAGCCGGGGGCCAGACACTCACACCTCCTCCCCCACAGAGCCCAGCCATACCTCCTCCCAGCCAAGACACCCTACAATAATCCAATTCCAGTTTCTCTGCCCTCTCCTCCCTCCAGAGCCCAGCCGGGGGGCCAGACACTCACACCTTCCCCCGTCCCCCAGAGCCCAGCCATGCCTCCTACCAGCCAAGACACCCATACTTCCTCCACCTCGAGCCCCCCCCCCCAATGACACTCACACCCCCTACCCCCCAGAGTCCAGGAATCCAGAGGGAGAAACAGCCTGATGCTGGGTCCTAGGCTTGGATGGAGTTTTCCACGCGCCACTACTTCTTTCCTTCAGGGTGTTCTGGGAACTGCAGCTGCTGGTAACCCTCCAATTCCCTCTTCCTCCCTCTCCCCCAGCCTTGTCTTCTATTTGTGAGCTGGGCTCTGCCCGGTCCAGCAGCCCCTAGTGGTGGCCAACAGCTCTGAGCCTATTTCTGTGGGGGGCGGAAGGAAATTCTGTGTCCACAACATTATTTTCTGCAACATTCTGCGTTGCACAGTGGCACAGAATTCCCCCAGGAGTAGCGGAGTGGTTAGGGTCTCTCCTGAGACATGGGAGACCCAGGTTCAATTCTCCTGATGTGGAGCAGGAACTTGAACTGGGGGTCTCCCACATCCAAGGTGGATGACCTAACCACCTGGCTATAGAGTAATTCTCACACTCTCTCCCTGGCCCAATGATTACCCATTGTCGTTTATAATAGATATTCATGGTCATTTATGACAATAGATAGTCATTTTGCCAGGGAAAGAGCGTGAGAACGACTCTTGTGTGGTGGTTAGGGCACCCAACCTAGGATGTGAGAGATCCAAGTACAAGTCACTGATCCTCATGAGGTAGAGGGAATTGAACCTGAGTTTCCCACACTCAGCACAGTACCCTAAACCATTAAGCTAAAGATTATAAGGGAGGTCTAAGTAACCAAAAATATTCATCCAACTTTAATAACTGAGCTGTTTTCCCTTCACTGAAAGTAAACATCTTTAGGTGGTGAATTTAAAATAAAGGAAGAAGTATCTTTTTATGTACCTGCAAATGAAAACCTCAAAACAGACCAACATTCTTCACAAGGAGTTATTGCTCAAGTTATATTAAACGCACACAAAAAAGGGGGAGCTGAAGTAGTTGAGCTGGGGTTAATGTTGTTTATTCCTCAATTTTAGAGGCACTGTGAATAAGTTGGTGTTATCTGTATCGGAGAAAACCCATTTTGATTCTAGTCACTGGTAGGGTGTTGGGAGCCCTTAATGCTCAGGGTAAGTGGGGTTTTCTATTCCCTAAAAAATCCTCTGTTTTGGGTCACCCTAGGTAAAACCATGTAAAATAAAAGCAGGCAATATCCACACAGTTGAAGTTTTGGATCTTATCATGCATCATAATGCATAAAAGTGAGTCATCTTATGTATTTCTGAGGACAAGATCATATATAATTAATGTTCAATTGTCTCTTTTTAAATTAAAATTTTCTGCAAATGTGCAGCCATCCAAAAAGATGCAGTAAAGATTTTCTGTTTTTCAAGTAATACAAAAATAAAATGTACTAAAAAGGTTGTGGCATGCAAATTAATTAAGGAGAACAGAGAGAAGCATAATTGGTTTATTTACTTCTAATGTGTATTTATCTCCCACTAAACAATGAAATTTTCAAAAGGCAAACCACCATATGGAGCAATGGTGGAGATGAAAGTCAGCACACTGATTATGTTCACTGTGGAATTACCTACCATCTCGTATAATATATACACAACATTAAGTCAATACACTGATTTTGAAGGTGTACTCTCAACCATCTTAAGGATGTTTATGCAAAGGTTCCTTAATCTAATTTTTCAAGGAGAATTTTTTTTTTATATTTTGAGGCACAGTTGTGCTTTTGAGCTAATTTATAATATAACCAAATCTAATCTAACACAGCAAAACATGGGACCTAATTCAGCATTTCTTATAAATCAATGAGAACTTCACTTGCATGAAGACTGGATTTATGGTTTGCATATTTTTGAGTCTCGCATATTTTTAAGTCTCACGTATGAAAGTCACCTTGATCCTCTCTGCTTGCTAGTAGCTTCAGCAACCTGGGTTATTATTCCTTCAGATATATATTTTCTTAGTTGTTATTTAAATATTAAATATTTTAATAGTTGCTCACACTGTAAACATATACATGCAATTAGGGACTAGGATTTCTGTAAATGGCATCCTCCACTTACTTTACTGCCTGTGAGTTGACTGAGATGTGGTTTTAGTTCATCACCAATTACTGCATGAATAGCTACAAGGCAGAAAACACAAGCCTTACGAACACTGCTCTCCGAATTATCATAACCCTGGAAAGCAAGAAAATTAACATTAATAGCTAGCATATAATTAAAATTCCAAGAGAGGTTTCTTTTTATAGATACATTCCCCCCCAAAAATAAATCACACTAAATGAACGGTAAGGTTACTAAGAGAAGCACTCCAAAGTTAGAAAATGCCAAAATTAAACTTGCCCAGATAAAGAGAGGTTATTTATCAGTAACTGTTGTTCTTTGAGAGTCACCTCTGTGCATTTACACTTGTGGAATATGGTGCCCCAAGCATAGAACTGTGGAACTGCCTTGAAAATCCTTGTCCATTGACAGGTTTCAGAGTAGCAGCCGTGTTAGTCTGTATTCGCAAAAAGAAAAGGCGTTCTTGTGGCACCTTAGAGACTAACAAATTTATTTGAGCATAAGCTTTCGTGAGCGCATCCGATGAAGTGAGCTATAGCTCATGAAAGCTTATGCTCAAATAAATTTGTTAGCCTCTAAGGTGCCACAAGTACTCCTTTTCTTCTTGTCCATTGAGAAGCATGAGAGATCTTGCATGCGTGCAACATCATTTCCCTACTCGACAAGAATGCGTCCACCAACCACCTCAATTCCTTCTCTCTAACTGTTGAGTCTGGATGTTATATAGAACTCTGAGGCAGAGAGGAAGGGAGTACGTAGTATAAATATACAGAGGTGACTTCTGAAGAACAATAGTTACTGGTTAGTAATCTCTTTCTTCATCAAGAGTCTCTGTAAACTCCCACTTGTGGGATATCAGCAGGATGTTGGTGGGTGAGGAGTTCTTAGTTAAATATGGACTGTTGTGCTATTCTCCCAAACTGAGCATCTGAATGCAACTCTAAGGGCATGTCTACACTTACCTCTGGAGTGAACGATCCAGCGGGGGTCAATTTATCGTGTCCAGTGAAGACGCAATAAATCAACCGCCGAGCGCTCTCCCGTCGACTCCGGTACTCCACCAGAGTGAGACGCATAGGCAGAGTCGACGGGGGAGCGGCAGCAGTCGACCTACTGCAGTGAAGACACCGCGTAAGTAGCTCTAAGTACGTCGACTTCAGCTATGCTATTTTCGTAGCTGAAGTTGTGTAACTTAGACCGATTTAGCTCACGCCCCCACAGTGTAGACCAGGCCTAAGCCTGAGGAGCAGTGCTTTGTGAAAGTGTGCACTCAACTCCAACTTGCTGCTTTACAAGTCTCCATGAGGGGATCCTTACTAAGGCACGCCATAGAAGCTGTGTTGGTTCTCATGGACAGGGACCTAAAACCACAGGATACTGATTTTCCAGATAAAATGTAGCGGTGTTCCTTACATCTCCAAATCCAATGTGAAAGTCTGTTTGGTAATGAGTACTTCCTGACATTTCTTCCCATATGCTACCCATAACCTACTGGATTTTCTGAAGGGCTTGAGCTTTTACAGGTAAAAAACAGAGCACCCTCTTTACATCTAGGGTATGGAGAAAAAGTTTTCCCAGGGTGGAAATGGGGAAGAACGCAGTGAGAGAAATATACTGAGATTGGTGGCAATCTGAGACCACTTTAGGCACAAAACTTGGATGGGGCTTCATTATGTAGCAGACACAAAAGCACTAAGCTCAGTCCCCTTCCGAGCAGATGTAATTGCTGTAAGAAAGGCCATTTTGATCAATAAATGTTCAAGAGACGCTTAAGCAAGAGGGTCAAACCATCAGTTCTGTTAAGGCAAGATTTATGTTCCATGAAGGTGGGGGCTGCCTAATGGGGGCAAATGCATTTACCATGCTCATAAGTAAATTAGCGACAACAAGATGAAAGAGGATGTTTATCCTTAACGTAATCGCGGCAAGCAGATACCTTAAAGAGGCTAAGAATAAGCCCTGAGACATCAGGTACAGAACTCTAGCTGTGCAGGAACCCCAGCTCAGGATGGCGTGAGTCCTCTACCAGTGGTCCAGATTCTAAACCTTTTCCATTTTTGTTTACAGCATTTTATGGTAGAACCGTTCATGGATTGTAGGAGGATGGCCTGCATCCTCCAAGAGGAGAAATGATCCACATAAGTCAACAGGTTATCCTCCACACTGTAAGGGGAGTGTCTGGGTTGGCTTGCACAATCCTTTCTTGCGGTTGAGACAGGAGGGCTGAAGACAGAGGCAATAAGTACAGGGTTTTTCTGACTAGCTTCAGGGGATCAGAATACTAGCGATCACAAGGCCCCATTGTGAGGCCTATGCCAGCTGACTCAGGCTTGTGGGGCTCAGGCTGCAACCCAAGCTCTGAGACCCTCCCACCACTCTGGGTCCTAGAGCCTGGGCTCCAGCCCAAGCCCAGAAGGCTACACTGCAATTAAACAGCCCCAAAGCCCAAACCTGGGCCAGTCGTGGGTTTTTAATTGCAGTGTAGACATACCTCTTGGGGCTATTAATAGGAAGTTGGTGCTGTCCAGCGGAAACATTTCAGAGACAGCACTTATCTGTGTGCATTTGTGCAATATGCTTGCCATTTGTTCTGTTTGCAAGCATACCGGACTATTACCCTGTAGCTCCTTCTGCAAAATATGGCACTGGTTAGTGGTGGTTTCAAGGACCACTCAAGTTGATCCTGAGACCTCCTGCTGAGGAAGTCTGCCTTCGTGTTCTGCCCAGCAAGATGCAAGAGCTACTGGGTGGATTTGGACCTGCATGCACCACATCCAAAATTTTCTTGCCTCCACTAAGAATGCATTCTTCCCTGTTTATTGCTGAAGTATGTGGCCGTGGTGTTGTCTGTAAGCACCTGTACTACATGATGATGCAGAGATAGCTGAAAAGCTTTGAGGGATCACTGCAGTGCACTGAGTTCCAGTACACTCATATGAAGTCTGGACTCCCAGGTGTTCTAAAGGCCACATACCTGATGGTCTAGGCCAGCAGTTCTCAAATTGTGGGTCGGGACCCCATTTTATTGGGGTTGCCAGGGCTGACTTAGACTTTCTGGGGCCCAGAACCAAAGCCTGAGGGCTTCAGCCCTGGGCATCGGGACTCAAGTTACAGGCCCCCTGCCTGGGGCTGAAGTCTTTGGGCTTTGCCCTCCCCGCCCATCTGGGAGCTTGGGCTGGCTCAGGCTTCAACCAGGGGGGAGTAATTTTCATTGTCCAAAGGGGGTCGCGGTGCCATGAAGTTTGAGAACCCCTGGTCTTGGCAAAATGCACACACCAGTCTAGGCTGGAGGCAATGATGGCAACTGATGTGGGGAGCAAAGGACACCTCTCCCCCGCCCCCAGTGGCTGTTGTCCTTGTTTTCTCATCAATCAAGCTGTTGAGCACTCTAGGAGGAACAGTCTCCTTCAAAGGTCATGTATATTTGGTGTGTAATGATCTGTTCATGTTCACGCAAGCAAAGAATGAGATGTTGGTCAAAAAGGCTATCAGCTCTAATAGCCTTAGGAATATTTGTCTACCTATATTGGGACAACTGGCTGCTAAGCACCGCTCACAACAGGGCTTTTCCTCAGTGACTACTCTCAGAAAACAACTGGTACAGACCACAATTTCCCCTGATGTCTGAGGAGCACATCAACTACCAGAAGGTGCTTTGTGAAGACTTTCAGTGTTGTGGACAAGCCAACAGGAAAGACTGAACTAATAAATCACATCTCCACACAGTGCCTCAGGCCCTTGAAGCAAATGTTGTCTGCCACATGAAAGTAAGCACTCCTTAAGTTGACAGTCACACACTAATCTCCCTGGAACAAGGAAAGGATAGCGTCCCCTGGAGTTAGCGTCATGAGCTTGAATTTTCTTATGTACTTGTTGAGGTTTCTGAGGTCCAGAATGGGTGTCAGACGGTCATTCTTCTTGGGGATCAGGAAATAGATGTAAAATCGTTTCCCTTGGTGTTGTGAAGGAACCTCAACTTTGGCTCTCTTCTTAAGAAGGGAATCCGCATCTTACAAAGGGATTCTCTCCTAAGAGAGGTCCCCAAAGAGGGAGGTAATCACATGGTTGCTTGTGCAACCCTACTTCTGGAATTTCCTAACCTTTGAGAGCTTGACGTCACAACTGTAATGCCCATTTAAATGTATGTTTCTTTAAAATGTAACTTTCTAATTCTTTTAAACACTCCCCACCAAATATTGTGGAATCAGACTGACCCCCAACTTAACTCATCAACAGAGTTTGGACCATTTGGTCCACAGACATCTACTACTTGAGCTCATGGAGTAACTGGCAGCAGCAGCAGGTTGACATCCTCCATGTGGATCAACACTAGAGTAGGATGACACACACACTTTGCCAGTAGGTTTCACAGCTGACAGCAGAAGAATGCAGACTCAGGACTACCAGATTAAGTTCCAGGTTCTGAAGGGAGTGTTTGCTAGTGGTTAGAGACCCTTTTCCCCGTTTCACTCAGCCTCTCCCTGTCCTCTTCTGTTCTTAGCCTCTCTTCTCCAGCTTCTTCCCCCCCCATCCCCATCTGGCTCCTATCCCCCAATTCTGCTCTTATTCCTTCCCTGGCTCCTGCTCTTACCCCCATTCCTCTATTCCTGCCCTTCCCCAGCTCCCGCTGTCTGTATCCCACTCTTCACTTCTATCTTCCTGCGGAGCTGGGCTAGAATATACCGAGTACTGGTGGAATCTTTGGAGAATTTAGCTAAAGTCTAACAAGCTTCTCCAGATCATGAGCAAATAGAAGTGTTCTGAGGTTCAGAACCTGTCCATATATGGGCAAGTTTTCATGGGGATAGCAAAAAAAGGATCCCTCACAAGAGGGCGACTCCTCCCGTCTCAACAGGACCAAATTTCAAGTCCTTGGTCCAAAGCATGGAACAAAATAGTTACAGGATTTTTTTTTTAAATGGGCAAAACAATGCACTTTTCCCTAATCTATTTCTTGGAAACTGCTGAATCATTTTTACTAAAACTCCCCTCCCTGACCAAAAAAACAAAAACAAAAAACAAACAAACACACATGCCTGAGACACTTAGCACGGAAAATTTCAGTCCAAACTTTTAAGTTTAGCAAAATTATAAGTACTGAAAACAGGTTCTTATAATGGAAAGTATCTGGCAACCTTACCTGTGGCAACATTTTCTGCACTTCCTATAAGGAGGGTTATGATGGCACTGTAAAAGTATCTTTTGTGCCAAAAAAGTAATATTGGAAAGAAGCACAGCTGAACTGGTACAATATTTTCCATTTTAATACACAGGTTAACATAAAGCAAAGTTTAAAAACATTTAAGCTATACTTCAGTCTGCCCTATCCAAACCTCAGCTCGGCTATGAGACCATTTGGGTATGTCTACAGTGCAATAAAATATCCATGGCTGGCCTGTGTCAGCTGACTTGGGACTCACGGGGGCTTGGGCTGGGAGGGCTATAAAATTGCTGTATAGATGTTTGGGCTCAGGCTGGAATCTGGGCCCCTCCCCATCATGGGATCTCAGAGCCTGAGTCAGGTGACACAGGCCAGCCACAGATGTTTTATTGCAGTGTAGACACATGCTTTGTGGCCCTGTCTTCTCTTTTCTTTCTCATTTTTAAAACAGTGGATTTTATAAAAAAGAAAATAAAAATTATTTTAAAGGAACAGGGAAAAATATTACATGGTATTTAAATATACAAAGCATTTAAACTGAATTAGTAGAGCCAATTTAAGTCACCCAAATGTAGGATAAGATCCTGCAATGTGCTGAGCATCTAATAGGTGATACTCAGAACCTCACTGGATCAAGATTCTTAATGATTTAGCAGAGATCAGCATGTGAACCATAAATATGATGACTGCATAATATTATTTATTTAACATGAACCAGGACTTCTCAAATGTTAATTTCAATGTATATCATCACCGGCCACTAGATTAAGAAATGTGAAATCTTCCTGAAAATAAAGTATCACTAAAACGGTTTCAAATCATCTAATCTATTCTAAAGGCTGAAAACGTGTTGCATCTAGATAAATGTTTTTTAATGTTTCTAAGATCTTAGGGCTTCCATGCATTGTGGTCTGTTGAAGTAAATGAGAGCCATTTCTAATCAACGGCACAATTAAAAACTGCAAATAACTAAATTTGGTAAGATGACTGCTAGATTATTCTGCACATCAATACAAAACCAGACTTCAGTTGCCCCAAAACAGATTCTCCAATGTTTTCATTCTTTGGTCAACTTTACACAAAAAAAGTCACCTAGTAGACTCTCTTTCCAAAAACCGAATCCTGCCCCCCTCGTTCTTAAAGTATTTAATTTTAAGAAATGAAGCGAGAGCTTTACAGGGCAGTTTTGAAACACAAAGAGAACCACTACTTAAAAGTAATCTAATAATAGCCCCAAAAGCTGAAATTTAATTTAATAGATTTATTCTTTAGGAACACATTAAATTTTAATGTATCTTCTTAAAATCCTAGACAGTTATTAATTTTAGCTGACTGAGAATCAGAATGACGTTGCTCCAAACAACAAAGATATTTTGGACCTATCTCTGAGCACCCCATTGTGGTTTTTTTTCTGAGGGTCTCCTGTGTTTGGGACCTGGGCCTCTGACAGATTCCTCTAAAGTGCTGCTTTTGCCAGGGCAATAATGTCCTACACCAGCATTGAAACAAATACAGCAAACCCCAAAGGCTTCCCTTTGGTCCGCCTTTCCAACAAAAATAGAGTCTACACTATAAATACCACTGGACCTGTCTCACCTCTGCTGGGCTTGAAGTTTCTGCCTCTCCATTTCTCTGTTCTTCGTTGTGACTCAATCTCCTGAGAGAAACTTCCTGCGAGTACTACCCCTTCACCGGGCTCACTACATAGCTAATGCTGTCTCCTGCAACTATACCTTTCTCCCACTCCCCACCCTTCCTTATACAGCCTCTCCTCCCACGAGATTGTGTCACACTCTTTTGAGTTCCTCCCTCAACCTGACTACACCCTCTCCAGGTATACCAGATGGAGCTCTCAAGCTCTCTCTAACCATTCCTGGGCCAGCGTGGGCTTTGTATACCCCATCACAGGGCCACAAATGCAACCATCTACTACCCAAATCAAAAAGAAAAGGAGTACTTGTGGCATCTTAGAGACTAACAAATTTATCCGAGCATAAGCTTTCGTGAGCTACAGCTCACTTCATCGGATCAAAGTTTTCCATGAGAGCTAAGTGATACGCTAAAGAGATTTAAACTTCTGCTTAATTCTTTACATCTGCTATGGTTTCTTACCTGTATTAGACCTGGCACAATCTCTGGTAAAAGCTGAGCAAGCGTTTCTTTAGATACTCTCTCTATCACTTTTGTCTGCATTTTGATTGCAGCCAGATTAATGGGGTAATCAGCAGTTTGGATAATAGGACAAAGTACTTTGATGCACTGATCTGGGCTAATGGAAGTCGCCAGCATTGAAGCAGCTTCTTCAGCAGATCTCACCACCTAAAAAAAGGTTAAATAAAACAATGGAGAAAATAGTTTTAAAAAAAGCTTGTGCAGTCTAAATTCTGACAGTTCTGCTCTTGAACCTTGCAGTGAAATCAATATATTTTTATTTAGTTTTATTTACAGCTCTACAGTACTGTAAAATGATCTGGACTGGAAGAGACCATTGGAAACAAATTTTCAAAAATCCTCAGCACCCAGCAGTTCCTAAATGGAAGCGGTTCTTCTGAAAATGTGGGTAATAATCTAGGCCTAACTTCTGCATTGTGGCAATACAGACATAAACATTCCCCACGTCTCCCTGGCAATAGGTGCTGAGTCAAGCCTGGAATCTCTCTAGTGATTGCTATTCCACATTCACCCTTGACAGACTGCTGAAGTCTCAGTTAATATTTTTAACACACAATTTCCCTACTGTAACTCTCTACTTCTTCAAAAAGAAAAGGAGTACTTGTGGCACCTTAGGCCTGGTCTAAACTTCGAGTTTATGTCGGATTTAGCAGCATTACATCAAATTAACCCTGCACTCATCCACACAACAAAGCCATTTTTTTCGACATAAAGGGCTCTTAAAACTGATTTCCATACTCCTCCCCAACGAGGGGATTAGCGCTGAAATCGCCGTTTCGAATTAGGGTTAGTGTGGACGCAATTCGAAGGTATTGGCCTCCGGGAGCTATCCCACAGTGCACCATTGTGACCACTCTGGACAGCGCTCTGAACTTGGATGCACTGGCCAGGTGTACAGGAAAAGCCCCGAGAACTTTTGACTCTCATTTCCTGTTTGGCCAGGCGAGCTCATCAGTACAGGTGACCATACAGTCCCAGAATCGAAAAAGAGCCCCAGCATGGACCGAACGGGATGTACTGGATCTGATCACTGTATGGGGAGAGAAATCCGTGCTATCAGAACTACGTTCCAAAAGACGAAATGCCAAAACATTTAAAAAAACCTCCGAGGCCATGAGGGACAGAGGCTACAGCAGGGACGCAACACAGTGCCGCGTGAAACTTAAGGAGCTCAAACAAACCTAGCAGAAAACCAAAGAATCAAACAGACGCTCTGGGACAGAGCCCCAGACATGCCGCTTCTACGCTGAGCTGCATGCAATTCTAGGGGGGGCCACCACCACTACCCCACCCCTGTCCGTGGATTCTGATGATGGGCTTCTCTCCGCCATGCCTGAGGACTTTGCGGATGGGGAAGATGAGGAGGACGACGAGCTTGAGAAGAGCACACTGCACACCATTCTCCCCGACAGCCAGGATCTTTTTCTCACCCTGACTGAAATACCCTCCCAACCCAACGAAGCTGGAGAAGGGACCTCTGGTGAGTGTACCTTTTTAAATATAATACATGTTATAAAAGCAAGCGTTTTTTAATGATTAAGTAGTCCTGAGGACTTGGGATGCATTCGTGGCCAGTACAACTACTGGAAAAGTCAGTTAACGTGTCTGGGGAGGGAGCGGAAATCCTCCAGGGACATCTCCATGAAGCTCTCCTGGAGGTACTCTACAAGCCTTTGCAGAAGGTTTCTGGAGAGAGCAGCCTTCTTCCGTCCTCCATGGTAGGACACTTTACCACATCATGCTAGTAGCAAGTAATCTGGTATCATTGCATGACAGAGCCTGGCAGCGTATGGTCCCGGTGTTAGCTGGCATTCAAGCAACATCCGTTCTTTATCTGTCTGTATTATCCTCAGGAGAGTGATATCGTTCATGTTAACCTGGTTGAAATAGGGGAATTAAGGGAACATTCAGAGGTGGCCTGTGGCTGAAAAGAAATCCTCCCCGCAGTCAGCCATGCCGGGGGGCGGGGGCGCGGCACTGGCGCTGAGCTGTTCGCATTTGGCTAGCAGGGATCTTCCCTGATACCAGCCACGCAGTGGGGGGAGGGGTAAAGTGATCATCCCAGAAAGTTGGATGGGTGGGGGGGGGAGGGTTAGTTTGGTTTCTGCTGCTGCACGTTAACAGGAAAACTGCAGCACTAAATGGCCAACTCAACGTGCTTTGCTTGGTATGGGAGAGGAGGGCGCTCCTGTTATGAAGGTTACAGAAGCCGAAAGACTATGGCTTACCCTGGCCGCCTGCAAGTCCAATTCTGTTGCCTAGCACTGTGTGTGTGAGATCTCTAACACCAAAGCCGCAGGCACTCAATATAAGATGCAAAATGCGACCTTGTACCAAAAATCACATGTGCTACGTAATGTGAATAGTGTTGTTCACCGTGAAAGAGTATACCCATTGTTCTGTAAAATGTATCTTTTAAAATACTTCACTCCCCTTTTTTCCTCCAGCAGCTGCAAATGTTTCAAGCCTCCCTCCTCCGTCCCAAAGGCTATCTCAGATCAGGCGGTGAAAAAAAACGCAAGCGTGATTAAATGTTCTCTGAGCTCATGCAGTCGTCCGGCACTGACAGAGCTCAGCAGAACGTGTGGAGGTACACAATAGCAGAGTACAGGAAAGTGGCCGATGAACGTGAGGAGAGGTGGTGGCATGAGGTAACGCTGGGGCTACTGCGGGATCAAACGGACATGCTCCAGCATCTGGTGGAGGTTCATGAACGGCAGCAGGATCACAGACTGCCGCTGCAACCCCTGTTTAACCGACCTCCCTCCTCCCCAAGTTCCATAGCCTCCTCACCCAGACGCCCAAGAACGCGGGGGGGGAGGCTCCGGGCACCCAACCACTCCACCCCAGTGGACAGCCCAAGCAACAGAAGGCTGGCATTCAACAAGTTTTAAAGTGGCCTTTTCCTTCCCTCCTACCCTCCTCCCACACCCCACCTGGGCTACCCTGTGAGTTATCTCCCTATTTTTATAATCAATTAATAAAGAATACATGTTTTTTAAACGATAGTGACTTTATTTCCTTTGCAAGCAAGCTGTGATCGAAGCGGAGAGGGTGGGTGGCTTACAGAGAATTTAGAGGCAACCAAGGGGGCGGGTTTTCATCAAGGAGAAACAAACAGAAGTATCACACAGTACCTTGGCCAGTCATGCAACTGGGTTTTCAAAGCTTCTCTGATGCACAGCGCTTCCTGCTGTGCTCTTCTAACTGCCCTGGTGTCTGGCTGCGCGTATTCAGGAGCCAGGCAATTTGCATCAACCTCCCATCCCGCCATAAACGTCTCCCCCTTACTCTCACAGAGATTGTGGAGCACACAGCAAGCAGCAATAACAATGGGAATACTGGTTTCGCTGAGGTCTGAGTGAGTCAGTAAACTGCACCAGCAACCCTTTAAACGTCCAAATGCACACTCTACCACCATTCTGCACTTGCTCAGCCTATAGTTGAACAGCTCCTTACTACTGTCCAGCGTGCCTGTGTACGGCTTCATGAGCCAGGGCATTAAGGGGTAGGCTGTGTCCCCAAGGATAACTACAGGCATTTCAACATCCCCAAGAGTTATTTTCTGGTCTGGGAAGTAAATCCCTTCCTGCAGCCATTTAAACAGACCAGAGTTCCTGAAGACACGAGCATCATGAACCTTTCCCGGCCATCCCACGTTGATGTCGGTGAAACGTCCCTTGTGATCCAGCAGTGCTTGCAGCACCATTGAAAAATACCCCTTGCGGTTTATGTACTGGCTGCCCTGGTGGTCTGGTCCCGAGATAGGAATATGCGTTCCGTCTATAGCCCCACCACAGTTAGGGAATCCCATTGCAACAAAGCCATCTAGTATGACCTGCACATTTCCCAGAGTCACTACCTTTGATAGCAGCAGCTCAATGATTGCGTTAGCTACTTGCATCACAGCAACCCCCACAGTAGATTTGTCCACTCCAAATTGATTACCAACTGACCGGTAGCCGTCTGGCGTTGCAAGCTTCCACAGGGCTATTGCCACTCGCTTGTGAACTGTGCGGGCTGCTCCCATCTCGGTATTCTTGCGCTTCAGGGTAGGGGAAAGCAGGTCACAAAGTTCCATGGAAGTGCCCTTACACATGCGAAAGTTTCGCAGCCACTGGGAATCATCCCATACCTGCAACCCTATGCGGTCCCACCACTTTGTGCTTGTTTCCCGGGCCCAAAATCAGCGTTCCACGGCATGAGCCTGCCCCAGTAACACCATGATCTCCAAATTGCTGGGGACCGCTGTTTTAGAGAAATCTGTGTTCATGTCCTCATCACTGCGCTGCCGTTGCCTTCTCGCCTGGTTTTTCAGGTGCTGGTTCCGCAGAACTGCATGATAATGCGCGAGGTGTTTACAATGGTCATAACTGCTGCGGTGAGCTGAACGGGCTCCATGCTTGCTGTGCTATGGCGTCTGCTTGGGCAATCCAGGGAAAAGGGAGCAAAACGATTGTCTGCTGTTGCTCTGACGGAGGGAGGGGCAACTGACAACATGGCTTACAGGGAATTCAAATCAACAAAGGCGGTGGCTTTGCATCAAGGAGAAACAGAATGGCCCCCTCAAGGATAGAACTCAAAACCCTGGGTTTAGCAGGCCGTTGATTTCACGGAAGGAGGAAGAAAGGGAGGAGAAAATGAATACAAAACAAATCTGGTCTATTTCTTGTTTTGATCCACTTCATCTATCTTTATACATCTTGCTGGCAGCAGACGGTGCAGTACAACTGCTAGCCATCGTCATCTCCTGGGTGCCTGGCAGAAGACGGTGCAGTATGACTGCTAGCCATCGGTCATCTCCTGGCTGCTCATTAGAAGACAGTGCAGTAGGATGGCCGGCAGAACTGAATTGCCATGAGACAAAACTTAAAAGGGAAATGACCGGCTGAGTCACTCCCATGTTTGCCCAGTCGCCCCTGACCGACCTCACTGAGGTTGGCTAAAAGAGCACCCTGGAGTATGGCGACGATGGCTACCAGTCATACTGCACTGTCTACTGCCAAAAGGCAATGAGCTGCTACTGTGTAGCAATGCAGTACCGCGTCTGCCAGCACTCAGGAGACATACGGTGACTGTGAGCTGAGTGGGCTCCATGCTTGCCGTGGTATGGCGTCTGCACAGGTAACCGAGGAAAAAAGGCGCAAAACGATTGTCTGCCATTGCTTTCACAGATGGAGGAAGGGAGGGAAGGGGGGGCCTGATGATATGTACCTAGAACCACCCGCGACAATGTTTTTGCTCCATCAGGCATTGCGATTTCTACCCAGAATTCAAATGGGCAGTGGGAACTGTGGGATAGCTACCCACAGTGCAACACTCTGGAAGTCGACGGTTGCCTCAGTACTGTGGAAGCACTCTGCCGACTAAATGCACTTAGAGCATTTGTGTGGGGTCACACACAATCGACTGTATAAAAACGCTTTCTACAAAACCGAATTCTATAAATTCGACCTTATTTCGTAGTGTAGACATGGCCTTAGAGACTAACTAATTTATTTAAGCATAAGCTTAGTCTCTAAGGTGCCACAAGTACTCCTTTTCTTTTTGCGGATACAGACTAACACAGCTGCTAGTCTCTACTTCTTGTAGGTCCTTACTGATCAGAAAGACAGATTTTCCATTCATTCAAGAAAATTATTTTAGATAACAGCACATATATTTTTACGTTGGCTAGAAGTCTAGAAGTTACGCATAAAAGTTAGAAATTAAGTCTAGAAGTTAGGCATAAAAGTTAGAAAAAAAATAGCAAAAATTAGCACCAGAATCTTCAACTAATAGAGGATTTAGTAAGGGAACAAAACAGTAATTAGTTGTGTGCTAACAGCTTGCAGATCAAGAGGATGTGGATACAAATGTGGATATTGGACAGGTTTCTACCCTAAAAGGCATGCTTCTGCAACTGTGCTCCCTGCTGGATGGCACTACACACAGCCAGGTTTGTGATGTACAGAGTGCTACTTGCTACGTGAAGCTCTAGAACGTCCCCCTTCACTGGTTGCTTCTGGGAGGGGATAGGGTGAGTTTGAACTCACATGCCAGGGCCTGCACTTTCCCTGTCCACTTCCAGGGAAGTAGGAGGGGTGAATGCACCAATACTCTCCCTGCCACTTCTGGCGATTGTGTGCGGGGACTCACGGGAGTGGTGAGGAGGAAGAGTCTACAAAGCTCTCGTTCTGTCCCCAACTCTGCCCCCTTTCTCCCTTTGTTTCTCTCTTTCATGAACACAGCTAGGGAAAGGGTGTGGAATGGGGAAGTGAAAACAAGTGATGGAGAGAATGTAATAATGAATATACTGTATGGAATAAATGGGGAGGGAAGAAAAAGAGGAAACAATGAGAGACTAATGTGAGAGGGCAGGGGCGTGGGAGAGATTGCAGTCACAAGTTTCAAAAACTTGAGCTCAGGCAATCAATTAGTTCCACACAGTGTAAAAAAAAATTTGGAAAAAAAACACTGGTGAAAGTTAAGTTTTAAAAAATGAGAGGAATGTTTACTTCTTTCTTTGTCTGCCGACCTCAAAAGCAATATTTATGTGAACTGCTTAATTTTATGTAGGGTGGCCAACTTTCTAATCACACAAAACTGAACACCCTTGCCCTGGCCCCATCCCGAGGCCCCACCCCTTCTCTGAGGCCATCCTCCCCACTCACTTCATCCCCATCCCTCTGTCGCTTGCTCTCACCCACCCTTGCTCACTTTCACCGGGCTGGAGCAACGGGTTGGAGTGAGGGTTCTTGGGTGGGGCCAGGGTGCGGGCTCCAGGAGGGAGTTTGGGTGTGGGGGAGGCCTCAGCGTTTGGGCAGCAGGTTCAGGGTGCAGGCTCCGGGTGGCGCTTACCTCAGGCGACTCCCCAGAAGTGGTGACATGTCCCTCAGCTCCTAGGCACAGGGACAGCCAGGTGGCTCTGTGCACTACCTCTGCCCACTGGGGCCTCCCCCGCCTCTCCCATTGGCTGCGGTTCCCGGCCAGCGGAAGCTGTGGAGCCGGCGCTCGGGGCCTGGGCAGCGTGCAGAGTCCCCCTGAAATTACTTGTCTCCCCCAACACTCTACCCAGCCACTAATTGGCCAAAGATACTAGGTAGGGAAAAAGCTGAGGTCCCATGCCGCACTGATTCCAGTGGCAGGGCAGCGTTCTTCTGTTTGAAGGGGCATGTTTAAAGCTGCATGACCCCCGGGACTGCACAAACAGTTTAAAACCATGAAGTTGCACTATTCACAGCACTATGTTACAGCAAACAACATGTCAAGGAATTTCTAAAGTGTTGGTATTTTTATGCATAATTGAGAGCATTTCTGTATATTATTAAAACGGATTATCAATGGATTACCAGGCTCTGGATTAACCATGTTGCTACAAAACATTTTAGAATTCATCAATGGACATAGAACCTGGTAATTCTTCTATCTCTGATCATCATATATGATGTTTGCAACAACACCATGCCATACAAGTAGATTCTCATAGGGTTTTCCATTGACACCTTTCATTTACTTTTAAAGAGCTGCTACATCTCCAGGTGGCATATTAGACACAACTTGCAGTCAGATTAATTTAGTTGTTTTAGAGACATACCAAAATGATGACAACCATGATATTTGCTCCTTTTCTTCTGTTTACAAAAATTATATCAAGATGTATCTTTTTTCACCTTTCCCTCTGTTGAACTAGATGTAGCATACATTTAATGACAGGTTTCAGAGGAACAGCCATGTTAGTCTGTATTCGCAAAAAGAAAAGGAGTACTTGTGGCACCTTAGAGACTAACCAATTTATTTGAGCATGAGCTTTCGTGAGCTACAGCTTCACTGATGAAGTGAGCTGTAGCTCACGAAAGCTCATGCTCAAATAAATTGGTTAGTCTCTAAGGTGCCACAAGTACTCCTTTTCTTTTTGCATACATTTAATGCTTCTGCTTTTCTGAGAAATACACTTTGAAAAGCAAAAACATGATGGTGATGATACAATATAAAAATGTTTCCCTGTGTACACATTTCTTCCAGGACCTATAGCTTAAAAGGAAGGTAATCTTCTTTATCCTTCTAGTAGTCCTGAAAATGATCCATCTGATGCTCAGAGTTGGGTGCATGTGTCTCTCATTTGGGGACAATAGCTAAGTAGGAATCCATTTTATTTGGGTTGAAATTGTGCATTTCAGGGTCCATAAATCAGTAATCTTCCTACTATAACATGCCTTTATTAACCAATATTTACTGAATCCTTGACTATCAAACCAATTACTTCCCCACTGGCATTTGAATCATTTATCAAGCATATTCTTTGAACTTTACATTTGATTTGTGCTTTGACATGTGTCATATCCTCAAATACACAAAACACACAGAGCCACTTACTAACCTCCTTATGAGGATCCTTATGAGCTTCTAGTGTCTTCATAATTGTAAGCTCTGCATAATTTTTAAATCTTGCTGGTTGGTTCCTTAGAATTTCTCTTAAAACTTTCAATGCCAAAGCTCTGATTGCATGCTAAAGGTTAAATATTGTATATAATTGAGTTATTTCTCTTTGAACAGACAATGTGCTTTTAATATTAGCTCAGCAATTGGACACAAACATGTTTGATAGTGGAAATATAATGTAAATTATAATAAGCTCCCCCCAAATGCATACAGTACAAGCCTATTCATTCAAGCTCGAAGCACATGGAACTCTCAGAAAAATCTTTACAGCATCCCAACCCATATTCTCACCCCCTCTCGATACATATATCTTACATGGTGTTATGAAGTTTTTACTAAGCAATATATGTAGATGCAATGCATGCCTGCAAAATCACAAGCAACGTATGCAGATCATCCCAAGCGAGTGCTAATAAAACCTTTACACAACATTACCGCCATATTTTGTCTAAACCACTTATTTTACCAAAAAATGGCTTAGAAATATTTTAGTTTTCAAAAATGTTATTGCAATTTTTGAGTACCTCTGATTGAGAAGACACGTCTACTTACAAGTCTAACTATGGCATACTAATTATAGTAAGTCTAATTATACAAAACTGAAAGGGACTTGCCAATTATAACAACTACATTTTAGAAACCTCCAAAAGTACTTAAAATTTATTTCCTATACATAATGTTGTATGTGTTTTAGGATTTTATACCTTGGAACATAGCAGGGGCCAGCAAAAGCTGTTTCGTATCCTCCCAGAAAGCTAGGGAAACCTCCTTTCCAAAAGAGGAGAATATGGGATAGGAGGGAGATGTATACACTAGGGATGTAAAATATTCAATGGTTAAATGGTTAACTGGTAAGTGTTAGTCTTACCATTAACCCACCGTAACCGTTAATCCGCTTCGTGCAGGTCTTCAACCAATTCTCCTGCAACAGAGACTGACCCAAGCCCCAGCTGTGCTGGCAGCAGCAGCCCCCAGCCCAGTCGGGGGGGGCGGGGGGGGGGGGAAGGGGTGTGTAAAGTAGTCCCCGGCCTCCCAGTGCCACTGGAAGGGTTCGGCTGCAGAGGCGGATGGCGCACTGGTCAGTGAAGGGAAGGAAAGCTGCTGCTGGGGTGGCATGGAGTGACTGCGTTGGCTGCATCGGGACAAACTAGGTACCTGGTCCCCTCTCCTTTTAATTGGCTATCCGGTTAAACAATATAATTTTATAGTTTAAATGGTGATCTTTCTAAATGATATTTACGTCCGTATTATACACACTCTTATTTAGACATTTTTTAAAGGCAAGCTTTGCATGGCCCACTTAGAAGGTGATCTACAAATAAGAATACTTTGAATTTCATAGTAATTAGCTGAATATCCCCAACCCTAAGGTAAAAAAAGGATGAGCAACCAATTTTAAGCTTCCATAACTCCCATCCCACAGTTCAAATGAATAGTACCCACTGTGCATAATATGCATTATACTGTCATCCACCACAAAAATCACCTGAAACATGAAGCCAGTATAGGAAGCAGGGGAGGGAGAACCAGAGAAATGCCCTTTTGATACGAAAGGGTGTATATTTTTCAGTTATTTTTTATTTTATTTTTTTAAATTGCTAGCTCAACATAAATATGTAGTATGGAGAAAAAGCCATGTACCTGACCCCTATCCAGTCCATTACCAGATGCTAGATTGTATATGCCTAATGCACAGAACACTGGACAGAGTTGGAGTCAACAAGACTGGACACTGGGAGAACCCAAAAGACAAAAAAACCCTGTAAAGTAAACATGACGACTGCCTCTTTTTACTTTTTGGGGCACTGAGATTATTTGAAATTTAATGGCATTTTCTTAGTGCCATTTGTAGATTGTCATTAAAAAGCATTTTACTGCTACCTGATACTTGTCTATCCCCTCCTAGAGATACCATTTAAACGCAATATGAATTTCATCCATGTGAAGTGTTATTGAAGAATGTATCCTAATGTCAAAAGCAATTTCCGTGCACGGTCAACTTTGGGTTAGTCTGAACTTACCTCTTTGTCCCCAAGAGTTTCAAGTAACAGAAGTAGTATCGTTTTGAAGTGCTCATCCCAAACACCAAAGGACTCTTCTTGAGTCAATTTCATAAGCTCATACAAAGCAGCCTTTCTTTCTTCAACTCTCTCATTATGGTTTGACAATTCCTTCAGTAACTCTGCAACCAGATCAGAATGGTCCATGGGAGGCTCTATTAAAAAGGAATAAATGGACATATTCCTCAAACTGTAGAGTTGATAAAAAGTAACTCCTATCACATAATGCAGTGATACTTTCTAGGCTGACAGGCCTTAAAACTATTTTCTTTTTCTCAGCTCTGTCTGCAAGGACATTTTTACTCTCAAAATGAACACAAATACTGTATTTTCAGTGTGGTCAGCATTCCTGAGCAACAAATGTCTGGCATCATGGCAAAAAACAACTTGCAAATGAACTGACTGCAGCTTGAATCTTCCAATGACTGAACAGGTACGTGAAGCTGATTAGACTAAGAATTCCACAGGGCTGCCGCTGCTGACCCTAGGACAAGCTCTCTCTGTGTAGGAGAATTTAAAAAATATACGGGAGGGATACCATAATGATGAGCAAGGCATGAATAACTAGATTGATACTTATACAGACTGGGCAGTCAACCCAAGATGCCTGCAAAACTTCAATAAAACCTGGTCTCCAATGTGAATTCAAACATCAAGTTGTTGTCTTTACTTCGTTACCAAATAGTAAGACATCTCTGGCCTTTGAAAAGGGAACTCTTCTGCCTGTGTCTTGCTGTCCAGGTAGAAGATTAAGAACCTCACAGTACTTTTGAAGGAAAAAAGGTAAAAGATACAAACAAAAAAATCTCTCTCTCAAATAAACTTCTATTTTACAAGGCACATAATGGAAGGAGTCAAATTTTCTCACATCTGCAAAACATGGCGATTAAGCAGAGACAGTCTTGTACCTTTCTCTAGGACTATTTTATGTTGACACTAAGCTACAAGTGAAATATTTCTGCAACAAAATTTGTTATGACATCACATACAGATAAATCACATGTTAATCAGTCTTTGAGTTTATTATTACATTTTTCAGAGTAACAGCCGTGTTAGTCTGTATTCGCAAAAAGAAAAGGAGTACTTGTGGCACCTCAGAGACTAACCAATTTATTTGAGCATAAGCTTTCGTGAGCTACAGCAAGTCCTACCACACACACTGAAGATAAGTTCCCATGATAAATTTTATTATTGGGAAAACATATTGACATTATATTAGGGAAATGAGGCATATACTCTGCCCTGACAGGTTAATTCCACAGTATAAATTTCATCAGCATGATATTCTCATCAACCTTGCTGATGTCACACATTCAAAGGTTATTGCATAAGTTCATGTCCTAAGAAATTTAGCAGTTTTTGAAGGACTGACATTGTATAATACTGCTCTGGGTACCAAACAAATAAATTAAATGCATAGTATGAATTGGTAGCTAATGCAACGCTAATTTTTTTTAAAAGGCTCCAGAGGCGATCATGCAAATTACAGGGCGCTAAGCATAACTTCAGTACCAGGCAAAATGGTTGAAACTATAGTAAAGAACATGGGCGGTGGGTGAAGCTTCCACTTGGAGAGGCAGTAGCTCCCCAGACAGCCTCTTCTGCCTGTGGCCCCACCCATACTCCACCCCTGCTCTCCCCCAAGCCCCACCCCCTCCCCACTGTCTCTCTCCTCTCTTCCCTCACCCTCCATGCTCACCACGCACACATCCCCTTCCAGCCAAATCCCTGAAACCAAGCAAATGAAAAAAACAACATATTTGAAAAAAGCCCTTCACTTTTCTGCAATTTCTTTCTAAAGAAAATGGAGCATGTTTTCCACTGTGTGCCAGATGGTGTTTGAACATGCAAACGGTACCTAATTAAAATTACTAAACTTGGGAATAAAAAATGTCAGTCACAGGTTTTTTGATATACCCTGATAGCTGACATGCAGGCAGCCCGCAAAACAGCCTTTTCAAGTGCCCTGACTCCCTCATGGATCCTGGAAAACATATAATGGCAAGCAGCAGTTAAAGCTAATTGAGAAATCTCTGTCCTTTTTTCACACAATAAAACAAGGTGTCAGTCCTCACTCTCAGTTGGCATTTTCACCCTGACAGGAAGAAAATGACAGGAATCAGACTGCAAAATCTGCCACCCCATTTTCACTTCTTCACACAAACAAGTTTGAGCAGTTCCTATGTTTATTGTTTAAACAGCAGTAAGCACCTCAGGCAATGAATAAGAACTGCCAAGAGGAGTGGCTGCTGCAGCTAGAGATGAATCCTGGAAGTAAAGTAAAAGCTCACTGCTACTTTAAAAACAATAAAACCCGCTTAGCTCACAGAACCAAAGCGGCAAAAAGTCCTACTGAGGCAGCATGGTGGTGCCAGATTTATGGACCAGACCAGCAGATCCTATATCCCCAGGGGTGAAGGAACCAAATCCCCGGTCCCATTCTCATGAGAAACTGGCCACCAGGCAAATGTAATCAATCTCCCATCCCCTGAAAAGAGTTCAGTCTTATCCTACCAATGCCTCCTCTCCTCCCCGCCACCATACCAGTATGGCCATTCTTATGTTATGCTAAAATAAATCCAGCATGCCTGTCCAATTTTTTGGAATACTAATGTTTGACAGACATTAGGAACATTAACAATGTTACTATGATGGAATGATCAATACAAGTAAAGCCTGGAATGATCAATGCAAGTAAAGTCAGTAGTTTCATTCAATTTACTAAAATTACCAGAAACACCATGTCCTGAGTGGTGAAAGAGGCTCACTCTGTAATACGGTAACATCCTGCTAAACAGAGAGATTTGATGATTTTTACTTCTGACAGAATTCCGTGCCTCTGTGGGGGTGCAGAATTCGTATGGCCCGCATATTTCTGTGCCCCCCCCGTGCAGAAAAATGCAAATCTGCGGTGGGATACGCGCCTCTTCCCCAGCAGCCCAGGCAGCACTTCTGTTCCAGAGTGCCCAGAGCAGCCTCAGAGGTGCAAATCACTGCAGGGGGAGAGGGGCTGGGCGTGCGTCCCTGTGGGGAAGATGATATCTGTCGGGGGCAGAGCTGGGCGTGCATGCCTGCCAACAAACGAGATAGACTCTGTCCCTCTTGCTAGCTACTGCGGCTCACCAGGGGTGTGCAGGGGTAGGTCTTTTTATTATGGAGGAGGAAGGCTGTTTCCCCGAGCCAGAAAATAGCAGCCTGTCTGCTAGTTAACAGATCTCATTCTCTGAGTCAGAAATGTAGCAGCCTGCCTGCATAGTAACACTGTTAATGTTCCGATTGTTCGTTAACTGTTCCCATTCTTAGTCCATTCCTCCAGGAGCATAAAACCTGTAAATGTTTTAAGGACCTTACATTGCCACAGTGATGTAAAGCCTTATAAATGACAGTAAGGGAATCAGCTAGGAAGATCTATGTGCCTTCTCACATTTTTCCTGTGCCAAAGTGGCACAATGGGATTAGATTACAGCTCAGGATATATTTTACTTACCCTCAAAAAAAAAAAAAAGGACTTTGAGGACAAATAAAATGTTTACCAAGCAGTCAATAAAATGTCAGGACAATCAGAAGAGGAAGTTACTCACCTTGTGCAGTAACGATGGTTCTTCACTTTAGGTGCCTGTGTGCCCTTGCACCTCTAATCAAGATTTTTGGCAGCAGTGTCCCGTTGATCCCGCACATGTGCTCTTCCTCCCTCATGGTCTGCCTTAAGGCTATTTAGCACTGCATGGGCGAACCCCCCTCACTTCCTTCTCTACCACACACCCCTATAGAGAACTCCGAAGTAGAGGAGAGGAGGGTGGGTTGTGGAGCACCCATAGGGACACACATCTCTAAGAACCATCGTTACTGCACAAGTTGCGTTTCTTCTTCTTCGAGTAGTGTCCCAATGGGTGCTCCACTTTAGGGGACTCCCAAGCAGTACCCACCACTGGAGGCTGGAACTTTGAAGTGGAATCTTTTACTACAGAGAGTACTGTGGAGTTGAAGATGGTGTCAGCGGCCAAATCTTCAGTGATCGCATAATGTTCTGCGAAAGTATGGGCAGAGGCCCAAGTCGTTGCTCTATAGATTGCTGAGATAGGAGTATCCCTACGGAACGTGACTGAGGTAGAAACTGACCTCGTGGAGTGCGTATGGACTATGGACAGAAGCAAGTTGCACCCTTGATAAGTGATTAATGCAACTAGAGACCCATCTGGATAGTCTCTGAGGCACTATCACAGAGCTTTTGGATCTTTCTGTGGATGAAAGGAAGAGTTTAGGGGATTTCCTGAAGTCCTTAGTCCTGTCCAAGTAGAATGCTAATGTCCTTCTAATATCTAGCATACGCACAACTGTCTCCCAGTTGTTACAATGTGGTTTTGGGAAAAAACAGGGAGATAGATCTGTTGATTCATATGGAAAGTGCAGAAAAAGTAGGGAGAAACTTTGGATATGGCCTTAGAGTTACTTTACCTTAAAAAAAAAGAAAAAGAAAAAAGAAAAAGGCCGTGAATGGTGGATGTGCCATCAGGGCCGCTATTTCTCCTGTGTGCCTAGCTGACGTGATGGCAATTAGAAATGCTGTCTTCATGGACAGGTGTAAAAGAGAATAAGTTGCCCTGGACTCGGAGGGAGGGCAAGCCAAAGCCCTGAGAACTAGATTAAAGTCCCAGGCTGCAGCGGGTGGTGTCACATGGGTGGGGGGGGGGGGGAAGAGATTCCCAATGCCCTTAAAGAATCTACACATTAGTGGGTGAGCAAACATCAAGTGGGAAGCCGTTTTCACCACGAGATGTACCTTAAGTGAGCTGAGTGAGAGTTTCAAATGTAGTGCAAAATCAGAGAGAGGAAAGATGAGGTTGGGTCTGTGTGTTTGGAATGACACAAACTTGCAGTCGTTTCCATTTTGTAGATAAGTATGACGGGTGGTCAACTTGTGGTTGTGTTGCAACATGTGTGCCCTTGTTGCCAAGAAGGCCAATGGCATTTTGGGATGTATAAGTAGGGGCATAGCCAGCAGATCGAGGGACGTGATCGTTCCCCTCTATTCGACATTGGTGAGGCCTCATCTGGAGTACTGTGTCCAGTTTTGGGCCCCACACTTCAAGAAGGATGTGGATAAATTGGAGAGAGTCCAGCGAAGGGCAACAAAAATTATTAGGGGTCTGGAACACATGAGTTATGAGGAGAGGCTGAGGGAGCTGGGATTGTTTAGTCTGCAGAAGAGAAGAATGAGGGGGGATTTGATAGCTGCTTTCAACTACCTGAAAGGGGGTTCCAAAGAGGATGGCTCTAGACTGTTCTCAATGGTAGCAGATGACAGAACGAGGAGTAATGGTCTCAAGTTGCAGTGGGGGAGGTTTAGATTGGATATTAGGAAAAACTTTTTCACTAAGAGGGTGGTGAAACACTGGAATGCGTTACCTAGGGAGGTGGTAGAATCTCCTTCCTTAGAGGTTTTTAAGGTCAGGCTTGACAAAGCCCTGGCTGGGATGATTTAACTGGGAATTGGTCCTGCTTCGAGCAGGGGGTTGGACTAGATGACCTTCTGGGGTCCCTTCCAACCCTGATATTCTATGATTCTATGTCTTTCAGCTTGTCAGAGCGTTCTGTCTCTAAGCCTTGGAACTAAGAAGGAGCCAAGCCTGGAGGCGGAGGACCTGCGGGTTGGGGTGAAGGGTGAGCCCATTGTTTTGAGAGAGCGGGTGAGGAATGGGCTGAAGAGAAACAGGAGGGCATATTGCCATCTGTGTCAGGTAAGGGAGCCAGACTTGTCATGGTCAAGAGGGGAAATCAGAATAATTCTCGCTTTGTTTCGTTGAATTTTCAACAGAATCTTGGATAGAATAGGAAACTGGGAAAAGACATACAAGTGGGCCCTGATCCATGGGAAGATGAGGGCAACTTCCAGTGAATGTTTCCCCAGGCCGGCCCTGGAGCAGTAACAAGGACCCTTCTTGTGCCGTTAAGTAGTGAAGAGATCCATAGGCAGGGTTCCCCAAAGGGTGGATATATCTTGAAGCACCTCTGAATTCAGTACACACTCATTGTCATGAGAAAATTCCAACTGAGACTGTTGGTTGTCACATTCTGTATCCCTGGTAGATAGACAGTTGAGATGAGCACATTGTGATGGGTGCATCAATTCCAAAGATTGAATGCTATCTTGTAGAGGGAGGGCGATCTGGCAGCTCCTTGGTGGTTTATACAAAACATACAGATCATATTAAGTCCATCATGACCTTTGTGTGTTGCTTTTGATGAAAGGCAGAGTGTGCGCACAGGCACTCCTGACAACCCTTAGCCCCAAAAGAGTGATATGGAAGGTCATTTTTGTGGAAGGCCATTTGTCCTGAACTTCGTTGTTGTGTAGGTGAGCTCCCCAGCATATTAAAGAGACGTGTCCCAGGATGGTGAATGTGGGTAGTGAGAGGAGCGCTCTCGCTCGTACTGCATCAGGTTGGTGCTGATAAAGTCCAGTAACTGTACCAGGGTAAGTATGCCACTACCATGATGAGAACGTTGAAGAAGACCCTGTGTGGGGCAGTCTGTACTGATAATGATCCTGCCCCAAAGGTAAGCAGTAGGAAATCTCCTGTACGATGGCTGTATTGAGATATGGAAGTAGGCACCCTGTAGGTTCAGGGCTAGAAATCAATCTCTTTGCTCTAGAGCTGGTCCTAACTGCTGTGAAGTAGGGTAAGGTCACTTCTGAGTGGCGTGACAGGTGTATAGATAGCAGCTGATGCCGTAAGGTATCATTGTTCAGGACCTCAACCAGCTCATCAGAAGTGCTTATAAGAGGCAGTTTGAGAGGTCATGGACTGGGGTGCAGACTGTTCCTACTTTTGAGCCCTGCGCCTCTTACACTGTGGCTCATAACAGCACTGAGATGGTGGGTATTGAGAAGATTGTGACCTGTGGTGTGGTTGAGAGGTACATCTTCTCTTCTGTCCCATAGTGTAGATTCCTAAGGAGCGTAACATGGTCCGAGAATCCTTCAGGATGTGGAGAGAAAAATCTATCTTCTCCGCAAAGACTATGGCCCTTCAAACTGGAAGTCTGTAGCTCTTTGGGCAATCTAGAGAGGCGTAGCCAACAAAAAAACCCCACAACCCACCTCAGTACCACTGTCATGGAGACCGGGCGGGCAGCTGTAACAGCTACATCCAGTGGTGTCTCTAGGATCAGTCTGGCCATTAACTGACTGTCTCTAAGAATGGTCTGAATCTGTTCTTTTTGTATTTCCAGTAATGTTCCAGAAACATACTGGGTTTCCCATAATTAATAAAATTGTATTTGGCCATGTAAATAGTAAAACATGAACATTGGCCATTTACTTACCCCAAACATCACTTGGTAAAAAGCTATGTCAATAAGTAGAACTGCACTTAGGTTAGATCCAGTACATATCATATCTTTTTATCTTACATAAAATATAATTGAAGACTGACAGTGGCTCTTAATGCTGACAACGAGCTATATAAATGGTGACGTTTCAAGAAAATAAAGCTGAATAAGAGTAAATTTTTCAAGTAGAGAATCTCGTAAATCTCACTCTGAGTGCAATTACTAAATCTGAATACAAACAATGCCAGAGAGTGTATTGTTTTCTTTCAGGTAGTTCCTATGGCAAATCATTGCTTAATAACAGAACTACAGTTGAGACAGAAGCAAGAATTCCCTTCTCACCAGGCTCTAATAACATAATAAAGATTAGACTATAACTGAATACTCATTTCAAAATATTCGCTATCTCTGAAGCAATACATTAACAATCCCCCCTACCAGTTTTTCTGCATTGCCATCACCTTTTTAAAGGTTTCCTTGAGATTTTCAGTAAGGTGTACAGCATGTACAATTGGGAGTGTCAAGAGGCCAGGGGACTTTTGCTGGTGTATGCTCAACGTTAAAGAAAAGTGAAAAGTTAAGACTTCATTACAAATCTGTGTATTCAACTTAATATGAAATAATTTCATCATGAACAAATTTCACAAAATAACTTTTCTACATACTTGAATTTGTTTCTGAGCATGGATAGCAGTTTATAAGGTAAACACCATTAGAATTAGACTTTAAAACCTTTTATAAATTTATTTTTAATGAACATGAGGTACTTATCAAAATGAAAGAGTAATTCAAATCATTTATAATTTTACTTAAGTGTCTCAGGTCTACTTGGTAGGACAGTAAAGATTGTTTGCCAGCCACTAGTAAAATTGTACATGTACTACAAGCTTCCTTCTCCTTTACTTAAAGAGGAATCTCTCCACTGGTCCACAATCCACTGCTATTGCCCACCTACCATTTAGCTGTGCATATTCTAAACTGGAATGGAATACCAAAAGCCACAACTGTTCCCTATCCAGTTGTTAAACCACCATTCCCCCCAACCCAAGCAACTTCAATACAAAAATGGGCACACTGAATATCTGGGGGTAATGTAAAATAAATTGAATATAATATCAATATAAATAAATAACAGAGGATACTGTACTGATTGACATGGATGAAAAAGTAGTGATTAAGAGAAGGCAAGGTAGACAAAGCAGTGCTGCATAATCCTGGGGACATATGGACATGCTTCAAACCAAACTCTCAATAGGATGATAACTTAATGGTCATCATCTTTTTGTTTCAAGAATGTGGGGCCAGATCCTCAGCTGGTCATCAGTGTTTTGCCTCAATTCAGACCAGTTAATAATTGGGAACATAAAGTTCACAGCCAGTACCATATCTCTAGAAAATGTTATTATAAGCTACAGAATTGGAGAAGAAAAATGAGCAAGAAAGAATAAGTGAAGGAAACAAATGCAAAATAAAACATTTGGTTATAAACATTACAAGAAAATACACTGGAAAAGATTAAAATTTAGCTTAACAAGCTTATAAAGCAGCAAGTTGAATAACTATGTCAAAATGGTCTGACTACAGCCTCCTTTTTCAGCACTTGCATTTAAAAAAATGTTTAGTCAACACAAAATATCCCAGACTTGTGTTTCAAATAAAAATATTTCACCACCAAAACTCTGTGCTGTTAATCTTTCATCTGTAGCCAAAACTAGTTTTACATAATGAAAAAAGAAACTGGGTAATCACAAAGATCTTTTCTTCCCTTGACAAACTGAAAAAAATTAGATAAAGCAACATATCTACAAATTTTTTTTTCTTTTTGGACTGTCATACACTAAAATATACTTACTACAACTTAAGTCCAAATATACAGTATACGCTACAGTTAGCAATTCTCTTATTCCAGTCCCTTACTTTTCCTATAATTTTGTATTTATGAGGAAGAACATTAATACTGGAGTATTCCATTACATTGCAATTCTGTCTGATAGCTTTTGTAACACTGCTTGCTTTTCACAATATTCAGATAGGATTTGCAATTCAATAAACCTAGTCCGAAAAACATGATTTACTGCATCAGCAGTCCGGTTCCTTCAGATACTTTTATGTATAGCTAATTTAGCTCAGCCTCTATTTACTACATGAAAACCTTAAAGACTATACGCAACAAATGTAGACAAATCTTATGATTTCCCCTCTAACAAAGAATGTAATCTAGAACTTACCATCAGGAAATTGCTCTGCATCATCATCAAACATAGCTTCTTTCAAAGCAGATTTGTTAAAAGAACTGATATTATCCGAGTAATTGTACGGGTTATAATCTCGTGAACGTGGAGAAGAGTGGGGAGGCATTGTGTTAAGTAATGATGTTTTGTTATCAAGAGCTGTTCGGCCTGTATCAATTGCACCACCTCCTGCTCTTAGATCCGCTATTCCAGAGCCACTGCAAATCTGCCAGGAAAAAATAAAAACACCCCTCCCCATAAACATATTTAATATCTCACTCACTTTGTAGTTCACTGTTCCTCTTAGGTTAACAGTAGCAAATAATAGTCTTCTCTACATAGGGAAGTTAGTGTGCAGCAAGCTGGGTGTCAATTTACCATACTCTGGCTACTCTACACTAATTCTTTTGTGGAGACTCCTATTGTGCACTAAAAGTGCTCTTTATACTTTAAAATCCAGTACACTAAAGGGTAGTAAGCTAAAGCGCTTGATGGCCCTCTTAGCACACAGTAACAGTGTTCACATGTGGGGGTTGTACAGAGTAGGCAGTGTGCTGTAAATGCACACCCTAAAATTGCTGTGTGCTAAGTTCTCATGTAGACAATATCAAAGACAAGCTACAAAGTTTGCAAGGTTCCACTGGTGCCACAGAGTACCAACTAACATCTCAAATTGGCTCATTGTTTCTCAACACTTATGGCTTATGTAAATGAACACTTAGATTGCAGCAGGTTGAGTTGTAAACCTACCCTATACTACTTTGCCGTTCACTAAGTGTCCATCTGAACCCTGCTGCCATGCATTGAGCACCCTAGGGCAGAGGTTCTCAACCTGTGGTCCATGGACCACCAGTGGTCTGCAAGCTCCATTCAGGTGGTCCGTGGATAGTTCCCTCTAAGATGCATGCCTGGGCGGCCGCACACAAGAGAATGAAGAGCCATCTACCAAATTAGTGGAGCCGCTCAGGCATGGCTCCGCTAATTAGGTGCCTGGACCCTGGAGAAGATGCACATGCTTGGTGAGGTGGTGGCCTTGGGGGGGGGGAAATGTGGCATAGGTGGGAGGGGGAAGTAGGGTGAGAAGAAGGGGTGAGGGGAATTTGGGATGTGCAGGGCTGCAGCGGCCAGAGAAAGAGGTGACTTTCCCCAGCTCCAGGGCTGCGGCTGTTGGGGAGAGAGAGCCCTCCTTCCCAGCCCCAGCTTGGGGGCTGCTGTGGTGGGGGAGAGACCCCCCCACTCCTTCCCAGCCCCTGCTCGGGGGCTGCCACAGCAGGGGAGAGAGGGCACATTCATCACATTAGAAAGGTAAGACTACTGATAGTAAAATATGAGTTGTGTGCTTTTATTTGTAGAACAGTAAATGGCTAATTATTATTAAGTTTTTTTCTTATATAGTGCTTTTATCCAAAGCTCTTTACAATAGTTAGCTATTGGTACAAACAACATTTGGAAAGATCATTAAGTGGTCTGCCGAGACCCTCAGCAATTTTCAAGTGATCCACAAAAAAAAAAAGTTTGAGAACCACTGCCCTAGGGAACTTTTAGTGCACAGAAGTAGGGTCCAAACAAACTCCTAGATGAACAGCACGCTAGTGCAGGATAGCTTTAAATGCTACTTTGCTGTGAACTAAGTGTTCATTCTCAGAAAGCTTAGCTTTTGTCTCAAATGGTGAGTATGAACATTGCCTAAAACGGACTTAGGTGTTTGAACTGAACACAAAAACAGCAACATTTTCATAGAGGAAGCCTAAAGTTAGGTACTTAAATCCATATTTAAGCACCTAAATAATTAGCCTGATTTTCAGTTCTATTGAGCCTGAGTTTCAGAACCATAGACATCCAAGTTTGAAAATTTTGCCCACAGCTTTTAGACACTATAAAGCATTTGTTTGGACTTGCTCCTTTTGAGGGACACACATCAAAAGGTGTCTAGAATTCTTTTTACTCAAAGTTTTGCTCTCTGGAAGAGATTTAATGAAGACATATTTTATTCAAATGACATTATTCAGGGACAGAAATCATACAGTCTCCTTCCAGTACAACAGCAAGAATATAAAGCAGACCGTTCTGTCTAAAACAGGTAACACTAATAAGCAGCTGCAAGTTAAAACGAAAGCCATAGTCCAACAGGCTTTAAAGTGCTGGCATTCTACATAGACTTGATTAGCAGCATGGCTTTTTGTAATTAAAATTTGACATCTCTAACATAAACAGGTTACTTTACTTTAAGACCAGGAGTACAATTTTCAAAAGCACCTAAGTCACTTAAGTAGCCTTAGTCCCATTTTCAAAAGGTTGATAAGCAAGGATAGGCATTTAAGAGCTTGAGTCTCACTGAAAGTCAACAGGATTTAGGATCCTAAAGGCCTACGGCACTTTTGAAAATGGTACTTAGGTGCTCTGAAAATTCTACCCTTGATATACAAATCCATTTAAAAAGATAATTCAGCTGTACTAAATCAGCTCCTCGCGTTGGCTGTCATTCAAACACTCACTGAATCACCATCGTCCTTTTTGGAATCCCGTTTCACAGGCTCATTCATATCTTCCTGACTACGGAAACTGAAGTTCTGAATGGCTTCAGTGACTCCACGAAGAGAACTATAAATATCTTCAGAATTCATGTTTTCTGTGTCATAATCGAATGCACTGTAGATCCAGGGAAACATGGAAGAAGGGGATAAAAGGTTCAATTTATTTTCTGGTATTTTACTGAGAGTGAGGCCACAGGAGTGGAACCACACTCCTGTGTGATCTGTGGTGGCTGCCTCTCAATAGCACCCCTCCCCTCCTTTGACAAGGAGATCACCAATGACTGATACTTGGGACTTCTTCAAGTGGTGGAACTGGATGGCCAACAAGGGGTCTGCTTATTTAGGAACAACAGCAGGAGGAAGCAGACTGTTGCTCCATTCTCTACTGCTGAAAGTATTAATGCCTTGAGCTTCTGCAGAGTTTCTCTATTAAATATAAAGTATAAACTACTACAGTGAACTTGCCGACAATTTTAACATTTAAAACGTCAAACTACTAAATCCATCACCATCAAAAACATGACCTATGAAATCCTCTAGACTGGTAGAAATGGCAGTTAAGCTGTAGAGCATTTCATTGGTTAGTGCCTTTTACCCTCCAAAATTTTAAGTTGTCTGGTGATTAGTCCGAGTTAATAGTTTTTAATAAGTGATTATTCTAAGTATCCAGTGGTTGATTTAACTGGGTAAAAGTCTTTCTGCACTTTTTGATGGGTTTGGAATTCAGGAGAACACACAAAAAACCCATAACACCAAGTTATCATGTAAAGTTATAACGTAGCTTTATATTACCTTGGTGACAAAGTATTCTGTGATGTATTGGTTGGGGAAGTGAGAGGACTGGACCAACTGGCTGGTGAACGTGGCGTAGGTCTTGTTAAAGGACTTCCCATTGACCCCTATGAAAAAATGGTATTCTAGTAAAAAATAATATTTCCTTTTAAATTTATGTTATATTTAATTTTTAACACCAGAAAAGTTCTGAGATTAGCTAGCTAGATATAAAAACAACGAGGAGCCCTTGTGGCACCTTAGAGACTAACAAATTTATTTGGACATAAGCTTTCGTGGGCTAAAACCCACTTCATCAGATGCATGGAGTGGAAAATACAGTAGAGAGGTATAAATATACAGCATATGAAAAGATGGGAGTTGCCTTACCATGTGGAGGGGTCAGTGCTAACGAGCCAATTCAAATAAGTTGGAAGTGGGGTATTCTCAAAAGTTAACAAGAAGGGGTGGAAATCACTTCTGTAGTGCTAATGAGGCCAATGTAATCAAGGTGGCCCATTTCAAACAGTTAACAAGAAGGTGTGAGTATCAGCAAGTTTGTTATTGAGTGTCCAGGGATATATGCCGTCATGTGCCAGCAATGCCCCTCTGCCATGTACATTGCCCAAACCGGACAGTCTCTACGCAAAAGAATAAATGGACACAAATCTGACATCAAGAATTATAACATTAAAAAACCAGTAGGAGAACACTTCAGTCTCCCTGGACACTCAATAGCAGACTTAAAAGTGGCAATTCTTCAACAAAAAAACTTCAAAAACAGACTCCAACGAGAAACTGCAGAACTGGAATTAATTTGCAAATTGGACACTATCAAATTAGGCCTGAGTAAAGACTGGGAGTGGATTGGTCACTACAAAAACTAATTTCTCCCTGCTAATACTCATACCTTCTTGTTAACTGTTAAAATGGGCCACCTTGATTACACTGGCCTCATTAGCACTACAAAAGCGATTTCCACCCCTTCTTGTCAACAGTTGAGAATAGCCCACTTCCACCTTAATTGAATTTTCTCCCTAGCACTGATCCCTCACTTGGTAAGGCAACTCCCATCTTTTCCTATGCTGTGTATTTATACTTCTCTACTGTATTTTCCACTCCATGCATCTGATGAAGTGGGTTTTAACCCACGAAAGCTTCTGCCCAAATAAATTTGTTAGTCTCTAAGGTGCCACAAGGACTCCTCGTTTTTGCTGGTAGAGACTAACATGGATACCACCCTGAAACCTAGCGAGATATAAGTAATTTCAGTAACTAAAGAAATAGGCATGAGATATATTACTGTTTGTGAAAGTTAAGAGCACCAAGAGCTAACATGATCAGTTTACTTAAAAGTAATAATGCTGAGAATTCTCAACTTTTTGAAATATATATATACACACCTCTTTTTAAAATAACATTGTTGACTATAAATTAAAGGAGACTCCAAATTAGAAGCCACTTGCAAATAAATAAAACCAAACTTAACAAAATAATAATAATAATTATTATTATAATAAAAAAAACTAGTTACCTACCTTTGCATAACTGTTCTTCGAGATGCGTTGCTCTTGTTCATTCCAAGGAGGTGTGCGCATGCCGTGTGCACAGTTGACAGAAGGAGTTTCCCCTAGCAGTACCCATCGGGTTGGCTGTGAAGCTTGCTGAAGTTGTGCTTTCAGGGCGGTATATATAGGTCCCTGTGAATCCGTCGCCTCTTCAGTTTCTTCGGAGTACTCTGATAGAGGGGCAGGCAGGTGCTCCTTGGAACGGACATGAGCAACATCTCAAAGAACAACAGTTACGAGAAGGTAGCGAACTGTTTTTTCTTCTTCAAGTGCTTGCTCATGTCGATTCCAAATAGGTGACTCCCAAGCATCTCCTAGGGGAAGGGGGCGGAGCTTAGCAGGTTGCAGACTGCAGCACTGCTCTGCCAAATGCGGCATCGTCTCTGGCCTGCTGCGTCATGGCGCAGTGCAATGTAAAGGTGTGGATCGATAACCACATCGCTGCCCTGCAGATATCTTGAATAGGGACTTGTGCTAGGAACGCCACTGAGGATGCCTGGCCCATGTGGAATATGCCATCAGCGCGGGGGCAGATATCTTTGCCAGGTCATAGCATGCCCTGATGCAGGCCGTGATTCATGAAGAGATTCTTTGGGAAGACACTGGAAGCCCCTTCATTTGCTTTACAATCTCAATGAAGAGTTATCTTGATTTCCCAAATGGTTTCATTCTTTTGATGTAAAAGGCTAACACTTGTCTGACATCCAGGGAGTGAAACATTCACTCCCAGTTGCTAGCATGCGGCTTAGGAAAGAACACTGGAAGAAATATATCCTGGTTCACGTGGAATTGTGAAACTAACTTTGGGAGAAAAGGTGGGTGGGGTGCAACTGCAGCTTGTCCTTATAGAAGACAGTATATGGGAGCTCAGAAGTTAAGGTCTTAAGCTCAGAAACTCTCCTAGCTGAAGTTATAGCCACCAAGAACACTACTTTCCAGGAAAGGTAGAGAAGAGATCACGTTGCTAGGGGCTCAAAGGAGGACCCATCAGTCTTGAGAGTACCAGGTTGAGATCCCATGGTGGGATTGGCTGTCTGGAGGGTACAGTCTATCTAGTCCTTTGAGGAAGCAGCCAACCATAGGATTAGCGAAAACCGACTGGCCAGCCAAACAGGGATGGAAAACCGAGATAGCGGCCAGGTGCACCTTTATTGACGATACTGACAGGCTCTGCTGTTTCGAATGTAGCAAATAGTCCAGGATAAAGGGAACTGATGACTGTAAAGGTGGAGTTTCCTTTTGTAATGACCAAACAGATAATCTCTTCCACTTAGCCAAATAAGTGGCTCTAGTGGATGGTTTCCTACTAGCAAAGAGAACCTCCCCAACAAGGTCTGAACATGTGAGCTCCCAGGGGTTTAGCCACGGAGTTTCCAAGCCATGAAATGGAGAGACTCTAGATTGGGATGCTGGAGGTGGCTGTGGTCCTGCGTGATCAAGACTGGGACCAGGGGCAAGGTTATGGGCGTGTCCACTGACAGGCCTAGGAGCAAGGTGAACCAGTGTTGATGTGGCCATGCTGGTGCTATTAAGATCATTGACCTTTTGCAGGACCTTGTATACAAGTGGGAAGGGCGGGAATGCATACAGCAGGTGATCCTTCTAAGTGAGGGGAAAAGCGTCCGTGAGTGAGCCCTGGGTGTGATTCAGGTAGGAAAAAAACTGCTGACACTTTCTGTTGTGCCTTGTTGAGAACAAGTCTATCTGGGGAAACCCCCATCGTTGGAAGATGTTGATCACGACATTTGGAAGGACAGACTATTCATGATTGTGAAGGGACCTGCTGAGATGATCAGCCAGCTTGTTCTGAGAGCCTGGAGTGTATGCCCCCCCTCTGCCCCCCGATCCCATTGCCGATGCCTCCGTGACTAGAGACAGCAAGGGTTGGAGCCTGGAGAAGGGTACTCCTGCACACACCGCTTGCGGGTTGAGCCACCACAGGAGGGACTCAATAACTGAAGGAGGAATGCTGACTATTGTATCTAGGTGGTCTCGGTTTGGCCTGTATACTGAGGCCAGCCCGGCCTGTAGAGCCAGTGTCTTGCATGCTGAACTACATACGTACAAGCAGCCACATGACCGAGCAGCTTCAGGCAATTTCTTGCCATAGTCGTGGGGTATCATTGTAAGCCCCCTAATGGCACCCATGGTCAGAAAACGTAATTCCGAAAGGACTGCTGTGGCTTGACCCGAGTCTAGGAGAGCTCCAATGAACTCTATCCTCTGAGTGTGGGTTAGAGTTGACTGGGTCACATTCAGGATCAGCCAGAGCCTGTCAAAAGTTAACCGTACGAGGTTCACATGCTCCTCCACCTGAGCTCTGGTGCGGCACTTGATTAGCAGGTCATCTAGGTATGGGAATACTTGTATCTGTTGCCTCCTCAAGAAGGCATCTACGACCTACATGCATTTGGTGAACAGCCAACGGGCCGCCAATAGCTCGAAGGGGAGAACCATAAACAAATAATGGGTGGTGTTGACCACAAAGTGGAGGAACCGCCTGTGGGACAGGAATATCGACACATGAAAGTATGTGTCCTTCAAGTTGAGGGGGGGCGTACCAGTCCTCCAGATCCAGGGAGGAGATAATGGAAGCCAGGGAGACCATGAAAAACTAACTTTTTCATGAATCTGTTGAGGTTTCACAGGTCTAGAATAGGCCTGAGCCTGCCCTTGCTTTCGGGATTAGGAAATATTGGGAATAAAACCCCTTGCCCCAGAAATTCTGAGGGACCTCCTCTACTGTTCCAGCTTATAGGAGCGTTTGTAATTCCTGTATGAAAAGTTGCTTGTGAGAAGGGTCCCTGAAGAGGGAAGGGGAATGGGTGGGAGGGATGGAACAGAATTTGAGAGAATATCCCAATTCGACCATGCATACGACACATTGATCCAAGGTGATCTGGGCCCAGGCATGGTAGAAATGGGATAGACAGTTCATGAAATGGAGGAAAGTATCCGGGATTTTGCCTGGTCGTCCCCAGGTGCGCCTTCAAAAGTTTTGCTTGGGGTCAGAAGACTGCCTCACCGAGCCCTGGCTCTGGGTGGAAGAGGGCTGAGGTGGCCTCCTCCTATTATTTCTGCCCTGCCTCCTGTTGTAATCCTGTCTAGGATGAGTTGGGCAGAAGCATGGGGGACGCTGAGGTTTGAAATGCTTCCTTTGTGGGGCTAGTGTATGGTGCCAAGAGATTTTAATGTCACTTGCAAGTCTTTGAGACTGGAGCTTAGAGTCCATTTGCTCCAAGAACAGCGCTGATCCATTGAAGGGCAAGTCCTGAATTGTTTTTTGGACCTCATGTGGGAGGCCTGAACTATGCAGCCACGAGCTCCTTCACATGGCTATACCGGTTGACTTCGTGCGGGTTGCCGAGTCTGCTGAGTCAAGTGTGGCTTGCAATGAGGTCCTTGCTATAACCTTGCCCTCTTTGATGATGACCCTAAACTCTGACCGGGATTCAGCTGGAAGCAACTCTTTAAACTTAGTCAGAGAGTGTTCCAAGAATTGAAATTGTAGTGGCTGGCTGGAAATCTGAAGCTGGAGCCCTCTGTTAGAGTAGACCTTGTAGCCAAAGAGGTTCAGCTTCTTTGCCTCCTTAGATTTTGAGTCCGATGTGAGCTGTGCCGGCTGAGGATGGAGAGATGACTCTATGAGGAGTAGTTTTAACCTAAAGTCTCTCTCCTTTTTGGTTCTTGGGCAGAAATCTTGGCAAATCTTGTACCTGTTGGTCTGTTGGGCCTTCCCCAAGCACTTTAAGCAAGAGTTGTTGGGGTCACCATGGGCATAGGCTTCTGGCAGGACCTGCAGTGGGGGAAACCCCAACAGAAACATATCTAACTATAAAAACTACTTGAAACACTAATACTAAGTTAACTATTTACAGATACAAAGAGAAAGACCACTAGAGGATTGCGAAAAACGCAGCTCCAAAGACTGTCATGGGCGGTAAGAAGGAACTGAAGAGACGGCGGGTTGGCAGGGACCTATATACACCACCACGAAGGCACAACTCCAGGGGGCTCCACAGCCGACCCAACGGGTATGGCTAGAGGAAAGTCTTCTGATGACTCTACGCAGCGCACGCACACCTACTTGGAATTGATATGAGCAAGCCCAGGAAGAACAACCTATATTAAGATGAAGATGAAAGTATGTATCAGTAACTTCAGAGCCAAAAAAAAAAGTGTAAATACCTGACCACCATTGCCCGTATTCCGGAGATGGTTGTGGAGAAGCTTTGTTGCTCCATCCTGAAATGTTTTTGGTAAAGCACCCAGTAACATTGTGAACTCTGGGGTATTTAGTTCAAATAGGGCAATCAGCACTGACTGTGCAGCCTAGAGCAAAAAAATATTAATGAAAACTATATGTGAATTTTTGTTCTAAAAATGTTAGATATTGAAAATTGCTTTATTTGACCAGTATGGATTCCAGAGAAAGGAGTAATCAAAAATGATGGAAGAAATGCAATGTTGATTACCTATTTTAATTAGATAAAAACTTCAAGAATAAAGGTATCGGCAGACATGATTAAAAAACCAACAATGGACATTTGCTGGTCACACACTGATGACTCTGGTCAGGAATCCTCAGCCTTTTACTTCCCATGACCCTCCTAGCAACAAGTCATTTTGAGATATTCTCCCAGAGTGCTTTGTGCTCGTAACAACAGACAAATGAAATGACAAAGAAAATGGCATAATGACTTATAAGTGATTTTGGCATTAAAACAGAATCATTTCCAAATGACAGAAGACTCATATTTAGCAGTATACCTCAGACATGATGGGAGCCAGCTTGCTATATCTGCCTCTTCCCCAGAAACTTTCTGGTGAGCTCTCAAGTGGTTGTGACCCACAAGTTTATCAACTGAGAATCCTTATTTTTTATTTTAAAATTTAGCAAATAGATGTGTTAACCTGGAGAACAGTAGGCATAGTTCTGTGGTCTGATCATAGGTCTTTAACTTACACAGACTCCCCCAAGATCACATGGGGAGTCATTTAAACTCTTTCTTCCTCAGTTTCCCTTATCTATAAAAAATGAACAATAACCTTGTGAGGTAAATGTCATTAGAATTAATTTAGCAAATTGGAAAACACTTTGAAGATTAAAAGTAAAATTTGAAATATTAATATTAGAGCATCTGCCTTGCTGCATAATTTTTCTGATTTTAAGTTTTTATTAGTTAGGCAATTTATAGATCCTCCCCCCATTTAGAGAGTAAATACTTGTTTTTAAACTGGTGTTTTAAAATTGTTTTCCTGTCTTGTATCAAAAGCACATCTCTTTAATGACAGTAGAATGTAATTAGTTATGCAGTGTATTTTTTAGCTAACTTTTTTTTAGCTGATTTAGTATCATTTACACAATTTAGTCAGTGCTGATTAGAGAGGCCAAAAGGTTTGTCAGTGTGGCAAGAGGCCAGTCACATATCAATGAAAGGCAGGATATTGTTGAATTACACAGACTTATTTAATATTTTAATTCTGGTATGAAGCTGATTCCAAATTAACTACTTAAATCTATCAGCTCACCAACAAGGTCTGCCATGCACTGGACAGAACAAGCGCCTAATGTTTGAAAAAATGATAGACAACTTGCTTAAGTACCAAAATATTTAAACAAGTAATTTAGAAAATTCTTTCAGATATTTATTTCTCTCTTTTTCTCTCCAGAGTAATGAACTGTAGTAACTTTAAATTAAGTGGAAAGCTAACATTGAAAACATACATCAGCACATATTCATGGTTGTGTTTAAATATAATTTAAGTAAAATATTAAAATCTTAAACATAAATTTGCTGTGAACAACTGCTCTTCACTGGTGAATGGCTACATGTTTAAATCTCTTTCTCATTCCTGTCCTAGTCTCTTCACTTCAATGCAATTTGAGTTAATAAAAAACAAAGGGAAACTGACAGATTCATCAACTCCTAACTGGTTAGAGTAGAAGTGATTCACTGATCTCTTTGCCAGTTGAGACATAAATCCCCCCAGAACTCTAAAGTTTCCAGATTGTACCTGTTGCTAATCTTATATGTAACCTTGTGTTATCACTGTCACTCTTATCTTCTCTCTCTTCTCTGTTGTATTCTAAGCCCTTACCCCCAGGCATCATTCAAAATGATTTAGAATTTTAGCTTTCTGGGGTAGAACTGTATTTTATACTTGTACAGAGCCTATAAGGCTCATATCCTGCCATCTCGAGGTAGTGTGGCTTCTAATTATGCACATTTGGCTACTGAAGGCGACTTTGAGAAGTAGCATGTGTCAACATGTTCCTATAATCGGGGGTCAAATTGGGAAATAAAAATGATATTCCCAAGGTCTCCCCACAAATGAAGTTTTATTTTGGTGTCTCAGGTGGAGCTACATTCACAGCAGATTTTCATAATGTGATTGTCTGTTTTTTTTCTTACATGCTTTGACCACCAATCAAAGAGTTATCAATTTTGATGTTTAATTCATCATTATTTTGCTTCATAGTAAACCACCCCTCTCGCAACTATTGTTTCAGGCTGGCTGTATATTGATGCACATATCACTGCTTTGGTTTATGTACTATAGCCCTTAAAAATTTGACCTTTGAAACTAGGTTGCTAGAGACTTTTCATTAAAAAAAAACAAAAACAAACCCAAAATAAAACTGAAAACACAACTGAGATTCTGGAGCACTGAATGCTAGCCTCCAGAGAAAAGTCCCAGTTCAACGACCAATAGCAAATAGTCCTTTGGAAATGCTCACACTGGGAAAAGGTCATTTGTACAAAGTAGGTGGAAAAAAAGCTGCTTTGTTTTAATATAATAGAAAAGTTCATTAAAAAAGTTACCACCAATTAAAAATAGAGAAAGTTGCTGTGAATGTTTATGATATGATATATCTAATTTTTCATTCAAATCTATTTAAGTGAAAACCATTTAAAAACCATAGTTTAATAATGTCAGGATATCACTTTCAAATATTTATTGGTGTAATCTTGAAGCTCAGGGCAACTGGCTATTGCAAGTGGCTCTCTGATGGTAACAAAAACTAGGTAGTGTTCCAGATGATAAAGCTCATTGGCAGCTCCTCCATGATTCAGTTAACTATTGACATAAGAACGCATACGAGAGATTTTAATCATCAGATCAGATAGAATGCCACGTGCCTTACGACTTAAACTTTACTGATTTAGGTGAAAGAGACCCCTGAATATAAAGCTCTAGAAAAGTGTTATCAGGTCGTGAAAAATTCACTAGCTCAGGGTGAATATGAAACTTCTCTGGGCAAGTGCCACCAAACCCTACAGAATCTTAAGCTTTCATTTAAAAAAAGATAAAGTCCAGGTTTTTCAAAAATGATGCCTAAAGTTAGGTTTCTAAATAATTATTTATGGATCTACTGGATGGTCACTACTCCTCAAAAAAATCAGGCACTTTAGGTGCCTAAAATATGAACATAGGAACCTAACTTCAGGCACCCGATTCTGAAATGATTGGCTTATGTTTCTAGGCTTCGGCGGTTTTGAAGTTAAAATCCCAAATGCAAACCAAGCGCAAAGTGAATTAATGCTGTCTCCCTTAGTCAGCAGTCTGCTCCTGTACCTCCCATGCTTAAAACTTTGCCAAGCGAAAGCAGAATGAAAATTGACCAGAGTCTGATCAGTTTTCATTAATGTTATTAAGAGTCCTGTGTGCAGCTCTGAGATCTACAAGAATAGGGTCATACTTCATTCTGCTGGTGCTTGAAAGCTCTGAGCAGAAGCAGAGGCAAGCACTGGAGCTAGCTGATGCAGGCGAGGAATCAAAAAAGGAGACTGAGATGGAGTCAAGTACTGCAGAATCCCACCTAGCCTTGTAACAACTAAGGTTTTGGGGAGGAAGGACAGCGTGGGGGAAGAGAACCAGAGTACGCATGTCTCCTCTTCCCTTCCAGCAGCCTGCGGCGTTTAATGACTGATAACCTAAGCAGCTCTAACACCTAAACAGAGGCAAATCTGAACAATAATTAGCATTATGAGACACCACCCAGGAGGAATACAATCATCAACTTCCCCCTTCCAAGATGCTAGAGGGACTGGTTTCTCATTTGGGCACTGCCTATGGGCAGTAAGACCCCCAGTGTTTTACATTAGTTTGTGGCTAGTAGATGTCTGACATTTTCAAACATGAGAAATCAGAACAGAGAAATACTGCAGCAAGATTCTGGAGAGAGAGAGAAGCAGAAGAAACGTGGTGAGAGAAAAATACTGAAGAGGAGGTAAAGGGAGAGAGACAGTTGCGGAGGACAAAAAAAGTAAACAATAAAGATAACGCAAGATTAGACACAGTATGATCTACTATAGTAAGAAAAAGCGAAGTTTAACCAGGAATGGAAATAAGACAGGAACCAAAACAAGTGAGACGAAAAAAGTAGACTTGCTGAATACTTGGAGATTATATTACTGTATTTGCATTTCACTAGTATTTGCCAAATAATTTATTTGACAAATATACTGTGTGTCAAACTACTCTTGCAAATATAGTCTTTGAAAAATACCACTGAAACTTGCCAAACATTGTTTAAAAATGTTTTTCTATTAATTGTATTCCTTCCAAAATGTGTTAGCATTAAATGTAATAATTCTGGATATTCTTGTTATCCATATAAATGCCCAAGTCATAGAATCATAGAATATCAGGGTTGGAAGAGACCTCAGGAGGTCATCTAGTCCAACCCCCTTCTCAAAGCAGGACCAACCCCAACTAAATCATCCCAGCCAGGGCTTTGTCAAGCCAGGCCTTAAAAATTTCTAAGGATGGAGATTCCACCACCTCCCTAAGTAACCCCCATTCCAGTGGTTCACCACCCTCCTAGTGAAATAGTTTTCCCTAATATCCAACCTAGACTTTCCCCACTGCAACTTGAGATCATTGCTCCTTGTTCTGTCATCTGTCACCAGCGAGAACAGCCAAGCTCCATCCTCTTTGGAATGCCCTTCAGGTAGTTGAAAGCAGTTATCAAATCCCCCCTCACTCTTCTCTTCTGCAGACTAAATAAGCCCAGATCCCTCAGCCTCTCCTCATAAGTCATGTGCCCCAGCCCCCTAATCATTTTCCTTGCCCGCTGCTGGACTCTCTCCAATTTGTCCACATCCTTTCTGGAGTGGGGGACCCAAAACTGGACGCAATACTCCAGATGTGGCCTCACCAGTGCCGAATAGAGGGGAATAATCACTTCCCTCAATCTGCTGGCAATGCTCCTACTAATGCAGCCCAAGATGTTGTTAGCCTTCTTGGCAACAAGGGCACATTGTTGACTCATATCCAGCTTCTCGTCCACAGTAATCCCCAGGTGCTTTTCTGCAGAACTGCCGCTGAGCCAGTCGGTCCCCAGCCGGTAGCAGTGCATGGAATTCTTCCATCCTAAATGCAGGACTCTGCACTTGTCCTTGTTGAACCTCATCAGATTTCTTTTGGCCCAATCCTCCAATTTGTCTAGGTCACACTGGACCCGATCCCTACCCTCCAGCATATCTACCTCTCCCCCCAGTTTAGTGTCATCCATGAACATGCTGAGGGTGCAATCCATCCCATCATCCAGATCATTAATGACGATGTTTGACAAAACCGGCCAAAGGACTGACTCCTGGGGTACTCTGCTTGATACCAGCTGCCAACTTTGACAGTGAGCCGTTGATAACTACCCGTTGAGCCCGATGATCTAGCCAGCTTTCTATCCACCTTACAGTCCATTCATCCAATTCATACTTTTTAAACTCTTTGAAACTCTCTAATATCAGGCCTAACAACATCTTGTGGCAATGAGTATTACTGTCTTACTACATGCTGAATGAAAAAGCATTTACTTTTAGCATTTTTTAAATTTCATACTTTTTAGTTTAATTGAATGTCCTTTTATTCTTGTGTTATGAGACAGAGAGCAGCATAAGTATTTTTCACATGGTTAGTATGTTTCATCCTTGGACTTGTAGGTTTGGGTTAAGTTTTCAAACTGATTGTTATTTATTATTAGTGTTCTTTAATGGGCTCTAGCTAGTGTTATTATGCAACCAAGTTACAGGAGAATAAATTTCTGAAAATGTTTGAAAAAAGATTTAAAACTGTAACAGACAAAAAGGGTTTACATGTAGTTCATTTAAAAACAACTGCTGGATATCAGCATATATCATACAAAACTAGAAAAGGATTCAAATACCTCATCTTTTACTAAAATGACTCCCTCCCCTTTTATAAAGTTAGTTAAAAAAAGGTGGGGGGAGTGATAAGCAACTTCAATGAAGTCTTAATGGTTAAAGAATATTATGCTTGTCTGGAGAACACCTGCTTGACCAACTTTTTGCCATATACTGCTATATATTTTGATGACTGAGTAGATTGATGAGATCCTCCTCACTATTTTAATGAGCAGTTTAATTCAGCTGATTGTCCAGTAAGCAGGAGCATTTTGTTAGACTCCCCCACATCCTTTGTTTTCAATATCTCCAGATTCTCAGTAGCTTAACAGACTAGGAGTTTCAGCATGACCTGGGAGGACAAGGAAAGCTAAGAAAAGGGATCTGAAGAAGAGTCTGGACAGAGCTGGTGCAACAGGCAAAGTACATGATTTTGGGAGCAGTGTTTTGGATGGACTGATGGACAATAAGGCTAGAGTTAGGCAAGTAGCGATTGTTCAGTTGAGGTGATAAAGCCTTGGACAAGACTCAACAATGGGAATGGCACGGAATGATGGACTTTTTTTGAGCAGTTGAGGAAAAATAGGATTCAACAGTTACTGTAAGTGGAAAAGGGGGAAGAAGTGGAAAGAATGATTGAAAGAGGACACCAAAATTAAGAACATAATTGAATATCATAAACCTATACGCTAATACAATACTCACCTTTTAAAAAAGTTACTTTCCATTTTCTTGCTAAATGATGATCTAGTTCACAGAGAAATGTACCACATTTCCTAAAGTTCAGCACCAATTTTTGTTTGCACACAACGAATGAAGTTTCTTTTTACAGACTTTGTGAAATCTGCTCTTTTTGTAAATTTGTATACTTTTACATGCTTATGGGAGAAAAATGATACTAAGACAGTCAGCGCCAGAGGGACAACGATGATGGTGGAGTTTCTAACAGGAATAGAAAAGGGTAGGTTGAGGAGAAATTATTTTAATGTAGGTTAGTAATAGGTCCGCCATGAAGAAAAAGCGAGAAAGAGCAGAGGTAGATCTACAAATGATCAGCAAAGACCAGATAATTGTAATCATGTGATCAGACTATGTCTCCCCAGCAAAAGACGAAAAAAAAAAAGAGAGAGAGGTGCCAAGCTCTAAGGGATGGAGAAACTGTCAAAGGAGCGGTCAGAGAAGTCTCTGAAGTCTGGTGGTGGGAAGTTGGCATAAAATCTCAAGAAGAAAGGGGTCACCCAAAAAGATAAACAACACAGAATAATCTGTTAGTGAAAACCAAATCTCTTCTTTTTAATCAATTTTTTTACTGGGAAACACAACCCCCTCTCACTTCCTGCAAAAAATCTCTGTAGAATGTGTATTTTAGTTTTCCACAGCAAATGCTACCAACAGTAGCTTTTGTATGAAGAGTTCTTTGATGCCAAAGTAGTAGTTTTATTAAAATGTCAGCTTCCTATTGTCACCAACTCAACAATTACTCCTTAAATCCTTTTGTCAAATACAAAGAATGTGCAAAACCAGATGCAAACATTCAACCAGATGAACTATAATTTTAGTTTCTTACTCACCCCTCCTGTGATCAATGTATTATTACTGGGCTAGAAGGTGGCCTTTGTTACAGTAATATTAGTTAAAGCTGTCTAGAGACGGCCACTTAAGTAAATTTAACTGTCATACAAAGTGTTTTAAACAATAGTATTCCTTTTACCCTAAGATAGGTTCCTCCCAACCACCTAAAATATAACTAGTACTGTCTAGAGCTTTAAACTGTATGACATTTAAGCTCAAATATTTTAAAAAACACACCTTTATCTTAGTCTAGACAAGGCTTTAATTTATCTATTTTGACACGACATGCTTTAATGTAATCTGTGTATCGTGAAATGGAGTAGGTTCTCCATACTTTTAAAGAATGAACCTACAAAGAATTTTTTGTAGGAGTCTTTTGTTGGAAAAATTATCAAACTACAAAACCCTAAGAAATTTTTTTTGTTAAAGCATTAGTTAGGAATATGGTAACAACCCACATACAAATACCTCCTAACTCTGATAGGACAATCAGAATAAGTTTCAGCTTTAAAAACTACTGAAGAAAAACTGTGAAAGACTAACTACATATTTTAGCATGAATGGACATACCTTCCTAACATCTGAACTTTTCGGTTCTGTTGTCCAGGTGATGATCCGAGATACCGCCAGCCTAGTTTCACTTGAATTTACGAAATCCCCTGGGTCCATCTGCTGTGCAAGAGTCTCTATGTATTTAAGAATTGCAACTTTAACCTGCAAAGGTAAGCAGAGTCAGGTAAATAGATAAAAACAAAAGTGTGCTGCAAATGTGAGTGTACTCAAGAAACAGGGTTCTAGTTATTTAGAACAAATAATCCAGAATGGCTAATATACTGGGACAAAATGAGATACTTTTTTAAAGTGAATTAAATATTGGCAATTTTATCAGAAGTCTTTTAGCTGATTTTAAAACCAATTACCTGGAGTCAATGTTTTTGTTTAATATCCATATCATATCTATAATCTGTAAACGGGTCTTCTGTACTAACAGACATCTTAATTCTCACGAACATTAAATAAAAATACTAGCATACTGCATGTGCAAGTGTTTAGCCATTCACTTTGTATTTAGTTTGTTTATATTTGGCATAGGGAGCACCACCTGATGAATTGGAGAGGATATATACAGATGTAATTGGCTTCCTCCAGTAAACTGTATATAATTTGCACTCAGAATCCCCTGGCAGTCCCTTTAGCAGCAGAAATCTATGCTGAGCATTAAACATCTTTGTTAGGGGATAAATTTTGTAAAACATCTTCCTATTAAAAACAAACCATAAGGGAAATATAACTGTTACAATAAAGCAGTGCCAGTAAGCAAGCAACAATACACATGGCAATCAGTACACACACTTTTCTTTGACGGAATTCATTACATTAATGAATGCCAGTGTGTTTATGAATAGGCAAAAATGAGACAAGGAAACGGGGTGGGTGATTATTTGGATGATCTGGTTTAACTTTTTAGCTGTTTCTATCTCCATTAACTCTGGTGCTAGATCTGAGATTATGCACAGTAAAATCTGAAAGATTTTTTAAAAAAATGTGTTTATGGCTTGCACTGATAACTGTTCTGAATAAACTTGGATCATTTAAAAGCTTCCCTTAGTCATCCTAATATTTCAGATATATAAAAAATAAAGTGTGTCAATGCACTGAGTGACAAATATGTTAGTGGCAGGCAATGAAACTAGATGTAATTTAGCCATATTAATTTTTTCTCCCTCATGCTGGCTGTTAAGTCTTGCCTTCTTTGAAGTTACACATAACCCAAGAATTGAAGCTTTTTCTGATACATAAATCAAAGGAAAATGCTGTTGAGAACCTGGCAGCTAAAATTTTTTCCTTTTGAGATACAAATCTTAAAACTACTTATATTTTGCAAAATGTAGATTTCAAAACACATACTAAAAACAAAACATCTCCGTTCTAATATCCAATCAAATATAATTGTGTGCATATACTGTTTCCTCCCCCACAAGGCTAATGAGCATTTTTGTGTCATTTCTGTGACATTGCTGTGTCCATCTGCTAATGATATCTTAAATGTATATATACCTTTAAAACCAGATGCTGCAATTAGAAACCAATGATAACACGGTGCAAAAATGCACCCAGCTATCTGTACACAAAAATTCCTAAGAACAAGATATAAGGTTTACTAACAGTTAAAAACTGTGAAGAAAAGCACTCCCAATGGAAGTAGAGTCAAACGGTCTCCAGGAAAGATGGTGGCCCCTATGTGGTCTACAGACCGGGAGGAGTACTGAATAGTAGGTGAGCACGTTTTTAAAACTGTAATGCGAAGAGGGGTTTTAATAAAATATAAACAGCTGTAACTATTCCTTATGTTGTATTTGTATTTGTTTTCTTATTTTTGTAATAAATCCGTAAAAGCATACTAGAATGGCTCCTCTCTCAAAACTTCAATCTGGGAAAACAACTTACTTAGAGGTAAAGTAAATACACTGAGTAGTCCTGGTCATGCATTTTATTTATTTGATTAAAATCCTATTCAAACTACTACATAAGCATGATGCATTTGCCAAAATGGTCCTACATGATTTATCACTGTCCCTGATCAAGTAATATTTGCTAAAAACCTTCATTTTTTCCTTCCAGACCTGGCCAGTATTTTTTATGTATCTGTCACCTTCAAACTGTATTTCTTTAATTCATTGTATGTGAAGCTGAACGTGAAAATACTGTAAAGACACTAGCTGGTACAAAACCTGGCTGTTTGCCTCCTACTTGGACTGAGTCTGCAGAAGCACATCATTCCTGTTTTCTGGATCCCCCACTGGCTGCCAAGTCTACCTCTGAGGCCAGTTCAAGGTCCTGCTTCTAATTTTCAAAGCCATTAATGGGTCATGTCCCCGCTTCAACAGAAACCATATAGCTATGAACCATGGAGACAGCTGTGCTCCTTTGAACAAAACACAGAACACAAAGTCCAGGACACACAGTGTGTGAGCCAGAGTCAAGGCACTCTTGGCTCAGGGAGATATGGCTGTAAAACAAATTCCAGAAGAGATGAGCTATCCAGAATCTGATCACTAGTAGGTCATGCTAAAAGACTTTCCTCTTGGATATAGTTTTGCCATCATAACAAGAATGATATTTCCAACAAAATCCACTCCCTCTCACCGGTACATAACCATCCCTTCAAGAAGAGTTTCTGAAAACCAGAAAAGGGAGAAGAGCTGGACTCCATCAAGTTCAAAAGGAATCTTGCTATGCCAATCCAGTTAACCCTAGGAAGCACTCTGGTACTATGGGGATCGGTACCAGTACAAAATACTAACACAGGTAGGTAGAATCCTTAACACTTACTATATTACATTTTTGATTACTTCTAATAAGTATGTTCTCTGGCTCTTCAGTGATAGTAGTAAGTTTTAGGAAGAAGTTGAGGGGTAGGGAATGGGGTATGATAAGTTCTTGGATTTTTGAAGACAAGATTATTGCCTGTTAATGGCACACTTTACAAAAAAGGCAATATTTAAAAAATTCTTTAAAAATCTGTTTGAAACTACTCCTATTGAGACAATCATTTGAAGCCACAGCTCTAAGAAAGAGGTGGCTTCTCCAGCCAACTTCTATTAGAGAAATATAAGATTTCTCTAACACTGATAAATCTTTATGATAACTGCTCAATATTGGTTCCCTAAATCAGTCGTTTTTTTTTAAACTTTCTTCTCTGTCATCAGGAGAATGGTCTTGGCCTTGGCTTCCTCAGTCTTAAGCTCTGGCTCCAAGTCTTTAACGAATTCCACTCTTTGGACCTCATCCTCATACCGGAAGTCCATGCTTTCTTTCAAATCTACAGCATAAGCTTCACAAAAGGGAGCATATCGTGCTTTAGTAATTACATCAGAATTTTATGGAGAAAGTAACTCTCAGCAATCGACGCATTAATCTTCTTGCAATAAATCTCTGTCTTAAGGACATGTTACAGAACAAATTGTGTGATTTCATTACTACTTCATCTGTTTTCTTCAACAACTCTAATCAGATCATGAGATAGCACCCGCTGTTTAATACACCACCACAAAGTAATAGTAGTCAAAGTATGAACTGTCCTCAGAGTGAGTAATAGTATACATTTTACTGTGCTGCAAAGAAAAAACAAAAACAAAAACAAAAAATGAGGTATTTGCATGTGACTTCAGCCCCACTGTGTACAGAAAAAAAGTGTAATCTTGTGCATTGTTATGTTGCATAACATTCCAAATTGTGTAAAAAAATTTCGTGCAGGATAGAGCAGAAAATTCCAGTTTCGTATATGCTTGTTATTTCCCCAATTTGCCTTATTTGTAAATCTTATTAGGATTTACAGCATTTATACCAAAGTCAACCTTTTCTCTAATTGTACACGTCCTACAGAAATCAGTTAATTTTAGGTTGTACCACCATTTCTATGTCAACATATTCTTAAGCTGTGAAAATGCGTGCATATATAATGCAACACATTACTTTTAGAAAAGCTTAACAAATAAAATAATGCACTAAATATAAAAGTAATATGTTTTGAATGAAAATTTAGGTACATGTGTTAATATTAACATTTAAATTTTAAATATGCCCATAACCTACAAGATGAAAGTAGTTTAGGGAAAAACCTTCATTGTCAGAACTACATCCAGAAAAGAAGATTGGGAAATCACAAACATAAAATGAGAAAAGACTTGATAGAGTGAGTTCGCATAACCAGCTTGGTGTTAGGCGGCCATATTTTTGTTGCTTCTGTATTCACTGAAGTGTGGTCTTATCAGGGCTGTTTTTGCAACAAATGCTCTGACACGAGTATATCATTTGAACTTGAATATCTGCATGCTTAAAGTTTCTTGCAAAGGTTAGTAGCCATAGACGGATGCATACAAATAAAAATTATCAAACATTGTAAAGTTTTTACATAGGGTTAAAAAAGGCAATAATGCAGACAAAAAACCTTGGAGCTCCAAAAAGAGCGAAGCTGGTCCTGCAGCACTGGCTTGACTGTCTGAAAGTTTATAAAAACAAAATCCACCAAGTGAAAACCTTTTTTGCAATACAAATTCAAATAGTAAGAGAAAGCAAATTTCTATCAACAAATATTTCATTTGCAATTTAGACTTGTAAATTCTTACCTTCAAGCTGGGTGTTTGGGTCTGGTCGACAGTGAATCTCATTAAAATACTGAATTGGAGATCGTTTGGAAAAGATTCCCTGCAAAATAAAGAAATCAGGCAAAATGCATTACTTGCACAGGGCATGCATTTAGTAACTGTAGAGGTGGTCGCTCTAACTTAAAGGCTCTCTCTATATTAACTAATCAAAACTTCATCTCCCTTTCAAACTACAATATACGCCTACTTGTTTTAATCACTGGGTAGATATGCTATATCTTACTTTCAGAAATATTCAGCTAACGTAGAAAGAACATATATCAAAAGATCCTACTTCTTTCAAGCAATTACATGTGATAACATGTAAGACAAACTAAAACTCTCTGAAGAGAGTATGGCTTATTAAATCCAATCCTGCTAGGATGTGCATTTCATAATCTACAAAACTGATTCTGTATTCATCTTTCAATGTTAAGCATTCAAAACGGCCGGGACAATCTGAATTCTTTAAATTAGCTGATATTTAGAAAACCACCATTATTACATTTGTTACATTTTAAAGCCATCAACAGATTCTGTTTTGGGGCCAATATCCTTACAGTACAGTAAGAGAGGTGTGGGAATATACTCTGGTGCCAATCAAAATTGCATGCACATTTTTGTCAGCAATGTATTACCTTGTGACATCAAGTGCCTTTTGAACTTTTGCTTGTACAGACCCAAGCAAATCAGCACCCATTTTCTTCAACAGCTGTGTCAACAACACAAACAGCCAATCCTGTAGATCTTCTTTATGGACCTGGATGAAGTCGACCAAGGTCTCCAAAAACATGCTGAACACCTAAAGGAGGCAGAGAAGGGAAAAAAGAGAGAGGGGTGGGGGGAAGAGAAGGAAATGATATTGACCTGTGTTGAACTCACAAATGATGAAGAAAGCAGTAGGGGAATCAAAGGCAAACAGAGGCAGTGATTTGCAGCCAAGCAGGAAAACAATCTGTCTTGCTTTTCATTGGTCTCCGTGATACAAGAGAATATTGCTATTCAACTTCAGCTGAAGTTTGACAATTAGCTATTCCATGCAGTATCATTGGGTAAAGAAATGTTTACTGTGATGGCTGGCACAACTTTATTTTTTAAATTTAAAATTCTTTCCACTTCAAGCTTTATGTAATTAAGTCAGTTCTACGTTGACAATAAAATTGGCTTCTCTTTTTAAAAAAAGCAAAGAGGCCACAGAAAGCTTAATTAAAATATGAGCTGTGGAGATCTGCATCAAGAGAATGCTTGTTCCTTTCCACAGAAGATTTGGAGAATGGAACAGGCTCCTCTGTTCTTGCAGCATTCTGAAACAAATTATTCACACCAGTAGAGGAAAAACGGCAGTACATTTCTGATTATGATGTCCTTTGGAAATATATGGAATGTTAATCTTTCTAAAAACATATTAGCTACTATCTATGACATTTTGGAAGAGTGGTGTTGGGAAGCAAATATTCATGAAAATGATCTATAAGTACATTTAAGCTGCATGGTGCCCCTCCCACCCCCCATAGCAGCAATTCTCAGAGTCCAGGTCAACTGACTTGGGCTTGTGGGGCTCATGCTCTGAGTCTAAAAATAGCAGCACAGATGTTCCCACTTGGGCTGGGGCCTGGGCTCTGAAACTCAGCCAGGATCTCAGAGCCTGGGCTCCAGACTGAGTGGGAACATCTACACTATTTTCAGCTCTACTAGCCCAAGACCTATGAGCCTAAGTCAGTTGACCCGGGCTGAGAATTGCTGCTGCACTTTTTTATCCAGTGTAGATGTACCCTCTGTCAATTTGTACATTGCAAACTGCACCAAATGTGAGTGTGGATGACAATTTTTTTTTTTTTTTACAAATTTCTAAACTTATAGTACAACCTTAAGATCAAGAAGTATTTTAGGGTTGGGGTTTTTTTTTTTTTTTTTTTAAGTGTATGTATATAAAATTTACCGCTAGGTGGCATTATTTTTCTTTTTAGGATCTTTCACTAGCTTTTGGATTTGTGTGTGCTTATGCTGGAGTGGAACATACATATTCTAGATATACAATTTCAAAGGTATGTATTCTGCCAGAATTCCAGCCTAATCTAGGCCATAACACATACTGCTGCATAAGTTCACTAAAATTACTTTTAACACCGATGTCATAAGGTCATTAAGGTAAATATGCCCAACACACTAAAGGTGCAAATCCATATGATTAGTTTACAAGTGTCCGTTATTAGGTATTTGAGGCTGGCACTTGATTAATAGGCACTGGATGCCATATACATTCAAATTCTCTCAGGATCCTACAGACACCAAACAGTATAATCTTCAGGACTACTTTAAATATTTTAACTATTAAAAACCATCTTCCTGTCCCAAATAGGTAAAAGGTTCCTCAAGAGAAAACATTTTCTTCCCACTCTAAAATGAAATATTGTAGGGTATATTCTCCTCCCTTCCATCTATTGTCCTTGATGTTTCTCTCACTGGGTGAAGGCTGAACATTACTCCAGTGCTGCTCCTGGTCGGGCAGTTACTCAAGAACCACATTAGAAGATCCCCACACCCAGCACTCCTACCCACTGATAATTCCAGGGCTCTGAAAACAAGAAAATAAGCTATCAAGCTCAAGACTTTAACTCTGATTCCACATAAGCAATAGCACACAGATTTCTGTGTAGGCCATTCTAAATGTGTTTTGTAGAATTATTGTATCTGTACATACAAATCTCCAAACAGTAGTACTGGAAAGTCAAATGATCAAATTATGTCAATTAATCTGTCTGAGTTACATATAACTATAAGCAAACTGGATTTGTAACAGGGCTTTCCAAGTGCCTTTTCTTTGTCCCAGAAACTCCATTAGATTTGGCTGAAATACCAACAGTTAAAATATCACTATTTCCCTGCTGTCACTTGCATTCTTCAGGAATATTTTGGCAACATGTGAAAATAACAGAACATGAGCATTCTAAAGAGCTGGACCCATGCTGCCACTGCAGCAGTGCACACATCCCTGGGAATTCCAAAATAGCTGTCAAAATAGCTATAGTGGGGAAAAGGGTGGTAAGAGGGCCAAGCTGGTCTCCCCCCAGGCCCAACACAGAGCTCCAGTTGCCCATCTTTACCTTTTTCCTCTTTAAACACAAAACAACAAACCTAGAAAATTACTATAAAAAACTATTTTAAAGAGTGTTACTTCAACTGCAAAGTTGAGCATGCAAAAGTTCGGAAATGTGATATTTAACATCACCTGGGGAATTCTGCTCCCTGTACATGTACATTATAGTAAGGGTAAAATTGTAATTTGAAATTTTGATAATCCATGGGCCTTAAATTTCTACATAGACTTATAAAAACTCTAGAAAATGGGACTCGGGTGCTTTTGAAAATTTTATCCATAGTCCTTTATTACTTGATCCCATACTCCACTCCCCCCACCCCTAGGACCCCTGCCTCAGTGCACAGGATGGATGCCCAAGGAGGAAAAATTAAGGGGTTATGGTTAACCTTACATCAGGCATTTCCTAACTTTTGAGCATTTAACTTTGGAATCTAAATAACACCCTTAAAGTAGCATTTCTGTTTGTAAATATAAATATCTATATATAGATATATCTATATATAGATAAGATGTGCAACATGGCTGAATTAAGATTGTTCTCTCAGCTGTAATATTTGGAACTACCTGACTTCTGAATGTTTGTTTCTCAAACTTAACCGTATGTTAACACTATCTTTTTTTTTTGTTTTGCATTGTAGAAATTATTAGTCTACACCAGCTTCCATTGGTCTCAGAAAATGGTTTAACAGCAATGGTTGAACACAACTTTTTTTTGCTAGGGGAAACACAGCCAACCCCAAAAAGGTGTGTTGACGTTGTAGACCAGGTATTAGACACTATGATTTGGGCATTTATTGATTTGGTGCATTCCCACTATAGCCAGGGGACTAAATAAGGAACACAGCACAGGTTAAAACTATTGTTCCCTAAAGGAGGGAGTGCTTCCATGGAAACACTGCCTGCCTTTCCTCATTGCCACACAAAACTGTTGAGGGCAAGAATTTAGCAAGACTGAAAAAAGGAAAGGATACTGGACATTGCTACAGACAGCAAGAATATCTGGAATTGTCATAGTTTATGATAAATTACAGAAGGGATATTAAATAACATTTTTCAGGACTTAAACCAGTATCTAACTATAGAAAAGGATGAAACCTAATGTTGGAGAAAGATTATTACCACACATCTGCCCACTGCATGGTTCTAATACCTTCCTCTGAAGCTCACTGATCACCCTCATAGAAAGGTTACTGGACTAAATGGACCTCAGGTCTAATGCAGTATGGCAATTCTTATGTCCTTTCCAAGGGGATGAATTTTCCTGTTGCTGTTATGGCCCTTCACGATGAAGGGAGGTGAAATTTACCTCTCCTTTTACCAATGGAGAATTCATCTAGCCCAATTTATTAAATGTGAGGGAAGGGGAAAACTCTGCTAATGTCATGCTTGAGAATTAAATGTACAAAAGGAGTTTATGAAGTTATGGTTTCCACAGCAACTATAAATCTGACACCAGCACATACTTAATATTTTGTACTGCTGTGTACACATCTATACCATTATATACATGCAGTGTGATAGAGTTAGAATTGCTGGGGAAATTATAACTTTCAATTTCTTGGCTTTTGTACATTTTCAATTCTCAACCATGACATTACATTAAGTGTTTTGTCTGAGTTTCCTTCCTTAAAAAAAAAAAAAAAAAAAAAAAGAAGAAGCAGCTTGGTTGGGGGGGAAAACTCAAAGAAAATTGTGACTGATCTTTGTGAAGCAAGATCCATGTCGTACAGTGCATGTGAATTTTCAAGTTCAGTTATTCTGAAGTTGAAGAAATAATGTAAAGTTAGTCACAAAATTATTTACTCTGTCTTACTACTTGTAAATACATATATGTACACACACAATTAAGTTTAAAATCAAGCACACTGTTACATCAAATGTCCTTTCATAAGGACAAGATGCATATTTCAGTTTGTTGGACGTCATAGAAAAGTAAGAAATTAATTTTATAAGGGACTACTGGAAAAAAGTCAAAATTACTGTTTTATTGGTAGATACCTCTTTTGCTACCAGTTAGCAGAATCTAAATTTGCATACTATAATACTGTCACAGGGTACGCTGGCCCTTTAAGAGGATTCTGACTCAGCCTCAACTGTGCTAGGCTTAGGTTACCTCCCCTAAGAGAAAGGCATAAGGGGTCACCATTAGGGGAGAATCTGACTAGAAACTAGGTTTTCTGGGGAATATCAGGGCAGCCTGAATTCAGTCAGAGTATGGAAAAAAAGCTTGCTGGGGAGGTGACAACTCTTCAGAGCTCCCAGACAAAAGGCCTAGAAGAGAGAACTGCAAGAACAGTACCAGCTTGTTGAGGGACAAGCGTCAGCTGAGGGACCTGCAGGGAGAAAGAAATGTAAAGGATTTAGAACGTTGAGGTCTGTTAGGAAGGGGAAGCCCGGGTAAAGGACAGGAAGAACTTTTAAGCCAAGATGGAGGGTTATGTGGATCTCAAAGCCCATTATAAACTGAATGGACTAAATGAACCCATAAAAGGCGGCTGGAAGACTGTGTATATTATTTTATGGTACTAAGCCACACCCAGAAGAGGAAGCAGTAATGTGAAAACATGAGATACGGTGTTTTGTTTGACACATGACAGAAGGGAAAACTGAGGCAGGTGCAGGGCCAAAGCCAGACTTCTCTACACAAAGGCTTTCAAAGGCCTGCAGCAAACAATGGAAGTGTTATGAGCTTCTTAACAAAAAGGTCACAAGTATCTATTATAATGAGAAGTTTAACGCAAATTAAATACAGCGGTCACTACCAGCTCTCCCTATAGAATAGCAGTTGTTAATAAGAATAATATTCTAATATTTACATTTAACAATGCAAACAGAAATATGAAACACAACACATATAAAGCACAGACAACTATTATGGGAAACCTTAACTTCTGAGTGCTTGATACTCCATCATAACAATTCATTGTGGATTTTTTTTTTGTGGTTTTTAAAGATTAAGAAATTGAGCCAGGAGCTGACAAACTCTGCCTCCTTTGTCACAGGAGTTCATAAATTTCTTGATCTGGAGTTATTTGGTTTGGTACCTCTTATACTGAAATCTGCAGGCTGAATAAGTTGGTTAAACATTTATATGCTCATAGAGCACCTCAGATTGCCCAAAATAAATGTTCATATTAAATTTAATGAATTATCTTCAAACCTTGTCTTGTCTAAGTCTCCCCCCCAAGGCTCCCAAAAAACCCTAAAACTAAAAACCCACACACCTCTGAATCTGAGACAAAGCATGGACAATTTGTTTGAGAAACTTATATGAGCATCAAAACAAAAGAGTGAGATTAGCGTGGAAGCTAGAATTCAAACTTTAATTATAGTGGGAACAATCCACACATGCTATAGTTTCTCTAGATACAGTCTTTGTTTTCATGATTCAATTTTAAATTCTGAAATCAGTCATCTTAATCACATGTTGATAGTGGAGAAATAAACAGATACTGTAAGAAAAAATAACTATAATTGAGATCTTTCTTTAAAATGAATTAAGTTTCAGATGCGCCAATCACCACAATGTAGAACAGGAGTGCATAACCAAATAAGGTCAGTTCATTAGTAGAAAAAACATCTCAAAACATTACCACGCATAATTCTATATGAATTGCGAAAGGCTTGACACTGCATGAACTCTTTGGGGGAGGAAAAAAATAGAGAAAAAGCGTTAATTTCACAATCATGCAATAAGGTTAGGTTTCCAGCAAATATTGATCCAACTTACTCTCTAAAGAGAGTTCCAACACAGGGGACAGCATGCAAAAAGAAAAAAGGGGGAAAAAGATAAAAACACACAAATTAGTTGCCATCAATGCAAAGTTCCTGTATGGAAGAAAAAAACACAAAAAATAAAAAAGGTATTTCAAACTTGCACAGTAAATTTAAAATTATGTTTCTAACTGTTCTTAGAATAGTTTGGAAATAAGTAGTTGGTTTGCTCCCGTTTATTTTTCTCCTTAAAACCAATTTTTTTTTTTCCAGAAGAACACCACAACATTAATTTTTCCCTATGCAATTCCTTGTACAGTAACTCCTCACTTAAAGTCGTCCTGGTTAACATTGTTACCTGCTGATCAATTAGGGAATATGCTCATTTAAAATTGTACAATGCTCCCTTACAATGTTGTTTGACAGTTGCCTGCTTTGTCCACTGCTTGCAGGAAGAGCAAGCCAGTTGCAGCTAGCTAGTGGGGCCTGGAACCAGGGTGGACTGGCAGCCCCCTTATCAGCTCCCCACTCCCCTAAGTTCTCTGTGCAGCAGCTGCTCAGCAGGCTACCAATTGCCAGCAGTTCAGCTGTCCCTCCCTCCCTCCCTCCCTCCCACTGCCATGTGCTGCTCCTACCCTCTGCCTTGGTGCTGCTCCTGGGAGCCTCCTGCTTGCTGTGCAGAGGGGGGCTAATGTCAGGGAGTCCCTCTTCCCCCTACTCCTGCCCCCCGCTTACCCTTTCTCCATATGGAGCAGGGTGGGGACAGGACAGGGCTCAGGATGGAAGGACCGCATCTGCTGTCTCAACTTTCGGATCTTTTTAAAGGGAATGTACTTAGAGTCGGGTCAGCATACTTAAAGGGGCAATGCACATCTCTCTCTCCCACACACAGGATGTGTATCTCTGTCCGCCATGCTATCTCTCCTCCCTCCATTCGTGCTGCCTTGTAGAGCAGCGGTCTCAAACTCAAATGACCACGAGGGCCACACTGGCCCGAGGGCCGTGCCACTGACCACACCCCCCTGCTGCCCTGGCCCTGCCCCCACTCCACTCCTTCCCCACCTCTTCCCTGCCCCCATTCCAACCCCTTCCCTGAAATCCCCACCCCAACTCCATCCCCTCCCTGCCCCCAGGGGGTGCAGAAGGGGTGCAGGATGCAGCAGGAGGATCAGGGCAGGGGGTTGGGGTGCAGGAGAGGTGCAGGGTGTGGCAGGGGGCTCAGGGAAGGGGGTCGGGGTGTGGGGTGCAGTAGGGGGCTCAGCTACAGGAGGAGTTTGGGGGGCGGGTGCGGGCCAGCCACTCTGGGAAGCAGCCAGGACCTGGGGGAGGGGGTGCCACAGGGGTCTGTGTGTCGCCCTGGCAGCTCCTCCAAGTACCTCCCCATAAGCTCCCATTGGCCAGGAACGGGGAACCGTGGCCTATGGGAGCTTCGGGGGAAGTACCTGGAAGAGCAGCCAGGGTAACACACAGACCCCTGTGCCCCCCCCTCCACCCCCCCAGGTCCCGGTCGCCTCCTGGAGCAGGACAGAGGCAGGGCAGGCAGGCAGGGAGGGAGCCTGCCCTGTCCCCGGTGTGCGCCGAGCCGGAGCCACTCTAGGTAAAGGCTGGAGGGGGTGGGGGGGCCATGGGGAGCTGGCGGACCAGAGAAAATAGCCCAGCCCGCGGGTTTGAGACCCCTGTTGTAGAGTGTGAGGCTACATTAACAACAATGTATTAACCCTTGAGGACTCAGCTGATTGCTAGTTCTTCATTTAGTAGTAAGGCATTCGCTGGGAAATATACCACCCTCTAAATTCACCACCTCAACCAAGCTCCACAATCATCATTGCTGTGTACAGTATTAAATTGTTTGTTTAAAACTTATACTGTGTGTGTGTGTAGTTTTTTGTCTGGTGAAAAAATTTCCCTGGAACGTAACCCCTCCTATTGACATTAATTCTTATGGGGAAACTGGATTCGCTTAACATCGTTTCGCTTAAAGTCGCCTTTTTCAGGAACATAACTACAATGTTAAACAAGGAGTTACTGTACTTCGGTTAAAGACGTACTGGAACACATTAAAAAAATTAGACATTCACACCTTTACATACTGTAGTCATAATAATTCCTGTAGAAGCTGGGAGAAAAACTCTTGGAAAAGATTTTATATGGTCACCTCACACATAAATATAAAAACCTAATTGTCCATTAACTCTTTGATGCTTAAAGTTGGGGTATCCTGCTGTGAAATGCGCTGCTGGACAATTAATGGTTGGTAATATCCAGTGGTGGCAACACAGTCAGTGACTGGAACTAGGAGTTAATTGTAAATATTTTTAAATCACTACTGTACAGTTACAAACTTTGGTTTAGTTATAATATGGATGATACCTCAGTTTACAAAACAAAACGTGTTATTATATCAATGTGTCCAGTAAACATGAAAAGAAGAGATATATTATATACATATGGAATGCGATAATTTTTTATGACATCTCAGTGTCTATTTTAAAGTAATCTTCATTCCAAAAAAGATGTCATGCACGCTTATAATGTCACTTCTGGTTTTTTTGTACATTCTTGTCATGAAATAATTTAAATGCTATATTTCGCATATACAATTTCAAGCTGGAATACTTTTAATTCTGCATATTTTGCAAAGGAAAAAGTTTTTAATATAAAGAAAATTTTCACACATTAGTTCAATATACGAACTGATGTAATGTTTGTAATCCAGAATCCAAACTCTTATTAACTAGCTTCCAAGTCAAATAGTGACAAAAAATCAGCAATATGCCATTTCATCAACATTGGTATATTTATGGAATCTACATAAATGCTCTAGAGATCGATATTGCTAAAAGAAAACTGTATATGCATGACCAAGCAAAATAATGCTTAAGTTTACACAAGATACTTATCTCATACATTTACTGCTTTGCTTCAGCAGTACCCACCACCATTATCGATCTCCTGGAATTCTATATTTTTCAGTACTTTTTTGGGGGGGTCATTCTCTCTTTCTCCCCTCTTCTACTTCGGGCTGTTCACCTGATCTCTCTGAGGCATCTTGTTCTTCAACTTTTTCCCTTTTCACTGCTTCCTCCTCTATGCTCCTCAAGGCCTTTACGCTTCATGTTCAGGCCTCTGTTCTCATGTGTACCCCAAAACTCCCAAATTTCTAATCTTGCCACAGGTGGCTACTACTCTGCCTTATCCGTAAAAAGGGCAAACAGCAGACAAACTTTGACAAGTTAATTTGGTGCTTTACTGTTACTTTAAATTAGTCAGGATTTCAGTACAGTTAACATATCACCCAGTTCTGAAGGTTTATCAAGTGTACATTAACATTTTTATGGGCATTTTTCAGTATTCTATTAGCAGCAGCCATCAGTTGACACATTTATAGTAGAGTTGTAAAATACTGAGATGAACTACTTTCTGTTTTGCTGTGAAACTTTATGAGTGTTTTGCTATCACTTAATCAATACTGACAGATTGACAGAAGTTATCTCAGACAAAATGAGTACCTATTACTTTCAACAGGCAGAATACCTACAATTCAAGATAAGCCCTAAATTATAAAATAAACATGAAGTTTTAAAAATGTTTTATATTTATTTCATATCAGCAACTGTACTGCTGTGCCCAGTTGTCTGAGACATTTCACTTTAAGTTCATTAATGGAGCATTAAATAAGGCACAGTGGTCCATCTACTTGAGAGACAGAGAGAGAGAAAGAGAGAGAGAGAGAGGGCAAACAACCAAAACTGAAAATATAACGCACAAGTGGAGATTCAGTAAAATAAGCTAGTTAAAATTGCTCTTAGAAACCCAAAAGAATATTATAATTGTTACAATGTCATCCTGATTTATGAGGTACTGGTTCATATTTGCCTGGTAAAAAGTCATATAATGTGAACAAAACATGATATTGTTTTATTATTGATAGCAATATATTCTTTACGTGTATTTTACTAAATATTAATAACCATATAAACTATCTGTAGAGCCTTAATTTCCAACCAGTCATTTATCAATGAGAATAAAGGAAGACACACACTATAATGCATTATCACTCAAAAACATATAAGCTAGAAAGCATCTGAAATATACACTTGGGGTTCCTAATCTGCCTCATTTTGTACAATTTAACTGAAATATTTCTTGCATCAGATAAACTCAATATATTCCTGAGAATCACTTTTCATTTTACCTTTGCAAGAAACACTATGAGCTTATAAGAATATTTAAGAATGTTGAACACTCTCTAAATGTTGAATAAATTTCTATTTACATACAATAAATTAGTATTTACTTTATCTCAATTATCCTGTATCAATAAAAGAAAAAGAACTTGTTTCAAATCTCAAATTAAGTGGATCAAAGCACCAGTTTCCTTACATTCTACCAATTAACACTATCAGTGAAAATTAAGAACACATACCTATGCCTCACCATCTGTTTGCAAAGAGCTCCTAAATAACTCATATGACTACCTCTCACAATTCAATGCTTATAATATACCTTTATGGCAAATATTTTAAGTGTGCAAATGAATACTTACTAATATCATTTACAGAAATTGTTCTGTAGTATTAATCTACGAGATTTCAATGTGCTGACTACAAGTAAACAGAGGAATATCAAAAGAAAAAAATAAAACATACCTTGCTATGAGGGTCAGCAAACATCCTTGTGAAGATTTCACACAATCTTTTCAATTCAACGCGACTGTTAAAATGATGTAACAATTAGTCAACTATGGGCTACTGTAAGGAATTCTTTTAAAAGGACACAGACTGGATACTTCAAGCCCAAAGTTCAGGTTAAGAGGTTTTGAAAAATACCTTTTCAATAGAAATATTTCATTTTTGCTTAAAATCTAATTTGAAGTTTAACTTCAGTTTAAATATTCTTACACACTATTTGCAACAAAAATAACACAGCATTGTACTAGTACAGAACAACCAGTGAAACGGACTACAAGCCCAAGTGAAAGTGGTAGCTATTAAACATCTCAAATAATACAGGTCATTTAAAAATTTTCAGTTTTAATAATCTAATGTTAATACAGATAAAATTTATTTTTAAATATGACAATCCAATAATGTCCCTTTATAGTAACACTTATAAAACGTTATATAACCAAAACATTGTTTAAATTTCCACTTATGACAACTAAAATATGAAACAGGGTATATTTAGAGACATTCTTAGTCTTTAGGGATATGTCTACAAAGCAGCTAGGAAGGTGCTTCCCAAAGCAAGTAGACAGACATGAACTAGTTCTGCTTGAGCTAGCATGCTAAAAATAGCAGTGTAGCCATGAAAGCAATTGGTGGAGGCTCAGGCTATCCATTCTACACACCCAGAGGGACAGGTGGCATTGTACTGTACTCAAGCAGCGAGTCCAAGCCACAGCCTGGCCCGCTGTCACCACACTGCTATTTTTAGTGCTCTACCTTGAGCGGAGCTGGTGTATGTCTGTCTACCTGTGCTGGGAAGCACCCTCTCAGCAGCTGTGTAGATATACCCTAGAAGTATCAAATAGTTTCTGCTGAACACAGGATTGCATCTCCAGTTGACACAAATTAGGACTCCACAGATTAGGAATTTTTCTGTCTTGTGGAGCTCTTGGTTTAAATTTGGTCTCTAATGCTATTAAATAAGGACTTCTACCACTATTTATTATTTCTTTAGTGCCACCAATAATTTCAACACCGTACAAGGTTCCCAGATAAAAATTATGTTAAACTAGAACATATATCAGTAACTTAAAGATAAAAATATTACCGGGATGTTGTAATTATCCCCCATATAAGCAATACAAACCCAGAAAAATAAGAGTTAAGAGTAAATTTAAAAGAAATCGAAACATGTTAAGGTATGGGAATGCTGTTAAGTAAACAAAAAAACCTTAACTCTGCTTTGTAAAGATATCATTGTGATGACTAACAATTATGAATACTGCATTACAGTCCCAGATTAAACTAAACTGATTTTTAAAGACATCTGATCATTTTTTTTTAAATGTTTCCATCATGGTGTCATTACAAGGCAGAGATAAGGTTCTTTGGGTGCCTTAACTTTGTATTTACATATTTTAACAGGTTTGGATTTTTTTTAAATTTAATCTTAAATCTGAATCTCTTAAGTTTCTACTGCTTGTTTTTTGGGATACTTACATGTAATGTTTTTCCTCACCTTACTAATATACAGTCAAACTTAACTACAATTTAATCTAAGTTCTTATCTATGATTCACTTTTAAAAAAAACCTTCATACTTGCTCACTAAACAAAAAATCCCACGAATAGTGTTAACCATGTGGTATTTCTATTGATTTGAAGATCTGCAGCATAACCCCAAGATCTATATTTTATTTAAACTTTTCTGACCAGATTAACCAGCATGCGCTGGATGCCTTACTCACTTTGGAGGAGCACAAAACAGACAGAACATACATACCAGCTTTTCTCTCCTTTCTGTCCCTTCCCCAATTTCCCCTTTCTCCTATGCTCCAAATTCCCCTGCACATCGCCCCTCAATACTTCCCCTCCTGCTCTCCTTGTTGAGTAAATCTGGTACAAGGGTACTTAAAAAAAATTTTTTTTTTAAGACTAACAGTCACTTTTGCCATTATTTTTCATAACTGAGCATTTCTTCTTTAACAGGAGCTAAAGAATAGTGTTCTTCTACAAATAATTTCTTCAAGATATGCCCTTTTCAAAACAGCTCCCATCTTCTATTGGACTCAATGAAACAACAGCCACAGCTGTCCTAAGCTGCCTTTTTGAAGTAACCACTAGCTCCCTGAAAATAGTATAGTGTAGGCCTAGCTTGACAGAAGTAACTTGCCTCATTTCTTAGTGGGCATGATTGGGAAGGTGAATGGAAAGTTAAGTTGTAAACAGAGGCTTGACAAGCAGTATGCTGGAGTCGGGATGTCTGTGCTAGCTAAAATAAGCAGCAAAACCTTAATGATAGTGACAACGGACAAGATAAACCTGGAATGTGAAGATCATGTTCTGCATGAACAGCACATGGACAGAACATGCTGCACAGGGATTGGTTCCTGCAAAATAACCAAGCCAATCCAAAAATATGTGATGTGATGTAATGTATAGAAAATGCAATGTAACGTGTAAATGTATATAAAAAGAGGTTTTCTGTGCAACTCTGGATGTGTGGTACGCCCTAAATCCAACCCCTATGTTTGAGTCTGATTAACGCAGTGTAGCTTTGCTGTATGCCAAATACAGGAACCTGAACGACAAAATCTGGTGTCAAACTGAGTGATTTGGATCCCAGAGAACTGGATGAAGTGTTCTCCCAGAACTAGACAAGGTGTTCTGGATAAGCCAAGTGGAAACACTTTCAGAGGGAATCCCAACACATAAGAATCCTCACTCTTCTGTGAGGGTAGCTTGGCTTAACTCTCCATTCTGAGCAATGGGAGATGATGGCAATTTCCAGAATTTCAACTCTCGATAGCCTAAGAGTATTGGGATGAGGGACAAGGATCTCTGGTACTTATTGTACAGGTAAAAGGGTTTAAGCATGTTTCCTCCCTGGTTTGAGGCCAGTTTTTGCAGTTTCTTCTGTGTCTGCAAGTACCTTGTCCTCCTCCTTGCTAAAAGAATTTGTCACTGGTGAATTTTACACAGTTCATACAGTTTGATTTGTGTGAATCTAATATCTAGATCTACATTCACAGGTTCCTCCAGGCTACGTCAATGAAAGACATGGACCTTGCTCTGGGCATCCACAAATGTGTATGCCAGGAAAGTAACAGCTAAGGAAACCTTACTTTGGATAAAGTCAACATTTTCAGCAAGTAAAAACTTTAGGTTTTTAGCTGTGTTTCTGAAAAATTGTCCCAAGAAAGCAAGAAATTAGATACTGTTTTTTACATGGTGATAAGTGATGCACCTAATCTTATAATACATGCCAAGAAACTGATCATAATCATTTTTGTCCATTTACAGGATAATGCAAAGAGATCTCACAGAAACACTGCAATCTGCATTATTTATTCAGAAGAATATACTACTTTGCTTATTTCAGTAATTTGAAATTCCAATTCTACTTGTAATACAATGAAGGCTACACATAAAGCTGACTGAGAAAATGAGCGTCAGCTGCAAAACAGTGGCCCTGCTCCTCCCCGCCCCCGCAGGAAAACTGTTCTTGTGTAAAAGACATTTTCTTACCTTAAAGTCCTCTGATTTTTTAATAAATTCTGTAGACCTAAAAGACCTTCTTTTCTTTCTGACCAGTTGGAACTAGCACAGCGATTGAGGACCTCTGCCACATCTTCTGTCTGCCGCATATATGTAGGTATGCTGCCATTGCGAGAGCTGTATGATCTTTCTGAACAGGCACTGGATGCATCACTGTTGGCATCATCATCGGAGTACATTCCATACGACTCGTACCTCCTTCGTACAGGCTTTTTCTATCACATACAGACTCCCAGATTAGCAATGATCACAAAGAGGTGTCAAACTTTGTATTTGCACAAACTTAGATCTATACAAAGGCTAACACCTTCACTGATCACCTGCATTGACGTTATGGCTCCAATTTCATTGTTCTACAAGTCAAGCAACATTAATATCTTAACGCCAGATTGATTATATAGAATTCCAAAAGTAAAAATGAAGCAAATAGCACATGACAGGTTATCCACCTAATCAATTTTCTTCTGCATAAGTTTTACTTGAGAAAAATACAAATATTTATCATAATAGAGGGAGAACAGAGATATTGAAATTTAGTCATGTCACTCAACCTTACACAACTTCAAACAATATTGAGTTTAAAATGACATTTTCTATTACTTCTTTATTTATATTTAGTTTTGTACAATCTTAGTACATACTATATTAAAATGTTAAACTATCAGAAGTAAGGGGAAAACAGTGGATTTCTATACCTTAGTCCGTATGTCTCCTAAGAGCTGATAGCAGTAAATTATTAAAGAGAAACAGAGAAATTGAGAACATTGAGGATAATTGCCATGTATTAGAACTATAACTAATTTTCATTATGGTATCACCTGTCAGTAGAAACAGTTTTTTTTTTTTTAATATATTGAAGACAATGGCTATTAGTATGCAACTTTATTTATTCTTTGTCCTCACTATCGCTGATATAAAATATGTAACACTGCCATATCATGCATTACCAATAAGAAATTTTACCCCATGTATACTTTTCCAGAAAAATACATCATAATATAATTTTTTAGGTCTTCACAAACCAAGATAAGACACAAACTTCCCTGCTTAAAGCTTTCTGGCTCTCTTATAAAATGGTAATTCATCTTGAGGACCCTGTTATGTACAGTCAACTATCTCAGCACCAACAAAACCAATGTTCCTGGTTTTGGAATTTTTTGTCAAAATGTTTTCCCCCCTTTTTTTTTATTGTAGAAGTTTTCTGACCAGCTCTGCTCTCAGCATCTGGAAACTTCCACCCAATTCTGGAATTGCAAAGACTCCCTATAGAAGCAAATTACTAGAATGCCTTATAAGAAGTAATTTTAAAATACAAAAAAACAAAAACAAAAAACAATAAACACCCTCCTCCCCCCCAAAAGTAACCAAAAACATGAAACCCAAACAGGCCAAGGGATTAAGAAAAACAGACTTATCACCCTAGAGGAAAAAAACCACACCTCTGCAAAAGAAACCTGGTACCAAACTCTGAATCAGAGGTGTGCAGTGAGAATCCTGGGTTTTTTGTTTTTTTTTTTGGGGGGGGGAGGAGGGCTTATTAATTACATGTTAGAAATAACTTGTTAAAGAGCCACATGAATCACATGATCAAGCTCTGCAGAGATACTTCTTTAAATTCAACTGATCCAGGATAGCCCAAAACAGTTGCCAAATAAACGGCAATGCAATAAATCTGCCTCGTAATTGAAATGGTAGTGTAGCAGTTCTGTGGGGTGGGAGAGTGAATTAGGTCCATTTACATTACAAATATTTTATATTTACAAATAGATGTCATGCCATTGGAGTTCTACCTTTTCAAGAACCTGAAGAGGGATAGACTCCTGTACTGCATCAGAGCAAAATAAACTCAAAGCCAGATTCTCATCCAAATGGATAGTCACTACCAATCAGAGCAAGACTGGGGACCACCCATACCGGGGCATTGCTCCAAGAAGTTATGGTGGATAGACGTACAGATGACATTTCCTTCTCCAGTGGCTGGAGAGGTATTCCTTATTAGTGTGATCTCCTAGTACCAGAAGCACAAAACTGAAAGTTTCTCATTCAGGTGGGCAGCCTTCTAAAACCTCAGTGAGTGAAACAGTAGCAGAAGACAAAATTCAGGAACAGACATGCATAAACCTGACTCCCTGCAAGACACCACCCTCTCATCACACACACGGACAAACCGAATCTTAATTGTTCTTATCCATGAAGCTGACAGAAAGTTCTGCACTATCAGAGGTACTGGACAGTTTGAGTGCAGGTAGCCAGGATTTACCAAACTGTCAGTCACACTCTGAACAGTTTTGCTTGACAGGATTTCAGATGCAATGGAGGAAGAGGAGAAAATTTTCTTGACTTCTATCTCAGCCAAGGTACAGGTATAGGAGTTTTAAAAAGCTATGATACAATAACTTTGACTCAGAGTGGTTTCTGCCAACCTATGTCCTCCAAACATTTAATCTATAAAGCACAATGACCGATGAAAGTAATGGATAGGAAAGAAACAAAGCAAGGAGTCACTTAACTGATGACTTTATGAATATAAGTGGCGTACTACAGGCCCTCGACAGAATGGGATTTCAATGCAAATTATTTTTCCTTTGAGAACTCAAAACTGGATCCAACAGTATATAAATGCTTGCAGTTTGTTTGCACATTGTTTAAAACACTATTTAAAAAAAACAACACCAATCTGTCTGCCATAAAACTGTGGAAGTTCCACACAGCAGTTAGATACCTTGGCAACAGGTGCCTTAAATACGTAACATGCTAAATACCAACTTGAGACAAAACACAGTAGACCACCTTTGATTTCAGGTTAATCTGAATTTGAACATTTGCTAATGTGAAATTAAGGCTAACAAAATACAGAAACAACAAAAAAGTAAAATATGCCTAGACCTGACTTGATTTAACAGAGGAAGAAAGTAAAGAAAATCCCTTCAAAATATTAAATCAACTTCTTATTTTTGGGTGGTTAAAGATATCGAAGAAAGGTAAATAAGTAGGACTAGTTGGAAATTCACTAATGGAACTTCTTTCATCAGAAAGCGTTAATTAGTTGAAATTGAGACATCTGTGGGACTGTGTCCATTTTGTTAACATTCCGATGGAAAATCAGGCACGTTTCCAACAGAAACCCACCTACCTGTTTTTCTGCCAGTTTGTTCGCTGGGATCCTTGGCAGCCCAGCTGGAGATAATTGTGGAGCCCAGACTTCCATGCTCCTAGGCTTGCAGCTCTTTGGCAGCTCCCGCTAGCTTGTCTAATCGGGCACTGCAGAGCTGGGGCCTCTTGAGGAGGTGAGCTGCCAGTTCCCTGTCTGACTGATTCACCCCCTGGCCAGCTCCCCACAAAATATTTTAAGTTTTTTTACCCGATTCTGCTACAGAATGGAAATTTTTTCAAAATCTAGAATTCTTCATGGAACAAAAATCTCAATGCTGCTTAGCTCCAGTAAACAGGTTCTTCATTTTTTGTATAACAGGCAAAATACATTTAGATACTAGAAAGCATAAGATAAATATGACGTTACCAAATTTATATGCATATATATTTATTTTCCGGTTGTATTGTGCTGATCTACAAGGTAAACAGGTGTCCTATTATCCATGTTTTAATAAGTTTAAAGTTGTGGTAACAATTTGACAGTCATTATCATGGCAAATTCCAAACGGATCTCCTTGCAGACTGAGTACCATGTGGATCGGTAAACTTGACAATAGCTGGGATATCAAACTATAGCCAAGTCTGTCTTCGAATAACAAGTCTGCCTTTTGTTCTACAGAGTTACAATGGCAGAGCAACTTAACTTTCAACATTTGTTTTTATTTTTTAAATTTCTGTAGTTAACATAATTCTGAGCCAAGACACAGAAAATGGAAACCAGACCCAAAGAATCTACAATCTAGAGAAGATATTGGAACAGTTTCAGATTTTGGACACATCACTAATTTGCTTGTTCAGAGCTTTAGTTTTTATTCAACGAGAAACAAATTTCAATCACTCGTCTTTTATTACACTAGCTGTTCATGCTATCATTTAATCAAAATTCCACTTCAATGAGCTAGCTCAGGTAAACAAATGTAATTTCAAACCTAAGGAACTAAAACTGCTTCACAGTTCAGAATGCATATAAACACTATAAATTGTATATTATATATATATCTACATAAGTGATCACATAATTCAAAGTTTATAGTCTACTTAAAATGATAAATGGAGGATTCTTACCAATGCATCTGCTACTGCTTCTTCTACATCAGAACCTGTGTTCAGAACTCTCATAGCACTAACCGATGATGACAATCTACTTGACTGACTGATCCCCAAACCTGTACCTGTCATAACAGAATAAGAAAATAATAAAAATTTCAATCTGAAAAGCAACATGGAAAATAGAATTTTAGTCACTTAAAAAAACCCAACCAGAAGGATAGTAACTGACAAGTGCTCTGATCTACTTCAATTCTTTTTTTAAATTTTCAGTTAAATGAAATTATGTGGCAATTACTTGATTTGTATTTCTGCAGCAAAAGAATGGGAAAAATAAACTAAAATTAATCAATGATTAAATAGAATGTTTGATAAATATTTGTACTATGAGAGAAAGGAATCAAGAGACTCAACTGAGGTGTTGGGACTGCACTACAGAGCTATTTTTCTTTTGAAGAGCACCTGTCAAAATATATTAATCATTTTGGGTTTTTTTAATTATTTTTTTAAATAAAAAGCAAATATAAAAGGAGGGCTACCAACAGTGCTATGTTAGAGAACTACATGCATAAAAAGTGCTACAAATACCAAATAATAAGAAACTAAAATAAAATACATCTGCCAGTAAAAATAACTGTAAATACATTATTGTGGGGAGTTGGGGGGGTGGGGGGCGCGGAGGGTTGACCTTGGGAAAGAAAAACTTGCAATACGTACACATCTACCTTCATTATCAAAAACACAGAACTCAAATTAATGTAAATAATGGTTTTTAAAAATGGATTGTAAGGAAAACCAAATGGGAAAAAATATCCAGGATGACTGCACAGATGACAGCAAAGTGTACTCATCCTTCACCTGTAGCCCCATATACTTCTGGAGTGTAGAGGGCACCAGTAGATCTGGAGTGATGCCTGGAAGCTGCAATAACAGGATCATATAAACCCTATCTATTATCATGGAAGCAAGATACAGTGATAACTGTACAGATAAAAGAGAATACTTTTTAGGAAACAGATGTAGCAATAGTGCATGAAATAGAACAAATTAACAGAGAAAACATGAAATAAAGTTTCAGAAAACAAGTCCCTCAACTACATAACAGTGGCTTATTGTACAGAAGCCAATTCATGCTGAAGAAAATTAAAAGCCAACATTCCTTTTTTTAATTCAAAGCAAAACACACATATACACCCCATACGAACCTTTCAAAACAGCTCACTAAGTCTGTATCTTAACTGCAAAGTTAACTTGACTTGTCTACCCTGGAGGGCCTAGCTTGAATGACAGCAGCCACACTGCAAAATAATACTAGAGCTGCACAGACTAATTAGATTACTGCACAGAGTTATTGTATTAACAGCTGACAAGTTGTGCTAGCTTGAGCTGTAGCCTATACCCTGGAAAGGCTAGCTAACTCAAGTTAAAATTACCACTAGGCTCAAATTAATGTTTTTTTGGTGTCTGGATAAAAAAAATGATTTAAAAAGTGTTGTGGGGTTTTTTTTAATAAATCACTTTTAATTTAATTTTAAAAAATAAAGTATTAAAAATAAACCTTTCTAAAATTAAATTTGAAAATAAAACCTCCATTAAGGCCTAAATTTACAATTATTCTACTTAAATAAATAAATATATGCTAAATCAATTAGTCTCTTCAAACTTTAATGAGATTAAAGAGTGCTGCTTTTTAAATTACATTTAGAATCAGGTGAAAATTTCTTTAATTTCTGAAGTCAACTCAAGTTTTATAAATACGTCACAATGTCACGTATTACATTAAGGATCTGTATTATTTTCAGTCTTTACAATGGAGTGCATATTGGTACAGGTTGAACCTCTCTAATCCGGCACTCCCTGGTCCAGCAACATCCGTGGTCCGGCATAGGCACCAACTCCATGGGTGCTCCGGGGCTGGAGCACCCACAAGGAAAAATTAGTGGGAGCGGAGCATTCATCAATGCCAAGCGCCAAGCTCCCCCCCTCCCCTCTTGCATGCTGGTGGCCCCACCCTTACCAACTCCTCCTCCTCCTCCCTCCCAGTGCTGACGGAGTGCCACAAACAGCTGATTCAGAACGTTCAAGCTTCAGGAAGGATGGGGAGGACCTGGGGTCGGAGACTAGGACCCCGGGCGAGGGGCTAAGGGCTGGGATGGGCAAACTTTTTGGCCCAAGGGCCACATTGGGGTTGCGAAACTGTATGGAGGGCAGGGTAGGGAAGGCTGTGCCTCTCCAAACAGCCTGGCCCCCGTCCCCTATCCGCCCCTCCCACTTCCCGCCCCCTAACTGCCCCCTTCAGAAACCCAACTCATCCAACCCCCCCTGCTCCTTATCCCCTGACTGCCCCCGCCCCGGAATGCCACCCCCTATCCAACCCCCCCTGCTCCCTGTCCCCTGACTGCCCCGACCCCTATCCATCCCCAACAACCTCCCTAGGACTCCCACCCCAATCCAACCACCCTCTCCCGCGACTGCCCCAACCCCTATCCACATCCCCTCACAGGCGCCCCTCCCTCCCTGCTCGCTGATTTAAATAATGAATAAAATCTGTTATTTAAATCAATCAGTCCTGGTATGGACAGGACTCGAGTTATGGGTAACATTCCACTTATAACTTTACAGTGAAGACAAGCCCCCTTAGTATGCAATAGATGACATTTTTTCATTGTATTTTTTGTAATCCACTAAGCAATGATTAATATATTTTGCATCAACATAAATATGCTTATGTTATTTAACTATGAAGTATGGTTTCTTCTCCCCCACTAACTATATTATTGTATGCTTGGTTCTTTGGCAATCATATGCCAGCATACTTGACTAGACACTCAGCAGTACAAAAGACAACAAAAAATCAATGGCAGCGACACATGCTATCTGCAGGGCTTTGAACACATGCAATATAGGGACCAATTTCTCTACAATCTTCCACTGAAAATTCAATTCTTCCACTCAAGATATGAATTAAGAGTTCGTAATATCACTAGGAATTCTATTTAAAACAACCTCTCTCTCCACAAATACATCAAACAAGCAAGCCAAAAATATGCTAAAATATGGCTGTAACGTATTATAACAGGTAAAGGTGACTTTATTCCACGATCTCTTCTTCAAGAGTGTTCTTTGTACTCCTGATATTATAATGGACCATCTCCAATTACTTAATTTGGTTATTATTCTACCAAATTTTTAAAGATTTGTTATAATGATAAATGTTGAAAAGGACTAAAAAATAATGTACTTTCTGGTCAAAAGAAGTTAGAAGGCAATCTTGAAAAACATAAACCTTTAAAATTAACTGTATATAATAAATCAATAATCACTTGTTTCTCAGAGCAGTGAATTAAAATAGGTGCCCCCCCTCACTTCTTTGATATCAGCATCTGTAATCCCACCGTGATGTGGGATTACAAAAAGGTTTATACATAGAGATGGCATAAACTTGGGACATTACACAAACAAAATATTCTTTTTTGGGAGCCATTAACAACACTGTACAGTTGTAGAAGGGTTATATGTAAAACTGTCACATACATTATAAAAGAAAACTAATCACTGAGACAATTGATTTACTTAAATCTACGTTCCATTGGAATCAGTGGAAACTTCGAGAGAGTAAGGTCTGCAGAATTATTTAAAGAAATACATTTTTGACAACAGACTAATTATATGGAAGAAGACAAACTAGCTTAACTAATCACTAGGGAAATTTGAAAACAAAAATCAGGAAATAGAAAGGTAAGAAGTCCTGTGATATTTATTTCAGGAACAGACATTTTTACTAAATCTTGATTTCCATAGAGGTTATTCTACATTCTTGATACAAGCAATAGATACAACCTACTCATGGTATTTGGCATCTGAACACAGAGGTTAAAAACTTCATTAACAACAACAGAAATAACATTTCAAGTAACAGCTCTCCCAGTAACCCAATGTCTAACAACAACATTATGGAGTTATTTTAATAACGATGTCTTAAAAATATGGAGCATTTGGCTTGGCATAACATGTCAATTATATACAACATGCAAGCAATTAAACTGTTCAAATTCAAGCTGCGGAGTAGCAAAAGCAGCACAGAAGTATCTGAAAACACTCTGCTTTTTGAAAACATATATGTAATACACCACAGAACCTATCAGTTGCATTTTAATGAAGAGTTGACTAGTGGATCCTATATAACTTGCCATTCATTAGGTTTCCTGATTAAATAGCATCTGGTTAAATTAGCATCAGATACTGAGACAGCTTCCATTTATTTACCCAACTCTTTGCCAGTAAAAATACAGCTGACAGGAGCAAATTGCCTTAACAGCCCAAAATATGGATCAGACTTTCAGATGCTAATAAGGAACATACTGGGGTGCCTCAATTTGAGGTTGAAAATAGAGTAAAGATCTTATTTTGGGAGTGAGCTGAGGAATTGGAAGCAAGGTATCTTTGCTATAGACTATACTGAACTGGGAAGAAATTAAAAAGGAACTAAAAATCTATTATAAATTCATACAAAGTAGGTAAATTTCAAATAGAACCTTCAAGTGATACATTTTCTACCTTACAGAAGGAGCCCAAAACCAACTAAAATAATCTTTTGAAGAAAAGTTTGCTACCTAAATCATAGCAACTTTCATCCAGATGTAATGATTTATGATTAGAATCTACTGATTTTTTTTTTAAAGCCAACTATGTGCTTCCCGTACTTCCATTTGGGTTTTGTAAAGAGATGTCAGTTTGACACTTGCAAATATTTTAAGTGTCAGGCCAGTAAATTGCAGTATTACATGTGAAAGCTGTGTCATTGTTTACAGTAGCTCTAGGAAAGAAGTCTGAAGTATCTGTGGTTGTGCAAATCTGAAATGTAAAGAAGTTGCCAGCCTCCTCTCCCCCATGTAGCGACCTATGTTAATTGTGCATTATGCTGTTTTTGAGACGCTGAAGGTAGGTTTCAAAACTGGATTTAGATTCACCCACTCTGGCAAGAGCCCTTACTATTTGCTTCCATTTATTTCCAAAAAATGTAGAGACTATTCTTACAGTAAAAGTCTGTTTTGAAAAATGATTGCATGAAACTGGCATCTTCTAACTCAATGGATCTGTTACCAATTTGCACCGAGATTCATACTGACTTACTTTAGTGACAAAAATAGAATTTTAATTTTTTTGTTTTATTTCTATTAGCACTAGAGTGACAATATAGCAATATTTTTTTCTTTTCCATCAACAGAATTGTTTAGTAACTGCACTATAATTCCTATTATTCCTGAAATATAAAACCAGTTATCAATCCACTCTATCTGATCCAGGGACCAGGAAGAAAACCCCAGGTTTTGAGCACAAGAAAACAGAGTCACAGTAAGGTTTTTATTTATATGTAAGCATTTGATATTGAAATCAAGACAAAAACCTGTAATCTTACAATGCCATTTTTACAGTCACTTTTCTGAGCAGAACTGCTCTTTCTGAAGTCTCAATCTAGGAACTGTGTGGTGAGGTTATCTTCCCGGGTTCTTGGTGTAAAGGATAAGACTAACACCAGTGTGACATTTACTTTTTTAATGTGCATTTCATTCACGTGTTGATTGATACTCTAGCAAAGTAAATGGCAAATGAGTCCAAAGGAAGGGAAAATAATGGTTACCTACTATAAGCTAAATGAAGAAGGCATGGGTTCATTAGATGCAGATAATGAAAGGCATAAATAGGCACAACAAAGTCTCCAAGTACTTACCAAGGGGTGGAAAAGAGCGGACAGGGCTTGTGTCCCTGCTACTTTCACGGCTGGCCTCCCGACTGCACCCCTGACTCACACTAGGTCGAGGAATGCGGCTGCCTCGTGCTAGTATGATTCAGTGTACAGAGAAACAGCAGCACAGAAAGGGAGAAGACACAAGAAAAGTTGTAGTTTTAATGTAATTTTGTTTGTGCAATAAATCAGATCAATTATGTATTTCTAAGAACAGACGTTGCCTCTATTCATGTAGCATTACAGTATTATCTTCTGACATTCTATGAATTTGACAAATTGCACTAAATGAAGCCAGTTCAGATGAAAGTATCTTCTCCACAACATAAACTAACATGAATTTGGAATCTCTCTAAAGAAAGTTGAAAAATGCTTTAAAAGGATGGTAACTTTTTTCAGATTATAGTTGAAACATTGATCAGTACAGCCTGTGAAGAGCATACAAACAGTAGTTCGTTCAGAACTTACTCAGTTTAGTTCCAGCTAATCTTTCTTTTTTAATGTGGAAATAAATATTGCTTTTGCTACACTAGAGTACAGTACAACAATCTATTTAAAAAGGGGAAAATAATTCAGTTTAAGGTAAAGGTAAGGTAAAATTAAATAAAAATACTACAGAAAATCAGGTTACGGATAGCAGTAACCTCAGTTTTATTTATTGACATATTTCAAGAGAGTATAGATAATTGAGTTATACCATGAGGCTGTACTTGGGGGAAATATTAAGCATAATACATTCATTTTTACACCACACACACAATATAAAACAAGTATTTCAAGGATGCTAACTGTCTTGATGTCTTCTTCCCAGTTTTCAGTGTTTCCAGACTGCCATAAAGATTTTGAGGGTTCCCAACAATGCTGAATATTTATAGGGGCCCGATTCACTTGCTACTTCCTCTTTTTGGGAGGAGTTTAAGAGTAAGCATGGAGGCATAGATCAGTGCATTTCAAGAACAGCAAACTTCATAGTCCCACCTTAAATATGAAGTGTGTTGCAAATCGTAGGCCTCCCTTGGGAGTTGGCTCTGCAGGTCCCCAGTCAGATTTTAGAGTTTCAATTATGGGTTTTCCAGCCCCACCATCTGTAACTAGGCACTAAATGCATAAAGTAACATCATCTGTAAAGAATGTTACTTGATCGTTCTTACCTACTGACAATCTAGAAGGACTTGCTTCTCTACTGCATCCTTGGCTTCGTGGGATCTTGCTCCGTTTTTGTGCTGTTGCTGGATTGACTAACACTCTCTGAACCCCTGTGTTCATAGTTGAAAGTGCAGTTGTAGTCAAAACTCTTCCAGGAGATCCAGATCGACTACCAGCTGAAGGCAAAATAAGTAAAAATAAATAACTTCAGATAAATAGCAAGGATAAAAAGACAGAAAAACAACATGTTTGAAATGGTTCGAAAAAACAGTTTGGAAGAACTTACAAGATAAAATGTAAAATTTGAGAAAATCTGTAAGATCTACATCTAGTCTTAAAAATAAAGCACCTCTCACAAGGTATAGATAAAAATATCTGTGCAAGTCTGAAAACTTTATCACGGTATTTAGGACTATATGAGCACCATAGCAAGCAATTGTAACCGCACACCAAAAAAAAAAAAATTATTATTTTCACTAGTATTTACAAAAGCATCCAATATTCCTGAATGTGAAGACTGAGAGGTTACCTACCTTACAGCAATTTGAGTTCAAGAAGTTTTGTCCCTATGGGTGCTCCACCCTAGGACATATGCAAGCCCATGCACTCTCGATTGGAGACTGCAAAGTAGTGTCTGTGAGCCCCGCCTCTACAGAGTGTTTCCTCCTGCTCTGAACGAGTGCATTTAGGGAGACGTCAGCCTGCCACCACTCAGTTACCTTGAAAGCGAAGCTGAATTCCACAGCAGAGGGGAAGGAGGGCCAGAGGTAGAGCACATTTAAGGACAAAACATCCCAAAGAACTCAAGTTACTGTAAGGAAGTAACCTTTCCTTCTTCTTCGAGAATATGTCCCTATGGGTGCTCCATTGTAGGAGACACCCAAGCAGAAGCTCAGTGAAGAGGTAGGTCCAGGACATACAAAAAAACTGCATTACCGAATGAGTTATCTCGGGAAGCAGATAAGATGAAGTAGTGTTTGGTAAAGCCATGTACAGAAGACCAAATAGCAGTCCTGCAGATTTCTGCTCTGGCAACATCCTTCAGTGGAGTTACAGATCTGGACTGAGCACTAATGGAATGTGCTGTTACTCTGTGAACACCAGCATTTTCAGAGCAGGTCAGGATGCATTCAAAACCCACTTAGACAGTCTGTGTGGAAATCGGTTGACCCTTCATCCTATCTGCAATTGATACAAATAGTCTGGGAGATACCCGGAATGGTTTAGATAGAAAGAAAGGGCCCTCCTGACATTCAGCAGACAAAGGCTTGATTCTTCTCTGGAGGCACAAGGTTTGAGCAGAAAACTGGTAGGCGAATCTCCTGGTTAATGTCATATTCCAAGGGAGGAATATAACGTCTGGGAGGAAGCAAGGATGGGGATGTAATATAATCTTGTCTTTGTAGAAGGTGGTATATGGTGGGTCCACCAGGAGATCTTCCCACTCACCCATTCACCTTCCTGAGGTGAAGGCAATTAGGTACAAAATTTTGGGGTGAGAGAGCAGGCTGCCATTGGTTTGAAGGGGGATTTTTTTAGGGCACTCAAAATCAGGTTGAAATCCCACTTGGGAGCCTGGTGTCGAATGGGCAGAAACAAGCTGTATATGCCTTGAAGAAATCTGGTTTCTGTAGGATGGGCCAAAGACTGAGAAGCCCTGAATAGATGAGTGGAAGGCTGTGATGATGACAGATGTACTCTGATAGAGCTCATTGAGAAACCCTATGTTTTTAATTCAAATAGGTAGCCCAGCATGTTAGAAAGCAGAACTTTCTAGGCTTTAGAAGATATGAGGGAGCACAATGATTGGAAGTGCTTGCACCTTTGCAAGCAAGTTTTATGAGTATTAGGCTTTCTACTAGATAAGAAAACTGACTAAACTCTATGCAAAAAGGTCAATTCCATACTTGAGAGTCACTGAGCAGCCAGGTTTTCAGATTCAGGGAGAAGGGGATGGGATGGATGAAGACCTCTGTCAATAGGTCTTTTGTAATAGGAAATCTGAGCAATGTTACCTCCAAGAGGTGGATGAGGTTTGAGTACCACACCTGTCTCAGCCAACCAGGTAATACGAAGCTAGCTCTCACTCCTTGAGAAGAGTCTTGAGGATTAATGATATAGGTAGGAAGCACGAAGAAGGGAACAAGGCCATGTTGTTATCATGACTCCCCAGAGAGTCATGGCTGTAACTTCCATTGGAGTAGAACAGGAAACATTTCATTTTGTTCAGGGTAGCAAAGAGGTCTACCCACCGGTATACCTCAGGTCTGGCAGATCCTGTGGAAGACAGAGTCCTTGAGTTTCCATTCATGATCTTGCCAGAAGTGGCTGCTCAAGGAGTCTGCGATTGTATTGTGCAGACCTGGTAAACAGGCTGCCGATATTTCTATCTGATGAGAGAGAGACCAGATTCCAGCCTTAATGGCTATGCACATAAGGACTGGGGTCTTGCTCTGCCCTGGCAATTGACATAATACATCGGTGCCCCTTTGTCCAGCATTACTCCAGCATGACTGAGTTACTTTGTATGGTGAGAGAGAAGTGTTGGCAAGCATATCGATCTGTTTTTAACTCCAGAACACTGATTTGGAGCACTGATTTCTGTGCTAAGTCTCCCTGTAGATGAGCTCCCATCCCAAAGATACATATATTGTGAGGGTCTTCAAAGGTGCTGGATACAAAGAATGGGGTTCCAATACAGACCCTCCATCATGTAAGACAGTCCAACACCTTCTAAGACATTGTGATACTTTAGGAAAGGCTATGTCAGTCTGGAATATATGCTGTCCTTATCCATGTATAGAAGCAACCTGAGGTGCATCCTCACATGGGGTGTCACATGCCTGGGGGCTGACATGTGGCCTAAGACCTACAGACAAATTCTCACTGTTGTTTGCAGGCTACACTGCAATGTTGAGATTTGGTTGGATAGGGTGAAGAATCTCTCCGAAGTAGGTAGGATCTTGCTGTTGTGAAGTCCAGAGTAACTCCTATAAAGTCTCCTCTCTGTACTGCAGATAGTGTGTATTTTTTGTGGTTGATGCGGAGTCCCAAAGATGGGAATAGTGTTTAATGGACTGGACATTGCTGCCTGGACCTCTGTTCACCAATTCTTAGACTTCCTCTAGTGGGATTTGAAGTGAATCCACTAGCCTTTTCATGAGATCCAGGAAAGCCAAAATCATCAGCATAGGAGGGCAGTGGTGGCAACAGTACCTCATTTGGAGATGAAGAGGACTTTGGAGATGGAGGTGAGATCTCCTCAGCCTGAGACTCTTGCTCCTCCTGTACACTTTTTTTATTGTCCAGGGCTGTAAAGCAACTGTGACTGAGGCAGTCTGCAACACAGAAGCTAAGGTACTGGGACTTGGAGGGGGAGAAGCATACACCTCCAGAGCTAGGGCAAGTCCTACTAACAGGAGCTTAAGTCTAGTCCTAGTCTAGTCTTCCTGTCCTCTTGGATCTGCCTTTGAAATCCAGACAAACCTTGCATTTAGAAGGGTTGTGACTTGTGAGAGTCCCCCCAAACACCGCAGGCAGCTCAAGTGTCCATCAATATGGGGAAAGGGCTTGTGGCAAGTCTCAACCCCTGGGGTTTGGGGCACAACAAATTGTGCTCCAACACAAAACAGAAGATGGAAGAAGAGGGGAAGAAGTTCTCCTGCCCCCAACCAACGCAACAGTTGCTACGCAAAATAAAGGTAACAATGAAAATAGATAACTAAAAGGAATTACTGAAACAAATAAACAAAGTAAAGAATTCACAAAGTGAAGGTAGGAAGCTGAATACAGCAGACTCTTTTGAGTCACAAGTGGCTGAAAAGGAACTTTGTGGTGGCAGGCTTGCAACTCCTTACGTTCCCTGTTTAAAGCACGAGGCATCTCTCTGCGCATGCCCATGGACGCTTCACAGTCTTTGACTGAGAGTGCACAGGCATATGCACATCCTACGGTGGGGCACCCAGAGGGATCATATAGTAGAACAACAACTGTGTGTTCATTTTTAAAATTATATGGGACGGTTGGTCACATATTGCTGTTTTCTGAACCACCAATAGTTAAACCAAATAGATAATTTTGTTCTGTAACATCCCTGGACTGATCACCTTGGTTTTCACAACACAACAAATAACTATTGTATTTTTTAAACATGTAAAAGATGAAGTAGGCCCTGGTATTTCTTCAAATCCTACTCTCCTAATTTTGGCAATTAATTGATCTTCAACTATTAGCGGTAGATACGCCCAATGGCCTGTGATGGGATGTTAGGTAGGGTGGATCTGAGTTACTACAGAGAATTCTTTCCTGGGTGATTGGCTGGTGAGTCTTGCCCACATGCTCAGGGTTTAGCTGATCGCCATATTTGGGGTTGGGAAGGAATTTTCCTCCAGGACAGATTGGCAGAGGCCCTGGGAGTTTTTCACCTTCCTCAGCAGCGTGGGGCACGGGTCGCTTGCTGGAGGATTCTCTGCACCTTGAAGTCTTTAAACCACGATTTGAGGACTCAATAGTTCAGACATAGCTCAATAGAGGTTTGTTACAGGAGTGGGTGGGTGAGATTCTGTGGCCTGTGTTGTGCAGGAGGTCAGACTAGATGATCATAATGGTCCCTTCTGACCTTAAAGTCTATGATTCTATGATTCTTGGAGCCCAATCATCTAACACTGACTGTAGACAATGGAAAGAATCCCACTGACTTCCATGGAAGTTATTCTAAAAATTCAATTTAGAAAGCTTTTTTAAAACTAAGATTTTCAACCTTTGGAACACATTATGAAAAAACACACCTGATCAAGATGTTAAAATTCTTTGTTGAAGTGTCTTAGCAAATGTTATTCATAAAAATTATACATTTATTAGAAATTTGATCTTTGATTTTAACATATTGCATCCACTGGAAGAAACTGGTCACTTTTACCTAGACTATCTTCATCCTTCGAAGTTTCAGCTGTGGGGAACTTACATTTTAATACCTAACAAATGGTCCATTCATATCCCTTACTGATACTCTAATTAAAACTGTATTTTATAGCAATAATCAGTTTAATTATATGTCATTGTTGCCAAATGCAGAATAAAAACAATTTCACCTAAAAATCTTAATTAAAAAGCAAAGCTATTTTTAACCAAAATTAGCTTAGTGAAATGAAGCCTATAATAATTTTTCTAGCCCTGTTTAAAAGAAGAAAACAGTGTAAGCATAGGAACGCTATAAGATGTCTATTAGCTTAAGTACGTTTCATAGTATTCTTACATTACAAGGACTACCAGTGTCAACCAAAAAGCAAAGATGCTATAACAATAAAAAGTCCACAGGCATATTTTAGGACCACAAGATGATTAAAGCTTGATAGCAAGAAATGACTGAAAAAATGTGTGTGGCGGGGGGAGGGGACTGAAAACAATGCACCATGCATAAACTATATGATTTGTTGGTTGAATTGAGACTTGAAATGATTATTTAGCAAAATGCCCTTTTCTATCTATGGGCCTATTCAGCAAAAATGAGACATGCAATATTCTGCAGCACGAAGTCACGAACCTAGCTTCTGTTACTGAGATGAACAGATGATATTTCTAGCTTCTGTTACTGAGATGAACAGACGACATTTCTACCAGCTTTGTGTAGTTTTGTGAGAATTAAGAGCTCATGCAGAGCCTCTGCATATCATTCAGACCATCCCAATTGATTCAGAAAGACCTGGCAGAATACAGAATAACGGTCTTCTGTACTAGAGAATTTCCAGCAGATTCCCTGAAGTAGCTTGCAAAACCTGATAATCCTTTACCCTTCCCCTTCGCTAAATGCAAAAGGTGTGCTCGATCAATATAAAGTTATATACATCACTCTGCTGTGTATAGATGTTTGTTACATCTGCTTGACCACTACTGTGTGGTACACTGGACTCTCCTAACATGTTCAGCGAAGTCTGGTATCTTCAGAACTGTCCACCTTACACACAGTAGCATGAGCAGTTGCAGATTTAAGCAATCAGTGCTATTTTGATAGTGGAAGAAAAAAGTTACAAAGATGATACTCCACAGTTACAAAGAAGAAATGTTTTTTCCTTCTAAGAATTACATTAAATTAAGTAGTCGTAGGACCATGGAAAGTGAGCTGGAATTTCTGCTGAATAAGGTTCTATGTTAAGGATATGTAGACAAATGATCAAACAACAATGCACACACAAATTTTGAGTCTTACCACCAATGGGGTTAGCAGACTGTGATCCTGAACAAGTGTAAAAGGCAGGATTAGGGTAAAGGTTTATAATCCATAAAGAGGGAGGGAGCAGAGCAGATTAAAAATGGATGGCAAATGGAAACAAGAAAGCTTTAGTCAGTTCACACAGGAGAAAAAAGCCACAAAAGTGTTATGCAAAAAGCAAGGCATTTTAGTAGCTTCCATAACTAAAGAATTAGGTTCAGATGCTTGTGTATAAATCAGATGAAGCAAAGCTGCAAAAGCAAATTACAAGTTTCCATCTTTCTAACTGCATAATACTAAAGAATTACATTATTTTCAATTAAATATGAACTCAACTTTCAGAATATTTTTAAGTATTATTAGACTGCAAAAAAAATAAAGATTTAAAAACTGAAGAAAGCAATTTTCATGAAAGGCCACAAATATTTTCTTATTCAAGACAAAAACAGTGATGGAAAATTTGGCTGGGAGTGGGGTGGGTGATCAAAACAGCTCCAAAAGGGGAAGCACAGGTACTGGAACACATTTGTAATCTGACAAGACACTTTCAGATAATTATAAAATGAGTCAAAAAGTTTAAACTTAACTAAATGTTGTCATTCTAACTTTCTATTATTTCCTTTATGATAATCCGTCTGAGGGTTAAAAGCAATTTTTCAAATCAGAAAATTTATTCTTTTTCTCTAATAGAGATAAACATAGTAACACCATGCAAACCCTCATAAATTAGCCGGAACCAAACTGAAAACAAGAGTAGCCACTTTTCTATTCATGACTTAACCGCAGTACAGATCTGTATACATGTATTTAATACGACTGTCTATTTACAAATAACTCTGAGGGTGGGAGTAGGAGGAAAGTTCCTCCAAAATCCCTAGTTACAATTATGTATTCCCCTCCCGCCCAAAACTACCCAACCTTGCGAGTGCAAGTACGAGTCAAATATCGTAGCCTTTAAACCCATATCCTTGAAACTTGAAGTACATCTCTACCCCTAAATTTGCACAATGGTTTTGGTTTCAAAAAAACTTATCCCGCCAGATGAGACAATAATGTATTGTTTTAAAATGACCTATTTTTAAAATATGGACACTTGGTCTAAGACAACAGAAGGGGAACGCTGTACTACAATTGTTTGTAAAAGGTGGGAATCTAAGTCTAATATGTAACCCATTATAAAATGGTCTGACTAGTCTGGAACTTTTCACTCACAGTTTCATGTCAATAATTCTCATTTAAATTAGAATTTTAGAAAAATTATGCCACAAAACATCAGGCACACTTGTGCTTCAGTTGCCCCTCTCCTGTGAACTTTTATTTATATTGGAATTGGAAAAAGGTTCAGAAAAGGACAACAAAAATTATTAGGGGTCTGTAACGGCTTTCATATGAGGAGAGATTAATAAGTCTGGGATTTTTCAGCTTGGAAAAGACGACAAAGCAGGGGGGATATGATAGAGGTCTATAAAATCATGACTGGTGTGAACAAAGTAAATAAGAAAGAATTATTTACTCCTTCTCATAACACAAGAATTAGGGGTCACCAAATTAAATGAATAGGCAGCAGGTTTAAAACAAACAAAAGGAAGTATTTCTTCACACAAAGTACAGTCAACTTGTGGAACTCTTTGCCAGAGGATGTTGTGACGGCCAAGACTATAACAGGGTTCAAAAAAGAACGAGATAAATTCATGGAGGATAGGTCCATCAATGGCTATTAGCCAGGATGGGCAGGGATGGTGTCCCTAGCCTCTGTTTGTCAGAAGTGAAGAATGGGCAACAATGGGAATGGATCATTTGATGATGAGCTGTTCTGTTCATTCCCTCTGGGGCACCTGGCATTGACCACTGTCGAAAGACAGGATATTGGGCTGGATGGACCTTTGGTCTGACCCAGTATGGCCGTTCTTAAGTTATGTTCTTATGTTTATTTGCTTTACTAGTCCTCTTTTACATTGTCTAGGAATTCTTATTTGTCACACTTCTGAGATTTGTAAACAATGAGCTCTGCTGAAGGATTAAGCTCCGAGTGGAAGGACGGCTGCCAGTCGGGGGGGATTTACTTTTCTATACCACCATATGTAAAGCCATCCAATTATTTCAGTAGAACATCAGGGAGTTCTACCCAACTCATCCCTTCAGGCTCTGATCCAGACAGAAAGTGAGTTCTTTTGCATACCACCACTATCACCAGTAAAATACAATTTAAATGCTTAAGTTTACATTTTATTGAACGTGAAGAATTAATTATCTAAAACTGAATTAGAATACAAACCTCTTAACAGTGACCACCTCTGTAGAAACTGAATATCCATCAATGATTTAGGCATAACCCTTTTTTGCCATTTATTTTTGAGTAATTTCCCATCAAAATTTCTTAATTAATAAAGCTCTTTTATGGGAATTTATTAGAAGTATAATGCATATGTCTGTTGGTCTTTAGATTTTGTAAAAGCTTGTTTTCACAGAATCTGCAAATTCTGGGCCAAGTTTGACCAGCATCCCTTTGAAAATAAAAAAGCCTTCAGGAAATTGTTACTGAAAAATTAATGCAAACTTATAGTAAGGAAGATTTGATAATCAAATGAATTTGTTCGCTTTTAATTTAGTCTATTCCCTAACTATCTAAAGAAGGGTATGTTATGGACTAATGACCTTTCAAAGTTACTACACTTTCTGTGCATTTTAAAGCATCATTCTACTCTGAAAAGTGGTTAAAAGTATATGGGGGGATGTCGTACGTCTCACCATTTTCATAACAAGCTTGCCAACTTTACTCACAAAAAGTTTACATACTGACTACTGACACCTGACCAGTATTTGTTTTTGCTGTCCTGATTACTGCATAGTAATTAGCCATATATAAGTGCAGGTGCATGTTTGAAAATCAGGCCCCAAATTGTTAATTTAAAAAAATGTTTAGTACAAAAATGCATACGGAGTGGAATGGGATAACTTTTTTTAAATCAAAACTGATAATGTAAAAAGACCCCCCCCATTTAATGACCACATATATTTAGGTGTGGCAGAATCTGATTTTTTTAATAATTTTCATGGATAATATTGTTTATTTTTAAGCATTATTTTATCAAATTATGTTTTCATAGTTGTGCATAATTATGGGTTTCAAGCATTTTTTATTTTTTATCAATTTTAAATGTTTACAATTGTGGGAAATTAAGGGGGGGGTGTAAGACAATGGGGAGTCAGACAATAATTTAACTACAACAGACGCTGAGATTCCAAAAAGAGATGGTTACTTACCTGTAACTGGACGGGCTTCGAGATGTGTGTTCTCTATCTGTACTCCACTGAGGGTTTTGCATGTGCACCATGTGTCTGGAGCTGAAGACTTTGGAAGTAGTATCCGTTGGTCTGCGCATGTGCCTTGGTTCACCTCATAGTTTCATCCAAGGTGATAAAAGGGTAAGGTGGATCAACAGCAGCTCCAATTCCTTCTCCACCACGAATCCAACAGATACATAGCAGAGGGAAAGGAGGGTGGAAAGTGGAATACAGATAGGGACCACACATCTCAAAGAACCGCCAGTTACAAGTAAATAACTTCCTCCTCTTCTTTGAGTGATGGTCCCTATTGTATTCAACTGAGGGTGATTAATAAGGAGTACCTAAATCGGAGGAGGATGCAAGGATGAAGATAGAACTGTTGAGCAGAGGATTGCTGTGCTGAAGGAGGAATCTGCTGTCAAGTCCTGACCTTGAGTTTTTCTGCTACTGCCACCAACAGTCTGGGGGACTTCCTGATGAGGCTTGTCCTCTGTAGGTAGAAGGCCAAGACCCATTGGATGTCTAGGGAGTAGAATCATCCTTCCTCTGCAGATGTGTGTGGCTTCGGGAAGAAAACAGGTAAGGTGAATGGATTAATGCGAAACTGGGAGATGACCATTGGTAGAAATTTGGGATGCAGGGAGACTCCATCTTTATGGAAAATCATGAAAGGGGGTTCCACAATCGTGGACCCAAGTTCACTGACCCTTTTCGCAAAAGTGATAGCAACAAGAAAGGCGACTTTCATTGAAAGGAGGACCACAGAACACGATGCCAACGGTTCAAAGGGTGGTTTTGTTGTACAAATAGAACTAGGTTAAGATCCCACTGGGGAGCGAAGGGTTTGATGGACGGGAAGGTTCTGATGAGGCCCTTCCAGAAACTAACAGCTAACGGGTGTGTAATGACGGAGTGCCCTTCCATTGGGGGAGGGAGGAGAGTGGAAGGTGCTAATCGCAGCTAGGTGGACTTCTAGAGAGATGAGGGTGAGATCCGATGCCTTCAAGGACAGGAAGTAATCCAGGAGGAGGGGGATCTCCACCAATTCTGGGGGAAGTTCCTTTTGCTAGGCCCAGCAGGCAAAACATTTCTACTTGGCCCAGGAACAGTGTCTACTGCATTCTTTCCTGCTCCTGGAGAGGATGTTTTGCACGTCTGCGGAACAGGCCGGTTCTAGAGAAGATGCCCAATCAAATAAAACGCTGTGAGGTGGAGGACCTATGGATTGGGATGTCTATCTAGCTGTTGTAGTGCATCAGCAGATCAGGGACGGTGGGGATGGGAATTGATGGATGGGTGGTTGGGAAACTAGAATTGCCTGGGTCAGCAGGGGGCTATCAGAATGACTGTTGCTCTGCCTTGTCTGATCTTGTGGAACACTTGTGGTAGGAGCAATAGAGGAGGTGAGGAACAGTTATTTTGGTCTGACCAGGACAGTATGAGAGCATTGCACTGAGAATGGTGACTGAGACCTCCCCAGAGCAATACATGTTGCATTTGCTGTTTATGTGAGAGGTGAAGAGGTCTCTGGTCAGCATCCCTCATTGGTTGAAGATGTAGTGAGTTATGCAGATGTGGCGTTCCCACTTGTGGTCGATTGCAAACTGCCTGATAATCAAGTCCGCAATCATGTTGTGTGTCCCTGGAAAAGAGTCTACAGACAAGAGGGTGATGCACCAATTCCAGAGGTTGACTGCTTCTACACGTAGAACAGCTGACCTTTGCCTCCATTTGTTGATGTGGAAAACAGTGGCAGTGTTGTCCGACATAAGAACATGATGGGAACAGATAAAAGGGAGAAAGGCTTTTCTTACAGCCTGGGTGTGTGCTCCCCAGTCTATGAGGGATGCATTGGTGATGATCATCTTGTCTGGGAAGGAGGGGAACAGCTATGCAGACACGATGTGGTTCCATCCACCACTGGAGGGCTGAGAGTATCCTGGAGGAACTGTCAGCACGAGGTCCATGGCGTGATGGCTGGGCGAGTAAACAGTCTGAAGCCAAATCTGGAGGCAGCGAAGGTGGAGTTGAGTGAAGGCGGTGACATATGTACAAGAAGCCATGTGGCCAAGGAGAGACAAACAAGTCCTGGCAGGGACATAAGGATTGTTAGCGATGCAAGTTATGAGTTCTCTCAGTGTATGGAACCTACCCTTTGATAGGTAGGCCTGTGCTATGACTGAGTTGATGGGACCTCTATAAAATCTGGGGATTGTGTGGGGTCCAAGATTGATTTTTCAACATTTTCAACATTTTCAACATTGACCCCAAGGGACGAAAGAAGGCTGAACAACATGGAGGTTCAAACTTAGGCTTTGCATCTGGACTGAGCAGCCAGGAGCCAGTTGTTGAAATATGGGACTACCAGGACTCCATGACGTCTGATGTAGGCCACCATGACGACAACGCTGGAAGCAGTAGTTAGCATGAAAGGGAGAACCCTGTTTTGGAAATAGAACAGACCGTGAACATCAGGAATCATCTCTGGGCTGGATGGATGTCTATGTGAGAGTGTCTTGCATACTGAGAGCCCACGTGCCTTTTTCCAGAGATGGGATGATTGCTGCTAGTGTGGCCATACGAAACTTGGGCTTGCGAATGAAGTAACTGAAAAGCTGGAGGTCTAGAATTAGTCTCTGTCCGCCTTTCTTCTCGGGTATCAGGAAGTAAATTGAATAGTATACGGTCCCGTGATATTCCAGAGAAACACAATCTATCACTCCCCGTTGTAGAAAGAAGTTCACTTCTTGGGTGAGGATGCTGTTGTAAGAGTAGTCCCTAAGGAGGGATCGGGGGGCTGTGGAGGAGGTAGCATGATGAATTCGATCATACAGCCATGGTGGACGACATTTAGCACCCATGTCTGTTATTGCACTCCAAGCTTAGAAAAAAAGTGCCTCTGAAGGGGGTAAGATGGTTGCATGGCAGTACGCAAAATGGCTGACGGCTCTCTAGAATATCTTAGAAATACCTTTTAGCTGGGGGTTGCATCTCCTGTGAAGGTGGTCCCAGAGGGTGGGATCTCTGTCTTTTGTCTTGTCAGTGGAGGCCCATAAGGCCTCTGGTGGAAAAACTGGGAGAACCTGTAGCATTGTGCGGGTGGCAGGCAGTGGAGCTTATACTTCGGAGCAGACATAAAAATAGCCAGTGAACATAGTGTTGTTCTGGAGTCTTTGAGAGTATGAAGGGAATCATCTGTCTTTTGATTAAAAAGATGGGATTCATTAAAAGGGAAGTCTTCTATAGTGTTCTGTACCTCCTGAGGGAAAACACAGGAGTGGAGCCACGATCCCCTCCACATGACTATGCTTGCAACCATAGTCCTAGTAGTAGTATCTGCCACAACCACCACTGACTGGAGCATTGTTCTTGCCACCCGCTTCCCTTTCTCTATGATCACCTGGAAATGAGCCCAGTCTTGCGGAGGATGTTTGTCAGCAAATGCCTCCAGTTTGCCATAATTCGGGAAAACATATTTGGCTAGTAATACTTGATAGTTCAAAATCCTGAATTGGAGACTGACAAAGGAAAAGACCTTACAGCCCAAAAGGTCCAATTGCTTGCCCTCTCTGATGGATGATGTGGAAGGTGGGTGTTGTTGCCTGGATTGTTCAGTTGCTGCTTGAACCACAAATGGGTTTGGGGGGGTGGGTGAGAAAAGAAACTAAGACCCCTTAGCTGGAACATAACATTGGTTTTCTTCCCCCTTGGAGGTAGGTGTGCATGTGGCTATTGTGTGCCATACCATCCTAAAGGGTTCAAGGACGGCATCGATGGGCAGTGTGACACTAGTTGGTGCAGATGAATGGAGAATATCCAGGAGTTTATGCTGTATATGCTGGATTTCCTCCAAGGTGATGTGAAGCTCCCCCACCAGGAGATCCCGGAATTACCTAAAGGCAAAGGGGACGCTGAAGTCATTGCCTTGTCTCGGGAAGAGGAAGAGAATCTCTCTGATTCCAGTGGCACTGTCGGAACCGGGCTGAAGGGCTTCTCTTCCAAGATTGGATCTGAGCTTCTACTCAACGGCCCCTTTAACAGGGAGACAGGTAAAGTCTCCCTTGTGGACCAGGTGAGTTCTGAGAGGGAAGTATTGGGATCATGGCCCCCAATAAGGCCAGTATGCTCAGTCTGGAGGGAATTGAGGCAGATCCCCTGGCATGGGGAACCAGTGGGTCCATGGTGGTTGCATTGTATGGTATTGCACGATCCAGACTGCCTTCTCAAATACCCGTACTGCTATAGGGGATTGATGGTCCCTTTCCATCATCCAACTCTTCCAAAGATGAGAAGGTGGACTACAGTTTCTTCAGTGATACCATCGGAGTCGGCAGACGTGTGTAGACCGTTGGAGCAGGAGGCAAGGGATGGCATGTCATGAGGGGGAGAAAGAGTCTCCCTAGAGGTTGAGGGTCCCATCATGCAAGGCAATCTCGGTTCCTCTAAAATAAAGATATCCTGGGGCTCGTGTGCTCTTCCCAATCTCCCTGATGTTCGGGGTAAGTGGTGGTGGAGTAGTGGACTTCCCTGGACTGAACGGGTCCCACACTTTATGGGGTGCCAATGTTGACAGTACCTGCAGTTTGATACCTGAGACCATCTGATCCCCTTACTTCTGGGACTTCTTTTCTTGTTTATGCACTTTAGAATGCGCGCCCTCTCCATGACTCAAGCTCATGGAAGCAGCATCCCCTTTCTTTGTTTTCAAGGAAGACTTAACGCCACGCTTATGGGAATGCTTCCTTACCTCCAGACTAGTCCCTGGTGTGGGGTCCATAGTGGTGGACCTGGATTCAGTAGCAGGAGATGCACCCCTAGCTGTTTCAGGCCGATGCACTAGGGTGGGGCGGGGCAGATTTCCCCGGCCAGAGTCCAAGCGAGGCCTCATGGAGACTTCCATAGGGTGCTTCCAGAGGAAAAGGCCCCAACCTTTTCGGGTACAGCTGCGGAAAGACTGGCAAATATTGCACCGTGATGTAATGTGAGCTTCTCCCAAGCAGTAGAGGCAGCACTGGTGTTTGTCACTGACTGAGAAGGAACATGGGCAGGAGGCACAGAATTTGAAGCCCAGCGTCTTAGGCATTGTACCCGCGTGAGAGTAGGGGAAGAGCAGGAGGGACGGTAGGGAAAACACCCCCCTAAACTATCTATCCTAATCACAAACATTACGATAAACTATGACAAAACAGCTAAAAACACTATAAATTGTAAAATTCTAAAACTATGTACAACAATATTTTTAAAGGTGCTTCAGAGACAAGGACACTGAAAGTTCTGATCTGGACCAGGTGGTGATGAGAAGGAACTGAAGAAGAAGTTGCTCCGCCTCGCCTTTTATCACCTCTGACAAAACCATGAGGCAAACCAGGGTTCACGCATGGACCAACGGACACTACTTTCAAATTCTCTGGCTCTGGATGCATGCGTAAACCCTCAGTGGAATACAACAGAGACCATCACTCGAAGAAGTTAAATACTTATAACTGTTAAAAAACAAACTGTCAACATCACATGTCAAAATATGCAAAGTAAATATCCTTAAGTCAAACACTAATAAATTCTCAAATAGCATTTTTCTTAGTGTCTGTCTGTAAGTTTTAATCATCATCAGTAGAAATATTTTTTCATTGGTTTATATGTATACAGCGAAATAGACATTTACTGATAAATATCTAATCCTTCCAAACCTACACATATTGTCAATTTCAAACCTGAAGAATGCACTGTCATTTCACAATTTTAGAAATCATTTAAAGCCTAGATAGCATAAATCACTTTTAAACATTGTATATTTTAAACAACCAGCATCTTCGCTCCAAAATTAAACTATTTCTATTGCTGCTGAGGTAGAAAAAAGTCCCAGTGAAAAACCCTCAGTGAAGAATTTAAAAAGAAATATTAAATGCAAAACAACAGGAAATTTGAGGAGTAAAGATACTGGCGATACTTGGGAAACTAGAGTGCACTCACGTGAGAATGGCAGTGTCTACTTTATCGTGAAAGGTGGAGGGGAAAACACAATTACTGAATTATACTTTTAGACTATTATTAACTAAAAAAATAAGAGGATTTGGGAACCGAAGAACTAGGATTTTCAGGTCATCTATAAGTACAAAAAGACACCCCCCACTTTACCTAATTTCTGATATTACATTTCTAAGATTTCTAGATAGTTAGTACAGAAGATTTTGTTGAGGATTTTTTAAGACTACAAACTGGCCTCAGTGGTAGATTTAATTTCTTGTTACACAACCTATTTCCCATTAGCCCTAATTTTTCTCCAAAAGAGTATGACAACACAAATCATCAAAGATTTCAAAAGCATGCAAATACTACTGACCCAAAACACCGAAAAAAAAAAAATACCTTCATTTTTGTCTGGCGATGATGAACCTAAGGCACAGAACAACAACTCAGTATGCGGCTTATGTTTTTTAAATAAGCTTTGACCATAGCCATTGGTCAATGAATGTATGCTAAGCATATGGCCTATCTTTTTATCAAGTATTACTGATAAATGAACAATACATACGCTGAGACTGAGAGACCACTTTCGTTCGACTACGTCCTCTAGAATCGGTCTTTGAATTTCCAATTCCAACAGAAGGTGTTGAAAGCTTTGTTCGTATACGACCTATAAAGTAAAAATGACATTAAGAAAATAGTCTTCGTCATGAACAGAGACCTCATAGTGTTAATGAATATTTTATTACGTTGCTATAGTTGAAAACTGAAGATTTACATACTGGAAAACTCAATTATCCAAACCTCACTTGAAAAAAAACAATTCAGAGTAGAAAATTAAATACCGCAATAGATTTAATTGCAAGTTAAGAAACGAACACTTTTCTTTTTGACTGTAAGTACTTCAATAAAGAATTTATATACAATCAATTTTTAAAATTAAAACTAATTCGTCTTCATCAACACCAAATTAGATAACTCTAGTTTTCTCCAGAAATACACTGATTTTATATTTTTTAAAAGTAAAGCTTATGAAGTGAGAGTCAAGGAAAATATTTTATAATTTAAGAGGAGAGAAGTACCTAATGTAACAAATATCAAACTCTACTCACTACTACTTGAAAGCTATAATTTTACTAACTTTCCTTTTTCGTCCTCTAGGTAACAAAACCATCCCTGGCTATCTTTTGAACAAGCCACTGAGGATTCTTGCCAACAATTCTGAGCAGCACTGCTCCGTTTTTCAGAGACCTGCCATCTAATTTCTCTGTACCTCAGGATACCACTATACTCATGACCATGGATGTGAACACAAAAGTAATTCTTTATACTTTATAGCACCTTCCATACAAGGTTTTCAAAAGAACTTTGCAAAGACTAATGAATAAGTCTCAACATCCATATGAGGTAGAGAAATACTACCCTTGTTTTACAGAACGAAGAACTGAGACCCAGAGATTTTAAGGACTTGTCTGAAGTTACTCATGAAGTCTATGGCAGAACTCAAATAGAATTCAGCTCTCTCCAGACTGCCAACCGATAAGATCATCTTTTGTGTGACATCATCTCTACTCCTCAACGTTTAGACAACACAATGAAATTACCAAAGAAGGGAGGATTCCAACAGTATGAATGACAGTTAATAGGCAGATTACTCTTAAAAGTGAATAGCCAGAATTCTGCATACAGGTCCTAAACCAACATGACAGCCCAACACAAAAACAAAACCTAGAAACAACAAGTTGGACACAATTTTGGAAGGTTGCAAGAGGAAACTGCTTGAGAAGTGACATTCTAGCACAACAATTTATTCAGTTTAAGACTGCATTAACTTTAACAATAAAAAAGTTTTGCAGACATATAGGGTCAATCCTTGACCCAGAAGAATTAGGCACACAGGCTCATTATATCTAGTTTCCAGCCCCTTTAGGCTTTCCACAGCAGGATTTCAAGACCAGCCAAGTTAATATTATTCATCCAAGTAGAGGGAACAGTCCACAGAAGAAAGTCTATGGGAAGAGAGCCAGGATAAAGGAGGTTATTCACTTAGCTACTAGAAAGCAATGTATTACCATTACTGGTTAAATTGACTGGGACAAACTCTACCCTCAGTCACCCCATGCATTGACAATATTTTCCCCACTAATTGTAATGAGGTTTCAGGGTTTCTGTGCAGAATCTGGCCCAGAGAGTTTAGGAATATAGTGCACCACCAATTTGGTTGATGCTGAATTATCACTAAAGGCCTGATGTAATTTCCTTTAAAATAAAAAACAAAAATCTTTTTGAATGTTATGAGGCAATGTTTTCCGGCGCTAGCTTAGAAGGGTTTTAACAATACATTTTAATATGTTCTTCCATGTTCCAAATAGATAATTAATAATAGCACCTACTTCCTGAGTGTGAGCACATCTGTTCAACAGATGAGTTTTTCCTAATTAGCTTATAATTTAAAAGATCAAAACATAATACTCCTGTAATTTTATAGTAAAATGTTAAGCAATGACATTTTTATTGAAAATGATTGCCTGAGAACCAAAATCACAATGCAAAAGAATTTACAAAAATATACTTCAATAACCAAATATTAGATGTGTAAGCCAAATGGAATGACCCCCAACCACCACAATGAGCTAATTCTACTTCTAGAACTTAGTTCGTATAAATGAAAGCATGAAGATGAAAGTATTTGCTATTCTAACAAAAGATTAATTTTTCTTACCATCTTCAGAAGCTGTTCCTAATAGAAAAAATAATAAAACAATGATATTCCAAACAGCACTATTCTTTGATTCAATTCCTTTTCATTCCTACTTATATGAAATTAGAGTACCTTGACAAAATATGTTTATGTAAGAATGGATCTTAACCTCTGCTCTCTTGCATTACAACTCCATCATTAAACTACAATGGAAAGCCAAAGGCTACATTGTGAGCCGATTGTAGAAATACATAATGCACTGCTAGACGCCAAACTTTCTTTGAAAAACCATGGAATATTGAAGAAAAATTGAAGTTTTAATCATGCATATGAGTTTAAGACAATTAAGTAGCATATCAAGAACAGACTTTGATATCAAGCATACTATCATAAGCAACTGCTAAGGAAAGTCGGTGACATATGCACATGGTGCACATTTGCATATAGAATTCCAATACAAGCTCCAGGTTGAAGTAAGCAATACAGACCCAGTGCATTAAACATTGGGCAGAGAGAAGCTGATGGAAGATGTTAGAAAGGAAGATTCATTCCAACAAAATTCAATCTGATGCCTCAAAAAATGTACACCCTTTTAGACCAAGTCCTGCCTGGAAGAGTGAGCTGTGAGAAAAACAAGGTTACTGAAAATGGGTCACAGTTGGAGTGTGTATGCTTGTTTAATGAGGCAAAGTATACCCACACATGACAGTTAAGACAAAATCTGAGGTGTAAAACACATCAATGCCCTAAAAACCAAAGCGTGGGAAGAGGAGAAAAGCTGTGGAAGCACCATTTCTCCACCCTGCACTGAGGCTCCCTTGAAACCATGGTCTGCAGATTCTGGGTGAATATATTCGGGAAGTGACAGGATTTGTAAAAATATTCCCGCTATTGGTTGGTAATTTTTTTCTAATCCAATGCTGTTTCTGAATACTGAGATGACTATAGTAATCAAAAAAGCCATTCAGCATCTTCACCTCATCTAGAGATTGTGGGAGGTTAACCCTCTCTGCAAACCTTGCTAGGACTGTGCATGCTTTTGCTGCTTCTAGACTGAGCTACTCTATACACTTTATTCACAGCAGGATCACCACTGAAGCCTCAGAAGCTATAGCTAGTACAAACTGCAACCCTCCTGGTTTTTTAAAGTGCCACCCTATCCTAATAATGACTTTTTTTAAATCGAGTTTTGGGAGTGTCTCTCAGTTTTCCAAATCAAGTCTGCCCAGCTTGCATATAAATATTTTTTTAAAAAATTGCCAGTGCTGCAAATTCATCCTGGACTTTTATCAAGTTGTGTTTATTCCATCTTGCAAATCATCACAACTAACAGAAGTCCTGAAGAGCACATTATGTCTTCAGATATATCTGAAGTCCCATTCTCTTCCAGACACCTTTGAAAATCCACTAAAGACCAAAGGGTTGCACAGGTCTACCTGACAGCAGAACTTGGCCTGCAGAGCCCAGATTACTTGTGATGGTACACAAAATGGAAAAAACAAACAAACAAAAAAACCAGCTTGACCGCAAGAGTTCAGGGTGACTATGGGATGCTGCTAATTATAAAAGTTATATGCAACCTAATCAAATTTTGATTTGGAAATCAGAGAAAAGAATACAGAACCGTCCAATATTGTTTAATAGGGCAGACCAATACCTTATGGAATTTGGACTGCTATAAGCAAAAAGTGACAGTTACTTACCTGTAACTGGAGTTCAAGTGGGCTCTACATATTCCCAGTTATAGGTATTGAACCACCTTGTGGCAGCAGCCTTTTTCAGCTGTATCAGCTAGAGTGTTCTCGCATCCCCCCTCCACTTGGCGTCCCAAAGGGCAGAGGGAAAGGCTATAAAGGGGACAGAGCACCCTTTGCTCCTTAGTTCCTTCCACCACACAGCCAGAGAAGATAATTACAAGAACTCTGACAGAGAGGGGAAAGAGGGTGGGAATTGTGAATATGCAGCGCCATCTCAAAGAACTCCAGTGACAGGTAAGTAACCTTCATTTCTTCTTCGAGTGGCTCCGCATATTCCAACTTATAGCATAGATTGATAAGCAGTGCTGAGACCTGAGCAGAGTCTGGAGATGGGAACAGAGTCCTAGTTGAATAAAGACTGAAGTATCACCTTGCCAAACCCAGCATCCGCTCTCGAAGCTAAATTCAGAGGCCAATGCTTGGTGAAGGTGTGTGCAAATATCTGGGTTGCGGCTCTGAAGATTTCAGCAACTGGCATCAGCCTCAGTCAAGCAAAGGAAGTAGCCACAGCTGCAGCATAACGTGTTCTGATTGAAGCCGGCACAGGAACTCTCACTAGCATATCACTAAAAGATACAGAAGCTTGATTCACCATGAAGTAGTCCGGGAAGAACTCATAATGCCTCATAATATTCTTGGCATATGAGAACAACAGTCTAGAAGTTTTAAATGTGGAAATCAGCTACCAGCTTATGCAAGAACTAAGGACCACGTCTGAAGACGACCTTTTCCTTCTGAAACTGGAGTAAAAGGTGGATCAGACATGAGTGCATTCAGTTCACTCACTCTACTGGCTGATGTAATGGCAATAATTAAAGCAGCTTTCAGGAATAAATGATGCAACGAATACTTCAGCTGTGGGCTCAAAGAGGGATTTCATCGAAGTGGTGAAGACCAAACCGAGGTCCCAAGAAGGGATGCGTTTTTTAGCAGAAGGGTACACATTTGACAACCCTTTTTACGTGAAGCATGAACAAACAGCAATCTATCATCAGCTCAAATATGATATGTGGAGATGGACGCCAAAGGAACCTTTATCAATGAATTAGATAGGATCAGGCTTCCTCTTCATCCATGCCTGAAATCTAGACCATTTGGGACAGTGAGTTTCTTGTAGACTGTTTCCTGGATTTAACCACTATATACTGCACAGATGAAGAACACGACTGCTCAAGTGCAGACAGAGTCAAAGTCTGTTCACCCATCCCATCAGATGAAGGGTCTGCAGGTCCAGGTGAAAAATCCTGCTCCCCTTCTTGCACAGAAGATCTGGAGACAGGGGCAGTCGTATAAAGACTTTGCCGGACAGCTGTGGACCACTGCAGATGTGGCCAAGCCAGGGCAATCAGTATTATTCCTTGCTCTGTCCAGATGTATCTTCCTTGTCACCTTTTGTATCCGGGAAAAGGAGGCATATATCAAACCCCTCCAACAGTGCAGAAGAAAAGCACCCAAGAAAGACAGACTATCCCTAATTACTCTAGAACAGAAAAGATGACACTTTTTCTGATTAATCTTGTCATGAACCGATACACAATTGGTTGACACCATCTGGAAAAAAGGGTCTGAACTAACTGGTCCTTCAGGAAGGCATTCCTGCTGAAGCAATCTGCAACTACAGTCAGGCCGCGATTTACATATTTTTTTTGTTTTGTTTTGGCAAGGTTTCATTTACGCACGGTCAATTAATTGTGACCCTTTATATTTGTACACAGTAGGGATTCACTTTTACATGGTGCAGTGCTGTTACCAAGATGCACAAATCAGTGGCATAGCCAGGACCCTACACCGGGTGGGCCCCAACTTCGGGTGGGTGGGCAATGATGGGGGTGGGGGAGGGAAGGCAGGAGGGATGGGGCACCTCCCCCTCCCCCTCTTCAGCCAGCCTTGTGGGGGCCATTGAAATGCTGGCCTGGGGCCCCAGGTGTGGGGTCAAGGTGCAGGGGCTTGAACCGCTCCACTCACCTGGCGCTCCAGCCAAGGAGTGGAGTCCAGGGCTTGCCCCACTCTGCCCAGCACATCTGCCAGGGAGCAGGGTTGGGAGCTTGCCCCAGTCTGCCTGCCCGGCGCTCTAGCTGGGGAGCAGGGTCGGGGGCCTTACCCCATTCCATCCGCCTGGCCTTCCAGCTGGGAAGCAGACAAGACTCCACGCCCCAAGCCTACTCCCTGGCTGGAGCGCCAGACAGGTGGAGAGGGGCGAGCCCTTGAGCCCACTCCCCAGCTAGAACACCGGGTGGAGCAGTGTAAGCCTCCAACCCCACTCCCTGGCTGGAGCGCCAGGTGGACAGGAGGAGTGGGGCAAGCCCCCAACCCCACTCTCTGGCAGGAGAGCCAGGCGGTTGGGCAGAGCAGTGCAAGCCCCTGCGCTCCAACCCTCTGCCCCAGGAGCATGCCTGGGGGGTTCCTTGCCAGAGTGTCCATGGCCCCCCACACTGCCTGGAGGTGGTGAGTGTAGGCATCCCCTATACTTCCTGCCTCCCCTCCTCCATCCCGTCATTGCCCATCCCACTACTCCACACTCCCCAACCTTCCCAGATGAACCCTCAGAGTTCTGACTTCAATAACATGATGATAATGCTGATACTGTATCAAGTTCATCCTCAACATGAATAAAGGTTAGTACCTGTACTGTAGTAAGTTTGAATTTCATTAAATTTTTTAAATAAAACCTGTAGTACTATACTGTATTGTATAAATTAGGGAGGTCATCTTGTGAGCCTAAAACCTAAACCCTTATTTCCCATAGACCCTTGGTATCTTTTTTACATGATTTCTATTTGCACGCTGGTTTTTTAAGAACATAACCACAGTGTAAATCGAGGCCTGACTTTACAGTGTCTTTCCCGGACAAATGTATTGCTACGCAAACGTCATGGCGGATGCACCAATTCCATAGTTTTACTGCCCACGCAGAAGGGGTGGTGTGAGCACCCACCTGTCCGACGATATAATACACTGCTGACATACTGTCCACTACTACTTGCGTGACCTTCCCTTGAAAGTGAGGGAGGAACAATCTGAGGGTCAGATGAACAGCTCTTAGTTCCAGTACGTTGATGTGCAACGTTCTTGAGAAGACAAATGTCCTTAAACCATTAAGTGGTTCAATGTCCCCATAACTTTTGGATGATCCATATGAAATCACTGTCTGGGATGGATCCGAGGGATTGAACTGTATACCTTTGAGCTCGTTGGTCCTGTCTGACTACCAGTCTAGTGAGGTTATAATGTTCTGGGGCATCATGAGCAATGTGCAATATCATCTGCATAGATGAATTTACAGGATTATGTGACCAGAATGTCGCTGGTATAGAGATTGAATAGTGCAGGTGCTAAAACAGATCCTTGTGGAAGGCCACTGTTCAATCTCTGTGATTTGCTAGCAGATTCACCAATATGTACAGTGAATCTTCTATTACTCGGCATCTTAATGAGGAGAGTATTGTTGATTATCATTAGCTTTCTCATGCCAACTTCAGCCAGAGACCTTTGAGCCATACAGTATTATTTGCAGAAGAAAGGTCAACTAATCCTGCAGCTGTTTTTAATTTTAACTGATAGATTTCACAGATTCTATGCAGCTGGTTAAGGCCAGTACCCGGCCCAGGTTCTTCAGGAATCCATCCAAACCTACTGCTTTCCTGGGCTTAGTGTTGAAGATACCTTTGTCCGTTTAATCTACTGTTAAGGGGCAGAAAGGGGTGAATACAACTGGCACTACTTTATTGAGCAGTAAAGTTGTTTGTGGACTTGCTGCCTTATGTCTTTATCCATCGGCACATGGGAGCTGGCAATCAACTCTGCAGCAATGGCACCTGCACTTACTTGGGGCAGTTTGCAAGCTGCTGGAGCTACCCTGCCTAATTTCTCAAATTCATAACTGGGGATGAAGGTACATGCCTCCCCTCTTGCGTGCCATGCACTTCAAAAATCCGAGACCTGCTCCGGAGCTAGAGGGTGGACTAGGGCCATCACCGTGGCGGAACTCTTTGGAACTAGGAAGGTACTTGGGGTCAAGACAGGAGCAAGATCTGGCTGTGACACTGAATCCAATGGTCCACATGGGCTAATCTCCCTCACTGCTGTGACTGGGGATGGGGCTGATCTTCACTTAGGAACCATAGCAGTGCTAGCTGAAATAAGCAGAACCAATAACTCTGATGCATGGGAAATGGCACTGCTAACTTTGGCAGTCTTTGTCCTGTGCTTCTTTTTCCTCAGTGCCACAGCATCTCAGGCTGACGATCCTTGTTCAGAGGTACCACTCATGTCCATCTTCCAGATCCTGGAGGATGCAGTCGGAGCCAATTCTGCAGCTGTGGGGGCCCAGTCAGAGTTGGACCATTGTAAGACATGAAATACTGCACTGGTGAGGGCGGCCAGACTGGTCCTTGACATTTTCTCTATAACCGAGGTGGAGGGATGTGATCACATAGGCCTTGATTTGGACACACATGTCCTTGAAGGTTTGAAGGGGAGAGGCACAGGAACCAATCCAGCCCTGTCAGATGATGTGGCTTTTTGAAACCCTGCAGTCTGCTGGAACCTCCAGAGACCACCAGCACAGAGGTTGGTAGTCCTTGGAAGCAAAGTCTGACCTTAAGAGGGTCTAACCTTAAGGGCCTCCTTAAAGCAGTAGTTGGAGATGAATCGTCCCATCCTGGAGGGCTCTGGGGGTAAGGGTCCAGCAAATCAAAACACCCAGATGGCGAGTGACCTTCACATAGACACTTTAGGGACATATCATCTGATACCAGGAAAATGGCTGGACAGAAAGCGTATCTCTTAAATCAGGTTCCTTTGGCTTCCTCGATTCCACCATTATTCAGAACTGGGGAAGTACCCTAACTGTTAGTAGCTAACTGAAAGCTAACACTAACTAATTTTGAGGAGAAAACTCTTGGCTTCAAGGAACTGGAGAGTTCACATCCATCCTGGCATGTAATTGGAAGGAACAGAGGTGAGAAGGGCATTCCACCCCTTTTATAGCCTCCACCTTCGGTGCATCAGGATGCCAACTGGAGGGATGGGGTGCAAGAGCACTCTAGCTGATATTCCTGCAGGTGGATTCTACCGCAAGGCAACACAAATGGGTGCAACACCCGTAAATAGGAATATGCAAAGCCACTTGAAGAACATCATTTGTACTCCATGATCTTTACTGGCTTACAATTAGCTGCAAAGTGCAATTCACCATGCTGGTTATCCATAATTCTTCAAATGGTTTGGGATTCTGGTATTTTACTAATCTCTTCTCCTGTGTGCCACCTAACTGCATTTTCAATGGAGACCTTGGTTCTGGAATTCACTCCCTCTTGAAGTCTGCTAGACTCTGATGGCCTTTACGATGTGGTTCAAAATGAGTGTGTATTTAATATGATTATTTGCACATCTGACTCAATAATGGATGAAAAGATAGGGATGATGGTAGGGAATGGTGCCTGCTTTGTTGATAGTAGCTATTGTTCCTCCTTTTTCTAAACACTGGGATATAGTTACAATACATGTGGCAAAAGTTTATATAAAGAGTTTTCAGCATCTTTCAAGCCAACATGGCCAATGGTAACATCCTTGAACAAATATCAAATTCAGCTATTATGGCAAGGCAGGAAGCAGATGAAGCACAAGTTCTAGCTACTTATTGGAAGCATCTAGCTGTAGCATAGTAACAATTGCTAGAAGAATTCTGCTTCTCAGAAGGCCTTTTCAATTATGACAGGAGATATAGCGGACAACTAGCTAAAGACGGTTTAATACATAGCTAGAACAAATAAATACTAAAATGCAATTTGAGGGAAAGTCTATAAACCTTTAAAACATTCTGTTAAACATGCTGGAGGCTATGTAATCCATGAATGTAGGCCTACTCAGCAATAATTATCTTTAAAAAGAATTAATTTAATTAAAGTTGACAGTGTCTTGTTAAACGTCTCCTAATTTGATTATTTTAAAATATAGGTATGGACAGAGCACTCTTTACATAATACATCTGATTTTTAAAAGATCTAAAATATTTTACAATAATTTTCTGCTCTCTTATTGATGTTTATAAAGGTCTTCTTCACAAAAAAGAAACTGACTGACAATACAGGAGAAATTGTGAAACCCCTGAACCTCTGAAACACAAGGTACTGCCAAATACACAAACTTTTCACAGTACCATATACAAAACTTTAAAGATTAAGTTTTCAAGTTGATGGTACCCTAGCTGGTAAAGTCAGCATCTAAATAAAGAAGGACAAAAGCTTCTATTCACAATGATTGGTCATTACAGAAATAACATCAGATTTAAGATAAACCAAGTTTCTTTTAAAGCTGGACACCTGACATCCATAACATCAAGATATATTGACAAATACAGTAATAATACGAAAGACAACCACTTTAAGGCTAAAATTAGTGTACAGAGGGGTTAATGAAGACATTTTGCATATTAATCAATAGAGCTGTGCAGTACAAACATCAAGAACTTTACATTAAGTGCAATTTCCAAAAATGTTTTAGTAGCATTAGAAGAGGGCAGACAAAACAAGTTCTTACCATCCATCTTGTCAGAAGTATCCTCTTTGTTGATAGAGCAGGCAAAGAAACAGGGAAAACTTAGTGTGTTAGAATGAAGACTTTCATAACACAGAGTCATAAAACATTCATTAAAGAAACTATATTAATAGTAAACACTGCAAACATCTGTAGATCTAATTCATGAGTGTAAACTCTAGAAAAGTCAGTGGTTCCCAACCTAATGTATGCAAAAATATAAGATAGGGTACAAGACCCCCTCAAAAAGATGTGGAACCTATTTGCATTATCTAGATTTGAGCAAACTCTGGAAGCAAATTTTATGAACTTTTTCAGGATACATCAACTGCTTGGTGCTCAACAGTCAATGAGAATTCAAATTTACATACATTTATAGTGTTACTGAACCACAGTGACCCCACTTCTGAAATTCTGCCACTTAACTTAAAACCTCAGAAGGGGAGGCAGTAGAAATTTAAGAAAAAACAGGCCAGCACAGTAAAGAAAGAAAAAAAGGAAGGTCGACAAGTACATACAGCTTAAAAGCAATTAAAGATTTTTCTACTCATTTGGCATGGAGTGTGGTGTATTGCAAAAAAGGAGCACCCAGATTTTGAGTATAATATAAGCAAAATAAAGGCTGAGTACCACTACAATACTTACTAGTGCAGTGTTTCTCAAATGTGGTCACTATGACTGCATGCAGCCACCAGAGTTTTTTTCCTGTGGCCACAACAGCCTCTTGTGAAGAGATGGGGGAGGAGGAAAAGCAGTAGCCCCACCCTGAAGTGCTCAGGGGTGGAATTCAGCCTCCCCCCCGGTTCAGCCAGAGGCTCGGGCGACAGGCTATAGTCCCCCCCTCACCTGGCTACAGGGTAGGACTCTGGCAGCGGGCTTCAGCTGCAGGCCTCCTGAGGTGGGCTTCAGCGCCCCCCCTCCCACCAACTTCAGGGCTTTGGGTTTCAGCCTCCTCACAGTAGCAGGGCTCTGCCCGTGGGCTTGGAGCTTCAGCCCACCCCGACTCCACCCATGGGGCTCTGGCTCTGGGCTTCTGCAGGGCCGGCCTTACCGGGCGCTGTGGTCCAGAGGCAAAAAATGGGGTGAGCCTGGGGTCTGAGACCATGGAAGGGAGCCCAAGGCAATGCGGGAGGGGGGGAAGCAATGGGGCCAGGAAGGCAGCGGGGGGCCAGGGGCACCAAATTATAACTGTAAATTATTTTTACTATTGAGTCTACAAAAAACCCTACAACAATCAATTACAATGATTTGGACACATAAATATGCATATTTATTTGTTTTTCCTGAAGTTACTTAAGTATTTTAGGAAAGAAATTGTCAGACCGTCCACCAACCAGAGTTGGTGGCTGCACTCAGAGGCTGCCAAAAAATTTGTTGTGAGAACCCCTGTACAAGTGAGATATGTATAATCCGCTGAATGTTGCTTATAAGGATGCTAGTAATTTCAGGCCTCACAGCAGAACTAACCTCAAAATGGCTAAAGTCTGGCAGAGAATGTCTTCCTGATTCTACAGCTACAAAAACAAACATATGTTCTAATGCAGTAACAGCACAGGGGAGATCCTTTTTCATCAATAATCAACAAGCAATGACAGGTAGAGGTAAGTAGAGACCTGTGTGCTCCGGTAAGTTGGTCCTGATTTCTACAGCTACTTTAAATTTTAAAAAAAGATTCTAATTAAATAATTAAATATGTACACGAACAACACTGTCAGTACAGTGGCCCTGGTATTTATTTTTATATTAAACTCTCCACATGGAAAGACACGGAAACCAAACTGGAAGCAGGATAAGCACATTTGCAGGACATTTCTGGTAAGATGCTCAGCAATGAAATAATTAACAAATTTGCCCATTTAAACAGTCATTTTAGGTTTCAACCACCCCACTGAGATGAAAGGGACAGTTTACTCAGTACTGTTTCATGCTTCCAGCACATTCTGGCATGCTACATTGCTTCGGTTTACACTCAGTTCATATTTTCAAGGGTATCTTCTTAACTAAGAGTACTAAATTATTTATTTATTTTCAAGAGCTGAAACTCTGGAGCACCTTCCTGCAAGGCAGATCCTACGGTGAATCCACAGCCAGCAAATATATGGATCCCAGGTCACACATCTTTAGAAGGGGCAGGCACATACCACCCACTGTTGCAGTAGTTTACTAAGTTTTAGAATTCTGAATCTTCAGAAATTCCTATCAGTCATGCTGCAAGCACAGACCCAGAAATGGTAATTTCTTGAAAAACATTTTATTTTAAGAGGTTATTGTAAAAAAAAAAAAAAAAAAAAGTACGATGAAATAAATTTAAAACATAAAAAATAGACAGTATTCTCTTAATATTTTACAGAAACATAGAAAAGGGGATTTTGAGAGGCTATCAAATCCATCCCCTGCACTGAGGAAGGCCTAAGTAAACCTAGACCATCCCTGACAGGTGTCTGACCAACCTGTTCTTAAAAACCTCCAAAGGCATGGCTTCCACAACCACCCTTAGAAACCTAATTCCAGGGTTTAACTACCCTTATATGATACATCTACACAGCAACTAGACACCCAGGACTGGACCATGCTAGCCAACTCAGGCTCATGGAGCTTAGGATGCGGACCTATTTAACTGCTATGTGGACTGTCAGGCTCAGGCTGGACCCTGTGGTCTGGGAGGATCCCAGAGCTCTCAAGTGTAGTTCTCAGCACTTGACTTTACTGAATTTCATCTTGCTGATTTTAGGCCAATTCTCTAATTTGTCAAGGTTACTTTGAATTCTAATCCTTTCCTTCAAAGTGCTTGCAACCCCTCCCAGCCTTGTGTCACCTACAAATTCTATAAGCACACACTCCACGACATTATCACGGTCATTAGTGAAAATATTGAATAGGACCGGATGCAGGACTATCCCTGCGGGACACCACTAGATACATCCTCCCCAATTTGACTGAGAACCATTGAGAACTATATTTTGAATATGGTTTATTCACCAGCCTGTGCACCTACCCTCATCTAAATCACATTTCCCTAGTCTGCTTATGAGACCATCATGTGGGACTGTATCAAAAGCCTTACTAAAATCAAGATCTTGTCTACTGCTTCCTGCTTATCAGCTACACCAGTAACCCTGTCAAACAAGGAAATTACATTGGTTTGGCATGATTTGTTCTTGACAAATCCATTTATTGAAGGATTCCTTTTAGTTTTCAAGTCATTAAAGAGCTCCTGATGGAGCCATACTGGCCTCTCATTATTATTCCTATCTTTCCTTCACATCAGTATAGTTGGCATTATGCATTTAATATTCTCTCTATGAGAAGCTGCCAGCTATTCTGAACATAGTTTAAGACCTATTTACAAGGAACCCACATGTGGCAAGGAAAATAAAAAAATGTATAATCGTAATTATATGCTGAGAACAATAAAGAAAAAATATTTTGCAGTATGTGGTACATTTTTCTTACTCTCCCCTCATCCCTTCTTTCCTTCACAATTCTAAGACTTCTACATTTTCAGTTTATAAACACTATATTTTTAAAAGTACAAGGATACCATAATAAACTCAAATACCTCAGCCTATTAGTGCTATTACGATACTACGCAGATTCAGACACACCATAAATAAGAATGTCATACCATAGACAAAAATAAAAATATGTAGAATTTTAAATTATATTTCTTGTGTAAGATTTCTCTATTAATTGAATCTATTGTTTGGCACTACCAGAACACAAAGAAAGGGCTGAAACAACCTTTTTACAATTATTGCTTGATTATAAGAACGCTTTCTAATTTGCATTACTAGTTAAAACTAATCATTCAGAGAAAGAGAATAAGACAAAATAATAGCTATTCCATTTGGACTAATGTACATTCATATTCTGTTTTACCTTTAACCCCCTAGACCAATGTCACGAACAGTATTATCGGAATTCTTCCATCAAACATACATCTCAATGTTCATTTTTTCCATTTTAATCTAAGAAGGTGTGACAGAATGTACTCGTGTCCACACCCTACACACCATTGTAATAATCTTTGTAGAATGTACGCCTTGTGAAGTATCATTTGAAAACTCAATTTGGTGGTCACTATTATCATAAAATGTTTGTGGCAACACTGCATGTGAAGTTATAAGATTCCACCGTGTGGTGTTATTAACATGTTCCAAACTAAGGTTGGCAAACAGGTCTGTCTCAAACAAAGGAACGTGTGCTCTACTTAATTTTCATTTACGCAGTAAACAGAGCCATCAAGCAGGAAGTGAAACAAAGGAAACTGAAAAGCTTCCCCATAGTCTTTTGTCTCCTGTTACCCAGCGAAAAATGGTTTTCAAAAGGGGAACAGCAACTCCAAAAAGGAGGGACAAACACCCCCAGGCACCCCTCTTTCTCTCCCTGCCCATCACATTCACAGCACCAGAAGTGACAAAAGAAGCATTTGTTGGACACTGGGAGATGGGATGCTGACCTAAGAAGTTTTGTCAGTGAGACTGCTGAAGGCATGTGGTGAGAAAACTTGGCTTTGAATTTAACATAGTTTGTTAAGTTAGGCACTAGTTGCATTTTATCTTATTTTTCTTGTAAACATTTCTGACTTTTATGCTTCATTACTTGTACTCACTTAAAATCTCTATCTTTGTACTTAATAAACTTGTGGGGTTGTTTTTTTTTTAATCTAATCCAATGTGTTTAAAATGAAGTGTCTGGGAAATTCTATTTGGGGTGGCAGGTTTTGTGCATATTATTTCTATTAAAGAAATAATGGACTTTATATAAATATGTATGGTCCAGGAGAAGACTGGGCAGTACAGGGCATACATTTCTGGGGGGAAATCTAAGACTAGGAGTGTGTTGGGGAAACCCTGCAGTATAACCCAGGCTGATAAGAGCCAAGGTGTGGCAGACTGGCTGCAGTAGACAGACAGACATAGCTGGGAGTGACTTACATGCTGGAGGCTGATTGTGAGCAGTCTCTAAGCTGGAGGCTACAGCAGCAAACCATTGTAAAGGGCACCCCAGGTTAGAGGGTAACACAGCTACTCATTAGTCTGGAATGTGCCCCAGGTATGTCACAAAGGGATAGGTTGGTTTGTTTTTCTAAAAAGACTCCAAATGACAGTTGCCAGCGAGACAATACTTTCCAGCTAATCAAAGCAAGATTTAAAGAATATGTTGGAACGGATCCCGAATGTATCCACTAAAAGAATAGCTATGAAACTAACAGCACGAGTAAATCCTCCTCCTAGTCATTCCCCTGCATACAACTTCCAGCATTTACCCTCTTGAAAATTTGTGTGCTCATTTAAACTCCTATCTAGGTGGTGTTGGGAATGAAAAATGTAGTCCTTTATATGTTCTGAAAGCACAACACTGTTCTAACCAAAAAATTTATTTTTTCTATTTAATTTAGCAAAAGACCAAAGTAATCCTTTCACTTTATCATAGGCAGGATAACGTCATTCTTCTGTATCTCTTCCTCCAACACTATTTTAATTTGACCTTTTCTTTTTCTTTCTTCTGTCTCTACCATGCCTCTTTCCTTTGCTCTTCCCTCCCACAATGCTTGTAGAGTAAGGCTAAATCTCGGCCTTGCCTTGAGCCCTGAAGAAGAATGTGTTGTTGTTGCATCCAGGAGCAGATCATGGACAGATTATGACTCAGAGTTCATGTTTGGAGTTCGCAACACTTCTAGCATCCAACACCAGAAGTGCTATCAGTGATAGACCTCTCCTCAGAAAGATATCATGGTAGCACTTCTTACGTCTAACAAACAGAAGTAGTGTTACTCATTGACAAAAATGCAACTTAGGTGAAAATATACACAGAAGTGCTGGAAAACCAACTCTTCCAAACCAACACTGTACACAATTGTACAGAACAGTGAAAAATATGGAATACAGCTTGAAACATTTCACCATGCCTTAGTTACAAAAGTATTTTAGATTTTTTTTTTAAATAAAATGGGAATTTGAGATTTCTAACAGTGATTGATATATTGCCTCTAAAATTTGACAGAAACCATGACTGCTCCCTTCTACTGAAAGCTTTTGCAGTCCATTTATCTGCCGCTGGAGATCAGAATGAGAGTGTCTCATATACTTTAAGAACATAATGAAAACACTCTTTGCACTGACCTTCTTCGATAATGGAAGCTCTAAAGCAGTGTTTCCCAGACTTGGGACACTGTTTGTTCAGGGAAAGCCCCTGGCAGGCCGGCCAGTTTGTTTACTTGCCGTGTCAGCAGGTTCAGCCGATCGCAGCTCCCACTGGCCGTGGTTCGCTGCTCCAGGCCAATGGGGGCTGCAGGAAGCGGTGGCCGGGATGTCCCTCGGCCCACGCTGCTTCCTGCAGCCCTCATTGGCCTGCTGCAGCGAACCATGGCCAGTGGGAGCCGCGATCTGCCAAACTTGCGGACGTGGCAGGTAAACAAACCAGCCCGACACGCCAGGGTCTTTACCTGTACAAGTGGCGTCCCAAGTTTGGGAAACACTGCTCTAAAGCATCAAGAACACTTCCATGCCTCAAAATTAGCTCTCCCTGAAAATCATCCATAGAAATCCAGTTTAATCAAAAAATGGAGCCAAGACAATAACTCCTAGTCAGACAATATTGATGTCTCTTAATTCAAGCACTTGGTGCCTAGGTACTACTATTATGCGTGCACCAAATATCCATACACAGTACTTCCCAATAACGGAAGTATTTTTTCATTACCATTTGCTTTCTATGAACTCCAAGAAATAGTTTACAGTAAAACAGAATCTCTCACCTAGTGAAGCATAGGATCCAGGAGGTAGACCAGCAGCAGACAAGCGCCCAGCTCCTGTTGGCTGTCCAGCAGCATGGCGTGCCTTTGCACCTGCAGCAGCATTAACATCAATGTCACTGCGGGACCTCTGCAGTGTTCCTGGACTTGGAGCAGTCTTGCTGCTACTTCCTGAAACTAAAAAGGGTAAAGATGGTAAAATTAAATCTAAATTAAGCCCACTTATTATCAAAAGTTTGGTTAAGATTTTCCATCTCTATCCAGTATATGGTCTTATAAACCATACGGTTAACTTGATTCAATACATTCAATACAATCCTAAATAATATAAAAAGTAACTATATTAAGAGAAGGCTAAGGTTGCAAAATCAAGCCCACAAAAGGTACTAAAATGACAGAATTGTGGTTGCCTGTGCACCCTTAATTCGGCCCCTCTGTGTGCCTGTATTACGATATAATCTTTAATTACAGAATCACATACTATTTTTTCCAGTAGGATCCCTGCCTTATTCAGTGCATAGAATAGACAGTGCTCACGGAAGGGGGATCATTCATTTATTTTATCTTCCTCATTCAATGCACTGTCACAGGCCTTATTTAATACACACCATTCCATCTTCCTGCCCTGTGCACGAAGTACAAAAGCACTAATTTCCACATAAGCAGTTCTGTGGTCCATTCATCATCGTATCCAAGTGCTTCATAAACATTAATTTATCTTCACATTATCTGTGAGATTAGGTGATATTATCATCTCCAGTTTCCAACTGAAGAACTGAGGCAAAGAGATAAGGACAAATTTGTCCACTGATTTAAAATGCGCAACTTGATGCAACTAGGACCAGATTTTTAAGAGTACTTAGCATTTTTCTAGCACTTTATATATTCACAGCACAGCTCTAGTTCACTTCAGTTATGGCTGTGAGTGTTCAGCATTTCTGCAAATCAGACCACTGGGTCTCAAGTTTGGCATCCAGAAAATGAGAGACATAATGGCCACCGGTAAAAAAGTGTGGTTTAAGTGACTTAGACAGCATCAAATAGGATCTCTGTGACAGAAACAGGGATAGAATTTGATTTTCTAGGGCACAATTCAACTACCTTGCCTATGAGACTATCCTTTCTCTTCCTGTAGTCTCCTGCCTCACTCAAAACACTCTTCCAATTTCTGCATTAGATTAAGCAAAAGTCCTACAGACAACAACAGTCTCATTCACTACACAACCCTGACTCATTCCCTGATCAGGTCCATCTTGCTCACTGAATGACGCAGTGGTCCTGCATAAAAGAATAGTATGAGATTCTTATCAATGCATACACACAAGATGGTAAATTAAGGTAGCAGAGGTAACTTAAATTCTTGCATTTAACCACCCTTTGAACTTTACAGTTTCAACCTAATATGGGGGGGTTGGTTTTTTTTTAAATCTATTTATTTATTTAGAAAGTTTAACAGGTTTACAAATCACAGTCATGTAAATATCAGAAACAAATGGATAATTACAACAGTGAGTTTATTTTTTTTGTTTAGAGAAAAATTACGCAGCAATATAATCCTCAAATCTCACTAACAGAATGTTACCTTATTACAGAGTGAGCCTCCTTATACAATCCAGGATGTGATATTTCTGGTAACTTTATTAAACTGAGCGAAACTACCAATTGCTCATATTTATCAAATCAGGCATGTCTATCAAACATTAATATTAAGACAATTGGCAGGTGTGCATTTTTTTGGCAGGCAAACATACTTTAAGCATTGAATATGGTAGCCACATATCTAAGGGTCTATTTTTGCTGGGTACATAGATAATTGATGTGTTCATTTTTCTATTACGGAAAAAATAGAGTCTTACGAAAAATGATAGCAGTCTAAACTATAGGTGGAACTGGCATCAATGCATATAATAATGCAATTCTGTATTCGAATAAACAGAAAAATACAAAAAAAATCTTAAATTACAGCTAAGTCTAATTTAAAATAGGAACATAACTTTCTAGATGGTCAATTTATAAGACACAAGTCTATTTGTATGAATTGTATAGCAATGAGAGCATACCTCTGCCAGCTATACTTGCTGGGCTGGCTGTGGACCATTTAGAAGATAAAGGACGACTGAAAGAAAAGCAAATAATAACTATATTAGTAAGAAATGAAAATTACGAAAACACTTTTCAGTCCTTCATCTTTTTACCTCCATTTTCTGTTTCTACTTTCTGGAGTGTTTTCGTGTAACACACATACTATATAGAACGACGCATAAAGCATGCTCATCCTAATACATCATCTGCTTTTGCACATTACAAAATTAATTCCTTGCTATAGTATTATTTAATACTTTGGTGACTGCAGACATAATATAAACCCTTTAATATAAACTGCAGGCATACAGAACTATCAAGATCCATCCAGAAGCTTGAGGAAAATATGTTGGGTGCTGAAGGTGGCTCGATTCGGTTTCTCTTGCTTTGCTTTCCACACCTCCTCACACATAAACCCCACTTTTAAAAAAAAAAAAAAATCTCTTCTGAACCTACTCCCTGCTCCAACTCTTGTTCTACATTTTCTTCCAATCCTGCCTTGGTGAGTAGTTCTGCACAAACAAAATTTTCTGGTGCACTCCTCTCCCTCAATCACTAATTGTCAACTCTCTCCTCTGCCTGAGGCACACAGGCACAGAGTAAGGAGCCAAAAACCAGTTCTCTTGTTCTCAAGAGCAAGGAACACTCCCTTTATTAGTGCTCAGCCTCCAGTTCTGGCTATATGCTTCACAAGTGAGAAAAGGAGAGACTAAAAGACAAAAGGAGACTAGTAGAACACTAACAAAATGAGGAGACATCTGATGGCAGGATATTTGTTCATTGATTCATCTATAACCATTTCTATGTTAGGACACAGCTTGGCGGAGAAAAACACAAACAATAATCTGATGAGGTTCAACAAGGATAAGTGCAGGGTCCTGCACTTAGGACGGAAGAATCCAATGCACCGCTACAGACTAGGGAACGAATGGCTAGGCAGCAGTTCTGCAGAAAAGGACCTAGGGGTGACAGTGGACGAGAAGCTGGATATGAGTCAACAGCGTGACCTTGTTGCCAAGAAGGCCAATGGCATTTTGGGATGTATAAGTAGGGGCATTGCCAGCAGATCGAGGGACGTGATCGTTCCCCTCTATTCGACATTGGTGAGGCCTCATCTGGAGTACTGTGTCCAGTTTTGGGCCTCACACTACAAGAAGGATGTGGAAAAATTGGAGAGAGTCCAGCGAAGGGCAACAAAAATGATTAGGGGTCTGGAACACATGACTTATGAGGAGAGGCTGAGGGAACTGGGATTGTTTAGTCTGCAGAAGAGAAGAATGAGGGGGGATTTGATAGCTGCTTTCAACTACCTGAGAGGTGGTTCCAAAGAGGATGGTTCTAGACTATTCTCAGTGGTAGAAGATGACAGAACGAGGAGTAATGGTCTCAAGTTGCAGTGGGGGAGGTTTAGGTTGGATATTAGGAAAAACTTTTTCAGTAGGAGGGTGGTGAAACACTGGAATGCGTTACCTAGGGAGGTGGTAGAATCTCCATCCTTAGAAGTTTTTAAGGTCAGGCTTGACAAAGCCCTGGCTGGGATGATTTAATTGGGGATTGGTCCTGCTTTGAGCAGGGGTTTGGACTAGATGACCTCCTGAGGTCCCTTCCAACCCTGATATTCTATGATTCTATGAATATTCTATTACTCAAGACAAACATATACAGCTCCTAAGCTTTAAGCTGGCTGGCAGTATGGTAGGGCTTGTACTGTGCTGGTACATGACAGTATGGTGTACTGACACCTGTGTCAAGTTGCTATATTGCTTTTATAAGAAAATCTTTAACTGTTTTGGTTGCAAAGAAAACCTCAAATATGCAAGTACTTAAGTGATGCAGAGATTTCTATGCAAGTGCGCAGAGCCTGGAATAACAGCTCTGAAAGGTTGTGAATTGACCCATACATTTGATTCAGGAGATAATTCAGATGTCCAGTGATAATTTAAATGTCAGAATTAACTATTTCATTCCTCATGTGAGAAAGGAAATGGAGATCGCAGATCTGCACAATTTACTGGAAGTGACATCTCATTTTTGTGACTAGCTAGGTGGTGTTTGGAAGATACTGCCATTTATTTTAGCCAACTAAACTTAAGGAGCCAAGCAGAGCATATGGGCATATTCAGCCCCAGTGAGGGGGAGCCAAGCTCAGGAAGCCCAGTGGAGTTTAGTCAGGAGGCTCAATTTTATTTTGAACACTTGCACAATCTAATTTAATGTCTTTTTTTTTTTTAAATGACTCACATGGGTGAAGCTTATTTTGTGAGCAGAACTCAGAAGAGTACTCTCTGCAACTCCCCAAACAATTCTATCCCTAACTGCCACGATCATAAAAGTTAAAACAGCATAATCAGGAAGGTAAACTAGGTAAGTGCTGGTCTCGGAGTAGCTTGATTAGTATGTTGCAGATCTTCCCTTTCTGAAGTGATCTAATTAATTTAATTCAAATCAGTTTCCTTGTAAGATTGAAGGAATCCATTTACCAAGCTTTGTAAAGCTTCTATAATAAGAGACATGATAACTGAAAAAAAGAAAATATTTAGTTCTCAACTCCTTTGGCTACTGGATGAACTACACAGGACTTTTTTTCCATGGCAAAAAATTGTAACATTAATACTAGAGGCTAAATGGGGCGGGCGGGGGGAAATGTGACATTTAAAACTAAAAATCCTTCTAACTTTTAAAATTCTCCTTTTGTAGGTAATCAAAATTTCACATAAAAAATTTACTTTACAATCTTGGGAATCTATTTTAGTAAGGATGCTGGCAGAAGTAATATCACTTATTCACAGAACAATAGTGCCCACAGTATACTGTACAATTAATCTTGGGCCCAAAGGATCTGTAAGATTTATATTTATTTAAGATTCTTGTAAGTTAATAATGTTGAAAACCACAGAGAATCACATATACTGGTAAAAGGTGACATACTGATTTGGCAGACTCCCAAGCTCAGTGTAGGGAAGAGGGAAGTGAACAATCACAATAAAAGCCAGAGTAGTAACTTCAGGGTAAAAAGGTAAAAAAATCACTCATTTGTTTTTATTTCAACTGCTTTTAATATTCGTATTTCCTCCTCCAGCTCCCAACATTCCTACACAATTTACCTTAAATAGTTTGGGAGTTACATGGCTTCCAAAACACAGATATAAAGCTACTACCCAGCAACGGTAAGTCCTTTGATAAGATTCTATCTTATCCATAATTCAATATTCAGTCCACATGCAACCCTTCAAGTTTCATGAACTAATTACTAATGAAGTTCCTAGTAGTGATTATGCATTAGCTTAAGCAAAGGGTAAGCAAACCATCTGTGAATGTACATATTCATTGTTGAAGATACAGTGTTGCCAACACCATTTCCTATAAATTTCTATTTAAAAATGTTTAGATAATTACAAATGACATATTGCAGCTAAAATTTGGCATGGATAAAGGGAAGGAACTCAATTTTTAAGGCTACCAGTCAAAAGTATTGCTGCCAAAAAATTAATGTTTCAGTGTTTGGGTGGGCATGTTTTCTACTCCCCTTTGGCCCACAAACAAAATCAGTGAAAGCAAGTTAACTCATTTAGGAAATCACTTATCTAGACTAAGGTCTTGACAGTTTCGGTTTCCCAAAATTTGGCACCATTAGCAGATTGGTTCTGAGAACTGAAATGGTATATTTGTTTTCCATACAGATTTCTTTTGTAGCCTATAGAAGATGTGATCTAAGAACAGAACCTCGTATGTTCGGGATGTCTTCCATAATTTGAAGGATAGAACCACCACATACTACTCTTTCCATCACCACATGCAGCTTCTATTTATGAAGCAAGGCCAGTCCTTTTCCCATGAGGCTTCTAAATGAAGAGAAGGTGTACCTATTGAGGATAGCAGTATGTGTCAATTTCAGCTAAGTGCCAATTTCAACTTCATTTTGGCAATTAGAACAATACTGAAAAAGAAAACTGAAGCAGTACTTGAGAAGATAAAATTAACTCATTTTTGTTCATCATGGAACTCTCACTACTCCACTGTTCAGATGAAGTGTAGGCACATTAGAACCAGACAATTTTTATTCTTTCAAACTGGGAATCATTTGACACTTACTTGAGGCTCTCCTGTGAACTTGAAGATGACCTGTCTGACTGAGGGAGAGATGCTACACTGCCAGAATTCTTCAAGTAAGTCTGGAGACTTCTTTGATATGACGGCTCAAGGTTATTGTACAGGGCCTCTGCTTCACCAGGAAAGTGACTTCTAAGACCCAGGTAAGTCCTACAAAATAAAAGAATAGCCAGGTAGAATTGTTACAGGGTTTGTTTTTTGTTTGTTAATTTTTTTTTTAAACTACTAAGAAAAAATGAAAATCCAGCTGTGACACAGGCTAGAAAGGGTTACACAACTAGCAGGCTAACTGACCCAAATTCAACCTTTAGAAACACATTAAAAAAGTATGTAAATGGTAATTAGGGCCATTTCATGTTATATAGACTAGAGCTTTGAAATGGAAACCTGTATTGTTAGAGAATTAGAGGTAATACTAATTGAATGTGTTTACTTATATCTTGCTAATGTTAACCATGTAAACAGACAGTTTCTATTGATTCAGAAATCAAAAGGGAGTATTAACATTTAGATGAAACTTGGATGTGACAACGTCATTGCCTATATTTCACTTTGAAGTTAGTAGTAAACCTTCTATGAACTGCTTAATTAATAATTATCTTATACTAATCAATGTAGCCAACAACCAGTGATGCTTAGGAAAGAGAAGGTTACTTCAAAAGACTGTTGTTCACACAAGGACTGCAGGCTGGCAAAAGGCTGCAAAAAATCTCTATAAAAACTCTTGGGACCTGATCCTTTCATCTCAAATTTGCTTATGCTTCATTGGGGGAGTTTGGACCACAAGACTGAGATCTCCAGTGCAATCTGGATCACCCTGACATTGAACATTGGACTGAACCTATGGACTAATTCTAAAAGAACTCTGTACAACTCTAAAGCTCACCATCTCCACTACGAAATTGACCTAACAACAACATTCATGTCTGTATGTATAATGATCTTTTAAATCAGTAGTCTCTCTTTTCTTTGTTAGTAAATTTTAGTTAATAAGAAATGCGCTACAAGCATGTATTTGGGTAAGATCTGAAATATTCATTAACTTGGTGGGTAATGTGTCCGGTCTTTTGGGAATCGTAGAACTTTTCAGATGATGTACAAGATTTTCAATACACCTCATCATATTTGACTTGGCTGTCTGGTTGGGAGCCCAAAGACTGGGTTGCTTTTAGTGAACTGGTTTTGGCTTCTGGGTAACCAGTAAGGTACTGCAGACGCTGTTCTGTTGTTGGGTTGGTAAATCTAAGTATCAGAATAACCACCAGTCTTGGGGATTCTCTGCCCCATTCTTTGCAGTTTGCCCTAATTGAGCAATCTCAGAGTGGCTCCCCCGGGACCCCAGTCACACCAGCACTGAAATATGTGCTGAATGCTTTCCCACTAGCCAGGTTAAGGAGGCATCTAGCACGAAAGTCTGAACTAATCTTTCCAAAATAACTTCTGTCCTCCCATCACATTCTCTGTGAAACTCTTTTGATATTTCCTGCTCACTGAAGATACCCCAGAATACACCATCAAATATTAGCAGTCAATAGTATCTGTGATGTCACAGAATGATCCAGTTTAAGAAACTTTCAGTGAACCAGCAGAATATAAAGGGCTTTTCTCAAAAGGGAATGTTTTTTTAAATGTTAGTTAAGATTTATGGTGATTTAATTTTGCTTCAGAGTTTGCCTTTGAAGTAAATTATTATTTTGGAAAACAGAAGGTGCCTGAGAAATAACATTGAGAAATACTAGATATTGATTCTGCATTTTAAACAGATGTACTTTTCATGTAATTCAGAATTCATTGCACATTACCCAAATGTAAAAGACTGGCCTCGTGGCATTGCAGCAGTGGTCTGCCTTAACGGTCTACAGCCAAACTAAAGCAGCCATCAGAAGTGAATTTAGCCATCCCCAGTTCCATTTATCACAATCAGGTGAGGATTTCAAATCCTAACTGGGACCATTTGAATGCTAACAATAAGTACTGGAAGTTTTATTTTCACTACTAGGCAAGGTGGTACAGTGGAGAGGCTACAGGACTGCACTCAGGACACCTGGGTTCTATTCCTGGCTCTGCCACTGACCTGCTGGGTGACCTTGGGCAAGTCACTTCACCTCTCTGTGCCTCTATCAGGCAGATGGGGCTCATCCCCCAGCACAGGCAGTTCACCTAGGAGAAGGAAAACTCTGATTTCAAACCAAATGTTCTGTCAGGCCTGGCCAGCTAGTTTGTGAAAATTGTGCCAATCACACATGTTCCATGGGTCTGTACCACCACCGGCTGACAGGCAAAGTAGGAGTAATTTTGTCTTCCCTGCTCAGTGTTCTTTAAATGAAAGCAAAGAAATTAAATGTCACAAAGCTATGTTGATGCACATTATGTTCACAGATTTAATCTACCAAAAGAAAATAAACTTATGGTTCTTTAAGAAACTCTCACATTGCACACATCGTACATTTTTCAGTTTATATTTAACAGTAACTAGAAATTAAAAGTGTGTGCTATGTGAGGTAGTGCTGCAATAAGGATTTTAACTTTTTCACTTACTAAACTTTGAGTATTTAAATCTGTAAATTTAGTATCTGATGAAGGGTATTTTTGTGCATTTGGTTTTAATGGATTTGAAACAGATTATGAAAAGAGTAGGGGTTGAACACTAGCCTTATCCATTAATTTTCAGTTTTACTTCTTATACTTGTGTTTTATTCTTGTCTAACTGTATGACTCCATATGTGACAAGCAGTGAACCACCTATAGAAAAAAGCATCTTTTATAACAGAAAATAAAAAGCATTCTTGTCACAAAGAAGGGCAGATTCCAAGTTAAAACCTTGCATGAAAAAAGGTACCAATGTTAAATGGTCATTTTCATGCTACTTATATGCTTCCTTATTATATTTCAAAGGACTGTTCATTACCTTTATTGACAAAATATAGATGATAGGTATAATTTATTTTATTTTCTTGTCCCTGCAGAAAACAGGCATAGGAGGATGAGCAGAATTATTTTCTGTTTTAATAAAAGAACTGTTAGTTGTTCAATGATTTTTTTGTACTAATGGATGTAAGGGACCGATTAGGCAGAAATACTGATCCACAATACTCCTATTTTACTGAAGTCATCAGATTTTCGAAAACAAAAACCAGTAACTGTTCTAAGCTTTACTAAATTAGGTAGGGAGCTTTGCATGGAAACAAATGTTCATTTTGGTATTATATTAAATGATCAATTTCAACCAGATTATTCAGAGATTAACAGTTAAATACCTTAAGAATACTACAATACATAGACTTCCGTCCCCTTGGTATAAAATGTCGAATCTTTCAACCAAGGTTACAAGTTCACTCAAAATTCTTACTTTCTTGCCTCCACTCTTGCCTCAGCATCAGCATCATGAATGCCCTTCTTGATGGTTTCAACCAAGACAGTTGCATGCCTAGAAGACAAACATATCTCATACTAGTTTTTACTATTACAAATTTAATTATATCAAAGTAATTACATACTTGTTAATTCATTTTCTCTAAGTCATACAGAGTACATATACATTGCAATTAAAAACCCACAGCACCAAATTTCGGAGCTGGGTCAAATAACTTAGGCTGAAGGGGCTCAAGCTGTAGGGCTAAAATTGCAGTATAGACATTTAGGCTCAGGCTAGAGTCTGAGCACTGAGACCTGTCCCCCTCGCGGGGACTCAGAGCCCAGGCTCCAGCCTAAGCCCAAACATCTACACTGCAATTTTTAGCCCCACAGCATGAGTCAACTGACCTGGACCTGCTGCGGCTGTGCCAAAGGTCTTTTATTATACTGTAGACCAACCCACAGTGATCCTGATATTGGGCCTGGACCTTCCTTCTAGCAGATGCAAGTCACGAAAGGCATCAGAGCCATAATGACATAACAATCCCTTTTTAAGATGCACAGGTAGGCTGTCAGGCCCCAGCTATTCCTGCTTCGGAAGATGGAATCTGCTGACTAGGGCTCATTGTTAAAGACAGGTATGCTTGAAAGTACCTTTCAATTTTAAGGAGATGCATGTATAGTAAAGAAGTCAATATATTGAACAGTGATAGAAAATAGGCTAATAAACCCTTCTCTTATCTTGAATAAGTACAAAGATAAAGTGTCTGTCCATTGTATTCCCTAAAAATTAGTTTTTGAATAATCAGTCTTTTGAATCAATCAATCAATTACTGCAGAATAAAAATACCATACTACTGGATTGAAAATGATTATTTACTCAAAAATACTGTACTACTAGTTGAAAGCAAAGAATTCTCATTACTTATAAGTTATCACCACAGTATTAGGAAAGGATGATCTTGCATTTAAGTTATTGGACAAGGATTTAGGAGGTTAGGTTCAGTTCCCAGCTCTGCTACAGACTTCCTATGTGACCTTAGGCAAATCATTTAATCGCTCTGTACCTCAGCTCCCCATCTGTGGCAAATACTACTTTTCCTACCTCACCAGAGTGTTAATGAGGTTAAATACATTTAAGTCTGTAGATGCTCAGATACTACTGTGATTATGGTGATTAAGTACCTAGCTTAATATGTTTTATTTACATCCTTTTCTGACTGGATTTAAAATCACTGAATATTGTCAGTCAGTATGATACCTATCAAATACTGTCACAGCAAAATAGTGATTTTGTCTTTTCTTAGGGAACTGAGATATATTTTTACCTCTCTGATTCAACATGCTAGCAATACATAGTCTATTGTGTATCACTGAGTAAAGTGTAAAATATTTTCCAGCTCATTTTACTGTAGACTAATCTAGGCCACTGGTGCGTAACATACTTTTCCTTAGAAAAAATATTCAGTCACAGTATTTCCAACATCATGATCCTATTTTGCGCTCTATACAAAAAAGTTGTGTAACTGTTTAGTTTATTGGGAGAGAAGATAGAACAATCTTGCATCTATGCAGCCAAACACACAGATTGTACAACAATACCAATCTGGAAAGCACTTCTGGTAATAACAAGACTGAATTTTGTATTATTTTCTTTTCTTTCTAAGGTTAGGATTAAAATTCCAGAGACACTGTATCATCAGAACTTAATTTGTAACCATTATTTATTGAAGGAATAGTAATAATGTTTTAAAGAGATTACAGGTCCTTCTTGCATCCCCCCCCCCAAAAAAAAAACATAGCTAACATCTCAACAACCAAATTACAATTAAAATCACTAGAACATTGATTAATACAAACACTAATGGACGTCCTGAGTTTTCATAATCCGTGTAGGAAAGGCTACAAAAAAACATGGGCTGAGGGCAACAGAGGCCCCGACCACAAAAAAGGAAGAGGGAACACCCCCCACCCGCCAAGCACATGTTTGGACTATAAAATAAATGAAAAGCTAACTAACAAAAAGAAATACTTCATAAAATAATAAACAAGCTGTGTAGCTATATAGCAGATACCACAACACTGTCTCAAGCTGCAAGCAGTTGAGGAGGACCATCACTCCCTATATATACTTGTAATGGAGCATACAGATGAGTAGGTCAAAGGCACGGTCATGAGGGCATGCTGACAAAAAATTTGATGTAAAGTGCATGGGTGTGCACACATATGACATACAACACCTCTAGGGACAATAACTTGAAGAAAAATAGGTTCTCTTCAAAATACAGTTGTTTTACTGGAGCATAAATTGATGTTTTCATCACATTAATGCTAAGAGAAACAATAGCCGGGACATAGGTGAGAGGTTTTTCACAGGAGTGGGTGGGTGAGATTCTGTGGCCTGCGTTGTGCAGGAGGTTGGACTAGAAGATCATAATGGTCCCTTCTGACCTTAGTATCTATGAATATAAAATTTAAACAAACCTTTTAATTTCAGGTAAGTATTTGTATACCAGTTCTAAATCCCAAGGTAAGTTTAAACAGCAGCAATAAAACACTGATAGGACAACTCATAAGAGCAAATAGACTTTTACTCTGTATAACTATACTATTTCACAAATTAGTTAAGTGGTCTAGTTGTAGGATTCAAATGAAGGATTTTTCTTTTGAAATTCATTGAAAACTTTTCTAGATGACAAAAAGGAACACTCTGCTCCTACCTTTCCAGTGAATGAGTTTGCCACTCCTGCAGTAACAGGTCTAAAAATTCGAAGGAGCGTCTAAAACAAAATAGAAAAAAAAATTTTTTTAAACCTGCAGTTCTCTACTTTGCTGAAATAATAGGTGATAGCTTTGTTCTTTTTCCTCCTGGAAAATAATAACTGCATATAATAAAATATCTCACACTTAGCATACTAGGAAATTGTTTGGCTTCTTATGTTGTAATGGTAGAAAATTTTATTACTTTGCACATTGTTTATATTTTACCACTTATATGCAATCACATTACATTTTAAAAACCAGAAATGGTTCATATGACCACTTGACGTTCAACAGGCGTTACTACAAATACATCTGCTTTAACATGTTTAGCACAAAAGGCCCACCAGCTAAGTCAAATGGCAATTCCCCAGTGAGAAAAATCAACCACACCAAACCTGTTGAGGAGAAGGAGGTTGGTGGGTTTTTGACAAGACAGCAAGTCCTGTTCCTTGCTTGGTAGGATCATCTTTTGTAACAGTCTGTAGCTAACTGGTGTCTTATAAATTTAAAAGTCCAATCACCAACGCACTGAAAGATGCAAGGAACTTTCCATCTTTTTGTCCCCCTGCATAAACTTCTGACTGCTTCAAGTGGAGGAGGGTCTCTGCTACTCTATCCCTCCCCTGCTCCACAGAAGGGCAGGTCTCACTACTCCATTGAAGCCCTTCAGGGAGCTATAAGAGTGGGAGGCAAAAATCTATAATGCTTCTAAGCTGCCCCTTCCCCCATGAATAACCTCTGTGTCTGCCTCTGCTGCTGTTCACAGATTTAGAAAGTAGTGGCATTAGCACAAAAGTGACATAAATTTGACACATTCACGGTTGCTCAGTGGGTTCTGAACCGCAGCAGCAAAACTGACCAGAGTAATGTTAATTTCAGTCTACTGCTGCTTAGGAAATCTATGGCAGCAAAAGCACTGGAGCTCTGCAGTTTTGGAAAAAACTTTATTTATTTACATTTAGGTTCCATTTGGAAGGTTACTTTTGCGTAAAATAAGCTTGAAACTTAAAAAAAAAAATGAAAGCTTCAATTCTGCAGAAATTGAAAGTTGAGGCCCCCTCACATATTTGCTAGGAAAAGTTTTTCACTCATTATCAGCATGTGGACAAGTGGCTTACTTTGTTGAATCTCAATTATCTGTAGTGCGTGGTAGCATATTAGATAACAGATTTTCACATTATATCTACAGTGACTGCAATAAAAATATACTATTTTGAAGATAATTTTGCTAGTAGTCTATTATAAAATTAAGGAATACAAACTAACAGTTTTAATAATTTGTTATTTATAAAATACTTACCTCCTGACAGCAACTGATTTTGAAGTACAGTTGCTTGTTATTAAAGGTATGAGTCTGGGCACATGGGTATGCTGAAAAAAATCCATAAATGTTATAACACAACATAGCCAATGCCAAAAACATTCCTGAAATCAGAGTGCTAAATTTCAAATGAACATAGTAAATAATTTTTCAGCAACAGATAAAATAATGATAATAAAATATAGGATTTAAAATGTTAATTGTTTAATCCAAATTTAGAATGTGTGTAAAAGTACACTTTCCTAACTAGGTCATGAACATATGTAAAATTAAGATATAAAAAAAATCTAAGGAAAAACATTTTTGACCATAACCCAATTTTCTCATTTATGTAACATTTAGCCACCAAAAGAAACCTTTAAAGGCTCAAATGTACCATATCTGTTTCTCCACAGAAAATCTAAATTGATGTTGCTTCCATACAATTTCAGATATTATTCTAATCAACACCTTTAATGAAACAGCAACAGATACGACAGTGAGGTATACAAGTAAAACATTAAAGCAGAAAAGTAAATGAAGGTACTTTGGAACGTTTTATGGGTATCATTTTGCTAGAATCAAGAGAGGTCATTTTGTTAAAAGATTGAATTTACCTCATTGCCAAATATATAACTGAAGTAATAACTACATGTAATATATCTAGAGCCCTACCAAATTCATGGCTGTGAAAAACATGTCAAGGACCATGAAATCAGACCCTCCCCTGTGAAATCTAGCTATTGGAGGGGGTGGGGGAATGGCAGGGCTAGGGGTGCCCCAGCCGGGAGCTCCTACCATTCACCAGGCTCCAGCTGCTAGTCCACCAAGCCAGGGAGGGCACGGGACTTCCTCTTCGCCTGCATGGCCGCTCTCGGGGGGAGATCAGACACACCTTCCGGTATCTTACCCAGCTGTAGGAAGCTCTGTGGCTGCTGCCAGCAGCACAGGGCAGATCAGACCCACCTCCACAAATTTCCCCCAGCTGCAGAAAGCTAGGTGGCTGCTGCCTTCAGAGCTGGACTCTGAAAGCAGCGCAGTCGTGGAGCTTCCTGCAGCTGGGGGAGGTAACCCAAATGTGGGTCTGATCTCCCCCCTAGAGCAGCTGTGCAGAGCTAGAGGAAGTCCTCTCCAGCCTGGCCAGGTCTAGCATCTAGAGCCCACAGCATGGGCGCTCCCAGCACCACCTCGACGTCCAGGAATCTCCCCCAGCTGCAGGAAGCTGCATGGCTGCTGCCTTCAGAGACCAGTTTTGAAAGAAGGGCAGAAGTGATGGTGGCAATCCGATGATCCCCCTACATCAGCTTTGCGACCCTCCCCACACACACACACACAACCCTCTTTTGGGTCGGGACACCCCAGTTACAACACCATGACATTTCAGATGTAAACAGTGAAAACGTGAAACTGAACAATTTAAAACCCTCTGCCCATGAAACTGATCAGAATGGACCATGAATTTGGTAGGGTTGTAAATACATCCTATGTAAAAGTAAATTAACCTATTAAATGCATATGAAAATATTCAAGGCAGTGCCTAGTAAAGCATGCAGAAGTGTAGCATAAAAAGTAAACTGTTATAAATAATATAAAGACTGCATGGCCTTTTTTAAACTGTATTATCAGCAACCCATTCAGTGCATGGTATTTTTTTCCCATAGCTTGTGAATGTGACACATGACCATGTGAACCTCTCATAACAGCAGGATTCTTCTCAGTTTTCAATGCACTGCCTACTTTCAACATTAAAAATATAGAAAATTACACAGACATAGAAAATTCCAGAACAGCAACTGATTTGTTGTATTTTTCACTTAACATTGACTTTTAAAAATTAATATCAATTCATTAGTACTTTGTACTGTTTTCATCAATGAATAAGGGCATGTGATCAACATATAAGGCATGTGGTAATTAGACCCTACTGGGGAAGGAACATGATGTTTTAAATAGAGGCAACAACCTTGTTTTACAATATTTGGTCTCTAGAGCTATTTACATCATGACACAGGCCTTTCAGAAAAATGCATTACAGAGGAATTAGAAAAATGCACAAAATTATTTAGGTAATCAAATATTTCTGAAATACATGGAACATTGGCCTAGGGCTTCCTTTAAATTGGACTTCAAGATTGCATTAATAAGACAGCTTTAATGTTGTCCACAGATACATTTATTTTTAACAGAATCCCACTTCAACAGCTTAAACACTGGAGCCAGTGCTCAACTGCCTGAGCTAAGTCCCACCTCTCTGGTGGTGGAAAAGATTCCTCACCCTGATGTCCACTCTTGCCATGATCTGCTTCTACTGGTTTTCAAAGGGAAAACAGACTACACTAAGCACTGACAAGGCAGGGAACAGGAAACACAATGAAAGGGCAAACAAGACTGGAGGTGGGAGTAAATCTCCTTAAGCCCATTCAGTGACTGAAGCTGCTGCAGAATAAGTGGGATCTCTCACTAACAGCACAAGACACCAGTACCCCAGCATCTACGCTGGCAGCCAGCTGGTTTTTAGGAGGTGTTCGAAGTGTTAGCTTTGACCTATTAAGTCCTAAATAGCCTGGGACCTGCCCCGACAGATCACCCCCCCCCTCCCCCCCCCCCCCCCCCGGTACCCTACCGCCATGAATAATGTAAGTCAAGGTGCTTGACCCTTCGTGATTACAGAGACAAGCCAGAGGGTAGGGTGTTTTCTGTGAGGGTCCTTTGGCTCATTTCCAGTGTCTGGTACAAAAGAGCTCAAATTTGCTGACCTAAAAGGCACACTGCAAAAGCTATCTGTTTGATAAGGCTTAGGGGCACACTGGGATGGGAATTATTTGACTGTCAAATTTATTACCTGGTATGTTATCATCTGTTATTCTTATGTGGACGTAAGTTTAAGCACGGTCATAAGCTTTTTCCCCCATTAAATTGCTATAAGCAAATCATTGGTTATATTCACTTTTTGTATCTTACCCCCTGACACCTAACTAGCCTGATATATAGTTTGGCTTCTGTGAGCAACCAGAAATAATTTTGGGGTGTACAGACACCCCAACTCATGCCATTGTAACTGGAAAAACTACTCCCTCCTCCTCTCCCAATTGTGCAGTTAGACATCCCAGAATGCTCTGGAAGACCACCACCCATGGTCCTTAGCACAAGTAGTTGTTCCTTGGGTTCTAACAGACAGCTGCCCAGGATGTCCCAGAATACTCCATGGTTAGGAAGAGTACTAGGTGTGGATGCCACAGAAGCACTTGTAGCTAGTTAAGCTGAGTGGATCTCTAACAGTTTACAAAAACAAACAACCCCAGCTCCAGCTGTAGTGTGGATAAGCTCAGTGTAAAATAGTAAGTACTACTTGTAAAAGCTAAAGAGGGTCAGAGCTTTTTATATATAAACTACAGACAGTCCGATTTTTTTAATTTAAATAAAATGGATGTTTTGATTACTAGCGAATCCACAGTTTAATTCACTTTGCCATTCCCTCAATATAATGTTATTTCTTGGTATACACTTAACAGATAGCCCAGCCTCGCAAAACAGTCATGAAAATGCACTTGCCCTTCACAATTTCTCCTCGCCCTCCCTTTACCATGATGGTGGTGATGGATGATGAATAAAGACATTTTGTTCATCTGTCAAAAAAATTACTTGTCCAGGGCAAAACTTACAGTTCAGTCTTTAAAACAATGACTATGTAAATATGGAATATATATTAAACTGGCAACAGATTTTTGCTAGGAGTGACTAGCTGAGTAGAGTTACTTTTTATCAAACAAATCCATAAAATACCATCAGAGGAATACCTACACGAATGACAAATCTGATTGCAGCACAGCCAGAAGTTGCCATAACTTTGGCGCTGTTAGGGACCAGATTAAAAAGAGTAGGCACAATGGCTTCAGCCCCATGGTCAAACTTGTTTCCCAAAACTGTTGAAAGATGACTGTTCAGGAAATGAAATAAAATTAGTTAATAAAAATAATTTTATGGCCTCAAAATAAGAAATGGAAAGTTAATCACACATTTTAAAGACTGATTTTTCCAAACAATGGAATTCATGAACACCACATTGTTTACCTTGCAGACAACTTGAAAGTTTAAACATTAATAAGTAATTTTCTCTCTCAGACTTAGGCTTCCTCACAATTAAGATTACATATAAAATATCACATTTTAAAAACTTGAAGTTTAAATGTGTGCAGTTACTTAGGACTTACAGTGTTATTTTTGTTTCTCACCATACCATGACAGTATAAACTTGGAAAACAAAACATTCATGTGACTATTCTCAAGGACATAAAGCATTCATTGTAAATGCAATATATTAAAATTGAAATCTAAAAGTAATTTAACACAGTATTTATTCTAATGACATTAAGTGACATTTTGAGTTCACATAATAATTTATCCTGCCACAGGCAAACTATAAAATGTGTCATAGTTACCCATGCATGAAATCTGCAGTCCCTCCCCATCTCATTTATTCAAGGGTTGTGGCCATAAGTTCAGAGTAGATGATGATTTCCATACTCATAGCAATTTAACTCTCCACTGCTCAGAGCAAAGGTTTCACCAGTGCAGAGCAAATGCAAGATGCGCTTGTAATCAGAAGCAAGTACATGCTGAGTACCAAAGGGTTAAATAATGTATTTTGTGAAGACGCATTTAAAAGGAAGAGTGTCTGTCTACTCTGTGGTAAAATATGGATTTTTTTTTCTTAATTTGTTGAGAGAAAGCCCCCAGCACCACAGAAAAAAATGTTTATTTCTGTTTGTGCATCTCTGAGAATACCATGAACATTAAATTAGGGCTGTCAAGCAATTAAAAAAATTAATTGTGATTAATCGCACTATTAAACAACAATATTTATTTTAAATATTTTCGGATGTTTACTACATCTTCAAATATATTAATCTCAATTACAACACAAAACAAAGTGTACAGTGCTCACTTTATTTTTGAATACAAATATTTGCACTGTAAAAAAAACAGAATTTTTTCAATTCACCGCATACAAGTACTGTAGTGCAATCTCTTTACCATGAAAGTTAAACTTACAAATGTAGACTTATGTACCAAAAAATAACTGCATTCAAAAATAAAACAATGTAAAACTTTAGAGCCTACAAGTCCACTCAGTCCTACTTCTTGGTCAGCCAATCACAAAGACAAACAAGGTTGGTTACAATTTGCAGGAGATAATGCTGCCTGCTTCTTGTTTACAATGTCACCTGAAAGTGAGAACAGGCATTCGCATGGCAGTGTTGTAGCTGGCGTTGCAAGATATTTACATGCCAGATGCACTAAAGATTCATATGTCCTTTCATGCTTCAACCATCATTCCATAGGACATGTTTCCATGCCGATGATGGGTTCTGCTTGATAATGATCCAAAGCAGTGCGGACTGACGCATGTTCATTTTCATCATCTGAGTCAGATGCCACCAGCAGAAGGTTGATTTTCTTTGTTGGTGGCTGGGTTCTGTAGTTTCCGCATCAGAGTGTTGCTTTTTTAAAGGAGTACTTGTGGCACCTTAGAGACTAACCAATTTATCTGAGCATAAGCTTTCGTGAGCTACAGCTCACTTCATCGGATGCATACTGTGGAAACTGCAGAAGACATTATATACACAGAGACCATGAAACAATACCTCCTCCCACCCTACTCTCCTGCTGGTAATAGCTTACAGTGTGTATGATTGTATGTGTATCATACACATTGTAAGGAGAGTGATCACTTTAGATAAGCTATTACCAGCAGGAGAGTGGGGTGGGAGGAGGTATTGTTTCATGGTCTCTGTGTATATAATGTCTTCTGCAGTTTCCACAGTATGCATCCGATGAAGTGAGCTGTAGCTCACGAAAGCTTATGCTCAAATAAATTGGTTAGTCTCCAAGGTGCCACAAGTACTCTTTTTCTTTTTGCTTTTTAAAGACTTCTAAAAGCATGCTCCACACCTCATCCCGCTCAGATTTTGGAAGGCACTTCAGACTCTTAAACCTTGGGTTGAGTGCTGTAGTTATTTTTAGAAATCTCACATTGGTACCTTCTTCGTGTTTTGTCAAATCTGCTGTGAAAGTGTTCTTAAAATGAATAACGTGCTGGGTCATCATCCGAGACTGCTATACCATGAAATATATGCAGAATGCGGGTAAAACAGAGCAGGAGACATATAATTCTCCTCCCAAGCAGTACAGTCACAAATTTAATTCATGCAGTATTTTTTTAATGAGCATCATCAACAAGGAAGCATGTCCTCTGGAATGGAGGCCGAAGCATGGAAGGGGCATACAAATGTTTAGCATATCTGACATGTAAATACCTTGTGACGCTGGCTATGAAAGTGCCATGCAAACGCCTGTTCTCACTTTCAGGTGACACTGTAAATAAGAAATAGGCAGCAGTATCTCCTGTCAATGTAAACAAACTTGTTTGTTTTAGTGATTGGCAGAACAAGTAGCAGCACTGAATGGACTTGTAGGCTCTAAAGTTTTAGACTATTTTGTTTTTGAGTGCAGTTATATAATAAAAAAAATCTGCATTTGTAAGTTACACTTTCACAATAAAGAGATTGTATTTCAGTACTTGTATGAGGTGAATTGAAAAATACTATTTCTTTGGTTTATCATTTTTACGGTGCATATATTTGTAATTAAAAAAATCATAATATAAAGTGAGCACTGTGCACTTTGTATTTGGTGTTGTAACTGAAATCAATATTGAAAATGTAGAAAAACATCCAAAAATATTTAATACATTTCAATTGGTATTCTATTTAGTGCGATTAATTTTTTAAATTGCGATTAATTTTTTGAGTTAATGGTGTGAGTTAACTGTGATTAACTGACAGCTCTACATTAAATATATTTGACCACTTACATGTATATGATATGATATTGAAGTTCCTCATTTTACTTCTATTTTCAATCAATTGACTAGACTATTAAATGTAAGAGCCTGCTCCTGAAAATGCTACTGGGCACAGTGCTTGTTACCATGAGTAGTCGCACTGAAGTCATGGTAACAAGCACACGGGAGTAAGTGTTTTCAGGCTTGGAACCCAAGTTTATGAGTAAACAGTGATGACTGTAATGTGTAAACACATCCACTTTGGTTATCAAAAGGACTGAAATGCATAACTCAAATGATGGCTCATTTGTTTTGGTATAAGTGATTTTCTTTTCTATGAAAGAATTGCACTTATGATCTAAAGAGAACATAAACTTTGTCCCAACCTAAGTGAATATACACTGAAGGTCACGCAAGACTTCATCTGCTGTTCAAAAAAAATCATTTTGACAAGGCATTATCCAAATATAAAGCACATGAATTATTCTCAATAGAAAATTCAAATGAAACGCTAACATGACTATTAATATGCTTAATTCACAATACATTCATGCACCTTTTCAGAACAGCTTTAGTAAATTACTAAGTGTAAAAATATTTCATTTACTAAAATATTCCCCTGCTCTTCTATATAAACCCTCTCTTTTCAAGCTGATGTCTTATTCAGCCAAGGTATAGCATATCTTCTACATCATGGAATATACCCACAGTTACAATGAAGAGTGCTGCCTTAGATTATATGCATTTTTCTACAGCTTCAGATCCTGACTTCACTCTCCAAACAGGTATTGTACACAGGAACTCAACACAGATATTTAGCTGATGGTGCATTGGCACAGCTGAGACTTTTTTTTTTTTTTTAAATCTTGATGTTATTAGCCATATACCTTATTTAGATCTAGTGCCATTTGAAACTGAGGTCATACAAAACTAAGCAAGTACTTACGCTACAGTAATGCATGCTTCTCTAACCACCTGGGATCTGAGATCCTTAGCTGATAATTTAAAAGCTCCATCCAACAACCGTAGATGCTGGAAAAAGCAGTCATACTGTGCAGCTCCAGCAACAAGCAGCGACCGAACCTTCTTGAGCTACAACAAAATTAAGACAGTTATCCGGACTGCACAGACACAGAGGTTTTAAAATATGTAAAGCCTACAGGCAAGTGTCGCTACCTGCAAGGCACATATACATATGTGTGTGCACATAATTTTGTGCATACACACACTGAGACTCAGAAGAGGTCCTTTGGAAAAATTACCACTTAAACACCGTTAGAAATATATTTCTATATATATTCTGGTTATTTTTTTCAAACTGATATTGTAAGAATACACAAACACCATTTAAAAATATGAGAAACAATTCAATCTTTAAAAGTGTATCTAACATGAAAAATTCTTGAATTAATCTTAATTGTAAATACTTCACCATTTTGTGAAAGCTTTTTTAGAACAATGTTTGGACAATCTATTTGGATAAAAAACATACCGCACTGGCTCGCTGATCCCAGTCATGTTTATCATCTGAGAGAATTTCCCTGATTTTGTTTAATGTTTCTTCAAGCTCTCGACTAGAATAGATCTGTTTAAAAACAAATAAAGTGTAGACTTAATATTTCCATAAAAACAACAAGGAGTCCAGTGGCACCTTAAAGACTAACAGATTTATTTGAGCATAAGCTTTCATGGCTAAAAACCCCACTTCTTCAGAAGCATGGAGTGAAAAATACAGATGCAGACATAAATACACTGACACATGAAGAAAAGGGAGTTACCTCACGAGTGGAGAACCAGTGCTGACAGGTCCAATTTGATCAGGGTGGATGCAATCCACTCCCAATAACAGATGAGGAGGTGTCAATTCCAGAAGAGGCAAAACTGCTTTTGAAATGAGCCAGCCACTCCCAGTCCCTATTCAAGCCCAAATTAATGGTGTTAAATTTGCAAATGACAGTCCCTGCGTAAAAGAATAAATGGACACAAATCAGACATCAGGAATGGTAACATACAAAAGCCAGGGGGAGAACACTTCAATCTTCCTGGACATTCTATAACAGATTTGAAAGTAGCTACACTTGAACAAAACAGACTTCAAAGAGAAACAGAAGAACTAAAATTCATTTGCAAATTTAACACCATTAATTTGGGCCGGAATAGGGACTGGGAGTGGCTGGCTCATTACAAAAACAGTTTTGCCTCTCCTGGAATTGACACCTCCTCATCTCTTCATGTGTCAGTATATTTATGTCTGCATCTGTAATTTTCACTCCATGCATCTGAAGAAGTGGGATTTTTACCCATGAAAGCTTACGCTCAAATAAATCTGTTAGACTTTAAGGTGCCACCGGACTCCTTGTTGTTTTTGTGGATACAGACTAACACTGTATCAGCTATCCCGATACTTAATATTTCCATGTTTACCTGAGGAGAGAGACAACAATTGAACTATAATTTTGAAAACATTAAGGACAAAATTTCACATAGGCAGCTTGTAATGCAGTGTCCATTTTAGCACAATTTTTTATTTATATACATAACTGTAATTCAAGGCCTTCTAATACAAACGTTTAACATTGATTTTGTAATAAACATTTTATCTCAGGAAAGATTTCAGTCTCAGTCTATAGAACAAGTAAATCACCAACCCCAGTGACTTACTAATTTTAGTAATTTAATTTTTTGATTCAGCTACAATTCAACATGAGTGAAATGTTTAGGCAGTAGGTCAATATGATATTGTGTTTAAATTTCAATCTAATTTCCCAGTATGAATATAAAATTGTATATTCATTCAATTTATTTGAGCATAAATGTATATTTATGAATTGAATATTTATGAATATTTATGAATAATTTATTTATGAATTGAATATTCATTCAATTTATTTGAGCATAAGCTTTCTGAGCTACAGCTCACTTCATCGGATGCATACTGTGGAAAGTGTAGAAGATCTTTTATACACACAAAGCATGAAAAAATACCTCCCCCCACACCACTCTCCTGCTGGCAATAGCTTATCTAAAGTGATCACTCTCCTTACAATGTGAATGATAATCAAGTTGGGCCATTTCCAGCCCAAATCCAGGTTAACACACACACACACAAACCCACTCTCCTGCTAGTAATAGCTTATCTAAAGTGACCACTCTCCTTACAATGTGTATGATAATCAAGGTGGACCATTTCCAGCACAAATCCAGGGTTTAACAAGAATGTCTGAGGAAGGTCGAAACAGCAGACTGGACTTCTACATAGAGTGCTTCCGCTGACGTGCACGGGCTGAAATTGTGGAAAAGCCGCATCACTTGCCCCATAACCTCAGCCGTGCGGAACACAATGCCATCCACAGCCTCAGAAACAACTCTGACATCATAATCAAAAAGGCTGACAAAGGAGGTGCTGTTGTCATCATGAATAGGTCGGAATATGAACAAGAGGCTGCTCGGCAGCTCTCCAACACCACTTTCTACAAGCCATTACCCTCTGATCCCACTGAGAGTTACCAAAAGAAACTACAGCATTTGCTCAAGAAACTCCCTGAAAAAGCACAAGATCAAATCCGCACAGACACACCCCTGGAGCCCCGACCTGGGATATTATATCTACTACCCAAGATCCATAAACCTGGAAATCCTGGGCGCCCCATCATCTCAGGCATTGGCACCCTGACAGCAGGATTGTCTGGCTATGTAGACTCCCTCCTCAGGCCCTACGCTACCAGCACTCCCAGCTACCTTCGAGACACCACTGACTTCCTGAGGAAACTACAATCCATCGGTGATCTTCCTGATAACACCATCCTGGCCACTAGGATGTAGAAGCCCTCTACACCAACATTCCACACAAAGATGGACTACAAGCCATCAAGAACACTATCCCCGATAATGTCACGGCTAACCTGGTGGCTGAACTTTGTGACTTTGTCCTTACCCATAACTATTTTACATTTGGGGACAATGTATACCTTCAGATCAGTGGCACTGCTATGGGTACCCACATGGCCCCACAGTATGCCAACATTTTTATGGCTGACTTAGAACAACGCTTCCTCAGCTCTCGTCCCCTAACGCCCCTACTCTACTTGCGCTACATTGATGACATCTTCATCATCTGGACCCATGGAAAAGAAGCCCTTGACGAATTCCACCATGATTTCAACAATTTCCATCCCACCATCAACCTCAGCCTGGTCCAGTCCACACAAGAGATCCACTTCCTGGACACTACAGTGCTAATAAACGATGGTCACATAAACACCACCCTATACCGGAAACCTACTGACTGCTATTCCTACATGCATGCCTCCAGCTTTCACCCTGACCACACCACACGATCCATCATCTACAGCCAAGCTCTGCAATACAACCGCATTTGCTCCAACCCCTCAGACAGAGACAAACACCTACAAGATCTCTATCAAGCATTCTTACAACTACAATACCCACCTGCGGAAGTGAAGAAACGGATTGATAGAGCCAGAAGAGTTCCCAGAAGTCACCTACTACAGGACAGGCCCAACCAAGAAAATAACAGAACGCCACTAGCCGTCACCTTCAGCCCCCAACTAAAACCCCTCCAATGCATTATTAAGGATCTACAACCTATCCTGAAGGATGACCCAACACTCTCACAAATCCTGGGAGACAGGCCAGTCCTTGCCTACAGACAGCCCCCCAACCTGAAGTGAATACTCACCAGCAACCACATACCACACAACAGAACCACTAACCCAGGAACCTATCCTTGCAACAAAGCCTGTTGCCAACTGTGCCCACATATCTATTCAGGGGACACCATCACAGGGCCTAATAACATCAGCCACACTATCAGAGGCTCGTTCACCTGCACATCCACCAATGTGATATATGCCATCATGTGCCAGCAATGCCCCTCTGCCATGTACATTGGTCAAACTGGACAGTCTCTACGTAAAAGAATAAATGGACACAAATCAGATGTCAAGAATAACAACATTCATAAACCAGTCGGAGAACACTTCAATCTCTCTGGTCACGCGATTACAGACATGAAAGTTGCAATTCTTCAACAAAAAAACTTCAAATCTAGACTCTAGCGAGAAACTGTTGAATTGGAATTCATTTGCAAATTGGATACAATTAACTTAGGCTTGAATAGAGACTGGGAGTGGCTAAGTCATTATGCAAGGTAACCTATTTCCCCTTGTTTTTTCCTAACCCCCCCCCCCCCCAAGACGTTCTTGTTAAACCCTGGATTTGTGCTGGAAATGGCCCACCTTGATTATCATACACATTGTAAGGAGAGTGGTCACTTTAGATAAGCTATTACCAGCAGGAGAGTGGGTTTGTGTGTGTGTGTTGGGGGGAGGAGGGGTGAGAAAACCTGGATTTGGGCTGGATACGGCCCAACTTGATTATCATTCACATTGTAAGGAGAGTGATCCCTTTAGATAAGCTATTGCCAGCAGGAGAGTGGGATGGGGGGAGGTTTTTTTTCATGCTTTGTGTGTATAAAAGATCTTCTACACTTTCCACAGTATGCATCCGATGAAGTGAGCTGTACCTCACGAACGCTTATGCTCAAATAAATTGGTTAGTCTCTAAGATGCCACAAGTACTCCTTTTCTTTTTCCGAATACAGACTAACATGGCTGTTACTCTGAAACCTGTCATTATGTGTATATAATACACATATAGAGCCCTGACTGAATTGTTAGACACTCTACGACACAAATAAAACCAACAATTTGTTTGAAAAATACTTTAAGAATCTCAGTCACATCTATGTGAGGAATATGTATATTAGTGATGCTTAGCTAGAATTGGGTTTTTTTCAATGTTCCTTTTGTACATTCCTTTAATAAATGCATTTAGTACATGTATTACATTTTTTAAAAATACATTTTGAAGAAGGCCTCTATTTTCAGTTTGGGTTACCTTTTCACCTTTAAAAAAAAAAGTTTGACTGACCAACAAATCAACAACTCGACAAAACAAAAATCAACTTGTTAATTAACGCTGTCAATTCCAGAGTTCACGTATAAGGAAGATTTCACAAGGAGGAAAATTAGAAGCTTAAGAAAATTTTTGTGATGAAAGCACGCACTTTCATATACAACCAAGTTAACGAAGTCCTTCTGATTTCTCTACTCCAGCTGTTCCCAAACTGTGTTCCACAGAACACTGGTGTTCCACACGATGTGAATAGGTATTCCGCGAAAGAATCTAGAATTTAATTTTGACTCTTGCAATTTTGTACTACTTTATATGTGCTTTCCAGTTAGAAATTGTTAGTTCAAGTTATTTTAAATTTGTATTTTTGCTTTGTTTTATAAAATAAAATATATTTGAGCATAAATAACGCAATTTATTTGAAAACCAAAAGACTACAAAATAATAAGTGTTCCGTAATAGGCTAAAAAGTGTTCCATGGCCAAAAAAGTTTGGGAAACGCTGCTCTACTCCATCCCCTACACTCACATACCCTTCTCTGCTCCCCAGGATCTAACCAGAACATGTTGCTTTCTACCTTCATGAAACATGCTAAATTGAAGTTCAGGTTTTTCTCCAGACAACAGAGGGAAGTAGGTCAGAGACAGAGCTCTGAGTAAGTTCCTCTTAAGCAACTTGCAATAATTTTTTGACAAATTTTGTTGTTGCTGGAAAATGGTAGTATGTTGAAAACTGAGGTCGTTTACTGTAGTAGAAGTCTAGACCGGGATGGCCAAATTTACTGACCCTCCGAGCCGCATATGACAATCTTCAGAAGTTTGAGAGCTGAGGCCCGCCTCTGGAGATGTGTGAGGAGGACACGTGGGGTCATGTGCTGCCAGGCCCCCTCCCTGCACTGCAGCTACTGGAGCTGGCAAGCTGGGGGCTTTGCCTTGGGTAGAGGTAACGGGAAACAGCTGGGAGCTGCAGAGAGAGACGCTTCTTTTGCTGCTGCCTCTCCCCAAGAAGCTAAAGCAGAGGCCCCTCCGTGCAGCTCCCAGCTGTTTGCCGCTACCTTTCCACACAGAGCTAACATCTGGGAGCGGAAGGGAAGGGACGCTGAGCGAAAGAGGAAGGTGAAACTGGGGGTGTGTGACTCAAGATATTGGGAGGGCCAAACCTTTTAATTGTGCCCCCCCCCCAACAGGCACCAGTCATTTCTGTCAGAAGCCCCAAGCTCCCCCCACTCCCTCAGTCTGGTAGGCAGAAAAGGCGGGGGGGGAGGGTGGAGAGAGGAGGAGCCACACTAACTGTAAAAGAGCCGTACGCAGCTCACGAGCCAGTTTGGCCACCCCGGTCTAGACTAATGCATAATGTCTTGTAAAGGCATGTATGGAGCTCCAGGTTACATCCCTACATACATCTAGTAAAAGTACGTCTTACAGAGATGCTGCAGAGGTTGCTTGAGCGCTAATTGAATGGACTTTCACCTCCTCCATGCAGCCTGAGATCCATTTAAAGAGTCTCTGCACAGTCAGACCGTTACACCTCGATCACTCTACTACGGTAATAAAAAGCCTAGGTGTTTTTCTAATTTCTTTTGTTCTTTGCAGATAAAAGGCCATCAGACATCTAGGGATTGAAGCCTTCTCTCTGCATCAGAGGCATGTGGTTTGGGGAAAAAATTCTGATAAGTGAATAGTCTGATACATGTGAAACTTTGAAATGACTTTAGGAATGGAGGCAAAGACAGACTTTATGGAAGATGGTCTATGGTGGATCTATCATGAGTGCTCCCAGCTTGCTCATCCTCCTGGCTGATGTGATGGTGACTAGGAAGACAACTTTCATCCAGAGATGGGACAAAGAACAGGTGGCTAATGGTTCGAAGTGAGATTTGATGAGAACCAGAAAGATGAGGTTGAGGTCCCACTGAAGTGTTGGTTTCACCATTGCTGGAAAAGTTCTAATAAGTCTCTTCAGGAATCTAGTCATCATGGGCTGAGTACAGATAATCCTCAATTAGAGGATGAAAAGCTCTGATTGCTGCAGGTGTACCTGAAGGGAACTGATAGAGAGGTCTGATGTCTTACAGGTAAGTAGGTATTTTACAAAAACAGGGATTCCAGAGGATCTGGAGATGGCTGGTGTTGTTGTAACCAAAAAGAGAAGTACTTCCATTTGGTCAAAGAGCTTCTCTTGGTAGAGACCTTCCTCTGGTTAAGAATGGATTGAACTGCCACTGAACATGTATGCTCTGCATCTGATCCCTATTCAAAGACCACGCCTTGAGATGTAGTGTACTGGGCTGAGGTGCCTGACTGTAGCATTGTCGTTGTGTCAGCAGACCTGGAAGTGGTCAGATGTTAATGGGAGGATGGGGGTGAAAATCTCAGGAGTTCCAAGAACCAGAACTGTCTTGGCCAATTGGGCACAACGAGGCTTACCCAAGCCCAGTTCTTCCACAGGGCTTCCTATATTAGGGGGATGGGAGGAAAAGTATCAGAGGTGGTCTGTCCAGGGTAGTGACAGGGCATCGTCCTTTGAGCTGCAGCCCAGAGTTGCTCTAGCGCAATACAGGAGTAGTTCTTTGTACTTTTGCAAGACGAAAAGATCCCAAAATGGTGTTTCCCACTGGTTGGGGATCTTGTTCAGAACAGAATCATGAATCTGCCATTTGTGGCCTGTGAAAAAATGCCTACTGAGACTGAGTGCTAGTGAGTTCCATGCACATGATAGGTATACTGCTGAGAGGGTTATGTGGCTTCCGATAGTCAATCTCTACACACAGAGGGATCTTGCTCTCCCTTGTTTGTTTATGTAGAAGACAGCCATCATATTATCCAGCATTACTTGGATATGCCAGGATTGGATGAGTGACATCCAAAAAGTGTTGCTGGCCCAATGGGCCGCTCTGAATTCTAGTAAATTAATATGCACCCTGGTCTCCTGAAGAGTCCACCTGCCTTCTGCAGTATGATTGTTCATCTGGGCTTCCCAGGGGTAACAACAGTCTTCTCAGGTGAACGTGTGAGGAAAGGAACTCCTACCTGAATTTCTCCAGTGACCTGCTTTATCAGATCATTAATGGCATCAAATCTCCCAATGGGGAAATAGGCTCTTACTGTAGTCGAGTCTAGGTGGCTCCTAATAAATCTATGGATCTTGTGAGCATTAAAGTAGACTCTTCATGATTGACAACAGGTTCAGGAAGCAAGAAGACTGAATCGGAATAGAGTTGCCGGCCAGACTTCCCTGCTGGGAAGTGGTTCTCTGGGTAGCTGTATTCTGAAGGAGGCAGACTGATCTAATACCTCTTGTGGGTTCTATCTATGGTGGTTTTCCTCAGAGTGGGAGGGAAGCATCATCTGGAACGACAGATTTTCTTGATGAAATAATAGGCTCCTGCTCTACTGGAGGTGACATCGATACCAATGGGAGGAAAATGTGAGTTGTGGACACATTAGGAGAGGATCCTCTTCCTCTCAAGGTGATTTCTTCAGGTGTAGGGATCTCTCCAAGGAGATCCAGGACCAACAAAAGAGGATATTGTGGATACAACAGAGTGAAAATATCCTCAAATGAGGTAAAGGTTTTGGTTCTCCCTGATGTCTGGGGAACCCCTGAGAAGTGGATTGGGAGATCCAGGTCTAGTACTCAAACAATCCCACACAGAGTATGTCGGAACCATTGAATGGAGTCCCAAGGTGGAACTCCCAGATGGGTCTGGTTGGTACCCGCCTTTTGGCTTGTGGGAAGAAGCCAAAACTGGGATGGTCAGATCTTTCTTCCTTCGCACTTCGCCTTCTTAGGCAAACCTGAATGGCAGGTTTATGCAGACCTAACTCCCTAGGAGCTGCGCACGAGGACTCACCCTTGGACTGAGATGGGGAAGGATCCTTTTTCTTAAGAGGCAAATCTGGATGGGGATCTGTCCTTATATCTATGGTCATGTTGCCTGCTCTCACGTGAGGATTTCTAGGCTTAACAGTCTTACTGTCTACTCCAGAGATCATGCTCGGAGCAGCACTGCTTGCAATCTAAGGCCACTATACAGGAGGTCTACTGGCCCAGATACGAATACAGCCTCATAGCCTGCTCCACGAGGTGCTTCCATATATGGAGCTCTTGTCTCTCACGAGTTCAAGGAGCGAAGGAGTGGCAGAAACTGCATTTGCGAGCCCCAGATTCCAGTCCCTGCCTCAAATCAGAAAGGGAAGGGACCTGAACATGGGTCATTCGCATCCAAAATGAGTGTCCTAACCACCTGGGTGGCTACAGGCGATGTTAGGGAGGTATGGGTGCTCTCTCAAGTTTCTTCATGAAAAAGTTCAAAGGGCCTTGGTTTTGTTCCATATTGAAACAAAAAATTTCAAAATCCTTTGTGAAATGAAATTCCTGTTTTCCAACTGGCTCTAACAACATAGTCATCCTGGCTTCACTGTAAAAAAAAAAAATCAGCAAAATTCACACAGAAGCATACATGAGTTTACAACTGTTCTTTAGGTGAGATACGGAACAAAAAACAAAGCTAATTTCTTCTAGAGAACAGAAATATAGAGTGATCAACATTATTATTTGTATTACTGTAGCACTGAGGAGCCCTAGTCATGGACCAGGACCCCACTGTGCTAAGCACTGTACAACACAGAATGAAAAAAACAGTTCCTGCCCCAAAGAGCTGATGTTTTAAGCATAAGACACGAGATACAGACAGACCAACGTAAAAGTACAACGAAACAATGAGAATATTGGTCAGCATCATGTGGTCTCAGCACCTAACTGTTGTCAAGTTTTTTGTAGGCCTCTCAGCAAAGGAGAATTTTAACAAGTATTTTCATGAAGGATAATGAGTAAGTTTAGCAGATTCTTATGGGAAGCATTTCCCAGGCACAAGAGGCAGGATGGGAGAAAGGTGCTTGTTTCAAAAACTAACCAACGGGTGATGGAGGCTGACATTGTGGACAAATCTGAAAGGGGAGTCAACCTTTGGATAATGATGAACCAAAACAGCCTGGCCCAAGGTCAGTAAAGTCTAGTGGAGAGATCAAGCCGTGAGACTACACCAGAGACAGAGGCTGCATTGTCTAGCTTTGCTGTTCATTTCTCTTACGTTTTGTGTGCATTTGTCTTGTTCTGTGTTTTAGGAAACAGGGTTGGACTTTTAGAAAAGCAGCACCAGCTCCAGTCTCTCTCACTCAACTTCTCCTTTCTCCAAAAGGACAGTTATTACTACCATCTTTAATACCAGCTGAGACATGGGTGGGCAATAATTTTTGCAGAGGGACCACTCCACGAAGTCGTCATGGGCCGCACATTTCTACTATATTAATGGAGGGAGTGCGGGGTCTGGGAGGGAGCTCGGGTACAGGAGGGAGCTCCAGGCTGGTGCAGAGTGTTGGGGTGCAGGAGAGAGTGAGGGGTGTGGGCTCTGGGAGGGAGTTTGGTGCAGGAGGGGGCTCCAGGCTGAGGCAGGGGATTGGGATGCAGGAGGGGGTTCTGACCAGGGGCAGGGGTCTGTGGTGCAAGAGGGGGTGCGAGGTGCAGGCTCTGGCGGGGAGGCGCTTACCACAGGCAGCTCCCAGCTGGCAGCACAGTGGGGCGCTTAAGTGCCTGCCGTGGCCTCATGCCACTCCTGGAAGCGGCCGGTTGCTAGCACCATGTCACGTCTCTGTGCGTCCCTTGGGGGAAGGGGAGCAGCGGGTCTCTGTGAGCTGCCTGCGCCCACAAGCAATGCCCCCGCAGCTCCCATTGGCCACTTTTGTGAGGACAGTGCTGGGGGCTGGCACAGAGCACAGAGCCACCTCCCCTCCCTGCCTCCCACCAGGGGCACGCAAAGACATGCCATCAGCAGCAGCTTGCCACTTCTGGGAGTGGTGTGGCAGCCTGCCTGAGCGCCCCACTGCGCCGTGGGACTTATAGCAGCGTGGAGATCACAAGGGGGCAGCCAAAGACCTGGCGGGCCGGAGAGAAATGTTAGACAGGCCGGATCCGGCCCGGAGCCGTATTCTGCCCACCCCTAATCGAAGAGACTGTCAAACAGGGTTTTTCCTTCTAAAGACTATCTCCAGCTAATGGGAAAGGGAACAGGGCATGTTGTTAAAATTATAGCTTTATTTAATGCTTTACATTTCAAATGCTTTAACTATTTTTCCTTCTTTTCTGTATATTTAATAAAAGGTTAAAAGGATTTTTAACGGAGTGTTTGCAATGGTACTAAACAGGCTGAGGTCTATGTATATCAAACCTTGTTTAACACTACCGTCCCAACATGTACTGCTTGCTAAAGGTATGTCTATGCTGCAGGAGGTAGTGAGCCGCCCAGCTGAGGCAGACAGACTAGTGTTAGCGGGGTTCACTCTAATGCACTAAAAATAGCTCTGAGGATATGATGGAACTGGACGAGACTGGCTAGCCACCCGAACTCAAACCAAGCCTACCTTACCTCATGGATCCATGCTTGGGTGGCTAGCCTGAGCCTCTGCCAGTGTCGGAATGTCCACACAGCTATTTTTAGCACACTAGAACAAGCCCCACTAACCGGAGTCTTTCTACCTCAGCCAGGATGCTCACTCCCAGCTGCAGGGTAGATATACCCTAAAACTCTCCAACAAGCACTTGCAGGAGAAAATATTCTTATTTAGTCTGCCTGCTACCATATTACATTTAGAGAGGCATCCTCATTCCAGTCACAATATGCAGTTGTGGGAAATGGTCAATACACATGACACTTTGTCTTTTGGCAGGGAGACCATCTCATTTGCCATGCTAACATCATGAACCGCTATCCCGACCTGTACAACCCAGAGAGGATGATCTGTTTCAATTAGATTCTGATATTTACCATTTGGGTACTCTTGAGTCATTAGAAGAATCTGTCTAGGATAGTAAGTGTTATAGAACCAATACAGACTGACCACACCCTGTGCTGCAGAGCATGGCCCTTTCCAACACAGTGGGGATAAATGCTAGTAAGAAAGAGTGGTGTATTTGCATTCAAAATCATCCATGCAGTAGCAAGATGTAAATGGGGGGGGAGGGGGGAGATACAAAAACAAAACACTCTTGCAGCATAAGGGTTGAAATTCTGCAAAGATTTGCTTACGGGTGGGGTCAGAGTGTTATGGAGATACCTGCAATAAACTATTCCCTTCATAAAAATGGGCAGCTGCATCTTTGCCTACAGATATTCCCAGAAGCATACCTAACAAACAGCTGTGTTGTCATATGGAAGGAACACTGTACACCACTGTGGGTCAGTCATACAGAGGATCCTTTACGGTGGTCACAACCTGCAATGAGTTCTCAGTGTTCTACTATACGTTGGGGGTTTAGATAATTTTTTTCCAACAAGAGTGCACTTAACAAATGGCCCAACCACAAAAAGCACCAAATACCCATAGTTCAGCACTCTGATAATTCAGAACACTTAATTAAAGGTCAGATATTAGAAAGAACTCAGTACCCCTAATTTAGGCACTCAGGTAAGAGGCTAGACTTTTCAAAAGAGTTCTGTTAGAGATGAGCACTTTCGACAATCTGTCTGTGTGTGCTAGATTCAGGTCCCAAATTTTAGACACCCAACTTGGAAAACATTAGCCTTGCTTTTTTAAACCATTTGTCTAGTTCAGCATTTAATAAAGTTACAACCCTAGATTTTCCATAAAATCATGTCTGTCTTTCATTCACATCATGTATCGGCATTAAACATGTAAAGTAACACTTCAATGAGAACAAGGTCACTTCTCTCAGCAGTTACTGGGAAAAGATTAGTAAAACAACAATGGGCTTGAACCTGAAAAGGAAAAATAAAGGTTAATTAGTAACTAATAGTTGAAACAAACAGTTTCCAAGAGAGGCTAGGAAATAACCATCAATGGAAAACTTAAGGACTAATTTGACACTATTTACGAGGAACAATGCAATGATGATGGAATCGATCCTACTAGGACGCAAAACTGGATTCAATTATACATTTGCACTTATTCCCAAAGCGAATATTTCCATGATTAGCTGCTGTATCCAAAAAATACACATTTTCACTTTTTTTTTTAAAAAAAAGAGGGTACCTGTATTCATATGATAGGAATCGTGACACAGAACGTTTACATGTTCATTTTGAATGCAAGTAATGACAGACATATGTAAACACAGGCATTGTATGAGTGTATTACACAATTCCTAAAGTTAATGTCTGGGTAAATTGTAATCCACTATTCACGAAGAACAGAAAGGAAATTAGCAATGTGAATCAAACCTCTTGTCAACTTATTTTAAAAATCAAACCCTCCATGACTCAAATTACACAAGAAAGCTGTTAACAAAAATACAAACAAACCTATTTTAGGTTTTTTAATACACTCAGGACAAACTGTCCTGTGCCTATGTTAGAAATAATATTAATTCCCTCGACCAGACCAATATACCAAAGTTCAGTGCAGAACAAATCTTATAGCTAACTTCTAATTCTAGCCTAAAAATATAATGGAAGCCAACACCCATTTTTAGTATGTACGTGCAGGCACTTGCAATAATTTGAAGGGGAAATGTTAACAATACCCAGCTAAGGCGGATCATTTCATGACAACAAAGCATAATTAGAAAAAAATTAACGATTAAAGAGGCTTTTTGACATACAGTATTGCAAATCAAAACACACAAAAATAAGACATTTCTTCTGAAAATAAAATTGAGTACGAATAACAATGTCTTACCTGTACAGAAGGAACATCTGTAAATGCCCTAATAAAATCATCCTCATCGACGGCTCCAGCTCCTCCTTCTTTAGATGCACCTATGTAAGTTTTAAAACAAAAAACTGCTTAATGTTGTCTAATACATTTCAAATTTACAAAGATTTTCCAGTTCAAATATATTCAATTTATATTTAACTTTAGTTACAGTGTAATCTTTAGTACCTGGTAAGGCAAGGTGAAAAATTTCATAGAACTGATAAACACGGAATTTCAACTATATAGGAAATTTTAATATTCTAACATCTGTTTTCATCTTTAATCTGGACAGAATCAAAATACCAAAACTTTTCATAAAATACTAAGTTACAAAAAATTTTGATGTGGGAATGTCAAATTTCTGACATTTTCAACCAAAACAAAATATTTCAACATCCTCGAACTGAGACATTTAAATTTGTTAACCGAATATAAAATATTTTTTCCATTTTACCATAGAAAAAAATTTCCCCACAAAAGTCAACATTTTACAGTGAAAACATTCATTTTTGCTGAAACCACATTTTCTGCCAAAAAAATCCCCTGAACATTTCCAACCTGCTCTAATATTTAATCCCTAGAACACCCATCACCATACAACATGCTTGTACAGAATGCCTCCACTATCTACTGAAATAAAACAGGTTTTCCTTGAATATGTATCACACAATAAACTAACAGTGGATTTAAAAATCCTATTTAAAGTAAATTTGTTAGTCTCTAAGAAAAGGAGTACTTGTGGCACCTTAGAAACTAACTAATTTATTTGAGCATAAGCTTTCGTGAGCTACAGCTCACTTCATCAGATGCATACTGTGGAAAATACAGAAGATGTTTTTATACACACAGACCATGAAAAATTGGGTGTTTATCACTACAAAAGGTTCTCTCTCCCCTCCACCCCACCCTCCTGCTGGTAATAGCTTATCTAAAGTGATCACTCTCCTTACAATGTGTATGATAATCAAGGTGGGCCATTTCCAGCACAAATCCAGGGTTTAACAAGAACGTATGAGGAACAGTGGGGAGTGGGGGGGGGTGAAGGAATAAACAAGGGGAAATAGGTTACTTTTTATAATGAATCAACCATTCCCAGTCTCTATTCAAGCCTAAGTTAATTGTATCCAATTTACAAATTAATTCCAATTCAGCAGTCTCTCGCTGGAGTCTGAAGTTTTTTTGTTGAAGGATAGTCACTTTGAGATCAGAAATAGAGTGACCACAGAGACTGAAGTGTTCTCCAACTGGTTTATGAATGTTATAATTCTTGACATCTGATTTGTGTCCATTTATTCTTTTACGCAGAGACTGTCCAGTTTGCCCAATGTACATGGCAGAGGGGCATTGCTGGCACATGATGGCATATATCACATTGGTAGATGTGCAGGTGAACGAGCCTCTGATAGCGTGGCTGATGTTATTAGGCCCTGTGATGGTGTCTCCTGAATAGATATGTGGGCACAGTTGGCAACGGGCTTTGTTGCAAGGATAGATTCCTGGGTTAGTGGTTCTGTTGTGTGGTATGTGGTTGCTGGTGAGTATTTGCTTCAGGCTGGGGGGCTGTCTGTAGGCAAGGACTGGCCTGTCTCCCAAGATTTGTGAGAGACGAATTTCACCATGATTTCAACAATTTCCATCCCACCATCAAGCTCAGCCTGGTCCAGTCCCCACAAGAGATCCACCTCCTGGACACTACAGTGCTAATAAACGATGGTCACATAAACACCACCCTATACCGGAAACCCGCTGACTGCTATTCCTACCTACATGCCTCCAGCTTTCACCCTGACCACACCACACGATCCATTGTCTACAGCCAAGGTCTGCGATACAACCTCATTTGCTCCAACTCCTCAGACAGAGACAAACACCTACAAGATCTCTATCAAGCATTCTTACAACTACAATACCTACCTGCTGAAGAGAAGAAACAGACTGACAGAGCCAGAAGAGTTCCCAGAAGTCACCTACTACAGGACAGGCCCAACAAAGACAATAACAGAACGCCACTAGCCGTCACCTTCAGCCCGCAACTAAAACCCCTCCAACGCATTATCAAGGATCTACAACCTATCCTGAAGGACGACCCAACGCTCTCACAAATCTTGGGAGACAGGCCAGTCCTTGCCTACAGACAGCCCCCCAACCTGAAGTGAATACTCACCAGCAACCACATACCACACAACAGAACCACTAACCCAGGAACCTATCCTTGCAACAAAGCCTGTTGCCAACTGTGCCCACATATCTATTCAGGGGACACCATCACAGGGCCTAATAACATCAGCCACACTATCAGAGGCTCGTTCACCTGCACATCCACCAATGTGATATATGCCATCATGTGCCAGCAATGCCCCTCTGCCATGTACATTGGACAAACTGGACAGTCTCTACGTAAAAGAATAAATGGACACAAATCAGATGTCAAGAATTATAACATTCATAAACCAGTTGGAGAACACCTCAATCTCTGGGGTCACTCGATTTCTGATCTCAAAGTGACTATCCTTCAACAAAAAAACTTCGAAAACAGACTCCAGCAAGAGACTGTTGAATTGGAATTAATTTGTAAATTTGATACAATTAACTTGGGCTTGAATAGAGACTGGGAATGGTTGATTCATTATAAAAAGTACCTATTTCCCCTTGTTTATTCCTTCCCCCTCCTCTACCCCCCACTGTTCCTCATACATTCTTGTTAAACACTGGATTTGTGCTGGAAATGGCCCACCTTGATTATCATACATATTGTAAGGAGAGTGATCGCTTTAGATAAGCTATTACCAGCAGGAGAGTGGGGTGGAGGGAGAGTAAACCTTTTGTAGTGATAAACACCCAATTTTTCATGGTCTGTGTGTATAAAAACATCTTCTGTATTTTCCACAGTATGCATCTGATGAAGTGAGCTGTAGCTCACGAAAGCTTATGCTCAAATAAATTGGTTAGTCTCTAAGGTGCCACAAGTACTCCTTTTCTTTTTGCGAATACAGACTAACACAGCTGCTACTCTGAAACTTTTCATTTTAAGTAATTCCCCTGTTATGAAGATTCAAAATATAGGGCCGATCTTGCAGCCATTCCACAATGCCCACTGAAGTCAAGGGAAAGCTGCATGTAGAAAGACTAGACTAATTGTGATCATTTCAATACACAGCAATAACACACACAAGTGAAAACAAACAAAAAAAGTTTAAGAAACAAGCTAAAACTAACAATCTAACCATGTGCTCAAAAGGCTGTCTGAGCTTATCTACTTGTACTTCTGAAATAAAATTTTAAAGATCACATGGTACCATAGTTTATAGAGGGCTTCTGTAGTTTGTTACCAAAATAAAATTATTCAGTAACACTTTCAAACAGTAACTCTATAAGGTTCCTATCAACATTCTTTTTCAGAATTATGCAACAAATATTGTTTTAACAGCAGAGACAATATCTGATATCGAGCAGAAAAGCAGCATAGACTCAATAGTTTACACATAAAAAGTAAGTATTATTATTTTGCTACTTGTAATTCAAAAGCAGTAGAGATACTGAAACAGCGCCATCCCTTTTTCAGCCAGGCAGTCAAAGGCCCTTTGGAAAATGTACATACTTTATTGGTGCAGTGTGGTTCCCTTGGTCCTACCCTACTGACCAATATTGGTGTGATGATGTTATTGGCTGACAAAAGCATCAGATCACTGTATTTAGCATGAGTTGCAATTAAGTGCTTGGCAGAACTGCATTAAGATACAAGAAGTTTCACCTTTCTTTAAATGGGATGAACAATTTTCTACGAGCTTAAGAAGAGAGTTGGAGACTGGTTAATGACTGTGATTCTTATTTCCACTTTAATTTTTCTGGATAACAATAGCTGGTATGCTGGACCAACTGTGAGAAGGGTCCTTACTAAGAGCACAGTAGCTATGCCAAATGGTTGGAGGCTATTGAGGGTGAAAACTGATTGTCTTCAGCCTTCCTCTAATAATATCCACATTTCCTGATCTTCCTCCAGTGGGAGTCTAGTCTTTCTGTTGAATCCTGAGAATGCGCAGGCAGAAAATTATAACAGTTCTTATTCATGAACTGTACTCTTCCTTGTTCAGTATTGGTAATAGGGGACATCATATCAAATATTTTTTCCTGAATTTCCCCCCTACCACTTTGTCTAAGAAGGACTCCCAAGAAGAGTCCCTCCCAGAAATGGAGTGGAGCTCACTAATTATCCAGACAAGTAGTTTCTCTTTCATGCCTGGAGCCACAAGCATCTCCTAGTTAGTGTGTTAAAAACCACAACCATGGAGAAAAACCTGACAGAATCCATTGTGGCATTCATTACATATTATGCTGTGATTGAGATTTTATTAAGGATGGCCTAAAAGCTTGTCCTTGGACAGCAATAGTTCTTTTAGATTCTCAAACTAGATCATGATTACCCCTACTTAGAAAATATCTGATGAGGCTTGCACACACTTAGCAGGTGCCTCATAAAAGAAAACCAAGTCAAAACTATTTTGGCAAGAATTCTCCTCCCAAGAGTAATAATTTCCATGCTTGATGCTGCCAGAGCAACATGTAATTTTGTAAGTTAGGTCAGGGACAGTGCTATATTTGAGTAAAACTTCATCACTACTTTATTCATTTGCCTACCCTTTGCTGGTTGCTCCCATTCTGATTTGATTGCTTTCCTTGGATCATTCTTGTTCCTTCAGGGAAAGTAATCCTGGTTGGAGGAATTTGTCTGAATTTTGCTCAGCGGTTGGTTCACACCCAAGACCAGGGCGACTTGGCTGGTCATCTTCATTCTTACTGGGGAACGAGAATGCCTGTTCTAAGCATTAGCTCCAGATTATTCAGTGCCTGAAAATGGACAATTTCTTTAATTCAGAAGTGAAGAACTAGAGATGGAGGTCCTATGCATCTTGAATTTCTTGCTGCACTTCATGAGTGTGTGGAGGTTGTTTTTTTTAGATTTAGGAAAATAAGTTTATTCAGAATAAGAATCCCTTGCCTTTAAGGGCTTGTCTACAATGGCAATTTACAGCGCTGCAACTTTCTTGCTTAAGGGTGTGAAAAAACACCCCCCTGAGCACAGCAAGTTTCAGTGCTGTAAAGCACCAATGTAGACAGAGCACCAGCGCAGGGAGCCGAGCTCCTAGTTCTGGTAGCGTCACCCCTCATGGAGGTGGTTTTTTAAGAGCACTGGGAGAGAGCCGTGACCACACAAGCCACATTAAAGCACTGCCATGGCAGCGCTTCAGCGTTGCCAGTGTAGACTAGCTCTAAGGGGGTTTTAGCATTTGGTATTTTAAGGAATTCATTAGCCCTAGTAGTGATGGATCAACTCTAACCCAAATTACATATTGGTAGCATTTGAAGAGCAGGCTGAAGCACCAGGAACAAATCCTGCTTTTGCCATAAAGGTTTGACAGCATAATTTAGGCTGTCGTTTAGGAATGAAGATGGCTCCTGAGGTGCTTGGGATCTGACACAGGGCCGAGGAAAACAAGTCTTACTTCCTGGACAGTACTAGAAGAGCAATCTTCTTCAAGTTACCAGATTTCTTGCCTTCTGTGTGTCTCTAGGACTCTTCCTTTGAAGTATGTTTCACGTGTTCTGCCATCAACATGGAAGGCTCTGAGTTTACATACTATTTTTCAAAGACTCAGTGTACAAAAATGTGCCAAGTGTTATGCAGGAATTTCTGAACCTTTTGTGAGAAGGATGCCTGCTGACTCCACAAACAAGGTAGGATCTCAACAAATTGGGTGCTTCTGTTATATAAAAGCTGCCTTTGATAAGACTGTCCATTCTCTACCAACCTGATGCTGGCTATACAGCTTCCCCAGACAGAGACTCCCTGCTGTGAAGTGAAAGAGAGGGAAGAAGACAACAGTACAGAGGAGGAGAAGGAGAAAGGTGAAAAGAAGTGGGAAGGAGTCTCTTGAATTCTTCCAAAAGCAAATACAGTTCAAATAAAATGGGAGTTCTAGAGTTGCTATCCCCAGTTCCTGCAGAGAAAGGAACCTCTGATTACTAAGTACTGGAATGAGTTCTATTATTTTTGCCATCATGTCTTCATAGCTCTAGCTGCTTCTAAAGACTTCAGAAATGGAGCTCAATACATGAGAAAAGGTCAGTGGACATGTCAATACATAAATGACTTTTTTGGTAACATTTTTGTTTTGAATAAATGCATAGAGTCAATTTAAAACCACACTTCTGACTGAAAATAGTTTACTATTGTTACAATACCTATGAGTACTGTAATAAAAGTGAGAAAAAAGTTTTTAATTTGCATATATACCACCACTGGATATTAGTTTCACAGTATCCCCTTTCTTCAATATCTCCTCTTTGAATGGATGCATCCGTGAAAAAAATCATTTTTTTAAAATAGGAAAATGTCACTGAAAAAACACACAAAAATTGGTAGCGGAATTTAGGGCAGCTGTAGTCCTTGAAACTACTTCTAACTCATTTTTTCCCTCTTAAATGGTCACCCTAAAAAACAGAGTTCCCGGAATCAGAAATATGTTCAATCCAAAATGTAATTCCCAAATGCAGAGATAAATATGCCAATGAGCTTTGCCAGAGAGTGGTATTGGACAACAGCTCTTCATCCCTAAAGGTTCCGTAGTTCCACATCTTATTTTGCCCCCTTTCTTCAACATGTACTTGGAGAAGGTTAGTAAGGTGTGGGCTCCAGTGTTTTCAGTACCCTTGAAAACACCCAGCTCTCTAACTGTATCTCACCTAACTGAACAACTGCTGTCAAACATCTGGCCCAGAGACTGGAATGGGAGTGAAGGCTTTGTCTGAAGCTCTATCTGGCCAAGACTGTGGTGATACTAGCAGTTGGGATGAAGCAACAGGAAGATATGGCAAAGAGCATATCTAATCTTCTGACTGAATTTATGTGCCTGCCATTTGTCAGTAGTTTGCAGTTTAGGAATTACTTCATTCCTAGCTGCCATTAGACAATCACACAGAAGCAATGACGAGAATGGTTTTTTCCATCTTGTCTGACTTGGAAATTGTACCTATTTCTTTCATATGGAGACCTTGCTACTGGAATTAATGCCTTCCTCATCTCACTAGAACCGCAATACACTCTAAATAACACACCTTAAATACACTTAAAAACTGGTTGAAGAACACAACAGCCAACGTATTAAATAGTTTCTGTCAGTCGCAACGGCTCGATGTCTAGCTGGCAGCCAGAATCAAGCGGCGTGCCCCAGGGGTCAGTTTTGTTCCACATTTTCATTAATGATCTGGATGATGGTATGGATTTCACCCTCAGCAAGTTTGCAGATGACACTAAGCTGGGGGGAGAGGTAGATACGCTGAAGGGTAGGGATAGGGTCCAGGGTGACCTAGACAAATTGGAGGATTGGGCCAAAAAGAAATCTGTTGAGGTTCAACAAGGACAAGTGCAGAGTCCTGCACTTAGGATGGAAGAATCCCATGCACTGCTACAGGCTGGGGACCGACTGGCTCAGTGGTAGTTCTGCAGAAAAGGATCTGGGGATTACAGTGGATGAGAAGCTCGATATGAGTCAACAGTGTGCCCTTGTTGCCAAGAAGGCTAATGGCATATTGGGCTGCACTAGTAGGAGCACTGCCAGTGGATCAAGGGAAGTGATTATTCCCCTCTATTCGGCACTTGTGAGTCCACATCGAGAGTACTGCATCCAGTTTTGGGGCCCCCACTACAGAAAGGATGTGGAAAAATTGGAGAGAGTCCAGTAGAGGGCAACAAAAATGATTAGGGGGCTGGGGCACATGACTTATGAGGAGAGGCGAAGGGAACTGGGCTTATTTAGTCTGCAGAAGAGAAGAGTGAGGGGGGATTTGATAGCAGCCTTCAACTACCTGAAGGGGGGTTCCAAAGAGGATGGAGCTTGGCTGTTCTCAGTGGTGGCAGATAACAGAACAAGGAGCAATGGCCTCAAGTTGCAGTGGGGTAGGTCTATGTTGGATATTAGGAAAATCTATTTCACTAGGAGGGTGATGAAGCACTGGAATGGGTTACCCTAGGGAGGTGGTGGAATCTCCAGCCCTAGAGGTTTTTAAGGCCTGGCTTGACAAAGCCCTGGCTGGGATGATTTAGTTGGGGTTGGTCCTGCTTTGAGCAGGGGGTTGAACTAGATGACCTTCTGAGGTCTCTTCCAACCCTCATCTTCTATGATTCTAACATACATCACAAGTTTCTCATGATCTGAACTGGCTGCCTTTTGATTCCAGAGTGGAAGTTAAGATGTTGGTTTTGGCCTATAAAGTTCTAAATGGCTGAAGTTTTGCCTGCTCGAGAGAAACTCCCATTTCCAGATGCCAAACCACCACAGATACAATTAATGGAGGCTCTGGAGTTACATTCTCCATTGGTCTGAAATACACCAAATTTGTAGACTTTTAGAACAAACTGCAAGCCTATTTCACAGGCTTTTGGGAAGTATGGAGTAAAGTTTATACTGAACACAGATTTCATATTTTCAAAACTTTTCAGTCTTCTCTTAAATAACCACTGAATCAGCTAAATCAACTTGATATACGTAAAGGGCTTGGCATATTCACATAAATTACATGCAAGAACACAACTTTCAAAGAACATTATTGAAGTTGCAAAGTTAATGTCAAGGTTCCTTCCCCACTCTGAACTCTAGGGTACAGATGTGGGGACCTGCATGAAAACCTCCTACGCCTACTTTTACCAGCTTAGGTTAAAACTTCCCCAAGGTACAAAATTATTTTACCCTTGGATTTCCACTGCCACCACCAAACTTTATCTGGGTTTACTGGGAAAACGTAGTTTGGACACGTCTTCCCCCCAAAAATCCTCCCAGCCCTTGCACCCCACTTCCTGGGGAAGGTTTGGTAAAAATCCTCACCAATTTGCATAGGTGACCACAGACCCAAACCCTTGGATCTTAGAACAATGAAAAAGCATTCAGTTTTCTTACAAAAAGACTTTTAATAGAAGTAAAGGAATCACCTCTGTAAAATCAGGATGGTAGATACCTTACAGGGTAATTAGATTCAAAACAGAGAATCCCTCTAGGCAAAACCTTAAGTTACAAAAAGACACACAGACAGCAATAGTCATTCTATTCAGCACAGCTCTTTTCTCAGCCATTTAAAGAAATCATAATCTAACACATACCTAGCTAGATTACTTACTAAAAGTTCTACGACTCCATTCCTGTTCTGTCCCTGGCAAAAGCAGCATACAGACAGATACAGACCCTTTGTTTTTCTCCCTCCTCCCAGCTTTTGAAAGTATCTTGGCTCCTCATTGGTCATTTTGGTCAGGTGCCACTGAGGTTACCTTTAGCTTCTTAACCCTTTACAGGTAAGAGGATTTTTCCTCTGGCCAGAAGGGATTTTAAAGGGGTTTACCCTTCCCTTTATATTTATGACAGTTAAGCACTCAAAAATTGAGAAATGCCAGAATTAAGGTTACCTGTGCAACCTTAATTTAGTACTCTTGTACATATGCATTTTTATATAGTCTAATTACATCATTACATACTATTTTTTCCATAGAACCCCTGCCTCCTTCAGTCCTCAAAACAGACAGTGCCCATTTAATGAGAAGTTGTTCAATATTTTGCTTCGTCTTCGACATTCCATATGTGGCTCAATGCCTTTGAATAGCGTGCAGTAACTAATGGTGGGCTGTAAACAGATCTATTAATTTCTTAATAGGCTTTTGCTACAGTTCTCATCACCACAGTATTTGAGTGCTTCCCAAACATTAATTTATCTTCACAACTCACCTGTAAGATGACTGGGTATTAGCTCCATTTTACAGATGGCAAACTGAGACACACAAAGATCAGTGTCAAAAGTATCTATTAATTTTGGGTGCACAACTTCAGACACTTAGGACCTTAATATATTCAAAGTACAGCTTCCATTGACTTCAACTGCAGCTGTGAATGATCAACATGTCTGCAAATCAGACCCTAGAGTCCTAAGTTGAGCAATTAAAAATTATCATGCAATTAGCGATCACTTGTGAGAAGTTCGCTTTAAGTGACTTGCCCAGAATCACAAAAGTTATATGTGGCAGAAGCAGGAATAGAATTACATTCTCCAGGATGGTATTCAACTGACATACCTATAAGACCATCCCTTCTTTTCATGCAATCCTGTGCCTCATTCACCTTACACCTTCCAACTTCTGCAACAACTGAGGCAGGGATCCTACAGACAACAGTCTCTTTCAGTACACTACTGTGATTCATCCCCAAAGCAGGGTAGAAAAAATAGCATGTGAACATGTAATTAAGGACACGCACTCTCTCAGTCTCCCTCTGAGGGCTTCTCATCCAATCTCTGTCTCTTCACCTCCCCCAGCTCCTTGTCTCTTTTCCCTGCCAGTCCCAGTTCCCCCTTGGACCATGGCTCCTTGTCAGATCAGTCTCCCTCCCTCCCAATACTGGTTCCCAGTCCCAGTTTCCTCCCTAGCTCCTCAGCTGCTCTCAATTAATTTTCCCCTTCCACACATTGTCTCCCCTCATTTCCCTCCCTGGCCTCCAGACCTAGAATCTGCCCCCCACTAGCTTCCAGTCCCAGTTTTCACCCCTGCCCCAGGGCACCTTATTCCAATCTACTCCCCAGCCCTTCCTTATAATGCCTTATGTCGAGCTCTTGTCTCTTTAGCATTTGAATCAGACTGCTTCCTCTTCCACACTGCCTGGTTACCAACAGTGGGGATCACTGACAGCACAGTGATGGATGCCTGCTGACTCCACAAACAAGGTAGGATCCCAACAACTGGGGTGCTTCTGTGAGATAAAAGCTCCCTGCTCTCAATTCTGGTGTCTGGCCCCAATCCAGCAGAGAGCAGCCATTACTTAGAAGTAAGGCTTTACCCCTGTAGCCCTGGGCTAAAGCATGCTCACTTACTCTATCCAGGGGGGTGTTGCATGCACTGTCCGGTTCGCACTAGGAGCAGTGAGGGAATGAAGCATGCTCAATGAGGCTAGACTCTACAGAGATTTTGACTTTTAAGCTCTAGAAAATATCTACTGAGCAAATGCTAACTGCAATTTTTCAAAGGCTTGTAATTTAGCCAGGTCTGGGTAGATTTCACAGGGATGGTAAATCATACAACCCTGACAGAGGCCACCCCAATGCCAAATTTCAAGCTCCTGTTCCAAAGCATGGGGGCCCTGGAGCTTTCCAAAGGCAGACACCAGATCTTTTAAAAAAAATTTAAAAAAAACAAAAGTTTTCCCTATTGTTTTTACCCCACCATCATTCTCGGAAGCAGCTGAACCATTCTGGCTGACCCCCCCCCGCAAAAAAAAACAAAACCAATCAGCCTGAAGCAGGCAACTGGCATAGAAAATTTCAGCCCAAATTATTGAAGTTTGGCAAAGTTATAAGCAACTGAATATGGGGTCTTATAATGGGAAGTGTCTTGCAATCTTAAAAGACGGAGATGATGTTACCAGGCCCACCAGAAGGAGAAGTACGTAGCCACCACATCTGACATACTGTTGTAAAATGTACTTAAAGATGATCTGTGGCCCTGCATTTAAAAACATAAAATGGCAGAATATGGCATTAACCACAGGATACATGACAAAAACAACAAATGTGCTTCAGTCTCAGGTTCTAGGGGTGTGTCTGTGTGGATTTGTTCTTGTGCTTTTTCAGGGAGTTTCTTGAGCAGATGGTGTAGTTTCTTTTGGTAACCCTCAGTGGGATCAGAAGGTAATGGCTTGTAGAATGTGGTGTTGGAGAGTTGCCTAGCAGCCTCTTATTCATATTCTGACCTATTCATGATGATGACGACAGCACCTCCTTTGTCAGCCTTTTTGATTATGATGTCAGAGTTGTTTCTGAGGCTGTGGATTGCAACAAAGCCTGTTTCCAACTATGTCAACATATCTATTCAGGGGACACCATCATAGGTGGGCCTAATCACATCAGCCACACTATCAGAGGCTCGTTCACCTGCACATCTACCAATGTGATATATGCCATCGTGTGCCAGCAATGCCCCTCTGCCATGTACATTGGACAAACTGGACAGTCTCTACGTAAAAGAATAAAGGGACACAAATCAGACCTCAAGCATTATAACATTCAAAAACCATCGGAGAACACTTCAATCTCCCTGGTCACTCGATTACAGACCTAAAGTGGCAATTCTTCAACAAAAAAACTTCAAAAACAGACTCCAATGAGAGACTGCTGAATTGGAATTAATTTGCAAACTGGACACCATTACATTAGGCTTGAATAAAGACTGGGAGTGGATGTGTCATTACACAAAGTAAAACTATTTCCCCATATTTATTCCCCCCTCCCCCCTCCCACTGTTCCTCAGACGTTCTTGTCAACTGCTGGAAATGACCCACCTTGATTATCACTACAAAAGGTTTTTTTTTTCTTTCCTGCTGGTAATAGCTCCCCTTACCTCATCACTCTCGTCACAGTGTGTATGGTAACACCCATTGTTCCATGTTCTCTGTGTATACAAAATCTCCCCACTGTATTTTCCACTGCATGCATCCGATGAAGTGAGCTGTAGCTCACGAAAGCTTATGCTCAAATAAACTGGTTAGTCTCCAAGGTGCCACAAGTACTCCTTTTCTTTTTGCGGATACAGACTAACACGGCTGCTACTCTGAAACCTGCCATTACTTCAGTTTAGTATAAGTCAGTAAGGAATGGATTTAAGATAAACCTAGTAAGTCATTCAGACTGATACAGGAGTGTCCAGAGAATCTTTTGTATTGGTTTAAAAGCCAGTTCAATTTATACCCAAGAAAGTTACACTGGTAGACTAGCCTTTATGTTTGTCTAAAGCCTTGCTTAAGAACAAGCTAGCACTGGATTAGCTAAAGGTACAGTTTTAAATCAATGTTGTTAAAGTGTTGTGTAAACACTTTTTACACTCTGGTTTAATTCTCTAAGAAAAAATCAAACTTAACTAAAATCAACCACCCTTCAACTTAAGTGAAACAAAATTAAATAGCAAGAACTTGTTGAGCTGAGTTTATACGCATTTCTTCCCCAATTTTGTAATCTTGATTACTATAGGCAATGCAGGTAGCAACACCTATTAAGGTTGCCCAACACTGCTCATTGTAAGACTATTTTCAGTTCCTTATAACTTTGCCAAATTTGAACCATTTGGGCAGAGATTTACCATGCTGGATGTCTGCCTACGGCTGATATAGGTTTCAGCTAAAATGGTTCAGCTGTTTCTGAGAATAAGATTGTAGACAAATATATTTTCTCCATGTTAAAAAAAAAATCTTACATTTTTACTGAGAAGCTCACGCACTTTCATGCTTTGAAGCATAGACTTGAAAATTTGGCAGGTAATTGGCTGCCTTTGTGACAGAGGTGTGCTTTTTGCTGTTCCTGTGAAATGCCTCTCAAATATAAGCCTCTGAAAAATCTGATTTCACTCATGCTGTGCAGAGACTTTAGAGGTTGTCAACTAACTTCTCTATAAAGACTCCGCTTGCACTGGACGTGCCCTGTTCCCATGTGCCAACCACACTGTGCATGCACCATCCCCACCAAGTGACTGAGCATCTTGAATCCCAGGGCAGCAGAGGCTGAGTAGGACTTTTCCTGCAACTGTTCATCCCAGCTGCTGCAGGAAGCTGTGGCACTGGGCACAGAACCTGAGAGCAGGGGCTCTGTCTATCCTGTGCTCTGAATGCCCCCACTGGTATTCAGCTGATCCCATCCAGTTTAAGATTAGAAATTAAGTAGTGTAAAACTCAAGTACTGCACGTGATCACATTAAAAAGCTACATTATAAGAATATTAAGGTTGGAAAGTCAAGCACAGTGAGGTAAGTGTATGAACTTCATTTTCTTAGTAGAAAAACTAAGGCACAGAGAGATATGACTTGGGTCCAAGAGATCTCACAGCTTTTCCACATGAAAAACAAGTTACTTATGGGGCATTAGACATGCAGCCTTTGATTACAACCAAGTGAAGACAGACAAAATGAATCAATTGGAAGTAGTAAAGAAACCTATTGCCACTGGTTCCAATAAAAGACATAACTTGCTGGGACAAGAGTCAGGTCACGGGCATAAAAACTCAAGTGCTCTTGCTAGAGGTTGCTAAAAAAAATCCCAGGAGTCTTTTTATTTTTATATATATAATTACACATACATACGCACACACACACTGAATTCAGACACAATTTTTACCACTAAAAAATGAAACAAATCGTGTTTAAACTATGTAAAAAAAACTATGTAAAAAATATAACTCCTGTTATAATAGACATAAAATTTCTTTCTAGCCCTCATCTGAATTTAAGTATTACAAGTTTTAAGGTGTTTTCCCGCAAATTACCTCAGTCTATTTTTTCTACCCTATCCCACCTGCAACAAAGTAGATTTTACCCGCTCCCATTGTTATGGTAGTGATTCCTGCGGGATCCCAGTCCTGTTGCAGGGCTCTTCTGTGAACAGATAGGACATAGTTTGCCTACTGAAGAGCTGGTGAATGCTGCCTCACATACGGACCACCACTTTGATTTAGCTTGGTGTTCGCAGGAGAGCTCAGCCATGCTGAAGGGGGACGGGCTGAAGAATCTTGAAAGGGAGGGGTTGCCGTACCAGAATCAGTGAGCTGACAACCCCCACACTGCTAATTACCCCATCCAGGAGAGGAGGATGAGAAGCAAAAATGAATATAGAAGTAAGCTGGCAAAAGAAGTGGTCAGAAGCAAAGCAAACCAACACTAACTACTGCCATAAAGGCAGAAGATTTGATGGCAAGCTGGAGGAGGAGGCGCAGCCGACATGGGGTACATTAGAACATTACAAACTGTAGAAAGGAGGGCAACAGCTCATATGTCTCAAAATTGTGGGAGACAGTGGGCTGCAGAAAAGAGACTATGGCTATTGCTCAGATATTGTGTGACAAATTTAGCTCTTTTTCATGTCACCAAAGAATAAAGAAAAAGGAGACAGTTACACATATCCTCAGATTAAATCTTCTACTATTACTAAGGGTAAGTCTGCACGACAAAATTAAGTCACCCTAAGCTGCGTCGACACACAGCCACCGCAATAATTAAATTGCTTTTGCATATCCATGCTAAGGTCCTTTTGCCGGTCGTGTGCATCCTCACAAGCAGCACTTGCAGCGAAGCAGAGAGCAGTGCACCATGGGTAGCTATCCCACTATGCAAGTTGCCACTATCTGGCATAGGCTGCTTTGAGAATGGTTTGCAAAGCCTCATGATGGCAAATGAGTCACACAAGGGTGACTAGGAACACGGTTTCAACAGCCCATGTTGCTGTTTTCTCCATCCCATATTATCTGCATCCCATAATGTTTTGCATCTTCTTTCAAAAGCCCCACAAACCCATGCATCTGCCATCTCTGTGAGAAGCATGGATCCAGCACTGCTCTTCAGTGGTTTGTTGACCGTTACGAACACAACACGCCTGGTCCTTCAGCATTTTAAGAGTTGCCAGAGAAGCCGCGAGGGCTATGACAATGCCTTGCAGGCTGCCTTGCTGACGGATGTAGAAAGAAACAATTCAAGGTTGTTGTTGGCATTTGGAGCAGTTGCAGATGGTGGAGCACTGGTTCTGGGCCCGAGAAACAAGCACAGACTGGTGCGATCGCATCATTATGCAGGTCTGGGATGACGAGTAGTGGCTGCAGAACTTTTGGATGCACAAGGACACATTAAGGAACTGTGTGCAGAGCTTGCCCCCACCCTCCGGCACAGAGACACCAAAAAGAGCTGCACTCACGGTGAAGAAGCAATTGCTGTGTGAAAGCTGGCCACGCAAGATTGCTAACGATCAGTCCGGAATCAATTTGGAGTTGGGAAATCCACCGTGGGGGTTGCTGTGATGCAAATGCGCAGGCCCATTAATTGGGTCTTGCTGCAAAGGACTGTAACACTTAAAGTATAGTACATTCTGAGTGGTTCTGCAGCAATGGGGTTTCTGAACTGTGATGGGGCGATAGATGGCATGCTTATCCCTATTTTGGCATCAGACAACCTTGCCAACGAGTACATCAACAGAAAGAGCAACTTTTCTATGGCATTGCAAGCACTGGTGGATCACCAGAGATGTTTGACCAGCACCAATGTGGGATGGTCAGGAATGGTGCATTACACATGATTTTTAAAAACATAGGGCTATTCAGAAAGATGCAACCAGAGACTTTCTTTCCAGACTGGCGGATTTCCATTGGGGATATGGAAACACCAATAGTGATCCGTGGAGATCCAACCTACCCCTCATTCCCGTGGCTCACGAAGCCGTACACCAGCCACCTCGACAGCAGCAAGGAACGCTTCAACTACACGCTCAGCGGGTACAGAATGGCTGTTGAATGTGCCTTTGGCCGTTTTTAAGGGCACTGGCACCGTCTACTCACGCAATTAGACTTTAGTGAAAAAAATATCCCCATGGTTATAGCTGCCTGCTGTGTGTGTCATAATAACTGTGAAGCAATGTTTCCACCAGGGTGGAGCACAGACGTGGAATGCCTGGCTGCTGATTTTGAGCAGCCAGATATTAGGGTTATAAGAGGAGCTCAACAGGGAGCTATAAAGCTCAGGGAGGCTTTGAAAGATGATTTCAATAGTGAGCCACAGTAATGTGTTGTTGTTGTAGTGTGCTTTGCTGGGCATTGTTTTTTAGACCCCTGGTACAAACCTTGTAAAAAGTGCTCTGTGTGTGATAACATAATATTGTGAATGCAGCTATTGCTATTATCTTTTAATGATGTCAGCCCCCGCCACCTTATGCTGTCAACTAATAAAGATGAATTAATTTTCCATAAACCAACTTTTATTCCAAACATATGCAAACAAAAACAATCGTAACTGAACGAAACTATGTAAATACAGGGAAAAGAACCTTTGAAAGGGAAAGAACATTCGTTCTCATTTCAAACAATACACCAACAGTCTCTCTCTCAGGTCAGAGTACGTGTGGCTGTGATTGTCTGTACTCTTTCCTCAGGATGGAGGGGTAGTGGTACTGCAGCGGCCCTGGAACATATGGGGCGGGTGGGATGGATAGGGAGGTCCCAGAATGCAGTTATCGATAGGCTGCAGTGGGAGATGACCACCACAGGTCACTTAGACCAGAAGGTCTGTAAGAGTCTCCAGCATGTCCGTCCGGTCTTGAGAAGCACTGTCACATCTTGCTGCATCTGTCCTTTTGCAGCACGTTTCTCCTCTCCGCACTCTCCTTTCCCATTCTGTCCAGAAGGGTGCTCCTCCAAGCAGAGGCTTGCAGGATCTCTTGGAACATATCGTCCCATGCTCTCTTTCTTTTCCTCCTTATCTGGCTGAACCACTCCACTGGTGTGGATGGCGAGACCCCTCAAAGCCACATTTCCAGCTAAAAAAGACACAATGCACAGAGGTACTATTTAGAGTGTTTTCACTCCCCTTGATCCACAAAAGTTACAAGTACTACAGTCTCACTTGCACTTGGGATTCATAGAGCACGGTGGCAGCTGCAGCCATAGTGAGTACAGCTCAGGGAGAAGGGGGCAATTTGGGACAGTAAGTGTGGGGGAGCACATGGGCACCAGCATATGTGGAATAGGGCAACTGAACTGAATCCTGGCACCGTTTTCCACAGGTGGTGATGATTTTAGCTGGTATCTCACTCCTAAGGGTAACTCCTGAAAGGGAACACCCCCTGCACGCATCTGGCCGCAGACCGGGTCCATATGCTGCTAGCCTGTGTGCTGAAATGGTGCTAGCTGAAGTAATTACTGACTGGCTTGGGAAAGTGTCCTACCATGGTGGAAAAAATAAGACAGCCCTCCCCAAAACCTTCAGCAGAGGATTGCAGACTACCGCCAGGAAAGTTTCCTTGAGGATTCATGGGACATCCTGGTGCGCATAAACAAACTATTTTCCAGGACCCCCTCTACCTCACTATATCGGAGAACGAGAAGCAGATAGCAAGTCTACCTCTATTGATTATTTCACTACATCTTCTACCCTGATTAAAAAGTAGTAAATGAACTGCAATATCAAAGCAAACTGCATGCTTACCAGAAGTTCCTTCCCCTACATCAGGCTTGCCAGTGCTGTATGGTAGGGACTGGCTCGAGTGCTCCAGCATCAGAAAGAGTTCCTGGCTTGCCACACCACTGAATCCTCCAGTCACCTGTTCCCCATACTCCTCCTCCGTTTCCTCATCCAATACCTCCTCGTCACTGTGCAATACAGGGGCCCCCCCGAAGTATCCAAGGGCTCTTGGCAGTTGGGCCTCCCCAAAGGATGGCATGCAGTCTCTTGTAGAAGCAACATGTTTTCAGCTCTGCTCCAGAGTGACTGTTAGCCTCCTTTGCCTTCTGGTATACCTGCTGCAGCTCTTTGATTTTCATGTGCACTGCTGCATATCCCTGTTGTAGCCATTCTCCCCATATCCTGAGCGATCTGCTCGTAGATATTGGCATTTCTACTGCTGGATCAGAGCTATGCCTGCACAGTCTTTTTCCCCACAAACCCAGGAGATCCACTACCTCTGTGTACTCCAGGTAGGAGGGTGTTTGCTACGTGGCGCTGGCATGGTCAGCTGGGCAGTTGCTATGTGAGCTCTCCACGCAGTGCAAACAGGTAATGGAATTTAACTACATTGACCTAAGTGCTACGCCTCTTGTGGAGGTCAAGTTATTAAGTCGGCATAATGGTTGAGTTACATTGGCGGGAGCAACATTTTAGTGTAGACGCTTACAGACATAGGTTGATGTAAACTGCCTTGCATCAATCTAATTCTGTAGTGTAGACCAGGGCTAATTTTCTTCTTTTAGAGGCAACACTTCCTTTTTGCATGACCAAGGTGACAAAAAAATCCTTAGCCTGATTACAGTAAAAAAGACACAACCAAAACAAAACCAAAAAAGCCAAGAACCTCTGTCATCTTTAGCAGCCTGAAATGAATGGGAACAGTATGTGTGTACTAGGAATATTTTTGCATTCACAGTAATTGTATAAAGAAAAGGAGGACTTGTGGCACCTTAGAGACTAACAAATCTATTTGAGCATAAGCTTTCGTGAGCTACAGCTCACTTCATCCATGAAGCTGTAGCTCACGAAAGCTTATGCTCAAATAGATTTGTTAGTCTGTAAGGTGCCACAAGTCCTCCTTTAATTTTTGCGGATACAGACTAACACGGCTGCTACTCTGAAACCAGAAACTGTATAATCTTTCTCTGAGAGAAGACTAAGTTATTCCATCAGATATGCCAGCCTACCGTTTTTTTTAAAACATATTCAAAACCTTGACTACAGGTATGAGGGGGATAGCTCGGAGGGGGGATAGCTCAGTGATTTGAGCAGTGGCCTGCTAAACCCAGGTTTGTGAGTTCAATCCTCAAGGGGGCCATTTAGGGATGGGGCAAAAATTGGGGACTGGTCCTGCTTTGAGCAGGGGGTTAGACTAGATGACCTCCTGAGGTCCTTTCCAACCCTGATATTCTATTCTATGATTCTATACAGAAAGAGAGAGAAGAAACACCTTTACGGTTTCCAGAACTGAAAAAGGAAGACCAATAGAAAAGGCAAATATATAAAGCAAAGTAACTGTTACATTTATTTTTGACATGTCTCAATTTTGATAAATTAGTGCTATTACTTTTGTACAGTCTAATTTCCTGTACCTTGTTTTTTAAAGTGTGGCAGTCAATCGGGAAAAGGAAGAAAGCAAAATAAAGTTTCAGCGATTTAAAATTTATTATTTTATAGTTAATATTTCTTCTGTGATGAAGTTTTAGATAGTTTAGTAGAGTGGTTAACTGTTTACTATACTAGTAGAGTGGCTATAGTTAATAGAATTACAGTTTTAAAAGCTTGGTAAGAACTTTGCAAAGGAGGGAATTTGGATCTTAAAACTTCAGTTCTAGTACCACATCTGTGTAACATTCGAAAAGAAAAAAAAATAGTCCAATGCTCTTAATGTACAAACCTGTTCCTTTTAAAAATCAGTTTATCATAAAAAGGACCTACAAAGGACCTAAAAAACTAAATTTTTAATTAAGTCTAGATACCCATACGAAATGTCCACAAGAACCAGCATGAGAAAGGTATTCAGCAAAAAAAGGTAAATATTAAGCAACTTTAAAAAATAAAACAAGTGTGAAATCCTTTTGTTTACGTACTTCCTGGTTCACTCTGACATCATCGTAAATTGAACTGTTATGCCAGTACATATGATGTCATCTTTTGGGAATATCTTCAGTGAACAAGAAAGTACTAAGATTATATTGGAAGGGAGAAAATATATACATTAGTTGTATCTTATTGGTATGCTAATGAACCTCACAACTTGGTTGGTGAGTACATGTAAATCATATATCAGTGCTAATTCATTTTCACTGGGCAGTTCACATTTAACAATGTTAGATGAGCAACCTAGAATTGAAAAAAAATCTTGCAGACAGGTTCTAGCAAACAAAACAGTGATGCTTATCTGAAAAAACCAACACTATTAAAAATAATTAGCTATTCATAGCTTTTAATATCTAAAAACTGGCATATTAAAAAATTTCACTCTCAGCAGGCTGAAATCAGATCCTTTTAATTTTCAGGTACTTCAAAGCAGAAATGGAAAATGTTTTCCCAAACTATATCATTTGCTGAATACATGAGTGGGCAAATATGACAACTGTCATCCTTCTAGCAGTAAATATTCACTTTTATTCTTACATAAAATGGTCGAAAAAAAGTAATAATTATGTTTCTGGTTAGATCTTAGATACAGAATTGGAATGAACTCCATGCAATGAGTCTGATACCACAGATCACAAACACATTTCTCTAACCAAAATGATTAACTTCCATACATAATAAGAACAAGATATGTACTGCTTACTTCTATTACACATAAATCATGATAACAGTTTTGTATATTGCCCAGCTTTTTCTGTTTTTCAATATACTTCATAGTTATTGTAGCCAGTTTAAGAAGGCAAAAAACTCTAAAGGTGTACTAGATACACACGCCCCTCTGTTTTGTTGAGGTACATGAAGGTTCTTCAACCATTTGAAAAAGGTGTGGGCCTCCATTACAACTTGAATTCTACAAATCTATTGCAGATTTTATAAGCATGTTTTTTGCAATAATTGGTTGTCCTGGGAGTTAACAGAGACCCACACATCTATTCAGAGCTTTCATCAATCTGATTTCCACCTTCAACATGTTCATTTGATTTATGACACCCATTCTATGACAGATAAACATTTGTAGCCCTTTATGTGTTAACTGTATGCTTATATACCCACATATATAGCAGCTAAAGTACTGCATCCATTGAATAAGCAAAACCAAGAATTCATTAATAAAGCTTTGTTAATTGTATATAAACAATCATCCTCCAAAGTTATTTGATTTGTGCTCGCTATGTCAGGATTGGAGGAAAAGCATATCAGAGTGTGAGTAGATTTATATTACCTCCAACCTTAGGCCCACCAGCTGAACCTGGTTTTCTTGCACTGTTTGAAGGATTCCCGAGTTTTTTAGGTGCAGGAACCTTGAAAGCTGAAGCAGCTGACGATGGCCTATTTCCATCCACTGACTCCTCATCATCAAAGCTTTTATCTACAAAAGGATGCATAAAAGAAATTTACTTATGAGAACAGAGGGTTTTTTTTAAAAATTGCTCTGCTGCACTTTTCACAGAAATTTACCAAAAGATCAAATAAAATTTAATACTAATTATTTTGCCCTTTGTCTATGGCATGGGAAACAGATGACAAAGAAAAATAAAAAGCATTTTAACACCACAAGATTTTATATAATACTGCCTTTGGATTCGCAATTATTACAGTATTAAACACAAAAATGAATCCTACATATTCAACATCACAAAAAGAAAAATTCTCTGCACAGTTTAAATGTGTCCTGTCCATCATCTTCCCAAAAATGAATATAATTTTCAGTTCATTCCAGGCTATCCAAGAGCAATGCTTCTCCCTTTTCCTCTACTCATGCATGCATTTTCTGCTACACATCCTCCCATAATGTGTCTACCAACACTCCGTCTTATTTCTTCCACCCAGATCTTGCAACTTACAATCACAGATCCGCTTGCAGATCAACCGCCTCATTCCTCTGATAGCTCTTAATTCCCCTCACACCAGGATGCTCCCAATACCTCACATGGCCACACACAATAGATTCTCAATACCAATCAAAGATTCTATCCAAAACTGTCAGAAAACACCATAGCTCCACCACTGAGATTTGTGCCGGCATCTTCCTCTCTCTTCCCTGCACTAGGTGCTGAAACAACCAATCAGCTTCAAGGTGACATCATTTTCTGGTAGCCACTGCCAGATGAAAAGGTGAAAATTCTTCATACATATAAATTCATTCCCCCACACACGATATTTGCAGCCACAATTTCAACCCTTTAAAAATTTCATACCCATACTTTGCTCGAGGGTTTTCACACGTACCCCAAAAATACAAGGGCTTGTCTTTTGTTCAGTCAAGTCAGAAACTCATCTCCAGCTAACAGTTAAAATATTCTCAAAAGGATGTGCTGCACTTGGTTTTTAAATTAATTTTTTAATAAAAAAGAATTCCAGAAGCAAACTGGGACCATTTTGTAATTAATTTAGTAGAAAAAGTTGGATTTATCTAGAGCCCTGCAATGCACGTAAAAACAAACCTGTAGTTCATATCATAAACAAGATGGGTGAGGCTGACACGCAGCTGCATAACAATGATATAAGCCAATTTAGCAAATATTTCTTCACTGTAATCTGCCATTTCTAAAAAATATCACAGCACTGCTTTTATTTCAGGAATTTTAATGTTTATTTAACCTTGGTGTACACTGAATGGCAAACTGTTCCCTATAAAATGAACTATATTTAAAAAGAATCTCCTGGGGGAAGACACATTCACTATCATATCAAAGCAAACATGTTTTTCCAAATGGCATTTATAGCGACAGCTGATGTAAAAACACTGAACATTCTGGGGTTTACTTTAGTTTCCTAACGACAGTATGACTTCAGAAATATTTTTGTTTAACCAAAACAACTTATAGCACTATTAAACCCCTACTTTCATTTACAAATCAAAAACCTAGAAAATATCAGTAACTGTGTATCTGAAAATTTTCTCCAACATGCTTGTTTCCTTTCAACCACCATTTAAGAGAATGTGATTAAGAATACTTCTGTGTATGGATATGTAAGCAAATCAGAATGCAAGAGGAAGGGCAGTGAAGAAACACACACTATTCCAGGAGTTTCCATGGAAACAGTACTCAGTCCTCACACAAGAACTGGGAGAATACACTTCAGTTCTAACTAAGAAAAGACACTGATTTAACTCTTAGTGTCTTAAAAATGTAATTGTAAACATCACCATTTAAAAAAAAAAACTTTTACATCCATTAATCTAATCACATGATTAAGTTTTATAAACTTAATGCTGCATGAAATAAATGTTAATGGTAGCGATTAACACTGAGGATTCTGACTCAGGGAAACAACGTAACTTCAAAATAGTATTAAAAACAGGCTGTAGATGAAGCCAATTTTTAACGTCTTTTTTAAAACAATACGATGAATAGCCACCTAAAATTTCTTAAATTATGATACCAGAAGTAGCTGATTATTAAAATTTAACTCTAAATTTTTCACTGTTAATACATACATACTGCATTTTTTTCAGCTTTGACTGTGAAAACAGGCTAGACTTTCATATTGTCAGTCAAAAGAACAATACTGCAGTCTGAGTTGCAAATATTGATGAGATGAGAAAGCAATTTTTATAAAAAATAAAACTGTTTCCAGTGCAATTAAAAAGTAATAGTAAGATTTTACATTTGTAAAGGTTCTTATTCCAGGGTATATATGAAGCTGCAAGGACTTTAAAAAGAATATTGGACAGATTTCTACTAAAAATGCACACAAATTACTCTATAATCTTACAAATACATAAACTGAATATGAAACAATACCTAGTTTAATAAGAAATTTTAAATCTCAGATAAAATAATTACATTTAAGATTTTATAATATATGAAGTCAAAATTTAATTATAGTTTTTTATAGGAATTGCAACTTTCCCCCAGCCTTTTGTGTATTTATGCTTTTGTGTCTCTGGAATTTATTAACAATATAACCCCCACTGATCTTTAGGGAGGCTCCAGTTCTAGAAAGACATACAACAGCATTTGCATATATCCGAAGCTTCAAATCTGTGTTTACAGAAATTGTCACAGGCTTCTATAAATGTATTACATTTACTTCAAGTATTATGTAAAATTCACATTTTTCACACGTATATATACACAGACATTTGAGTACCGAATCACGAAAATAAATACACCTGTATATATTTCCGTCTGCAACACTCTGGATTTGGGCACCTTTTTCAGCAGGGGTATAATGCCACAAAAATCAGCTGAGCTGAATCCACTTACTCCGGGCCATAATTTAGCCTACTGCGTACAGCTGAAACACTGCATCTGGTCATCTTGAGATTAGCAGCCCTGGTGGAGTCATGTCTATGCATGCAGTTTTCACATTTATTTCATTATTTTTCATTTTTAAATTAATTTCACTATTTCCAAGTCAAATTTCTTCACTAAGTATAGGAACTTGCAATAACTGGGGATAATATCTAAAGTATATATGAAGTTTTAAAGTTAAATTGTTTGAAAAATTACCTCAGGATGTGAAGGGGGGTGAGGTGGACAACGGACAAAACAAAAACAGCTCTTCCATTCTGGGATACCACAAAACGGCCAAACAATTTTCACACACAGAATATCACACATACACAATTCATTTTGGGACCAAGAAACCAGAACCCAAAATAATATTTTTTCCAGAAACTTGGAGGTTACTGAAAGCAGGAGTTATGCAAGCTGATCCATAACTTTAAATAGAGAATGTTGCCATAACATAGAGTAGCGTACAGAGGGATAGCTCAGTGGTTTGAGCATTGGCCTGCTAAACCCAGGGTTGTGAGTTCAATCCTTGAGTGGTCCATTTAAAGATCTGAGGCAAAAAAAATGGGGATTGGTTCTGCTTTGATCAGGGGGTTGGACTAGATGACCTCCTGAGGGCCCTTCCAACCCTGATATTCTATAATAATACACATGTTCAATTCATTTGTACAAGGTATCAAATTTTCAGGAAGCAAGCAATGAATAGAATTAAGTTGCAAAGGAAATGGAGAATTAATGGGTTGAAAGAACTCAAATTTCACTCATTTCTCTCACTGCAGTTTGGTGACTCAGCAACTTTATTTTAAATCAATACAGGTGAGCTATTTAAAGAAGAGAAAGGGAGTCAAGGCTTGTCTATACAGTGGGGTAATGCACTCTAGGAGGGTATGATTTCTAAAGCACAATAATGTGTTATGCAGAGTAGGTTAATGTAGACCCTGCTGGTGTGCACTAAAGGTTCATTACAGTGCATTAACGTACTACTTCAAACACCACATTAAAGCACACTAGCAGTATCGACATGGATCAATTCATGAGCAACGTGTTAGTACGCTTTAGAAATTACATTCCCATACAGTGCATTACCCCATCATGTAGACAAGCCTTTAGGCACCCAACACCCCATTGAAATTCAGTGACAGTTGGGTACCTAATTAAAATCCAGACATGGCAATTAGCATGAACTGACTGTCCTGAGTTGTTCTTGCTGCCCATGACTATTATACCATACACAGTATGTAATGAGTCACCTGGCACCTGTGAAGTCCTGTATATTTCTACAATACAGGCTGAACAACTGAAAGCAACAACAAGCGCAGAATGAGTTTGACAGTTTCTAATAGCTGGAGGAAGAGAATGCCACAGATCAAGCACATAATCACAGAACACTAGCTTCTATCATCATGAGATTAAATTCAGGGCAAAGTAAATAGGCAATTGTCTGACTATACCGAAAGAAGGCCAGGAGACACTGGATGTGGTTTAATGAGGCTGCAACATTATTAACAACTGTCTGGGAGTACCTGGCAGATAAAGAGTGTACACACAGTGTCAGTAACTCCATGATCATTTCAATATCTACCCGGGGGGCTTCCATCAGTGCCCCCCTTTTTTCCAACCTGGTCCCAGCCAACACACTGCTGGGCCCTTACCATTCCCACCCCTTCAAATGAAGGGTAAGGTGGGCTATAAAGGAGGAGGGGAAGGTAGTCTCCCTGCCGTTCCAGTTATAGAAGCCACAAACCTCCATGTTTCTGCCCCTTTAACAAACACCTCCTTTAAATCCTTCACCAAACCATTTATCTGATCACTGTTTCCCTTCCCTACGGAGCACCTGCACTGGATATCTGCCCCTCGTTTACAGAATGAGTTGTGACATCATAGTCTGACCTCCATTCCATGCTCGCCACAAATAAGCCCCGCCCAAACTCACAGTGGGGAAAATAATCCCCCCATTTTTCCTTGGCCAACTTGGCGGTGAGGGAAAAATTCCTTCCTAGCCCCCACAAGAAAGGAGTAGGTAGCAGAGTGCCTACAGCAGATCCTGACCAAATCTGGTATTTTACCACTTTCAGGGTTCAGAGGATGGGTGCTGCTCTGCTTGGTCCAAGTAAAAGAGGGCTTCCCCTGCCCTGCTTGCACCTAGTACTCTCCGCCCTCTTCCAGTCAGCTGGGAGGGATGAGTCAGCATCCTCAGGCAACATTTATGCCCCTGCCCTTAAAGAGGTATACCCCTTTCCCCAGCAAGTCAGACAATGCCCTTCCCCCACTTAAGGTGTGTTGCAGTCATTGGTCAAGTTGGATCTTACAGGCCAATTTTGAAAATAAACTGAAAAAAGATCAGAGCAAATGTTACAGACCAAGTCCATATGAAGTCTTAAACACCAATTCAAATTTAAAAAAAAAATCAATGTAACTTTGATAGAAATCAATGGAAAGTTTTTAAAATAAGACTAATATGCTGTAATCTTGAGGTAGTGGTACTTGTGAGCTTTTAAACTGCCAAATTTTGAACATGCAACATGTGATTTAAAAGGCATTCAGATATACCAGAAAATAAGCAGCTACAATTGACCTTGATATTCACAAATAATTCAAGATCTTTTCCAAAATCTATTGTTTTCAAAGTAACATTATTACACAGAGCAAGATGATGTTTTCATTATAAAACAATGAGGGATATGTAGAAGTCTGGGGACAGCAGAATAATGAAATCTTTTAATAACAGAATAAAGTATCAACATTGTTTTGTCAAAGGGAACTGACAAGGACGACAGGGCTACTCAGCTGTTACCAAAATATAAACTATTCTAGTTGGCCTTAAATTCATATTATTTGATATATCTTGTAACAGTCACTATAGCTTTGCAGAGATTGATCTCTTCTGTGCAGAGAGCCGAAGATCTCCCTTCCCTCTTGTTTCTTGATATAGAAAATCGTGGTGGTGGTGTCTGACAAGATGAGGACATGATGAGAGTGAATGAGTGGGAGAGAGGATTTGCATGCCTTTCACACTGCTCAAAGACTCAGGATATTGATGTGCATCCTGGATTCACAATGCATTCACATGCCTTGCCCCGTGTGGTTGTCCATACAAGCTCCCCAGCCTACCAGGGTCATGTTGGTGATAATTCTGCTCTGAGAGAAGGAAAGAAAGGGAACTCCCAGGTGCATGTGATGTGGGTCTGTCCATGACAGAAGGGATGACAGTACCTTGGCCAGAAATGTCAAGCCTGAGGTCCACAGAGTGGCAGTTCAGCAAGTGCACAGACTGGAGCCACGTCTGAAGGCAGCAAAAATGAAGTCTTGCAAAAAGGAATCATGTAGGTGCAAGCCATGTAGCCCAAAAGAGACAGGCAAGTCCTGACTGGTATATGTAGGTTGTTCATGATGTGAGATATGATGGTGTTCATCACCCCAAACCTGTCTGTGGGCAGGTACGCCAGCGCCATGATAGAATTTACGGTAGCCCCAATCAAGTCTAGTGACTGCATAGTGTTAAGGATCAATTTTTCAATGTTGACGCTGACTCCAAGTGAAGCGAGGAAGTCGAGTAGTTTGGAGGTTGATACAAGGGCTTCCCGGCAGGGCTTGGCTGACAGGAGCCAGTTGTCGGGGTATGGAAAAACAAGAAAACCATAACACCTGATGTGAGCTGCTGCTATGGAAAATACTTTGGTGAAGACTCTGGGAGCGGTAATTATTCCGAAGGAAAGTACTCAGTACTGGAAATCAGCACACGCCATAAATCTGAGAAAACGTCTGTGGGTGGGATGAATGTCAACATGGAAGTAAGTGTCCTTCATATCGAGAGCCGTAAACCACATGCCTTTTTCTAGGAATGGAATTATAACTGCCAGCAGTACCATGTGAAACCTGAGTTTGCAGATGAAGCAATTGAGGTGGCAGAGGTTGGTGATTGGTCTCCAACTGCCCTTTTTTGGGGGGGGGGGGGCAGGAAGTAAGTGGAGTAGAACCCTGTTCCTTGAAATTCCAGAGCAATGTGCTCTATTGCTCCCCAATGCAATAAGGAGTTCACTTCTTGGGCGAGAATACTGTCATGACAGTGGTCCCCAAAGGGGGATGAGGGAGGGAGGGTTTGGAGGAGACAGTGCGACAAACTTGATTGTATGGCCGTGGCGGATGACATTAAGCACCTATCTGTCCATTAGTATTGCACTCCACGAGTGATAAAAGAGAGAGGGGTCACAAGGTGTTAGGTCTGTGGCTGGCAGCTCTTGAGCTTGTATCAAAAATACTTCTTGGCCTCAGGCTGGGTTTGAGACGAGGAAGCCAACGAGGCAAGATGGCATTTTTGTGGTGGTTTGTAAGGCCTCTAGTGATAGAACTGAGGAGACCTGTACCTGTGTGTGGATGACGGGCAGTGGAACTTCCTTTTTGGGGCATGAGTGCATATGCCCAACCAGCAGAGGGCAGCCAGAGAATCTTTCAATGTATGTAAAGACTCATCTGTCTTGTGGTTGTAAAGATGGGATTTCTCAAAAGGGAGGTACTTGATGGTGTTCTGGATCTCCCTAGGAAAACCAGAAGCATGAAGCCAGGATTCCCTATGCATCATGACAGCTGTGGCCATGGCCCCAGAGGAGGTATCAGCTGTGACTATTGTCGAATGGAGGGCAGTTCTAGCTTTGAGTTTCCCTTCCTTGACAAGGGTTTGGAAGCAGGTTATACTAGGGCATATTAGCCTATAGTGCTTGATAATTGCCAATCAAGAATTGCAAACTGGAGGAAGAGAAGATTTTCCTTCCCAGAAGATTGAGGCACTTCCATTCCTTGCCCCCAGTAGATGGAGGGTGTTGCTGCTTGGTCCTCTCTGAAGCAGTCTGAACCATCCGCAAGTTCAGAGCAAGGTGAGAGAAGAGGAATTCTGACCCCTTGGTTGGTAACAGTAACATTTCTTAGTTCCTTTAGGCTAGAACATGTGGCTAGAGTATGCCATCCAGCTCTGGCTGGAACCAATATGGCATTGTTAGTTGGGAGCACTATTCTTGCAGGTGCTGAGGTGTGTAGGATATCCAGGAGCTTACACAGAGTCTTGAATGTCCTCCAGTGGGATGTGTAATTCTCCCTCAACTCTCCTTAGAAGCTCCTGGAACTCTAGGAAGTCACCTGGTGGGGAGGGAGATAATGTAGTTACTGTTTCATCCGGTGAGGAGGATGGAAACCCTAGTCGGCTCCAGTAGAACTGCCAGGCCAGGGTGTAAAATTCTTCCTCCGCTATTGGATTTATGAACCTGTCTGATAGTTCGCTTTGGGGGGGAAGCAGGAAGTGATTCTCTTGCAGGTCAGGCAGGTTCTGAGAGAGGATACTGTGCCCAGGGCCCCTAATATGGTCAGTAAACCAGATCCACCAGAGGTTGCAGAGGGCCCCATGGCATGGGGTAACAGTGGTTCCGAGGAGGATATGGGGGTAGCAGTTCCCTCGGATGTGCATGTCTCAGTGATGGCGTATAGGAGCAGTATGGAAGAGGTTGTTCTTCTCCTGGTTCTGATTCATCAGAAGGGGAGAAGGCGGACTCTGGTTCTAATGGCGGCACTGTTGGAGCCGATGGAACCGAATATAGTACCTGTGAGGAGGGCAAGAGACGCTATATCCTGGGCTAGTGGTGGGCAAACTTTTTGGCCCAAAGGCCACATCTGGGAATAGAAATTGTATGGCGGGCCATGAATGCTCACAAAATTGGGGTTCAGGTGCAGAAGGGGGTAAGGGCTCTGGCTGGGGGTGCAGGCTCCAGGGTGGGGCCATAAATTAGGAGTTCAGGGTGCAGAAGGGGGCGCTGGGGTGGGGGAGTGGGGTTCAGGGGGGGTGCGGGTTCCAGCTGGGGATGCAGGCTCTGGGGATGAGGAGTTTGGGGTATAGGAGGGGGCTTTGGGCTGGGACCAAGGATTTCAGCAGGTGGGAGGGGATCAGGGCTGGGGAAGGGGCTGGGGAGCAGGAAGGGGTGCAGGCTCTGGCATGCAGGAGAGTGCTCCGAGCTGGGATCGAGGGGTTCAGAAGTCTGGAGGAGGATCAGGGCTGGGGCAAGGGGTTGGGGCGTGGGGTGCAGGTTCCGGGCAGTGCTTACCTCAAGTGGCTCCTGGAAGCAGTGGCATGTCCCTTTTCTGGCTCCTATGCGGAAGCGCAGCCAGGCGGCTCTGCATGCTGCCCTGTCTGCAGGCACCGCCCCTGCAGCTCCCACTGGCTGTGCAATGTGCAGAGCAGAGCCCCCTGGCTGCTCCTATGCATAGGAGCTGGAGCGGGGCCATGCCTCTGCTTCCAGGAGCCGCATGGAGCAGCCCCCAACCCTGCTCCACAGCTGAAGTGCCAGAGCGGGGCAAGCACCAGACCCCGCTCTCCAGGGGGAGCTTGCGGACCGGATTAAAATGGCTGGCAAGACAGATCTGGCCCGTGGGCCATAGTTTTCCCACTCCTGCCCCAGGCACATCCCATGGAGGAGATATGATCTCCTTGGAAGGGAGGGACCCAACAAAGGAGGGACACACTGGGTCAGATAAGGCAAAGACCTCTTGGGATTCAGCCATGGATCAGGATCTTCCCAGTGTGAGGGGCACTCTTTCCTTCCCAGACATTAGTAATGACTTTCCCTGAAGTTCTCATGCCTTGTGGGGTGCCAGTGATGGCAGTACTGGCGGTTCAATGCCTGGGACAGTTGGCTCCCATAGTTTCTGAGTCTTCTTCTCATGCCTGTGGCATTTGGAATGAGCTCAATCCCTGAGCTAGTGGAGGGAATGTCCATTTTCTTGGACTTAGATGAAGATGTAGCTATATGCTTGTAGGAGTGCTTTCAAACTTCCTGATTAAGCCCCCACCCTGGGGTCAGTGGGGGTGATCTTACCAGCACTGGAATTGGATGTAGTAGCAGGAAGCAAGCTCCTCACTGAATCAAGCCGATGTACGCAGGGGGTTCCCTGGTCTAAGTCCACATGCAGTCTCATGGCCAGCTCTTCAGAGATGAAGGTCTCAGCCTTCTCGGGTTCGTCTGGGAAAGGATTAGCAAATACTACCCCTAGCCACGATGTGAGCTTCTCCCAGGCGGTAGAGGCAGCGCTGATGGTCGTCGCTGACCAAAAAAGATGGTGGGCATGAGGCACAAAGTTTCAAGCCCAGGATACTGGGCATAGTCCAGCACCCACACACAGGTTCAGTGTAGGGGAAAAAACCCAAAGCTATTTTAAAACTAACGTAACTATTAACTAGGAAAGACAAACTAGTAAAAAACTGCAGATAAAACTGGTAAAACTAACGACAACTATGATCTTTTTGAAATGTGTCACAGACATGGTCACTGAAAGTTCCAACCAGACCATGCAGCTGTGAGAAGGAACTGGGGATGCAGTCAGTCCACCCCACCCTTTATCGTTGTTTTGGTATCCTGATATCCATTTGGATAGTTTCCGTTTTGAGATGGTTTGGTCTAGGTGATTTTCTAAATGTTTTTGTTCTTTCAATGCTCTGCGAACATCTAATGTGTGGAGTGAGGCCTCTTTCCCATCCACATGTGGCTTAGGAAAAAATACCGGTAAGTAAATAGGTTGGTTTAAATGAAAGGGGGAGGCGACTTTGGGTATGAAGTTAGGATGCAGTCATAGGATTACTTTATTTTTAAAGAATGTTATATAAGGTGGGTGTGCCATTAGGGCACCTAATTCTCCCTCCCGTCTGGCAGATGTGATGGCAATGAGGAAAGCCACCTTCATGGTTAAGTGCAACAAAAAGCAGGTTGCAAGGTGTTCAAATAGCTTTCCCATGAGTCTACATAGAACAAGGTTGAAGTCCCACATGGGGGTAGGGTTTCTTATTGTGGGATAAGTGTATTCAATGCCTTTAAAGAAGTGTTTCATCATCGGGTGAGCAAACAGTGACCCCGTCCACCTTGTCATGGAAGGAGATAACAGCAGCCAAGTGTACTCTGATGGAGCTTGTGGATAGCCCCACTTTTTTAAGTCCTTGTATACAGTCCAGGATCTGTGGTAGGGGGGATGATTGTGGCAAGATCTGTTTATCTTGGCACCAGGTGCAGAATCATTTCCACTTATAGATATGTGTCTTACTTGTACTTAGTTTCCGACTGCTAAGTAATATATCTTTTACTTCCTCAAAACAGGCCTTCTCGACCCAAGTCAACCATGGAGTAACCAGGCCTTGAGGTGCAGTACTGCGAGGTTTGGGTGACGGACACGTCCCGCATCTTGTGATAGAAGGTGAGGTACTAAGAGAAGGGTTTGAGGCAGTTTCACTGCCATGTGATGCAAGTATGGGAACCATGTTTGTCTGCGCCATGTGGGCGCTATGAGAGTAACCTTGGATTTGTCCTGCATAATCTTGTGAATGATTCGTCTTAGGAGTGGGGTCAGAGGAAATGCATACATCAGTGGCGCCTCCTATTTTATGAGGAGAGTGTCGCCTAGGGAGTGGTGTCCCAATCCCGCTCTGGAGCAATACTGTGGGCAACTGGCGTTCTGAGTTGCAAATAGACCTATGTTGGGCAACCCCCATAGTTTGAATATGAATTTGAGAATTCCGGGATCCATCTCCCACTTGTGGGTTTTTGAGAAATCCCTGCTTAGTACATCTACTGTTGTTTTCTGGCTTCCGGGCAGATAGGATGCTGATATCTGTATGTTGTTGGTGATGCACCAATTCCAAAAGCATAGTGCCTCTGTACATACGGAGTATGATCGTACTCCCCATTGGTAGTTTATATAAAACATACATGCTATATTGTCCATGAAGATCTTAATGGCATTGTTCTTGATTAGAAGGCAAAAGTGCTCACATCCATTTCGAACTTCCCTTAGTTCCAGTAAGTTTACGTGCAGGTTGGACTCCGCTTGACCGTATTGTTGAGTAGATGTGCCCCCCCCACCCTCCAACCTATTAGAGAAGCACCTTTGTGATTGTCATGGTTGAAGTTCTTTGTTGGAAAGGGACTCCTGAGCAGACATTCTTTGGTTTTGTCCACCATGTTAATGAGTCTTTTACTCTGCGTGGCATTGTGAGGCATCTGGTGAGTGTGTGTCTGTGAGGTATATACACTGTTCAAAGCCAGGCCTGCAAGCATCTCATGTGGAATCTGGCATGTTTGACAACAAACGTAGTTGCCTACATGTGCCCCAAGAGCTGTAAACATGCTCTGACGAATGTTTGTTGGCTATTCCTCACTTTTGAAATTAGGCTGACTAGGGTGAGGATGTGCTGTTGGGGTAGTGTTCCTGTTAGACAGGTGAGACAGGCTCCTATGCCTTCCAACTTTTGGACAGGAACCAGTGTGGACATTTGCACATTTATTTGCAACCCTAGGTTTGTGAAAAGGGTTATTGTGCTCTGCGTGGCGTTTATAGCTTCTTGCCATGTTGGTGTCCGTATGAGGCAGTTGGCCAAGTATGGAAATATCATTACTCTGACTGCGTAGGTGAACTGCAACAACAGCGAGAACCTTGGAAAAAACCCTTGGGGCAGTGGATAGGCTGAAAGGTAGTACTCTGTATTGGAAATGCTGTTTCCCTAGGGTGAATCTCAGGAATCTTGTGAGACGGTTGGATGGTAAGATGAAAATAAGAGGCCTGAAGGTCAAGGGCTGAGAGCCCATCTCCCTTCTCTAATGCCGGAATTATTGTGGTTAGAGTCACCATTTTGAAATGTGTTCTCATGAATCTGCTGAATTTTCTTAAATCCAGGATGGGTCTCCACCTGCCAGTCTTTTTCTGCATTAGAAAGTAATGTGAATAAAAACCTCTCCCCCTGTGTTGTGATGGTACGGGTTCCACAGCAATTAATTGTATGAAGTCATTTATTTCCTGTTGTAACAGGTACTCATGAGATGGGTCCCTGAAGATGGACGCGGCATGTGGGTGGGTAGGTGGGACAGAAATAAAGGGGATGGAGTAGCCCTTCTGGATAATCTCTAAAACCCACTTGTCTGTCACGATGGTGTGCCAGACTGGATAGTATGGTGAAAGACCATCTCCAAATGGGCGGGGGACCGTTTCTGGTTCTGGAGTAGGAGAGTGTGGAGGTCTCATGCCCTCGACCACGCTTCAAAATGATTGTCTAGAAGTGGATTGCTGACACATCAAAGTCTGATCTTGGTTCTGCCAGTGTCTGTTCGGTCTTTGTTTACACCATAGGTTGTACTGTCTTTGGGGCTGAGAGTATGGCATACACCGGAATCTCTGATTGTAAAAGCTCCTCTGTTTCTTTGTTTGCAAGTAGGTAAATCCCAAGGGTTTTTAAGGTCACCCTTGAGTCTTTTAGGGTGTGTAACAAGACATCAGTTTTTATCTGGAAATACTTTCTGCCCCTCAAAGGGTAAGTCCTTGACTGTTGCCTGGACCTCCCTTGGGGTGAGAGGTGGAGCCACGGTGCATGGCACGTGACCACAGATGTCGCAATGGATTGTGCTGCCATGTCTGCGGAGTCAAGGAAGGCCTGGAGGGCCATCCTGTTGATGAGACCCCCTTCGGAAATGTTTGCACTGTTCTTTTTTGACATCTGGTAAATTTTCAATGAAAGTTGACATTTTGGAGTACAGATTGTGTGTATATTTGGCTAGAAGGGCCACATAGTTGGCTATGCGGAACTGAAGTATAGCAGAGGAGTAAGCTATCTGCCCGAAAACGTGTCGCTTTTTCCAGTCCTCCTTATATGGGGTCATTCGAGAGTGGTGTTGTTTCCCCCTTTGACTGACCACCTCTACTACTAAAGAGTTTGGTGCAGGGTGTGTAAATAGGAACTCAGCCCCTTTTGCGGGCATGTAACAATTTTTGTCGTATCTTTTACATGAGGGTGGTACTGTAGCAAGTGTCTGCCAGATTATTTTTGCAGGTTCCATGATTGCATCATTAATTGGCAGAGCTATCTTTGCCGATGGGGATGCCTGGAGTATGTCTGTGAGCTTGTATTGGGCTTCTGGTAGCTGAGCCAACAAAACGTCCATGGATTCAGCAACCCTTTTGAAGAGGTCCTGAAAGGATTTGAAATCATCCCCCATGGTGGTCGCATTGTGGTTTTGTCCGGTGACAAAGATGAGAGGTGAGTAGGTGACAAAGTCTCATGTTCGGCTGTGTCATCAGGTTCCTCAGCGTCTTCCTCTTGTGTTTCTGAGGGTGCCGGGACAGTTAGCGAAGGGGACGGGGATGTTCTGGACTTAGGTGGGTTAGGGAGCCTGCAGTTTTGGGCCCTATATATTGCCCATGTATCCCAGTATGACCAGTTAGGTGGGAATAGTATGGGGGACGGTGCCTCGGGGTGATCATATCATCGTCATATATCTGCAGATGGTTGGTGATGAGATGGTCCTGGCTTGGGTGAAGAGAGGTGAGGAGTATATATTACTGCATCATCCTCCTCTTCCTCATCGCTGGAGATTGGGGGGGGCTGATCTGCAGTAATGAAAGGGGAGTAGTCATCTGGGTTGGTACTGATCTGGATGGGGTATCCTCCGTGCTGAGTAAAGGAGATTCAGGTGTTGAGGCCATTATCAGGTCCGCATGCCTCATGAATTGCTGCAGAACCATGAAGCTCAGTGCCAGATACAGCTTTGTGGACAGACCAGGAGCATCAGTTGAAGCTGTGAGGCATAGGTACAGCAGGTGGTGCCATTGTAGTGCTCCGTGCCAAGATCTTCTTCAGCTCCTTGGGTGCCAAGCTGGAAGATTTCACTTTAGTGTGCGAACCTTCATTAGAGCTTGCCTGCATAGGGTCTTTAGCTTTTTGGGAACTGTCAGCATCGGACGTTCACAGTGCCTCACAGTCAAGCTCTCGGAGCGGTCAGTACCAGGGCAGATTTTTCAGTTGGAGATCACTTTCTTTTAGGCGATTCTCAGTGCAGGGATGTCTGCGACCACTTTTGGTAGCTTTTCTAGGAGTAGGCTCTTTGGCAGCCATTGTTCAAGTGAAACACCCCTGTCAGAGTCTGCTGCTGGTGACCATTGGCCAGGGGGTGACCCGGACTTTGGGTCAGAGGCTGGCCTGAGGGATTTCCCCAGCATGAGGAGCTTCACTTGGAGATCCCTGGCTTTTCTTGTCCTAGCTGTTAGTTTTCTGCAGTGTGGGCACTTTTGAGTAACGTGCGTCTCGCCAAGGCAGCAGACACTGAGTGTGACCGTCAGAGACTGGTATGGAGAGTCTGCAAGTCAGGCAGCATTTAAAGCCAGGTGAGCCGACCATGCATGAGAGAGTCAGTCTCAGAGGAGAAAAAGGGATAAACTCTGTTTGAGGCTAAGGATGTACACCTGCTAGAGAGGTAGGGGTAGATAGGGATTGTAAAGGGATTTTTTTTTAAAAAAAATTTTTAAAGAAATTATGGTAAGGCAAGTGGATAGCGAAACTAACTACAACTAAGCTAAAACTATCAGTATGAACTACCTATTATAAATCTTATCAGAGGTAAGAGAGGGCTCTGCTAATCGCTCCAACTCAAGCCAAAGACAGTAGAGAAGGAACTGGGGACGGCTGGCTGCGCACCACTATGTAACCGCTCTGAGCGGCGCGAGATGGCTACACCATGTGTGCGACCCAACCGGGCACTGCTACTACAAATCTACGATTACGAGTGCAGGGCGTCAAGACACCTAAAATGGAGCACCCACAAGGACACTCCTCAAAGAAGAAAAACTGATATCCATTGCAAGCCATAGCTGTTGTGGGACATAAGTTAAGCAGGTGTCTGTATTAATTTATCACCAGCTTCCTGATTATGTTTAATTCTCATATGAAGAAGAGTGGGGGAGCAAGAGAATGGTATAATTCTTGCACTGCTTTGACAGTTATAAAAACATTTCATGTATGAAAGCATTTTCTGTTGATCTGTCGAAATTACACAATTTTGTAACAATCCCAGTAAAGAAGAAAAATCACAGTGGGTTTAACAGAAGAAATATTCTATTACATAAACGTCACGGAGGTCTGCGGGGTCCTAACAATATGAGGACAATTGGAATAGGAAGCATGTGCATGGGGGACCATGAGTAGGCTGAGAACACAAAGGAGTTGTCTCAATATAATATTCCTGCATTCTCTCTGTTTTCCAACTGCATCTTCATTATCAGTTTCTCTTCCCCTGGATAGTTTAATGAATATTTTTCCTATGGCATATTCCTACAGTAGTTAAAGGGCTCTGCCCTGTTTTGCCTTGGTCCAGTACAAGGCACTGAAGAGAGGTTACTATCCTTTTCATTTGATGCATTGAGCATAATATCTGTCTCAGCATGGCCTACTGAAAAATCAGAACAAAAATGGAGGGGGGAGTTAAAGTATGGCTTTGACTGTCTACGTGCTGCAGATCTGGAGTTCAATGCACAAATGGATTTTTCATCCATTGTTAATTACAGGCTCTGGGAAATTGCTGATGAAATACAATGTACATTTTTCCTGAACTTCACCTTGCCATGTTCATTCTTGCTTGGAGTTCTTGAGGGAGAATGACAAATTACAATACCACTGCTGGAAACACAGTTTATCAAAGATTCTTAACCCAGTTCTTTGGGGCAACTTTACTTTGGTTGGTTTGTAATAGATTTGGTAACACACTATAGTAAATATGTTCTCTCCCCCCTCCCACAGTATATCTTTAATAAATATATCCCCGTCTCCTCCTCGAGTATTTCTTTGCCATATTCCAAACTACTCTGATAAACCTGGATTCAGATTTCACATAAAGATAAGCATGGCTGACACATGCCTCTTTCACCATACTTCAGTTGATTTTGACGGAATGCAGTAAAAATATGCTTTGCCTGATAACCAGGATGCAAATTTGGAGAAGTGGTTGCCACAGAGTAGTTACACAGACAACAGGAACTTGGTGAGATTAAATCCAAGTGTCAATAACAGGACCTGGCATGCTGAATCGCATCTTCCTCCCAAACTCATCAGCACCTTACCAGTACCACATGCTTATTAGCATTAAACACATCATCTCTTCTTCCTCCTACACATCCAAGCTTCAACATTCCATCACTTTTCCCTCTATAACACTGGCAAAAAGATAACCTTTCCTCTCTATTCCTACCAAAGTAGTCTTTCTCCATGTCATTGCTTACAAGTTTACCACACACCTACAACCCCAATTATTAAGCCTGGTAAAGAGAGTGAAGCACGTGCACTACATTCCCAAGCAACAAAAAGTTAAACCTACTGCAATTTTATGACAAAACAGTTATGTACTGTGTTCGCCTTTCTTCATCACAATAGACAATACTATTACTTTCATTCGGTCTAATCTGGGGGTTCTTTCACTCAGCACTTTCAACACACACACACACACACACACACACACACACACACCTACCTTGTCTCCAAATCCTTCCACAAAACATCTTTACAGTCCTGCCTTTCCTCAGTCCCCAAAGCTAAAATTCCTCTTGCATCTTGACCAATGTGATCTCCTCCTCTCTTGCTTTGCCAAATGCAATCCAGCCACAGCAACTTTATTCAAAACACTGCTAAGAATCTTTCTGGCTTGTTACCCTGACAAAATATCTCATGATAAAATCAGTGTTAATATTTACAAACACAGCTTCCATAAATCATTTTTTTTATTACTAAAATTACAAGATGTTTTCAACAATATCTGTGCAGACAGGCTAAATTGATCTTTCACAGCCTCAATTAATAGAGTAATTATGGACCATTTCAAAGGAGAAGTTAAATAAAATCAAACTCAAGTTTGCACAGATGCTGAAAGTGTGAACTAGCATATCAATTTATGAGTAAAAGCATTCCTCTAGTAACAAAATGAATGTTTTTGTTTCCCTTATTTTAAAGGGATATTATAGTATGAGATTTTTTAACATACACAGCATGCTAAAAAAAAAAGAACAACGACGAACAAGCTTGAAGAGTAATCTAATTGGCAGTTTGAAGTCATGCCACAATGAACAGTCATGTACATGTTAAAAATTGTTAACTTCCTTTGATCAATGTGGCAGATAGTTGGGAAGAGGAGAAGGAAGGAAGCCAATTTATTTTTATTCGTTTTAATTCACTTTAAATTAGGGATGGGATAAATATTTTTATTCAGTATTGGAATACCAAAATATGAATATCATATAGAGGGAAGGGCAGATTGCTATGGTGTTCAAGATATATTACAATATGGCTGTACCAACAGTTATGGCCTAATTTGCCTTACACAAGCTAGTGTGAAAAGATGTATTGCACAGACACTGGAAAATTCCAGTCCCAGCTGCAAGAACCCAAAAATTAATGTCTCATTCCCTGACTGGATAGTGAGAGAGGATGACTCATTTTAGCTAGACATCTTAAACCTTTGTAAGTATGGATCACCATCTCACCGGTTCACACCAGCACCTCCAAGAAAAGGAACAACTATGAAACCACCAAAACGAAATAGGATAAAACAACCTGTCTCCTTCAGCAGATCACTTTCCAAAAGCTGAAGACACCTGGAAAGGAGAAGACTACAGTCCTGGGTGGCCACCTGGGAGTCCTCCTTGCGACACCAAGTACCTATCTCAGACAGACACCTTTAACTGGCTCTTTCTATTTTCCAGCAATTCACATTGCCGGCTAGTGCACAAGAAAAAGACTACAGTCGTGTCCATCCTTCGCTCCACCCGTGTCTGCAGTGTCAACTCCTGCTGTGAACAACAACTGAGCTAAAAGCTGATGGCTGGAGAAAGTTCTGGCAATAAGTAACACAGAGACCTTCTCTTGAGTAATGACCCAAATCAGTCAACTGATTACTCCCTGAAACTGGGTTCTTAACTAGTAAGGAAGCACACATGCTTGTGTTTTAAAGACTGTCAAAGAGTTATAGTGTATGACCTTGTTTTGTAACAGGTTCCAATCAAGATTGTAGCTTTGAAGCAGAACAGGTTATTGTTAACTAAGATTTTAGAACACTGTACATGTGTATCATAGTTAATGATTTCAAGCTTCCTTTCAAGGTGTAGGTGTATACAAATATAAGAGGACACCAAGTGTGTAAGCTTCTTGAACTGTCCTCAGTCTATGCAGTCTGTCAAATGCAGGAGTGTGTCTCCGGTAGTTAGTTTTAATCTAATCCTGGGGCTAATATAATTGGAAAATAAGTTAAAAGGTTTGACTATTATAAATCCATTGGGAAGGAGACCTTGGTAAATTGGCATGTAAGTAATTAACCAAACTGTCTTGTGAGCTGGCCTGAATTGTTTTTTCTCTGTTGTGTTAACACCACCAGAGATGATGATCAGTTGGCAAAAGTGAGGCCCTATTCTGAGGAACTCTTGGTCAAAAATCTAAACAAAGTCACCTTCCCCAGACAGCAACTGAGTATAAGTGTTATTTTCTATTGTGGTTGTGTAATTTAATTCTGAAAACCTGAATGGCTAATATGACCAACTGTTCTGCTTTTCTGTTTACTGAATCATAGACCAATACTATTTTTGTCTTCTTATACATCCTATACTATTAGCTCTGTTAAGGATAAAACTTCACCTTTGTAAACACAAAACATAAAACTATAGAACTAAATTAAATTTTCAACTCCTTTTTTTCCCAGGAGTTCAGCAGTCAAAATTAAAAGACCCCTAAGAAAGGTGATATGGGCCATCAGTTAAGCAGTTGCTTAATGAAGGTTTGTTTCATACCTTATCTTTCTTATACCACTCTATATACAGGGGTTTTCAGACTCAGGCCTAATCTACACTAAAAAGTTTGGCCTTATGGATAGCTGGCAAAACCCTCCAAGTGTAGGTAAAGCTGATACTGGCCAAAAAGAAAAAAAAAAAAAGTGTTTTTGCCAATACAGATTATACCAGTTTGGTAAGCAAAATAAACTACGCCGACTAAAGCACCTTTAAACCAGTATATCTGCATCTACACGAAGGCTTTTGCCAACATACAAATTTTGCAAAAAACCCTCACACCTCTAGCTAACATTGTTATGCCAGCAAAAGTTTCTAGTCTAGACCTGGCCTAATGCACACCAGTACAATTCCCACTGAAAGATGCCAAACAGTTCAGGCTCTAGTTAACTATTCCCAAACCCAGTCCCTCTTCCCGAAAACCATCAATAGTCTAAGCTTCTCTGGGTTTGTTTGTTTAAATGAATAGAAAACATTTTAAATGTGTAATTTAATTATTTGTAAAGACTTTTTTGGTTAACACATATTGCCATTATTTTTAAAAATGAAAGCTAACAGACAGAAGAAAACATGCCAATGGCCGCAAAAATGCCACCATATGTGTTGCAAACTTGAGACTATTTAAATATTTATTGGTTCACAAATTACAAATACTTGTTTTAGACACACACAAAGTCTTTTTTAAAAAATGTGTCTTAAGAGACTACAAGGACTTGTTCTTCAAAGGAAGCTATTACAGAATGGACCATTTTTGCTTTCCCCATAGCAACTTGTATGCTATTTTGTCTGTTTGGGGGTGGTGGAGATATTCTATAAAAGCCATACAAAATCCTGTACTCAATCCTTTAAAGCTAAAATACTTCTAAAGTAATCATGTGGTATGTTCAGTGGAGTTTATGGCTCAGACAGGCAAAGTTGTAAAGAACTTTCACACCTAAACAAGGTATTCTAAATTGACCTATATCAATAAGGACTAAGGGGTCTTACCATCTGATTATTCGATAATTGGGACACTGTATAATAATGGGGAGGCTTGTGAGCTACTCTTATTTCTTAGATCATAAACGACCAGCCTTGCCTTTACACAGCAACTGCACAGCTGGTCAGAAGCAAGGCCACTTGAAACAAGTGTCACAGAAAATCCATGCTAGCGTGTGGATGTGGGTTCTCTCTCCATAGATTTGTGGAATTTCCCATGTTTTCTTCAAAATTTAACATATGTTCCTATCCTAAAATGTTATTTAATATCAACAGCAATTTCTTCCTCAACAGATTTGCTCCTTAGTTCTGTACAGCTAGAAAGCTATTGGAGACTGAGCTGGGCCAGACTTCTCTCATCCCATTGGGGTTCCACAAATATAATCCGATGAAGTGAGCTGTAGCTCACGAAAGCTCATGCTCAAATAAATTGGTTAGTCTCTAAGGTGCCACAAGTACTCCTTTTCTTTTTGAGGGCAGAACATGGCTCATAGAAACACGATTGCTGTAGATTATACATGCATCAAACAATAGCTGTCAACTTTCAGATCTCATATTGAGTTTGCAGGGTTAGCTATTCAAAATAATCAGATTATATTTTGAAAACAGAGTAAATTTCATATGAAAGTCACTAAAAGAAACAGCAATGCCCCAAACACCATTTTGACTGTTATTTTGCACTTAAAATCTAAGTTTCTTGTCAGTCCTAAAAAGGACTATTAAACAGGATTTACATTCTGCCTTGGTGAGATTGCAGGTAGAAACACTAGCTCTAGAAAAGTCTGAACTGCCCCATTTTACATAATGAGTGTTGACTTTGTTACCTCATAACCACCATTTAAAACTCAAAATTAGCTATTTCACTGCTGGTAATCTCTGCTAGAGGTATCTAGATGGTATGCATCAGTGTGTCTAAATTAATTGGAAAAAAATGTTTCACCGGAATAAGGTAAATTTTAAAATACAAATATAGAGAATGCTGTAACATGTACATGGTGTGCCCCCTTCCCCCCAAGTACTCTGGAAAGGAAGAAGATCATCTAAGAGCACTATAAACTTGCCAGAAGGAGGGGATGGAAAGAGGTACAGGAATTACAAGGTCTCTGCAGGAAAATTTTGAGGAGGAAAACAAAAGCTGTCAGGGTTGAGGTTGTTTGTTTTTTTAAAAAACGACAAGATCGAAATATATAAATTTTATTTAGAAGTTATTCAAATACATAGTTTTTGAAGGAAGTAGTTTTTCGTATGTGCTTTGAGTTAATTCGCTTTAAAAATGCTGCAGATTTCTCCCAATTCCAGTTGCCCTCGTTTTATATCACCCCTTACATATTGTACTAGAGAGAATAATTAAACAGCTCCAATTATAATAGATAAAAGCTTAAAAATTAAGTAGGCCCTACCTATAGGAGATGTATTTTGCGTGAACCATTTCCTATTCTGCTCTAATATCCTCAACTATTTTTTTTTTAATTAAAAGAGTGAGATACAGAGCAAAACAGATTTTTTCAAAGTTTTTGAAAATTAAAGCTTTGAAATAAACATGGATGTTTTAAGGCTAGAAAAGATGCTAAATAAGGTGAGGCAGAAATTAAAAAATTTTCTCCCCATATAATTTGGCCTAAATTTTCAGAAGTGACTAGTACTTTTCAATGCCCAACTAGACTCACCTTAATGTGGCCTGATTTTCAGAGGATGAGTGTTCAGCGCAATGAAAAGGCAGACTAGAAAACTGACAGCAGAAACAAGGATTTGCCAGAATATTTTAGAAACCTCTAGTTCGGTCAGGTTCCACTGTGTTTAAAAAAACAAAACACTTAGGAATAAGAAAGATGCTGACTACTCTTATATTCTAGCCCTGTGCTCTTTGCAACATTTCTAGAAGAGAGGTTCCTCAGCACATGCCGTTCTGTCCCACCTGCCTTTCTCTCAACATACATACTGGTAAGTGTTCTTCTTGCTACGCAACTTGTAAATTTACCCTCTGAATGAGACAGTTAAGGACTTGAGAATAGGGGAAATTTTTCAAACAAAGCCACAGAATTAACTGAGGGATTTCCCCCCTATTTTTATCCTTTTTATTTATTTAAATACAATTCCTGTGCAACTTAGTGTTTCCATAGATAGGAATAAGTAGAATTTGTGATAAAGAATTAAGCGTTTAATTCACTCATCAAGAAATCTTATATTTAAAACATTACATATACACACCAAAATCAATAATTTTGAATTAGTCTAATTCCACAAAGATTGTTTACACTTTTATAATATTCTGAATAATTTCCCTCACTGTATCATGAAATACAAATGTTTTAAGCCTGGAGCTATGGGAACTTGTCAGAATACATTTTCCTTTTTCTTCCAGTTACTTTGCTACTCAGGGTATAATTATTAATTACACATAAAAAATTAGAAAAAGGAAGAAGTTACATTCATATTAATATTTGTAAATGGATATGCTTATTTGTTCAATAATTATTTCTAACTAAAATTTTAGCTCAATAAATCTTCATACTCCCTTTGGTCTCGTTTACACCACACTTTTTTCCTTCAAGTTCTTACACTGTTGCTAACCCCTGTGCAGCTACATTGCTGGCAGCAATTGTAGGTGCCCTAGTATAGTCAAGGTGCCAGCAGCAACCAGCATTCCAATCATCATAAGATCCTTGTTCCATTAGAGTCAATGGGAGTTTTTCTTCTAACTTGTACTCAAGCAGGATCAAACCTGATGTCATCCAGACTTGCCCTGCAGCTCCAGACAGGATGGTTAAAATGCCAGCCACCTTGGAGCCTTTTACAACGTTAGTGCTTCCAGCATTGCTAACACTGAGGGAGCTGCAGCAGTGGTAGCAATGGAAGGATATTTTAGGGAAAATACTAGTGTGTAAGCACAATTAACACGTGTGGGGCGGGGTGGCGGCGGAGAGTGGGGTAGGGAACATCATGTTTATAAAAGAACTGAACTGAAGTGGGAATTTTCTGATTTATTTCCATTATCTGCAATATATTTTTTAGAAAGTGAGCTGGGGCTGGTCCTCAGCAACATAGCTATGTCCCATAAATATACTTTAGTACAAGCATGAAGAAGAGATTATTACACCCCTCTTTCACATAAAGTGAACTCTGTTGTCTGGGAACTGACTTCTCTCTCAATGAAATAACTTCTAGGCTATGTCCATTTTTGATGTGCATTCCCATTGGATGCTTTTTAAAAATTCCAATAAAATCTTCAAATATATGTAAAGCTACATAAATCTTTAATGTAAAATATTTACAACCAGAAATAAAATATCATTAAACTGTACAGCATCCAAGTTTTACAGAAAGCAGTAAATCAGATTAAGGACTTACTAAAGTCACTGCTGTTTAAGAAAGAATATCAGGATACAGTAAGATAAGAGATAAGTGCACTTGTGCTCTAGGATTACGTATGTATTAATACAATAATATTTTTGAAAGTAGGGAAAAGCATAAATTGTTACATATATTTCAAGTATATTTAGTTAGATTTAAAGGTAAATTTCCATATTCCCCAAACCAATTGTGCATGAACTTACTTTATACTCAGAGTTCATACATTCTGGCATGTGACAACTGACAAAAGTTAACACTGAAGTATCTTGTAAGTAAGATGGAATTCTACTAAGAAATCCCATTGATCAGCAGATACATTTCCCCTTATATTTTAATTCTTTTGTGTAGCACAACAAAAGTAAAGTATAATAAAAATACATTAGAGTGGACAAGTGCGTTCTCTCACAAATCTGATTATATTTTTAGATAGTCCTCAATGCCCTAGGTCTGTCAGTACAATATGTTTGACCTATTATCTGAGGAAAATCAGAGTGTGGCTTTAATCCCCTCCCCGCTTTCACAGATCTAATTTTATCTGTGAATGAATTTTTATCCATATCCCAATTTTTCTGTTCAAATCTGAGCAAGGGAGCCCAGTGCCTTTGAAATGACAAAAACTACTGCACTAATTAGCAGCCAATATTGTGACAAAATCTTGACGAAACCACTGAAGTACAAACTAGGAAGAAGGGTGTGTACCACCCTAAATTGATGATGTAGTACACAACAAGTATATTAGCTACATACTAAAAGCCCTAATCTGGTTACCAGCAGATAAAGACAGCTGTATTATCCTCTTCAAGCAACAGCTCACAAGAAATCCAGTGCCAAAAACAGTTCTTGACTTATTCTCCTCAGCAGCCTCAGAATCTGATTTGCAAAGCAATCATGCACCTACAATCACCTAAATATGTGAAATGCTTTCAGAAATAAGACACGTTATTGTCATGTTGGCACTCTTTCCATACACTGAAAATTGAAACATTTATGTTGTCTGAGATATACTGTAATTTTTTTTTTTAGATTTGCATACAAACAAAACACTGGAGAGCTTGAGACAACTGACTTGAAAATAAATAAAAACCCCTAACTCTCCCCCACATCCATTACGGTGATTAAAACTGTAAATGCAAATAAGATTAGAGCTCAAAATTTAGTAATCACATATTTTAAATATACCTTTCTGTCTGTATTCTGGGCAAAACTGCAGAATTGCCAAAAACCTACTACAATAAGCCAGACTGCCCACCAAAGATTCATTTCTGAAATACCAGTATCCCACATAAAATTTGTAAGATAATCACCTTATCTTTACAATGTATCAATAGCTGAACTTTAATATCAGATATCGCAGGGTTTGCTTTTAATCCAATTTGAAGCTGATTCAACAGTACAAATTCAGGACAGTGAATTTAATAAATATTCTCTGTATTTGTAGAACATTTTCCAGAATTTTAACATAGATCTTCACAAATTTCAAATAAACAAAATCAATATTCCGACTGACTTAGTGAAATATATTTCCTTCTCTCTCTTGCAAAAGAAAAACAGTTTATATTCTGTAGCATGAGGATTTAAAACCAGGATTACATTTAGTTTCTTAAAAATATATTCGAAGTGTTTACTAGCCCGTAGGCACAAGTTATCTAGAACACACAAAATCAACATGGCAAAATCTAAATTTAAATTATTAAAAAGGATCAAGTTGGCTGCACAGTTACTCATGTTTTCTTTATCCTAATCATTCCGCTATGCAATATCAGAAGACTGAATTCCTCATAAACGTATGAAGCAGTAGATTTAAGCAAGACAAACTGCTACATAATCATCCTTCACATTGTTAATTGTATCTGACATTATTGTTCAAAGCTCCTACACAGAATGTCAGCTGCCTGCTTGAACAGTACTTTGTTCTTAGTTCTTGTGTTAATGACTAATGAATTTATACAGAAAAGAGCTCCACAACAACCCCCAACTCTATAAACCTGCAGCCATCATAGAGCTGCAAAAATCCTGTAGCCTTGTTGAGGGAATACGGTTATTTGTTAACATGCTCCGGCTTGTGCCCTCGAACACAAACCATTTTTATAATATGCATGAGAGATACCTTACATGAAAAACAAAGATAATTAAAGGTACATCATATAAAAACCTGAGTGAAACGGTTTACAATCTGAGTTCCATAAATAAAACCATGGTCTTTTTCTGAGGAAAATAATGGAGCTTGCCGGTGTTACAGAGGAGAAGTAAAACAACAGTGTTTAAAGGTCAAAATCAATTTGAATCAATGGTGTGGGGACGGAGGGAGAGGAAGTGTCCCTAATGCTCAAGAAAAAAAAATCTAACAAGTGTAACTGGAATAGTTTTTCTTTTATGTTAATAAGTAATAGACAATATTTCTAGAAATATAATACAGCCATTTTAACTACTATTCTGATTGCAATACTGTACTAGCTGAAAAGGTGAATATCAAAAAGCTCAAATTCTACAGAAAACTTTCAGGGTGACTTAGAAAAGGAGAACATCTCTTTCAGGATTCACATGTAGACGTTTTAGCAAGGTTAAAGTATAAGCTTGTCTTCTAAGACGATTTTTTAAAAGTATACATATTCACACATAGAAGCACACAAATATTTAAATTAAATTAAATTTGAGTATTGAGATATAAAAATCTATTGTAAGTCAGATAAGCCTTTTAAAAGTCTGTCTGAACAATCAGAAGAAGGTTACCAAGGCTATCCAATTATACAAGCACCTGAGGAAAAACTGCAAAAGTAAACAAAGCCAAGCAATGCCACATTTTTATCCACATGCACTATATCAAATCAAAGTATAACCAACTTATTGCATCTTTCTTGTAATACTGGTCCATTCATAATGGTTTATGTAACAATGCTATTATAGCTGAAGAAAATACAGCAGCACTTGCCACTTATTTCCTGTATTTATATCTTAGCTCTAAAAGTAAACCATTGGTTTGGTTACGTTTTTTTCTTCTCCTTTTACATGTTTTTTATTAACACAGTAGATTCAGCAGATGTCACCCAGTTCTGTTAAGATAAACACTTAGGTAGTAGCATTTTTTCTATTTGTTGAACAGAACTGTCAACACAAAATGCACATGGGAAACATTTAACCTATTTAAAATAACTATTCCAATTACAGAAAATGCCACAAAAGTCCAAAGACCTGATTTTACAATAAGAATTTACCAAAATATTTTATTAAGGTTAAAATTTTTAGTGTCTAAAGAAACCCTTTAGGTGTTTGTATTATCCTGCATGATGGGACTTCAGCTGATGCTAAGCACATCAGGATAAGATGTCAACCTGCATACTGAAGACTTTGATGCACTTAATATGGTCAAACCTTGCTTCAAAAGAATCGGGTTTTGCTCCAGAAGCTGTCTTCTCACTATAAAGCATTTGGATATTTCCCCATCATTTACATACACACAACACATCCTCTTCAGCCCCATTCCCCCCAACCACCACACAAAATAATGACATACTTAAGTATTTGGCTTGCAAATCAAATGGTTATTCTCTATTTTATCAGTTTAAATATACTAAAAATGGCAAAGCTACAAAAAACAATCAGTCCACAGAAAACATACATTAGTATTTGTCCAGAATATTTTAAAGATTAAAAGGTGGTTTCAGCTAACACAAGCATACACAAAAAGTGGACATGTATAACCATAAAACCTTACTCACCATCCCCAACAGCCATTATACAATTTAGATGCTACTTGGAGCTTTCTGAATGAACCAACAGATCAGGTAACGGCAACTATCTGAGTGACTGTAGGTGCCTGCGCCACCCTCAATCCAGTGCAGCATAAAGACAGAGTACTGTGTGACCCTGTCAGATCTGCAGCTCTATGCTGCAATAGCCAACAGCTGCTACACCATTTCAAAATACAAGTCCTACCTCTTGCAGAAAACTGCTTTCAAACTAGCATATCCACTATCATTCTATCTTAAACAATAATGGTGCACAGACTGGTAGATTTCGGTTCTTTTTTTCCTCCACTATACGAAGAGTCTGGCCTGTTTTTTATTTAAATAAATCTCTCATAGCCAATGAACGCTGTCCCATAGAAAGCATTTAATGCAATCATCAAAACACAAGGCATGTGTTCAGTAATCACTTTCTGCATCTACTCCCTAAAGATGCCTTTGCAGTCAATGACCATCACATGATCTGATGGATTACCTGATTTGCAGCTTTTAAAAGGCATTCTTATGCCTTTATAATTATCTTTTACTATTTACAAATAGAAAACAAGAAGCACACAAATAATATTCCAAATCTTCTCAATTAACCTCTTATTGTGTAAAAATATTTTGGTTGCTGTAAACAAATCACGTCAAAGGCAGTTTGTCAAAGGCTTTTCTGTGTGCACAAAAGCTGTGTCACATTAAGCAAGAATTGCTTCTGGTGGAGACAGACAGAAATTCAATTAACCATGCAGCTGCAGAGAGTCTGTAATATACCTTTTGTCAAAAAGAAACAAAACAGTTTTATTTTCCAGTACCATACAGACAGACAAGTGCTTCCTAGCAGAAAAGATCAAAAATGCATACAAATCTGCCTCCATGCAGGAATAACATAGCTATTTGTTTCCTTATTTACAAGGACGCCACTTCATGCTACTCAACTACATACAAAGAAAAAACAATCTGATTTTTATATAAAATTTGTGCCCAAAAAAGTGATACAAGGTTCTTCTAATTTGATATTGAAGTCCCTTTATTAAAATAGGCATTTTTAAGATGACAACTTGCAAACTTTTTTTTTTTTTTAAAGCAAACTGCTTTAAGAGATATATGCACAATAATTTAATTTGGGGCATTCAAATCTACTTGAAACTTAAGAAAATCTTTCCCTTTCTTTTCAAATGAGACCTGCAACAGATTGCTCGCCCACTTGATACATATAGACTACAACGGTGTCGTATCTACCAAAGAAGTCTACTGGAAAAGTGAGTTATTTCCACTTATTGTCCTTAGTTATTTTTTAATATTATTACATTCCATATTACATAATATAAGAATACAGGTATAAAGAGTGTAATATTGTAAAAAAGTAATAAATGTGTAAGTAGTTAAAAGGTACATTACCTATATTTTTTTAAACAAAAACTGACCCCAACAAACACCCAATTTGTTTCCTATGGCATGGCAGACAAACCTGAAAGAAGAGGTGCTTCAAGTGTAATATGCATTTAACTGTGGAATAATTTTAAATATCTCAAATATGAAGGGATGGGCACTGATTTACTAAGGACAGTTCTGAACAATTTTAATTAAAATTACATCAGTGAGAGATGCAGGTATTCAGCAACTCTGGAAGAAAAAAAATTCAGACCAAGGGTCTTTTTTTATATTTTGTCACAGGGTTACATTAACCTGTCTCAGCTAATGTCTTGCTGATCAATAGTTTTTGATGCCTAAAACTATTAGCTAGCTAGGACAACAACAATGAAAACTAAAAATCACATGACTACCTCTTGGCCACTTGGATTGTGTTTGCTAGTCATAAAATGAATGTAATAATTTATACCACACATATAGCCATGACAGTCTCAGCAAATGCCTATATTTCCCAAACCTTTATATAAATGCATTTTGTACCACATTTGGGAGCTTTGCAAATATCAGTAACATCAATGCTTCCACAGCAACTATACTTACATGGAGACAATAGAGAGAAACACAGGAAAAGATTAAAAATAATCAAAATAAGTGGCAAAACAAACATATTTGTGATGTGGGATACTATAAAGTTTTTATTGACACTTGTTTGGAAAAACCTATATAACTCATCCATCGCCTCTCCACTCATATCTGTCCTAAAATTGTAATACAGAAAGCTTTAAACACACCACCTCATACTATCACATTTTATTTTTATAAAATGGGCATTATGAGTGGAGACATGCTATTAAGTGGGATAACTGCAAAGATTGTGTCTAGACAGCCAATTCAGATTACCCTCAAATCTTTTCGCCCACTGAAGAGGAGAAAGAAATAGAGAACGTTAAGTTGGGGTTTTTTTTTTAAAATTACTTTTACTTTAATTCCATCTTCTCAGCATTTACATTTCCCAACTAGAAGTCTGTCAGATCCTCAAAGAAATCATATTTACAAACCTAAGCCAGCAGAACAAGTGTTCTAACAGCTCTAGTGTTGGCTGTCGCTCCTGTTTCCATGGAAATGGTCAATTATTCGCTGAAAATGGGGAGGTGCTTTAAATCACCTTCTCCAGCTTGAAGCGATACAACATCGATTTCCATGGGAATGAAGGAGAGTAAAAGCTGGCAGTAAACCTATGAGTTGGTATAACTGACAAAAATTTATACCACCATAGTATTAAGCACAAAACTGCAATATTAATACTACAAATGTAAATAAAAACCCAAATCACAAAGGTAAAGGTTTTCATAGTAGCTAATTCATCCATATTATACATGCTGCAGAAAAGATGCCTATTTCTATCACCTACCAAATAGCTGACTGACAGAAGACAGGAAAGAAACCACTGAATGATTGCAGTACTACTGGAGGCATAGCCAGGAAAAGAAAAGCTCAGTTGAAGACAGAATGAATGGTACAACATCAGTTAAGGTTGGAGACAAGTGGGATCAAGACCCTTGATAAAAGCAAAAACACTATATATCTCTGCCTTGGCTCTCTTGCCTATGCAAGACCTTTCATTCTTCCCTTCCTTCCCTTGGCTTTTGAGACTCCGTTCCAATTATTGCTGCTTCACTTCCCATTTCAGTGGGTCCTCCTCAGCTCTCTCACCTCACGAGGATCCCACATAATTCTGTTCATGGTCCACTCCTCTTCTCCTGCTACATCCTTTCCCTTAGTGATTTCACCTCGTCACATGTCTGATTGTTGCCTTTATGTCATTAAACTTGTCATCATCCTCCTAACTCTCTCTTTCCAAAAGCCCCTGTCTTGGCTTCTATATAATTCTTCTGAATCATAGCATCAATTTAAAGTTGACAAAACCAGAACTTCATTTATCCACAAAACTCTCTCTGCCTCTCTTTACCATTGACTTCACCACCACACCCATCCTTGAAGTAGAAAAGATGTGGATTGAAATTATATAGGTTATTCAGTGCAAGGGTGTGTGAGAACACTTATGCTGGAATCAGAGTGGCTTGTGTCAACACAGACTTGTACTGAAATAACTACGTAATTTCACACCTTTTGTTATTCTGGTGCAAATTTTTGTGTAGACCAGGCCTCAGATTACTTTTTTAGGCTAGTATTTGGGTTAGGGTGGTTGAAACTGATGCTATCAGATTTTTGCTTTGTTTTTTGTTCTTTTTTTGGAAGGACAGGGAAACAACGTGATAGGGCAGGAGATGAAAGAGTTCACATCCACAGCAAAATTATTTTATGTCAGCTCTAACTCTGTTTCTTCTTATTCAATGCAACAGAGATGTTATTTGGTAGAAACACAGCCCATAAGGTTTTAAAAGGGAAAAGACTGGGGTTATTTATTTGGCTTGTTTACGGTTTGATAAAGAAGGCCTGTAACATTTTTGAAAAAAAGTTCAGAGGTTCTTAAAGCAAATTTAATTCTACTTTGTTCTTTAAGATGTGGTGTTCATGTCCATTCCAATACCCACCCTTCTACCCCCCTGTTGGAGCAGCCAGCAAGAAGGAACTGAGGGGATGGCGGGTTGACAGGGCCCTATATCCAGCGCCATAAAGGCGCAACCCCAGGGGGTGCCTGAGCCAATGGATAGTGCTAGGGGAAAAACTTTCTGGCTGCTGTGCACGTGGTGCATGCATACCTAATTGGAATGTACATGACCACCACATGAACACTCAAAGAACAGTTACGTGAAGGTAAGTAACCGTTTTTTAATGCTTATGCACCTTGGTGAAGGATTTTGAGATCCTATGGATAGCAAATGCTATATGAGTGCAAATTATTACATTCCTTTCAACTCTGTCATCATGGAGGCAAAATCTCTGCATTAAATATGTACTTCAGCATATTTCTGGTCATGCCCAAACGTTTTCTTCTCAGTTTAGCAGGATTCAGTACTCTGCCGGATAAGGTCTGAGCTTAACCTAGTCCTTATAGAACACCGTGTACAGAAGCTCAGAAGTTAGTGCCTTGAGCTCCAACACTCTGCTGACTGATGTTATCGCTACCAGGAATGTCATCTTGTATGAGAGATACAGCAAGGAACATGGCTCCAGCGGTTCAAAGGGCAGCCCCATCAGTCTGGAAAGGACCAGGTTAAGGTCCCAGGCTGGGACAGGCTGTTGTGCATGAGAGTAGGAAACGTTAGGAAACAACTCACCATCAGGTTGACAAAGTCCGACCGACCCTCCACGCCTGAATGGAAGGCCGAGATAGCGGGCAGGTGTACCTTTAATAATGACAGGGTAAGCCCTTTCTGTTTGAGGTGGAGAAGGTAATCTAATATGATAGGTATAGATGCTAGAATTGAAGATGGAAGGTATTGTGAAGACCAAACTGAGAATCTCTTCCACTTGGCCAGGTTTTCTACTACCAAGGAGGACTTGTTTGGCTGGGTCCGAACATACAAGCTTCGTTGGATTCAGCAATGGAGCTTCCAAGCCATTAGGTGCAGCAATTCAAGGTTCAGGTGCTGGAGACAGCCATGATCCTGACTTATCAAATCCGGGAAGAATGGCAAGGTGATTGGGGCTTCCATGGACATTTCCAGGAGAGACATGTACCAGTGCTGACGGGCCCAGGATGGAGCTATTAATATCACCGAGGCCTTGTCCCTCCAAACCTTGAGGAGCACTTTGCAAACCAGAAATTGGGGAGGAAACGTGTACAAGAGATGTCCCTTCCAGAGAAGGAGGAACGTGTCCATGATGGAGCTTGGGCTGTGATTCAAGAAAGAGCAAAACTTCAGGACCTTCCTGTTGCGTTGCATGGCAAACAAGTCTATCTGGGGAAACCCCCACTCTTGGAAGACAGTGTTCACGACATCCGGGCGTAAGGACAGATTCGTGGCCATGAAAGGACCTGCTGAGACAGTCCGCCAACTCGTTCTGTACTTCGGGGAGGTACAATGCCTCCAGGTGTATTGAGTGAGTTATGCAAAAGTCCCACAGTCTGAGGGCTTCCTAGCACAGGGGAGAGGAGCGTGCATTCCAGTCTGTTTATATAAAAAATTGCTGTTGTATTGTTTGTCATAACCGATACACACTTCCCTTCCAGATGAACTTGGAATGTTTGGCATGCTAGGTGGACCGCTCTCAGCTCCCTGATGTTGATGTGAAGTGAGAGCTCTGCCTGAGACCAGAGGCCCTGTGTCCTGAGGTCTCCCAAGAGTGCATCCCACCCCAACGCTGACACGTCCATCACCAGTGAGAGGGCTGGTTGTGGTCTGGTGAAGGGAACCCAGGCGCACATGGCTTGTGATTCAAGCCACTGCAGGAGGGACTCGAGGACAGGACATGGTAGAGTGACAACCTCGTCTAGACCATCCCGAACCAGGCAATACACCGAGACCAGCCACGCCTGAAGAGGCCGAAATCTCAGCCTGGCGTGTTCTATTACATAGCTATAAGCAGCCATGTGACCCAGAAGCTTTAGGCAATTCCTTCCTGTGGTGGTAGAGAACTGCCTGAGGCTTTGAATGATGTCACCCAGCGATGGGAATCACAATTCCGGGAGGTACCCCACGGCCTGTGTAAAGTCCAATACGGCCCCTATAAACTCTATCTGCTGCACAGGGTATAGGGTTGATTTTCGTACATTCAGAAGGCGGCACAAGTCATAGAAAGTAGCCCTTATGAAGCTGACTTGTGCCTGCACTTATGCCCTGGAGCGGCCCTTGATTAACCAGTCATTGAGGTACGGAAGATTTCCACACAACGCTTGTACAGGAACACAGCCACAACTGCCATGCACTTGATAAATACTTGAGGAGCCACCAACAGGCTGAAAGGGATGACTGAACTGGTAATGATTGTGGTTCACCATGAACCTAAGGTACCTTCTGTGGGACGGCATGATTGAAATATGAAAGTAAGCATCCTTCAAGTCGAGGGCAGCATACCAGTCCCTGGATCCAAGGAAGGGATAATGGAGACCAAAGAAACCATGCGGAACTTCAGTTTCTCCATGAACCTGTTGAGATGTTGCACATCTAGGATGGGCCTGAGGCTGCCTTTGGCTTTCGGTATTAAGAAAAACTGGGAATAGAAGCCCTTGCCCCTTAGCGCCTGAGGAAACTCTGCCACTGCCCCCAGCATTGGAAGTGAGTGCACCTCCTGCGCAAGGAGTTGCTAGTGAGAAGGGTCCCTGAAGAGGGACGGGGAAGTGGGGGTGGAAGGGCAGAAGGGTATAGAATTGGAGGGACTATTCCCTTTCCACTGTGCAGAGTACCCAGCGATCTGATGTAATACGGGCCCACGCAGGGTAGAAAGGGGACAGCTGGCACAAAAAGGTAAGGCGGGATGGATCCAGTATCCAGACTGGCACGTCGCCCCTGGGCACATCTTCAAAAGTTCTGCTTCTGGCCAGAGGACTGCTTTGTCTGACCAGAGCCCTGGCCTGACAAAGGATGAGGCCTCCTTCTATTGTTTCTATTCCGCCTGTGGAAGAAGTCTTGCCTATTTTGCTGCTGGTAAAAATGAGGCAGGGACTGCGGCTTAAAGTGTTTCCTTTGATTAGCCGGAGTATGAAGGCCGAGGAACTTGAGGGTGACCCAAGTCCTTCAGGTTATGGAGCCAGGAGTCTGTTTTCTCTGAAATCAGGGCCGAACCCCCAAAGAGGAGGTCCTGTATTGTCTGCTGGACCTCGTAAGGGAGACTAGAGACCTGGAGACATGAGCTCCTTTTCATGGCTATCCCTGAGGCCACAGTGTGGGATGCTGAGTCAGCCACATCAAGGGCTGCCTGCAGCAAAGCATGGGCAACCAGTTACCCTTCCTCCACGAGTGAGGAATACTCCACCCTAGAGTCCTCTGGTAACAGCTCCGCAAACTTGGCCATCGCTCTGCAGGTGTTGTAGGTGTACCTGCTGAGGACAGCGTGGCGGTTAGATATATGGAGCTGGATACATTTTCGTCCCAAAGAGGTCCAATTTTTTTGCTTCCCAATTTTTTGTGGACAGGTGTTCGCACTCCCTCTCATTTGCCGCAGTCACCACTAGGGAGTCCGGCCGGTTGTGTTCCCTGTAAGCTGCATGCTTGGGCGGCTGCCCATGAGAGAGTCAAATGCCGCCCAGCTGATTAGCAGAGCGCACACAGCTGGCACCATGTGTTCAGGTGCTTCTTCCCCCCACATTCCTCTGTCCTGCAGCTGCTCCCAGGACCTTCCTGCTGGCTGTGCACAGTGGGGGAAGTAGAGGGGAGGCGCTGATGTCAGTGTGTCCTTCTTCCCCCACCCCTGCACCCTATCTCTGCAGGGCAGGGAGAGGGGACAGCCTGGCTCAAGACTCAGAGCTGCTGTGGTGAATGCTGAGTGACTGAGCGCCTTTCTTAAAGAGGCAGTGCACTGTTTGAGATTTCCCCAGTAGCGTGCCCACACAGTCTCTGGGTCACGCACGCACACAGGGTCTCTGCACATACACACCCACCACACGCACATACACACCCACCACACAGAGAGTTTCTTTCACACTCACCTCCAACCACATACTTGTATTATTATCGTTGTTACTTCTCGGTACTTCCTGCAATGCACATATATTCTCTGTAATTTTATTCTTTCGAAGTGTGTTATTTTCGTGTTTTGACTGGTCTATGCATTTCATAATTTTTATTTCTTTTACACTTAAATTTAATTTTCAGTAGTAAGTTCTAAAATATCTAACCTGTCCTGGCTAGAGTAATTATCCCAATGGCAACTTTTTTAAAATATACATTAATTCTAGGGTTTTTGTTTCTACTGGTGTCGCACATCTGGACATACCCTGATGCACATAAAATGTATTCCACACATGGATGGAAAAAATTAGAGGGAACATCGCCGGCAGGGTAGGTGGGTATAAAGGTACTCACAGCCTCTAGAACAGTGGTCTCCAACCTTTTTACGCCCCAGATCGCTTTTTCAATTTAAGGGCAACCCAGGATCTACCCTTCCCCTTCCCTGAGGCCCCGCCCATTCAATCCTTCCCTCTTCCCGTCGCTCGCTCACCCCTACCCTCACTCACTTTCACCAGGCTGGGGCAGGGGGGTGGAGTTCGGGAGGGGTCGTGGGCTCTGGGCTGGGGCCCAAGGGGTTTGCAGTATGGGAGGGGCTCTGGGTGCAGGAGGGGGTATGGGGTGCAAACTCTGGGAGGGTGTTTGGGTGCAGGAGGGGGTGCTGGGGCAAAGGTGAAGAAGGGTCAAGGCTGGGGCAGTGAGGTCAGGGTGCAGGAGGAGGTATGGGGTCAAGGCTGGGGCAGTGAGGTCAGGGTGCAGGAGATGTGCTGGCTCTGGGAGGAGGTTCAAGGTGCAGGAGGGGGTTCAGAGTACAAAAGGGGGTATGGGGTGCTGGCTCTGGGAGGGGGCTCAGGGTTGGGGTGCAGCCTCCCGCCAGGCGGCACTTACCTCGGGCAGTTCCCTGTCAGCAGCGCAGTGAGGCTAAGGCAGGCTCCCTGCCTGCCCCGGCCCCACACTGCTCCTGGAAGGGGCCAACGCGCCCCTAAGGTCCCGGGGGAGAGAAGAGTGGGGGACAAGGGGCTCTGCGCACTGCCCCTCTTTGCAGGCACCGCCCCCAAAGCTCCCATTGGCCACAGTTCCCCATTCCCAGCCAACGGGAGCTGCGGGGTTAGTGCTTGCATGCAGGAGCAGCGCAGGGAGACCCCTGCCATGGGGTGTGCTGGCTGCTTCCAGGAGCAGCGTAGGGCCATGGCAGGCACGGAGCCTGCCTTACTGGCAGCCCCACTGCACTGCCGCAGCCAGAGATCACGATCAACTGGGAGACTCCCCATGAAAGACCAGCTGGTCGCACTCGAAGGGTTGGCGACCACTGCTCTAGAGGGAACAAAGTACTTTCACTCATTTCTCTTTGCAAAGAGGCAGGAGTCTGCCAGAGAGTTTTAGTGCTGTCACTAATTGTTTTCGTAACAGGAGGGACCCAAAAAGGCCAGTTTGTCGACCACAGTGTCCGATGCCTCCACCACCTCCTCAGCCTGCATTGCCAGGTTCTGTGCCACCCTCCTGAGAAGTTGCTGGAGCACTCTGCTATCCTCCAGAGCAGGGGCCGTTGACATTCCTGCAACTGCCTCATCGGGAGAGGACGAGGCGCTGGCTACAAGCGGGTCCTGTTCTCTGCCCTGGGCACCGAGGGGATCTCGGGGCACTCAGTGTTCCGGTGCGGCCCCTCGTGCCAGAGCTGGCGCAGTTGATGGCAACGACGTCCGAGCCAGCGTGGTTGATGTGGACGCAGGTATCAATGTAGCCGTTGCCAACCGCGTTGGTGCCAGTGCAGTAATACCCTGGTCGCGCCGGGATGGTGGAGCAGAAAAAGCAGCTGACGCAACGGAAGCCGACTCGAAGTAGGACTGTTGGCTCTGGCGGAAAGCCCCGGGGGTCCAAAAAGGCCACTGAGCAGGGGGCTACCACTGATTCGGCCACAGAGCCAGCTGGTGTCATCTCCGCCTGTCCAATCTGGAGCTCCTGCTTCTCCTGGATATGGATTGAAAGGACTCCACTTCCAGTTGTGAGGACTCTGTACAGGAGGACCAGGGAGGAGCGGTGCCACTCCGTTCCGGAAAACGTCATCTAGGGTTAGGTGACCGATGAGGCTCTGCCGTGCATGTGCTTGTCAATGGCACCGGAGACTGGGGCCGAGGGAATGGCAACTGGCGCAGGATCGTTGTGGGTTTACCCCTGGATGGCACCGGGGACCTCACGCCCTGTCCCATCTCAGACCGGGAAAGGGAGGAGGGCAGCACCGTGAGGGCGATAAGGTCTCTTGCCACCTTGAATGCCTCCGGCATGTATAGTATCCATAGATCACAGCCCTCACTGACCAGTGAAAGATTGGGGGCCTGGACTCGACCGGTCCCACGTAGGGGCAGGAGTCGACGTGACCCTTGAAGCCGAGACCGAAGTCGCGCAGCCCGACATGGGTCTCAGGGCGGCGGGCTCCTTTTGCGCCTGTCTGGGCATAGGGCAGCAACCCCTTTCAGGTCTATTTTTCTTATGAGGCACCAGTGAATGTGAGCAGTGCTAGCTCCTGTCCTGTCAGTGCCGAGGGTCTCTACTCGAGTCCTTCCTCGGCACCGATTCACGCGCCAGCAGGGCCAGTGCGCTCCACACAGATGATGAGATGCTCGGGGTTGGCTCCGTCAACCCAGGGTCCAATTGTGGATGGAGAGCTGCCTCCGTGAGGATTAACTTGAGACACTGATCTCTCCCCTTCCGTGTCCTTGGACAGAAACTTCTGCAAATTTTGCAGCATTCTTTTTGATGAGCTTCCCCCAAACACTTTAAACAAGAAGAACGGGGGGTCGCTCTTGGGCATAAGCTTGCCACTGGCTTCGCAGGGTTTACAACCCAGAGACCAAGGCATGCCCTGGTACCAGGAAGAAAGTGGAGGGGAACCCCCAAATGAAACTTGTATGTAAAACTATCCTCTACTATATCAACTAACTATATACAAGAATGAAACTTCAACTACAAGAGAGATGCCTACCAAAGTAAGAGCAAGCATTCTGGCTAACCATCATGGGAGGTAAGAAGGAAATGAGGGCGTGGCGGGTCAGCAAGGCCCTATAACCGGCGCTGTAAACGCACGACCCCAGGAGGCGTCTGAGCCCTAAGGTTATGTATACGCTGCAATGTAAGCCCAGGGTTAGAAGAACACAAATTAGCAGACCATGGGTTTTGTTAACCTGGGGCTTCGGCATCTAGACTCATTTCTAACTCCAGGTTAGGAACTGTTAAACCAGGAGTGGGCAAACTTTTTGGCCCGAGGGCCACATCTGGGTGGGGAAATTGCATGCAGGGTCATGAATGTAGGACTGGGGCAGAGGGCTGGGGTGCGGAAGGGAGTGTGGGGTGTGAGAGGGGGTGCAGTATGCAGGAAGGGGCTCAGGGCAAGGGGTTGGAGAGCAAGAGGGGTGTGGGGTGTACGAAGGGGCTCAGGGAAGGGGGTTGGGGTGCAGGAGGGTGCTCAGAGCAGGGGGCTCAGGGCAAGGGGTTGAAGTGCAGGAAGATGCAGGGTGCAGCAGGGGACTCAAGGCAGGGGGTTGGGGTGCAGGAGGGGTGCGGCAGAGGGTTGGGGTGCAGGATGGGTTCAGGGTGGAGGCTCCGGGGTGGCAGCGGTGCGCAGCAGGGCTAAGGAGGGCTCCCTGCTTGTCCTGGCCCTGCCACTCCCGGAAGCGGCTGGCACCACATCCCTGTGGCCCCTGGGGAAGGGAGGGGACGACCATGGGTCAGCGCGATTTGTATGTCGACAGAAGTCTGGTGAAGACTCAAGCTTCGTTTGAATGCTAAGCTTACACTGCAGTGTAGACATATCCTAAATGTATTGATATATATATCAGTCTCACTCAAGTGCTCAATCTACTAGACTACAGCTCTCCTCAGAAAGGTTGACATTTTCTCCATATATATTAAAAAAAAAGATATGCAAAATGTAACTCTGAAAACTTCTCAAGCGGTATCTATTTCATAGCAAAATAAATTTGTTTACCACATTAGTGGTCATTTATAGGCCTGCTTTTACAATACAGTTTATGGAAAAGAAGTTTTCCAACAGGGATTTGTTGAAAACAAATTAAGCGATTCCTCTCTAGAGAATATCTTTTACTGTTCTACAAGACCTTTAAGATTTAGGTGCATCTCATGATGTAGCACACCTAAACCCCTGGGCAATAGAGAATAAGGGGCAGAGGGAAAAGATGTAGATACAATTCATAGGGAGGCAGGTTTTCTGAAGTCTTCTGCTTTCATTTAGACTAGATACAGTAATTTCAGAAGTGAATACATCGTGTGGCAAAATGGCCAATGTTGGTATGAGGAGTCGTGCGCTTTTCTTGGTGGGGGGCTAGAACGCCACGCCTTGTCCCTGGTCTTTGGGCGCCTAAGGCCCCGCGAGTGACCCGGGAAGGTGGTAGAGAAGGGAAGCGGGGAAGGGGTCTGGGTTTGCTCCTCACTCTGAGCCCAGCCCCTCTCAAACCCTACGGGTTTCTTACCCTCTGCCCCCTTGGGTAGGGTTACCCTGGATCCTTTCTCCTTCCTTGTACCAACCCTGACTGCCTGAAGCAGGGGTTTTTTATTAGGTTCCTGACAGGACCTTAATTGACTACAGGTGCTCCAGTTAGCCTGTAGTAACCTTTCCTAGTCCACAGGGAACCACACCTTAATTAGCCTACAGCTTATTTATCTCCCGTCTACCACTCTCTCACTGCTCCCTGGCCCTGCTGTATCACAATACTACTTTTTGGAAAATGCATTTATATATAATAAAACAGGGTGAAATTAACTCTAATTTCTTTACTTTTTAAAATTATATTAGAATGCCCTTTTAAAGCAATCTAGGTTTGTCACAAAAAACGATCAGAAAAATCCTATAAATATAAATCAGGATTTTCTTTCATCTGAGACACAACAAGAATGATAAAAGCTACAAAAAACAGTTTTATTGAAGCCACTGATGCAGCACCTTTTTAGTTGCAGTATTAATTTTTATAATTGGCTTTCACTTAAAACACAAAGCTCAAAGTAATCTGTTAATTAAAACAATGAGTGATGCTTCTGTTCTTTCACTACAACCAAACACTATACTAGAACCACAATGTGGAATTTACAACAGGAATTCAATGCACACCAGTTTGCTTCACTGAACTGAACCAAAACTAACAGTGAAGTAGTGAAGTAAATTGCTAGTACAGTGAACTTGAGTAACATCACAGAGTCCTTACTTCAACACACGCCAAGTTTTCTAATAGCTACAACAGTTTCAAAATGCTCTTACAATTGTTTATAGACACTGAAATATTTTTCTTTTAAAGAAAAAAAAATTTATGTTTAATTCCTGGAGAGAGACATGATCTAAGTTAAATATATGTAATGTATGAAAATGTAATAAGGAATTACACACACTTACTTAGATCGCTATTCTGAAATCTCCTCATTACCCCTTTCTGAGCACAAAAGTAATTATTCTGAACATATTTTGAGGACATAAATTGCTTTTAGTGGTGCTGCAAAACTAACCATTTTTACCAACTTCACACTGCAATGGTGCAGAGAAGTAAGTAATGAAATTATTGCTACCACTGCCAGACATTTTAACCATTCACATAGTGGGGTACAAGAGTGCCGTGCAGAAAAAGATATTAACAATGACTTCAAGAAAAGACCATCAGTATGAGAGAGTAAGCATTTGTTAGAATTACACTAATGTCTAACTTTAAGATTGTGGCTTAAATGCATATTTCTACAACAGATTAACCTGAACTTCACTTTTATAATGCTAGTTGTTCCACAAAACAGATTACAGTGCTTAACAAAGGTTAAATCTGAGTTACATTAACCTACGACTTTGAATAGCAATATACAGGTGCATACTTACCACTGATGTTACTTAAAATCGTATTTCCAGAGTCTCTCACTTCATCAAATTTTGCAAATATTGTTTGTAATCTGGAAATAAGGGAAAAGATCAATTTTAACGTCTATGTGAATGAAGTAGGGATATTTCCCCAACCCCCAAAATGAAAAATAAAAACTAAACTCCAACTCAGCTCTAACTGTGTTTTCTTCATGAGCAGATTTATAGATGAATGTTTGAAACTAAAGCTGTTTATTATTCCAGCCAGCAGAAATCTATGGAAACAACATCTGAACAACTTTTCCTCTTAAATAAATTCAACATATTCAAACAAAAACAAAATTCACTTAGCAATTAACATTGTATATTCCAAATAACATGATTTAAAAAAAATAGAAGTCTATTACTACATTACATTTATATTAATGGCATACATTAGGCTTTATGTGAACATACTAGCATATTTATGTAAAGCTCTAAAAAGTAATTATTTTAAAGTAGGGGGTATACTGTAAAAATTAAGGATAAGACTGAATTTATTTGGAGGCAATTAACAGATTTCTCAAAAATCTCTGTTTTATTTTAATAAAACTATTGTTCGTAAGAGTAGTTTTGCTTTCCAGTAGCAGGAAAAAAGTAGTTATATTTCACATTCAAAACATACTAAACATTTTACTCTTATTAAAGTAAAAGGAAACAATATTTTATGTAGGATTACAAAAACAACAGAAATATGCTGAGTGCTCTAAGTGCATGTAAATAGACAGTAAAAGAAACTACAGTAAAAGCTCTGTTATCCGGCACTTTACCAACCGGAAAGCTCTATAAACCAGCATTTCTGATCTTCATTGAAACCCCAGTTTATAGTCCAGTTGGCGTGGGGCCAGAAGGCTCCCTGTCTGGCTCCATGTGGTTCCTCAAAAGCAGAGACATGTCCCTGCTGCTCCTAGGTGGAGAAACGGCCACGAGGGGTTCACGGGGGGGTAGGGGGGCGTGCACTCTGGGAGGGAGTTTGGGTGCAGGAGGGGGGCTCAGGGCAGGGGGCTGGTGCGCAGGAGGGGTTTCGGGGCGCTGGACCGGGTGGTGCTCACCTTCGGCAACTCCCCGCATGCGGCAACGTGTCCCTACTGCTCCTAGGAGGAGGTACACTGCCCCAGTCCCAAGCAGTGGCTCCACAGCTCCCATTGGCCGGGAACTAAGACCAGCGGGAGCTGCGGGGGCAGCGCCTGCAGGTGGAAGCAGCAAGCAGAGCAGCCTAGCTGCACCTCCGACTAAGAGCAGCAGGGACATGTCGCCGTTTGCAGTGAGCGCCACCCAGATCTGGCACCTCACAGCCCCTCCCGTGCCCCAGCCCCCAGCCCAGAGCCCCCGCCCAGGCCCAAATTCCTTCCCTAGTAACTAACTGGAATTTCTGACTTATCGGCACCCCCATTTCCGCAACATGCCGGATAACAAAATTTTTACTCTATTCAGTTAGTATCGTCCATATTCCTCATTTAGTCCAGAGTGCTATGAGATAAAATGTACTTGTATCTATGTATTACTGAAACAGACAAACGTGAACGCAATGGATGGCAATTGCAGTTTAATATAAAATAATTAAAATCATATATACATTTTCCAGGCTTGGAATATATCAGTATAATATGTCAACCTTTTACAAAAAAAATAGAGCACAGAATAATTAGGTACATCTAAACTAGTGACTGTACACTTGTCCATACACCTAGCTGTGTCATAATCCCCTTACGGTCACATCTCAACCCCAGAATCATGTAAGTAGAAGGGAGCAAGGGGAGTAGAGGACAGTAAACTAGTACACCTGAGGGGTAAGTACATGCCTTGGCTGTGAGAGTCGTAAAGGGTAACAAGAAAACATTCTACAAATACATTAGAAGCAAGAGGAGGACCAAAGACAGAGTAGGCCCATTACTCAATGGGGCGAGGGGGGGAGGGAAACAATAACAGAAAATGTGGAAATGGCAGAAGTGCTTAATGACTTCTTTGTTTCAGATTTCACCAAGAAGGTTGCTGGTGACTGGACATGTAACAGTGAATGCCAGTCAAAATGAGGTAGATCAGAGGCTAGGGGAAGAACAAGTTAAAAATTACTTGGACAAATTAGATGTCTTCAAGTCACCAGGGCCTGATGAAATGCACCCTAGTATACTTAAGGAGCTGACTGAGGCGATATCTGAGCCATAAGCGATCATCTTTGAAAAGTCATGGAAGACTGGAAAAGGGAAAATATAGTGCCAATCTATAAAAAGGGGAAAAAGGACAACCCAGGAAATTACAGACCAGTCAGCTTAACTTCTGTACCCGGAAAGATAATGGAGCAAATAATTAAACAATCGATGTGCAAATGTCTAGAAGATAACATAAGTAACAGTCAGCATGGATTTGTCAAGAACAAATCGTGTCAAACCAACCTGATAAGTTTTCTTTGACGGGTAACAAGCCTTGTGGATGGGGGGAAGCAGTAGACGTGGTATATCTTGACTTCAGTTAAGTCTCACATGATCGTCTCAAACAAACTAGGGAAATGTAAGCTAGATGGAGCTACTATAAGGTGAGAGCAAAACTGGTTGGAAAAACTGTTCCCAGAAAGTTATCAGTGGTTCACAGTCATGCTGGAAGGACATAACAAGCGGGATCCCTCAGGGATCACTTCTGGGTCCAGTTCTGTTCAATATTTTCATTAATGATTTAGATTATGGCATAGAGAGTACACTTATAAAGTCTGCGATACCAAGTTGATGATACCAAGATGATACCAAGTTGGGAAGACTTGCAAGTGTTTTGGAGGATAGGATTATAATTTAAAATGATCTGGACAAACTGGAGAAATGGTCTGAAGTAAATGAGATGAAATTCAAGAAGGACAAATGCAAAGTACTCCACTTAGGAAGGAACAATCAGTTGCACACATACAAAATGGGAAATGACTGCCTAGGAAGGAGTACTGGGGAAAGGGATCTAGGGGTCATACTAGACCACAAGCTAAATATGAGTCAACACTGTAATGCTGTTGCAAAAAAAAGCAAACATCGTTCTAGAATGTATTAGTAGGAGTGTTGTAAGCAAGACACGAGAAGTAATTCTTCCGCTCTAGTCCACACTGATTAGGCCTCAACTGGAGTAGTGTGTCCAGTTCTGGGAGCCACATTTCAAGAAGGATGTGGACAAATTGGAGAGAGTCCAGAGAAGAGCGACAAAAATGATTAAAAGTCTAGAAAACATGACCTATGAGGGAAGACTGAAAAAAAACTGGGTTTGTTTAGTCTGGAAAAGAGAAGACTGAGAGGGGACATGATAACTGTTTTCAAGTATATAAAAGGTTGTTACAAGGAGGAGAGAGAAAAATTGTTCTCTTAACCTCTGAGGATAGGACAAGAAGCAATGGGCTTAAATTGCAGCAAAGGAGGTTAAGGTTGGACATCAGGAAAACACTTCCTGTCAGGGTAGGTAAGCACTGGAATAAATTGCGTAGGGAGATTGTGGAATCTCCATCACTGGAGATTTTTACGAGCAGGCTAGACAAACACCTGTCATGGATGGTCTAGATGAGTGTTATGCGACTAATCTTTAGTCTTGTTATGAGTGCAAGGAACTGGACTAGATGACCTCGAGGTCCTTTCCAGTCCTATGATTCTATGTACAGGGGTAGGAGGGTGGGTTGTGAAATGAACAAGTGGAACACATCTTGAAGCACAACAGTTACAAAAGGTTAATAATCGCATTCCACTCTAGGTGACTTCCAAGCAGTTAAATAGGCGGAGGAATCAGAATTCACATACACAAAGACAGCAGTACAGCTCGACCAAAACTGGCTTCATCTCTTGAATGCTGACTGATGGCGTAATGAGAGGGTGTGCACTAAAGACAGGTTGCTGTTTTACACATTTCCTGAATAGAGCTCTGCACTAAAAATGCTTCCAAGGATGCTTGCAATCTTGTGGAATGGTCAGGTTAGTTGGCAGCAAAACACCTGCCTGAACATAAAAAAATACATGAAATTATCCAGGACAAAACTGTCTGTGAAGATATTGGGAGACCTTTCATCCTGTCTTCTATGACCACAAACAGTTGGGTGGACCTCCAGAATGGTTTAGTTCTTTTTATGTAGAAAGTTAGAATCTGTCTAACATCCAATGAGTGAAGACATTATTCACTCCTATTTGCATGGGGTTTCATGTAAAAGACACGTAGGTAAATTGCCTGATTGCTTTGAAAATGTGAAACCATTTTCAGGAGAAAATTGGGGTGAGGACGTAAATACATCTTATCTTTAAAGAAGACTGTGTACGGTGACTCTGATGTCAGAACACGAAGTTCTGACACTCTTCTGGCCAAAGCGATAGCAACGAAGAACAACACCTTCCAGGAGAGGCATAAGAAGAAGCATGTTGCTAAAGGCCCAAACAGTGGTCCCACAAGTTTTGAGAAGGCCAGGATCAGGTCCCAAGGAGGAACCAGCTTCCTTACTTGAAGGTAAAAACCTTTCTAAGCCTTCGAGGAATCAGTCATTTGAAAAAACAGCTTGGTTATCCATCTGAGGGTGGAAAGTGGATATTGCTGCCAGGTGTATCTTGACAGAAGAGACTGCTAAGTCTTGCTGTTTCAGGTGCAATAAATATTTAAGTATGTCTTATATGGCTTAACGCATAAGCGAGACTCAACACTGGGATGCCCAGACAGAGAACCGCTTTCATTTCAAGAGGTAAGTAGCTCTGGTGGAGGGCTTTCTACTGCCTGAAAGAACCTTATAAACTTGCTCTGATCAAGCTTGCTCTCTGAGACTGAGCCATGAAGCTTCCAGGCCCTCATATGAAAGGAGCTCAGGTTCGAGTAGAGCAGCTGACCATAGTCCTGGGAGATCAGGTCTGGGTGCAACAGAAATGGGAATGGAGTCGCCACTGAGAGGTCTAGCAGAGTGGCATATCAGTGTTGGTGGGGCCATGCTGGAACTAATCAAAATACCCCAGGCCTGGTCCCGCTTGATCTTTAGCGGTACTCTGTGCATGAGTAAGACAGGTGGAAAAGCAAAACAAAATTGCCCCATCCAAGGTTGCAGGAACACATCTGTGATGGAACCCATACTGTGGCCTTGTAGGGAGCAGAATTGCTGACACTTTCTGTTGTATCTGTTTGCAAATAAGTCTATTTGGGGAGTGTCCCACTGCTGGAAAATGACTCTCGCCACATCCGGAAAAACAAACCACTCATTGTTACCGGAGAAATACCTGCCGAGGTGATCTGCTACCTCAGTCTGTGCCTCTGAAAGATAAGAGGTCTCAAGATTGATTGAATAGGCTATGCAAAATTCCCATAGCTGCACTGCTTCCTGACAAAGGAGGGAAGAGCAAGCGCCTCCTTGCCTGTTGAGATAAAACATGGCTGCAGTGTTGTCTGTGAGACAAAAGTTTCTACCCCTAACGTGGGGCAGAAAGGCCTGTCTGGCAAGGCAAACCTCTCTGAGTTCCCTGATGTTTATGTGAAGGGAAAGTTCTAACAAAGACCAAAGGCCCTGAGTTCCGAGGGGCTGTAGGTGAGCTCCCCATCCTAACACTGACACATCTGAGACCAAACTCATTGACAGTTTTGGGCGTATAAAGGGAATGTCCACACAAACTATAAGATGATCCAACCATCAATTTAGGGACAGGAGAACATGTGGAGGTACGCAAGTACACTGTCCAGATGGCTATAGCTTGGTGAATACACTGATCTGGAGGGATCTGGGATGCAGCCTTGCATATTGTACCACATATGTGCACAAGGCCATATGACCTAGGAGCCTAATACAATTTCAGGCTATTGTGATTGGATGACATTTGAGATGCGCTACCAAGGATTGGATTGGTTGGAATTGAATCTCTGGGAGGTAGGCCCTGGCCTGGGTAGAGTACAGCACAGCACAGCCCAAACAAACTCTATCCTTTGCACTGGAAAGAGGGTAGACTTCATTTATCAGAAGGCCTATTACCTTGAATGTCAACTGGATAAGTCGAACGTTGGACCCTACCTAAGCCCTGGAGCAGCCCTTGACTAGCCAGTCACGTAGATAAGGGTAGACCTGCACCCTTAAGGTCCTCAAGAAAGCTACCACTACTGCCATACATTTTGTGAACACCCAAGGAGCTGCAGACAGGCCGAACAGGGGTACCATGAATTGGCAGTGTGAGTGGTTCACTATGGTATATTGACACATGAAAATTAACATCTCAAACTGAGGGTGGCATACCAGCCTCCGAGATCCTGAGCGGGGATAATGTATGCCAGGGTGACCATGTGGAACTTTAGCTTGTTAACATAGTGGTTGACTTGCTGAAGGTATAATATAGGTCTTGTCTTTTGGAATTAGGAAATAATGGGAGTAGAACCCCCTTCCTCAAATTCCACAGCACCTCTTCCATGGCTCCCACCCAAAGAAGAGACTGAACCTCCTGGACCAAAAGTTCTTCATGAGAGGGGTCCCTGAAGATGAACGATGAGGGAGAGTGGGAAGGAGGATTAGAAATAAACTGGAGGGTGTATCCCACTTCTACTGTGCTTGGTATACAACCCAAGGGACTTAACGGTTGCTCTTGAGTCTTTGTCCATGAAGCTTCAAATCCGTCTGCTACAAAAAGTGCAAAGCTCCTTCGAAAGGCGGATCCTGAATAGTCTTGTTGGACCAGCTATGAGGCCCTCGCCATGATTGTTCCTTGTCCACTAGTGAGGAGGACTCTTGCCTGGCCTCTTGTGGGAGCAAGTCTTTGAAGTTTTGCATAGAGTCCCACATTAAAATCGTATCTGCCCAGCAGCGTCTGCTGGTTTGTAATTTTGAGTTATAACCCCATGATAGAATAAACTTTCCTATTGAACAAGTCTAATTTGTTGAGTTCGTGGTGGTACCCTGAGGACCCACTCTCACTGACAGCCGATGCCAACAGGGATCTCGGGGGGGAGGGAGGGAAGGGGAGGTGTAAAGGAACTCAACCTTGGGGAACATAGTATTTTTGTTCAGCCCTTTTTGAAGTAGGGGGAAGGGATGCAAGAGACTTAATTGAATCTACAACACCCTCACTTTTGAAGGGCCCACAGTGGCTAACATGTCAACCAGGCTCCGGGAAGACAGACACTCTCACTACCTCCATCTGTATGCCCAGATCTAAGGCCACTCTCTAACTGTTGGTACGCCCTTTAGTCATCCGAGGAGACTGTCTTGTCAGGAGGAGGCCAGCACTAGATGTGGGTGCTCTTTCTCCATTTCTGCTTCTGTAGTACCAAGGCAAAGAAGTGCTTTGGCTTAGATATTATTCTACTCTGACCCCTGTAACTGGCAATATTTGGTGCCAGGAATCGCCGCCTTTCGGCAGGCTGTTTCTTATGCCTTTTTTAGGCACTATGCATGGTGATCAGTGACAGGACTCCGGTACAATAGAAGAAGCACTTCTGACTAGCACAGAGGCACTTGGTGCCGAGTCTCACTGGCCTGGCGCAGATGGAGGTCTCAGTGCCACCTCAAAGAGCAGGAACATCAGCCTGGCCTCCCAATCCTCCTTTGTGCAAGGCTTAAAGTCCTTGCAAATCTGGCAATAGTCCCCAATATGACCTTCCCCCAGGCACTTCAAATAGCTTGAGTGTGGGTCACACAGGGGCATAGCCTTGTTGCAAGAGGTGCAGAGCTTGACTCCTGGTGACCAAGGCATTCTCCAGCAACAGGAAACAGACAAAAAAAACCCGAAAAACACGGTAACTAATTTATTAAACTTCACTAAAACTATGTACAACAAAGAAAGTCCACTGAAAGAACTTGTGAATGCAAGGAGAGTAGTTCCAGTGACCATCACAGGCAGTAAGAAGGAACTGAGAGGATGTGGGGTCAGCTGGGTGCTTTATACCGGTACTAAAGTTGCATGGCAACAGAGGACACTTGAACCACCGAGACCGGTACCACAGAGGGAAAAATTACGGTAACTGTGGGTGGGCATGCGCACACCTAGAGAAGAATGCACATGTGCAATCACTGGAAGAAGAACTCTGCTTATGGGAGCCACTCATGGGATCACACCATTACTAGCCTTGCAAACCTGCACAATCACGACCCCAACAGTGGACTTCCCAGCCTGTCTGCACTGGTATGGCTTTCCTCAATCAAATGTTCTAGCACTGGAAGTGTGGTACAAGCTCCTCACACAGCTCCACGAAGGTCTGTTTCCTCATTCAGAAGTTCTGAAGCCACTGCTTGTCATCCCAGGTTTCCAAAACAATTTGATCCAATTACACTGTGGTGATTCTCCTGTACCAGAAGCAACAGTCTATCTGTGGGAAATACTGGAAATCACCATATCTGTTTCAAGGGACCTGAACGGAATGTCACTCAACTTCATGGCCTCCCATCTTTGGCGTGTCAGAAAGTTCTGCCTAGATTCCACCCAGCATCTTGCTGGTCACCTACGCTGTTGCATAAACATTAGTCCCACAATAAGGAGCAAGAGTAGAGCCAGATGATCATTCAGTTGCTCCATCTCTTCCATATAGTTTGGCAGGAGGGAAAGGTGAGCAGGAATTGCCACTGGCCAATGTGTGAAGGCGGTAGCCAGTACCAAGACCACACAGCCAAGTGGTTCCTAGAGCATCTCCTGCGATGCACAGTATCCCGGAATACTGGCCCTGAAATGACAGCGCTAACATTGGCTAACAAAAGCAGCAGTGTGAATGTGGGAATATGTGTTTAGAAAGCATTCTGCCCATATCCAGCACAGCATACGTGGACATTTGGTGTGGATATGAAGAACACGTATGGGTGTGTACATGGTCATCTACCCTGTTATGCACATAAATCTCAAGACATCATGTATACTTAAGTGACATTACTGAAAGTATAGCAGTGGCAAATGTCAGGTATACATGAAAGAATAAGACAAAACCCTGAGTTACTACCCATGATAGTATCATACCTTCTATGAAATTTTCACATGTACCATTTGACCTTACTAGCAATTAGTAAATTTAGATATCCCTAGGGAAATGCTGGCAACCTTCTTGTGAAATTTAATGCCACACAGTATTACTCACCCTCTAAAACTTACTAAGATTAAATAAGGGTGAGATGTTTATGCAAAACAGAAGAGACTTGTATATCTATTCTAGAATAAAACTTCAATGGTTTATTAGTCCTTATACTTCAGGACAGAAACTGATGGCTAGATGGGTTTCGGAAGAAATCTGCCTCCATGGAATAACATTGCACAACAGGAGACTGATTCTTATGCCTTTCTCTGAATCATTCTTCATACTGATAGCCACTGTTAGACACAGTATACCCAACTAAATGGATCAATGGTCTAGTCTCAATATGGTAACTGAGTCGAACATAAGCCTCAATTTTAGATGTAATACTGGTTATCTTGAATCCTAGTTTTAAGCACAGCCATAACTTACATGACACCTTGTGCAGCTGTACATTTGCACAACTCAGTTACGGCCAAATGTCAACAGTTCCCAACAACATATTACTTCATACAAAACGTATGTTAAAAGAATAAATACTTCCTAGTCATCAATCGATTTGTGCATTGAATGAGGCAGTCTTATTTAAAAAACAGTATTTTATCATGTAATTGAAAACTATTACCTTGCATACACACATGAAGGCAGAATTAACACTGCAGGAGCAAACAACTTGGCATTTCCTGACTTATGAATGCATCACTTTTTCTCACTGTTCAACATGTGGGCCCATTCACTGTACACAATTCAACCTCTGTAATTCATGATGAAAGTTGCCTTTCGACCCTCACCTCATTCACTGCATACCCATTTCATTCACCATCCAACCTGCACACTGAATAATGAATAAATCACGTGGTTAAAAAAAGTATATACTCAAAGAACATATTCATGGTGTATAAAGAACCAAGGACAAAGTTATCAGCACGTGGAAAACCTTAACTTCGGCATTTTTTGACTTTGCAATCTTAACATTCTTTTAACCTAGAATATACCTTTTAAAAAAATCAAATAACTATTAATATTTTTATATTGAACTATTTACTATACAGCAGTGGAATGCTCCACCCTGTCCTGCTCTCCATGTGTACTCACTGAGAAGGCACAATATATGATTACACAGAATGAGGTAGAGAGCTGCCACATTTCATACAGTTCTTCACATATATTAATTATATTATATTATATTAGGCAGTGTTCCATATCCAATATTCTTGGGGGGTGGGGAAGGTTGTGTGTGTTTTACGACCTTAACTCCACCTTATCCAAAATTTTATCTAATTTTTCTTTTGCAGTAGGTTTGCACAGTTTTTCTGATTTATTCGCACAACTCTTCATTTTGGAACAGTCACTTCACTGTAATCATCAGAACAAGAACAATATGTTTGAGGCAACAGTAATTCACAAAAACCATACATTATGCTGCTTTAATTTTGAACCTCACATTTTTAATTAGGTCACACTGTGAGCTCAAAGAAATTTTTACGAAAGCATTTCAAGCTGCAAGTTCATAAAAAAATTAATACACTATACAGAATAACTACATTCAATTCTTTTCATGTTGGTTCAACCACCTATGCAATAATTTTTAAGCAAGTGTTTTTTCCAAGATTCTCTTTACATACATGCACTGACACAACTATTCTATTTTCTTTTGGGTTTAACAAGAGTGTCTACATGGGGAGTTACACCAACATAGCTAGAGTAATAATTATACTGCTAGAATTCTGTTGATTAATATCCCCAGATAGATAAGCCCTGAAATATCCCTAATTTCACCTCTGGCAAGCTATACTGGAATGAAAATTTATCCTAGATTTGGCAGCAACTCTTGCTAAGAAAGATGTAATTTAATACTTCAGTGCTGAAGGGTCAATTATTGCCACCTCTTGCATTTTACATCCGTCTTTCCCTTCATCATGTATGTGCTGGTTATTTTTCTTGTCTATATTTCTAGCACAGAAAGTTCACATGCTAATGTTACTATAACCCATTCCAGGGTGGATAAAAATCAATTTTTTTTTTATTTAAAATAGGTTTTTTCCTCAAAAAGCGTTTTATCAAAAAAATCCAATCTAAAGATAGTTTCAATTAAGATACATTATAGCTCAAAGATACCTCATCATGGAATAGGGATTATAAATTCTAATTCTATAGTATGAGACAATATATTCATGTAATGTTGACGAAAAGTTTTGTAAATGAGTTCCAATAGTTTACGGATTAGGGACCAATCTTATCGGGTTCCAGGGGCTTCTGTATAGATTATTTAGGTTAATCTTTCTATCTACCCAATGGGACTCAGTGCTCAGTCTGGAAGATACCATCAGAGATGTTTAGTTTTGCAGTTTTCAAACTGTGGATTTGTGTCTCCCGACATAACATGCTTGTTGTCATAAATATAAAGGGAAGGGTAAACCCCTTTGAAATCCCTCCTGGCCAGGGGAAAGCTCCTCTCACCTGTAAAGGGTTAAGAAGCTAAAGGTAACCTCGCTGGCACCTGACCAAAATGACCAATGAGGAGACAAGATACTTTCAAAAGCTGGGAGGAGGGAGAGAAACAAAGGGTCTTTGTGTCTGTCTATATGCTGGTTTCTGCCAGGGATAGACCAGGAATGGAGTCTTAGAACTTTTAGTAAGTAATCTAGCTAGGTATGTGTTAGATTATGATTTCTTTAAATGGCTGAGAAAAGAATTGTGCCGAATAGAATAACTATTTCTGTCTGTGCATCTTTTTTGTAACTTAAGGTTTTGCCTAGAGGGGTTCTCTATGTTTTTGAATCTAATTACCCTGTAAGAGATCTACCATCCTGATTTTACAGGGGGGATTTCTTTATTTCTATTTACTTCTATTTTTATTAGAAGTCTTCTTGTAAGAAAACCGAATGCTTTTTTATTGTTCTCAGATCCAAGGGTTTGGGTCTGTGGTCACCTATGCAAATTGGTGAGGCTTTTTATCCAACATTTCCCAGGAAAGGGGGGGTGCAAGTGTTGGGAGGATTGTTCATTGTTCTTAAGATCCAAGGGTCTGGGTCTGTAGTCACCTAGGCAAATTGGTGAGGCTTTTTACCAAACCTTGTCCAGGAAGTGGGGTGCAGGGTTTTGGGAAGTATTTTGGGGGGAAAGACGCATCCAAACAGCTCTTCCCCAGTAACCAGTATTAGTTTGGTGGTGGTAGCGGCCAGTCCAAGGACAACGGGTGGAATATTTTGTACCTTGGGGAAGTTTTGACCTAAGCTGGTAAAGATAAGCTTAGGAGGTTTTTCATGCAGGTCCCCACATCTGTACCCTAGAGTTCAGAGTGGGGGAGGAACCTTGACACTTGTTAACAGCAAAAAAAAAGTTTTTAAATAAATAAATAAGTAACTAGAGGTGAGAAATAACAGACCTCAACCCTACTGTCCCTCTGCAAATTTGTGTACACAGAGTCAATCCCTTACCTCTCATTGTAGCCTTCATTGGATTTGAGATCTACCATACCCTTTTCTCACCAGAAGGGAAAACCTATAATGGTAGCCTGCCGTAAAAGAGACCCAGTTTGGGAATATTTTAATGAAGTTCCTCTACCTGTGGATGAGACAGGCATGCGTGCAAAATGCAAACAGTGCAACAAAGAAATGCAAGGCCTGGTTGCCCGAATGAAACAACATCATGAGAAGTGTTCCTTCTCAGGAGGAAGCTGCGTTGAAGATGATGAAAGGAACATGTCTGAACATGCAGGATCTTCAGGTTGATAAACTTTTTTATTCCATACTTCTTCCTTAAGGACTGTCTGTCTTCCTTCTGGACTATTCTTGAATTCTCATGTTTGAGCAAAAAATATAGTTGTTACTCTATGGTACTATCATTTTAGATGCAGTTGTGATAAAAAAATAAATAGCTGAAATAGGCAAATCTTCCTTTTATAATTTCACCTTTAAAGTAGTACTGAGTAATACTAAATGAGCAGTATGGGAATAATAATTAAATAACTGCATTGACTTATTTTGTTTAAGAGAATCCATCCTCAACATACAGGATTCTGAAGACTATCCACCTTCAAGATCACCATCATTTTCTACAGTTTCAGAGTTATCTACCAATGATAGAGTTTCAGTCACATCATGTATGTCACATAGCCACAGTATATCACCTGTAGCAAAAAGAAAAAAAAATCTCCATCATTCAGAAACAACCACAGATAAGTTTGTGACAAGAACCGCAGACTACTAAAAGAGGTAATTGATGAAAAAATTGTCCAGTTTGTTTATGCAACAAACTCTCCTTTCCAGATGACTGATAACCCACACTTCATTAACATGATTCAGTCATTAAAACCAGGATACAGGCCACCCAACAGAACAGATGTCACAGGCAAATTGCTGGATAAAGTGTATGAAAGAGAAATTGAGCAGTGTGCAAAAGGTCTAGAGGGTAAAATTGTTAACCTGAGTCTTGATGGGTGGAGCAACGTCCACAATGATCCAGTTGTATGTGCTTGTGTGACAACAGAAGAAGGGAATGTCTTCCTTACAGAAACATCAATATGTCAGGAAATGCTCACAAAGCAGAATACTTACAAGTAGCAGCAGTAAGAGCTAACACAAACTGTGAAAAAAAAATTAAAATGTCTAGTACACAGCTTGGTCACAGACAATGCTACAAATGTATCCAAGATGAGAAGAAATTATTTAGAAGAGAGTCCCAAGCTAACATATGGTTGCAGTGCTCATTTGATGCACCTCCTAACCAAAGACTTCAGTGTTCCAGAAATAAAGGCTAACGTTAAAATTGCAAAATACTTCCACAACAACTACTTTGCAGCAGCTGTTCTGAAAAAAGTGGAAAGAACGAAGCTAACTCTCCCACAAGATGTGAGATGGAACTCAGCAGTGGACTGCTTTGAGCACTAGATCAAGAACTGGCCCAATCTGATGACAGTTTGCGAACAAAATTGTGAAAAAACAGATGGCACTGTCACACCCAAAGTTCTCAACATTGGGCTTAAGAGAAATGCTGAACACATGCTGAGGAACCTGAAGCCTATTTCTGGAGCCTTGAACAAAATGCAGGGAAATAGCTGTTTTATTACTGATGCTGTTGAAATTTGGAAGGCACTGAGTGAGATCTTAAAAAGAGAAATATGCAATGACAGAGTTAAATTACAAGTATTAAAAAAACAAATGGGACAAGCACTATCTCCAGCTCATTGTCTTACAAATATTCTCAACACTTGGTACCAGGGTCAAACCTTAACTGCCGTCATCCCTCCATAATGCAAACTATAATAAACTTCAGAGCTAAGGGTGAACCATTCAAGAAATATATGTTTGCTGATGTTTTAAAGGAAGTCACACCAGTGAACTGGTGGAATTCACTTAAGCACCTGGATTTAGAGACCGCTGAAGTGATAATCTCACTTTTAACAGCAGTAGTTTCTTCTGCTGATGTAGAAAGAATATTTTCTTCCTTTGGACTAATTCATGCCAAATTCAGAAATCATTGGGAACCTGAAAAAGCAGGAAATCTTGATTTTCTTTCCAGATTATGAACAAACAAGAAAATGAAGGTGAAGATGACTGAGTTAGCTGCAGAAGCCAATATTTTAAGTTTCTTATGTTGACCTGGCTGATGTTGATTTTTGTTTTTTAAATTTCATTTAACTATTTTAGTTTAAAAGAATTTTAACAAAAACAAACCTGATTTTAAAAAACGTGAATGTTTAACTAAATTCAAAAATTCATATGCTTCTTTGGTTAATATTGTAAGGTTTGCTGTTGAAGAAAAAAATCCAGAATACAGAACTTTGTTGTTTTAGTTAAACAAATTTAAATGTCTGTCTGGTGATGTTCTCCTCCTAATACAGCATGGCAAGAAAATCCTCCAAATATTAATGATTAACCTGTTGAATTGGAGATAGTTCACCTCCCAATGACTTCATAAATATCTGCTTCAATTACATTTGGTAAATGAAATAACCAAACAATCATTCATTTTCTGATATAGCTGTAAAACCAATCTGAAAAGTTTTCAGAATAAATCACTTTAAAAATATATAATGAGTACCTTCTAAAAATGAAACCTACATCTATCTCTGAGTTGTGAAGAATATCTATTAAGGTTATAACAACCAACAAGAATGCACTTTTATGTAGAAATCCATGATTAAATTGAGTCTTTCTGACTAGTGATTTAAATCAAATCCACCCTGACCAATTCTATACATGAACAGGACACTATATTCCACAATTAAGCGTGCGCCACAATTTACAGCCTTCATTTTTAAAAAGTGGCTCTCTTTCATTCATGGGTGAGAAGATAACTCTCAATGCAAACTTATACTGAGTTGTCCTCCCAAGTATGCAGACCGCCTGAAACAGAGCTCTGAAAGGTTTAAGCTGTGTCATTTATTTCAGTGGGGTAATCTCTGAAGCCTGAATGGTGGAAATTTAAAAACAAAATTATTTCAGCAAAGTACCCAACCTATGTGTTTACCTCATAACTGAAACCACCCAAGCCTTTTTTTTTTTGTGTCAAAAGCCCCAACAATGCCCTCAACACATCTGTCAAAATTCCCAGCTTCCCTTCAACTTCTTGGATACAATTATGAGTTGCCAATACAAAAATCTGTGGCATGCAGAAATCTGTGATGGATTAGTAAAATAAACTGCATTTCGTATTACAACAAACACAAGAAGGTGTACTGTACTGACTGTATTGGTCTTCAGGTTTAATTCAATAAAAATCTCCATTACTTCATTTCAATGAAAACGTTGCAGACTTTCCCATTTGCCTTAGAAACCAGGGTCTTAACACAGAATTTAGATCCAGCCTGGCAGAAGGTGCAAACAACCTTGTATACAAATTACCCTGCAACAACCGAGAGCTGTACTTTACGTGAAAATTTTTAAGTTTTTATAAAGCCCCTCCATATTTAATGCAAAAATGAACCACCAAACAGACATAAAACAAACCCCAAAACACAGATTACTGGACCTTTTAAATCTAGTGGAATCTTAATTAGAAGTGTTACAAACTTTGTTCGGCATTACCTACATGTGATATGCCCCGTATATTAATGAAGTTACACAAAATTTCTTACAAACTGCGCTTAATTAACTTTTCTGCCTTCCTCAACGTAGGACGCAAGCATTGCTTTGCCAGTGCTTTAGAGCAGAGTGAACTGAAGCATCATCTGTAAGATTTTACATGAATAATTTTTTATGCAAACTAAGCAGGTACACACACACACACTAAAACAATACAGACATTCTAAACTATATATGTGTACAAATACTAAAGGGAAACATTTTCAGTTACGTATTAACTTTACAACTTCATGATCCACTTTGTAAGTCACTGTCATAAAGGAATAGTTGAGAAGCTCTGAATGAGTCAATTTAAAGTAGTTGTATTCAAACTGTAGACCATCTATAGTACTTTAAAATAATGAAAGTTAATCATCCACACAGCAGTAAAAATAAGTTTCTATAAGAGTAATGATCAGCTGTCAGACTCTCAATATGATAAAGATTGGCCTTCACCATTTACAAACAGAACTGAGAACCATGTCAGTCTAAACCAGCATAGAACTACCAGGATTATTTAACGTTTGTCTTTCCTGAGTTTTGCTACTGGAATAGACAGGCACACAGAAGTTTTGCTTTTTGTCAGTACCAGAGCAGAAAATGATAGCTTTATGTTGAGGGGAATGATTTCATCTACCCCTCTTTGATCCAGCGACCACTTGCAAGAGCTACTACTGTATTCTCCTTGCATGCCAGATACAGAATGGCTGTAAAATGTTTTGTGGGACAGAGCCAAATCCCCTCCCCTGAAGGGCTTCATAAGAAGCACCAGTACTTCTCTGCTAGTTTTTGCAAAACATGATGGTCCAACTGTCCGTTTGAACCAGGAAAACCTTTTGGGAAAACAGGAAGCTATTGGTCCTATGTGCATCCACTCATCTCAGGTACATTTACATGCAGATGCTGCTCCTGGAGAAACCAAGTTCCCTGAGAGTGGAATATTTGTGTGTGGTTTACCCATTTCAAAATGGACACATCCATAGTCACTACAATTTAAAAGGTAGGAATTCGGAAATACGTTCCTAATTGCAGTTTGTCCCTGGACTGTCACCAGGATAGAGAGACCAAAAGATAATTTATCACCCAGATAAAACGTAATTCCCTTTGATGTTTGCTTCCACTTGGAACTTAAGGTCCACTTAGGTTGCCTCTCATGAAAATGTGGAGGAGACGGGTACTAGGAATATAGCTGCAGTCATCAGATCCACCATTTGCAGCATGGTCTTAACTGTCACCTATTAGCTTATGCTTATCCTTTCTATCAGAATGGGGATGCCTTGAATCCTGTCTTGACACAGGAAGGGGTTTAGTTGAGCCATGTCTTGCTCCTACCTATTCCAATTACCTGGTGCGGACAAGCTGAGACTTTGGATAGTTAAATATCAACTCTTGAACTGTTTGGGAATATGAATTAAGCAACTCTTTCAAATCTCTCCAGTTTTTGTACTCTTAATCCTTAAGAAAGAAATCCTTCTGCTAATATGTTAGAATTAGAACAGGTTAAATAATATTTGTAGAATAGGTTACTGGATGATTTCCAAATATTTTCCAATGAATAATTTCTCACACAACTATTTACCCAAATTTACAGTTGGACACAATATATTTGAATAATTTGTTCAAAGTTCATTATGATTTTTTTTATTACATTAAAGGATTTTTCCCCATTATTTGCCCAGGTCTACTTTAAAAAAAATCTGATTTGATTGCTGGATGTAAAGCTGTTTGCATCATATAGGCCATGCATCTTCCAGCAGAAAAGTAAGTAAGGAGTTTTCAATTCTGGTTACATATAATTTGTTACATAACAAGCAGAATTAGGAACAGCAATGATGTTATAATATAAACAAAAGGAATTGACAGACAGTGTAAAAAATGGCACTGCATATTGAACAGCAGCAGGATTTTAATGCATTCTAGGCACTGATCAAAATAATTAAGTGGTCAAAATTTTAAAAAATTACTTACCTTGCAGAGGGAATTCCCCTCTTATTAAGGTCTGCTCTTACTTTCTCTCCTACATGTCTATAAATCTCCACAATTGCCAATAATGCAGCATCTCTCACCTGTGAATGCATATTTAATTAAGATTTTTAAAAAATTATAGAAGATCATATTTGATGTAACACAATGAATAAGCAATCTTCCAGAGCCCCTATGACAACCAAACATGCAGGTTTGCCCCACAAATAGTTGGACGCATGAGGATGGAAGAGGTGGCTAACAAAAAGCTATTTCAAGGACCTTTCCAGCCATTCCCCATTCAATTAGCCTACCACACCTGGGATGCAGCCTGGGGTTAATTAGTAGAACCAAATGGATATGAAGAAGTTGATTCTCCTATAAAGAGCAGCAGGAAGCAGCAAAGATGGGGGAATGCTTAGAAAGACTACAAAAAGAGTGAGAAAGGCTTCTGCAGAGAAGATCTTGAGACCAGGGAAGTCGCTTCAGTTATGGGGGCAGGAAGGCTGGAAGTAGCCTGCTAAGGAAGGAAGGACACTGAGACACCAGGGGAGTTTGAGGCTGTGGCCAGCTTAAAGCTGGGGGAAGGCTTTTGTGTTCAGTTTTGAACTCTAAGTTAATAAACCATACCCTAAGCAGGGTTGTTTCACTGGACTCTCAAAAAGCCAAGAAACCCCCTTGAAAGGGGGAAGGGGAAGGAGGAGACTGAGGCAGGCCCACCGGCAGAGTGACCTCTAGCCAAGAGGGGACACTGGGGAGGTGGCCATCCCAGTGACACTACAAACAGAAACACTGGAGGGGATGACACAGATATCAAACGGGTGGGGTGGGGGAAGTAATTTCTTCAAAGTCCTATTACACTAGATCAACAATCCCAAACATTATTCCATATATTCTGATGAAATAGTGCTGGTTCCTCTGTTGCCAGCTGCTTCTAATCCAGTTTTGCTTTTCACCATAAATAAGAACCTGATTGCCTGAAAAAGCAGCCAGAAACAAGCAAGAGCCAGCCTTCCTGCCTCCACTAATAGCACCACCACAAAGAATCACAGGTAGGGAAAGAATAAGGGGACCAGCTAGTAGAGAAATATACGCAGAGAAGGAGTGGGGGAAGAGAAAGAAGAAAGAGTATCTCCAAAAATTACATCATACCTATCATGTTAAAGATAGCTAAAAACAAACAATTCCTTAATACTGTATTACTATTCCATGTAAAGTTTTAATGTACTTGGTTCAGGAACCCTATTGATCGGTGAACAGAAAAGCAGGCGGTCCACAACACACTCACTTTATTAAGATATATCCCATACCATGACTTGTTTAAAAAAAAAAAAAAAAAAAAAAAGAGCCACAAAATGCCAGAGCTTCTTTCAGACTTCAAAACAACTCCCTATGCTATTAGGAGACAGGAATCCAGCCTAATTGAAAGCAAAAGCATATAAATTAGATGGAAGATCCATTACCTAGTCCAGGGGAGGGCACACTCTTTGGCCTTAGGCTGCATTGGGTTTCAGAAATTGTATGGAGGGCAGGTTAGAGGAGGCTGTGCCTCCGCTAACAGCCAGGCGTAGCCCAACCCCCCCCCCATCCGACCCCCCCATGCTTTTCACCCCGACAGCCCACCCGGGACCCCTGCCCCATCCACACCCCCTGCTCTCTGTCCCCCTGACTGCCCCTGGACCCCCCACTCCTAACTACCCCCCCGCCCCATCCAACCACCTCTTCTCTCTAACTGCCCCCTGCCTCCCCATCCAACCTCCATCCTTCCTCACTGCACCCCCTCCAGGGACCCCTGCCCCATCCAACCACCCCTTCTCCCTGACCGCCCCCAGCTCCTGACCACCCCCCAAACTCCCCTGCCCTCTATCCAACCCCCCTCACCACGCTGCCTGGAGCACTGGTGGCTGGCGGCACGGCTACACCAGGACAGGCAGCTGCGTCGCCCAACTGGAACCAGCCACGCACCGCACAGCACAGAGCACTGGGTCAGGCCAGGCTCGGCAGCTGTGCTGCCCCAGGAGCTCGCAGCCCTGCTGCCCACAGCATTGGCGCAGTGAGCTGATGCTGTGGGGGAGGGGCCGGGGGCTAGCCTCCCAAGCCAGGAGCTCAGGGGCCAGGCAGAATGGTCCCGCTGGCCGGATGTGGCCCGCAGGCTGTAGTTTGCCCACCTCTAATCTAGTCCGTACCCTATCAAAACTTTTTTCCTTACTGTATTTTCTAGTGCTTTGTCAAGTCCTATTTCAAACAAACCACAAGTGAGGCTTCAACCACTTCAATCTGAAGGCTATTCAATAGTGCAGATGTCACTATTCAGAACTTTTCTCCTCATTTTCATTTTAGCGATCTCTTTGCTTAATTTCATCTCCTTACTAGCTGTAGTTAAAGCTATGTTTATGTCATGGAGGTCATGACTTCAGAAATCTCTGTGACATTCTCTGGGGCTGCAGGATTCTAGAGCTGGTAGCCAGCGGTGCCCTGGCAGGGCTCCAGGACAGACAACACCAACGACAGGCAACAGGGCCCCCTTCAAGGTTCCAGCAACAGGTGACATGCACCTGAGGGGGCCCTCCTCAGGGTTCCAGCAACGAGCGAGAGCCTAGCACAGGGAGGGGGAACGCCACGGGCAAGCAGCTGGGGGTGTCCAGTTTTCTCTTTGGGAAATATGGTCACCCCTGCAGCTTCCAGCCGCAGTAGGTGGAGAGGGGACTCCCTGAAGCTTCCAGGGGGGAAATCACTGAGCCGCAGCAGCAAAAGTCACAGACAGGTCACGGCTTCTGCAAATTTTTGTTTATTACCTGCAACATGTCCATGACTTTTATTAAAAATAACCCTGACAAAATCTTAGCCTTGGCTATAGTCCTTATACCTCCCTAAATATCTCGCCTCACCTGTCTGCATTCTGCAAGATGTGTTCACTTTGTACTTGTTATGTTTCCTTAGTCAAGCTGTACAAATTTCATTTTAATCTTCCATCTGAGGTTAATCCTTCCTGTCATTCAATTATTTTTGTTGCTTTTCTCTGAATATGTTCTACAGAAAATGACTATCAAACAGTGATTTGATTTAAGCTACTGGAGACAGGAAACAAATGAGATGAGAGAGCCAACAGGCCCCACTGAGGCAGGCACACCGTAACAGTTCTCCCACAACACTGTGTCCATCTGGCAACACATAAGGCTCAGGGAGAAAAAGCCAACAGGTAAGGCTTGAATAGGTGGAATTAAAAGACAGCATAAAAAAGATCCATAAAGATTTTTCTTTAAGGACATAACATCAATTTACCATCTTTTTTTAATATCAAAATGCACACTGTACAAGTAATATATAGCAATAAAATCCTTACCTGACTATTGGAGTCTCCAGACAAGATGCATAAGTGTGGTACCAACTTACTGAGGATTAGTGGTTGTGCACCATAACTAAAAATGAAATAAATCAATTAAGAAAGAGAAAAACACTTTTTCCACACCAAAACAGAAGTTTTACTTTGTAGCTTAGCATCGCTAAAGTAAACATTTTCATGGATCCCCAGCTCTTGGTGCGCATATATATACACACACATACATACACACACACACACACAGAGTGTGTATATATATTTATACACACACACTGTGTGTGTGTATTATAGATAGATAGATAGATAGATAGATAGATAGATAGATGTATTGTGATAGGGTCGGGCCAGATGGCTACAAGAGAGTAATAGAAGGCAGATATATTAGCCCCAGGCTAAGTAGGTCCCTTTTCCCTGAGTATGGTAACAGGGAAGGTTCCAGAACCATCACGAACCTTCTGGAGACAATTAAGACAGGCTGATTAGAACACCTGCAGCCAATCAAGAAGCTGCTAGAATCAATTAAGGCAGGCTAATCAAGGCACCTGGGTTTTAAAAAGGAGCTCACTTCAGTTTGTGGTGTGCATGTGAGGAGCTGGGAGCAAGAGGCACATGGAGCTGAGAGTTAGAACGCGGACTTTTGGAGGACTGAGGTGTATGAGCATTATCAGACACCAGGAGGAAGGTCCTATGGTGAGGATAAAGAAGGTGTTGGGAGGAGGCCCTCGGGAAGTAGCCCAGGGAGTTGTAGCTGTCACACAGCTGTTCCAGGAGGCACTCTAGACAGCTGCATTCCGCAGGGCTCTGGGCTGGAACCCGGAGTAGAGGGCGGGCCCGGGTTCCCCCCAAATCCTCCCAACTCCTGGTCAGACACAGGAGGAGTTGACCTGGACTGTGGGTTCAGAAAAACGGCCAAGCTGAGGGCTGCCGTAAAGCTCCAAGGCGACCAAATCCGCCAATAAGTGTAAGACCTACCAAGGTAGAGCAGGAACTTTGTCACAGTATACATACACACATGCACGCACGCACCAAAAGAACATTCTTTCAGCTAACTCCAGAAAGCTTGGACAAGTCAATTGCTCAGATCATCCAATTTAGTAAGAGCATTTTTTAAATGCATCAGGCACCTTACAGTATAAATTCAGATGGAAAAGTCATTCAGAAACAAACAGGATAGAATGCTAATTTTAATATTTTATGTCTCCATAAAAACAAAAAACTTACATATTTAAGGTTGCAACAAGACACAAACACACTCCTTCTCGGGATCGGTAGTTCTTGTGTTTAAAACCAACAGCAAGACGGTCCCAAATACACTATTAAAACAAAAACAATTGCTTTGAATCACTAGTAGCACAATGCAACCTGTTCACCGTCTATAATGTTTAAATAGAAACTTCATCAGAAACTATTGATATGATGAGAATATTCTGAAGTTTTGTTTTGTAAAGTAGAGGAAAGTTTTGAACAAAAATGAGGTTTTTGGGTTTTTTTTTAAAACAGGTTTTACAACATGGAACACTAACCAACTCCGCCTCCTCTCCCAATCATTGGATTATTTACAATAAGCAACAGAAAATATCTCACACCAGAAACATTTCTAAAATGGTTTGTCTTTATACACTCCCAATATTTCATTCCCCTAATTCTATATATTTTGAAATATTTTTCCTTTTGTAACTCAACTGCAAAGCCAACGCAAAACTTTAAAACTTACTACTGTGGCTTAAAGCAAAGGTTTTTCTTTATTTATTTTGTCCAATAGTTTACTTATTTCCCGATCAAAATCTCCTCCCATTCCCAGTTTTTAGTCTCTTCCAGTACTCATTCTTCTACACTTGCATTAAATTTCTTCTGCATTTCTTCATTTTATATTTTAATTTTTTCCCCATTCATTTATCTTGGTTCTATTTTTCTCTCCAATTCCATTTCTCTCTTCTTCTCAGTATGCTTTGCGTTGATCTCTTGCCATTTCTTTTACTTTCTTACACCAAATTCTTACACTGAATTTCTTACACTAAACAATCCCTCATCTGCTCTCCTGCATGTCATTTTTCAGTGTCTTTTATCTGTCTTTATTAATTCCCTTCTCGTTTTATCTTTTTTAATTCTCCATTTTCCAGGAGTTCTGGAGCTCTACATCACACAGTTAATGCTGCAACTTGGAGCTTACAAAACTCTGGAATTCCAGTGATATTTAAAAGCAAGTGCATAGACACAAACTGCAAGCCCCTTCAGCTGCAATGCTGCCATCTTTGAGCAGGCATCTGAGAATGTCGCCTAGCAACGACTGCACACTGCCTGAGGAATAGCATATTTTTCAGTGTATGCAGCATTCTATAATTAAGCCTCTCCAAATACCACAATTCTGATGTAGCATAGTTGCACCAAACAGCACACTGTGGCATACCTATGTAAACTATTAAAATTGCATTCATGTTACTGAAAGCAACAATGCTAATCAAAAAGAGGTAGTGTAAGAAGTACTAAACACTAGATAACATCCTTTTTCATTATTATGTAGCACATTTTAGAATAGCTATAAAAAGGTTACAGTAATCAAAATTTTTAAATAAATTTTCACTTGACAAATTTTACATTTTACCTTGTATAAATTGTAAAGAGAACAAACTAGAGAAGACAAGCACTACTTCCTTGCCAAAATAGCACAGGTGAACAAAGCATACGCTGGCAAGAAAGAAAACATCCATCTCCAACTAGCCCATCTTCTGAGGTAAGAGAGAAAATAAGGAAGTCTTCTTGCCAGACAGACAGACAAGAAATAGGCAGAGAAGTAACTGCAAGACATTGTAGGGTAGTAAAACAAACATCTTCAAACAGAAATTTAGGATTATTTAGGCTACCCCCTCCACTACCACTCATCCCTCCAAAAAGGGACTTAATCACATAGGTCTCTGAGAAATCTGCTCTCTAGCAATAGTTAACATCTCCTTCTCATATTTGGTTTACCAAACCCATGCATTTACTTGCTGTATTTTTAAAATTATGCTACTATATCTTCCCATGTTTTGTTCTGTGTTTTATTGCTTTTGGGTTTTTTGTATTTTATTTACTTTTCAGAAATAAGCATCCTCAACATCTCAATGTAAGAAAAGGGAGTTTACCAGCAAGCAACTCAACAGTTCCTAGGGAACAGGCTATTATAGAAGTGATGAAATGCTCAGTAAGAAACACATGCGACTAAGTCTTTTTTGGTTGAGGAAAAGGGACAGGAGGAGTGCAGGAGAGAACTATGCATTTTTAAGGTTGCTTAAATTACACCAGAATACTTTTTGTCTCACAAATTTTCAAACATTATCTCTAGTTGTGGATGCGATTTGTAGATCCAAGTTCCCTGCACATTCATCCCCACATCTCTGAACAAACATATGCCAGTTTTAGAGGTTTAAAGTACCTTGCTCTGGTTTGCAAAACTAAACGAGTCTCCCTATTCATCTCCATATCTAAACTTATAAAGAGGATTTCCTTAAGAGGGAATTAGTAGTAGTTGAGTAACAATAGCATTCCTATTGATGACCCCTGTTCCAAGACTCCACAATAATACTGCTTAAGTGATAAATCCTATTAGGCAATCTTTCATTTTTCAGACTTACATTAATAGGAGTCTTACAGAACCACCCAGAAACCCAACCATAAACAGAGTCCCGTTGTGCAAGGCACTGCATAAACACATAGTAAAAGACAGTTTCTGACTCAAGGAACTTACAGTCTATGGCTATGTCTACACTGCACCTTCATCTGTAAAGCTTTTTGTCACTAAGGGGTGTGAAAAAACACCCCCCGACCAACAAAAGTTTGACTGACAAAAATCACCTGTGTAGACAGTGCTTTGTTGGCAGGTGATGCTCTCCTGCCGACAAAACTACTGATCCTTGTTGGGGGTGGTTTTATTTTGTCGGCAGGCAAGAGTTCTCCTGCTGACAAAGAACAGCCATACTGTGTACCTTACAGAGGCACGGCTGTAGCAGCACAGCCATGCCACTGTAAGGTGCACAGTGTAGACATAGCTTAAGTACACAAGACAGACAAAAGATGGAAAGTATTTTTAGCCCATTTTATACGTGGGGAACTGAAGCTCAGGGAGATTAACTGCTTTGCCCAAGTCAGGCAGGAAGTATGTGGCAGATCCAGGAACCCAGATTTTCTGAGCTGTAATCCAGCGTCTTAACCACAAGACTATCCTTATGTGGATGTATTATTCACCCTATAGGCTTTTAATTAATTTGATTTTGGGGAAGTTGAGGGTCAAGCTTATTTCCATTGTATTAATTAAAATTCAAGCCCATCTGGAAGTTTCAAACATGTTTAATTAAAATACTTCTGCCATCCTAGTACGAAAGCATCTGCTTTTGATTTATATAACGTAAAAACAGTATATTTAGTGTCAGAGTTGTATCTTCAGTTAATGCAAAACAATCCAATATTGTTTACACATTAAAACAATGATCCAGCTAAAACTTGCACACACATTTAACAACTGACTTCATTGGAATGACTTGTGTTTCAAGTTAAGATCACATGTAAATGTTTGTAAGATCAGAGCCTAACTCTGAATTTCCAGAAGTGGTCATACCATTGGTGGTGCTGCCTGGTCCATTAATTTCAATATAAGAGTCTGTGCTTGCTCTCGAACTTGGTCTTTGGCATCTCCCATTCGATCAATCAATGCTAGAAGAACTAGAGGACCAAAAAAAGGATTAACAAAATATGTATTAATCAATTTAAGACTAACAAGTTTATAAGAAATGTTTCTTAGAGAACAATTAAGATTTTTCTAGTTCAAAAATCAAGACACGACTGAAAACAAGTCCAAAACAAGTCCAAATATTTTAAAGATAGATTTTTAAAAAAAAATTATTTAAATGAGTCGCTAATCAGTTTTCTGTCACACGTTTAAGAACAATGAGTTGGACTGGAATTAAGAAGCAGAATGCTATCAAAATAACTAAGCCACAGATAATATTTCCCTTCTTGCCAACTATATACATTACTTCAGTTTGATCTTCAAAAAGAATGTCAGACAAAGGCTTCTCAGCCGATATTACTTTATAAGGATAAGGCCTTTGTCTGCAGCCATATTGTAAGGCCTGGTGCCAAAGGTATCCGTCTGCAACCAGATTAAAAGAGCAGCCAAGCAGCAGTCATTAGCTGAGAAGTAGGAAGTCACATCCTCACATTACATCTATATTACATTAAAGCAATGTGATATCAGGCTGTTAAGAAGGAGACCCTGTCCTAGTAGCACCCACTATCACCAGATAAAGAAACAGATCTTAAGATGGTTAAAGAAAACTTAGTCTGATAGCATCCTGTCAAGAAATCACTTATCAATAGTTTTCAGAGTAGCAGCCGTGTTAGTCTGTGTCCGCAAAAAGAAAAGGAGGACTTGTGGCACCTTCAAGATCAACAAATTTATTTGAGCATAAGCTTTCGTGAGCTACAGCTCACTTCATCTGATGAGAGCTGTAGCTCACGAAAGCTTATGCTCAGGAGCCACAAGTCCTCCTTTTCTTTTATCAATAGTTGTGGTTGTGAAATACTCATTTCTTTATTGTTTTGTCATTATGGTCCCTACTCCCCTATTGTTTATCTGTATGGTATGTGTCTGGTTCTTTAATTGTTTCTGTCTGTTACATAATCATTTTTGCTAGGTGTAAATTAATTACGGCGGTGGGGTAGGATTGGTTAGAGAATTTTGTTACACTATGTTAGAACTGGTTAGTAAAATAGTATAATGATTGGTTAAGGTACAGCTAAAAAGGACTCAAATTTCACTATTTAAACTGGGGTCCAAAAGGAAGTTCTTTGGGAACCAACTGTGATGTTGGACTCCATATGATTTTATGAAAACATGATAATGAGTGTGAATATAATGTAACTGGAATATGCTTCATGCAAAATCTCTCTTATAAGTTATCACTACAAATCTTATCTACTGAGTGTGGTCATCCTATTTGTATAAATGTATCATTCTTGTATCTGAAACTAGAAATATGAAATATAACTCTGAGGTCCTATTGTAATTATCCAAAGTGTGGGCCATTAATGGTGGTCTGGAATCTTGATGGCTCCCAGCAACTACGGCAACTGGTTGTAAATGACTGTTTACTTGCAAGACTTCCTGTGAGTCAGGCCAGAAAGAATGAAGGCTTTGGGTCTCATAGGATGTCATGTCTCATGTCTAGTTGGCAGCCGGTGTCAAGTGGAGTGCCCCAGGGGTCGGTCCTGGGGCCGGTTTTGTTCAATATCTTCATAAATGATCTGGAGGATGGTGTGGATTGCACTCTCAGCAAATTTGCGGATGATACTAAACTGGGAGGAGTGGTAGATACGCTGGAGGGCAGGGATAGGATACAGAGGGACCTAGACAAATTGGAGGATTGGGCCAAAAGAAATCTGATGAGGTTCAATAAGGATAAGTGCAGGGTTCTGCACTTAGGACGGAAGAACCCAATGCACAGCTACAGACTAGGGACCGAACGGCTAGGCAGCAGTTCTGCGGAAAAGGACCTAGGGGTGACAGTGGACGAGAAGCTGGATATGAGCCAGCAGTGTGACCTTGTTGCCAAGAAGGCCAATGGCATTTTGGGATGTATAAGTAGGGGCATAGCGAGCAGATCGAGGGACGTGATCGTCCCCCTCTATTCGACATTGGTGAGGCCTCATCTGGAGTACTGTGTCCAGTTTTGGGCCCCACACTACAAGAAGGATGTGGATAAATTGGAGAGAGTCCAGCGAAGGGCAACAAAAATGATTAGGGGTCTGGAACACATGACTTATGAGGAGAGGCTGAAGGAACTGGGATTGTTTAGTCTGCAGAAGAGAAGAATGAGGGGGGATTTGATAGCTGCTTTCAACTACCTGAGAGGTAGTTCCAGAGAGGATGGTTCTAGACTATTCTTAGTGGTGGAAGAGGACAGGACAAGGAGTAATGGTCTCAAGTTGCAGTGGGGGAGGTTTAGGTTGGATATTAGGAAAAACTTTTTCACTAGGAAGGTGGTGAAACACTGGAATGCGTTGCCTAGGGAGGTGGTGGAATCTCCTTCCTTAGAAGTTTTTAAGGTCAGGCTTGACAAACCCCTGGCTGGGATGATTTAATTGGGTATGGGTCCTGCTTTTGAGCAGGGGGTTGGACTAGAAGACCTCCTGAGGTCCCTTCCAACCCTGATATTCTATGATTCTAGGATGTGACTATGGCACCTGGTACTGTAATTCATCTTAAACCTGGTGCTTTTCCATTTAGAAGGAAAGATGGGGATCCAGAGACACAAAAAAGATTCCCGCCTTGTGCCAAAGCTATATAAGCAGGTGGAACAGAAAAAAGGAAGTTCCAGTCATGGGAAATCCCCTAGTTACCACCTGAGGTGAGGCTAACAAGAACCGTACCGGGGAAAGGATTGGGCCCAGACTAGGAAGGATTCCAGTCTGTGAAAGAAGCTTATTGGAACACCTCTGAGTGTGAGATTTTCTCTGTAATCAGTTTCTTAATGTATTAGGCTTAGACTTGCATGTTTTGTTTTAATTTTGCTTGGGAACTTCCTTTGTTCTGTCTGTTATTACTTGGAACCACTTAAATCCTACTTTTTATGTTTAATAAAATCACTTTTGCTTATTAAATTAACCCACAGTGAGTAATTAATACCTGGGGGAGCAAACAGCTGTGCATCTCTCTATCAGTGTTATAGAGGGCGGACAATTTACGAATTTACCCTGTATAAGATTTATACACAGTAAAACGGATTCATTTGGGGTTCGGATCCCATTGGGAGCTGGGTGTCTTGGTGCTGGAAACACGAGCACTTGCTAAGCCGTTTTCAGTTAAGTCTGCAGCTTGTCTGAGTCTGTGTTGCAGCAGATTAACTTATCTAGCTCAACAAGACAGGGTTCTGGAGGCCCAAACAAGCAGAGAAAAGGGGCTTAGAGGTAGTCTCAGCACATCAGGTGACAGTCCGAAGGGAGTCTCTGTGACCAAACCCGAGACACCAACTCCAGGACACAGCCCCAAAGATCAGAGCTGCCAGACCTCAACAATCTGTCAATGACAGCGTGCAGAAACTGGAGTCCCCCAGATGGACCTGATCCTGACTGACCATCAAGAAAAGTTCATCTGTCTTATTGGGAGTGGTGAGAATTGTGTATGTAGCGTGTGCAGTCTGTTTTGGTGACTGTTAATATAGAGAGGTTATGTAGCATATTACTGTGTAAGGCTCTTTCACTGGTAAAAGGTCCTGCACACCTGGAGAAGTAGTATACACCCAGAGCTCAACGTATTGGGAAAGGGTGTGGGTACTTAAAATTGACCAAGTTAGTTACACCCTGAGCCCTATGAATTTGGGTAAGGGTAGGTGCTTTTTGACTGGAGCCCTACAGACTGGGAAGAGGTGGGGTGCCCTAAGGTGTGCAGGTAACACTTCAGAAATAGAACACTTTGCCAGACCTCAAAAAGCTAGCCTGGAAATTGTTTTTAGATGCGGTTTTCTTCTAATTATGCATGCCATTTTCAGTAATTCCCTCAACTTTATATTTCCAGGCATAACAATTATTAAAATCTATACAGAATGACAAAATGTATTATTGAAATAAGGTTCTATCTTCCACAAGAATCAGGGTACAAGAAGGCACAATATTAAGCACAAGCATCCTTAATACTATTTAATAGAACTAATGTGACTATCTTCAAGTCCTAAATTCAACAAGCTGTAATGGAAATAAATATCAGACCTGTAAAATCTTTGATTAGCTGTGTTACCAAATTGCAACTTACATTTGATTAAAAGGCAGCAACACAACAGAGTTTTAAGGTTATGCAGCAATCTCCTGGGTGAACTGCTAGACCAAAACTATGCAAGTTATCTTGCTATGCCGATTCCCAGTACTCTGTTCATAACCTAAATGTGTTCTGTAGCAGACTCATTTTCTCCTATCCAATGGTCTCAGCAACTTCTTCAAAGTCAAAGGGGCTAACACATAGAAGGCTCTGCCTGCAGCTCTCTCTCAAGAGTGCTGATCACAGCTGTGGTGGTATGACAGAGAGCCAGTCTCTCAGTTAAGCAGCTACCAAGTCATCTAGTGCTTTTTAGTTCATATCCAACTCCTGGAACTCCACCTGGAAGTCACTGTGATCTAAAATCTACTATGGGTACCTGGCGAGTTACACTGCTGCTTCTGTGCCAACTTCAGTTTCTGAGCTAAAGAATAGATGAGGCTAAAAGAGACCATTATGATCTAGCCTTACCTTTTGCATAATTCAGGCCACAGAACCTCACCCAGAGTTGTTCTTCAGCCCAGACCTGAAAGAGAGCTCTGTGCAAGCCCAAGTTTATCTCTATGACCAACAGAAGCTGGTCTCTCTAACATCCTGGGACCAAGAGGGTTACAACAATGCTGCATACAACAGTGGGAGATGACTGTTATTACTAGAAAGAGGGGAGATTGCCAGCTGCCTCTTCACCTTGAGCAGCTACTGCTATTCTGAGTAAGACGCATGGGAAGAGGGGAGGGCTCACAGAGGGCTCTGTACTGCAAAGATCCCACTACCCCACCACAGGGTCTGCTGGGGTGGCTGATGGCAGGGGCCAATACACTTAACCTTCTGCTTGGCAGACTGATCTTGGCAAGGCCACCCAATACAAGAGACCAACAACGTAGCAGGGAGCTTCTCACAGGTCTTCAGACTGCCCAGGACATAACTGCTCCTTAGCCCGCTGCTCTTCTTTTGGAAGATAGGGTCTGGGACCGGAAGACTGAAATCTCAGCTTCATGACACCTCAGCAGAGGGTACTATGTGCATAAGGCCTCCTTCCATTGCAGCAGCAGACTCTGTGGTATAAGCATAAATCCATTTTTGGGGAGGACACTGCCTAGCACTATTTGGGGGGAAGGGAGGATTAATGTATTAAGTAATGAATGTGTGGCCTTTGGGAAGACACAGGGTTAGCCAGCACAAGAGCAAGGTCTTCAACCATAAAGTTGATGAGCATGTATCTTACCAGCAGGAGACTAGAAAGAAGGGGGACACAGCGCAGGGCACAAGTAAATGTCAGCTTTTTGACTAGGCTTAGGGCTTGTCTACACTACCCGCCAGATCAGCGGGCAGTGATCGATCCAGCAGGGGTCGATTTATCATGTCTAGTATAGATGCAAGAAATTGACCGCTGAGCGCTCTCCCGTTGACTCCGATACTCCACCAGAATGAAAAGGGCAAGCGGAGTCGACGGGAGAGTATCAGCTGTCGACTTACCGCAGTGAAAACACCGTGGTAAGCAGATCTAAGTACATCACGTAAGCTAGGCTATTCATGTAGCTGAAGCTGCATATCTTAGATTAACCCTGTGCAGTAGTATAGACAAGCCCTTAAACTATTGCAGAAATATTTCAAGCAATAATGGTGATTAGAATCAAATCAAAATCAAGAAAGTCATTTAAGAACATTTTATTTGATGTCATACATTTTTATGCATCATATTTGTTTTTTTAATTATCACTACATCATTTGGGCAGATGTCTTCACTGAGCTGTTCATCCACAACAGATCTAAAAGCAGATGAAGTTAGCTGAGAACCTATCATTCTGGAAGGAAGCATTTCAAGAAAAACTGATTCTCAACAGTAAGAGACACCTGACTGGCAAGTGTAGGAATCTAAGAGCTTTAAAACAACACAGTAAAAAATAGAAAGCAGCAGCAGTCCCCCAGGCTGCTCCCCTCCTGCCCTGGAGCAGCATCAACCATAAAGGGCCCCCCCAGACCACCTAAGATTTAGCCAGGGGTATTTTTAGTACAAGTCATGGACAGGTCACAGGATGTGAATTTTTGTTTTATTTCCCATTATCTGTCCATGATTTGTACTATAAATACCCTGACTAAATCTTAGCCTAACAGCCACTGATGGACTTATCCTTAGAGCCCTGCACGGATACAAAATTTATGTCCACAGATGCAGATATCCGCAGATATAAATCAGCATCCCTGGAGTTGCAGGGCTGTACTGGGAACCACAATGTCCAAAGCAGCAGCCTGCTGCCACACCCAGGACTCAGCACCCCATGCCAGCAGCTCCTCCAGCATGGCTATACTGCCCCTAGCCCGACCCAATGCACTAACGCAACCAGGGACAGCTGCCAGTGAGCAGGGTTGGGGCCAGTACAGCCATGCCGGAGGAGCTGCCGGCTCGGGGCGCTGGCTCCTGGGAGTGGCGGCCTGATAGGCTGCTGCTTTCGCCACTGTGGTTCCCAGTGGATCCCTACAGCGCCACACATAGATACAAAATTTATATCTGCAGATATAAATTTTGTATCTGTGCAGGGCTCTACCGATCCTCCATGAACTTATCTAGTTCTTTTTTGAATTCTCAAAAAGAAAAGGAGTACTTGTGGCACCTTAATTGTTAGTCTCTAAGGTGCCACAAGTACTCCTTTTCTTTTTGAGAATATAGACTAACATGGCTGCTACTCTGAAACCTTTTTGAATTCTGTTACAGTTTTGGCCTTCATAACATCTCCAACAACAAGTTCCACAAGTTGACTATGTGGTGTGAAATACTTCCTTTCGTATGTTTTAAACCTGCTGCCTATTAATTTCATTAAGTGACCCCTAGTTCTTGTGTTATGTGAAGGAGTAAATAACATTTCCTTATTCACTTTCTCTGCACCAGTCAAGAATTTATAGACCTCTATGATATCTTCTCTGATTCATCTCTTTTCCAAGATGAAAAGTCCCAGTCTTTTTAATCTCTCCTCATATGGAAGCCGTTCCATATCTCTAATAATTTTTGTTGCTCTTCTCTGTACCTTTTCCAATTCTAATACATCTTTTTTGAGATGGGGAGACCAGATCTACATGCAATATTCAAGATGTGGGCATACCATGGATTTATACAGTGGCATTATGATATTTCTGTTTTATCTATCCCTTTCTTAACAGTTCCTAACATTGTTACTTTTGACCGTTGCTGCATGTTGAGTAGATGTTTTCAGAGAACTATCCACAGTGACTGCAAGATCTCTTTCTTGAGTGGTAACAGCTAATTTATACCCCACCATTTTGTATGGATAGTTCGGATTATGTTTTCTAAGGTGCATTACTTTGCCTTTATCCACACTGAATTTCATCTGCCGCTGTGTTGTGAGATCCCTTTGTAATTCTTCACAGTCTGCTTTGGACTCCACTATCTTGAGTAATTTTGTACCATCTGCAAATTTTCCACCTTACCATTTACCCCTTTTTCCACATCATTTATAAATATGTTGAACAGCACTGGTCCCAGTACAGACTCCTGGGGGACACCAAAATTTACCTCTCTCCATTCTGAGAGCTGTCCATTTATTCTTACGCTTTGTTTTCTATCTTTTAACCAGTTATCAATAGGTGGGAGGACCTTCCCTCTTATCCAATGACTGCTTATCCTACAACATGTTACAGAAAACTTAAATATCCAGCATCTGCTGTCTCACTCTGAAGCAAGCAACAACTATATATAACCTTAAAGGATTATTCTCATCTACTAGCCCATATTAAGCATTTCCTTTTCATTAAAAAGTATTAAGACTTTTTTTTAAATCAAAATTATAAGTAAAATGTTAACAAGTAGATATGGTACCTGGGATGGTAAAATATATAAATTTTCAAGCTGTTATAATAAAATGAGGTTTTTACACAGTGCTTAAAATGATTTCTGGTTCATTCTGTTTCTCCCTTACTCAGTTTGCAGATTCTTAAGATGTATTTCATGACAAGTCTTGTAAGGCTGCACATGGAATTTAACAGGAAATATCATATCACAGCCTCAAGAACAATTTAATAAACACAGAAAAGTCTCTTGTAAATTAAAGCTGAAATAATCTAACAGATTCTGGAATGCAAGTGAAGAAGTTTGTTCAAGGCAGGGTTTCATATTTACTAAGAAAGGTTGGATATATTAATTAGTCCTCTATTGTTATTCTTTACTCTCTCCATTTTCTGTGGCAACAACAAAAGAATTCCTAACCAGAAATTGTTTCCTAACTATATTTTGATGTTACGTTGGTTCCATATTAACAAATATTGAACTACTAGGTGAGGAAAAGCGACATTCAAGCAGGATATGATTTAGGCCAAGATTTTAAAAAATGGCTAGCAATTCTGAAAGCCTCAATTTTCTGAGAACCTACTCTCTGAAAATCAGGCCCCTTTCATACGTCTCAAGTTGGTTACAGAAAAATTGAGGCACCCAGAATCACTAGTCACTTCTGCACACCTTAGTCTTAACTTTGACGGTATGTTAGAAAGCTATAGTCTTCATTAAGTACTCTCAGAAGAACATTTTTTTCCCCCCAAAAGGAGGCAAAACCGTTAACCTCATCCCTCAAATTAATTCTTACCCCTTCCTCTAACCATAATCACTGTACTGAAGAATCTCAGCAGTTCACAGATGTTGGGACTCTTATTTGATCTTTGGCTGTGAACAGTGCAGCATAGAAAAAACAGAGTTAACTCTGGTGAACGAGGACTTATACAGAGTTTCAAAGCACTATTTTTGTGACATTTCTCCATACATTTATTCTTATTTTTTGTCCTCTTATGTACCACTCCTTTAAAAATACTTCAATCATTTTTGCAAGCCATGGAATGTGGTGGAAAAAACAAATGCATGTTTATGTAATCTCTGCATTTTGTTTTAACCACATCTTCATGAAGTAGTTGTTAAATTACAATAGAGCCCTACACTGTTTCAAAGACAGACACTTCTTAAAAAATGCTGCTTAATTTGCTTCATTTCTCCAGAACATACCTCTCTGTTCTTATTACCAGGTATCCCTAGACTTCTACAATAATCTCTTTGGTAGTGAAACAGTTCAATCACCTTCAATGAAGATATTTATAAAAATCATTTCAGCATTTCATCTCTCTCAAAACTCCCAGAAATATCAATATTGATGATAGCTGCAAAGAATGTGTAATATGGTTAATCTGAAAAGAAAGGGTAAAACACACTCACTACAATGCAAGATTGTTGCCTAGGAAACTGAATTCATTCTCCTTTACCCTATGGTATATCTCCACACAAAGGTTACTAATGTGCAATTCAGGTCATATTAAAATGCCTGTGTTAGTGACCCTGGCTAAAACTAATTTATGGGATATAGGTAGTTCATAAAGCTATATAGGTAACAATGCATTTGTTTTGCTTTCACTCCTCAGCAAAACCCTTGTTTATTCTTAAGTGAGCAAATGTCTTAAATGACAGTTATTCCCCTTGCCCCACCTTTAAAGAACTACATTCCAATGTAACTGCAGGCCCATGTTTTGACAGGTTATGCTTAGGTAATGCGTTAGGTCAGTTATTACTGGGAGTGTAAGTATCATGCATAGGAACATTCCAATATCTCAAAAACACAAGGCATGAAGTGAGAAAATGCAGGATTTTTTTTTTTTTTTGGCAGATGACAAACCCTTCAATTTCTTATTTCATTAAACAAAATAATATACACCAAAAAAGCAGACTGAAATTTCCAGTTGGGATAAGGTGGATTTAAAAAAATACCCAACACTATTATATAAAAAATAGTACCAATTTAATCTCACAATAATGGGACAGAATGGTGCTTAATATAATAAGTGATCATACTTGAGTACATTAAGACTGTGACACTGTTTTCGAGTAAGAATGGCAAACCACAAAGACTACGTCCTGGAGTATATATATGAAGAAAAAGGAGAGGGGAAAGAATGGTTTGCATCAGCATTTTCAATTTTCAAAGTAATATTTAAGAGTTGATTGGAAAAGCTCTCTCCATCTCTAATCTACATGTATGATGAGATCCAGCAAAGTCACAGATTGAAAGAGGCATATTAGAGAACATACACATTTGCTAAGAAAAAGACTCAATGTTGCTATAGCCATCTTGTCTTCTATTTGGAGATCTTATGCTCTTCTCTCTCCCTTAATATTCTCCTGTCTAGTAATAGAAGCCCTTCCTCACTCCCCATATCACACTGCCAGCCTGAAGTGTAAATCTGCAATACACAACTGGCCATCAGCGCACATCACGAACTATGACCATAACAGGCAGTGCCATATCTGTTAAAATGTCACAGCTGGAGTTTGCAAAGAATCATAATTTTGATTCTTTCCCACTGCTTGACCATGGGAGCTTTGGGTTCAGCCACAAAGTTTATAGGATGATTTCCTAGTCCTACACCCTCTCAAATAAGCAGTACTGCTATTCATAGAGCCGAGATATGGATTTGAAATATTTTCTTCTATAACCCAGACTGTTTAAACACAGTATGGTCACACCCAAGAGAGCATTATTTGACTAGTTCAGGCTTAGTTATGCACAAGTGTGCAAGAAGCTTTTAACACTGAATATACAGTGCAACAACATAGCAGTGTTTTACAGAGAGATGGCTGAAAAGAGAAACTACTACTGATACTCTGAAACCTGTTACTAGGGTAATGTAATTCAGGTCTCTTTCCTTCTTCATTAACAACCACAGAAGTGATTTTGCACATGGATGGACTGGAGAAAAACTGGCTCTTGGTTAAACTTATTTCTCATCAACCTGGCATATAAACAGTGAATACACATAAAGGCAAAAGTTCTGTCCTCTCCTGGAATTCCCCTGGTTCTCCCAAAGCAGATTTCACTTGGCAATTTAAGGCCTGCTCTACATAAAGTAGAAGCGGTTTAACTGAAGCTGCCATTTTAAGTGGAATTAAACCGGTGAAAGTTAAGTTTAGACAAGCTCTCATGCTCAACTTGGATAAAATGCATCACAGGTGGGCTGGGGAAAACTTATCAGCATCTACTTATGCTGTTTGCACCGAGCAGATATGCAGGGTTCACAGCTTAGGGTAGAGTGGCATTATTTTTATTCCAACACCAACATAGTAAAATATTCAAATTGTAAACTCTTCTGAGCAAAGACTTGACTTACATATCTGTTCAACTGTGCACACCAAAAGTATGATATAAAAATAAATAAAAAAAATAAAAATCACATTAAAGCCCAGGTTTAATCCTGAGATGATGGAAAGCAAGGCCTTCTCCAATGAAGATTTATTGCATAACTCCAGAACGCTCCCTAAATGTAAGACAAATACATCTGATACTCATTTCTTACATTAAGCATGTTTCTTATATTAAGTATATTGTGTGTTGTCTTATTGTATGATGGAAGGTGTTCATGCTCTAGGATTTAGAAAGCTGCCTTTTTATCATGTTTTCAATTATATTTTAAAGCTCCCAGATGCATGTACTTATAGGCATCTACAAATTAATATTTATACTATTTACTGTTCTGCATTGTCAAAATCAGCAACGACTCAAAATCTTAGTGCGACATTGAGCTCCTGACCTTCTGGCCCAGAGATGAGAGCTACCAACTAAGGGTATGTCTACACTATGAAATTAGGTCGATATTATAGAAGTTGATTTTTAGAAAACGATTTTATACAGTTGATTGCGTATGTCCACACTAAGCACATTAAGTCGGCGGAGTGCGTCCTCACTACCGTGGCTAGCATCGACTGATGGAGAGGTGCACTGTGGGTAGCTATCCCACAGTTCCCGCAGTCTCTGCCACCCACTGGAATTCTGGGTTAAGCTCCGAGTGCCTGATGGGGCAAACACATTGTTGTGGATGGTTTTGGGTACATGTCATTAGTCACCCCTCCCTCCGTGAAAGGAGAGGCAGACAATTGTTTCGCGCCTTTTTTCCGAGCAGATGCCATACCACGGCAAGCGTGCAGCCTGCTCAGCTCAGCTCACCGACACCACCGCTGTTGTGTCCTGGGTGCTGCTGGCAGCAGACGGTACAGTAGGTCTGCTAACCACTGTCATCCACCACTTCCCCTGCAACTCTGCTCTCCTGCAGCTCAGGGGATCCGTTCTGATCCTCCCGGGTGCTGCTAATCGTCGTCATACACCGCTTCCGCTGCAACTCTGCTCTCCTGCTATTGTCTCAATAGTGAATTTCTCCGTGTTGTCTGTCATGGGCTCCCGGGTACATGTGTTCTTCCTCTGGAAATGTCATCCTCCACCTCTTCCACTGAAACTCTGCTCTCATGAATCCACCTCGCAGGTCCTCTCGTCGTTCTCTATAAATATCTATTCTCGTGGCATCCGTCTTTAGCCACCACTTCCGCTGCAACTCTGCTCTCCCGCAGAAGTCATACCATGGCAAGCATGGAGCCCGCTCAGATCACCACAGCAGTTATGAGCATTGTAAACACCTCACGCATTATCCTGCAGCATGTACAGAACCAGAACCTGAAAAAGCAGGCGAGGAGGAGACGGCACCGCGATGACGAGAGCGATGAGGACATGGACACAGACTTCTCTCAAAGCACGAGCCCCAGCAATTTGGACATCCTGGTGGCAATGGGGCAGGCTCATGCCGTGGAATGCCGATTCTGGGCTCGGGAAACAAGCACAGACTGGTGGGACCGCACAGTGTTGTGGGTCTGGGATGATTCCCAGTGGCTGCGAAACTTTCACATGCGTAAGGGCACTTTCATGGAACTCTGTGACTTGCTTTCCCCTGCCCTGAAGCACAAGAATACCAAAATGAGAGCAGCCCTCAGAGTTCAGAAGCAAGTGGCGATAGCCCTCTGGAAGCTTGCAATGCCAGACAGCGACCGGTCAGCGGGAAATCAATTTGGAGTGGGCAAATCTACTGTGGGGGTTGCTGTGATGCAAGTAGCCGATGCAATCACTGAGCTGCTGCTATCAAGGGTGGTGACTCTGGTGCAGGTCATAGTAGATGGCTTTGCTGCAATGGGATTCCCTAACTGTCGTGGGGCGATAGAACGCATATCCCTATCTTGGGACTGGACCACCCTGGCAGCCAGTACGTAAACCACAAGGGGTACTTTTCAATGGTGCTGCAAGCACTGGTGGATCACAAGGGACGTTTCACCGACATCAACGTGGGATGGCCGGGAAAGGTACATGACGCTCGCATCTTTAGAACTCTGGTCTGTTTGAACAGCTGCAGGAAGGGACTTACTTCCCAGACCAGTAAATAACTGCTGGGGATGTTGAAATGCCTATAGTTATCCTTGGGGACCCAGCCTACCCCTTAATGCCATGGCTCATGAAGCCATACACAGGCTTGTACAAATAGAAACTGCAATTTATTAATGCAATTTTAAAGTAATACAATCAAGTTGTTATACAACTTTAGATAATGGAGAAGAGTAAACAACTGTGTAGCAAGAAATTGATGCCAAAAAATTCTTGGAATCTCGAAGAATCACGATATAGCTGTCTTAAAATATTAAGGTAAAGTACATACTTATATTAACTTGTCAATATTATGTATGTATAAGTCAACCCCTAATGGGGCATATAGGCCCTCATCCTGCAGATATATGCTTTTTAGTGTGAGTGTGTGTTTCTGATTAGTGTGATAGTTACCTCCAAAAGTTCTCAGCCATTTGTCAGATATAGTTACTAAAATAAGAATGTTTACTAAGAAAACAACACTTTTTTCCTACATTTTTCTTTGAAGGAAAAGGAGAATTGACTGGTACTTCACTCACCAGTTGGTACATAGGATTTAAAGTGTCCTGATAGTCTGTCAACAAAGGCACCTAGGACATCTAATCCAACTAACGCCACCTGTAGAAAATAAAAGAAAGTATTAGATATATATAGTATATCACTAGACAGTTCTTTATAATATATTCTAATCTGTCTATAAATACCTAAACTGGCAACTGATGTAGTCACCCATATTGAATCATCAGATCAATATTCGAATTAGAGAGCTGACAATTACTTTCTAAAGGTTTTATATAAGGTGAATAATTTTAATACTATATTTAGGCTCGATCTAGTATGTTTACATAATATGCTGCACTTTGGATTTTTCAGTACCTTTTGCATTCTTCAGCCAAAAGGGAGCAATTTTTAGGAATGCAACATTTTCATATTTTCACCTATAATGGATTTAAACTCAAATGAGTCATCTAATTTTTGCATTTGTAATTGACAATGATTTACTTAAAATTAATTTGCTAAAGGAACAACAGATACAGTCAGTAGCAGACGTAGAAACATAATTGATGTAAGGTTCCCAGCCCTATGATCACTCTAGGTCACATGACCTCTGGACTAAAGAGGTCATTTTTAAAAGCATTCTGGCCAGCTGCCTAGGCATTTCACTATGCAGTTGAAAGCACACGTGGACATCCTATCTTTAACCATGAAGATCACTTAGTAATATCTTATTGTACTTGCCAGAACTTTCAAGTACTTTTAAGATTATTTCTATTCCTGTTTCCCAATCTTAAAATTAATCACGCAATTAAAAAAATTAATTGTGAGTAATCATGCAATTAAAAAAATTTAGCCAAACACTCAGGGATGCCAGGAGTAAGGTAAAACATTCAAATTATAAAATATTTCTCTAACAATCACTTTGCTTCAGCAAGCTGGAAGAACCTATAAAGAAGGAGAAGCGATATCATCATTTGGCCTCTCTCCCCCACCAACTCCGTGGAAGCACGTCTGGTTGAGAAAGATTTGGAATGGCGGAGATGGTCCCAGCCTGGAAAGGAGAATCCTAGCTTGTATTAAGGCACTATACCATCAGGGTGAGACACTCCTTGATTCAAATCTTGTCTAGTTTATAGAACTCAGATTACAATTTTAACTTTTATTTCTTAGGTAACCAATTGATCTGTATGTTTATTACTTATGATCACTTAAAAAAAATCTATCTTTCTGTAGTTACTAAATCTGTTTAATATTTTACCTAAAACAGTGTGTTTTGGTTGAAGTGCTTGGGAAATCTGTGCAGCATGCAAAAGCTGGTGCACATCCTCTCCACATTGAGGGATGGGCAGAATGGGTACAAACTTACACTGGTCAGGCTTCTGACCAAGGCAGGATGATACAGCTCTGGGGTCCTGGGCTGGGGATCTGTGGGAATTCTCTGGACTCTCTGTATTGTTAGTTCATGAGTGGGTAGGAGAAACATTCATTTAACTCAGGTGGGTGTATCCCTGCCTTTAGATGGCTGTGTATGTACAGTAGCTGGAGAGGTTTGCAGCTTGTCACAGCATCACAGTGTGAGAGAGAGCCCAGGTTGGTACACCAGAAGGCTCAGCAGTACCCCAGTTTCAGGTTGCACTCCGGGGAACTCATCACACACAGCAAAAGTAGTCAACATAGGACTTAAGTGAAATGTAGAAGATAAGCTTAATATACTGAAACCTGTTTCCAAAGCTTTGTACAATCTACAGAAATATAGGGGCTCTATTGCTGATGCTGTTGAAATTTGGAAATAATTTTAAGCAACGCTGCAGGAAGCAACACTAAACAAAGTTAAATTTCAGGCAGTGAAGAAGCAAATGGAGCAAGCACTTACCCACCTCATTTTCTTGCCAATATCCTCAACACAAATTACCAGGGTAGATGCCTAACTCCTGAAGAGGAAGATGCTATTATAACATGGACATCTACACTCAGCTATCAAATCACATCACCCATAATTATTTTCAAGGTTGGAGTTGAACCATTCAAGTTGTATATGTTTGCTGCTGAAGTTTTAAAAAGTTAAGGCACTGAACTGGTGTAAGTAATTTGTTATGCACCTGGAATCAGATTTTACTGAAGCGCTAAACCAGCTTTTGACATCAGTAGTCTCTTCCGCAGATACAAAGAAAATACTGTCCTGGACATGTAACAGTCAAGATGTAAGGGATATTTTAATAGGCTGCATCTTTATTAATTTAGCTATTCTGGGAACTATCCAGCAATAATTCACAGTGTGGGTCATGATTCCTTTCTAATTGTTTCCAGATGAAGAGCTGCAGTCAGCCTTCAGGCACACACAAAACTGATCCCCAACCTGTTGCTTGGACCCCAAAACACCCTCCTCTAATACGATGGTCAAGAAGCAAGAGAAAGGGAGTTGTCTCTTCAGAGTACCAGATATTAGGAGCCCCAAATCCATTACACAGCCTCTTTGCAGGATGCCTTCCACTCTAGTTCACTTCCAATTTATCAAGGAACCAGACCACCCATGAAATCAGTACCTGCACTGGACACCTGACATGTGCTAAACTATGACAACACTAACATTACCTTCTGACGTACACCATAGGATCACTGAGCTCCTGCTAGGAAGGTGAAAACCAGCCATCCAGCAGTGAGAAAAACTTCTCCCCAATCCCAAAAAAGGAAACTAGCACAACTTCCTCACCAGACCAAAAAAACAGGGTGGGATGGTGGGTGCTGCTAATTTAGGTGTGACATTGGTTCAAGATGGAGGAACAGAGTTTATGTACCTTCCCCCATGCAGGCAGGGGCCAATGGCTTACATGAGTCCCACCAGCCTACCCACCTAGTCAGATGATTACGTCCTGCCCTAACCATCCCTAGTCTGCAGCCACACCAAGAGGGTGACCCCTTAAAGGGGCCACTATATTCCTTTCCCACCAGCTAAGACTTTTCTGCTTTGGAGCAAAATGTTCTGACCTTCAGCTCAACAGCTTCTTGTGGTGGACATCATCCAGCCAGCATGTCAGCTATCCAACTTCATCTGAACATTGTTCTGTGAGACACAGGCAGGGCAGATAAGATGAAGAGGGGCTGTATTGAAATGATCATCAGATCTGAATATCAGAACTACCTCGGGCTATAATCATAATCATCATTCCTGTGCTATGTAATATCTTCCTCAGAATCCTCAGTATCATAGGGATTGGTGGAAAGGCATACAATTAGCTTAGATGTCTGAGAGATGAGAAAATGTCTGTCAAGGAGCCCTGGACTTGCACGCCCTCTGAAATAAAATGTGACATTTGTTCTGGTCTACAGGGCAAAGAGGTATATTGATAGACACCCCCACTTATGAAACATGTTCTGTAGGACTGTCTTTGGGGGCCACTCATGGTTGCCTGAGAACTGCCTGATGATCTGATCTGCCAACATATTCTGAACACTGGGAAGGTGCAGAGCCACTGGTGTGATCCAATTCAGAGTGCACCAATCCCAAAGTCAAAATGGCCTCCTAACAGAGTAGAGACAATCCTGCTGTCTCATCAGCTGGCATAATGCCTAGTTATGATGAAGTTACATGGATCTATGGAGTTCGGATAGGAATGCTTTGCATGCCAGGTGGATGGCTCTGAGCTGTAGGTGGATTAGAAGCAGAGGGAGGACCTATGTTTACTTTATGTATCTTGAGTTTGAAGGTGATCTAGAGGAACTCCCTATCCCTAAATGGAAGTGTGTGTCACCAGCTTCTTAGTAAGTACAGGTATTCCATTCCACACCTGAAGAGGTCTTTCCACCAGTTTTATGAGGAGTTCTTCCTGGTCTGTGAGTATCATTGTTCATGTGATGCCTGCTGTTCAGACACAATGATTTCAACTGCTCCTGAATGGAGCATAGGTGAGGTCTGGCAAATCTCATCACACAGGTGTATCAGGCCATGCGTCCCAAGAGTGAGGCATTACTCCTAGTGTCTTGGGGTAATCTTTAAGTTGGTTGATGAGGTTCATCATCATTTGGAATCTTTCTTATGGTAAACTCACTGATCTGGAATCTAACACTGCTCCAATGAACTATGCTTTGAGTCAGAGTAAGCATGAACGTCTCTGTTGATTTTAAAGCCCAGGGCAGTGAGGAGTTTTAAGAGTTCTTGGATCAAGTTGGTCACTTGCTGAGGTGGTCTTCCTCAAATCAGTTAGTTGTTGACACATGGGTAGACCCGGATTTCTTGTCTCCTTAGACAAGCTGCCATGACTGCCAAGCACTTGGTGAATACTCTGTGCTGTGGAAAGATCAGAGACTGTATTGCTAGTGAGATGTTCTTACTAATAATCTGAGATATTTCCATTTGGCTGGATGAATGGAGTTGTAAAAACAGGAGCTTGTGGGTTGAGAGCCACAAGCCAGTCATAAGGATCTAATGAGGGAATGAGTTCACAATCCTGAACTTGAAACAGTGGATAATTTGTTGAGATGTGAAAGGTCCAGAATGCGCTGCCCACCCTTTTTTTCTTGGGATGAGAAAATAATGGGAATAAAAACCTTTGCCCCTGAATTCTAAAGGCACCTCCTTTACTGCTCTAAGTTGTAGAAGGGCGTCCACCTCTTTTTGTAACAGTATCCTGTGAAAAAAGTCCCTGAAAAGGGATGCGGAAGAGGGTAAGGGACTTGAAAGGACTGAAATTGGATAGAATAGCCCTTGTTTACAATTTCCAGGACACACTGGTCATAAATGATCAAGTCCAGACTTCTGAAAAATAAAAGGCAGCTGCTGGTTGGGTGAGGAGGGGAGAGAAGGGAATCAATCCTCAAGAGATTCTGCTCGACTCTCAACACAGGTATCGAACCTACTGCCTGGCTGAAGAGCTGCATCTTCAGAGGAATAAACTAAAGGGTCACCTACACTGAACTTTCCTTCTCGGTGGCTCTAAGGTCTTCTGGGTTTGGTAATAGTACTGGGCAGAGGGACGTTGCCTGAAGCAAGATTACTGTCCTTGGCGCTGGAACATTTAGGTCCAGTGAACATGAAGTAGCCATGGAGTCCTTTAACGAACAGTGGACCTCATTTGTTACAGGGTTCACTGCCCTCAAAAGGAAAGTTCTTGACTGTAATTTGGACCATGCTGAGGATCCCCGACACCTGGAACGAGGAAGACCTCATGGCCACCAATGTTGTCATAGTATGTATCACCATATCAGGCACATACAACACAGCCTGTAGGAAAGTGCGGCCTATCAAGTGACCCTCAGTTACAATGGCTTTCAATTCCTCTCAATGTTCCTGTGGTGGCTTGTCTATGAATTGAGACAGCTTTTCCCAGTTCAAGTAGTTGAATCCGTCTGGACCCGCTCGTTATGTACACAGGAGGCTAACCCAAGCTGCCACGCAAGGCTACACTGTTATTATTGGCACACTATCTTGTGCTAGCTGTGAGCTTGTCTGTCTATGCAACCTGGGATGCACACTTCTGGCTGCAACGTAAATGTATCCTTGGGAGAATAGGGCTCGATAATTATCCATGCACATCTGGAGGCTGGCCAGTGAGTAAACCTTGCTCCTAAAGAGGCCTAGTTTCTTCAGGTCCTTCTTCCTGGATGTGGACACAGGAGGTCCTTGTTGTTTTGAACACGCCTTGGCCACAGCCACTATCAGCAAACCTAGTACTGAGTGGGAATTAAACTATTCAAACCCCTTGGAAGAGACATTTGGTCTACTCACTTGCATGTGGCCAGTATTGATGATGGAATATGCCATAGGTTATATGCAGGCTCCAACAGTCCTTCATTTATTGGCATAGCAGACCTGCTGAGCAAAGAAACGCACACAGCCTCTGCAAGGCATCTGATGAGGTCCTGGAATGCCTTTTTCTCCTGTCTTTTCAGGATCTGAGACTACACTAATTCACCTAGCTGGAAAGGTCTATATTGCCTCTTTGGGGAGGAGGAGGATCTAATCCTGGGGACAACAGATGATGTAGGATTGTGTACATAAGGCTGTACATCCCAGGGCATCCAGTAAGGCCAACACTGCTAAGGATAGGAGTACTAAAGTGGGGAACAAATAAGAGGGGTACCAAGAGGAATGCTCTCAGAGTATCATGTCTTGTCCTACTACCCCTTACAGAATTCTCCCTAGATTCTCACCTGTCTTGGATCAGCAGTGCCCATTTATCCATCAACAATAGAGAGAAGATACCAAAATTGTCAAAACAAAAATAACCAGTAAAAATACAGGAAGTCAAGAAGCAACTGTGGATCAAAACATTTCCACTGATTAACCCCCTCATACTAGAATTAGCCTGAGATTTAAAAGATGCTTCAAAAGCTACTCACATTGTTTTGAACTCAACAATTAAAGGATTTGTTTTTAATGTATACACAATGTACAGCTTCATCCCAACAGACAGCAAGAAAAGACAACAGGCTTTGTTACCCAAAAATTATATCCTAAGAGGATAGCAACTCAAATTTCTAAATGTTTAGAAAAAACACTGATCACCGGGAAACATCCTTGCAGTTTTTCATAAGAGCTGACATTTCTCCCTCAAAACATTACACTATCTTTGACAGAATGAGTACCAAAATCTCAAAGCAGATTCCTAGATTACTTATCTAGCTGAAAAATAGAATAATTTGATCCACCTGGCAAAAGAGAAGTTGAAGGGTTTTGTGGTCCTTCCATGTGGCTTAAAACACAAGGCAGAACTTCCACAAATTAGCATAGTTAATATGAAGGCTACAGTGCAGGTTACTCACAGAAAATGAAAATATATTTCTCACTGGTCAAAAGGCTTATGACCCAAATAAAGGAAAAGAGATCAATTGCTTTTTGCAAAGTTCAGTATTCTAAACTGGGCTTAGTGCAGGAATGGTCTGTAGAGATCACTTTACCTACAAAAGTGAAAATAAGAATCTACAATGAAATAGAAAGTCTACAATCCTTTCTCATGGCTTTCACTCTGGCAGGAAGATTACCTCGAGTGTCAGAAAACGGGGAGACACCAGAGACAGCTATTACAGCAGGTCTAAAGACCTGAAGTGTCACTTTAGAACATCCTAACTCCACAACTATTAGTGAAAGATAAGAGCCAAAATTACAAAGGAGTGAAAAATACAACTGAACATGGCAATAGGAGAAAACAGGGTGCATGGCACAATACGGTACTGAGACAAACTGAAGTAAAGCTTTTTAGACTTTGTGAAAAAAACTTGTATCAGAAACTCTAGGATTACTTTTACGGAAACAAAAAGACTACTTGTTTTTGCCCCTCGATTGAGGCTAGAATCTACAAATGATTCAGTAACCCCAGTATTGAACGCTTATTCTTGTTCCAGAAGAGGCACTTCATACAATGGACATGAGGCAGAACCAAGGGAAACTATTTTATCAGAGATCTGTAGAGTTTAAGACAAGAAAGGACAATAAGATCATCTAGTCTGATCTCCTGTATATCACACAGTCCATTACATTTCACCCAGTTACTCCTGTATTGGAGCCCAAAAACTTGTGTTTGGCTAAAGTATGTCTTTATATGACTAGGTCAAGAGATCCTTGATAATCTGATCCAATGGTCAATTACCATAATTGCTACAAAACTGTGCCTTATTTTCAGTTAGAATGTGTCTGACTATGGCTTCCAGACATTGGTTCTTGTTGTCTCTCTCTGTTAGATTAAAGAGCCCTTTGGTGCTTGATATTTTCTCCCCGTGAAGGTACCTACACACTAATCAAGTAACTAAGGAATTTTTTCCAGCCCTCAAATCTTTTGTGGCTCTTTTCTGCACCCTCTTCAAATTTGTCAACATGCTTTTTAAAACATGGATACCAGAACTGTCTCACCAATGCCATAAAGACTAAATCTTCTCCCTATTCCTGTTCGCTACACCCCTGTTACACATCCAAATGTAGCATTAGCCTTTTTTGCCATAGCATCTGAGTGGGAACTTACATTCAGTTGCTTGTTCACTATGATCCCTAAATCCTTTTCATAGTTCTTGCTTACCAGGATGCATTCCCCCCTTTTGTAGGTATGGCCTGCATTTCTTGTTCCTAAATGTGTAACTTTACATTTAGCTGTATGGTTCCAGCTCTGTATGACTGCCTGGCATCATCATTTACCATTCTGCCAACGTTACATAATCTGCAAATTTTAACTTCACTAACTTTATAGTTACTTCAGATCACAGACGTAAATGATGAATAGCTTCAGATCCCTGTGGATGCCCACTAGAAACACCCTCGTTCAATGATAGTTCCCCTTTGACAACTACTTTTGAGATGTGAGTTGGCCAGTTCTTTATCTATTTAACATGTGCTCTATTGATATTCTCCTAACATTTTAATTAGAATATCATGTGATACTAAGTCAAATGCATTACAAAAGTAAGTATATTACGTCCATGCAGCTACCTTTCTCAACTAAATTTGTAATCTCATCAAAACATGAAATCAAGTTTGACAAGCCCTATTTTCCGTAAAACTATGTTGACTGGCATTAACTATATTCCTATCCTTGAATACTTTATCAGTTTAATCCGTTATCAGCTTTTCCATCATTTTGCCCAGGATTTATGTCAGGCTAACTGGCCTCCAGTTACCTGGGTCATCCCACTTGCCCTTTTTGAATACTGACACAACATTTAGCATTCTTCCAGTCTTCTGAAATTTCCCCCATATTCCAAAATTTATTAAAAATTATCATCAGACCAAAGACTGCAGCCAACTCTTAGGATTCTTTGGTGCAAGTTATCTGGCCCTGCTGATTTAAAAATGTATATCCCTATTAGATGTCAACTAACATTCTCAATTACTAATGGACTGGAAAGCACTTTATCATATGATAGGAGTACCTCATCCTGCTTCTTTCCACATACAAGACAAATATTTACTGAACACTTCTGCCTTTTCTGCATCATCATTAGGGCTCCGTGTTTGCCACAGAGGTTGCGGAAGTCAAAGATGCCATGACTTCCTGCGACCCTCCATGACTTCTACAGCAGCCAGCGTGACTGACCTGAGGACAGCCCAAGCAGCTGGTCCTGGGGACAGCCACACCGGACACTGTTGGGAGAGGCTCTGCAGCCAGCTGCTCGGGCAGCCCCTCAGCCAGCTGCACTGCGCAGCTGGCTCTAGGAACCGTCCGAGCAGCAGCGAATGCAGCTGGCCCCAGGAGCAACGGCAGAAGCCGCAGCTCGGGGGCTTCCCCCCACACACGCAGCTGAGGCCGCAGGCTTCTCCACAAAAAAATTAAATCGGGGTGCAGTAACTCCTTACTTAACGTTGTAGTTATGTTCCTGAAAAATGCTACTTTAAGCGAAATGATGTTAAGCGAATCCAATTTCCCCATAAGAATTAATGTAAATAGGAGGTTTTTTTTCCCCTCAGTTTCACTGCTGCAAGGAAGATGACTAGTGTCTTGGCAATTCACTCTACTGATGCAGCAGCAACCACACTGAAATTGTGTATCTGTGGTCCCATGAATCCAACACCTTATCAGTTTACATTCAGTTCACAGCTCAAAAGGTTATGAAGGGCACACTTTAAATAACTCTGTACAGAAGGATTAAGATTTTTTAAATGCATTCAACATTGAAAGAATCAAGATGACAGTCCCTTGGAAAATGAATAAAATCATATTCTTACACAATTAGCCTGTGGAATTCATTAACACAGGACTATCATTCAAGCCAAGAGTCTAGTATGATTAAAATAAACTTAAAACAGTTAAATGGATAACTTCCACTGTTGCGTCAGATAAAATAAGTATAGAAGACACAAACTCCTCAAGCTCAAGGAGAAAATTCTTAATCTTCCTTTAAAGCATCTTGTGGTGACCATCATCATAGACAGGCTACTGGATTAACTGAGCAATTGGACTAGCCCAGTATTGCAATTCCTACATTCCTACTACCCTTGTGTTGATGTAGCATACTTGTTTTATTTTGTTTCTGAAAGGTGGAGTGGGGAGGGAATTCTGCCCTTTGTGTGTATAAAACTCAATGTCAATAGGAGTAATGTGCACTTAGGGAAAGCAAAACTGAATTCTAATTAGCCTGCAAGCCTTTTACATTATTAAAGTCTATTAAGCTCTGTAAGAGCCCTATTTGTACAGTACAGTATTTGATCATTTAAAATACTACATATTTCTTGCCTTTCTACCAGTCTTAAACAAGGCACCCAGTCATCTTTACATCTAAAGGAAACAGAACATTCTGATGTGAGAAAGAAATTACACTTTGAAAAGAGCATTATTTATCTGTAGCTAATGGTATCTTTTATGAGCTTTTATATAGAACACACAGAGGTGATGCTTGTCTTTGTTGCCTATCTTAAGTGTACACTTTTTTTAAATTACCATCCTGCTAAGAAAAATGTTATCAGCTGCTCATCATCCAAACTGAAAGCATTATCTCTTTCAAACCTACACAATTTTGCTATGTGCCTATATGAAATATCTCTACCCTAAAATAAGCAATTTAAGGCCAAGAACACACAATTATGCTAAATATTTAATAAGGAGCCATCTCTACACTAACATGACCTGTAATAATTGATGTGCTTGTGAAAATAGCTGAAACTGATAAGTGTTCAGAGCTCAATCCTAAAAACAGGAGTAAATGTTATAAAATAATTCACAGATCTGTAACATCCATAAATGCTAAAAAAAAGTTTAATTACTGTGCCACCATCACAAACATGTACTACTATACTGTACAAACTGCTCTGATATTTGCCTGTTGAGCTGCAATCTTCAGAGAACTATTGAAGCAACAGAAATAATTTGAGAGGCACTTCAAAATGACTGATAAAGTCGTAAGTACACAGCAATCAATTTTTTATATGGAACTACCCCTGCAAACAAAAACAAAAAATCCTGATGCTCCCTTAACAGACTTGAGTCCAGCACTACAGACCAACACTGCCACCAGTTGACTGAAGCGCAAAGCAACTGCAGTTAAATAGAAAAGGAGTACTTGTGGCACATTAGAGACTAACCAATTTATTTGAGCATAAGCTTTTGTGAGTACAGCTCACTTCATCGGATCCACTGCATGCATCCGATGAACTGAGCTGTAGCTCATGAAAGCTTATACTCAAATAAATTGGTTAGTCTCTAAGGTGCCACAAATACTCCTTTTCTTTTTGCAAATACAGACTAACACAGCTGCTACTCTGAAACCTGCAGTTAAATAGTCGCCCAAGTGGACAATATGACGATGTTGCCAGTGTTTCTCCTGGGTACCCAAAAGCAAGAGAATTGACTACATTCACTCCATGCACCCAGAATTAGCACTTTCTTGTACACTTTAGCTAAAGATACATAAAGAAAAATCTGAAACATGAGTCATCACAGACCTCCAGAAAGATACAACATAACTATTCATACTGAGAAAACTATACAAAAGATGGCATGGATAAACTCAAATTTACACTTGGACCCTGAAACAGCAATCACTAGTTAACCACTATAAAATACACATTTAGTAAAAGATCACTTGTATGGCCTACAAAAAATAAAGGCAACCCCATAAAATATGTACCTGAGTGAATATAGGGCGTATGGAATGGGAGGGGTCAAAAAACAGGATGACATAAAATGTGAGAAAAACATAATCAAGAACCACACACACAAAAAAAAGATGCATCAAAACACCTCTCCATAAATTACTTTTCTCACTGCAATATTTTAAATGACAAATGCTAGTACTATTTTTATCCAACATGAAAGCAGAAAATAGGAACTCCTCTTATAGGCCAGAAATACACTGTAAACAATCTTTCCAACCAACAAAATCCACTTTTCTGAAAAACCTCTCTGTGTGGAAGGAAGAAAGAAACGAGATATGATAGGCAAGAAAAACTGGGGTCCTGTTCTGCTCATTTATGATTCAAAGATAATTAAGAGCACCAACCCTTTTTAACATGAAAAATCCTGTTACAACCACTGCACAAAACATTCTTACCTTAAAATTACTAGAGTTGACCCATCCTGTTAATTCGTCAATCATTTTATCAAGGCGCTGCTGATCCTGCTCTAGGTCAGTGGATCTACTGGGGTCAGCCAGATACTCCAGCAATTCTTGGCCGATTTGCATCCTGCGGCTCACATCTTTCTGCTGTACCTGATCACAGAAATAGTCCATATTGCCAGACTCCATCGTGGATTTGAACGAAAAAGTTTATTAGGAGAAGAATCAAACTGCTTCAATACCAAAAACAAGACACACACACACAAAGTGAGGAGTGGCGTGGGGAGAAGTGCCCAGCTGGAAAAGTAGCCACCACCGTTTCACCTCCAAGTCCTGCCCAGCAAAAAGGAGGTTTTCTCCTGTTCTTCTCCGCAGACAAACCCGCCAGGTGAATACAAGGCCCTTAACCAAGAAACACACAAACAAAAATCCTTTCAAATGCATTAAATTAAATCTCCAGTGATTCCCTTGTGAGGCTGCTGGTGACGCAGTCGGGGAGGGGATGTTTGCAGGATCCTCTGATTTCGGGGAACTGCTTTTTATTCAAGTTTTCAGTGTTTTTCACGATTTCCCCCAAGTTTCCTTTCTTGCGAAGTTCCAACTGGGGGCGTCAGCGCCACAGGCACTTTCTGAGGAGATCCCCAGAGGCCGGCGGTGGAGCTGCTGGCGTCTCTCCCCAGCCCGCAGGCCCGGCACGGACCCGCCGCCGCTTCTCAGCGCAGTGGGCAGCGGCTCCCCGTCGCCAATCGCAGCCGGAAGCAGCGGCGGGGCCGGAGCGGAACTTTCATGCTCCCTGGCCCGAGGATGGATGCGGCTCCGCGCCCCCGCGGCAGGTCTAAACTTCAGCCGCTCCGGACTCGCCCCGCAGCGGCCCTGGCGCGTCCTCTGCTCGGTCTTCGCTGAGAGGGTGGGGGGCGGCAGCCGCGGCACCCCGCGGGCTCGCTCAGTCGCGTCTCCTGCCTGCGGCGGTTCCTCGGTCCCGTGGAAGGTTGCGTCCCCAGCCCCGGCCCGGCCCAGCCGGCGCCCGCCTCCGGGTGTCACTCACCCTCCGGGCCCCGCCCCGCTCCTCCCCGAGCCGCCGCCAGCTCCTCCGCGCCGCTCTCAGGGCGCGCGACACGCCCGCGCGCACCCCTGCGACGGCGGCAGCTCCCAGTACCGAGCCCGGCTCGCTCCCCGCGCCGCCGGCCGCCCGCGCGCCCTCCGCTGGCACAAGTCCAACCCACAGAAACCCGCGTGCGCGCGATACAGCGTCCCCTGCCTGACCTCCGCCTCTTTTCCCGCCTCGCGCTGCAGCGTGCGCACGCTCCGCCCTCTCCCCGACTCGCGCGGCAGGGCGAGCGCGTGGTCTTGCGGCTCCACCTTTACAGCCGTCAGCAGGCGCATGCGCTTGTGGGCTGCTGAGCTTGCGACCGTTCGGGCACCACCTCCCCAGGAAGAGGAGCGAAGGTCCTTCCCTTTCTTTACGTGCCTCCGCAGGGCCTGTGTACCGCCCTTTTCCTCAATAATCAGCGGGCGGGCTGAGTCGGGGAAGAGAGAAATCGCGGAGGATAAAGCCGGCCGGACCGAGATGAAACGGTCTGAAAGCGGCCGTGGCTGTCAGGCAGTGCAGGAGACACCCCTTGGGAGGGGTCCTGCGGCTGCTTTAAAAGCCCCGGCGCGCAGCTAGCTTCCCTGCGGCAGCTGTGCGCTCATTGCTGCAGTCCCCTGGGGCCGGGCGGAGGCGTGATAAGAGGGCAGCGCACGCCAGCGGAAGGGGGGGGCGGCAGCAGCAGCAGCAATAATCATCCCCTCCCCCCCCCCATGAGCGAGCGGGGGACCTAGGGATAAGTTTGCATGAGCAGAGAGTCCCTCGAGAGGCGGGCTGAGTGAGCTGCACTCTGGCAGCCCTACCGCCGGCTCGGCGGACACGTTCTCCAGCTGCAAAGCCAAAGTCATGGAGCGCGGCCAGGGGTCAGATGGGGTCCAGACAGTCCCCTGGCCCCAGAGCTGAGATTTCCGCTCTCCGCCACCCTGGGTACGAGCAGCATTGCCGGCGGGGGGAAAAGAAACTACAAGGAAGAATCTGGGCCAGCCCCGGTGCCGGAGCAGTGCAAGCGGGGAGGTGACCCTGATGTTTTATGTATGCGGTGCAGTTATCGCCCTGGCAGTCCCAGGATATTAGAGACGCAAGCTGGGTGAGGTAATACTAGTCCAAGAAAAGCTATTACCTCACCTTGTCTCACTGACGTTTTATATCAAACAGATTGCAGAGCTCTCTCCCCAGTGCTGATGGGCTCTCATCCCCTCCTTTTGTCGTTCTTTCCATCCAGCGGTTCTCAAACTTCCTTGCACTGCTACCCCCTTGTCGACCCCAGGAGGGGAGGCCCGCTGCCGTGGGGGGGATGCTGAAGTCCAAGGGCTTGTCTTCATCTCTAGGCGGGCTATAACCCCCTGGGCTTTGGCTTCAGCTCTGGACAGTGGGGCTCAGGCTTCTGCTGCAAACCTGGGTCCCAGAAAGTCTAATACCAGCCCTGGTCACCCTATTAAAACAGGGTCTCAACTCACAGTTTGAGAACCGATAGCTAATTCCCTCCCAGTAGAACCCCACTGAAAGACAGGGGCATGGACACTTTTTTATTGGGTGGGAGGGGTGAGCATTAAAAAGTAATAAAAAAAGAGCTGTTGCATATTGCTTTAATGAGTAGGTTTGTACCATGACTAAACTTGTCCACTTTATTAAAGTGAGATAAATGAGCTTCTGTTCCAAACTCAGTGTTTCCTTTATTTATTAATGCAAACCATAGACACTCCCCAACCCCGAGTTGTCTACACCCATAAGGATTGAAGGACACTCTCCCCTCCCGCCAAAAAAAAAGCAGGAATAAACATGACAGTTGCTGTCACCACATAGTTCACTCTGGTTATGGGTTCATTCCTATCCTTTGTCTGTCTTGTCTACTTCTATGGTACATTCTTTGGGGCAGAGGGTACAATGCCTAGCATAATGGTCCTCTGTTCTTGGTTGGTTGCTAAGCATGATCATCATAAACACAAATAAAAATAGGGTAAGTTCATTTGTTTAAATTAAAGCTGATTGTAATTCTAAATTTGAGAAGACTATGATCTCCCCATCAAGATAGCTTCGCAGTTTCATGCGGTTTTAAGTAGCGCCTAATTTGGGTGTGACTGGGTGTTTGCTATCCTAGCTGTGGAGTTTGTATTAGCTAAGATTAACTAGGTTATGAAAACTTTTGGTGCAGTTTTTAAATTGCTTTTATTATAAATGAGCCTTGAGAGACTAATTGATAGGTGCATCTTATCAGTGGATAAAATAAATATACAAACAAGAAAAAAAAAAAAACAGCTCCTGAACTAGGATATTCCTCAGTGCAGTACTTGGGAGTTGTGAAGTTCCATAGTGCTACACATAATAAAGTAAGTAAAAATAGTACATTCCTTATTTTTTCCAGATGTTTTAAAAGATCAGATGACTAGATTTTGCTTAATTTTCCAAAAATGCACTGTTGGGCTACCACTACTTGTAGAATGTTTCAGTCCATCAGACAAATTTTTGGAAAAAGCAGAGTTTGAAACTCAACTTTCATTATAGTCTCACAGGAGCCAAGTTGTTTTCATAGCTGAAAGTATTAGCTTGCCTCCCAAGAGAAGCCTTCTGTGTTCAGTTTGTTCAGTTCAGGGCCCTGTGAAAGTGTCTCATTCTCAGTCAGGTGATTGTCATCTTTGAACTCGAATCTGCCTTTTGATATGCAAACTGTGGTAAAACCTGATGCATTTATGCATCCATGCAGCATAGCTTTTTTAGAAAACACTTGTCCCATGCACCTGAGTTCAAGATCAAATTCTCAGTCAGTCTTTCTTTTGAATTGGAGGTACAGATGAAGAACATTACTACAACAGCCAGAAGTTAAAAATCATTAGGTAAACCACACTAACCCTATGAGGTGGAATTCCAACCTGAATTGCACATCTATTCTCCTACTGTACCCACCCCCATCCCATACAAGTGTGTTACAGAACCACAGCATGTCCTAAAAAAAGGCAGAAAACGTATAGAAAAATATTCTGGGGGTGGGAACAGTAAATTTTGTACTCTTTCTTAGTTTGGGACAAGAGGGTTCTCCCTGAGGTACCACCTGGCACTGGGGTACGTCTGAGCCCCCCTGACCCAGCCTGAGCTCCCTTTTACACTGAGACAAGCTGCCAAGCTCTTTCCAGGCTCCAGACTGCACTTTCACCAGCACACATACAGGTAGGGACACACCCAGCTGCAGTTACATGCAGCCCCTATGACCAGCTACTGCATGGGAAGGCTCCAGCTATGGTATTTCCCAGCTACTCAGGCACACACCCCCTCTGGAGTGTAAACCCAAAATTATACAGTCTTGCGCAGCACAGGGAACTGTACGGCGTAAGTCAGGAAATTCACCCCCCTCCCTCAATGTGGAGAAGAATATGCAACAGTTTTCTGCCTGAGTTATGACTCCCACACACTGGTTTTAGAGAAAACAAAACCAAGTTTATTAACTACAAAAAAATAGATTAAGTGATAAGGAATAGCAAACAGATCAAGGCAAATAAACAAAAATCCCAAACTAAGCTTAATATACTTCATATATTGGATATGAATAGCAAACTCTCACCCTCAGTGATGATACAAGCAGGCTGAATATTCTTAAGGGGCACGCTGCACTTGTTTACAGCTTGGAATCTCCAGATGTTCCTTTTGCAGGCTAAAAATCCCTTTAGCCTGAGTCTAGCACTTCCCCCCAGTTCAGTCTTTGTTCCTCAGATGTTTCCAGGAGTCTTCTTGGGTGGGGGAAGTCAGTAAAGAACCCAAATGACATCACTCCCCTGCCTTCTAGAGCTTTTGCATATGGCAGGAACCCTTTGTTTCAGAACTTGGTTCCCATGCCAGCCAGTGAAAAAATACTGATATCCCAAGATGGAGTCCAGCACCAGGTGATCTGGTCACATGTCCCTGTAGTGCCACAGCAGCCATTACTTGGAGGCTGGTTGTAGCTTTCTCAGGAAGGCTCCCCAGGTGAGAGATAAGCTTCTCCTAAGGCTTATTGTTTTCCTAATGGCCCTTTAACTTCAATGGGCCCTTCCCAGCCAGCCATCTAGACTCAGAGCCTGTTGCCCAGGAGGAGCTACATGTGAAAGATAGGTTTCAGAGTAGCAGCCCTGTTAGTCTGTATCTGTAAAAAGAAAAGGAGTTCTTGTGGCACCTTAGAGACTAACATAGTCAATATTCATAACTTTGGATATACAAAGTATGCATGCATGCAAATAGAATAATCATTCAGCTAATCATAATCTTTCCAATGACATCTCACATGACTTATCTTGCATAAAATACATCATAACCATGCCATAATCATATAATATCACTGTGAAGAATATGGGGTGCAGTGTCACCCCTTGACACTGGGGTGCAGTATGACATCCAGTGTCAAGGGTGTTTCATACTTCATACTCAGTTTTATCATACTTTCCTTACTAGCAATAGATTAAGTAGCCTGAAACCTTGTGCAAACTAGCTCTTAAACTTCAACTCAGTCCTTCCATTGGGCCTGTCATAATCTTTCCAACAATCCAACTACTTCCATTGACATCCTGTCTCCTTTGACAAGTCAGGCAATTCCTTCCAACAAGCAGCCATTTACAGTACTTCTAACCCAGTCTATGAAAGAATCATTCTGTCATATTTAGGAAGAGCTTAGTCTTCATTCAGTAATACCAAATTAAAATCCTGATAATCTGTATTTGAAGGTGCTGACAGACGATAACTTAGAATCACTGTATTCGTAAATTTCTCATAATTTTAAGCAGATACAATACTTGACACTTAGCTTACAGTGATCTATGAGCATGTTTTCTTTTTCCCCCACTTTCCTCTCAGATTTATGAGCAATTGTGATGGTAGCATACAAGAGTCTCTTACTCATAATGATGTGACAAACTGCTTATTTAATATCTCAGATGGTATCCTGGAAACATTTATCACATTCTTTTATTATTTTAGTTAGATAAAGCAAAGAGTACTATCTGAATTCAGGCATCCTTTCTCACCCTGATTTCATGATGTAAAGTACCATGGGAATATTGTGCTGTTAGGTTTTAAGCAGAAATTAGTCAGGAGTTCTGCTTAAAAACTGACAGCATGATATGAGCCCATGTGATAGCCTCTCTCGGTAGCTTGAATGTATTCAGTAATACTTTTTACTCATCTCTGTATTTGATCTGTGTTTCTCTCATTGAGTACCATCTTACTTAGCAGCTTTTCCTACTAGTTGCTCTTTTCTTTCATCATTTGTAACAGGATAAAGTTGGATGACTTCAGACTATTTTATCTGTGTTGGAGATATTTAGTTTAAAAACACCCTTTGATATTCTCATTTTAAAATGAGGAGGGACATAATAGAGAATTGGTTAATGCTGTCTTGAGTATAATTTCAAAATCAATGTGCCAAGGAAAGTTCTTTGGATAGTGTTTCAAGCTAGTTAAAAGACTGCCAATTCCTTCACAAAATGTTCAGCGTGAATTGAGCTGAAATTGTGTTTTCAACTGTTGATATATCATCACTAAGGGTTCATGCTCTGATTTCTGACTCCACCTTCTGAACAGAGGTTTACACCCTGCATGCCACCCAAATACCACAAAAGCACCTGCTTCAGTATTCAGAGTAACAGCCGTGTTAGTCTGTATTCGCAAAAAGAAAAGGAGTACTTGTGGCACCTTAGAGACTAACCAATTTATTTGAGCATGAGCTGTAGCTCACGAAAGCTCATGCTCAAATAAATTGGTTAGTCTCTAAGGTGCCACAAGTACTCCTTTTCTTTTTGCTTCAGTATGGGGAAGGAAGGAGAAGAACCCTCCAACCGCACACCCCTAGTTGCCCCCTATTATCCCACACTGGAACCCATACTGGATGGGAACCATATCCTGAAAGAAATCTTTCCTGAACTCCCTCTTTTGGCCTTCAAACAACTACTCCTGAGGGCATTCTGCACCAAAAAATTAAAAATTCTGCACCCCGTACTTGAAAATTCTGCAGGTTTTATTTTTCAGTAAATTAATGCAGAGGCTTCAGCATGGCAGTGGGGAGCACAGGTGGGAGATCACCCTGCAGCCCCTCCACCCCTCACTGCCAGGGCACGGACTCAGTGGTGAGGTTGCACCTGACCCTGACACAGCACAAGGCCTGGGCCTGCCCCTCTGTGGCAGGTGTACCGGGTGTGGGGCAGACAGCTTCAACCCGGCAGGATTCAAGTGCAGAGGGGCTCATTGTGGGGGGATCCAGGTGTGGGGTGAGAGGATTCTGTGTGGGACAATCTGGGTGCAGGCAGCGCAGTGTGGGGTCTAGGTGTGAGGGGATCTGGATGCACAGAGGCTTGTGCGTGTATGTGTGGAGGTTCTAGGTGCAATGGGACTGCAGGGGCTTCCAGGTGAAGGTGGTTGGGGCTCAGCAGAGGGGTCTGGGTGTGGGGGTATCAACAGGGGTGCTGGGGGAGTGAGGGTTTGGGTGCAGCTAGTTGGGGGTCAGTAGCATGGGGGTCTGGAAGTGGGGGCTCAGGGTGGTGCAGGGGGCTGGAACTTATCAGGGTCGGGTTTTGAGTGCAGGGAGCTCAGTGGGGGTCTGGAGGCACGGGATCTGTCCAGATGAAGGGGTTGAGGTTCAGTGGGGCTGGGGTTCAGGTGTGGAGGGCAAGGGGGGTTCTGAGTGTATGGGGTGAGGCTTGGCACCAGTGTCTGGGTACACAGGGATTGGGCAGATGGGGGAGCAGCTCCCTGTACAGTGAGCCCTCCCCCCGCAGCTGAGGCGCAGTGGGGGCAGGAAGCAGGGCAGGATGCTGAGCTTCCTTGCAGGGGAAGAGAAAGTCCCATCCTCTCCTGCCTCCAGCCCAGCTGGGACTAGCAGCTGATCCCGGCTCAGGGTAGGAGCTACTGGCTGAGGTGTCCCCAGCTTTATGGTGATTTACCTCTCCGCTGGCTGCTCCAGGTGCCTGAAATAATGTACCTGCGCAGCTAAGGAGTGGTGTGTGACTGCTCTGCCAGCTTCCCTGTCAGAAAGTCATTTTTCTGCAGGGAAGCAAAGAAATCTGCAGACGACAAGAATTCTGCGCATGCGCAGAATTCCCCCGGGAGTAACACCCGAACCTCTCCAAGCTCATCAGAAGCAAGCTCCCCCAGAATAGTACATACCAACTCAAAGTGGCACCAGGCCCTGTCAGAAAAACAGATGCAAAATCTGTAGATGCATCTCCACTACTACGGTGATTAGGGCTAAGATTTTGTCACTGATATTTTTAGTTAAAGTCAGGGAGAGGTCCCAGACAATAAACCAAAATTCACAGAACCCCGTGACCTGTCCCTGACTTTTACTCAAAATATCCCTGCCAAAGTGGGGGCTGGGCAGCTGCTAGGGGACCCCCACCCCTGGTGGCTGGGCAGCTGCTGGGGTCCTCCTGCTGCCTGGTGGCTGTGAACTGCGGCGGTGGGGGTGGGGTGAGGCTGACAGCTCCAGCCCCGTTGCCCCAGGGCTGAAGTGAAAAATGTCACAGAGGTCTCTGGAAGTCACGGATTCCATGACTTCCGTGACAATCGTAGTCTTAAGGATGATCCATACCTCCCACAATATATTTTTCAAGATCCATGGATCCTACACATGCCTGTCACAACATGTAGTGTACCTCAGTTGGGGCATTTTATGCCCAATAACAACCATGTGAAACAAGGCAATCACTATGCTCTCAAAATGTAATCACACAGAAAAATGGTAAGACAAAAATGCCATGTCACCTGTGGGTGAATACTTTTCACAAAATGGGCACTTGATATCTGACTTCTCAGTCCTCATCTTCGAAGGAAACCTGCACAACAGCTTAAAAAGATGAGCCTGAGAGATCCTCGTAACTTTGCTAGACACTAAAAATCATGAACTCAATAAAGACACTGGATTTATGGGTTATTACAACAATCTGTAACCTACTAACACTCCTTTGTCCTAGAACTGCAGAGGTGTTAACTGCCCACTTCCCTTAAATGGTCTCTTGCAACATGTGTTAACTCCTTATGCTAAACAATCTGTTCCACCTTGTATTTAGCTGTGACACTCTGAGTACCTTTCCCAGATCTGAAGAAGAGCTCTGTGTAACCCCTGGCAGAGGGGCAGGCCTACCGACACCTCAGCACACCGATGGGTTTCTGTGTCCGACAGACACCCGAGGACACCATCCAAGAGATCTTACAGGATGCCTCCAAGATCGACACCTCACTGCTAGCACCATGGCAAAAGATAAACGCCCTGAACACCTTCCTGATCCCCTGCATCTCGTTTGTCCTAAGGGGATCCGCTGTGGCAAAGGTACCCCTCAACAAGGCAGACAAGATCATCCGGCAGCTGGTGAAGAAATGGTTATTCCTTCCCCAGAGAGCCAGCAACGAGCTAGTCTATATCACCCACAGGCATGGCGGTGCCAATGTCCCCTGCATGGGTGACCTGTGTGACATCGCGGTGATCACCCACGCCTTCCGCCTGCTGACATGTCCCGACGCCATGGTAAGGAGCATCGCAGCAAAAGCCCTCCATGACGCAACACAAAAGCGGATCAGTAGAGCCCCCTCCAACCAAGACACCGCCAGCTTCCTGAGCAGTTCCCTGGATGGTGAATTTGGCCGAGACGGGGGCAACATCGCTTCACTGTGGTCCCGCGCCCGCAATGCCACGCACCGCCTGGGGAAGCGCATCGGCTGCCGCTGGGAGTGGTGCGAGGAGCGCCAGGAGCTGGGAGTCCTGGTGCCGCAGATCAGGTCTGAGGACAACACCATCGTCACCCTGAGCACCAGGGGCCTGCTGGAGAGGACCCTGAAGGCAGCCATCCACTCGCTGTACATAGAAGCCGTGAAGCGTAAGCCGGACCAGGGAAAAGCCTTCGAACTGACCAGCAAGTGGGACACCAGCAACTACTTCCTCGCCGGGGGCGGCTTCACCTGCTTCGCCGACTGGCGGTTCATTCACCACGCCCGGCTCAACTGCGTCCCGCTCAACGGAGCCGTCTGCCACGGGAACCGAGACAAGCGTTGCAGGAAGTGTGGCTACTCCAACGAGACCCTGCCCCACGTCCTGTGCAGCTGCAAGCCCCACTCCAGAGCCTGGCAGCTGCGCCACAATGCCATCCAGAACCGCCTGGTGAAAGCCATCGCACCGCGCCTGGGGGAGGTCGCCATGAACTGCGCCATCCCCGGTACTGACAGCCCGCTGTGACCCGACGTGGTCGTCACCGATGAGGCCCAGAAAAAGATCATCCTCGTCGACATCACAGTCCCCTTCGAGAACAGGACCCCGGCCTTCCGAGAAGCCCAAGCTTGGAAACTGGAAAAATACGCCCCTCTGGCCGACACCCTGAGAGCGAAGGGCTACGAGGTGAAGCTGGACGCCATGATCGTCGGAGCCCTGGGCACTTGGGACCCCTGCAACGAGCGTGTGCTGTGGACCTGCGGGATCGGTAGACGCTACGCACGGCTCATGTGGCGCCTCATGGTCTTGGACACCATCCGATGGTCCAGGGACATCTACATCGAGCACATCACCAGCCATCGACAGTACCAGGAGGAGTGAGCCGGTACGACATTGTGTACCCACTGTGGGAAAGGGACTGAGAGGCTTTCCCCATTGGACCGTATGAACTGGAACCATAAACCCACTGAACATTAAATCCCACCAAATGAGGGTAGACCCATCCCCACCATCATATCCACTCACTATACTCCGCACCTGAACATAGCCGTTATGTGGATAACTTACCCCCATATCTCAATGTCTGTACTCTGACCGGTAAAACTTTTACCCCCAGTCGGGGAGATTGCAGATTATTATGTAATCCTTACTCCAGCAGCTTCTAAATCGAATTTCGTACCCCTTGATAATCTGTACCTTATCCCCTGACAACCAGAAACTTCTATGCTTGAACTCTGTACCATTTCTTATTTCAACATTATCTTAATAAAATTATTAAATCTGAAAGCTTGTCTCTTCCACCAACAGAAATTGGTCCAATAAAAGATATTACCTCACTCACTTTGTCTCTTGAATTGAAACTCATATTATAGATGTTTTGACATTTTTGAACACGAATGCTTGCTTGTGAAATGTTCAAAAATTCAAACTTGTAGTCTGATATTTTTCCTCTGTTGCATTAAATAAATTTAATTTAAATATTTGGGTACAGATTAATATCTGGTATAACTCCCCTGTTTTCAGTGGATTACTTCATGCATGAATTTGGCCCTTAGTGTCAAACATTTTTAGACATGTACACAATTATAATGATACAAACTTGGTTTTGAGGTACCTTTAAAATTTAAAACTGCTTTTCTGATTTCTCATATACATGTCAGATTCTTTTTACAATGGTTCAGGAAACTCTCATCACAAAGTTCTGGGTAAAGAAGAGCAATATACATTTGTTACAGACACAAATATATAGAGCAAAAAGAAAACAATGTCAAGTGGTTACTTGTTTATAAATTCACTCTGTTCTATCTTTACATATTCATTGTTCAGGGTATTGTATATGTAAATAATGCTGTGCATCACTTAGTTTACTGTGAGAAAAAGAAAAGGAGGCCTTGTGGCACCTTAGAGACTAACAAATTTATTTGAGCATAAGCTTTTGTGAGCTACAGCTCACTTCATCTTACCTTGCATAATGACTTAGCCACTCCCAGTCTTTATTCAAGCCTAAGTTAATTGTATCCAATTTGCAAATTAATTCCAATTCAGCAGTCTCTCGCTGGAGTCTGGATTTGAAGTTTTTCTGTTGTAATATCGCAACTTTTATGTCTGTAATCGCGTGACCAGAGAGATTGAAGTGTTCTCCAACTGGTTTATGAATGTTATAATTCTTGCCATCTGATTTGTGTCCATTTATTCTTTTACGTGGAGACTGTCCAGTTTGACCAATGTACATGGCAGAGGGGCATTGCTGGCACATGATGGCATATATCACATTGGTAGATGTGCAGGTGAACAAGCCTCTGATAGCGTGGCTGATGTTATTAGGCCCTGTGATGGTGTCCCCTGAATAGATATGTGGGCACAGTTGGCAATGGGCTTTGTTGCAAGGATAGGTTCCTGGGTTAGTGGTTCTGTTGTATGCTGTGTGGTTGCTGGTGAGTATTTGCTTCAGGCTGGGGGGCTGTCTGTAGACAAGGACTGGCCTGTCTCCCAAGATTTGTGAGAGTGTTGGGTCGTCCTTCAGGATAGGTTGTAGATCCTTGATAATGCATTGGAGGGGTTTTAGTTGGGGGCTGAAGGTGACGGCTAGTGGCGTTCTGTTATTTTCTTTGTTAGGCCTGTCCTGTAGTAGGTGACTTGCGCTATATTGATGACATCTTCATCATCTGGACCCATGGAAAAGAAGCTCTTGAGGAATTCCACCATGATTTCAACAATTTCCATCCCACCATCAACCTCAGCCTGGTCCAGTCCACACAAGAGATCCACTTCCTGGACACTACAGTGCTAATAAATGATGGCCACATAAACACCACCCTATACCGGAAACCTACTGACCGCTATTCCTACCTACATGCCTCCACCTTTCACCCTGACCACACCACACGATCCATTGTCTACAGCCAAGCTCTGCGATACAACCGCATTTGCTCCAACCCCTCAGACAGAGACAAACACCTACAAGATCTCTATCAAGCATTCTTACAACTACAATACCCGCCTGCGGAAGTGAAGAAACAGATTGATAGAGCCAGAAGTGTTCCCAGAAGTCACCTACTACAGGACAGGCCTAACAAAGAAAATAACAGAACACCATACACATTGTAAGGAGAGTGATCACTTTAGATAAGCTATTACCCACAGGAGAGTGGGTTTGTTTGGGGGGGGGGGGAGAAAACCTGGATTTGTGCTGGAAATGGCCCACCTTGATTATCATACACATTGTAAGGAGAGTGATCACTTTAGTTAAGCTATTACCAACAGGAGAGTGGGTGTGTGGAGGGGGAGGAGAAAACCTGGATTTGTGCTGGAAATGGCCCACCTTGATTATCATACACATTGTAAGGAGAGCGATCACTTTACATAAGCTATTACCAGCAGGAGAGTGGGGTGGGGGGAGAGAAAACCTTTTGTAGTGATAAACACCCATTTTTTCATGATTTGTGTGTATATAAAAACAAACATCTTCTGTATTTTCCACAGTATGCATCCAATGAAGTGAGCTGTAGCTCACGAAAGCTTATGTTCAAATAAATTGGTTAGTCTCTAAGGTGCCACAAGTACTCGTTTTCTTTTTGTTTATATAGTGATTTTCCTTCATTGGGACTGATGAGTTTTGCACCATTATGCTGTAATCAATTGTTGTTTGAGAAGTGCTTGTTTTCTTAAATTGTCCTTCTCATCGTTTATCTTGTTCTTTCATCAAGTCTCTCAGGGAGTTATCCCAGGCTGGTTTTGATCACAGCTATCTTGTCCCCATTGATAGGTGCCTGTCTCATCTTTAGAGTCATCAATCTGCCTTCCTCAGACATTTCTATAGGGGTGCGTTGCAGCCTCCTGGTGCCCTTGCGTCTGTCTCCAGTGCTCCCTAGAACATCTGGTTCAGTGATGGCCTTCACACTTCTCTTAACACCCATTCCTCATTCACACACAAAACAGAATTAATTTACACAGAACATTTTGAACAGGAACATCAAATTACAATGCAGAAGACTTCATTCTAAATTAGACAAAATACAAACATAAAATCCTACTACTACAATCTGAGGGGTGAAAGGCACGAGCCAGTCAGTAGTCACTATGCGGCACAGCATTAGGGGAAGTTAAAAATTTCATCAAGGACTCCAGCAAAACCCCTATGCTTGCAAAAAGTATCATGGAATCTTTAACATCTATATCAGTTGTTCTCAAACTCGCCCATCCCACCCCTGGACTGTTTTTGATAAAAGCACCATGTATTAAAAAAAAGTAATAATTAACTTTTTTTGTTCTATAAATAAAAGCACACAACTCATATTTTAATACCAGTAGTCTTACCTTTCGAATGCGATGATGGGGCTCTCTCCCCCATTGCGGCAGCCCCCAAGCTGGGAAGCAGGGGGCGGGTCTCTGCCCGGCAGCCACAGCCCTAGAGCTGGGGAAAGTTGCCTCTTTCTCTGGCGCCATAGTCCTGCACATTCTAAATTCCCCCCCACCCCGTCTTCTCACCCACTGCGCCCCCCCAGTCACCTCACCTTACATGTCCATCTTCTCCAGGGTCCAGGCATCTGATTGGAGCCACTAATTAGATGGGCGGCCCTTCAGTCTCTTGTGTGTAGCCGCCCAGGTGTGCACCTTAGAGAGAACTATCCGGAGACCACCTGAATGAAGCTTGCGGACCTCAGTTTGAGAATCTCTGATCTATATAAAACATTCAGGATGTTAGTTTTTAAGGTCTTGCATACATCATTTGTACAGTATGTGATGACTAACATACAAAGTGATATGGGATTATACATTCTTAATTATGTATCTGCTGTTTTCTGAAACCAATGAGCGTGCATTAGCATGCATGATATGCAGTTCTTGAAACAGAATAGAGAGATTTATCCAACATGACCAAGTCTCCCCATTGCTGAGAAATAAGAGTGGCGGGGGAAGTGTGTGTGTAATCAGTTTTGTGGGCCAATACCATCGCTTTACTTGTTATACAGGGCCAGATTCTGCAACCCTTGCTCACCTGAGTAATCTTTACAGGAACAGTACTGTTTGAGAAAGGATTACTCAGGTGAGCATGGGTTGCAGGATGAGTCCCAATGAGAGAAAAAGGTTTTTGCTCTAATTCTATTGTTGAAGCAATATATATAATAAATTTAGCAGAATTTTGCTTTACGCTTCATGTGCATTAACATCTTGCACTGAATTTAAGCTGACAGTGAATTCTTTGGGACTTACATAACTTTTATATTCTTTTCTTTGACGCTTTCAACATTCGTGTTCAATTTATCTGGCTGTATGAGAGCTCTCTCTACTGGCTACTGTAACTGTACAACTTTTACAGCCTGCATGGCAAAATGAGGGCAGAGTTTGGCCTGCAGTCTATTACTGCTGTTGATGTAGGAAAATGAAAGAATCCAGTCAGAGTTTGCAGGGCTGGCAGTTGAAAGAAAAATAATCTTTTTGCTTGTAAATGCCTCATTTGACATGGAAACAGACAATAAACATGGACTCCCATGGCATTCAATGAGATTTCACAAAAGTGCAGTTAATTAGTCTTGTAACGGGAATTTAGTCAACAACTTTGTACACAAGATTGTATTATTTAATACAAACATTGCATTCGTCCCTAGAGGTCAGCTAGATCATGGACCCATTTTACTAGGTGCTCCACAAACATAGTAAATGAAACAATCTCTGCGCTAAAGAGCTTAGTGTCCAGTTCACACTTTCAGCTGGGTTGGCTCCGCAGGACAAACAGGAGCTAATTGCAGTAAAAAAACTATTTTGTCATGGACATAATGTGGTAGGGCCTTCAATGCCTGGGCAGCCTAGGGGCTCCATCACTGGTTAGGGGCTAGAGGGGGGACCTGCCCTCCTTTACCTTAGCTCCTGGCTCAAGAGTCCTGGGCCACTCTCACCCCTAGACAGGGGAGATGGATCTTGCTCCCAATCGTGGGGGGCATGGAGGAGACTCAGGACCTGTTATCTGAGCTGCTCCCTACATAAGTCCTTTAGGTTGGGGCACGGCCCTGATAGTCTAGTTTCCCCACAGTTGGGGCTTGGCAGTAGATTCCCCTTTGCTGAGGAAGACTTGCTTGCTTGCTTGCTTGCAGTGGCTGCATTGGTAGGTAGGTTGCATCCCTGCCTTCAGCAGACACAGAGAGAGCTCCTACCTCTTCACCAGCCAACCCCTGACTGACCCGGGCTCCCTTCTTTTCTCCCTCTTCCAGGCCTGGCATTGGCTGCAGGTATAATGGGGCGGGGCTAGCTGAACCCACAAGTTTTCTTTAACCCCTGCTGTGCCTGGCAGCCATCTCTCTGCTCCTTCACACATAAGCAGATGTGACTGAATACAGACAAGGGGCAGATCTGCTGAGTAAGAAAGTGCTATTTTTGCAGTCACTTTTCAGGAAAAAAACTCACTTTAAAATTCAGTTACATTAAGCTTGAGTGAAACCCACTTTACCCATGCAACCTCACTCTGTGTGGGAGAAGTACAGATGGGGAGGGGAAGTGAGAGTCACTCCCACCTCCTGGCCTGCAGTGTGATGCCACAGTGCCGGTGGACTGATGTAGCAGCCATAACTCATGGGAGCCCTTTGTGTAACACAGTGGGGCCACTGGGATTTACCTGAACACAAAATCCCGTGCCTCACCGCTGGCCCACACATATTGCTATACTTCCCTCTACTCAATGTCAGATAGTGCAGAGACAGTTTTTGCAGCTGGAGGAGGATCACAGGCTCTTAGCCCTCAGGTTCAATCCACAAAGGTAGTTAGGCACCTACATCATGTTTTTAGGCACCACTGCAATCCACAAAACTGCTTGGCAGCTACCTAAACCTATAAGCACCTAAATTCACTGAATGCCTAAATTTTTCTGCCTCCTCTGGGCATGCCTACTGCTGCCTCCCTCCTGCCTAAGCCCCAGAGCAATTCGCAAACTAGGGAAGACAGGTGTTCGGACATATGTCATATGCAGGGGCCTGATCTAGTAGGTAGCAGATCAGACCCCTTGGGTAAGATCACACAAAACAGCCTGGGGCAAGGGACCCTTTCTTATAACCTTTAGCCAGTGGATAGGGTACTCACCCAGCATGTGGGAGGCCCTCAGTTCAAGTCCACCCTTCTCTTGAGGGGAACAAGGGATTTGAAAAGAGAATCGTTACCTCGCAGGTGAATGCACTAACTACGAGGCTATAGAGTCATTCTAACTCTTTCTCTGGCCCAATTAATATTTAATTGTTAAATTAAAGTGAAACAAGTTCAACAGGAGACATTGCAGGAGATCTATATCAGACTATCTGGTAGTCCAGTGATTAGGGTACTCCCTGAATGGTAACAAATCCCTTCTCCCTCTTAGGAGGCACAGAACTTGAACTGGATGCCTCCTCCATCCACGATGAGTACCCTATCCATTAGGCTAGATGTTATAAGGGAGGACCTGCCTCCCTCCACACTGGGCTGTTTTGTTTCAGACTCTGCCCACAACTTAGGCAGCCAAATGCATACCTTCCCCCAGTTAATGGATTGCAAGCAGAGATAAGAGCTTCCCTGCAGCCAGATTTAGGTACCTATCTCTAAGAGACGGGCGTGGCTTAGCACCCCCTCCCCCACAGGGCAGCATCGCTTATTGGCTAGTTTAGGCAGCCCCCTGCCTAGCATGCTGGCTTTGTGGATATTAGAGAGACAAGGTGGGTGAGGTAATCTCCTTTATTGGACCAACTTCTGTTGATGAGAGAGACATGGTTTCAAACTTTGTGGATCACAGTCTAAGACACATATATTTCCCCATTCATTGTACAGAAGCGTAGGCATCTCACTCAAGTTTTGTGGATCAGAGTGTTGTTCTTGTGATCTTGTTGGTCAGGGGTGGGTAAACGTTTTGGCCCGAGGGCCACATCTGGGTATGAAATGAATACCCATGAATACTTACAAAATTGGGGTTGCGGTGAGAAATGAGGAGTTCAAGGTGCAGGAGGGGGAACAGGACTGGGACAGGGGTTGGGGCGCAGCGGGTGTGGGAATGAGGGCTCTGACTGGGGGTGTGGGCTCTGGGGTGGGGCCAGGGATGAGTGGTTTGAGGTGCAGGAGGGTGCTCTGGGCTGGGACCGAGGGGTTCAGAGGGCAGGAGGGCGATCAGGGCTGGGGCAGGGGGTTGGGGTGTCTGGAGGAGGACTCTGGCTGGGGGTGCAGACTCTGGGGTGAGGCTGGGGATGAGGGGTTTGGGGTGCAGAAGGGGGATCGGGGCTTGGGCAGGGGGTTGGGGCCTGGGGAGGGGGTCAGGAGTGCAGGGTCTGGGCGGCACTTACTTCAAGCAGCTCACGGAAGCAGCGGAATGTCCCTCCTCCGGCTCCTACATGGAGGTGCAGCCAGGCAGCTCTGCGCACTGCCCTGTCCGCAGGCGCCACAGTTCCTGGCCAATGAGAGCTGCGGGGGCAGCGCTTGGGGCAGGGGCAGCATGTGGAGCCCCCTGGCTACCTCTACGCGTAGGAGCTGGAGGGGGGACATGCCACTGCTTCCAGGAGCCGCGCAGAGCCACAGCATGCACAGAGTAGGGCAAGCCCCTGACCCCACTCCCCAGCTGGAGCTTGAGGGCCAGATTAAAACATCTGATGGGCTGGACATGGCCCACGGGCCGTAGTTTGTCCACCCCTGTTCTAGGTCCCTAAAAGTTAAGCTCTCAGATGCTCAGTGTCACACTCTCTAAGTCCCTTTGTGGATCAGGGCCCAAGGGATTAAATTTAAGTTATTGTACAGCATCTGTGCTGACCCTCTGCCACAAGGTGAATTTTAAACATTAGGAATAAAAGTTAAAACATAAGATATTTGAATGTCCAGCATATTGCTGTAAATGCTAAATAAATAAATAAAGACCCCAGAGTTTAGTGTAACATTCAGGGCCATTCCTAGGAGGATGCAGGGCCAGGGACATAGGCACCGAGTTTCTAATCTGCCGGTGGATGCTCCCCCCAGCTCTGCCCAGGCCCTGCCCCCCCTCCACCCTTTCCCCCAAGGCCTCACCCCTGCCCCGCCTCTTCCTACCTCCACCCTCCCTCTTCTCCACCCAGTTCCGCCCCCTCCCACGAGCATGCTGCACCCTCACTCCTCTCCCATCTCCCCAGCGCCTCCTGACACCACAAAACATCTGATCCACGGCAGGTGGTAGGCACTGAGGGGGAAGTGGAAGTGCTGGTTTGCGGGGCCCGCTGGCAGGCAGGAGGCGCTGGGGGGGGGGGAGGTTCTGGTAGGGGGGCTCCTTCAAACACCCCCTGCCCACCTGCCGCTCGCCTCCCAGTTCGCCTCCTCACTCCGCTCACCCGCCCGCCTCCCGCCACCCCTCCCTGCCTGCCTTCTCATGATTTTATCGAGGTGCAGGGCCCCCCAAAGCGCAGGGCCCAGGGCGGTCGCCCTGATTCGCCATACCCAAGGCACGGCTCTGGTAACATTAATAGCACAGTTATCATTTTAACATCAGGAAAAGGGATGAGAAGGGGTAACAAAGGTTATAATGGAAGATCATGGGATTGCTGTTTGCATGTATTTTGTTGGTTCCAAGATGTTTTTTTAAAATTATATATACTTGAATGAATGGTGTTTGTTTTAGGCTTTATATTGGCTGCTTTTGTAATGGTAAAATTTTTAAATGGTTAGTCAAATAGAATTGTTTAAACCAACCACAATGGGCCCATACCTAAGGTTACAATTATGTCATGGAAGTCACAGAATCCATGACTTCCATTGACCTCCATGAAATTTTCTGCCCTGGGGGCTGGAGCTCTCCGCCAGCCCCTCCACAGCTCCCAGACCCCATGCTGGTGGAGGGACCCTGCAGCTGCCCAGCCAAGGGAGGCGGCAGGGGAACCACCCACAGATGCTCAGCTGCAGCGGGGGAACTCCCTGCAGCTGCCCAGCCGTGGCAGGCGGAGGTGGGAACCCTGCAGCTACCAGCCACAGTGAGCGGCGGGGGACCCCCCTCAGCGCCCAGCTACCCTGGAGTATGAGGGGATCCCGCAGCAGCCCAGCCCTGATCGGCAGGGAGACCCCAGAGCTCCCACTCACCGCAGTAGTGGGGAACCCAGAAGCCCCAGTAGCAGTGAGTGCTGAACCCACCTCCCCATTTTGTCAGGGATATTTTTAGTGAAAGTCAGGGACAAGGTCACGGGTTTCCGTGAATTATTGTTTATTGCACGTAACCTGTTGTAACGATGCTGGTTCTGGCGAGACCCAACTGAGAGTGCCAATTCAGGACAAATTGCTTAAAGCAAGGCAGTTACAGCCCAAGGCTGGGGTTTCTATGCACACCAAGGCAAACCAAACCAACCAACCAAACAGAGAAGACTTTGGTTTTACCCCAATGGCTAACCACAAGTCACACAAGCAATTCCCTTAGACACTCCAGTTTCCCAGTATCACCACCAGTGCCACTCGTTATGGGGACAAATGGTTATGAAAACCAATACCCCAGTAAAAGAAAAAAGGTTCTCTCGATCCCGAAGGACCAAGCCCCAGACCCAGGTCAATATACAAATCAGATCTTACCCACAAATCATGCTGTTGCCAATCCTTTAGAATCTAAAGGTTTATTCATAAAAGGAAAAAGATATAGATGACAGCTAGAATTGGTTAAATGGAATCAATTACATACAGTAATGGCATATAAACTTCAAGTCAGTTCACTAGTATAAATTAAAAAATATATATACATAGGCGCCGACTCTGTGCGTGCTCCGGAGCTGGAGTTGGAACTACATCAAAGGCACAGCATGAAGTATATTATTTTAGCTTTATCCTGTAGCTAAAAAATGAAGTTCCTGGCACTTTTACCAGTTGGCCAATACATCTCCAACGCCTCCTGGCAATGATGGTGCCCAAATCTTTTTGGCTGCACTGTGTGAATAGATCTTGGTTTGAGATTGTTTTGGGCCAAAAGATAGGGAGGATTTTTCTGAGGCAGGTTGTAGGGAATGTAGACTGTTTGGATTTGTCATACTTTCTCATTTCCCAGTATTCTGGACTATAAAAAAGTAGCGTTGAAAGTACGCAGCTCTGATAAATCTTGAGTTTGGTTTTGTTGTTGTAACAAAAAGTTAATCTGGCCCTGGCTGTGTACATAAACAAACTGCTCTGCATGCGACCCTCCTGCCTAACTCTACAGGGGAATGAAAAGCAGATAACAAGCCACCTCTCTTTGTTGTACTGCTACCTCTTCAAGAACAAGTAAATTAATGAAAAGTCGATAGCTGTGTCCTGTTAAGCTGGAGGTGCCATTTGTACATCTTTGTCACAGGAAATACAATTACACACTTAGTCGAGATTCCTTCCCCTGCATCCAACTAACCCATGCTTGACTGCTGCGACTGACTGCACTGTGATGGAGTCTCAAACATGTCCTGGTCCGCAGCATAGCTGGACCCACTGATTGCATGTCCCCCAACCTTCTCCTCCTCACTTTTCACACCGGAGGCCTGTGACTGGGGCTCCTCAGAGATAGCCACGGTGGTCTGAGGGGTGGTGGTGGGGTCTCTGCCAAGTATGACATGCAGCTCCTCGTAAAAGTCTGTGGCTCAGCACTGTTGACTTCCCTAGTTCTGATATGCCCAATGCAGTTCATTTGCTTTCATGCAGCACTACTGCTGGTCCCCTTCTCCTGCGTCCCCCTGGCAATCTGTTTGTAGATGTCCACATTTCCGTTACTAGTCCGTAATTGTGTTTGAATAGCCTCTTTTCCCCACAGGCCCAGGAAATACAATATCTCTTGTCCACTCCAGGCTGGAGCATGTGTGGAGTGTATAGCCAGCATGCTCAGCTGGGCAGCTGTTTGGTGTGCTTGCCAAGATGGACAATCAGAAAAAGGAATTTAAAAAATTTATGGGGCTTTAAAGGGGAAGGGTGCCTTCCACTCTCTGTGACCCCTGGGCAGTGGAGTTCACAAATGTGACCAGAGTGGTCAGTATCAGCCATTGCGGGACAGCTGTTGGAGGACTGTTAGGGTTGACATAAGTAATGTAGCATCTACATTCGTGCTGCATTGACCTTAGTCGATTGACCATGGCTCAATGCTGCTCAGGGAAGTGGTATTACTGAGTTGCTGTAACATGGCACTTACATACGTAGGAGACAAATTTAAGAGTAGACACACGCACAACTAGGTCGATGCAAGGCAGCTTATGTCGACCTAACTTTGTAGTGTAGACCAAGCCTAAGTGCTTGATGAGTGTGACAGTTGACTAAGAATTGCTAGTTCCGTATTAAAAGGAGTGCCATATTGGAGCTTTGTATGTTACTCACTGGAAACAAAAGAAGTCTTTGTATAAACAAATCATGTCGCTCCTTTAGATTCAGGAGAAGCTCACATCTCAGATAAGAAAATTGAAATATTTTCCTTTAAAGGTTACTCATTTAAGAAATCTTAGTGCACATATAAGACGCTATGTAGCATAGTGAAAGTTCAGCTTAAAACAAAACAAAACCAGGGCAGGTCAGACTGCTGTGAGTACATGCAGTAGGTACAGGCATAGCCTTCCAAGCTCATAGAACAATTTGCATCCTAGCTTCCTTGCACTAACATTGCTAATATTAGCCAAGCCCCATTGAGATGTTTCATATGATGTTTATAGGCCAGGATCATAGAATCATAGACATGCAGGTCTGGAAAGGACCTCAATACGTTATTTGGTCCAGCCCCTCCCCAAACACACACACACAAACATACACATACTGGATCAAGTATACCTAAACCATCCCTGACAGCTGTTTGTCTAACCTATTTTTAAAAACCTCTAAAGACAGGGATTCCACAATCTCCCTTGGAAGCCTATTCCAGAGTTTAACAATCCTTGTAGTTTAGAAAGTTTTTCCTAACATCTAACCTAAATCTCCCTTGCTGCAGATTAAGCCCACTACTTCTTGTCCTATCTTCAGAAGACATGGAGAACAATTGATCATTCTCCTCTTTATATTAGCCTTTAACATATGTAAAGACAGTTACCAGGCCACCCCCACCCCCACCGCCACCAGCCTTCTTTTCTCATGATTAAATATACCCAGTTATTTTAACCTTTTTTGACAGATCAGGTTTTCTAAACCTTTTATCATTTTTGTAGCTCTCCTCTGGACTCTCTCCAATTTGTCCACATTTTTCCTAAAGTTTGGCATTCAGAACTGGAAACAGTACTCCAGCTGAGGCCTCACCAGTGCTCAGTGGAGCAGGACAACTAAATCCTGTGTCTTGCATCTGACACTCCTGTTAATACGTCCAGGAATGATAGTAGCCTTTTTAGCAACTACATCACATGGATGAGTCATGTGTGAACACTAATAAGCCAAATTCTGGCCTGACATATCTTGCGAAGTCATTAACTACAGTGAAATGTCATAGCATTGGATGGCTCATGTAGTTACTCTCTAACTTGCCCCAATTAATGGCTGAGTCATGATGTTTTTCTTGCTTCCTAAAACATATGTTTAAAATGTTTGCTAAACAACAGACCAAGTCCAACCTGTTATACCTGTAGAGAAAGACAGCAAATGTTACATGCAGGGAAGCATCTATAAATGCTTATTAATTTTATTGTAAAGATTTTACATGTAAATAATTACTTGTAATGACAACTTTCTCTCTCCTTTTCTCTTTTTTCATTGAGAGGTGGGGTTGTCAAGTTGTGAACCTAAGTTATCAATGGACATAAAGCAAACCTTGCACAAATGAGGCTGTTGGGGGGTGGACCCAAGGACTGTGCTCCAAGGACAATTGCTTGTGTGCCTTTGAAAATACTCTCTCTGTTCAAGCACTCTACTTTTACCCTACAAAATGCCTTACTGAGTGGACAGACTACAGTCTTTCACTGTTTATTATGACTGGGAGGAAGGCAACCTAGCAACAGCCAAAATGTGGATTGTATGTTTGACCAAACAAGGATATTGGCACTCCCACTCCCACTGCAGGACAGATGCTTCTTGGCTTGTGTACATAAACAACATGCTTGTTTCAGTCAGGGCAAATATGTGCAACCCACAGGAAGACCAATGTTTATTACTGTGGTTTCAGGACACAAGACTGCTTCATGCAGTGAAGCGGCAGGCAGTGGATATTTGGAGCTGGGGTTTACTTCATACCCATCTCTATTTAAAATGCTGAAAATGAAATAGTTCACTACCAATGGTCAGACTGCTTAGTTGCCCAAAACTCTGGTTTTCAATACAGATTCCTTGGAACCACAGGACTGAATCTCATGCAGTGTTGAGATTGATCCTTCTGAGTTCCATGTAATTTAATGTGTGAAGGTATTTTTGCTGGGACCTCCAGTCTGCATCATGTGCCATTTTTCAGAAGAGTCCTTAGCCAAGATTCCTCCTCTCCAACCATTGAGTAGTGAGCTATGTAAAGGCTGATTGCAGGTTGCTGACCCCCATGCCGGCTGTATTTTAGTGTGGGTGAAGTGATTCTTATATGTATACCTTGCAAAATATTTTGGGATGAAAAGTACTGTATGTATAAATGTAAAATATTATTAAAATGAGAGTTTGGGTTAATGGTGACCTGTAAAGGACCTCTCACTATTAATCAGGTTTAATTTTGTTGGTATCTTTGATGTCATAACCCTCCTAGTTCTCCTTGAAATTCTAATATAAACAGGGGAATTTTTTTTTTCTTAAATCAAACAAAGACAAATTCCTCAGACATTCTTTATATTTCATAAAGAAAGAAAAAAGGGAACAAACTCATTCCATCTCTTTGGAGGTCACCCTAAACTTTAGTAGGAAACATTTGAGTTGAATTGCTGGTGCATTTTGACAAATGCCTTATAGGGTCTATAAAGGGATCTTTCTGTTGCTTTAAATGTGTCCCACAGTGTCCAATGTAGCTGTTGCTTTAAATACATCCCATAGTGCAACAATTAAGAGAGTCAAAGGGGTATTGCTTCGCAATTATTGTAAAAAGTGACTTACAGTTATTAATACATAAGCATTGTTAAAAACATGGACAAGGGAATTTGAAGTGGACACTTTCTGACTTTCAAAGTAGCTATTTGACAGGTAATCTCAAGGGGTATTAGCTGAGTTTGATAGAGCATTTAGTAAAATCAAAAATTCATCTCTTTAATTGAATGAATAAATGACTATGTACTAAAACACTGCAGTCTTTCATTTTTTCAGATGCATTGATCAACCCTAAAAATACAGCAAAATTATAGGAACTAGATTTTCCAAACAGTACACTAAAAAAGGTTGCATCTCCTTAGTGCCATTAATCTTTTATTTTTGTAACTTTTACTTGAAGATGTATAGCATTTGAACAATAACAAAGGGATTATAATATTCATCCCCTGTTTGGGGCTGCTGAAATTATGTGATATTTCAAGGAAATGTTCGTAGAAAGAATAAGAGAATTGTAAGGCAATTTTGAGTACACTATCACAGGAAGTTGGGTTTTTGTTTGTTTATTTACTTTTCATGTGCCTCATTGCAATATGACAGGTCTCTTATCTCCCAGTTAGTCCTATGGGTAAACCTGTATTTTTTAAAACATATAATTTATATGTGCAAAGTAGCAGCATTCATGGTTTATTGAGGGCCTTCAGCATGTTCAGCAATCAATAAACATAGATGACTTTTTTCCTTCTCTAAGGAACTTACATTCCAACGCCCTGAACCTTTTGCAGTCAAAACTTCCACTAATGTAAGAGATTAGGTGTACCAGAAATGTGGGCTCACATCCTAAATACATGTTGACTGCAGAGATTTCAAGCCCAGATACTTATGAATGACTTCAGGCTTCTTTACACTGGAAGTTATCAGGAAGTCATACTGGTATACGGCAAGGGCCTGGTCTACACTTAAAAATTAGGTTGAAATAGCTACAATGCTCAGGCCTGTGAAAAATCCACAACCTTGAGCACCATAGCTCTGCCAACCTAATCCCCAGTGTAGATGTGGCTAGGTCAGTCGAATAACACTATTATCCCTGGGGAGTTTGTTTCTCTCAAGTGATGGAAAAACCCCTTCCATCATTGTAGGTTCAGTCTACACTACGAGGTTATGCCAGCAGTCAATCTATACTGCAGTAGTTATTGGTGTACTACTCCCCATGTGGATGCTCTCTTTCGGAATAAAAGTGGCCTTTTTACAGTTTAATTAATTAACTTGAATTTATACCAGTATAACTCATGCAGTATAGATTCACACCTTGCCTTATGCTAGTATAACTTCCTGATAACTCCCCATGTAGACAAGTCCTTCATTGACTCCATTTAAGTTGGACATGCGTATCAGAGAGAAGAATGTGATCCTTCACTAGTATGGAGCAAATATCAGATCAGATCAGTACAACTAATTACAAATAGGTTTATCCAAATCCTTTGTTTTAAGAAACAGATTTGCATTTTATATGGACATTTGCAAAAAACTACGCTGTGTTTGACAGTACCTGCCTGAATTATTTCTAATTAAGCTGAAAACTGTTGCTGTCCTCCACCAGGTTTTTGGTTTGTAAATTTTGTATGAAAATATGGAGACTGTATGAAATACTGTATCAGAACAGTAAAGAGTACAGTACTTACTTTGTTGCTGTTTAAGAGTATGCAAAACAAAAACAAATTAAAAAAACCTGAGTTTGACACTGTTTCACTACAAATCTTTTGAATAGGTTGTTCTTTTTAAGTATTTTAAAAATAAATTAGATTGTATTAGTTTACAGAGACCCAAGATTACAGCTGGCATTGTGATTTAATGAAGAGCTACTTTTCCTGTATTTTTGAATCCGCAGTACATAGCGAATTTGAATAACAAATGCAGGCATTGCGGTAACCTAATCAGTAATACTGCCTGCCTCTGGAGGCTACTGACACCTCATAGAACACTTTGAGCAACATTCTGTTTAGAAACAATTCTGTTTATAGCTAATATTTTTGAATTATTTCATGTAAATATCATTGTCAATGTATGACTCTTGATTCCTGCTCCACTCCATTCAAAATGCAGCAGATAAAATTATTTTCCTAACCCATCTATCTGTACCAGATCATCCCTGTTTTTTGAATTATTCCAATGGCTCCATTGTATCAAATATAAACATCTTATCTTGACTTTTAAGGTGCTGTATAACTCCACCTCTTCCTCCCTACCTGATCTAGTTTTAGATCCTGGTAATAGCTCAGCAGGAGAGTGAGTTTGTGTGTGTGTGTGTATCCCCGGGAAAAAAAAAAGGGGGGGGGGTGAGAAAGCCTGGATTTGTGCTGGACATGGCCCACCTTGATTACCATGCACATTGTAGGGAGAGTGGTCACTTTGGATGAGCTATTATCAGCAGGAGAGTGAGTTTGTGTGTGTATGGGGGTGGAGGGGTGAGAAAACCTGGATTTGTGCTGGAAATAGCCCACCTTGATTATCGTGCACATTGTAGGGAGAGTGGTCACTTTGGATGAGCTATTACCAGCAGGATAGTGAGTTTGTGTGTGTGTGTGTTTTTGGAGGGGGGTGAGGGGATGAGAGAACCTGGATTTGTGCAGGAAATGGCCCACCTTGATTATCATGCACATTGTGTAGAGAGTTGTCACTTTGGATGGGCTATTACCAGCAGGAGAGTGAGTTTGTGTGTGGGGGGGTGGAGGGTGAGAAAACCTGGATTTGTGCTGGAAATGGCCCAACTTGATGATCACTTTAGATAAGCTATTACCAGCAGGACAGTGGGGTGGGAGGAGGTATTGTTTCATGATCTCTGTGTATATATAAAGTCTGCTGCAGTTTCCATGGTATGCATCCGATGAAGTGAGCTGTAGCTCACGAAAGCTCATGCTCAAATAAATTGGTTAGTCTCTAAGGTGCCACAAGTACTCCTTTCCCTTTGGAAAAGGGAACATGCCTTATTATTTAGCATTTCTATCGTGGTAGTACGGAGAATTGGGGCCTCATCGGGTATACCTACACTGCAATTAAAAACCTGTGGCTGACCCATGTCAGCTGACTCAGGCTAGCGGGACTCAGGCTGCGGAGCTGTTTAACTGTGTTATAGATGTTTGTGCTGAGACTGCAGCCTGGGCTTTAGGACTCTCCCTCCTTGCGAGGTTCCAGAGCTCAGTCTCCACTCCAGCCTGAGCCTGTGTGTCTAGATCACTACTTTACAGCCTCATAGCCTGAGCCCTGTGAACCTGAGTCAGCTGACACGGGCCAGCCATGGATGTTTAATTGCAGTGTAGACATACCCATTATGCTAGGTTCTGTACAAACGCAGGTAGGCATGGTCCCTGCCTTGAAGAGCTTGCAATCTTATTGTCTCCTGTTAAGTGCTGAGCATACATTTGAGTACTATAAAACAATAATAAATATCAATTAAAATGCAGTGAAAGAGGATTTATAATTCCTTATGGGCAAATCTTGTGTTCTGTGAAAACCATAAGTAAACGGGCTTTGTGCAAGAAGAAGTGATAGACTCTTCCTCTGGGCTACAGGTCCCTCATGCTACAGGACAGTAACCTCCTGGGGTTAGAAATAAATTGCACTCATACACTATGAGAATTTTACACCTTCCTCTGAAACATCTGGTGTAGATGGGCCATGGTAGTCAGATCCAATATGGCAATTCCTATGTTCTTATGCTTCTGTAGCTTCAGACACAATCCCCACACCCATCTTCCACAAATGTTTTGGTCAATAGATCTTCATAGTTACAATTCCACTAGCCACATCCCCTTCCCCTATCCACCCAGCTTCCTTCAAATACCAGTTGTATGGTAGTATAGAAGGGGGGAACAAGGTCCCTATGTAATGTATAGATGCCATTTTAGGATTGTCAGGGACAGGTTTAAACATTCTTTCACTCTGAGCAGAAGGAAGAGAGAGATGTGCTCTAAATGCAGGAACTGTCAATATAGTATGGCTGGGCAGGCTATCATGAATTATTGAATAATGTGCAGTAGAAGACATATGCTCTTTGCTGGGAGAAGGCAAGAAAATACCAGGAAGAATCTTATGTAAAAAGCACCCCACCCTATTTTCATTTATTTTCACAGCCTTTTAGAATACTCAGTGTAGAGTCTGACTATGGGTAGCTCATTTTGGTTATTGTGACCAAGCTCCCAAAGGCTTCATGCACCCATTAATTCTGGGATACTGGAATGAATCTGAATCTAGCGTGACAGACTTGTCACAATCCCCCAATCTATCCTGTCTGCAGCTAGGACTCCCTTGTACGGTGGAAATGTGCTAGTCTTGATGCCTTATTTCTCTTGTATCGGGGGTAGCCGTGTTAGTCTGTATCCACAAAAACAACAAGGAGTCCGGTGGCACCTTAAAGACTAACAGATTTATTTGGGCATAAGCTTTCATGGGTAAAAAAAACACTTCTTCAGATGAGAACCAAATCTGTCTTTCAAAAAGGACAGAACACTTGAGACCACTTTGGTCTGTGGTCTCTTTATACATAATTTAGGTTGGGGGAGGAAGACAGGAGATCTGGGGACATCTAATGATTGATCTACACTAAAATTCACTGTATCCATGGCTCTGGCATAATGCTAAAAACATGTTTAAATCCTGTTTGTGCTGCAAAAAACCAGCACAGTTTTTAATTATTTTAGGAAAAGACTGTGTTGTAACCAGGTCCCATGATAAATTTGCATTTAATTCTAGTACATATAATCTTTTAAAAAAGGAAATATGGTCTATTGTTTAAAGCATAAGACTCTGAGTCAGAAGATTTGAATTCTGTTTGTAAATGAGTGGCTTTGGGAAAGTTCTTAATCTCCCAGGGTATGTCTACCCAGCAGCTGGGAGTTGTAATTAGTGCTTGAGCTAGTGCCTAAAAATAGCAGCACAGCCATGGTAGCATGATTGGTGGCATAGGCTTGCTGCCCGAGTACATACCTACGGTCTCAGACAGGATTGTACTTGCGTGGCTACACTGAGTTGCTGCCTGCACTTCCATGGTCAAATTACCATTTTAGGGTGCTAGCTAAAGCAGAGCTAGCATGTGAATGTCTACCTGAGCTAGAAATTACACCTCCCAGCTTCTGTGTAGATGTACCCCCTGTGTCTTGCTTAACCATCTGGAAATTGGGAATAACACTTATATAACACGTTTTTTTTTTCTACTGAGTGCATCCGATGAAGTGAGCTGTAGCTCACAAAAGCTTATGCTCAAATAAATTGGTTAGTCTCTAAGGTGCCACAAGTACTCCTTTTCTTTTTGCAAATACAGACTAACACGGCTGCTACTCTGAAACTTATAGTTTCAGAGGTGTTAGGAGGCAATTGGCAAATCATTGTTTGTAAAATTCTTTGAGATTTTTGAAATTCTTTGAGAAAGAATGCACTACAGAAGTGTAAAGAAGTATTAATAAATCCATGGCAAGGGAGCAAATCATGTGTCGGTATATAGGTTTGTCTGAAGCTCTAGTGATTTATACTATCATCTAATATAATTTATGTGGTTCTGTCAGGAGGGATTTAGGAATACTAACCACTGAATGGATAAGTCAAGCAATGTCCAGCAAAAGGTCACTAGGGCTCGAAAGCAATGCATGATCTCATTGCTGTAGTTTTTGCCCTTTGCCCTCCATGCCCTTTCAACATTTATTTTTCTTCATCATGGCGTATACTAATTTAAGTCCCAATCCTGGAAAAACTTACTACTAAGCGTAGAGAGCTACATTACCATGAGTAGTCCCACTGATTCCAATAAAGCTACTGTCAGTAATAAGGCACATTATGAGCCTTTGCAGGACTGGGGACTTAGATAGCAAACTCTTTGAGGCAGGGACATTTGGCTTAATCCTACTCCCACTGAAGTCAGTTGTCACACTGTCGGGAGTGGCTCATGACTGTGAATGCAATCCTCAAGGGACACAGTCAAAAAGCAGGACAGAAACTCCAAACCAGTTGTCCCTTCTTTCTACAATTAGACTTCACCAACCCAATAACAGTCTTACCATGGGGTCACAGACAGTCCCCTTGGGCTTTCCAGTTTATCTTGCCACCCAAGCAAGCTGGACTGTGTGACAGACAGTCACTTTACACCACAAACCAAAACAATATTCAGGTTACTCCCAGTCCCAAAGGACCAGTCACTTTCCCCAGGTCAATTGTACTCAGATCTCAAACCAAAGACAATGTCTACAGTCAATCCTGTAATAAACTAACTAAAAATTTATTAACAATAAGAAAATAAATAAGGAAGTTATTTACAAGGTTAAAACAGGAACCATACACATACAAATGAGAGGTCTTAGATTTAAAAAGGTAATATAAGTTGTTTTATAAGCAGCTCTGTATGTCCTTCAGGGCTGACCCATGCAGCATGGGGATCTCTTGCTTACGTTTTGGAATCTTTGCCCCCAGAGTTCAGACAGCATAAAGATCCCAGTTTCTCCTTGTCGGAGATTTTATCCCCTTCAGCCCAGAATCTAAGCTGATGGGATGGGGAGTAGGAAATACAATCAATAAGGTCTCTGTCCTTTAATGCTACACAATGCCTCATTTGCCTTCAGTGGTCCATCTTGTGTGCAGGACCAGCACTTTACCTTAATTAATGTTGTTTTTCCTGTATTAATGTATTAAATATTTTTGGATGTTTTTATAGATTTTCGAATATATTGATTTCTATTACAACACAGAATACAAAGTGTACAGTGCTCACTTTATATTATTTTTATTACAAATATTTGCACTGTAAAAATTATAAAATAAATAATATTTTGCAATTCACCTCGTACAAGTACTATAGGGCAATCTCTATTATGAGAGTGTAAGTTACAAATGTAAATTTTTTTTGTTACATAACTGCACTCAAAAACAAAACAATGCAAAACTTTAGTGCCTACAAATCCACTCAGTCCTACACCTTGTTCAGCCAATTGCAAAGAGAAACGAGTTCGTTTACTGGAGATACTGCTGCCTGCTTCTTATTTACGACACCTGAAAGTGAGAATAGGCATTCACATGGCACTTCTGTAGCCAGCGTTGCACGTTATTTATGTTCCAGATATGCTAAACATTTGTATGCCCCTTCATGGCTCAGCCAACATTTTGGAAGACATGCTGATGTTCGTTAAAAAAATTAATTAAATTTGTGACTGAACTCCTTGGGGGAGATTGTATGTCCCCTGTTCTGTTTTACCTGCAATCTGCCATATATTTTATGTTACAGCACTCTCGGATGATGACTCAGCACATGTTGTTTGATTTACAAACACTTTCACTGCAGATTTGACAAAATGCAAAGAAGGTACCAATGTGAGATTTCTAAAAGTAGCTACAGCACTCGACCCATGGTTTAAGAATCTGAAGTGTCTTCCAAAATCTGAAAGGGACGAGATGTGGAGCATGCTTTCAGAAGTCTTAAAAGAGCAACACTCAGATGTGGAAACTACAGAACCTGAACCACCAAAAAAGAAAATCAACCTTCTGCTGGTGGCATCAACCTTCTGTGGTGGATGAAAATGAACATGCATCGGTCTGCTCTGCTTTGGATTGTTATCAAGCAGAACCCATCATCAGCATGGATGCATATCCTCTGGAATGGTGGTTGAAGCATGAAGGGACATATGAATGTTTAATGCATCTGGCATGTAAATATCTTGTGACGCCGGTTACAACAGTGCCATGCAAACGTCTGTTCTCACTTTCAGTTGACATAAACAAGAAGCGGGCAGCATTATCTCCTGGAAATGTAACCAACTTGTTTGTCTGAGTGATTGGCTGAAGTAGGACTGAGTGGACTTGTGGTCTCTAAAGTTTTAAATTGTTTTATTTTTAATGCATTTTTTTTGTACATACACGTCTACCCCTATATAACACGACCCGATATAACGCGGGTTCGCATACAACGCGGTAAAGCTCCAACACGCTGCTCTGAGCAGCGTGTTAAGGGTGCCAGGCCGGGGTGAGGGGTTGGATAAGGGGCAGAGGGTCTCGGGAGTGGTCAGGGGCTCCCCCCCACAGGGTCTGGGAGGCAGAAGCTAGGGGGGGCACTTTTGGGGCCCCACAGTCCCAGAGTGGCCTGGGGGATTAGCAGAGGCCCGGGAGCAGCCCGCTCCTCTTCCCTCGCCCCGGCCCCAGCCGTGTCGCTCGGGGGAGAGGGTTTCGGGGAAGGGATCCCCGCCCACACTCACCGGCAGCAGCAGAAGCAGAGCAGCCTAGCCCAGCCCCAGCCTGCTCCACTCCACCACGGGGGGTGTGAATAGGGGTCAGAGCAGTCAGGGGACAGGGAGCAGGGGGGTTGGGTATGGGGTGGGGTCCTGGGGATGATTAGGGATGGGGGTCTCTGGAGGGGGCGGTCAGGGAACAAGGAACGGGGGGGCCAAAGTCAGTTTTGTCTCCCGAGGACCATGTTATAATCGGGGTAGAGGTGTAATTCAACATTTGTAAGTTCAGTTTTCATGATAAAAAGATTGCACTACAGTACTTACATCTGATGAAGTGAGCTGTGGCTCACGAAAGCTCATGCTCAAATAAATTGGTTAGTCTCTAAGGTGCCACAAGTACTCCTTTTCTTTTTGCGAGTACTTATATTAGGTGATTTGAAAATACTCTTTCTTTTGTTTTTTACAGTGCAAATATTTGTAATAAAAAACAAAGTGAGCATTGTACACTTTGTATTGTATTTCAGAGTAACAGCCGTGTTAGTCTGTATTCGCAAAAAGAAAAGGAGTACTTGTGGCAGCTTAGAGACTAAATGCTCAGATAAATTGGTTAGTCTCTAAGGTGCCACAAGTACTCCTTTTCTTTTTGTATTGTGTTGTAATTGAAATCAATATATTTGAAAATGTAGAAAACATCCAATAATATTCTATTATTGTTTAACAGTGCGATTAATCACGATTAATTTTTTTAATCGCTTGACAGCCCTAATACTAACCCACAGGTAAACCATTTATGCATTTGTCATGCCTGGGCCTTGGCATGAACTGGCACCTGGTCTGCCAGCATCACATCAGTATCACAGTTCACACTGAATTCAGTAGATGCAGGATTGGGCCCATTGTCTTTTACTTGTCTGTAAAGAAAGCATCATGCCCACTTATGGTGCTGGATAAATAACTAATAATAATTGCATACAAAACATATGTTAAAATAAAGTTATTTAGATTGTAAAGTCAAGTGATGTTAAATTAGAAAATGCCAGATTTCTGATTGCTTGTGCATACTTAATTCTGCCTCATCATGTGTCCAACCTTTGCACTGAATTAGGCAGGAGTCCTGTGGAAAAAACTGCATGTGATCATGTAGTTAAAGATTGTATAATAGTGCATATGCACAAGGAAAGCAAATTAAAGTTGCATGAGCAACTGGAATTCTGGTATTTCCTATCTTTTGAGTGCTTGACTTTGCAGCTTTAAATAACTTTCTTTTAATTTTACATGTAATTTTATAGGTTTTTTTAAAAAGGAAAAATATAACAAAAAATTATGTTACATATCACTGTAACAGTCTCCCCCCTTCCCCTATCAGCAGTATTTAAACCATGAACCTTCAGCACAGATAGCTACTACTCAAGCTACAGGACTATTAGCTAGGAGCAGAAGAAGACTACTATCCCAGTGGGAGCTGGGGGTGAGCTACTGGTGCCATATACTCCATTCAGTGGTGGTTAAGGGAAGCCCAACCCAGCCCAGAATTTCCCTTCCCTTCAACGAAATAATAGGAGACATCCTGATCCATATGATGTTCCCTGAATGGAGATGAACTGGTGGGATTACATGCTAGGTCCTGGGGGTTATGTCAGGGGAGCCTGGCCCAGCTGTCTCTCCTGATGGGAGCTCGGAGACATTGACTCATGTGTCTCATGTGTCTCAAGCGGAGGGGATGGAATGTGATGGGATGCTGGAATCATAGGCTGGGGTTGGGTTCTGAGAGCCCATTTGGGTTCTTTCCCCCACCATTTGCTGCTCCAGCAGCTTCCAGGGGTTCACAGTTTAGTGTGCTGGGTAGACAGGGTAAAATGTTTCTGTTGTTATTTTAGTGTGGTGTCCAAATGTTCTGAAAGACAGAAGTGAAATGGTGATTTTCAAAAGTTTATAACTCAGCCAAACCAGAATGAAATTTCAAAGGGTGGGGGTAGTGGGAAGGCACATTTCTAACTTGAGGCTTTGTTTCCCTGCTGAATTTTGAAGCCAACTGCAAACAATGGATGGAGTTGTTAGAGCGTCTCAAAAAAAGATTGCAAGAATATTTTTAATGAAAAGTGTTAGACAATCTAAATATAAGTCATTACCAGCTCCTTCTCTAATATAGTAAATAATGTAGAAAAACAAATTTTAAAATAAAAATACCTTCAGTTTTATTAGTTGCATTACACTAGCACTCAACAGACCAAGGCCCATCTAGTAAGAAACACTCAGCTTGCAATCTTATTTAAGAAACATAAAAGTAGATGAAACAAACAACATAGGGGCGTGGGGAGGGCATGAGAACAACCGTGTAAGAATAATGCCAGGGTCCAGCTTTCCTTCGGCTCACAAAAAAGCTACGCAGCCTGCGTGGCTCTGCTCAGCTCCGCCCGCCCTGGCTTTCGGAGAACAGGTGAGCACAAGGGAAGCGCCACTGCGCAGGCACCTAGCGCTGAATGACCATTGAGTGGTTGGGCGGGAGGCCAGCAAGGACAGAGAGGCGGGGCTATAGAGGGAGGGAGAAGAATTTGAGGGGCGGGGGCGGGGCGAGCAAGGAGGGGAAGTGGGCGGGGCCGGGAGAGAGAGCTCGACGATGACGTTGAGGGGCGGGGCTAAGGAGAACCGGGCGGAGTTAGGGAGGGGGAAGGCGCGTGACTGACGTGAGGTGCTGAGGTCAGAGTTTGCGCAGATCCCGGAAGTGCAGCGGGTGGGCGCGGGCAGTTCTCTGTACTGCTGCGGGCGGACAGGCAGGCCCATCAAGCGCAGGCAGCAGGAAGGAAACATGGCGACCTTTATCTCGGTGCAGTCGAAGAAGGCCTCCGAGGTGGACTTGGCCAAGCCGCTCTGCAAGTTTATCCAGCAGACCTACCCGGCCGGGGACGCGCAGGCCGAGCACTGCCGCGCCGCCGAGGAGCTCAACAAGCTGCGCAAGAGCGCGGTCGGCCGCCCGCTCGACAAGCACGAGAGCTCGCTCGAGACGCTGATGCGGTGAGGCGGGGAGCGCGCGCGGGCTCCACTGCAGCGGGGGAGGAGAGCGACGCCCGGCCCCGTCCGGAGAGGTCGGCGCTGTGCGCCAGCCGGGCGGGCAGGAACTGCAAGGGACGGGTGGGGCAAGCGGGGTGGGGGGTGGCAGGCGGTAGGGTTACCGCTGGGAAGCCCTTGCAGAGCGGACCCGGTGTTTCCCCGCGAGGCGTCGCGCGCCCCCCCCCCCCCACGCCCCGCTGTGGGCTGGCGGGGTTTCTGCCCCCACCCCGGCTGCGTTCACAGAGCGGCGGTTTCTTACCTGGGATGTGCTCGCGCCGCCTGGGCGTCTTGTGCGTGACGTCAGGGGCCTGCCCATCTCGCCGGGGCACCCTGGCCGTGCTGGGAGGCGAGGCGGCGTCGCGTCGCGCCGGTGGCCTGAGCGGGGCAGCCCGTGGGCGCTGGCGGCGCCGCTCTCCGCCCACTGTCTCCGGCCCGTTGCCCCAGGCGGTAGTCCCGGACCTTACTGCCCCCCTCCTGTGGCTTGCAGCTCCCCCCGGCCCGCATCCTCTCGTGCCGTGAGCTGAGCGGTTTTCACGTCGCCGCCTCCTGTTTTCCTGCTCCTCGCTTCTGTCGCGTTTGTGGCTTCTTAACTTTTTGTTGTTATCTTGTGTGTGTTGCGCCCCTTCCCGGCTTCCCAAGCAGCGCGCGCCTGTGGGCGCTGCTGGGTGTGAGGGGAGTCTGGCCCTGTTGTGCCGCGACTCTTGCACTCTAGGTGAGCGGCAAAGGAGAAACAGGACCCGTGGGCAGCTGTGGTGCTGCCTCTACCCTGCAGCGCTGTACACCTGAGTTGCTTCTGTGCCAACTGTTGGGGATGCTGTGCTGCCCACCTGCGCCTTTACTCGTGGAAGCGCTCCATCCCCACTGGATTAGGCACAGTTTGCTTGGGAAACACCGAGGTGGGGGTTGATTACAGGTTTCAGCGTGCCAAATGATACCATGCATGCTGGGACTTGTAGTTTGTAACACAGGTATTGCTAAATTGAAGGAATGGTGTGAAGCCCTTTGGCAAATTGTTAGTGCTGCATTAATGGTGCAAAATCCCTGTTTTAAGATCTCGGAAATATCACAAATAGTAAGCGCCTTTGACAGCCAGGAGAGCAAGTCTAGTTACACAGGCGAAAGGTATTGTAAAAGGGCCTATATGAGCTACAGACCTCTGAAATGTGAATTAGACCAACCTAAGGCTTACACTACAAAATAGTAAAGGAGAAATCAGTACCCCAAAGTGTTTTGTATACTTCGTTCTGAAAGTACCCTATGAAATCTCAGAGGGAGGGAAGTAAATGAAAGAACCTGAGTCTTTAACTCACCAGACTCTCATGAAGGTGGTAATGGAAAACATTATTTGAAAACCAGTGTCTTCTACATGATGCTTTAATGTTGAAAGTAACCAGGTATACGCAGTAAAACATACCACACAAATGGTCAGAATTTGAAGATACTAACTTTTTAGGCCTTGTCTACACTACAGAATTTTGTCAACAAAAGTTATACCGCTTTAATTAAATGTCTTGAATTAAACTACTGTTGCATGTCCACACTATGTTCCTTGTGTTCACAGAGTGCATCCCCACTAACAGCTTTTGCATTAACACAAGAGAGGTGCACCGTGGGTCCTTATCCCACTGTGGAAGGGGGCCGCAGGGTGCTTTGGGAAGGGTGTGCAATGCCTCCTGGGGAAGGTACCGCATCACATGATGCAGGTTTCTCAATCCCATCCTTCCATGGGCATCCTAGTAGATTGCCAGCTGCTTTTCAACTGACGTGTGTGTGGGGAGAGCGTGACAAGGGACTGGTGTGTGTGGGGAGAGACAGAAACAGTATGTGGACACTTCTCCCCCTAGCAGCATCCCTCTCTGCCTGCCTGCCTGCGGTTCTGTGATTCCCTCTGAGTTCTCCCACAGTGTCCTCAGCTGCTGGGAGCAACATCCTCAGCAGCTCTGTGAGCTCTCCACTCTGAGAAATGTCAGAGCTTCCTGGAGCTTTGAAAGGGGAGGGGCGCATGTGTACATAGCTAGATGCAGGGCAGCTGAGTTCATCAGTCCCCACCTTCCCCCTTAATGCCTGCTGTTGTGTTCCTAGTGGGCGGGGGAGCTGAAATTCCATGGTAATGATTTGCTGTTTGCTGCTTGAATTGTATGCTCAGCTGTCAGGACTTCCCAGAACTTTGAAAGGGGAGGGGCCAGGCCTGAACAGCCCACCTGACATTTGGGCGGTGCTGCCGCCTGCGCTTGCTGGTGCCCAGCAAGCTGCTGCCGGCATGGCTGGGCTTCTACATGTCTGCCCTGGCTGCCTTCACTGCTGCTGGTACCACACCGTGAGCTCCTAGGGCAGCCGGGCTGGGCGATTTAGAAGGGCCTGCTGCTATTGTGGCAGTGGCTCGGGGCCTGCTGGCCTTTTCAAATGGCCTGGGCCCCTTGGCAATTCTCCCCTCCCCCCCCAGGTCAGCAGGCCTGGGAGGCGTGCAGGCCTGTAGGGCAGCTGAGTGCAAAACAGTGAGCAGAGCAGTTATGGTGTGCGTTGTGGGATGCTGGAGGAGGCCAGATCTGGCAATATAATGAATGGTAGTGTCTACACTGATGCTTTAACTTAGCCACACAAAAAAACCCAATAGCTTCTCAACTCACATAGAAGAGCAGAAGAATTATAGCTAGGTTGAAATACTGAAAAACGGTAGCAGTATTCCTGTGGCATCTGTTAATACAAACCTGCATATTAAAGTTTAGGACATTCATCTTCATCTCTATAGAAAAGGCATTTCTTCCTATATAAATTCTTATCCCCTCTGCCACCTTTCTTACAGATCTTTGGGCACAGTGCCACTCCACCAATGAACTTTGTCCACAAAACCTAAGTGACCCCACAAAGATCACACCAAGGGAAACTTTCTCTACAAGGGCTATGAACAGCGTATTGTCAGCAGTTACCGCTTACCACAAGCTCTCTCTAAGGAAGCACATTTATTCTTTAGGTAAAAACATTACAGAGAAAACATAATAACAACAAAAGTTCCTATTTGCATGCTAAAAGCTTTCCAGAGGTTGCACATCAGTCTTATGGGGCCTTTGTAGGCCAGAGTTTTTCCAGACTGTCCACAATGCAGCCTTTTTGTCCCAAAAGTCCATGTTTCTTTGTGTTGGTCTCTGGAAAACCCAGTTTGAGCCAGTGTATGCAAGCCTCCCTAGGGGTTGGCATCTCTCTGGAGGTGTTTACAATCAAAATGATTCAGATTAATCATCCCCCCCCCCCCACTGCTTTTGGTTGCTTTTGGTTCTTGCGGGGAGCTGTGAAACCTTATCCTCTGGAGTTGCATACAATTCCTGGCCAACAGTGATACACACACTTGGTACATCATGGTCTCCAGAGATACTGCATGGCACTGCAATATGTGTCACAAGCACCATCCTGCAGCTTAGCCCTGATGGCTTTTTAACAGGCTCGGGTGTTAGCTTATCTAGGCAGTTAATTGAATAGCAAATTTAAGAGGAATGAGTCTTGCAAGGGTAGCCTGGGCCTATGCTTGCCTTAAAGGAGCCAGCAACTCTCTGCCAGGGACACAACAATTTGAGATTCTCATTTGTCTGAGAATTTTGTGCCTACTTTGGTAACACTTACGATTATTATAACTGAAGAATATAGAAAGGGAAGGAAATCTTTTTTTTCCAGTTGATTTTGTGAATATCTATAGTCATAGTGTTTTCACTGTATAGCATTGACTTTGCTTGAAAAAATGTTTATAAACATCAACATGGAGGCAGAAAGAATAATTCTTTCAATAGGAATTTTAAAAAAGGACATGCCTATTTCTATCAAACTGGAATTTCTTTAAGTTAATTTTAAAAAATCAAGTTGACTGTATCCCTTTTTAATATAACAATTTATTTTCATACTATATTCATCAACATTTTGTAGGGAAATAAAGCGGGCTATCTGACAGAAGCTAAATTTAAAGGTTTCAGAGTAGCAGCCGTGTTAGTCTGTATTCGCAAAAAGAAAAGGAGTACTTGTGGCACCTTAGAGACTAACCAATTTATCTGAGCATAAGCTTTCGTGAGCTACAGCTCAGTTCATCGGATGCATTCAGATGAATGCTTCCGATGAAGTGAGCTGTAGCTCACGAAAGCTTATGCTCAAATTTGTTAGTCTCTAAGGTGCCACAAGTACTCCTTTTCTTTTTGCTAAATTTAAATAAATTCACATCCCACTCCGCTGTGTAGTTGATTAGATTTAGGCTCTAGAAGCCCATAAAAAGGGGTATATCTGTGGAATTCCAAAGGGAGTGTAAGGGTCATAGACTGAGAGATCTACCACAGCCATTACCAGAGTATTTGATTCAAAGATGGTGAGAGTTGGCCAGTTGACTTTAGGTGCCAGGTTGTAGGACACTTAGGGACTTAAAAATAAGGGTAGCTAGGTGATATATCAACCCTGCAGTGGCACAGCTACAGTGCTGCAGCTGTCCACTGTAGTGTAGCTGCTTCCTACAGTGATGGAAGAGGTTTTTCCATCTATTTTAGGAAATCCACCTCTCCGAGAAGTGGTAGCTCGGTCTAGAGAAGAATTTTTCTGACAGCCCAGTTGAGTCTGCACTGGGCTTAGGTTGTCATAACTACTCCACAGAAGGTGCAAACTTTTTCACAGCCCTGAGCAATGTAGCTAGGTCAATCTAATTTTTATGTGTAGACTAGGCTTGTATTTTTTAAGGATGTAATATAAATTAATTGCCAACGCTTTGAATTGCACCTAGAAGTGAACAGGAATTAAGTACAAATACTTCAGCAGGCTGTGTGATTTTGGAACTTTAAAATCACTTCTGTCATCACTAGCTACTTTGACTTAAAGATATTTTTAGTAACTGCTATCTTGAAATGCTAGAAATAACTTGCTTTGTCATCTGCAATCCACCTGGAAGTCCAGTTTGCAAATGGTATACAGCATTAATCTCTAACTAGCACTTTTAGAGAGCCTGTTACATTCCTATAATAATGGAGGTGTTACTGAGGGAAAGAAGGAAGCCATTGTTCTGAGTGACTTGGTTTTAAGTTTTGTCACCTGCCAAGAGGGAAATATCGAGAGAGAGAGAGAAGCTAATTTCTACCCTTTCCACTTGTGTAAGGTATGTTTCTAGAATTTGTGGATCATGAAATCTAGTGTCTTACATTTGTGAGTCCCTCATTTTAGAATTGTCTTCCTTGCTTTAGCTTAGTACTAAATATACCAAGTCCCATACTGTGATCCAGTATTTATTGGCTAAGTGAGGCCCTACTCAAAAGTGATGACATTTGTTTGTTGGTGTAACATAACTTCTGAACACTGTTTCAAATTAGTTCCTTCAGGGAGTGTTCTAGGCATGAGTGGGCAGAACCCTATAGATTTTGGTGAAAATTGGGTAAACTAGAAAAGAGGCTTGCACAGCTGTGGGGTGGATGCTTAGCCAGCAGAGGGAGTGGAGAATAAGAGTCTTTATTTCTTCTTTTCTAATGCCCTGCCTCACCAAACCCTGTTCGGTTGGAGTGGAGGGGTGAGAAGGAGAGGGCACCTCCCTTCCAGTTCAAGGAAAAGATGGGTACATTAGAGGGGAAGAAAAAGGGGGCGGGGGGGGGAGAGAGAGAGAGACAGAGGCCTTGTTATGAGGGAAGGAGGTGGAAGGTTTTTCAAGGAATCCCTGAAGTAGAGGAGAATGTGAGTGTGGCACACATGGAGCTTGCGGGGGTGACTGGAAGGAAACAAGGAGCCCTTGGTGTATCCAGTGAGCTCCGTGTATAGAAGTGTGCAACACTCTAGTTTATTTTCATTACGAAAGTAGTTCTGGGAGGCCAGCAGAGAATGGGGCTTCGTTGTGCTAGGCAAACATAGTGACCAAAGAGCTTGCAATCAAAATAGACAAATGGTTGCAGGTAGAGAGAGAACATACAAGTTGAATCGGCATGGTGATGGTTATGAAATGTTATGTTATGATCTTTTAAATTTAATTTAATTCTCTGTAACATGATCATGAATGTCAAGGGGAAATTTATTTCCTTGTCTGTCATATGTTCCTACAGTGGACCCTTTGCATAAGGATCTCTTTCCTCCTCCTACCACATGTAGGAAGGGATGGAAAAGACACATTGTCCTCTGTATCCCTTGCCTTCCATCCACCTCCCCTCCTAGATCCATGGTGGCTGCTGCCACATTGGAGGCACATTGCATGTTCTAGTTATCTCTCCCAAGATGTTGCAGAATTAGTGGGGGAGTTCCGTTATTTAGGTATGGAGGCAACCCTCCCTTCTTCCTCAATGTAAACAAAACCAGTACAACTCTTAATCTGGTATTTAACTCAGCTTTTTTTGTCTGTTGCTCTAGATACTACGATCAGCTATGTTCCATAGAGCCAAAATTTCCATTTTCTGAAAATCAGGTAAGGTGTAAAAGACTTGCATTGGCTTCACATATACTATATTGGGACAATGGTTCATGGAAACCAGGATGTCTTTTTTTTTTAATATTATTTCTACTCCTTTTAGGCCTATGTCTAAGGCAGTGCTTCTCCCAGGAAAGACATTAATCTATCTCTCTCTCTCCTTACTTGTGGTTGTAGATATGTTTAATCCTGATACTTTGAGATTTCACCTGTGGTAGCTATCATTGCTCTCATTTTACAGATGCCCAAATGCAGGCTCAGAAAAAATGTGATTTTTCTGGAGGTCACTGTGATCTGGTCCATCAATAACAGTGGCACTTATTCAGCTAGAGCAGGGGTCAGCAACCTTTCAGAAGTGGTGTGCTGAGTCTTCATTTATTCACTCTAATTTAAAGTTTCACGGGCCAGTAATACATTTTAACGTTTTTAGAAGGTCTCTTTCTATAAGTCTTCAATATATAACTGAACTGTTGTTGTATGTAAAGTAAATAAGGTTTTTAAAATGTTTAAGAAGCTTCATTTAAAATTTAAATTAAAATGCAGAGTCCCTGGACCAGTGGCCAGGACCCGGGCAGTGTGAGTGCCAATGAAAATCAGCTCGCGTGCCATCTTTGGAACGCATGCCATAGGTTGCCTACCCCGGGCTATAGGGTTCATTTGCAATCACCTTATTTGCTAGTGTACACTATTTTAAATTCTGTATTTAAACCTGATTTATTTTTAATAAGGGTTGCAAATTCTTTCTTTATGAGCAAAGAGATCTTGAGTTCTTTTAGCTCTGTTTGGTCTACATCAGTCTTTGAGGTGTAAGAAGACATCAGTCCTCCATTTCGAGTTGGCTGTACCAGTGTCTAGGGCAAAAGTCACCATTTCTGCTTCTTTCAAGGCCTGCTCCTTTTGGACAGTGATGTCTTTGACAAAAAGACTGACATACTTCTTACAAAGAGATTTGTATGACAGCAACTTAATCCTTCTTTTAAAAGTTCTAAGTTCTACAAGGTTTATTCAAAGAGAGCGTCTACTGACGTCTGTAAAGGGTGCTCTAAGGTAGGATGGCTCAGTAAAGGGGAAATAATTGGAAGTGATGGTAAAGAGAACCCAGGGGAGAATATATTTTTGTATATAGTGCAACTTCTGGCATGGGGCTGCCCTCTATGATAAATTCTGTTGTGATGATCTTCGCACTTTGCCATGCTGAAGAATTGAAGAACTTTATCTGAGTTTCTCAAACCTTCTTCTCTTCAAGAAGCAAGGCCTACAAATCCCACACTCCATGGGGATAAAATATGGCAGGTACCCTTTTCTGCTCTCAGTACTTGCTCAGAGTGGGAAATTCTCAAAGATTTTGTATTAGTAATTTTTGTCATGGTTACAAGGCTAGCTACACCTCTGACCCTTTCTCTGCTCTCTCTGAGAGCACCTCCATTAGGACTAAGGCTTCCTACTTGGCCTTTCCTGGGATGGAATCCCATGGTTCTCTCTCTTTTAGACTGGGTACTAGGATATAGGCCCTATGTACTGACTCTGCTTTCCTGGCAGGTCCAACTAGATACAGGTACCAGTAGAGTTGGCAACCCTCCAGGATTGGCCGGGAGTCTCCTGGAATCGGCATTGATATCCCAGTGGCTATTGAAAGCAATCCAGGAGATTTTAATAGGATATTTTAAGAAAATGAAATTATGTCCTGTTGCGGGGGGGGAAATCTCCCAGAATAGCTTCAGTCAGAGCTGGCAGCCAGTGGTGGTTCTTTGTGGGAGTCTGACCAGTTGTGAATAGGGATCCAAACAACAGTCCTTCCTATAACAAAGTATTTTTTGTTCTTAACAGTAGGAACAAAACATTAACATAAGAAAAAAGGATTTATTAAAACAACAAAAGGTCGAGACACAGGTCTCTTACACTCAGACTCCTAGGCAGGCCTAGTTTGCCCCAGGCCCCTAACCTCTGAGTGTCTGCATCTCAGTCTCCTAACTCTCTCTCCCCCTGCTGTTGAGGGAGTGTCCTTTTAAAATCCAGATAGTTTTAGTTTTCTTTTCCTTGATCTTGGATCTGCTTCGCAAAACCAGTTTGAGTGCAGTAGAGTTTCAGAAGTGGAAATTCAAAGTGAATGGCTCTTGTGTGTGTTTGCTGGGAAGCGTGTATCAGGATTCACACATACACATTCCTTCCTGGGTGCATTTCCAAACAATCCTACTATTGAGTTAAATCAGTGTATGCACGCATAAGCAGCACAATCATCCAGGCAAGATATGATATTCATAAATTATTGTAGAGCATCTTCAAATCCATCACAGGTCTTTAAATAAAAAGAAAAGTCAGTGTACTTTACTTTGGAGAATGGTTAGGTTTCCTTGTAGCTTTGGAAATTTCTCACATTAGCACTCTCGCTCTCCTGCTGGTAATAGCTCACCTTTAAGTGATCACTCTCGTTACAGTGTGTATGGTAACACCCATTGTTTCATGTTCTCTGTGTATATAAATCTCCCCACTGTATTTTCCACTGAATGCATCCGATGAAGTGAGCTGTAGCTCACGAAAGCTTATGCTCAAATAAATTCGTTAGTCTCTTAAGGTGCCACAAGTCCTCCTTTTCTTTCTTCAGGGGAAGGAGGTTCTGCCCTGTCATTCACAGGTATAATTCTGCTTCCAAACTGTGAGCATTAAAACCTGTTGTGAGAATCTGTGAACCTTGCTTATTGAAGAAATTTTTGTAAGCTCCGATAGAAAGTTGAGTAGGAAAATGTATAAGTGAAACTTAAGACTGTCTTAAGGTTCATAGAATTTTTGTAACATTGCTAAACATTATAATGCTTTAATTAGAATGAAACAGATAAAACTGTGTGCTGGATGTCTTCTTAAAATAAGTCTTTCTAAAATGAAATGCAGTGCATTCTCCTTCCCTTTTTTCAGATCTGTGTGACCTTTACATGGAAAGATGCCTTTGATAAAGGGTCGCTTTTTGGAGGATCTGTCAAACTTGGTAGGTAATTCTAATAATGAATTTTGAAAATATTCATATATTGATGGTGTCCTGCTTTTCAACATCTCCATTTCTCACTGTGGCTGTTTCAGTGAGTCCAGGCACTAGAACCCCCCTTGGAGATTTTATCCCTTTGGAGCTATGCAACTAGCAGGTGTTTGCAGCAATGCAGGACAGTCTTTTCAAAACAAGGCAGCTTTTATTAACTGATTGGAATACAGTATTTTTGGGGTCCTTTTTTCATTCAAAAAAAAAAAAAAAAAGCCAAGCTTGTATGTGTTACCATGTTGGCAGCACTACCTTCCTCTCTGGCCCCCACTATCCAGGATTGTGTGTCTGCAGTGGGCAGCAGAATACTTTTTACAGCTCCTGACACATCAGTTCTTTGTTTCAAGCTCTACTCTTGCTTTTTTCCTGTGTTCTGCTGGCCAAGGGAGGTAGTTGTTGAAAGTTGTCTGGCGGTTGGCCCTCCACTTTTTCTTCGAGGTAATTCAGTGTGTTTGACAGTTCTTGGGGGTCCATTCTTACCAACCCAGATGTATGTACATGACCAACACCCATCTTTTATTCCCCTGTCCTAGAGAAGAATTTAAACCCTTCATTCTTAGAAGGTCATATTACAAAAGTGAAACCAAGTCACACATTTTTTCATAAAATACAAAAGTTTTCCCCATTCCACTTGGCATTACGTGCAGTCACTGTGTTCAGCTGGATTAATAAGACTGACTTCCTCTCTTCCTCAGTATGTTACTTTTGGTTTATTACTGAAGCCCTACAGATGATTTATTACAGTACTTCTCACTGTTAGGGGTGTCCTAGTGGGCCATACTTCACCAGTTGATGGAGAGGAAACATTTAAATCTCGTGGTCACTACTAGAAGGGAGGGGAAGAAAGGAACAGTATACTCCCTCCTGCCGCTGCGTTGTTCTAACCTTATCACTTTGGACCTCTCTCCCCTTTCCTTTCTCTTCTCCTTCCTGCCCCAGTTTATAAAATGTTCTATTGTGTGGGAAAGGGAAAGTCTTGTTCAGAGCAGAGAAGAGCGCAGTGCAAGTGGGTGGGAGAAAGCACTTCCAGCAGCAGTGAGTTTACCCTATCTCACATCACAAAGCAGCAGCATATGACTAATAACTTCTCCAAGGCTACTAATGGGCTTGGCTGCTTGATATTCAGAGCCAAGTGTTTCCCAAGGTGTGGATTAGGTACATCCTCTTGGGCTGTGAAGAACTGCTGGGGGTTGGACAGGCCTCTCAGTTCTCCAGAGTGAAGGTTTAATTTAAATAAGGATGTGTCTACCCTGCGGCTGGGAGGTACAATACCCAACTCCGATGACTGACTCATGAGTGGCCATACTGAGTCAGACCAATGGTCCATCCAGTCCAGCATCTTGCATTGGCCACTGTCAGAGACCAGATATTTCAGAGGAAATGAATAGAACAAGGCAATTTGGAGTGATGTGTCCCATCATCCAGTCCCAGCCACTCACAGTTCGAGATTAGGAACGCCTGGGGCGTGGTGTCCCTCATGCTAGTTTTGCTCAAACTAATGCACTAAAAAAAGGCAGCGTAGATATTGTGACACAAGCAGCATCTCAAGCTAGCTGCCCAAGTACAAACTCACCAACCCTCTGGGTCAGAGCTCAGGTGGCCAGCCCAAGCCTCTGCCTGCGCTGCAATGTCCACATTGCCATTTTTATCATTCTAGCTCAAGCAAAGCTAGTGCGAGTAACTGTCTGTGCTGAGAATCATACCTCTCAGCTGCAGTGTAGACATACCCTAAGTCTCTAGCTGTTATGGTTGTAAAGAGAATCTAGACAACATGAAACCAGTGCAACTAATGCAAAGAGATCTGCCAGAATTTGCAGTGATCGTGAAACAATAGCTCTTAGGTCTGAAATGCTCCATTCATTTCAGTAGGTGCTAACTTAAATGTCAGTGATGATAGTTTAAATGTTAATAATTGACTATTTCACTGATTGTTTAAAGCATCCAAGAGGAAGTATCATGCACAGCTACACAATCTACTCTTAAGCAACTGCTCACTTTGAGCAGGACTTCAACAGTAATGCATGCTGGAACTGAAGATTTGTGACTTCATTTTTCCTAATGGTGGGCTTATCTTTCAAAAGTTGGGGAAATGCTGTGCTAGATGCAAGATTCAGCCTTCTCTGGATAAACAAGGACTCTTCTTCCTTTGTGGTTCTCTTTAACATACAGGATCAGAGTGATTTGAGTGTTAAAAGTTCCATACAGTTGCTTCCTTAGCTTCTTGTTTGAAACTACTGGTGGTGTCTCCAAATTTGGAAGGTCCTAACCCTCTTTAAGTGTTGGCCTTCTTGTCTTTAGGAGGGCAAAATGCTGAAGCTTATTTTCCGTACAGAATGCTCACTCTGGCTTTTTTGGTTTCAGCTCTGGCAAGTTTGGGATATGAGAAGACTTGCGTTTTGTTCAACTGTGGATCATTAGCTAGTCAGATTGCATCAGAGCAGAATCTGGATAATGATGAAGGATTGAAAACTGCTGCTAAACATTATCAGGTGTGAAAGTCTCTCTGTACTGACTCAAAACATTGTAACTATAAATGTTTAAAATTAAAAATATCCAGGTAAGAAAAAAATATCTTAACCTCCCATTAAGAAAAGCTTGAAACTGTTGACCTCTGACTGAATACCAGAACTGTAATTGGCCAAACTCAGAACACCCCAAATAAACATCTTCTATTTTAACCTGTAAACATGACTCTACCCCACCCCCAGTCTCTGCCTTTCATTAAATGGTCTGAGCAGCTGATCTTTACTGATATTTACTCCTTTTTTTTTTAAAGTATGATTTAATGCTATGTTGAATAAGTTACGTTTGCAAGTTCCTTGAGAAGCCTAAATAGATGGCAAACTATCTTTGTGTTTGCTGAAGCCTTTGAACTATATTGGCTATGTCCTTAGTAATAAGTTCTTCAAAATCTGTAAATTGAGTTTGTCACATTTCCCCTCTCCAAAATTAGGAGTCCAAAGAAATCTGGTTATTGCAACAATGTTTAATTCCCCACCACATCCAGAACTTCGAATCTGTAGTAGTATTTTTGAGGACTTGCTTTTACTGTTATGAAAATATATGGGCCATCTCAAGTGTTCTGTCAAAATACTGGGTTTGCTGGCTGTGGTAAGAGAATTCTTTATTAAACTTTGCCTGGTTTTGGGTCAAACAAGGAAGTTTGGGATATTGGAGGATATCTTCAGCAAAAATACAGTGTTGCTTCCAGCTAGGGTCAGCCTTAGAATGTTTTGTAACACAGTAATGACCTGTCAAAGGGCTGGAACTGTAGGTGGTGAATTATAATAGAAAGCTGAGGTGGGGCATAAAAATGGTGTCTGGGAAGCAAGGGCTAAGAAAAATGTAGTTTTGTGTTCTCCAACATCTTAAAATACCAATTTACTGCCCATTTAAAAAAAAAAATTCTCCTAAAAGTATAACAGCTGTAAAAAACATTAGATTTTTCATAGCTTGTTTCGTCAGTTATTCTTAGTTCAGACAGCCCTTTTTTGGGAGGTATGGAGTGATAACAGAGTACAGTCATCAGTATTTCAAAGGAGTGCAACTCTGATTTTGAAGTTTATTTGTAGTACCATTGCTAACGTGTCAGCCAGATATCGGGGCCCCATTTGTGAAAACACAGCAGACAGTTGCAATTCCAAAGAGCTTGTTCTCTAAGAAGATAAAACCATTCTAAGGGTGGAAGAAGGAAGAGATGGAGGCATGACTTGTCCAGAGTCACTCAGTAGGTCCCTGACCAATTTGGGGCTATAGAACCCCAATATCTAGAATTCCACCCATGCCTCTAGACTGAGAAGTGCCTTCTCTAATGTGCATGAGGAATACTTAAAGTAACATGAGAGAGGTGACAACTGGTCTGAAAGTTTGTATATAAATTCTGAAGAATTTTAATGTTGGAAAGCAGCAGGCAAAACATTAACTACTCAGTACTCCTGTCTTCTATAGCTGTATTGTCAGTACAAAAAAAATTGTGTAATATCACTTAAACTGTATTTCTCAAGATCTTTATCATAATGTGGAAAGCATAGGTAACTTTTCTGAAATTCATGTCAAACGTACACAGCTTTCTCTAGATGTGCATGTATTGTGGATGATGTACACATTAGACAAAAGGTATATGCTGTTTTGTCAACCTATACTTAAGACAATGAACTTGTACTGAAATTGATATATACATGTTCAATAGTTTGTAAATAGTTAACCTGGCAATTGAATCACCTCAGCAACAAAAAAAAAAAAAAAAAACAACCCTGCAGCCACTTCAATTTGTCTATTACCATGATTACGGATAGCATATATCTTCTGGGCCTTAAATGGTCTTATTCATAGAATCATTTTAAGAGACAATAGATTCAGAAAAGTCTGTTTAGGTAACCCAGTTTTAACGTTATTTGTATTTTGGAACTCTTCTCCCCAGACTGTTGTTGATACTTCTAACAGAGCTAATCCATTAATTTTCATGCTTCCTTCCCTGCTTCTTCAGTATTTACATGCATCTGTCTCTTATTATACCACCTCATTTCCTTTCTGATGGTAGCCCTCTAGGTAATTTTTCAGTCATGGTTTATTATACCATGCTGCTGTAATGCAAACTCAATTATGTACAACCATGAGAACCTTTTGTTTTTACTGCTTATTTCATATATCTCTAGCATTGCTGTAAGGCCACCTTAATTCCATGTCAGTAGTTTCATTTAGAAGTGTTGACTTTGCGGTGTCGGAACAGACCAATAGTCCATTTACACCAGTATCCTATTTGATCATGACCAGATGCTTCAGAGGAAGTTATTCATGTCCATAGAATGCCCATAACTATGGAATACAATACCATGACAGCAAACTTTTACCTTTATAACCTGCACCTGGAGGTTTAATAGTCTGTCTTCGCCAGTGATCTCCATGCTCTTAATATAATTCATATTAATCCTAACTTTCCTCTTCATTTGACTTAGGCCTGGTCTACACTACAGCGTTAGTTCGACATAGGGCAGCCTACGTTGACCTAATTATGGCAGTATACACTCTATAGCCTTGCTTCTGCCGCTGTAAGTGGCCAGCTACACTGACATAACTTTACTTCCACGAGAGGCATAGGGTTTATGTCTGTGTAGTTAAGGCGACACAGTGTCCCTTTAGACATTGCATTACTTATATCTATTGGCTGTCATTCTTGTCAATTTCATGGCTGCTGCCCAGGCACTTGGCTCCCTGGTCCACGCCGGGCGCACCTGTGCTTCTGGTGAGAAGTGAGGAGTAGAGAGCCAGGGGTGGCTGGGGTGGGAACCTGGGCTCCCGGCAGGGGGATTGATGCCTGGTGTCCAGTCAGCTGCCACCTTCCTAGTGAGGAGCCGAGAAGCCCGTTGCGTCTGCTCTGTTGCTGGCGGGGAGCTCAGCTGCTGGTGAAGAGCTGCCCATGGAGCTGAGAGCCCTGTCTCTCAGCCCTTCCCCCCCACCCCCTGCCCCTCTTAAGTTGGTGGAAGCACTCCTGGTGGTGATGCACACCATCAACAGAAGAAGGGCAGTGTGCACATGAACCACCGCAATAATTACAGCGGCGTAAGTCAACCCAACATGGGTTGACTTAAGTTTATAATGTAGACATACCCTCAGTTGAGTCCATTATATCTTCCATATTTATATACTCTTCTCCTTTATAGCTTTGGTTTATATCCTCTCAGTCAGCCTTGTTCAGCTGTCTTAGTACAGGTGGGATCTCGAGAGTTAACACCCATATTCTAAATTTTGTCCTTTCTGGCCTCTACATTGCTGTTAACTATAAAAGTAAGCTTGTTTCTCTGACATCTGTTTGTGCTGTACCTTTTCTATAAGCACAAGTTTGTTTGAAATACAGAAAGAATAATGTGTTCATTTTTGTTTTGGTTCAGTTTGCTAGTGGTGCCTTCCAACACATTAAAGACACGGTCTTGTCTGCATTGAATAGAGAGCCTACAGTGGACATCTCTCCAGATACAGTTGGAACCCTTAGTCTTATTATGTTGGCTCAAGCTCAAGAGGTTTTTTTCTTAAAAGCAACAAGAGGTATAACTTTACATTTTACAAATGTACTTAAGTGTTCTTCACAACTTCCACAAATGTTTTGATTTTTGACTTATTAATTTGATAAATGAAGTTTAGTATTATGTGGGCTTTTCAGGACTTCCTCATTCATCCCTGAACTGTTCTTTTCACTGTAATGGAAATACTGATTGTGTGAAAACTTAACATTTCTCTTTAATTCTTCCTCCTTCTGATACCCCTTGTCATAGTGAATATCAGTTGTCAGGTTGTGATTTTTATCAAGGAAAATTAAATTGAAAAACAGAATTCAAGTCATCCAGTAATCTAGTAAATAGTGCTCCATGCCACATGCAAAACCTTGGATAGATTTCCAGCATGAACATAGTCACTTCTCAGGCAGCATGCTCAGTCCTGGTAAGACTCAGGAAGAGAAAGAAGGGATGATGAAATGGTACATCTCACTTCTCAAAATGCTTCAGTGCCCTGAATCTACAGGAATGACGTTGTGCTAGCTTTTTTTAAAAAAATTGGATATTGCAGAGAGGCAGAGTTGAAGGAAAACAACTAATAACATCTTATGAGATACTGAAAATAATGTAAGTATCAGCTAGTAAACTGCAAAACTAAGTTTTTATAACATCTGTCAGGAATGTTCAAATGAAGAATTTACAGTGTTAAAGTATGTTGCTAGAGCAGACTCTGCTCACGTTGGATCTGCAGCACTTCCTTGCAGTGAGAAGCGGGGTGACCAGAATGGTGCTTCCCAAAAATAAGTAGGGATGCCTCTCAGTGTTGCTACACTCATGACTACTGACAGTATAACCTAGGGGTCTTGGGTGCATTGTGTAGAATACACCCAAAAACTTACCAGTACATTCTTCACTAAAGGTGAACAAACTATTTTTTCAATGTGGGGACTGAAATGGGGGAGGAAAGAGAATAATTGGTTTGAACCCAAACTGAATTTTTGGGTTTTCCTCTTGCTGAAACAAAAACTAAGTTTTGAGTCAAACAAAAAGTTTTGAAACTACTAAATCCTTTTTGGTTTTGGGTCATCAGGTGTTAAATTTTTTTTTGGGTGTCCTAAATTTCAAATCACAATGCGTTTCAAAAGTAAAAGTTGAAACAAAATGCTGTTGCAAAATGGTCTCTTTGCCAAATACAGCCTGTGAAAATATGCATATTTTTGTGCAATTTAATGTTTTCCCCCCAAAATTTTTCCCACCTATATTCCTGACCCACGTTTGAACCAAAATGTTCATGTATAATCTTCCTCCTGATCACAGGCAGCGACAAATCACATTGGGATTTGTAGGTCTTGGTGAGACTGACTTTCTTCCTGAGAAATCTGGTTTACAGGCATGGATTCCTTTCTGACCTCTGTACAGTAAAGATGTTGTCTTTCATGGTAGTTAGAGCGTTTGTCGGCAACCTCATACATAAAGGAGATTTTAACAAAGAACTGTCTGAAAAGTATCCAAGATGCATCATTATAATTTAAGCAATCATTCTTTCTATTATCAAAAAAAGAAAAGGAGTACTTGTGGCACCTTAGTGACTAACAAATTTATTTGAGCATAAGCTTTCGTGAGCTACAGCTCACTTCATCAAATGCAGTCAGTGGAAAATACAGGGGGGAGATTTATATACATAGAGAACATGAACCAGTGGGTGTTCTCATACACACTGTAATGAGAGTGATCGCTTAAGATGAGCTATTACCAGCAGGAGAGCGGGGATGGAGGGGGGAACCTTTTGTAGTGATAGTTAAGGTGGGCATTTCCAGCAGTTGATAAGAACGTCTGAGGAATGGGGGGGGGGGGGGGGCGAAGAATAAACATGGGGAAATAGTTTTACTTTGTATAATGACCGATCCACTCCCAGTCTCTATTCAAGCCTAAGTTAATTGTATCCAGTTTCTATTATGTGCTTTCTCTAAAACAAAGCGACAAAGTGAGTGACATAGTAGCTTTTTATTGGACCCTCTTCTGTTGGTGAGAGAGACAAGTTGGTCCAATAAAAGATATTACCTCACCCACCTTGTGTCTCTAATATTCTGGGACTGATAAAGCTATAACTGCACTGCATACAACATTGGTTCAAATAGATGTTCTAGCTAAATAATCTCATTAGAAGACCTCTGTGTAGCATTCACTTCCAACACAGCACTAAATGGAATTTAAACTAGCAATATTGCCTCTTTCAATTGCGATTTTAAACTTATTTGAATATTCTGAACTTGAAAACTTGGTCCGGAGCATGTCTACTTAATTGTATTCATAGCAATGCCCCTTCTGTCCCTAGTGGACATTGCTATGAAGCATTTTATTGTCAGAGCTGCACTGCCACCACATCCTGTGAGTGTGAATGTGCAGAGTCCTTCCGGAGCTCCACTTACAGGTAAGTAACCTTTCCTTTCATGATATAATGTTTTTTGTGTTTTTGTTGTTTTTAATTCCAGATAAAATGAAAGATGCTATCATAGCTAAACTGGCTAATCAAGCTGCAGATTATTATGGTGATGCTTTCAAACAGTGTCAATATAAGGACACTTTGCCCAAGGTTAGTAATGCTAATAAAAAAAATACAAAATACACTAACATAACTTTAGTTCAGAGTATTATATTCTATAAATGTCTCTAAGATGGTTTCTCAAGCATTTTTATGATCACACTTTTGTAGCAAGAGGGGGGGAAAAAACCCTGGGAATTCTTGAGTAACTGTAAGACTCCAGGAAAAAAACTTTCCAGTTCAAGTATTGTCAGCTGTCAGAAGCACACTTCAGTTTTCATTGAAAGCTAATCACTTTAGTATTAAAATAATTCTATTTTGAAATACTATTTTATTAAACTGTTACTTTGGGTTAGCTTGTGACAGCGTATTTAGGGATGGCTTGTTTAACATCTTACTAAATTTGTTTTTCAAACTAATGCTTTCTAATGGGGTTTAAAAGAACTATTATTTTTGTGGGTCTACTGATAATTTAAGTACTCTTGGGTCACTGTAAATGAAAACTTATTGCAGTGTTTTCTGTTGGATAATTGTTTTCTTATCCTTATTAATGGTCATGGGGGGAAAAAGTAGATGTTGAAGTGATAGTTCTACATCTAAAGTATGCTGGCTTGGTTAATGAAGTGGTCTAAATATTCTTTCATACTTTTTGAAAGTACTTTGTCTTGGGATCTTTGGTGTCCTCTCTACTATTCTTGCTAATGCATATTTGAATTTCTAATCTTTGTAAAGTAAATGTTGTGACTTCATGGCTTTAATTAAATGAAGTGCAATCCCCAAATCAACATTAAACAATTGAAATAATTTTACCAGAGCAATATTTTTATTTTGACTGAATTCAACCCATGCAGTCACATGTCTCTAACATTTACTTCTAATGTTTTAACCTATCTAAACCATTAATTGGGTGATTCTAATTTCCTTTTCTTCTTCCTTTTCCTTCCTGCATCCCATGTTGTCTGTGGTGGTTTATGTGGTTGGACTTTCCCCTGGTCAGTATTTTTATTTCCAGGAGGTGTTTCCTGTTCTGGCTGCAAAGCACTGCATTATGCAGGCCAATGCAGAGTATCACCAGTCTATCCTGGCAAAGCAGCAGAAGAAATTTGGTGAAGAAATTGGGAGACTACAGGTGGGTTGGGGCAGAACTCTTAAGAAATGTAGGAAGACTTTTTTTTTTTTAAATTTCTACCTATGACAAATCTAATATACTCTGAGTTGCAAAACTCAGATAGTTAAGATTGATAGGTTTCCTAAAAAAAAACCCCAAACCCCACACACTAAATACTTCTTGAAAAGTTCTTGGAACTTCTATATTGGAATGGTGAGAAATGTCTGTATTCCAAAGTATATGTTTCAGTCAGATCTTTGGAAGTTTTTTTCACGCCCCTGAACAAGAAAGTTGCAGCGCTGTAAAGTGGCAGTGTAGACAAGGCCTTAGTATAAACTGCAGAGGATTCATGATCCCAGTAATGACAGAACTGTATATAAGGTCAGTGAGTTTATTGCAAGGACTAATTGTGCTGATCCTTCTCAAAACCCTTCGACGGGGACTTTCCCTTAGTAGGCAGGGAGCTGCTAATGCTGAATCCTATGCCTTTGCAGTAACCTTAGTTGGCTAACTAAGACAATTGGCTGTTTTCTTATATATTGTTTGTGTTAAAGACATGGAGTGCTGCTGGGAAGAGGGCTCGGTGGAGAGACTATTTGAGTTGTAATTGTGTGTATTTTGATTTTTAGCATGCATCAGACTTGGTAAAAACAGTGGCATCTCGTTATGATGAATACATAAATGTAAAAGATTTGTCTGACAAAATCAACCGCGCTCTTACAGCTGCGAAGAAGGACAATGACTTCATTTATCATGACCGGGTTCCTGACTTGAAAGATCTAGATCCCATTGGCAAAGCCAGTCTTGTGAAATCTACCTCAGTTGTTGTCCCTATCAGCCAGAAGTTCACTGGTAAGCAAAATATTCAGAGAAGATTTAGAGGTGAAATGTATCTTACCTGTATATCATATTAATATGGGCTCCAAAGTTCAATCGTAGCTCTAAGTGATTTAGATGTACAATATTAAAGTTAATGTTCATTTTCCAATAGTGTTTTTTTTAAAGTGCTTGCTCATGTTGATTCCATTCTAGGTGTGTGCTTGTCCACATGCACAGTTCTCAGATTTTTGCCTTAGCGGGTATCCGTAGGGTCAGCTGTGGAGCCCTCTTTGGTGCTGCGTTAATGCGTTGGTATATTAGGCACTGCCAACCCTATGCCCTCTCAGTTCCTTCTTACTGCCCATGACGGTTGGTTGGAGTGCCTTGTCTTGCATCGCAAGAAGGTTAGGGGTTCTAACAGTCCACTGTTCTGTCTCCTTTGTTGTTAGTTGATAGATACTTAGTTAGACCTTAGTTGGAGTAGTTGTTTAGGAGTTGAGTCCTGGCTGGGACTTAAACTCTGAGCGGGGCATAGCCTGTTCTTCAGGCTTTAAGCCGTGTTAATCGTGCAGCTGGTCAATGCCCATTAGTGACCCCCAGGAGAGCTGTTTAAAGTGTTTGGGGGAATCCCACAGAAAGGACAAGTGCAGGATCTGCAAAAACTTTCACCCTTGAAATTAGAAGGAGCGAGTTATCCGCTTGAGGGCTCTCCTTATGGAGGCTGTGCTTTGTCCTATCTCGGAGCCCTCTCGATTGGACTCCACACCTGGTATGTCAGCATGCAGCACACCACCAGCACCAGAACCCTCCCAGTACTGTTCCACCTCCCCAGTACTGAAGAAGCGGTCGAAGTCAGTGGGCCCGGTGGCACTGCAGAAAAAGGGTACGTCGGGCAAAAGACCTGTGTCAAGCCATGTGCCCGCACTGAAGCTCCTTGGGCATACCACTAGAGTCAGAAGTCCTAGTCCAGCTAGGGATCTGAGTCATGGGAGTGGTAGGGGGTACTGGCCCCAGTAGGGTCATCTGTGCCTAAAGCAGGCCAACCAGCACTGCAGACACAAAGCCAAGCAACAGACCCCACCAAGGGTCCAGCATCTACGGGCAAGCCGGTTATGGGACCGCCCCCTAAAACAGCAGAGCATACCCGATCTCCAGACCACAGGTGTTGATCTCCATCACTGCGGCCTCGGTCCCTGATTAGAAGACACAGGTCCCTGATGCCAAGGTCTTCACCTACAAGGCATGGGATACCTGAGTCGCGACGCTGATCCCCGTACCCATGGTACCGTCTGGCCTCCCGCCAAAGTTCACCACAGCGCAGATCACCATCTCCTAGGTGGTCTCCCAGGCATCAATTCTGCCCCAGTGCAGGATCGTTCCTGGTCACAGCACCAGTCTCCGGCTCCCTGGTACAAACTTCGGGCAAGAACCAGTCCTGTCCTTCTCCTTACTGGTTGCTGATGAGCATCATTCAGCAGACTTGGGTATCTACAGCTCCTCCCTGGTCACCAAAAAGGCAATGGTCCAAGCTTGAAGGGGAGTTCAGCCCTTCGCCTATAAAAGGCAAATAGCCACCGGCCTCTGAGACTGGGGTGGCTTCTGCAGCAGCGGTGTGGAGGCAGGGTCAATGGCCCACTCAGTGGCAGTACTGGAACCCTTGGAGTTTACCTGTTATGCTGGTCCCGTGCTCCCACCATTCCTCCCAGGTCGCATCGGACAAGCTGCCCTGGCATGGCCGGCATCCAAGTTGGAGCATGGTGCCGAAACCCACGCCGGGCAACACAGCAGGCCCTGATGCCCAAGGAGCTGTCCCCAGTGAGCGAGGGGAAGACGCCCCTCCCCCTGTTGTGCAGGATCTTGATTGTCTCTGGATGAAGTGGTGGCAGGCCCCTTGCAAACGAGCATCTCCCTTGACAACTTCAAGGAGCACCAGGCCAGGCTCAAGGAGGACTTGGAGGTCAAGGAGCTAGCGGAGGAGTCCAACCTCTTTAATGTTATTCCCTCCTCCACCTCGGCCCAGGTCACAGGGCCCATCCACCCAGGGGTCCTTAAAATTGCCAAGTCTGTGTGGTAAACACCCTCCTCCATTCCGCCTACCTCTAAAAGGCAGAAGAGAAGTACTGTGTCCCTGCAAAGGGGTTTGAGTACCTGTCACCCTCCAGCGGGATCCCTGGTCGTGTCCACCATCAGTGAAAAGGCCAGGCAGGGCTAGGTGAGCAGCACACCGAAAAATAGATGCCAAGAGGCTGGACTTGTTTGGCAGGAAAATTTATTTGGCCAGCCTGCAATTTTGGGTGTCTAACCAACAGGCCCTGCTAGGCAGGTACAACTTCAACCTGTGGAACTCCATCAGCAAGTTTTTAAGGAGGGCCTCCCACAGGACTGTGGCCAGGAGTTTGCCGCCTTGGTGGACAAGGGCAAAGCAGTGGTGAGAGACTCCCTCCAGATGGCCTCGGATGCTACGGACTTGGCGGCCAGGATAGTCGCCTCTGTGGTGGCCATGAGGCGCCGTCCTCTGGGCTGTCCCCGGAGATGCAGACTACCCTTCAGGACCTTCCATTTGAGGGACCAAGGCTCTTTTCAGAGCTGACTGTTGCACAGCTCCATGGTCTTAAACACTTCTTCATTCCTTGGGCCTTCACACCACTCAGCAGGCTAGAAAGCCTTTCTGTCCACCTTCATCAAGGCCCTGGGTTGTCCCTGGTACAGCTCCTACAGAAAGAAGGACCGAGACAAAGGATTTAAACTGCATCACCCTTCATCTTCCCGTTCTTCCAGCGGCCAAGAAAGCCAGAAGCAGGCGTCTTGAGGACAGCGCCCCAGTCACTTTCCATGATCCACTCCCCTGCTCTTTCCTCAATCACCTGCACCCCTTCCAGTGAGCTTGGTTGCGGCTGATCTCGGACCGTTGGGTGCTTGACATATCATCTTCAGGCTACACCCTGTAGTTCGTGGCCAACCCTCCCTTCCACCCCACCCCCTTGCACATCAGGGGCCCCATTCTATCATGGGACCTGAATCTTGTGCTGTCACAGCTCACGGGACCCCCCCTTTGAGCCTCTGGCTTCCTGCTTTCTCCTATCCTGAAAGGTTGCATTCCTAGTTGCAATAATATCCGCCCGCCAGGCCTCCGAGATTAGGGTGCTTACCTCGGAACCACCCTATACAGTCTTCTACAAAGACAAGTTGACACAATTGTTCGTTGTCGTGGCCGACAGGATGAAAAGTTGTCCAGTGTCTGCTCAAATTTCTTCTTGGATCACTGCCTGCATTCGCTGCTGTTACGATCAGGCAAAGATGCCACTTCTGGTGATTGTAACTGCCCATTCAACTAGGACGCAAGCCTCCTTAGCAGCTTTCCTAGCCCAAGTGCCTATCCAGGATGTCCGTCCACACGTTCACGTCCCATTATGCACTTACGCAACAGGCCCGGGATGATTCTGGTTTTGGTAGAGCAGTACTGCAAGCCGGTAGACTGTGAACTCCGAGCCCACCTCTGAGGATACTGCTTGTGAGTCTCCTAGAATGGAATCGACATGAGCAAGCTCTTGAACGAAAAGGTAGGTAATTGCTTTTTCTAACTGTTCAAGATTCGTTGCTCGTGTCCATTTCATTACCTGCCCTCCTACCCCTCTTGTCAGAATTGCTGGCAAGAAGGAACTGAGGGGGCGTAGGATCGGTAGCGCCTAATATACCAGTGCATGAGCGTGGCACTCAAAGGTGCAACAGCCAACCCTATGGATACCGCTAAGGCAAAAATCTCCAACTGTGCACGTGGGCGCGCACACCTAGAATGGAATGGACATGAGCAATACATCTCTAAGAACAACAGTTAAGCAAAGGTTGTATTGTGCCTTAAGCCATTGGTTTTAGTGTCAAAAAGATTACTCACAGGCCCCTGTAAAGGGTAAATCTGCAATTTCAATTTAGTTATTCAAATCTGCGCTAGTTCTATCTCAAAATGTTTGAATGAAGCACAATCTGGTCTCTGAAGGAGTTTTGTTGAAGAGCTCTTATACTGATTTAACTAGAAGACAGCCCCTACTGTTAATCTTACAGCTTGCCTAACACAATATGTTGAAATCCTATGCAATCCTCTACCATGAGTCTTAAGTGATAAATCTGAAGTTGCAAGTTTTGAATGTTGGTACCAGGCCTATGGAGATGTTAACTTTCCTCAGTGGTATTTCCCACTCCGTTTAGAAACTTGGATTTGTGAAATTTCTCTAAGGATACAGCAAAAGATATAAAGAAGCTGCATGTTTTTTGGTCACCTTTATAGTTGCATTAAAATAATTATACTGCCTTAATCACAGATTTGTTTGAGAAGATGGTTCCTTTGGCAGTGCAGCAGTCTCTGAGCCTCTACAACCAGAGAAAGGCAGACTTGGTAAATAGATCCATAGCCCAGATGAGAGAAGCCACCAATCTGGCAAATGGGTGAGTATTGGTTATTCAGACTTCTAATGTTTTACAAAACATTTTTTAATCATGTCTGTCTGTCTGTAATAATCAAAACCTTACTTTTATCCACTTCAGTGAAGATTTATTTAAGTATTTTGTTCAGATTTTTTAAATCTCTGGTTTAGACAAAAATTAGGTGATGGAGGGGAATATGTGAATACTAATTTAAAATAAAGTTCCAGTCACGCAAAGTTATTAATCACTTCTAATTTCTGTTGGCTCAGCACTTCACAGTAAGCATCTGACAGGACTGGGCCAGTAAATACTGTAATAGTTAGACTTATTCTGTTGTAGGAGGTAAACCAGGTTGCCACTCAATAGGGCTTGGAAATTTTACCAGATACCTAATAGTCAGAATACTAAAATCCCATTAGCCACATATGGATACAAAAAGATTGAGGGCTCCACTGTTTTAGGGGCAACATCCAGGTGTGAAGCCACTTCCTTCCCCTCCTAAGCTTTGGGAAATGGAAGGTTACTGAGTTTCTGCCATAGTGCTGTCCTTACATTCTGTTTGTGCGCACCATTGATTTTGTATTTGTCTTGTTAGTAGGTGTCTTGTAAACTGAAGCCCCCACCCACCATCTGTGGCTGTTAAGAGGAACATTCTCTCTCTCTCTCTCTCTCTCTCATCCTTGTCACCTCAAAGACTCCTAGTGGCAGCTCTGTGCTATATGGCTTGGCTGAAGAGGGATATAGCAGTAGGGACACCTTAATTTTTGCATTAACCAGAGAACCACTTTTTCTGATTGCTGCAAGGCGGGAGTCTCCAATACATTATCCCTTTCCCAAATCTGTGTTTGGTAAACCTCCCCATTAAATAGTTCCAGTGTGTCTGTCTCTGCTTCTGTTTTCCAGAGCAAAGTTGAAGTGAAATTGACCTAATTCTTTAGTCTCCCTACTTCCTGCAGGCATCTGAATCACAGTAGTGATTGGCAAGCACTCTGCAGTAGTTTGGCAAAACTATGAGAAGCATCAGAGTCATTAGCATTTTTTCTCTGCAGACATAAGAAAAGAGCAGTTTTACATTTAACTCATGGTTTTAAAGGCCTTCTTCGTGAACAAAGCATGAGACTAAAGATTTCATTTTTTTTAAAATTAAACTTAGGTTCTTAGAGGCTGATGTTGCTTGCTCAGGGAAAGTCCCTACTATTCCCCTGCATAAATTAATATTTCAAGCCCTTGAATATTGTTTCAAGGCATTGAAACAAGAATTTGCCTTAAAAAGTAAATATAAGTTAAATATAAAGCCAAGGTTGTGGATGAAAGTAGATAAACAGTTTGTGTTCAAAACTGTTGAATATTGCTTAAAATGGCTTTATAAGCACTAAAATACAAAGGAAAAATGATAGACAAGTTAAGTTACCTTCTTAAAAATGTTAAAACTATTGCTTTTTTGGGTAAGTATGTTCTTTGAATAATCTTTAAACTTTTCCAGTTTTTAAATTGTTATCCAAGATTACATTATGCTCCTGTTTCCTTTATTTTCTTGTTCGTATGGCCTGTTTAATTTGGATACCAAAATTATTCTTTTGATGCTGTGATTTTTGTGGTGTACTAATTGTAATGCAATACGTGGACCTTCTCAGAGTATTGGCTTCTCTCAATCTGCCTGCTGCCATTGAAGATGTGTCTGGTGATAGTGTTCCTCAGTCTATTCTGCAGAAGTCTAAGTCTGTTGTTGAACAGGGAGGCATCCAGACCATTGATCAGCTGATCAAAGATCTACCAGAACTGCTACAGAGAAACAGAGAGATCTTAGATGAAGTAAGCTTGGAAACAACTGAAATAGTCTTTAAAATGTGCAACTTTATGAATCTAACTCGGCTTCTTTAAATAGTAAAGCGTGCATGTTCTAATAGTTAAAAAAAATTAACTTGCATTTGTCTAAAGTAATTTGTCACTTTAGTGACAAAAGCGCTTGATTTTGTGAAGGTTTTAGCTGTTAAGTGTGAAGTCCAAAGATGTGCTTGGAGGTTGGTAGACACTTTATCTGCAATTGTCCTGTGTCAAGGTGGTATTGTCTTGACAGATTTTTTTCAGTTTGAGATTATGGTGGGGAGGGAAACTGGTAAAAGTAAGAACATGATTCCTATTATAGTCACTACTACTACTGCTACTTCAAGTAGTGTCTCTATGGGTGCTCCATTCTAGGGGCTCTTGCACCCAGTGTGCCTCAGATCGGAGATTTTAGGTAGCTGTGTCTGTTCAACCCTACGCATGCTCTCCCCAGAGCCTCATGCCCTGCACCAAGGGTATATAGAGCTGCGTGGGCAAACCACCCTCATTCCTTCTCAGCTGCCTCAGCCTGAGACAGAGCCTCAGAGTCAAAGGTGAGCTTAACTCAGCTGTATTTTTCCTGATTCTTAAAGCGTTAGCTCTTAGTTTCCTTTGTTAGCTAACTATAGTAATTCTTACTGTTTAAAAAAAAAAATCTTTAGAAATTTTTTTACTTATGTTTTTAGCATAAGGACCATTGTCCCTTCACCTATTTTTCTGTGTTTCTTCGCCTCAGGGGAACTGAAATTCTGGGAGGGTCTTCCCAGTTCTCCTGGGTTTAAACATTGCCTTTTTTGCCAAGAGGCTATCCTGGTCCATGATGGATACTCCTAGTGTGTCCACTGCCTTATGGAGTCGCACTTCCCTACAAAGTGTAATTTCTGCCTGAAATTAAAGTTGAGGACAAGAAAGAACTGGGAACTTAAACTATGCCGTTTTATGATGGAGGGTTTGTGCCAACCAGCTTCTGACCCCAGGCAGCGGCCCCTGCTGTACAACAGTCTCCGAACAGGTCGGCTTGATGCAGCAGTCCCCATGAGAATCAAGAGGAAGACTCTGGAATCCTCTCAAAAAGACCCTAGAAAGCAATCTTCAAGTCCTATGGTAGAGAATCTATCTCAAAGACAGTATCCCATTCAAACACCTGTTTCGCCACCTACTGATATCCAACTCAGTACCCACGAGTCTGCAGGTTCCTCAAGTACCATGACCATCAGCAAGGGACTAAGGATTCTGGCTCTTGAAGATCAGGACTATCAAGTCAGAGCAATAGAGAGAAGACCAGCTCTTCTACATCTGTACCAACTGAGTCTACAAGGATCTCAGTACCCAGCACTTTGGTTCTGCAAAAGACCAAACTGACACCTACTGATCATTCAGTACCGTAGGTGCCTTCTGCCACTGTTACCGCTACTCACCTTGCCTCATCAGTACCACCCACTGTTCCAATATGCAACAGTTTTGATTTCCGTGGACTTGGCAGTAACAGAAAAGCCTGAATCTCTCCTGATGAGTTCTTGGTACTGACCATCTCTTGTTCCCTGGAGATTTGCCTAGTTCTGACAGGCCTATCTCCACCTATCTCTGACTGCTCCACCTCTACCAAGTGAGGAGGGACCTGTAAGAGGTGGACAAAAAATATTGCATTCCCTCCGAGGACTCTGAATTTTTATTTTTGCATACATTCCCCCAACTCCCTTTTGGTTGACGTTGTGCACGAACATGGCAGACAGAACCATGTTAAATCGATTCCATATGATAAAAATTTAAAGTATCTTGATTTTTTTTTTGGCCATAAGTCATGCTCATAGGATACCTAACAACTTAGATTTGTCAATTATCAAGCCCTCCTGGTGAAATGCAGACATCCTAACTATTCAAAGTTGAATACCTTTATTGAGCATCTTCTAACAGGCAGAGGGAGTAGTTCAGGTGATCATCATTGCGGGCCAACTGTGCTCACAAGAACATCTCTGCAGGCCTTTTTGGACACCACTGGTAGAGCCTTCTAGATTCAGCCCTTGGGTTTTTCAAGGAAAGTCCAAAATGTAGTTGAGGACCTTTCTTTTGATGGTTCAGAGTTGTTTGCAGAAAAAAAACAGATGAATCCCTGCATACTTTGACTCTAGAGCCACCTTGTGCTTTTTGGGAATGTACACCCTTGCACAAAAAATTTCATTGAGTCCTAGACTGCACAGAGGTCTCATCCCACCCAGTTTCCTGCCTCCCAGAGACATTACAAACCCCAGTGTAAATGACAACACTCCAGAAGAAGAGACCAGTGGCTTGTCAAACATCGACCTCACAACCCACAACTCTGAAACACCAATTTGGATGGGTTAGTTGAGGTACTGAGTTACCATACCCATTCTTATCTGCTGCAACAGTCTGCATGTCTCCCTTGCTCTGGAGACTGCTTTTCTCATTTCTGTCAGAACTGGGAACATATCACTATGGACAAATGGGTGTTGGAGATCATTTCAACAGGATAATCCATTCACCTTGCCTCCCTCCTTTTCCCATCACTCTTCAGGGAGCCCTCTCATGACCGCCTTTTGCAACAGGAAATCAATTGTCCGGAATCTAAGTGCCAAAGAGCCAACAGATGGGTAGGGGATTTTACTCCAGGTACTTTGTGGTTCCGAAAAAGAATAGCAGTTGGAGAACTATTCTAGATCTAATGTTACTCACAGATTTATAAAAGATTCAGAGGTTCAAAATGGTAACTCTTGTAGCAGTGTCATCATTGGACGAAGAGGATTGGTTCTTAGCCATTGACTTTCAAGAAGTTTACTTCCATATAGCGATCCATCCCTCCTACGCTCAAGAGCACTTAAAAACATGATGCTCCCATTCAGTCTCTTGTCTGCACCCACAGTGTTTTCCGAAGTTCTTTCTGTGATTGCGGCTCATCTTCACAAACAAGGAACTCTAATTTTCCCATACCTTGACAATTGGTTGCTCAAAGGATGGTCCTTCAACAGAGCTTTAGTGGCCACCCAGAGGGCAGTACATCTATTTCTCAGACTACAATTAAACATTCAAAAGTCCACCTTAGCTCTAGTACAAAGTCTGGAGCTCATAAGAGTTGACCTCGATACAGTTGTGGCTGAAGCACTGCTCCCTTCACACAGGTTCATAACCCTACCTAGTTTAGTCACTGTAGTCCAAGTTAGCCCTCAGACGTTGGCCAGAAATTGTCTTCAATTATTGGGACAAATAGCAACTGGCACCTTGGTAATGGATCACTCGAAACTTCACATGCGCTGCCTCCAAGGGAGTCTCAGAACTGTTTTCTCACCAAGCAAACAAAGTTTAAACAAACTACTGTCCATGCCTTTGGTAGTCAAAAAAAAAATCCCTCTTCTGGTGGAGGAACACACTGTTTTGCACGGGGTACCCTTTGCTCAACCATTTCAGTCAGTAATAACAGATGCATCCCTCCTGCGATGAGGAGGGCTCACCTAGACACACTCACTGTTGAAGGTGGTGGTCTCTTGAGTCCACCTTACATATCAGCTTGCTTGAACTTTAGAGCAGGCCTGTATCCATTCCATCACACTTATTTGGGGCAAATACATAAAGATAATGACAGACAACGTGTAATGCATGTTTTACATAAACTGCCAAGGGGGAATAAGATCACATTCCCTTGCACTGAAACAGTGAGACTTTGGAATTGGTGCAAACGAAACTAGATCAATGTCAGTAGCTTACATTCTGGATATACAAAACACCACTGCAGATGCTTCTTGCAAGATTACAAGTGGGAGATGGATTTCACTATACTTCCCTGCATACTTCAATGTTGGGGTGTCCCACAGATAGAACTTGTCACCACAGCCAAGAAGTAGTCCCAGTTCTGCTTGAGAAATGGTCTGGGTCACCACTTCCTGGGAGATGCCTTTCTTCTTTGAAGTACAGGCTTTCTGTTTGCATTTCCCATGCTGTTCAAGATAAAGAAAAACAAAGCCAAGGTTATTCTTGTAGTTCCAACATGGCCAAGACAAATGTGGTTGCCTTACCTCACTCAGCGTGTTGTTGTTTTTGTCAACTAATCACTCTCCGGACCGTCTCCCATCTCCTCTCTCAGGATGCCAATCAAATCAGTCAGCTCAACCTTGCAGTTCTTCAGTTCAAGGCATGGCTTGTAGATGGGTTGCAGGGCAGGGTTAGAAACAAACTGTTCTGAGGGTGAAGAGAGTGCTGCTACATAGCAGCAAACAATCTACAACGTGACATGTATAACAAAAGTGGATTATATTCAAACACTGGTGTGACCTGAAACATCTTTCAACTACATTATTTCCATTATTGTTTTGTAATAGTTTACATTTCAGAGCTAAAAGTGATTAGGATTGTCTTTAAGCTCTGAAAAATAGCATTTGGCAGCTGTTATGACCTTCCAACATATGGTAGTTTTTTCAGTCTTCGTTTATCCTACAAGGTTTCTTAAGGGACTGGAAATCTCTCCCACAAATCAGATGCCCTATACTGGAATGGAACCTAACTTGGCACTCTGATGTCTTATAAGGCCTCCCTTTGAACTTATGGTCACCTGCTCACTTTTACACCTGTTTATGAAAGCTGCATTTCTAGTAGCCATGACTTCTGAAGAATGGGTGAGATGGAGCTCTCATGGCATTTCCGCCCCCTCCCCCCCCCGCAACAGAATAAAGTCACACTGCAGCCGCATCCCAAGTTCATGACGAAGGTATCTTTGATCTTCCACATAAATCAACTGTTCATCAACTTCCAGTTTTCTTCCCTAAGCCACACCAGTATAAAGGAGATGCGACATTTACATACTCTGTCAGGAAGGCATTAGCCTTTTACTTAGACAGGATTAAGCCCTTTAGGAAATCTCCCAGATTTGTCTCCATTGCGGGTGGAACTAAATGATCTCCAATTTCCAAGCAAAGACTCTAGATGGATATCTGGCTGCCTTACCTTCTGCTATCAGTCTTAGGATCTTCAACCTTCCTCTAGATTAACTCACTCCACAAGATCTCTCTCTACTTCAGTAGCAGTTCTTAAGAATGTTCCCATCACAGAAATATGTAGAGTTGTACATTCATTCATAGTTTTGCTGAATACTGTGCAGTCACTCATGCCTCATCCTCTGATGCCATATTTGGCTCTACTATTCTTTCTTCAATCTTAGACTTGACTTCAAAGCCCCACCCTTCCACAGAGGGTACTGCTCCATAGTCACTTAGAGTGGAGCACCCACAGGGACACTACTCGAAGAAGAAAAGAAGCTTACTCTGTGCAGTAACTGTAGTTATTCGAGATGTCCCCCATGGATGCTCCCCTGCCCGCCCTCTTCCGCTCTGCTTCAGAGCTCTTCAACGAGCTCCATAGTAGAGAAGGAACTGAGGGCAGTTTGCCTGCGCAGCTGCATATAGCCTTGGTGCAGGGCACGAAACTGCGGGGGATGTATGTGCAGGCCACGTGGACGCTGCTACCTAAAATCTCTGATCTGAGGTACATGGAGCGGAAGTACACCTTGAGTGGAGTACCCATAGTGGGATACATCTCGAAGAACCACAGTTACTGCCCAGGGTGAGTAACCTCTTTTGGCTTTTATTCACTGAAATAACTGTTGGACTGTTAGGTTTAGTAAGTCTTTTTTTCAACTTTATTCTAGGTTCTAAAATTTATCTTTACAATTTATAGTTGTAAAGCCATTTCATAGTTAGGAAAAATTATATTGCATGTAACACGTTTTTAATTCTTTAAGTCACTAAGATTATTGGGTGAAGAGGAAGCCACAGACAATGATCTAAGAACAAAATTCAAAGAGCGTTGGCAAAGAACACCATCCAGTGAACTCTACAAACCTTTGAGGGCAGGTAAATCTCACCTTTTCACTTCTCTGGTCCTGGGACTGCTAGTTCCAACAAGATCAATTCAGTTGAAGAAAGGTCTGTCTGCTCTCATTACTCCACTAGGACCAAGATTGGGGGTGTAGCCATAGGAGCCTCTTTGCTGGTTCTGTGCCACCAGAGGATTGATTTTCCTCACCCCCCCCCCCCCCCCCCCACTCTCTTTGCACAACGTTAATTCATAGAGCCCTGCAAATCTGCGGATATCCACTTTATCTCCGTGGATCATTTTTGTGGATCAGATGCTGATGCAAATTTTGTATCCACACAAGGCGCTATTAATTATCTGTCTGTATGTGCTAGTTGTATAGCCAGATCCCACTAGCGGTGTGAAGAGGCTGGCCTTCTGACAGAATATCTGGCTTATTGTGTCACTTGCATAGTCTGTACTCTTGAGTATAACGGACTTCATGTTTCAGGTTTTAATAACTGTTTGCTGCTTTTTATTAAGTTTAGGATGCATTATAAAAAGTCACTTGTTGCCCTTTTCTGAAGGAATTTTGTCAGTAAAAATCCAATTTTTAAACAGCTGTTCCTTACACTGCACTTATCACCCATCACCATGTACTGAGTCCTGATTTGTATTATTTTGGAACTTTGAACTGACATGCAAGCTTTAAAATTTGATGTGCAGTTCACACCACAGAACTTTTTGATGTGCTTTCTTAGTAATTCCTTAAATAATCAACAAATGGGGATTTTAATTTAGATATTTTAAACGTTCATTGCATGAACAGGACTTCTGTTTGAATGTTGTTCTGTGAAAACTTATAATGAATTGCTGATAGGTACAAATGTTGCTGTAGTATAAGACTTGGATTAACTCACGGCTTTGTAGTAGTCTAAATATTTCCTTTGTTTTATTGCCAGAGGGAGCCAATTTCAGTAATATTTTGGATAAAGCTATACAGGCAGATGGACATGTTAAAGAACGCTATCAAACTCATCGGGATACAATTTCACTTCTTTGTAAACCAGAGCCAGAATTGAATGCAGCCATTCCTTCTGCCAATCCAGCAAAAACGATGCAGGGAAGTGAGGTAAGGCAAGAAAATTGAAGGTTGCACATTAGTGGCTACACTGAATGGCAGTGCATTGGGACAACAGTTATTTAGAGACTGTCTATAGTTTCTTAAAGGGGAAAAAAAAAGTGGATCTATACGAAACTAAATCGACAATTATCTCAACAACATTTAGAATAAGTTACCTTGCACAGGATAACACTGGTATGGTGTACGAAACTGCACTATTTTACAGTATTTGGGGTTCCCCTTAAGGGTTAGGAAAAGGGACTGCTAGAACTGACCTGCTTCCTTCCCAGACTAATTCCTCTCTAGAGTGTAAAAGGAAGTTAAACAGCTGGTACTAAAATCAAGGAAGTTTTGCTCCCAGAAAGGACTACAGAAATTATCTTCTAGTAACCTGCGGATCTCATTTTTATTTTGCTCACTCTTTTTTGTTTACCTAAAATCAAAAGTTCCAAAAGTGATCTGTTTGACAGCATGTGGGAACAGAGGTGATCCACAGTATGTTTATTAAGATGACCATGGTATGGAAACACTTGAGAGCCCCCAACATAAAGTATTAAGCAATTGGATTAATTCTATTTCCAGAATAGCCATATTTCAACTGTATCAATATGATCAGTTGCCTACTATGGAGCAGTTTGAATGCAGTATGTGTGACAGCATTTTTGCAAATGTTTGCTGCTATTTGATAGATCCTTAAAAATCCTTCCTAGTACTTTGATATTTATGTTTAAAGGAGAATGTTGCTTTAAATATACAAAGAAACAAAAATATTAAAGTATTCTGTCCTGGTAGCTCATGCTTTGAAAGTAAAACCTCATTCAATACATAATGTCCATGTAATCTGATATTACTCTCATGGCTGTAGTGTCATAACTTAAATTTAATATGCTATGGAATAACTAAGGTTGTTAGTCAAGCCATTTGATCCATGTTGAAATTCTCACTCCTGTCAATCATGGAGAAGACTTCTAAAGGAAAATGAAGTATTGCACAAGTGAACTGGCTTCCCCCATTAACTGGATATAGTAGCGAAAGTTGTTTCAGAATGTAAACTGAATATCAGAGGTCACCAATATTGAATAATCTGTGAGAAATGCAAGATGAGTAATGGAGTACAGCTTGCCAAAATTGCTTCAAAACTAAGTCCAAATATTAACTTAATTTAATTTTTTCATAGGTTGTTACTGTCTTAAGATCTCTACTAGCTCGCCTGGATGAGGTGAAGAAGGAGAGAGAACAACTTGAGAACGACCTAAAATCTGTAAATTTTGACATGACAAGCAAATTTCTGACTGCACTTGCACAGGATGGTGCTATAAATGAGGAAGCCATCTCTGTCACCGAATTGGACCGGATATATGGAAGTTTAACACACAAAGTGCAAGAGACCCTGAAAAAGCAGGATGAACTTCTCAAAGACATTCAGGTACAAAACATTAACAGTAGGTTTCTCCGTGTGACTTTTTTTTTATAAACTTGGCAGTACTAGCTCATTTGCTTTCCCAGACCCACAGGACCTTCTCAGATAGCAGGACCGCAGATACCTTAACCTTTTATTCTTCGCTCTTTCCTGCTCAGGACTCCCACTATGCTGGAATAATAGCTGATCAAGTGATCTTTGACTGATAAATAGTTCCCAATGAGAATGGGGGAAAAATATAGGTGTTTTCCAGCAGCCTGTGCCACAGGTTTCCGTTGCGAACTCTTCAAGGCCTTCCCTTGCTCCAGTTCAGCAGCATTGTGATGGCTCCTTAAAGGAAGAAGCCTACTGTAACAGGGCTGTTCTGCCTCTACTGTCACTTACACTGTCTCATCCTATCTGGTAAGAGAGACACATTTGGGCTCTGAGGTACAGCTCACCCCTTCTAACCAGCAGCTATAGTTAGACACTTCATCATCAGACTCTTGAAGCCCACCAAGGTATAAAGTTGCACCAGTCATATGCAAATTAGAGTTTATAACTTTCAAACTGTAATTCACTCTGACAATTCCATCCTAGTTTCATACATCAAAAAGCAGGTGGTGCCGGAAGCAGAACTGGTAAAACAAGCAGAAGGAAACATGTCTCTCGAGCCCGTGACAGTTGTTTTCTTGACTACAGGACTAAGTGTCCTGTAATAAGAATTGTGAACCAATTCATAGGCTCTAGGGATGGAATTAATGATGGAAAGGGTAAACATCTGAAACTTTGTCCAATGGATGAATATATTGAGAGGTCTGAAGTCCAGTATTGGACACCAACTTCTGTTCTCCTTTTTGGAATGAGGAAGTATTGGGAATAGAGCCCTCAGTTGCAGTACTCTGGAGGCACCATGTTGATTGCAGCCGCTGAAGGAGAGAATCTGTCTCTGCCTGCATCAGGGTGTTATCAGAAGGGTTCATTAAGAAGAATGAGGTCAGTTGTGCGCAGTGGACATCATTATCAATTCAGAGTTTGACCTTTTGATCTCAACTTCCTCAAGGATGGTTGCCAGTTGTCTCAGGAGTGTTGCTACTACCTGAGAGGCAAGACTTTCAAATAATACCCCTATTTTGATGCTTGAGTTTTGAGATCACTCTGCTCACCAAGTTGTCAGAGATTCACAGTGGTGTTCACTTCTCTGTCCATCTAGGTCTCCTAATCAGCTAGAAGTCCATTCTTCCCCCCCCCCCCCCCCCCATCTCAATCTACAGTTTATAAGGGCAGAGTTGGATTCTGTATCAGTCAGTACATACCTTCCTCAGGACAGGCTGTGCACCGTGACTCATATTTCAAACTTATGTACACAACGAAAGACCTCAGTGAAAGTGTGCCTAAGCATTCTGGCTCACATGACAACTTGTACTTCCATGACTCCATATGCAAGATGGCACCTCTGCCCTCTTCAGGGATGATTCAGACTGGTTTGTCACTCAACCAGGTGCAGCTTAGACTTATCAGTAGAAGTTCCTCCAAGGCCTTTATCTGCCATGGTCCAGAACAATTTAGAGGGTCACCTAAGCAGGAGGGGCTTACTTAATCACTGAATTCATTTGTCCAAACTCATGGGTAAGTATTTTGGGATTGGGGGTTCCTATGAGACCTATTTGCCACGGATGTGACCAAGAAGTGTCCCATATTTCGTTCTTTATGAAGAGTCAGTCTGGGGTCTTCAGATGCATTTCTGATCTGGTGGGCGTTAGAAGCTGCTTTATGCTTCCCCCACACACACTGTTTAGTCCCAAAGTCTTCAGGAAGATAGGTCAAGACAAGATTCAAATGACACTGATAGCACCTGTGTGGGCGTATCCGTTTTCGTTCTCTGACCTAATTCACCTTATCTGACAACCTTGTCTGCTTCCAGTCCTCCTGGACATCATTTCACAGAACCGAGGCCTGGTGCTACACCAGGAGCTAAAATCTCCACAGCTCACAACAAGAAAATTATCTGGCTAATCTGAATCCTCAAGAGCTTTTGATCCAGCTATGGGACTGGCACGGGGGTAAAAGGAAACCCACCTCACTAGGGGCTAATCAGTCATACTCAGTTGGTGGAGTATTCTGTTCTGGATTATTTATTGTCCCTACAATATTTGGGTCTGTCAATTGGCACTATCTCTGTCACCTTCAGGTTCTTCTCACCTCCCCGCTCCCCAACCATTTCCAAATTTCTGAAGGGATTAATTCATTTGTTTCTCCCAATTTGAAGAGCCCTTTCCTACATGGGATTTCAGTGCAATGCTGATGTCCTTAATGGACCCTCATTTTGAACCTCTGTCATGTTCTTTGTATCATCTCTCCACAAAAACGTTTTATCCAATATTTTAAATGCAAAAGTCTCTTAAATACAACACACACAATTGCCTTTAATCCTCAAAGATACTGCTGTGTTTGAATGCCTTGGATTTTAAATTTCAGGAATTGTAGGCATCCTGTGGGACCAAAACTGTTTGTTCTTTTTTTGCAGAATGCACATCAGGAATTTTCAAAGATGAAACAATCAAACAGTGAATCTAATTTAAGAGAAGAAGTTCTGAAGAATTTAGCTGTAGCAAATGACAACTTTGTGGAACTTGTAGCTAATTTAAAAGAAGGCACAAAGGTATAGTAACCCTTACGGAGCCAGAAAGGGTACATTGCTGTGTCCATGCAGAACTGTACCTAAGCAATAAATGACAGCAAACTTTTCAGTTTTGTCAGATGCATTCCTTTCTTTGGCTTACTGTTTAGTCTTTTCTCTAAAATGTGTATCTGTATAACTTTGAATTGCTGCAGTTGTAAAACTTTTTTGTCATGTTTGTATAAAGACTAACACACACAGACTTGTGCCAGAATAACAAAAGGTGTGAATTACACCTTTTTTAGTTAGATTTAGTTAATTCAGTGCAAGACTGTGTAGATCAGCCCTAGTATTTGGGGCATTTTTTTCCCTCCATCTACAGTGATGTCAGGTCACTTTATATAACTTTTATTTGTATGCATTGCTCTTTGTGTGGTCTGGAGAGAGATCAGGAAGGCCATACTCAATTGTCTTTTATATTGACTTGAAAGTTGTCTCCTGGACAATTTGTCTTGCTTGCTTATCAGTAAGAGATTAACACTATAGTATTGACTACTAGTGTTATGTAATAGTCTGCTTTTAAATTTTATTAAACTAGTATCTCCTGTTTAAATATTCTGATCTCTGAGCGGAAACAAATTTGTCTTCCATTTATATAATATATTTGCAGTTGCCGAGACTAGTTGATTAATCTAGTGCAGCAGTTCTCAACACGTGGCCCAATTAACATACAGCTATGGCCCAGCTGTGTGCTAAAGGCTGCAGGGTCTGCGTGGCTGGTGTCTGCGCTGCCAGGATGCCCAGCTGGCATGGCGGGATCTTGGGCCCCTGGTGCAGCCCAGGCCCTGGCTGCCATGCCCCACCCAGCGCAGCAGGGTCCAGGGCTGCCATGCACTGCCCCACCCTGCAGTGGGGTCCTCTCCTGGCCCCACTCTTTGAAGGGGTCTCAGAGAGGGCACTGGGCATAGGGGCCTTCAGGCAGTGCCTGCAGTGGTATTCAAGTAGATTGAGAACCATTGATCTAGTGCTTTCCAAACAGAGAGCAAATGTATTTCTGTGTTGTCGTTTTACTAGAATCAGAAGATTGGGCTATGAAATGTCTCTTCATAACTGAGTCAATTTATAAAAACATGCATAATGTTAAACATTAACTTGTTTTTTAAATGGGGTGTGAATTATGCTTATGCAGCTCTTAAGACTGTATTCATTGCAGTGTGTTCACTTTTTCTTTGATAGTTTTACAATGAATTGACAGAAATCTTGCTGAAATTCCAAAACAAATGCAGTGACATCGTTTTTGCCCGTAAGACTGAAAGAGATGAACTTCTAAAGTAAGAATCTAGTATTTTGTTTAAGCATTAACGAAAATAGTCTATATTAGTCATAACAAGTACAACGGTTGTGCTTACTGTGGTACTTAACTGAGAGTAGGAAGAAAGGAAGGATGGCTCTCTGGATAAAGTACAGTTCTCACAAGAATAAGTTGTGCCTTTCTAATACATTAAAATTATTTGAAAGGATCATCAAAAGGATGGTAAAGGGAGGGCAGTTGAACAAATTATGAAACTTCCAGAAATCTCTTCACAAGATGCTGTTTATCATTTTATCCTAGCTATTGTCTGCATAATTTAGCCTTATTCATATTAGTATCTACCCCTTTTTTAAAATTTTCAGATAAATACCATTTAAAGCTGAAGATCATTGCCCCAGAATTCATTATTTGTTTCAGAAACGACAGTTGTCCTAATACTTTAGATGTCCTCTGACAGATATTTGGAGTTCACTTGTACTAAACAATTTTTCTCAATGTATCCTGTTGAAGGGAATTCTCAAGCGGTACTTTGTAAAATGAAAAAGTGTTTCCTATAATCTGTTTCATGCTCTACTTTTGTATAGATTGTTTTTACCACCCTCATCATAGTGTTTGTGCACATTCCAGTAGCGCATTAAGCGTTGACTACCTTTCTGTCATATCTTTGTGCGCTCATCCTCTCCCCATGGTGAGAAGCATGTGCAATGGAGTGTCTTGTTTACAGGTATTTTTTAATATGCATGTTGCTATGTATTTATGTTAGAGAAAGCAAGGTCAAAGAAATGCCCCTCACACTTGGGGTAAAAGGTGATGAGGGAATTCCTGGGGAGTTGATGCCATGATCTTGGACCAGCCCCTGAGAAAATTCTGTCGTGTTGCCTTTTAACTTTAAGTGACCTTTGTTCTATGATAACCCAATTGGACTTCTCTGTATTAGTCACTTGATACACTGCTATTCCATATACTCTTAAACTAACTTTGTTCACTTTCAGAACACTGCTTCTTCCACAACCCCTCTGTTGCCTCTAGTGGTTTTCCTTCCTTTCTCTGGATCTTTTTATTTTTGCTATGCTTCTGAAGGGAAGTATTCAAGCTGAAAGCGTCAGGTCATAAGGTGATCATCAGCTGGCATCAGGAAATCCTCCTGCCCCCTGTGTGCCCATTAATGTAAACCTAATGCTCCCCATCCAGTCTAATTCATTCTGGTGATCTTATGTAAGGCTAAGATTTTGTCATGGGTATTTTTAAGTCATGGACAGGATGCCAGCCATAAACAAATATGTACACAGTAATGCAGTTTTCACTACAAGAATACAGAAGCTTTTAAATTTCCTGTTAAACCATATATAACTTTGACTACTGACAAGATTGTTAGTGTAAAATGGTAGTTTACTAACAGTTAGAGCTTTCCACGTTTCTGAAACAGCTTGTTGTATTTCTCCAGGCTGTCATCTTTGAGTGTCCGTCATCTCTCAAGATATCTTTGAGACAAAAATGATCTCTAGCAGTCCGCACTGTTATCGGGCACCAACAAACTTCTCAGAGCTATTATGGCCAAACTTGGAAAATGATCTTAAGTTGCACCAAAATTTTACGTCAGGGCACTTCATTTCAGAAACTGCACTGCTGTAGCTATAAAACTCTGCTTTTGCCAACTCGTTTTCAAACATGGGAATAGACTCAAGTACGTTTAGTGATGCAATGTCAAGAAGTGTGGTCTGATGGGGGTCAAACACTCAGCAGGCTTTAAAAAAACTGGCAGCTGGTTGACAAAACCATTTAGTACCAGTCATGTAGGATTTCTTAGCTAACAGGTTGTCAGTCATGCCACTGAAGGACTTTGCCAACTGGCAAGATCAGCCAAGTCATTTGCCACTTTACGTGATCTGATTTCTGGTTTTTCATAAGCAGTGCAAGTTGCCATTATTCTTGGTGCAAACAGTTCTAATGCTACAATAGCATGACCTTCCCTTGGTGAATCCATGCTGGCTGTTCCTGATCACTTTCCTCTCATGCAAGTGCTTCAGGATTGATTCTTTGAGGACCTGCTCCATGATTTTTCCAGGGACTGAAGTGAGGCTGACTGGCCTGTAGTTCCCAGGATCCTCCTTCTTTCCTTTTTTAAAGATTGGCACTACATTAGCCTTTTTCCAGTCATCCGGGACTTCCCCCGTTCGCCACGAGTTTTCAAAGATAATGGCCAATGGCTCTGCAATCACAGCCGCCAATTCCTTCAGCACTCTCGGATGCAACTCGTCCGGCCCCATGGACTTGTGCACGTCCAGCTTTTCTAAATAGTCCCTAACCACCTCTATCTCCACAGAGGGCTGGCCATCTCTTCCCCATTTTGTGATGCCCAGCGTAGCAGTCTGGGAGCTGACCTTGTTAGTGAAAACAGAGGCAAAAAAAGCATTGAGTACATTAGCTTTTTCCACATCCTCTGTCACTAGGTTGCCTCCCTCATTCAGTAAGGGGCCCACACATTCCTTGGCTTTCTTCTTGTTGCCAACATACTTGAAGAAACCCTTCTTGTTACTCTTGACATCTCTGGCTGAAATTGACTGAACCATGTTTTGTGCACAGGGCAGGAATAAAATGCCCTTTTTATGGCAATGACAATTTCATTTACTTTTTCCAAATGTTTTTATCTAGGTTTTGCCCACTAAGTTGAGAAGATGTGCTGTGCATGTTACGTGCATTGCATTTAGAAAAAGTGCTTTGACTGTTCCCAGGTTTTCTTCATATATGCAGCATTGTCAGTGACAAAAAGCAGTGACTTTTTCAAAAAGAACTCCATATTTCTGAACTGTTTCCACCACTGTGTGACTCAGTTTTAAAGTTAAATCTTCAAACACACCCTATTAGTAAATACTTCAATTTCAGACTACCTTCCCCTTGTCGGCTTGAAGTGTCTGCAAAAGACAAACCGGGATATTCGCTATGTAGCACCCTTCTACATCAGTAGTTTCACCTGCTATGAGACCAATTCCAAAACTTTGATTCAGCAGTTTTCAGGTCATTTACATGTCTTTCAAAAAGCCTTGGCAAGTATGTTTTTTGGAGATGATCCAAGGTAGGTATAGTCTTCATAGAGCTTTCCAGATAGCTTTTCTTAGCAGAGTTGTCTAAGACACGTAGCAGAATGTTAGCAGTGCAGAAACCCTCTGTAAACAACTGTCCTACGATGCATCTGTTCTTTGGTCTTTACAGTAAACAGGTCACTCGTTATTTTTCATAGTTGAGCTTTCTTGCCCAGACCCGATTCAAGGCTTTGTACCTTATGTTTATGCAAAGCACTTTCTGTATGTTTGTCACAGCTTGCTTTTCGCATGTAATCTACAAGAATGTTGCATGCGGTACAAAACATCAATCCGCCACTTTCATGAAATGTTCCATTTGGGTATTTTACTCCTTCTCTGCTTAGCAGTTTTGTTCATTTTGCTCCTCAGTGTACTTTAGCGTTGCCATTTTTTCTCTCACTCAACTAAAGCTCACGCATGTTGTCATAAATATAAAGGGAAGGGTAACCACCTTTCTGTATATATTTCTGCTATAAAATCCCTCCTGGCCAGAGGCAAAGTCCTTTTACCTGTAAAGGGTTAAGAAGCTCAGGGTTAAGAAGCTCAGGTAACCTGGCTGGCACCTGACCCAAAATGACCAATGAGGGGACAAGATACTTTTAAATCTGGAGCAGGGGGGAAAGGCTTTTGTCTGTTTGTGTGGTACCTTTCCTGGGAACAGATCAAGGATGCAAGCCCTCCAACTTCTGTAAAGTTAGTAAGTAATCTAGCTAGAAAATGCATTAGGTTTTTTTTGTTTTGGCTTGTGAAATTCGCTGTGCTGGAGGAAATGTGTATTCCTGGTTTTGTCTTTTTGTAACTTAGTTTTGCCTAGAGGGTTTCTCTATTTTGAATCTGACTGCCTGTAAGATTATCTTCCATTCTGATCTTACAGAGTTCTTATCTTTTTTTTTTTTGTTCTTCTAATAAAGTTTTTTGTTTTTTAAGAATCTGATTGGGTTTTTTGGGTCTTAAAAATCCAAGACTGGTCTGTGCTCATCTTGTTTATTCTCCAGCCTCCCCAGGAAAGGCGGTATAACGGCTTGTGGGGATACTTTGGGGAAATAGGAACTCCAAGTGGTCCTTTCCCTGATTGTTTTGTTTTTTTGTTTAAATCATTTGGTGGTGGCAGCGTTTTATCTAATCCAAGGGCAAAGACTTTGTGCCTTGGGGAATTTTTAACCTAAGTTGGTAAAAATAAGTTTAGGGGGTCTTTCATGCGGGTCCCCACATCTGTACCCTAGAGTTCAGAGTGGGGAAGGAACCTTGACACGTGCTCCTCATGATTTACTGCTCAGTTAAAAAAAACCTTATTGGATAAGCAACAACCAGGTCAGGCATTAGACTGTCTGGGATCCAGGGCAGAAACTAAGGAGTGCCCCCCCCCCCGGGTTTGTATTAATGGAATTTTGAGGAAGTTTTAGAGGTCTCATAAAAATCACAGAATCCTTGACTGACTCTTTGCCTTAATCTCTCTCCTTCCGGTGAATAAGCTAGCATTGTCAAGTGCTTGAGACCCAAGTACCAGGGTGGACTGCCGTTTGATCTTGTGACAGTTATGTTATGTAGCTTAATCAAGCACACCATGAACAGTTGGCAACAGCACAGCTTTTCAGCCTTCATATGTAGGGTGACAGTATCATGCTGCAACAGTGCTATGTACATGGATAAGGCTAGTGCAGTAATATGCTTTTTGAGGGTCATAATCACTTGGCCTTTTTCTTGCTTAAGAAAGCTTATCAAAGCCACATATGTTCTATCTTTTTCTAACCAAATCATCTTATTCACCAAAGCATTGGTGAAGGCTGCTTGATACTGAAACTACTTGGGGAATGTATTACTTTAATCAATGCACATGCCCTGTTAACACTTAATCCCCAAATCCTATCCTATCCTTTTTTTTAAGAAGTGCTTTATGTGGAAATTGTGCTTGTAAAGTAAATCTTAACATTTAATAGTGGAGTTTGCTTGCCTGCCCACACCATCAAGCCAACAAAGAGAAACCTAAAGTCTCTCTCTCCACTGTGGTATATTTGAGGTGAGGATTACCAAATTCCCTCTTAAGTCTGACAGTCTCACTTTCTCAGTGTATACGGTTAAAGCTATAAAATTAGTGCAAACAAAATATTACCATTCTGTCAGTAGTTGGTTAGTGTCACTAGCATTGTTGCTTGTACTAAGAATTGATCGCCATCAGAAAGTTGTAGTAGGACAGGGTAAGATGATCAGACTTTTCAGGATGTTTGTAGTACATCTCTACTAAAAACTCTTCTGCATTATGCAAAATCTAAATTCCTAGGTGTCAGTAAAACACCTACCACCACCACCCACCCCGCAAAATCCCCATGTAGTTTCTTGTTTGGCATTGGAACCTTTGGAGCCATAATTTGACAGTTTTCATTTTCATGTTAATCAGGGTATAGGAGGAACATTAAAATGGATTTTACTTTTAGCACTGTTGTAAGAACTTTGTAGTTTGAAAGGCTAGTTTTTAGTCTTTAAATTGTTTTTAAGATGGCTAAAATATCCTAAATTCTTTTAAGCATAAAGTTAAGCTGCAGATATGCAGGGCTTAACTTTAGAGAAGAAATGCTAGTTAGTTGTTGGATTTCTCCCCTAGAAATCCCTTCACCTAAGATGTTGCATTCTGTTTGTGACACTTTTGGGATGTGGTATTTAATAAATAGTAGTTCCACTGTCTGCAGCAAATTGAGTTTGGCTGTTCATATAACCTTTTTTTATAAAAACCCACCAAGACAGTATTGATCTCTTGTTCACAAGAGATCTCTCATTCCATTAACTCCAATGACAATTTTCTTTCTCACTTAACCAGCAAGACCAATAGTTGGCCAGTTTTATCTCTCTTCTGAGTTGACATTCATATTTGTTATAGTATGAAACTCTAGTTTATTATTAGCGAGATTGGAGAGAGTGATACATTTTTCTTTTTCAGTTTTCTGTTTCAAAATGCCACGTACAAATTTCCAGCTGTGACACTTTTGGATTTTACCTAATTTAACATACTTTTATGTGAAGTAGACTTCCCTTAAATGGTTCCTAAAGTCTCTCAGTAGAATTGGCCATATCTCAAATATTTAGCATTATCCCAACATCTTTGAAAATGCTACATTTCTTAGAATACCTGACTTCAATCCCCAAATTTCTGGCTGGAATTCCCAGGAACTCTGATATCCTAAGAAAAGGGTAGTTGTTTGGTGTTTCTTTTAGTATGTTATAGTTTCTGAACTCTCTATGTATCTTTTTAAGATGCTTGCTTAGTAAAGTTTAACTCAAGAAATAGAGATTGCATGCTGAAGAACGTGAGAACAAGTGTTCTGAGAGCTGCGAGTTTCTGGCAGTTTGCATTATTCAAGTGTTTTCCCACTGCCCCAGTTTTCTTAGGGCTAGTTTACACAGGCAGTGCTTTAACGTGGCTTGTGTTGTCATGGCAGAGCGCTGTGGCAGGACTTTTTTTTTTTTTTAAAGAAACGTCCACGAGGTGTGTAGCTACCCAGCACTGTCTGGATCTAGCTGCCAGCTGGTGCACTGTCTACACTGGCGCATTACAGCGCTGAAACTTGCTGCGCTCAGAAGATTTTTTTCCACACCCCTGAGCGAGAAAGGTGCAGTGCTGTAAATTACCAGTGTAGACAATGAACCTTGGACTGTTCATTTTAGTGCAGAAGGTCATATCCACTGGAGTATCTAGCAGACTAACTTTTCCATCGTACCCTGAAACATGGTCGGTCTTGTCCTAAATTAAATAAAAATGTATGTCATCTGAAATTATTTGTCCTCTGTATGTGAAACAAACACTTTGCAGAGTAAAGAGCTTAAGATTTTTTTTATCAGTATGTCCTAGTCTCGAGGTACCTTTTGTAACCCAAGAGTACATCTACACTGGTAGAGAGATTCTCACTAAACTTAGCTTGAACTAGTATGTTTAAAAATAGGAGTTTTGGACTTGGTGGGCTAGCTACCCAGTTTGGACGGAGGATGGTGGGGAGTGGTGGTGTCTGAGTTTGAGCAGCTAGCCTTAGCCGCTGCTGCAATCCACACTGCTGTTTTTAATGAGCTAGCTTGAGCCAAGGTTGCGTGCGTCTGTCTGCCTGGGCTAGGAGATAGGCTGTAGGCATACTTTCAGAGACTCTCAAAGTTGCTGAAACGTTCCTGATTTTTCTAGGAGTATATTTTTCCTAAAGCTTGGCTCACTTAATAAACTATATTCTGGGTGGATTTGGAGCTTGAGTAAGGGCCCGAAGAGGAAATAGCTGTGCAAGTTGTTAAAAGGATTGGCTGGAGGAAGGACTGAACAAGGTGAGATCATTCTCCAGTCAAAAGTGGGTCCAATATTAAGTGTTACGCTTTAAAATAAGATTGACACTGCCAGATCCTGAGTTGTCTTGCCTCAGGTTGTTAGTGAACAGAAATATAAAATCAGCTAAAATCTAAACTATACTTTTACTCTTTTTAACAGAGACTTACAACAAAGCATTGCTAGAGAACCCAGTGCTCCCTCTGTTCCTTCACAGCCTGCATACCAAACTGCAGCAGCTGGAGGAAGTAAACCTGCTGCATCAACTACTCCAACTCCAGCACCCAGAACCATGGTGGTAAGTAAAGGCTTGTGTTATATACAAGTTGATTACAGATAGGCCATGGTTTGTAACAGTATTTGATTATCAGAACTTTCGCATATCAGTCTCTGTAATGTATTGGGGTACAGTAGAACCTTAAAGATAGAAACACCAGTCATGGACTGCCCGATCAACTGGACACAAAATGAAACCGGAAGTAATCACTCAGGCAGCACGCACACACACTACTGTACTGTGCCTGAATTGCATCTAAAGGTAGGCACATCTGGGCCTGATCCCACCCTCACATGCACGGGGCACCCACTTACAGCAAGATGCTGGGGCTGCTAACCCAAGGCAGCCAGAGCCAGCCAGCAGAGCAGAAGCAGCTCTGGGGTTTGCACTGGGTTCTCTCTCTCACCCCCCCCCCCCCCCCCCATTTTTACCCTTCCCCATGCTGAGAGGGGGACACACTGTTTTCCCTCCCTTCCCTCCCCCCCCCCCCCCCCCCCCCCCCCCACACACACACACACACACACACACCTCTGCAGGCCTGAATGGAGACAAGAGTGCATTCCAGGCCTGAGTAGGGAGCTTAGCTGCTGTTGAAACCTGGCCTGGAGTCTCAGCTGCTGGATCTGGAGCCTGAACTGCACTTTGTTCAGAGTTATGGACAACCTCCATTCCCGAGGTGTCTGTAACTCTGAGGTTCTACTGTATTATATTTTAATATCTATTGCCAAATCAAGGAGGGGCGGGGGGGCCGGGAAAGCATTCAGGAAATGTCAGTGGTTGCAAGTAATAAGGTTTATAGTTAACTTTGTTTCAGTTTCCATTTTATCATCTTTCATTTGTCTCATAACTTTCTAAAAAGTTTGAATTAAGCAATTATACAGCAACATAAATGTATAACATTGTGTAAAACCAAAAAAAAAAATTATAGAATTGAACCTGGTGCTTGCCTTGAAAAACTTGGTCTAATTGATTTTTTTTTTTTTTAAAGTCTAGTAAACCACAACCACCAGCACGCCCTCCACCACCAGTGATTTCTACAGCAAATACTCTCTCCCCTCCTGTACCAACAGCCACTGGAGCTACTGCTTCTCCAGTTGGTTCATCTGTAGCTAGCACTGGACCATCACAGGCACAGGGACCCCCTTACCCAACCTATCCAGGATACCCAGGGTAACTATCAGAATGCTTAAGTAGTTCATAGATAATCTAATTTACAACACCAAAAAATGCTTATTTTGTTAAATGTGAATTGAATTTAAATAAGCTGCTTTTAGTGAACACTGGGGTTTCCTTTTCTGTGTTAAGATCTGACATTTCTTCGATTTGTCGCGTCTACAGTTCAGATACATGTTAGTATAGGACAGCAATTCTTAAACTGGTCTGTGGTCTGTGGACTCCTTGCTTAACTGACTTGTCACAAAGTGCTTGCTCTCCTTGCTTCTAGTTCTTGCATCATATTAAAGACTGCTAAAACATATAATGATTGCTAGAGCAATGTCATGTAGTTGCAAATGTGAGGACTCATGATGGTCTACGATACTGCTTTAGACATGATTAATGCACTTTTTGAGGGGGGAGATGGGAAGAGTTTGAGGGGAAGGAGGAGAAGAGTTTGAAATGCTCTTGTAAAGGCTTATTTGAAGAAGCATAAATAGAATTTTACGGACCTCTCTTCCATGTGCAATATTGGCTTCTTGTTCTATAATTAGTATTGGGTATTCATTTTTATATCTTATGTCCCTTCTCTCTTTGACTAGTAGCTATACTGTGGGAACCTCCTGAAATACCCTTACTTGATTTGAGTGCAGGATGGATAAATGTAGCTTATAGCCTTCAATTCTGTCCTCCTGACATGAGAGCTATGTAGTGAGTTTTGTATTGCTACATGCTAAGGGAAGATTCGTGAAGAAAAAATCATCTTTTCATTTAGCTCTTGCAAGTAGTACATTTTGCATAAGAACTGAAGAATTGGTATTGCCACTCCCTTAATGACAGCACACTTATATAATTGGCAACACCCTACACTCTTAAAATCCCAGAGAGCCTCTTTTAAAAAACATAAATTTCTTTTAATTTTGCAATTGTATTTAGCTTTTTCAGATTCTATCTTGGCTTTCTGGTTGACACACAGTCTGCCTATAGAGTGCAGCATTAGCAGTTCTGGGTCAACTGTCAGGAAGAGTCTTTGTGATCCTGCTTCTTAAAGACGGCATGTGGCCTCTCTCAGGGTGGGGACTGAGTCTTGTTGGGGAGAACTGTGAAGACTCTAGCAAGAGCAGGAGGGAGCCTTTGATAGCTTGTTCTGGCACTCTGCAAAGCTGCCAGGAGAGCAAAGGGAAGGAGTCTTCATCATCCAAGAACCCCTTACTTTTCCTGTGGTCATCACCAGCAGTATATATATATGACCTCTTGTCTGCCTTTCCTCTGGTACCTGCTGCTATGTATGTCCTGTATATCCTCTAACTGCCCCAGACACAAATGTAAAAGGAAGAATGGAGAATTAAGTAGCAACTAGAGCAGACACTGGGGAGAAGAGGCTAGTAAGGGAATCCTATTCAAACATCTGGATGACCTCACGAGATGAGACTTTTTTCCCTGCACCCTAGGAGCATAGCCAGAATTGGGAGTCATTTGTCAGCTGCAGCTCCTGCTAATGCCTGCCTATCTCCCTGTGGACTTTTCCCACTCCTGTCTCTCTCCCACCTTGTTGTAGCCAGTAGATCGAATGGGATATCTCCCTTTCCGAGGCAGACACTCTTCCTATTAGTCACCTTTGTTGTTGCATTGAGTACTGCCCCTGATTGAACACAGTGCTATCCAGGCAGACCTTGTCTTAACCAGGTGAGTTGGCACAGTCTAAAAATACTTAATAAATACAATTATATTCAACATTGTTTCTAAGAAGGGGGGGGGGGGGGAAGGGTTAGAGCAGGGTCATGGTCTTCCTAGTTATGAAAAGCTGCTGTTTTTCTCCTTTAGCTGAATTTCACTTCAAGGTATTGTGCTGGTTTAATACCTGCTTCCTAGAGGTTTATGTGCAGTAGTAAATGCTGTAAAGGGGGAAACAAGTTGCAACTGTCTGCCGTGGGTTCCTTGCCTTTTTAGCTTTCTCTCTCATGCTGCATCTTATTGCTGCCTCAGTATTTAACTTGTAATTTTTGCAATTAATGGGTGCTGTTTTCCACAGGTATTGCCAGATGCCAATGCCAATGGGCTACAATCCTTACACCTATGGCCAGTATAATCTGCCATATGCACCACAAATGTATCAGAACCCTGGACAAGTACCATACCCAGGACCTCAGCAACCTGGATACCCTTACCCTCAACAGCCTTATTACCCACAGCAATAACATGTCTGCAAAGAAGTTCTGCTTGTTAAAAATGAGAGAAACTTGCAATAAGCATACTAAAACTTTAGCTCCAATTAATGTATCGTACTCTACTGAATGCAGTCTATAGCTCCTGTCTGTTAAATACTCAAAGCTGTATTCCAGTTTCTGACTGCACTAAACCTCTTGAGAGATTTGCTGCTGCTGCAGTCCAAACACTAGGCCCGATGTGATCAGAATTAAATTACAGCATAATTCAACTGTAACTGCACTTGAACTAAACCAAAATGTTTCTTTACAAAAATCTTCATTTCAATAGTAATGGGAATATTTGAACAGTGCGTGCATTGGGTGTGATATATTTTACAGAACTACATGGGGTTTCCTTCTATATTCTGTTGGTTTGTATCTCTTTTTGGTTTTGAGTTTAGTTACCAAGTTGCTATTTTGTCTAATCAAGGCCTTGTAAATTATATAAGTAAATAAAAAATAAATGAGGTAAGAATAGTTTAAAATTTGTTAAACATTTTGCTATTCTCATTACTATACAAAAGATGTTTTGTGTGACTGTTGTGAATTTGTCCTTTGACTTCTGCTGGTCTACGAAACTGAAGCAGCTGTTCCATAGTTAAGATTGCAACTGAGTTTCCATTTATTCCACCTGCTAATCGGCAAACCAAGGAACAACCAGCTCAGCATTGGTTAGACTAAGTTTAGTAGAATCTGTCTACCAAACATGAAGTGAAATTGGCAAGGGATTTGAGTTAGGACACACTCAAAATAGTTGTTTAAGATACTTTTTGAATTGAAGTTTTTGCCACTTCATGGCCTCCTCACTTCCCTCCTGCCCCCTCCACCCCTAAACCTCCAGAAAGTCAGGAGAGCTAGCTGCTCACTGCATTCACCTATTCAAGGTCAGGGGCATGGGCATAGGACCAAAAATGGGCTGATCAGAATCAACTTCTCAAAACAAGATAGTCAATGTTTCATGGCTCATCTACTCCAGGCTTAAAATAGGGATCTGATGACTACTGTACTCATCTTCCATATTTTATAAAAAGACTACCATTTACATTTTGAGGTCTCTCAGCAAAGAAAAAGGCTAAACAGTTCCCTATGGGAGCTTGTCATCAATGCAGTTTTTGTGGAAAAACTTTGTAAATTAAGACATCTTAAAAATAAGAGTGGTCACCACAGCTAGATTATTTTTATAACACTTGTTCTAGCATGAGAAAAGAGGAGACTTTTAAAAAGTGAGCTTGCTTGACAGTCCTCAAGTCCCTGCTGAGCTGCATTCTTCTTCAGTCCTTTGCTCCCTCTCGAGGTTCTCCAGCCATCTGCACCTGGAATGATCTTCCCAAGGGGCAAGTGTAAATCTGTAGTAATGTGCTGTTCTTGGCTCATGGTTTTGGGTTAGGGAATATTCCTGTAGAGCTTGGCCTACTTGCAATGTTCTCACCTACCCGTCTAAAGCCACATAACTGAGATCTGAGAGGCTTCTGTAGGCTTTGAAGCAAGGCGGGAACACACAAGGGAAGCAGCACTCTCCGTTTCCTTCCCCAGCAATGATATATGTAGGCTTACATTTCATTTTGTATGAGGAAGTTGATTGTGGTTCATGGTTTTTGTGAAACATCTATTAACCATGTCTTTGGGACAGCCTGCATTTCTAGAGGTATGTTTGATAAGGGATTGGATAATCTGTGTTGTTGTTTAGTCCACAGTATGACAGTATCCTGCAATAGTGCCATGGGTCAACTTATTTTAGATTTTCTGAACTGCCTCACACAATGTATCCCTTCTAACGCAAATCTTTCTATTGCCACTTTTTGTAACTTACCACTTTTTCAAATTAAATATCTGATATAAACACATGATTAAAATATTAAGGCATGTTTTAATTAAAACCTTATTGCCTTTGAGAGTACCAGTCACCATGCCATCTGAGTGCAAACATCTTAAATCTTTCCTAAACTTTTTTTTTCTGAGTAAATTATATGCTAGGGGTGACCAAACCGCGAGCCACATGTGGCTCTTCTACAGTTAGTGTGGCATGCTGCGCCCTCCTGCATTCCTCACCCCCATTCTCCACCTACCAGACAGGCAGGGGGAGGCATCTCATGGCTTCTGCCAGGGAGGACTGATGCCTGCTGAGAGTGGGAGGACACAATTTAAAAGTTTGTTCCCTTTCCTCCACCTTGCAACACAATGAGTCATGTCTCCCTCTTAACCTCAGCGGCCCCTCCCTGCAGCTCCCAAGCGTTCTCTCTGGGTAGAGAAGCAGTAGCAAACAGCTGGAAGCTGCAGTGAGGGGCTACTGCTTTAGCTCCATGGGGAGAGGCAGCAGCAAAAGCAGTGGCTCTTCCTCCAGCTCTCAACTGTTTGCAGTTTCCTTTCCCCATGGCTGCAGCTCCTAGCTTGCCAGCTCCAGCAGTGGCTGTGCAGGGAGGGGCCTTAGCGGCACCATGTGACCAAGCAGGACTAGCAAACCCTGGCAAAAATCTGCAGGGGGAGGGGCATGAGAGCCACATGTCCCGCCCCCATGTATCACCTCTGGCTTCTGCCCCATGGGGAGGGGGTTCTTGGAAATAGGCACTGACTCCGTGGGTGCTTGGGGGCTCAAAACAGTAGAGGATGGTCAGCATACACAAACCACTGGTAGGTGGCAAGAGCAGGTACATGACACACAGTGAAACTAGAAGGTGGAAAGGATCCACCAGCAAAAACAAAAATCAGTGCCTGTGGTCTTGGGCTTCAGCAGGAACAGGGCTGAAGCCCTGGCAGGCATGCCCCAGCTCTTGAACTTCTGAAGATTGCCATATGTGGCTCAGAGGGTTACTAAGTTTGGCCACCCCTGTTATATGCATGTATGCTTCCCCCCCCCCGTGCTCGCGCTCTCTCTCTCTCTCTCCCTCCAAGGTTCATATATTGCGTGCAAACGCTCCCACTATGCTGCATCAAGGAATCTGGGCAAAGCCAATCAGAAACCACTAAGATGTCTGAACACCAATGCAAAGAGCCTGGATAACAAAAAGGGTGAATTAAAATGAGTGGTGCAGGAAGCGAAACCAGATGTTACAGAGATAACAAAAACATGGTGGAATAGCAGTCATGACTAGAGTACAGGTATTGAAGGGTATGTGCTGTTCAGGAAAGAAATAAAGGTAAAGGTTGGGGAATAGTGTTGTATATTAATGACTAGGAAGAGTAAAAAAATTAGAAGTGACAGAATGGATAAAATGGAATCTGTTTTACTGAGCGGGATGAAAGGTAACGGCTCCACTAGAAAAATGCTTTGGGGTTGCCTACAGAACCCCAGGATCTGATTTAGAGAGAGACTAATGAAATAAAAACTATGGGGAATTGTGTGATTATGGGAGACTTTAATTTTTCATATATAGATTGGAGAACAAATGACTCGTACAAAAAGTGGAAGTGTGCTAATAAAATTTGCAGATGACAAAATTGGGAGGTATTGCCAATACAGAAGAGGACAGGAATATCATACAAGAAGATTTGAATTACCTTGAAAATTGGAGTAATAGAAATGGGATGAAATGTAATAGTTAAGGGCATGCATTTAGGGACTCACAACAAGAATTTTTGCTATAAACTGGGGACGTATCATTTGGAAGCAACAGAGGAGAAAGAGCTAGGTGTATTGGTTGATCATGAGATGCCTATGAGCTGCCAATGTGATGTGGCCATGAAAAAGGCTGATACAGTCGTAGGACGTATGAGGTGAAGTATTTCCATTAGAGAGAGGGCACAAGAACAAATGAATACAAACTGGCCATCAACAAGTTTAGGCTAGAAATTAGACATCTAACCATCAAAGGAGTGAAGTTCTGGAACAGCCTTCCAAGGGGTGTAGTGGGGGTAAAAAACCTAACTTGTTTCAAAACTGAACTTGATAAGTTTATGGAGGGAATGGTATGATGATACTGTCTACAATGGCACATGGTCTGTTCCATGACTGCTATTAGCAAATATCTCTCGCTGCTGGAAATGGGACGCTAGATGGGGAGGACTTTGAGTTACTTCACCTTTCCCAGGTATCTGGCTGGTGGGTCTGACCTACATGCTCAGGGTCTAACTGATCACCATATTTGGGGTTGGGAAGGAATTTTCCCCCAGGTCGGATTGGCTGGGACCCCTTTGGGTTTTTTGCCTTCCTCTGCAGCATGGGGAACAGGCAACTTGCTGGTTTGAACTAGAGTAAATGGTGGATTCTCTGTAACTTGAAGTCTTTACATCAGGATTTGAGGACTTTAGTAATTCAGTCAGAGGTTATGAGCCTATTGCAGGAGTGGGTGGGCGAGGAGGTTCTGTGGCCTGAAATGTGCAGACTAGATGATCATGATGGTCACTTCTGGCCTTAAAATCTATGAGTCTGTCTAGAAAATCTGAATTTCTGTGTCCTTTTTGCCTAGCTGTTACCAAGGGAAAGTGTAAAAGTTAAATGTGAATTGGGTTCAACTACAGGAAGCACCACTTGCAGATGCTCAGACGCTGATGGGCAACAGGAAAAGTAGAATATAAGTGAAAATCACACTTCCCACACACCTGAGTTTAAGTGGGCGCTTTGTGTTTTTTCTCCACAAACACAGTTGAATGGAGAGGAACATGATTCCTGAATTTAGTTTTTCTAATGAATATACAGTATAAGGCAAAAGGGAGGGCAATGTCTCATATCTGGTTGGCACAGGCTCTTTATAGACCAGAAAAAAGTAGAGTAGATAACTGCATTTTTAAACCAACAATTAGGGCCTAATCCTGGTTCCACTAGAAAATAATGGTTGATTTCACATTTGGGGACAATGTATACCTTCAGATCAGCGGCACTGCTATGGGTACCCGCATGGCCCCACAGTATGCCAACATTTTTATGGCTGACTTAGAACACCGCTTCCTCATCTCTCGTCCCCAATGCCCCTACTCTACTTGCGCTATATTGATGACATCTTCATCATCTGGACCCATGGAAAAGAAGCCCTTGAGGAATTCCACCATGATTTCAACAATTTCCATCCCACCATCAACCTCAGCCTGGACCAGTCCACACAAGAGATCCACTTCCTGGACACTATGGTGCTAATAAGCAATGGTCACATAAACACCACCCTATACCGGAAACCTACTGACCGTTATTCCTACCTACATGCCTCCAGCTTTCACCCTGACCACACCACACGATCCATCGTCTACAGCCAAGCTCTACAATACAACCGCATTTGCTCCAACCCCTCAGACAGAGACAAACACCTACAAGATCTCTATCAAGCATTCTTACAACTTCAATACCCACCTGCTGAAGTGAAGAAACAGATTGACAGAGCCAGAAGAGTACCCAGAAGTCACCTACTACAGGACAGGCCCAACAAAGAAAATAACAACGCCACTAGCTGTCACCTTCAGCCCCCAACTAAAACCTCTCCAACGCATCATCAAGGATCTACAACCTATGCTGAAGGATGACCCATCGCTCTCACAAATCTTGGGAGACAGGCCATTCCTTGCCTACAGACAGCCCCCCAACCAGAAGCAAATACTCACCAGCAACCACACAGCATACAACAGAACAACTAACCCAGGAACCTATCCTTGCAACAAAGCCCGTTGCCAATTGTGTCCACATATCTATTCAGGGGACACCATCATAGGGCCTAATCACATCAGCCACACTGTCAGAGGCTCGTTCACCTGCACATCTACCAATGTGATATATGCCATCATGTGCCAGCAATGCCCCTCTGCCATGTACGTTGGTCAAACTGGACAGTCTCTACGTAAAAGAATAAATGGACACAAATCAGATGTCAAGAATTTTAACATTCATAAACCAGTCGGAGAACACTTCAATCTCTCTGGTCACTAAATTAGGATTTCTGACCTAAAAGTGGCTATTCTTCTTCAACAAAAAAACTTCAAAAACAGACTCCAACGAGAGACTGCTGAATTGGAATTAATTTGCAAATTGGATACAATTAACTTAGGCTTGAATAGAGACTGGGAGTGGTTGAGTCATTACACAAAGTAAAACTATTTCCCCTTGTTATCCCCCCCCCACTGTTCCTCAGACATTCTTGTTAACTGCTGGAAATGGCCCATCTTGATTATCACTACAAAGGTTCCCCCCCCCCCCCCCCTTCTGCTGGTAATAGCTCATCTTAACTGATCACTCTCCTTACAGTGTGCATGATAAACACCCATTTTTTCATGTTCTGTGTGTATATAAATCTCCTCACTGTATTTTCCACTGAATGCATCCGATGAAGTGAGCTGTAGCTCACGAAAGCTCATGCTCAAATAAATTGGTTAGTCTCTAAGGTGCCACTAGTCCTCCTTTTCTTGTTGGTTAAATGTTACTTTGCTCCGGTGTAGTTTATTTAAAAAACAACAACAACCCAATACTTCTATCATCTGTACTTGTGCGTCAGCCTAGAGCTACTTTGTTGCAGTTCAAAGTGGTTGATTTGGAATATCCCCTCAGCTATTTTGTGAAGTACTTCTCTCTTACAAATCCAGTAAGGCCCTTTTATTGCTAGTGGAAATGTCCTATCAAAATGAAGTTGTTTCAATAACTCTTGGTGGGCAGGTGTTGACGTAAATAGAGGGAAATGTTGTTAAGCTGGGCAAAAGGGCAAAGACTTGAACGGACAGGGAGACTGGAATTTTCTTATCACAACAGATACTAACCTTCAGAACACAAATTGAACCATGCTGATGTGGCAGTGGTCAGGGAGATGGAGGAGGGGGATGCTAATGTAATTCCTCTGGATATCAGTCCCTTTGAAGCCACCCCGACACGCAGTGAGGTCTGCATATAGTAGTTCAGACTGGATTCTCCAGGTACCCATAAACAAAGAAAGGATTTTGAATAAATAGCCTGGTTTTAAAAGGGCCTTTTTCCTGATCCAGCAATCGGACAGGACCTGTGGTCCACAGAGGGCCCCAATCCTTAGGGAAGGATTGGAAGGACTGGGCCCCCTAAAACTGTATGCTTGTTCTGAGTTGAAGCTGTGATGAACTTGAAACTACAAGGAAACCCCTTGCATTGGGTGTTGAAGAACTGCTACTGTCAGAGCTCATGTTAGGATTGGGGTGATGTCTGGGAAGCTTATTAGTATGCACATACGTTTTTATTGTTTTTTATGTTTTCTCTATAGTGCATAAAATGAGCGGTGTGGTAATTATAACTATGGGGGTTCACACTGTTAACCATCTCTGAAGAGAAAGCAAGCAGGCCTAGCTCTGAGAGGTGACAGTTGGGGAGCCAGAGACCTGACAGTCCCCTGGTTACCATAGACGGGGAATACAAGTGCAGTTGCCTTTAACTGTGATAGTGGTTTCTTATGTTTTTAAGCAGACTCTTTCATTTGTGTTAAATGGTTCATTTTGTGCCTTGGTGTAGCTTATTTATGGCAAAATAATCACCATAAACTTTATAATTAGGGCCAAATTATACTGTTTGATACAAGTTTGTGCATACTATTGGCATCAGTGGCTGCATGCAGGCTTCCCAGGATAGGTCTTGGCTCCTAAAGTTTACCTTCTTGTTACAATCAGTGGATATAATACTATTACAATAGAATTGGAAAAAACTGATTATGACACCATTGCTACACTTAATAGTTTTTCATTGCTAGCCAGTGGTATGTCAGTGGAGAAAAGTGATTAAAAAGGGGACTGTGTTTTTAAGTCCTTGTAAGAAGATTAGAGGGAGAACATTTCCTAACAATCTCATGGAAGTGAACTTGCTCCACAGTTCAGTAGTCACTGGGGTGTCAGAAAAATGTCCGCAAAAGTTAGTTCCTTTTACTGGCAGTTTCAAAAGGAAAAGGAAACAGATGAGACTTTACTGCCAGTAGCAGGGTCAGTACAAGGTTGGCTGAGACTAAACACTTGCAGTATTTATTCTGTGATCTTTCAGTTCATTCTGGGGGTACAAATTTAATCAACACAGCTATCATTTACAGCTATCTCAAGGTATCATGGGGAAAACTATTAATATCTTGGTCTCATTCATTTCAGTTTTCCTGCTGAGAAGTCTAACAGCACAGTTTGTCATGAGAAAGAAATTAGTCTTCTACCAAGAGTAATAAATGCTCAAATTCAGCATCTATCTCAATTCTTACATTGTGATATTAACTTTATACTTACATACTTACAATTCGTTAGTGGTAAATATTTTGAAAGGCAACATCACATAATTGTCTTGATCCATAAACTCAAGGAAATTAACTTAATTCTGGGTTATAAACTGCTCAGTTTGCTATAGTGGTAGTGCCCAGGGGCCCCAGTCAGCTATGGAACCTTTTGTACAAATGCATAGGATAACATGGTCCTTGTCCGAAGATCTTACAGTCTTGCCACTCATAAAACCAGCAAAAAGGTATGTCTATCTACAAACAGTGTATATGCATATGTAAGTTACTTTCCATATAATTAACATTGGTTGTTTTGCCTTACTATCACTTAAAATATTTCTTTACACACTAATTTTCCATAGATTTCTCCCTCACCTCCCAAAATGGCATTGAATCAAACAAGAGTACAGCTAGAAAAGGCTTCTGAAACAGAGCTGTTACATATTAGTCACCACTGTCTAGTAGGACTAGGGTGACCAGACGTCGCGATAAAATCGACTGTCCCGATATTTAGTTGTTTGTCCCGCGTCCCGACCGATGTCAGCGACACTCCGGCTTTTATTTTTTTTTGCTTCACCAGCCCTGGTTGGGGGGTGAGCCTGTGGCTGCTCCCCCTTGTGTCCCGATATTTTGTTCTTGTCATCTGGTCACCTTAAGTATGACTGCCAATTGATTTTTTTCATAGTTTTAACAAGAACTCCACCAGTTAGTCATGTTGTTCATTTATTGCTAAGGTTTCTGTGTAGTATTTCCATTTAGTCAGTGCTGTTTATTAAGTGAAGTATTATTGCTAAATTAAGGGAAACTAGTGTTTCTGTTAGTAAAGAATTTCTCTGAACATAAAATACAAAGATTTGACACCGCTGCTACTGTAATGTGACATACGCACATACATTTTTCCAAATAGTCTTACAATAATAGTTACATTAGATTTGAATGTTAAGGCCTTTTTCCCAAGTAAAGTTATTATGGAATTCTGGTGCTGTGAGATCACACATTGACTCCTTACAGACTTCTGTTCCTGTGGATATGAAATAACTGATTTGGGAAACTCTTTCTGAAAAACTATTTAAATCAGCATTATCGGCAGAGCAAGATAGTTATACCCATTGTAAAAGTTGCTTAACAATTTTCATTATAAGCCCCTGTTTTCAATTGCTTATAACTTTACCAGACTTTAGCTGTTTTCTGTACCTCTTCATCAGCAAAAATTGTTTAGCTAATTTCAAGAATGAGGTTAAGGAAAAATAGAATTTTTTCCAATGTTAACATTTTTTCCTAGTGGTTTCATTGGAGAGCTCTAGCACCTCCATACTTTGAAGCGAGAACATGAAATTTGGAGGATGGGTAGGGCTGGGTGAACAGGAGGGTACCTTTGCCTGTCCCAGTGAAAATCTGCTCAGATTTTGTTGATTCATAAGCCTCTGAAAATTGTCACTTGTACATGCTCAGTAGTTGGTTAGAGTCTTGCTGTTAAAATATCCAAACATTTCATCTGCACTGAGCATTCTCCAGCCTCCAAGTGCTTCTTATGAGTCAACAGCAGTGCATGGTCTTTCAACCCACACTGACTCTCATACCTGGCAGGCACAAAACCAGAACTCTAGACCGGAAGTACAGTCTCTGCCCCCTTTGACTTAGAAAAATGTGTGTTGGACTGGAAGCAACGAAGTCTAATCTCAACTCTTCTACTGACTAGTGTTAATTCTGTGCACTTCGTAGCCCTTACTTAGTAAGGTGCCACACTGCTATCCTAGGAAGCATGCATCATTCACCTATTTTTAAAAAATAATTTAACAGAGGTTGCACAAGATCGTCCCTGGTAGAACTGGTACTAGAAATCAGATCTCTTATATAGCACACTCAATTCTTATCCACAGTGCCTTTTGAAATGAATGTGCTGAATCTCTGCACTAGTGTAGAGGAGGGCAAACTACGGCCCGTGGGGCCACATCTGGCCCGCAGGACCCTCCTGCCTGGCCCCTGAGCTCCTGGCCTGGGAGGTTAGCCCCCGGCCCCTCCCCCACAGCCTCAGCCCACTGCGCCACGGGCGCAATGCTGTGGGCAGCGGGGCTGCAGAGCCCAGCCTGACCCGGGGCTCTGCTGTGCAGTGCATGGCTGGTTCCAGCTGGGCAGGGTGGCTGGCGCGGGAGCGCAGTAAGAGGGCAGGGAGCAGGGGAGGGGGGTTGGATAGAGGGCAGGGGAGTTTAGGGGGTGGTCAGGGGCTGGGGGTGTGGCTAGGGGTCGGGGTGGTCAGAGGGCGTGGAACAGGGGGGTTGAATGGGGGCAGGGGTTCTGGGGATGGTCAGGGAGAAGGGGTGGTTGGATGGGGCAGGGGTCCCGGGGGGCAGTCAGGAAGGAGAGGAGGGGTTGGATGGGGCAGCGGGGGGCAGTCAAGGAGTGGGGCGGGTGGATGGGGCAGGGGTCCTTGGGGGAGCAGTCAGAAATGAGAGAAGGGGTTGGATGGGGCAGCAGGGGGCAGTCAGGTGGGGGCTCTGGGGGTGATCAGGGGACAGGGAGAAGGGGTGGTTGGATGGGGCAGGCGTCTGGGGGGGCCAGTCAGGAAGGAGGGGTGGTTGGATGGGGTTGTGGGGGGCAGCAGTGGGGGACATTTGGGATGTGGGGTCTGGGGGCTGTCAGGGAGAAGAGGTGGTTGGGATGGGGTAGGGGTCCCGGGGGGGCAGTCAGGAAGGGGGGGGGTTCGATGGGGCGGCGGGGGGCAGTTGGGGGCGGTCAGGGGACAGAGAGCAGGGGAAGTGGATGGGGCAGGGGTCCTAGGGGGGGTGTCAGGGGGGCGAGAAGGAGGGGGGGTCAGATAGAAGGTGGGGGCCGGGCCATGCCTGGCTGTTTGGGGAGGCACAGCCTCCCCTAACCGGCCCTCCATACAATTTCTGAAACCTGATGCTGCCCTCAGGCCAAAAAGTTGGCCCGCCCCTGCACTAGTGTGATCACTGTACACTCTTAATTAATTTAATGGCAGGAATATATAGAAGTAAATTTGAGTTTTGATGTGACCTTGGGAAGATCAATCAACCTATTTGTCTCAGTTTCCCCACCTGTAAAACGGGGATAAGGCACACGCACCTTATAAAGTACTTTGAAATGAATGGAAGAAAAGTGCTAATTATTTTTTATTTTATTCTAATAAGATTCTGTTTATTCTAATAAGATGCTAAGTGCCTGCATTCCAGTGGCAGATAAAGTGATTTGCTGTGCGCAAAACCTAGTTGTTCGATTTGTAGCCAGTTAGTTCATTTTATCATCCATTTATCATCGTGTTATTGTCAATTCATATGCTATTTCATATATAAAAACATAAGAATGACCCTACTGGGTCAGACCAAAGGTCAATCTAGCCCAGTATCCTGTCTTCTGACAGTGGCCAGTGCCAGGTGCCCCAGAGGGAATGAACAGTGATCATCAAGTGATCCATCCCCTGTCATTCATTGCTAGCTTCTGGCAGACAGAGGCTAGGGACACCATTCCTGCCCACCCTGGCTAATAGCCATTGATGGACCTATCCTTATAATTAATGTAAACTCAATAGATTTAAATTGTAGGATTAAAGAAGTATAAGATTGAGAAGAAATTAGGAGTGATAAGTGTATATTAGGAATATAAGTAAACCATGGCTGGAATGCAAAGTCCACATGCTGAGGCCTGTAAGATTTTAGCTTATCCATATTAAGCCATAGATTTAAGAATACTTGACCTGAGTGGGTGACCTAGAAAGAACCCTATGCCAGTAAAGTCACAGTTTAGGTGATGTTATAAGAAACTAGATTGCAATAGGTTTCAGAGTAACAGCCGTGTTAGTCTGTATTCGCAAAAAGAAAAGGAGTACTTGTGGCACCTTAGAGACTAACCAATTTATTTGAGCATGAGCTTTTGTGAGCTACAGCTCATGTATTGTCCAAGATCACAAGACACCTAATTGTAACATCATGGAACTTTGTCCTGTCCTGACCGCAGGTTACATGTTGTGCGTAAATGCTAATGAGAATAAGAGGAACTAAGAAACAAGCTATAAAAATGGGACACCCCAATATTAATGGGCTGTGGAAGAACAGATAAGGAAAAGAGGGTTGAAAACCTCATGCATATGCATAAGGTGTGAGGTATGATCAGAACAACAATATAAGAAAAGTTCCCTGATTGGGTAAAAGTGGAAGACCCCAAGAAATGACCCCACTGGAAACCCCAGCAGGAACCTTCCCTCTGTTGATCATTTACTGAGAGATCCATCAGACCCTTGAATATCTTTGAAGATGGGAGTATGAATACAGTCTTAGTCCCAGTGTGGATTTTTGTATGATTTATATATGCATGGGTAATGGTAACTTATTGCTTTAATAACACTTGTAGTACAAATAAGACTTTGCACTTGTGATTGTGTCTGTGGTGGCTAACCTTGGTCTTCATGGGTTCCTGGCATCTCCAAATTTGAAAAAAGCACTAGAGGTGATTTTCACTCTGTTAAGCTTGAAACTGTAGCAACAGGAGCTGAACCCATAGTAGTTTAGTACAAAATTACTAAATTCAATTTAAATTAAAAAAGCTACAATACAAAGTTTGTTTGTATTACAATAGCACCTGGGAGCAGGACACCATTGTGCTAGGTGCTGTACAAATACAGAACAAAAAGACAGTCCCTGCCCCAAGGAGCTTACAATCTAACTATAAAACAAGAGGCAACAGACAGACACAAACAGAGGAGTACAAGAAAACAATCAGACAATCATGCTGTGTATCTGCGATACAGAGTGGTATCTGCCCATCAGCAGCCTACAATACAAGTGTTTTGAAGGCATCACGGCAAAGAAAAGTTTTGAGGAGGGATTTGAAAGTAAGTAATGAGGTAGCTTTGTGGATTTTTACAGAGAGAGCCTTCAAGTTTGTGAGGCAGCATAGGAGAAAGAATGATGGTGCTTGTTTGAAAATTTTAAAAGCGGGCAGTGGAGGCTGGCATGATGTCTGATTGGAGGTGAGCATCGGTAGTGAATGAGAGATGATAGGGTGGGGATAGATTGTAAAGGGCCTTGAAAGCTAATACAAGCAGTTTGGATGGAAAGTGCCATATAAATGGAAGGTGCTGTTATAACCTGGCAGCTAATGACTGTGTTAGCAGTCTATGGATGTGGCTACAGATCATTACAGCTCCCATTTGTTGTTCTGTTAAGTGTTCACAAAGGATTTCTAAGTCTCAGTGTTGTCAGGCCATGCAGGACCTTTTTTATCTGTGTAAATTAACCTATTTTGGAGTTTTTCTTAGTCTGCAAACAGATCATTTCACTAAAAGAAATTTATTTCTGTATTATGTCTTACAATTATGCCAACCACAAAAGTTTCTGTCTGGAAATCTATGAAGAAGGGTCATATTTATACATGTTAGATAAGAGCTAGTCTCGATAGTTACTAGAAATTTTCAAATACTTGGCGTTTAACAGATAATGAACCACAACAGAAGTTTTTCACTTGGAAAGATGCTAAGTACTGTATCTACAGTAGAGGGCAGTCTGGTATCATTTAACAATGAAAACTGCTGCACATTATCAACTGGTCTTTTTGGCTTGATGTATGCATAAAAGGGGCAGCTTTGTATGATTTAAGGAGGTGGAAAGGAGGGACTATCACCTTTAATTAAGCAATGCCAAGTTTTATTTAAATGAATGTGTCGTGCTCAGGGAAGCTGCCAGATTGATGGCCCTGGAGAATTGTCTGTTTATCCCAGGGGTGAAAGTTAAGTCGAATGACTTACTGGTACGTTGGGGCCAGCTCTGGCCCCTGGAAGGGTTGGGGCCTAGGGCGGAAGGGGCAGGGCTGTGGGCATCCGAGCCAGCCCCAGCCCACCCTGTAAGGTAAGTGCCCCCTCCTTCTTCTTCTCCTCCTCCCTTCCTTCCCCACTGGGGTAGCAACGGCAGTAGCAGCCCAGGGCTATGGGGACTATTTAAAGGGCCCGGGGCTCCCCTGCTTCTACTGCCCCAGTCCTTTACATAGCCGCTGGAGCCCTGGGGATGTGGCAGGGCTCCAGCGGCTATTTAAAGGACCAGGGCGGCAGAGGCAGCTGGAGCCCCGGCCTTTTAAATAGCCCCTGGGGCCCCCGCTACCTCAGGGCTCTGGGGGCTATTTAAAGGGCCTGTGGCTCCCCTGCTTCTACCACCCTGGTCCTTTAAATAGCCCCTGGAGCCCTGGAGTAGTGGTGGCGGGGCTCCGGCACAATTTAAAAGGCCTGGGGCTCCAGCCACTGCTCTGCTGTACCCGGCATACCAGCTTACTTTCACCTCTGGTTTATCCACAGAACAGCTACAGCACAGGAACCCGTTTAAACTTCCCAGCTCCACTCTACCAGTGCGCAGGAAGCCTGACCTGGAGCATTATCCTCTGTAGACGAGAGGAATGATCAGTCTTCATGCTCATCCTTAACCTCTTGAAAAGCTCTGCATCCCACTACCAAGAGGCTTTTGCAAAACATTTGATGGATTTGAAGTGCTCAAAAAACTGGAGACTGCTAAAATGGGAAATGCAGTAGTGGTAATGTTGACAGTGGCAGGGAGGGCAAAGGAGAGTGTTTCAGAGGAAAGATATGGAGGTCAGTTTTGGCCATGTTTGGGTTGTTAGTGAGCTATCCAGGAGGAGATGGTGGACCGGCAGAGATGTGGGACTGTCAGAAGTAAGGAGTGTGTTGTCAGTGTAGAGATGGCAGTTCAAACCATGTGAGCAGATGATACAATACAGGGAAAGGGTGAAAAGAGAGAGAGAAGGACGGGACTAAGGACAGAGACTGGGGAGAGGAAGACCCAGTGAAGGAGTGAGTGGTTAGAGAGATAGGAGGAGAACCAGGAGAGGGCAATGGCATGAAAGCTGAGGGAGGACAGGATGCGAAGGGTGTGATCAACAGTATGGAAGTAGCAGAGAGGTGGAGTAGGATGAGGATGGAGTAGGGATCCTGAGATTTGGCCAAGGAGAATAATAGAATCATAGAAATGTAGGGTTAGAAGGGACTTTGAGAGGTCATGAAGTTCAGTTCCCTGTGATGAGGCATTGAGGTAAACCTACACCATCCCTGAGAGGTGTTTGCCCAACCTGTACATTGCACCTGCCTTTCTTTTTGCCAGGTACATTGCACCTGCCTTTCTTTATTGAATTTTATCTCGCTGATTTCAGACTTATTCTCCAATAGTAATACATAATAAGAAACCACATTGGGAAAGTTTCCAGTGGTGTGAGGAGGGCAGAATCGAGGTTCAACCAGTTTAAGGATGTACCTGGAGGAGAGGAATTTGAGGCAATGGTTGTAAATGGCTCTTTCAGTGAAATTAGAGAAGCAGGGAGACGGGGCGGTAGCTGGAGAGGTAGGGTTCACAGGTAGCCTTTTGAGGGTGAGGGAAAATGGGCACACCGTTTTATTTTGATGTGAAAGAGTCAGAAGAAAGTGAGGCTACTGGGGAGGGAGGGGGGTGAAAGTGACGGCCAAAGGAAGTTAGCAGCTGAAGGGGTAGGATCAAATGGGTGGGTAAAAAACCTTGGAACTAGTGACAGGCAAAGGAGGAATGGTCTTGGAAGGAAAGATGATCACAACATATCACATCAGTTTCTATTTGAAACAAATGGCATGGAGGTGGGTTTTAGGAGGGAATCAGAGTTTGAAAATAAGGAATGGGAATGTCCAAGGAGTCAGCTACCATGGTGAGTGGGGAAAGTGACCCAGTCTTGAACATCATCAGTAAGTAAAGTTGGGGGCAAGGAGGCCAGGGACTAGGAGCAATATGAAATTTTAAGTCTGTGAGGAGAGGGAAAGAGGTGTGTGTGTGTCCAGATATCAAAATCTAAAAGCCAGGTGATAATGGGGGAGCGTAGGGACTGGTGGTAGATGACAACAACATAAAGAAGAGTGTGATGGAGATTTTTCTTCACATTTCTTTATGCACCCTACCTATTGTTACTAATTATATTTTTGATAATCCACAGAACGCTGCTTCAGCATCATCTGTCAATTAATTCTCCATTAGTCTGCAGATGCCTGCAATTGTTTAGTTCCCTAAGCAGAAAGGGAAATGAATCTACTCAAGGTTTTCGTTAGCAGATGAGAACATGGTGACTAAGCTGCCAGACTGCTGTGCTGGTTTCCAGTGTGTGCATATTGCCAACTTTAACCAATTATTTTCAGTACAGTAAAATAAAAACAACTTTTTTCAGTGCCCGACCCCCTGTTTTTATATACATAGGAAAGAGCCTTTTCATTCCTATGGGCAATTGGTAATTTGCTAACACTAGGTGGCATTATAAGGAAAGAAATGGGCTGATTATTATACCGAGTTGTCCAGCATATACTGCACTGCTGTTAAACCTCTGTCTCAGCAGTATCATTGGTTGTGTGGAAAAATTTGAACAGTGTTGTTAAGGGTCAAGATGAAATGATATAGGCTTAAGGAAGAAAAATAAAGGCTATAAAAGGAGATTGTTGGGAATATATTAGCAAAACCTGGACACAACCTATAAATCTATAGAAGCTAGTTTTGCAGAATGAGATATTTGGGCTTTGGCAATTGTTTTACTTTTTGCCTCTGGCTATTTTAAATACGTGGTACCTCACCACAGGATTGTTAGCAGCTACGTCTGTGGGAATTTATATATATAAAAATCTAATGGAGAAAAATACCCAACCCAATAGCTCACCAGCTGACACAGAAGAGCAGAAGAATTATAGCTAGGTTGAAATACTGATATACTGTAGCAGTATTCCTGTGGCATCAGTTAATACAAGTCTGCATATTAGAGGGTAGGGCATTCATCTTAATCTCTATAGAAAAGGCAGTTCTTCATGTATAAATTGTCTCACCCCCTATGCCATCTTTCTTACATACCCTGTGGGCCAGCTCTTTGGGCACAGTGCCACTCCACTAATGAACTTTGTCCACAAAACCTAAGTAAGTGGCCCCACAAAGATCACACCAAGGGAAGCTGATTGATTGCTGCAGCAGTGTTCAGCTGGTACTGCGACTTTTATATTCCATCTTTTTCGGTGATGTAGCAGGAAAGTGGGTGTGGTTACTGAAGAGGGGACGTGGTTAGGGTGAATTTACACTATGCAAATCCTGGCCTAGGATTTGGCCTCTTGTTGAAGTATAGGCTGGTATAATTTAGAGCTTTTCTAATACAACATAGAGCAGGGCATGTACAGAGCAGCCATCAGATCAAGGCAATGTAAGGGAAAGGTTATGTCAGTTTTGCACAACACCACTTGTGTTTTGCATATCTTGGGATTACCTGAGGGATCTACCCTCTGTGCATGGGCGGGGGGTGGGAGGGAGGACAGTGTCTGTGTATTATAATAGCTGGAATGTAGCAAAAATGTGCTGACATTTAGTATAAACTCATGAATTCTTAGTGTCTAATTGAGTGTTGCTTGTGCATGGATCCTAAGAAATGGCTGAGTGTGTAGCAGAAGGTACAAAGTCTTTATCTCATAGAGGAGAGTTTTAAAGTATTGCTAAACACCAGCGACAATCACTTAAAAATTATCATAGGTTTAAATAAAGTTACTGTTTACTTTCCTCAAATACTGGCTAGTGCACCTTGTAGTGGTTTTATATGGCTGAACTAGGTGATAGAGGCAGTGAGATGTTTGGCTTTTTGAAGTATGTACACAGCAAGTATTACTGTCTTGGTGGCAAATATCCCAGCTCATAAACTAGTTACTAAAGATTTTGATTAACTACTTGTGTTCCAAATTCTTACCAGGTGTCTCATTCAACAAGACCATTTCTGCCTCCATACATGTCCTTAGTAATAATCATTATGGTGGTGTTACTGCATGCTTTGTTGTCATGTTTTTCCACACACAAAATGCAAACAGATATTTTCAGTCAGAATGGCCTTGATTTTCAACTGAGAACCACAAAACAAGAAAGAACGAAAATCAAGTCTCCAGGGGAGAGTGCTCACTGTGTCTCTTCTCTGATAGGCTGTAGGGCAGCGAACACAAAAATGGTTGCCACTCCCTGCAGACAGCAGAGTCCTTGCAGATTTAAAGGAGAAGTACAAAGAATACAAAGGCAAAAATTATACAGTCACTAGCCATTATAGACTATTGAGGTGCAGTGTAACAAAGTTTCATTCTTGTAATTTGATTAACGAGTAATGGGACTAGAGGAGCAATTTGTGAGTGCAAAGAAATGCTAAAGGACTAGGAAGTATGAAGTACAGCAACAGAGAGACATTCAGGATTCATGTAAGACATCCCTAATCTTGATCAGTAATCATTACTTGTTCATTACTTAATCCACATAAATTCTAAGACATAGAGTATGTAACAAGTAGCCAATTATGGAAGAGCAAAGAAGACAACATTTGCTGACCAGTCTAATTGGTTTGGTTTTAACAAAATTCCTGATTAGTTGTATGAATGGCAGTTATAAATGTCAGGGTAGGACAAGAAAAAGGACTGACAGCCAATAAAGACAGAGCAATCAATTATTCTGTTGGCATCTCTAATTTGCAAGCATGGAGGCTTGCAATTTGCAGTTATTAACTAGAAATCTCAGTAAATGGGCATACCATTTTTGGTGTTAGATATTGTCTTCTAATAAAAAAAGTGTAGAATCATAGAAGTTAGAGGTGGAATATACTTTTTTAGACTATCCTTTCCAGGCTCCTACCAGTGCCGGATTGCCCCATACAGTATCTTTTGTATATACATTTACATTGCTTTGTGAAGAAGGCTGTGGCTTTCATTTTTAATTTAGTCATGGTGTGCTTTGATAAACGAAGAACAAACCTTTGCACTAGGCCCTGTCTTTGCTATTTCTCCTAAAGAAAAATGTTATAAAAGAGCTCTTGCCAAATCTTCAGCCTTGCTAACATCATTTTGCACTGCTAGAACAGCACAGAAGCCTTAAAACTGCCCTAAGTGGGCAGTTAAGGATTCCTTCTGCATGGGAGAATCCTCAATTAGTGTAAAGCTGGTGTAATCAGCTCTGCATTACACCTCATGCCCCAGCCAGCCCTCAGAGGAAGTGTTTTGGAACCAAAGGAGGTGGGGCCAGAGTGCAGTGTGCTCTGGCAATCCTTGCTGGCATAATGGTCTTTAGGGGGGCCAGTCCATAGACCTCCAGCTAGCCCCAGGATTGGGGGAGGAAGAAAAATAATGTAGAGCCACCTTTACCTGTCCCACCCCTCAGCTCCATCGATCAGTTGCTCAGTGCAATTGAGTATTGAACCCATAATCTATCATAAACAACAGATGCATATAGCCAGGGTCATGCAACGCTTTTAAAACTTGCAAAAGTGCATTTGCAATTTGCATATAAGTAAGATTCTGCACTGCAGAAAATCTTACATTTTATTTCATAAACATAGGCATCTGCTACTAATTAAAGTAGCAGCATATAATTATACCCTTTCTTATTAGTAGATATGGAGTCTGACAGTTGCTTAGATACAAAATAAGCAAGTACAGATTGTCTTTTGCGCTTTAACAAGCACAGGGAGCTGGAACAACAGAACTGGAAACTTCTGTATTATCTTCAGTAAATGTGCCTAGGAAAGAGATGTTTAATCTCATTGGTAGCTTGTAATTTTAGCTGTAAGTTTGTTCCATTACCTCTTTTCTCTCTCTCTCGCATAAAATACTACAAACCTAAAAACTCCTATGGAGAGAGAACATTTCCTGTGGGAAAACATTTAAAAAGAAGGAAGAACAATGCAGTTAATAGCAACTACTTTGCTCAGATCCCATTTTCATTTCCATAAACATATATTATTCTTTCTGTTATTGATGTTTTGGAAACATCAAAGAGTGAGCCATGTACAATTGTTACAGCTATCTACAGATAAAATGTAATTTAACAAACTATGTTCCAGCAATTAGTATAATATTTAAAAGAGACAGATACTGCAAATTTTTGTCGCCAGACTTATGGTTTTAAGCTCTCAGCCAAAACACTGTCATAATAAGATGAAATAAATCCAGGGCCACCCCAAGAGAGTCACTGTTAGTGTCATGAATCTCCTGAGAACTGTGTTAGGAAAGCAGGTTATTTATGCCCCACAGAACTTAGGTCTACTGCATCCTTAGATGCACAGTTCAACAAGTGACCTTTTGTTTTCTCACATTCTGTTAATAATCCCCAATTCTTCTTGCTCCAAGAATCTACAGTTCTGCTGATACAACTGCAATAATAGTTATCTTGTTATTAAACTGTAGGGAATACAATCAGAGTAGTTAATGCCATGATAATCCTCTTGGGCCATTCACTTATTTTTCAAGATCTTGGGAGGGATGCTGCCTGTACACGCGATGCTGTCTGTACTGAATATTTGGTACCATCAATCTTTGGAGAAATATACAGCGTGCACCCTCAAGACACTGCATACTGCAGCACAATGCAATCGAACTTCAAATTACTGTAGTATCAATTGTTGTAATATCGTCCTCTCTTGAAAAAATCAGGTACTTTATTTTTAAATAAGCTGTCCAAGGAAAGATTTGATTTTTCTCTGCATGACGTTTCCTGCGGAGTAAGAGCCATGAACAAAGGGAACACGATTACAGTAAAATACTGTATGGTCAGTAGGGGGTGCTGTATGAGCACGTCAGTGAGCACTCTTCTCTGAAGACAGAATTGTCTCTGCAGGTGTTCAATTTTTGCCAGTTTGGAGAAACGGAGGGAGGGTGGGAAATCTCAATTTTCCTCTTAATTTGGATATATCAGCTTTATCAGAATTTAGGACAATGGTTCAGGGAAATCTGAAGATAAAGACAATAAACAGGAAACTTGTTAAATCTGTCTTCTCAAGACAGGTATTTTAGGCATTTCTTTATGCGCTGCTAGCTGTATAACCATGCACCAGTACAGCATATCGCTTGCTCTGCACAAGGTGATTCAATACAATTATTTTTGAATCAGCTGGATGTTTTCCAAGAGCTGCTAAGTTCTCGATGAGGCTCTTTATGATCGTGAATCATTGCTAGAAATGAGTCTGAGGTGCAAAATCCAGACTCTGATTCCTCTGACCTTTCCCAAATTGGGGATATTTGTATCTTAGTGCTTTGGTGTGGGTCTATCTTTTATTATTGTACTAACTTATAGTAGTAACAAGCAATCTGCACTAACTAGCATGATATATTTCAGTTGTATGGAGCAGATTAGGTCGGAGTCGAGATACACACCAGTTAAACTATTGGTTTTCAAACTGTGGGGCACGTCCCCCTGCCTTGGAGGGGTTAAACTATATACAGCATAACTTAATTTAATGGATTCACAGTATTTTTTTAACAAGTTTATTTCCATGTTGGCACCAAACCTTGCATGACTCAAGGAACAGGCAGTGCTCTCAGAAATTCTGAGTGCGGGGGCTCGAGCTGGTAATGTTTATTAACTAAGGGTCGCTCCTAAAACTATTTGAACCTGGCCCTTGCTCATGGCAGATGGGTTCCAAAAGTTATCTTATTTTTGATGAGTACAATGGCACCAAAATGCCCTCTTCTCTATCGGTGGCTTTCTAGTTCACTGTAATATACACATGATCTGTGACAGGTGAAGCAGAACAATAGAGCACCAACTGGTGGAAGTCTTTGTCTCTATCTGACCAGCTGCAACATCATTTTTGAAAGCTTGTGCCATGGCTGTGCAAAAAGCAAAGACGGGTTTCCTCACTTCCATCACAGCACCAGCAAAGCCCTGATTAGCAGGAACTGTTCCAGTAGTTTTTATCTGATGAGAGCTGGATATTTATTGCTGTGAGGAATTTGCAGGTAGGATCACTCGAGACTCTGCTAGCAGATATGTGCCTAGAGGAGTCAGTCTTTTTTGCTGGGGTGATGTCGCTCACTGAGGTTCTGTAAATGTGGAGAGATGTGTGGGCTGTAACATGTGAGTTTGATAGATGCCACTCTGATCAACACCTCCATGTGGAGGAAGAGATGCCAGCTTCTGTTAAAGAAACAGTTGTGTTACCCTCATTGATGAAATCATTCCTCAGGGGGATAATCGGATTAGTTACCAGGACTATCTCAGATCCTTCTTGTTTGGAGGAAATTTATTGAGGTGGGTGTAGTAAGTTAATTCCAGAAATATTTGGGGTCTGTGAAGGTATGTCTACACTGCAGTGTACGTCTGGGCTCAGACTCAGGCTTGAGCCCAACCCATCCCCTTCCATCTGCACACAAATCTTTCAGACTCGGATCTAGGGGTCCTAGGACCCTGAGGGGGTGGAAGATTTGAGCCTCAGTCAAGCTGGGACCCAGAGTTTGAGCCCTATTGCTTTAAAGTGTAGACACAGCCTCCTGGGAGTCTGCCAGAAGTGCCCTACAGTCCCATGGGCCAACTTTGTCCTCTCTATGCCAAGAATCATCAATCAACTGCAGGGAAACAGAAGCAACCCCCATTTGAGTAATGCAGCAGCTTGGTGAGTCAGCATTTAACCCTTCCATTGTCTTCTAACCGCTGAGCTGCAAACACATAATCAGAGAACCTTCGGTGTTTGCAATGGAGACTGAACAGAAGAAGTCTTTTGCCAAGAGTGCGGCTTCATGGTCACAGGAGCACAGCCAGATTTTGGTAAATGTCTGCTAAGAGGCCAGTAAACCAGTGGACTTTAGTAAGAGTAGCAGGAGTGATCATGCATACCAGCAAATAGTGAAGAAGCTGGCAGCATTGCAAATTTGCTGGACCAGTGACCAGTGCAGGGAGCGGTTTAAGCAATTCAAGACTTAATACAGGAGAACCAGGGATGAGAACTGCACCTTGAGTAACCTGCTGACATCAAGACTGTTTTATGAGGAGTTTGACCTGTGTGCTGGGTCCTATTCTGAGCATGGAGCCGACAGTGGTGCATGATGACCCAGTCACCCAGAATGGTGCCCTGCTGGCCCCAGAATCCAGCATGGGGACTGATGGGAACCAGCAGCAGGCTCTGAATGAGTCCCGCAAAGTGACTCTGTTGCTGAAACTGGTCCCTGAGGAGGTTTTGCCACAGGAGCAGCCGCAGAAGCACATTTTGGAGTCATACTTGAAGGAGCTTTTAGGTGTCCCCTCAGAGGAACAGCCTGCTGCAGAGTCTGCAGGAGAGACAGAAGGGAGAGAAGCTGCCCCAGAGCCTGGTAAGTTTCTGGCTCTATTTTGATGTTTTTTAATTTCAGAACAAGAGGGATTTTCCTTCTGTGAACTAAGGCAAAAGTTATTAAAAACCCTAACTGGCAGCATGTATCTGCTAACGATGGATTGTCTCCCAATGGCTTGGCTCCCGTGTGCAGTTCAAAATGGTGATGGTCAGGAGGGGGTTCATTTCAGTTAAATGTAGTCCATGCAGTCCATAGGTGACACATTCATATGTCCCAAATATGACTGGAGTTTGAAATTTTGTCCAGAAATGTGCTGGGGGAGAAGAAAATTGAGGAGGATGGGAAGGGCATATTCTCCAGGGCCATCTCAATAGAGATATATTCAATATATTGAAGTTCAGTTTGGAAAAGTAACATTTTATGTCCTTGAAATTCCACAAGGATATTTTCTGTGCTCCTGCACTGAGCTATTTGAGACAATAACACGCTGTGTCTTGTCCTATTCCAGGCCCCTTAACTTCTACAGCCTGCAGTACCCCCACAACTTGCCCACAGTGCAGCAGAAGACTCGGCCTTCATGGACTGTTCCAAGAGATAGTGTTTCTATGATGAACTTATGGTGAAGTTCTGGACAGGGCCAACAAGCAGGTTGAGGACCAAAGATGGGGACTTACAGCTAGAGGAAAGTCATAGCAAGAGGAAAGACTCAGGTTGGCTGAACAGCTTGAGGACAAGGTTCAACATGGGAAGAGGCATTTGCTTCATAATTCCTGGAACAGGAGTGACAGCTATGGGAGGAGGACAGAGCTCAGCAGAAAGAACTGTATGAGCAGCTGGTGACACTAATGGCTGCAAGAGTACCCGCTCCTGCTGCATCACTCACACCACAACCTGCATCCCCTGTGATGGAGTTGAGAAACAGTTTGGAAAAGTCAGTGGCTAAGTGGCCCATGCAATCAGGCCCCAGGAGTGACGAGAGAGGGCAACTTTGCCCCAGGCAGTTCTCAATATTGATCCCTTCCCCTGTGGATTCCTCCATCCCTGTCCCCTGGGGCCAGGCAACATGCAACAGTAGTGGGGTTCTGCCTTGTACATGGTTTCACTGTTTACCCTTGTTTATGCACTTTGATTTTTATTTTATTTTTTTTTAAGGTTCTGTTGTTACTGGTGTTTTTGTGTGGTAATGGCAGCTGGCCTGTGTGGCAATGGGTGAATGTTGTACTTTTTCAATACATGTTTATAAATAAAGCCCTTTATTTTATCAAAAAAGTTTATTGCTATCACTGCATCACCTCATACAAAATGTGTAATTAAAATAACAAAGGTAAACTAAGACATGATATGGGGCAATTAGGAATTAGTATACAAACTATATTTCTCAGTATAGTTAGCTACATCAGTCCATACTTCAGTTGCTTCTGTATGTTAATCCATACTGTGATTCAACCCTGCCACCATTTGATAAGTGGTCAAGTCTTTCATAAGTCATTGCAGGGCAGTCAACCCCCTCACCACTCCCCAAGCACTGACACCCCCCGCCCCATAATGAATCAGCCCTCTTTCCCCTCCCCCACAAGCATATTCGTAAAGGTATTGTTCTCCCTCTTCCATTGGGCTATGCAAGTCCATAAGGCGGGAGCACAAAGCTGACTTCTGTTGTCTGAGTGCATCCAGCTCCAGCCGTGGGAGCTGCACTTTCTGGCTGAGGATACTGATTCAGCAACCCCTTGCTGTCGTACGTCCGTTCCAAGGGAAATGGCTCACCTCTGGCTTCACAAAGATTGTGAAGAGCACAGCAAGCCCTAGTAATGTGGACAACACTGATAAGACTGGAATCCAAACGGGTCTGTAGATACCGCCAATGGGATTTCGTTCTGCCAAAAGCACATTCAACAAGCATTAAGACCACACCTGCTGAGAGTGTAATTTAACCTTCTTTTTCCAGGGCCATTGAAATCAGGATATGGTTTTATAAATCAAGGCAAAAGGGAGTATGTGGGGTCCTCCAGAAAAATGGTGGGGACAGTAATTCCATTTATGACAATGGCATTTGATGGGAATCATGTCCCAGCCTGTCCATGAATGTAGATTCCCAATTGGCAAAAAACCTTGCCATCATGAACTTTTCAGTGCAGCCCATAATGACATTCATAAATTGGTCTCTGTGGTTCCACGAGGGCCTGCATAACAATGGGGTAGTACCCTTTGCGGTTTGTGTACTCTAGTGCTCCTGGAGGAGGGCAAACTGGGGGCATGTAAGGCCCAACAATGGCCCCAGCACAGTTTGGAAACCCCGTTCTCTTAAAGCCAGCAAATATTTCTGAAATAGCTTTTATGCTCACCAGATTGGGGTACACTACACACCTGATTGCCTCAGAAACCTCTGCCACCACTTTACCCACAGTCAACTTTCCAATACAAAACTAGTTGGTAATGGACCTGTTGCAGTCAGAAGTAGCTGGCTTCCAAAGGGTTATAGCAACCTACTTCAGGACAGGCCTGGTTGCCCTTGGTTGTGTCTTTATGCTGGAGGGTTGGGACAAGCTCCTCACAGAGTTCCAGAAATGTAGCTTTTTTCATACAAAAGTTCTGGACTCACTGCTGCTCATCCCAGGTCTGCATGTCAATGTGGTCCCACCTGTTTGTGCTTGTGACCCTGTTCCAGAAGTGCCAGTCTACACAGGGGGCATCAGAGGCTGTACCGAGTGTCATGAGCCACCTCAGCCAGTTTGAGTCTGCCATGTCGGTGTTGTCCTCTGCCTCCTCCATCACAAGCTCCATCTTTGGTGGATCAGAAAATGCCACCAAAACATCCACCAGCATCTCATAGAAGCTCTGCCCATTTCTTGACATAGGAGTGAATGTACAAGTAAGAGAAGTTTTTCAGAAAGCGTCTCCTCCATATTGCTAGCTTTGGTAGTTGGTAGCACACCGACCAAAATGATGGCTCCACAGAATGTGTTGGAGGGCTGTTCAAACTGCGTGTGACATGTGAGGTGGACAGTCAAGTTCTCCCACAGTGCATGACAGTCAGAAGGCTCGAGCGGCCACATTTAAGGAAGGCACTAGGGAGTCTGGGATATGGTTGGTTTGACTTGGGTTGGCATGTTGCAGTGTGGACACCAGAGCTGCAGATTTGAGCCCAGGTTAGAAAATTCTTAACGTAGGGTTAACAATCAGTGTAGGCGCTCAAGATCTAGGTTCTCTAGTCCAGGGTCAGCTGGACTCAATCCCACTAATCCTGGTCTTACATTGCTGTGTAGACATTCCCTCTGTCTTTTAGACCCGATTCAATTCAATTTTTTAACCTAATTTTAGCATGGAGATGGTGCTGGTTGTGTTAATTGCTGATCTCCTGGCAGGAGAAAATTAGGGCTCAGCTCATGTAAGCAGGCATAGCGCCATTCATTTAAAGTGAGCTATGCCAGTTGAAGATCTGGCCAAATCTGTCCATGCTGAGTCTTTAATATCTGTCATCTACCTTTTGATAACATTGGTTTTAATATACCTGTGGATTCTAGTAGAGATCATCAGTCACTCTTGAAGGGCTCTATTCCTTTCATTCTGAGAGAACTGCAAGGGTAATACTGGGCAATTGCTCATCTGCTCTAAATGCACTTTCAAACTGGGTTCTGTTTGGTCACCCTCTCTTTTCAAGGTCAGGGCTGTTAGGAAGACTGTTAGGAAGAAGTACGGGCTACAGTGTTTTCAGTGGTATTCCTCTATGTATCTCTATCTCATCAAACTCATCCTGTACAAATTAGTAATGTCTTAGTTCTGAATAAAGGTTGGGGCATGGATGAGAGCTAATTGGCTCTCAACCCAGATGGAAGGAACTGGGCAAGTTAGTCAGAGGCACTGAGAGAGAGAGTGGTATGGCCACAGTTTGTCATTCATATTTGCAGCTTAGGGTCTGATTGGAGCCTTAGATGTTCTGGCTTATAACTGTGAGTGCCTATCTCAGGGCAGCCTGTCAGAACAAGACAGACATCCCAAAATGGTGGTGTGTTCTGTAATTAGATTTCATTAAGTCAGTAACAAATGTGAACTCCTGGATCACTATAACAGTCTTAACGGTCACAGACATTCCTCTTAGACTCTCCAGTCTATCTTGCCACCCAGACAAACTGCATTTAGTGATAAATGATTACTTATGCCCCCCGAAAATCACACAATATTCAGATTGCTTCCAGTCCCAAGAGACCAGTCGCTTACCCCCAGATCAACTGGTACCCCAGATCTTACATCAAAGACAATGCCTGTAGCCAATCCTGTAATGGGGAGCATGTATCAGCGTTCATGTCTCACTCCCCGTCAGTACCTGGCCCAAGCCGGGGAAGCTAATGATCCAACCAGTGGACCAAATTCGATGAGGAATCCTGATCAAATGCCACCTGAGGCATGTTGCGCATATACTAAGAAGAATCCTATAATAAACTATCTAAAGGTTTATTAACTAGGAAAAAGAAATAGTTATTTACAGGTTAAAGCAAGCAAACATATACGCACAAATGTGTTATCATCTAAATCCTAAGAGTGACAGAGTTGTAGTGTTCTGTCAATTCAAAGTGTCTTTCTAGGCAGACCCAGGGGTAAGCCCTGGGGATCTCTGCCTCAGTTTAGAGTCTCTGGCCCTGTCGGAGTTCAAACAGCAAAGAGAAAGAGATGGAAAATTTTTCTGTGGCTTTATTTCCTTCATTCAGCTTCCAAGTCCACAGGACGAGCTTCCTTTCATGTAGCATTTCCCAGGTGCGATATGGCCATTAACCAATCCTTTGTATTCCAATTTTCCTTATTAGCCCATTTTATTTTGATAGTCATTCTGGATGTGGGGGTGGGGGTTGGGGTGGGAGGGTGATACCTGTGTCTGGGTTCAAAAGTTCAGAGAAAACATTTCCAAAGTTATAAAGCAAAACTAACATATTTTCTTATAGCATGGAATACCAACATCACACATGAGATTAATGCATGCAGCAACTTACAAGCATTTCATAGAGTCTAAACACTAAATACTTTTTTATCAGACTAATACTTATTCTGAGCAAAACTAACATATAGGTGAACCGGTCTGGTCTCAAGCTGCAGTTTGTTCGTTCTTAGCTAACGCCTGCAGTCTTGGCAAGAGATGGCATCTGGCTTGCCAGCGTCATACAGGTAACAGCAGATGCCAGGAGTGCATTTACCATTGGCACTTGTCAACAAGGGTGCAACCTTTTTTTCCCCCTTCAGATGGATTTGAACGTTGCCATGGCCATCCATGCCTTTGCCATCCTCCCACTGCACTGATTCTGTGTATTCTACATAGGGCGACACCAAGCTCAGAGAAATGCAAAAAAGTAAATACAAAGCAAAAATAATTAAAAGTAAATTTGGAGTTTTAACATTCATTCAATTTTAACAATATAATTTGTTACTCAGTAAGGAATTTTTGTAAAGTATGGTCTTATTTTGTGGGTGAGGTAATATCTGTTTTTGACCAATTTCTGCTGGTGAAAGAGACAAGCTTTTGAACTATACAGAGCTCTGCCTCAGGTCTGCGAAAGGTGCTCAGACAGTCACAAGTAAATACAAGGTGGAACAGATTGTTTAACATAAATAGTTAACACATATTCTAAGAGACCAGTCCCAAGATGAAGTGGCTTGTTAACACATCTGCAATCATAAGACAAAAAAGATTGTTAGTGGGTGTGGAGAGCTGACTGTGTGCTCTGGGCGAGCATTACCACCAAATGATGATACTCTGGGGTGTAATGCTAGAGTCCAAAGGCTGCTTTACCTAGCAGGTACAGTTCAGGATGTGTCAGCCAGTGGCGAAAGTCCAAAGGCCACTTCACCTAGCGATTACAGTTCTGGATGTGTGGGGGGAGGGGGAGGTGTAGGGGAACCCAGGTCCACCCTACTCCACCAGGTTCCGACCCAGGGCCCTTCAAAACAGAGTAGTCCCTGTGTTGGGCGTAGGGTCTGGTACCATTAAGCGTGTTTCCTAGGTTGCTTCCTACCCTTGTTCCGGTCCCTCTGGCATTGTCATGGGTTATACTGGGGGTTCCTTCCTGTGTTCTCTCTGGTCTGTCTCTGGAGTCTCCTCCGCTGACAACACTGAGTCATCACCCTCCGTTCACATGGCTGAAGGGCCTCCTGTGGCTTGGCTGCGAGACTTGGTCCTGGTGGCATGGAATCCTGGTGGCTTTCTGGCAGGATGCTGCTGCACTCCACTGCTTTTCTCCTGGGTCAGCCCAGACTGAGCTGAGCTGCTCCCTTTTGAATGCTCCTGTCACAGGAAGCATGCCCAGCAGTGGTGAGGGGGTGTAGTTTCCCTCGTCCAGACCAGCTCCTTAACCCTCACCTCACCGGTGTGGGGTTGATGCACCCTGTCACAGTGGGTTACAGATTCTTGTAATATGCCATAAATCCAGTGTCTTTATTAAGCCCATGATTTTTAGTGTCTAGCAAAGTTATAAATTTAAGCTTCCAGGCTCATCTTTTGAAGGTGTTGTGCAGATTTCCTTTGAGGACAAGGATTGAGAGATCAGATATGGAGTGATCATTTTGTGAAAAGTGTTTTTCTGTGTGAGTTCATTCAACAGTGTAGTGATTGTCTAGTTTCACCCACGTAGTTATTATTGGGGCATTTAGTGCATTGGATGAAGTACGCCACATGTTGTGACAGGCATATGTAGGACGCCTGGATCTATAAAGTTGTGTTGCGGGGTGAGGGGGAGGGTATTGATCATCACAGCAATGGAGATATGTCTGCAGTTTTGCTTCTGTTGCTCTAGCAGGGTCTGGTACTGCTTTGAGTTGGTGTGTCCTGGTGAGCAGTTTGCTTATGATAATGAACTTGTAGCAAGGCTGGGGGGTTGTTTGAAAGCCAGAAGAAGGGGTTTGGGAAAGATTTTTTTTCAGGATGTGGTGCCCATAGAGCATGGATTTTAATTGTTTAATGATACCTCTTATGGGTTCCAGTGTGGAGTGGTAGATAACAACTAGAGGTGTGTAATTGGAGGGGGTTTTATTTCTGTATTGAAGCAGGTTCTTTCAGGGTATTTGCATGTCCTGTTCCATGATGAAATCTACTTCTCTTGTGGAGTGTCCTTGTTTAATGAAAGCGGTTTTAAGTGTGTTATGGTGCGTATCCTGGACTTTCTCCTGAGAACATATTCTGAATGCCTACTGTAGATAACAGATTTCTTGGTATGTTTGGGGTGGTTACTGGGTATGAGAAGGTAAATGTGGTGATCTGTGGGTTTCTTGTAAATATTTGTATGTAGCGTTCCGTTTTTGGAAGTTGATCATGGTGTCCAGGAAGCTGGGGTGTGAGTATTCTAGAGAGAGTTTGATGGATGGATGGTCATTATTGAAATTGTAGTGTAAATCTCTGAGGGTGGTTAGGTCATCTGTCCAGAGCATGAAAATAGCATTGACATATCTCTGGTATATCACTGGTTTTGTGGTGCATTTGTTCAGAGATTCTTCCTCAAGAGGTTGACATTGGGGAGCCATCCTACTACCCAGGGCTTTTCCCATAGTTTGGACAAAGAGATCATTGAATGTAAAATTGGTTTGGGTGAGGATAAAATGGATGAGTCTGGCAATGTGTTTGGGGAGGACATCTGAGTGTTGTCCATTGTCTTGTAGATATTTGAGGCAGGCAGAGATGCCACTATTATGAAGAGTGTTGTTGTATAGGGTGGTGGCATCCCGTGATGAAAGGAAGGTGTTCTGAGGGAGGTTGTTTATATTGTGGAGTTTCTGGAAGAAGTTGGTTGTGTCCTGGAGGAAGCTGGCCCTTTGTATGGTGAGTAGTTTGTGAATGGTCCAATAACAGATATTACCTCACCCACCTTGACCCTCATATATCCTGGGACCAACCAGGCTAAAACAACACTGCAAAAAAATGTATTTTGTGTCATTTGAATTTTTAAAAAAATCTATGAAAAATTAACTTTTAACAATTAATACAGCTTACTGCTGTATTATGTGTTCCATATTTTTAATAGGTAAGCTCTACTGTATTATGGAACAGTGATAGCATGAGTGGGCACAACTTCAATCACCCAAAACCTTAAATGCAGGGAAATAATGTAAGGGGAAAGATTTTTGCTTTTCTTCATATTGCCTAAAATACTGTCGAAAACACACTCCAGTGCTCCCTGATGCTTTCACTTCCATCTCCAACAAATCCTAAAAGCAATACCTACACCAGCTTCATCAAACTTGCCCTCTAATGCAAAACCTTAACAGTTACTTCAGCAGCGCTAATGCAGAAAAACTTTCCGATGCACGGACTGTGTGACAATCAGATATGCCTGATCTGTTGATATAATTAATATAAAAGCATCTGAGCACTCCTGATTTTCAGTCCTCTCCTTTTACAATTAGATATAGTCCCTGTATTACTATACAGCATTTAAATGTCTTCCATGGATACCTGGGGACATACATATTTTACACCATGGTGAAACGTTTAAGACATCCTTGCGATGCTGTAATTTCACCCATGTCTGCCTAAATGTAATCCAGCAAACTAAATGTTCATTTTATGCTGAATGATTGGAAACAGTTCACCTTACATATGACTAAAATAACATGGTATATTTAATTACATTTCTTCCAACAAATTGCTTAAAAGTGAATGATTCACATCCACATTGTCACCTCCAGACATGCAAAAATCATGAGTTGGGCTGCAAGAAATAATGAAATTTAAAAATATATATATAAATATGGGTTTTTTTATTTGCCTTCTGATTTTGAGTCTTTAAGGTTCACTTGAGCCTTATTTTCAAGCTTTTATCTGCAACCATGTGGGCTAGAATCTCACTAATTTTTAAAAAAATGAGATTCTCACAGCTACCAGAAGCTCTAAGAAAAAAACCAAATCCCACAAGACACTCAGTAACACAATGAGAGTTTTCAGCTCATGAAATGGGATAGCTAAATCAAAAACCACACTTTTTAAAAAAAGCAATACCAGTTATAAAAGCTGCAAATGAGTCAATATATTATATGTAAATAATTCAGCTTCACCTAAAATGAAAGAAGAATGCATTGTTACTGAGCAAAATACTAGTGCATCAGCTTAAAATTATAGCTATGTATGTACATATATGTGTTTTCTTGATCTCATGTGGGTGTGTATTCAAATAGCATGAAATTTGCTCCTGTGTAGAAGCCCAATATGTAGGCACCACTTAAACCTTCAGAACAAGTTATATGGCTTAAGCAGTGACTTATCCTTTTGCTGGTCCTCTGCACAGGGGTGGAGTAGGGGCAGGGCTGGGGGCAGAGGCGGGTCAAGCACCCACCGGCACTAGTAGAAGTCGGCGCCTATGTCATAGTGTATGGATAAGAAATATTTTTGTTAGGGATGTCTTTATGTGGTAAAGTCCTTGTGTATAGAAATACTTCACAAATAGATACCACAGTGATTGGGCACTTTAGATAGATAGGATTTCAGTGCACAAAATCTTCAGAAGACTTCACAGTTCTAGTGGCTTTTAAAACCTATTCTTAATTTAGCAATCCTTAACTGCTGTTGCAAGTCCTTTGATATGGAGCTATTCAGTCTACAGAAATTACAAGCTACCCTTAAGTGAAATACATTCCTTGAACTGGAAATATTCAGTTTGTAAAGCTTACAGACTCCATCAGCTGTGTCTGTGCAGGAGGGTGCACTGAATGAGAACATTCTTAACATCATTAGGATGCATTTAAAAATTGAAATACAGATAGAAAAGCTCTAGTGAACATGCAGAAATTGCCATCTTTATGCATTAGTAGTTTAAAAATACTGACCCAGTTTTCAGTTTGATTTTTAAGTCTCATAGGAGACAAGTTTGAAGTTTCTAGCTTCAGCCATCTGAGAAAAAAAAATTCTGATCAGAGCATGTAGGGAACTTAGGCCCTGATCCTACAGTCAGATCCACATGGATAGGTCATTGAACCTGCAAAGAGTAGATTGCAGGATCAGGGCCTGAGTTTTTCCCCATGCTTCTGTAACTGAAAAGTGGTTGAACTAACTTTGTTCTAACTTTTTTTTAAAAGCACTTATGGTTTGAGATCAAGTATAATAAATTTAATCTCCCACAATTTGAGAAAGTTATGAGCAACTGAGTAGAGGGGTTAGAATGACAGGTGGAGTTCAGCTTTTACGAATATCACCAATAGCCAATGGGAGTTGGGTGCCGAAACTGCCATTTGTGCCTTTGAAATCTCACTCCACACTAATACAGTGCCAGTGAGCCTTTTAGAGTTAACATAACTTGGAAGGACCTGCCAGGTGGAGGAGGGCTTTCTATTTTTGGTGCTTTAGGTAGTCCCTAATTTACCCCTTCTTTGCTTTGAGCTCTTCAAGAAGTTAACTGAAGCTGTCTGAATCAGCCGTCAGCTGAAGCCCCTAAGGAAGAACTCCAGTAGTAATGAGAGAGAGTTAATAAGATCCCTGCCCTTGGAAGATACGAATACATACAGCATGGAGACTGTATCTCAGGGATCGGCAACCTTTGGCTCACGGCATGCCAGGGAGAGCCCCTGGTGGGCCGGGCCAGTTTGTTTAGCTGATGCGTCCGCAGGTTTGGCTGATTGTGGCTCCCACTGGCCACAGTTCGCCGTCCCAGCCCAATGGGGGCTGCTGGAAGTGGTGCGGGCTGAGGGATGTGCTGGCTGCCCTTCCCGCAGCCCCCATTGGCGTGGGACGGCGAACCGTGGCCAGTGGGAGCTGCGAGTGGCCAAACCTGCAGACGATGCTGGTGAACAAACTGTCCCAGCCCGCCAGCGGATTTCCCTGACGAGCCGCATGCCAAAGGTTGCCGATCCCTGCTGTATCTAAACAGTGTCGTGAGGCCAAACATGAGGGGGAAAGCAATGTGGAAGAGAGATGAAATTCTAGGCGTTGTTGGCTTGCCATGCTACCAAATTGAACTGCAGTAGCTGGATATTAGATAGCCTGGGTGGTTCTGAAGGATAAGACCTGTGCATCCATGTCTCACTGCAAGTTAAGTCTCCTCAGAGTCAACATCACAAACAGAAGTCTTCATGTGCTGCTTTTTCACCTTGCAAGCTGAACGGTATTAGACTTGGCTATGTGAGTTATGACTCATAATTTTGTTTCTCACTCTGGACCAGGTTTTTCTTCCAATCTTTTTGTTCTTCAAAAAGGGAGTGCAAAGGTTCATGGGAATTAAAAACAAAACTTTAGAAGCTTTCCAGACCGCCGATTTTAGGGGTCTGGTTTGAGTTTTGAGTTCTGGTAGGGGTGGTAGAAGTGGTATTGCCATTTACAATCACAAGACTTTCTCCTCTTCAGGATAATGTGGCTGACAGAGTTAAAAAGCAGTGTGATCATTTCCTCAGGCAGGGGCATCATTAACAGTGGGAACCCCTTTCCAGACTTGCCTTTGCCATCCACCTCCTCAGTGTAAAGCTTAAAGGAGCAAAAGTAATCTACATCCTACTGTTTAGCTGTATTTATTTTCCACGGCCTGCAGCACCACTAATCTCCCAGAGCATCTGAAGCCATTTATTTTCTCTTCTGAGCCTGAGGTCATGACAGTGAACCCTAGAAGGCTTTGCTCAAAGCCTTCTGGGGTGTTTTGTGGGTGTTCCAGGCATGCAAGGAAAATAAACAGGGAACTCCAACTGTTAAATCCAGAGTTGGTATTTTGGCCTCCTACATCTATGCATATGTTTTCAGTTTTATTAAGCATGCACAGATACATCATGAACTATCTGGTGGGAAAACATACTCTACATAGTGGTGTACTTGCTGATTGTATAGTCCTTCTAGGAGCTGTTTGAATGACATCAGCTCTTTTATAAACACAACAACAAATGTTAATGGTGAGAGTAATTAACCACTGGAACAATTTTTCCACGTGTTGCAGTGGATTCACCATCACTGACAATTTTTAGATCAAGATTGGATTTTTTTTTCTAACAAATGTGCTCTATGAATTATTGTGGGGAAGTTCTAAGGCCTGTGTTATGCAGGAGGTCAGAGTAGATTACCACAGTGGTCCCTTCTGGCTGTGGAATCTGTGAATCTATAAAACAACACTCCCTTTTCCTTAAAAAAAATTAGTAATTGAGACTTCTAATATTTTGTAATAAATTAGGAAAATACTTAATGTGCTTATCCAGCTTTATCAACTTTTCAAGCATGAGGTAAACTTGGAAGAAAGCATTACACGCAAGGAGAACACATTTTACTTGTACTACTCAATTGTGATATACTGTTCATGATACGTGTATATGAACATAACAAGTCTTTCAGAGAGGCTGACACAGACACACTTCTGCTTGTGGCCATAGGTGAGTCAGGTGTTTGGGGAAAGTTCAACTCGGAACTGAGCTAGCCAATTGCTTTTGATGAATGATGAGTTCTGGGTGATTATATGGTTTACAGTCTCATCTGTAAGAAGACTTCCTTTCTTCTCCTTGACTTCAACATGGGCATTTATTTAATTGATTGGCTGCTTTACAAGTACTTGGTCACCTTCCATGAATTTAGGTAGTGTAGCTTTGTGTTTTCATCAGCTTCTGATAATCTTTTGTAGTTGTAGCTATACTAACATTTTTCTTTAGATTTCCTTGCGTTGCACTACCACCAGGCGGTTTCAATGGTGAGGATAATAGTGTATATCGGCCACCAGCATTTCCACTTCTATGCCAGCTAATTCTATTCTGAGTTGGTCTAGATCAGGGGTTCTCAAACTGGGGGTCGGGACCCCTCAGGGGATCATGAGGTTATTACATGGGGGGTCGCAAGCGGTCAGCCTCCACCCCAAAGCCTGCTTTGCTTCCAGCATATATAATGGTGTTAAATATATAAAAACATGTTTTTAATTTATAAGGGGCGGGTCGCACTCAGAGGCTTTCTGTGTGAAAAGGGTCACCAGTACAAAAGTTTGAGAACTCCTGGTCTAGATGCCAGGGTGGTTAAAATACCAGCTGCCTGTCTACAGTAGCTATCCTACTGTGGCTACCAATGGTGGAGCTGTAAAGGTGGGAATCTGAAGAAAAAACATTAGTGTAAACAAGGTCTAATTTCTTGTCCTGTGGTAGTTTAAATGGACAAACTTCAGGCAGTGTGATTTTTTTCAACATCTCTCTCTGAAAAATCAGAAAGAAGGATTTGACATTTGTCATATGTGATACTTTTTTGACGATCATGTAGACCACATACCCTTCTGTGTCAACTACAGGAATTACTCATATGGAAGCATATTAGGAAACTATTTAGTGTATTTTTAAGCTTCTTTTAGTTCAACATAGCGGATGAAAAGAAGGAGCTAACAACAGGACATCAGCCTGTTCTCCACAGATCACCAGCAAGTTCTCCATGGAACAACTTTTGAAGATCTCTGTATTAGTGGTTACTGCTGTGGCTTAGCTTTGACTTCTTGTGTAACTTTTTCTTCTCGGCACTTTGACCCAGATCCTCGATGGCATTGGGGAGCCTAACTCACAGTAGTTTCAGTGGAAGTTAGGAGTCTAAATACTTTTGTGGATCTGGGCCTCTGGGCCCAAAGACGCAAAGTTCCCTGGAGCAATTGAGGTGACCGAAGCAATTTGATCAATTTATTCACCTTAAAACTAGAGAAGAAAGTGGAATCTCCTCAGATGTTGATACCTCCTAGGATGTACTCTCTCCATCCTATAGGTTTGACTTCTTTGGCATTGGGAGAGAAAGATGTCACTTCAAATACTTTATAGCTACAAATTAGGGAAAAATTGATTAGAAAATTAGTAAACTTTTATCTAAAATAAAAAAATGTGAAGTTCTATGAAACTGATGCATTAAAGTCAATCTGCTATTGTTAAGGAATGAGTTCAAATTAAATTGGACCTAAATAAATGTGTCATATTGTTTTGTAGGTTAGAAGTGCTGGAGGATAAATCCAGACTCAGCAACCTAGGTTTAATAAGCTTATACGAGCTCTTAAACAGAGATTGCCCTGTTTATTTCTTTGCCAAAGTTATTTGAAGACTTTCAGGTGAAAAATTGGTCAGTTCGTATACTTAGTTGTTTCCTATTGATAGTTGATAATTATCACACACCTTTTTGGCCTGTTGGTTGGAATTCACTCATCCCTGGGCAGTGGGCGAATGCAAGAATAATGCACCATCTAAATCCATAATTTGAGGGCTCAGGTAAGACTTAGGTGTTGTACAGGCTCTGTGGTGCCCCTCTGTCCCAAGGTGTATTTCACCCTTTTGTATATACCGCTCTCTTTTAAAATGATAAATACAAAGTTAATATTAAAAAAAATCTATTATAGTTCCTCAGCATGCATTGGCGGTTTCCCTATTTGTAATGGTTCAGGTTTGTTTATATGTGATAGCAGCTGGTCCTTTGGTAGGTTTAAATGAGATTGTCCACATACTGGCAAATCTGAAGAAAAGATTGTTTTTAGTAGAGCTTGTCAAGAGACAAGGCACAGCACTTCTATGAACTACTCAAGCATTCAGCTCAGTCTGAGTCTGCTGTGGCTTTTGGAAACATCTAGTTTGTACTGGGCATGCTCAGACATATAATTCAGGTATTAGCATGGGGCTAGATTCTGCTACTTGTACTCATGTCAAGTAGGGGTTTACTCCTTGAATAGTAATCCAACTGATGCAGGAGAAAAAAATGAACGTTTGATTTTTCAGCTAAATCAATGAGATTACTTGAGGAGTAAGGTACTACTCAACATGAGTACAGGGAGCAGAATCTGGCCCAAAGTCACTACCATACTAATGTTACATGATTTCATTAGAATAGTCACTATGGGTCTGATTTTGCAAGCCACACATTGGTGAGCATTCACTCACAGGAGCAGTCCCACTGAAATCAATAGGACTACATGGGTATGTGGTCATCACATGAGTAAGTGTTGCACAAATGAGCCCTCTGAGACTATTAACTCAATACCTATATTTATGCCCCACTGCTGAAGTTAGCTACTTTAAGTCTGTAACTTTGAAATAGCAAAGGGTTTCAATGGGAATACTCATAGAGTAAGGCAGTGTTTTAGAAATTCACTAAGACCCACCAGTTTGAGCACATTATCTTCTATCTAATGAGCACTCATCACCATAGTAACTAATTGAAATCAATGGGACCATTCACAGAGTAAGATGCTAGGCAATGCCAGTAATGGTGGTGTAATCTGGACCTTACTTAGTTAATTTATAGTGTATTTCAATGCTGTGTAGATCTGGCTGATATTCTCAGGATGCAGCCACTAAGATGACTCATTCCCAGTTGATTAATTTGTGGCTTCATCTAAGTATTACTTGGACCTGGTGACTGTGGAGATAGTGGAGTCTGCAGGTGCTCATACTGATCCTCTTTTATCCCCAGCTGTTCTTCATCTGAGAAATCAAGCTTTTTCTACTGTATCAAAAGATATCTGGGAAGTCTCAAGTGTTTCAAGTAAATCTTGATGATTTCTCTAGTACCTCAGACTGTCTGTTTCCACAATAGATGATTGCGGCATTGCTGTAGGATGACAAGTCTTGCTGTCTTCCAGCTGTTATCTTCTGTCCTTGGGTGGACTTGTGTCCAGCTGTGAGCCTGGCGAGGGACTTTGAATGTCTGTAATAATACAATATTTTTCTTTCCCATTTCTTAAGCTATTTGAGTAAGTAGGGTATTTGATTATCTTTGAGAAACTGAAGTCTAGTGGAAATTAAAATCCTAGCTTGTCTGTCTATTAACTTTGTGCTAGGGAAGACAGTCCTTTGCTTGGTGTATTTAAGATTCGACAGGGCTAGATACAGATCTTTGCTGCTATGTTGAGCTTTCTTAACACTATTTTTCACTAGCTAAGTAGCTCTTTCGGCCATCCTGTTACTCTGCAGGTATTTTGGGGACAAGCTTAGTTACAATAGCGATAGGTGCTATGAAAAAAACCCCAGATAAATAGATAGAATTAATTTGCACAAACTGATAGGTCTTACAAATTACTAAAATTCTGCCCTGGAGGACTGGCATTCATAGTCAGTGATCAGAACCTCTGGAATACTGTACATGCATATTGCAATTTGATAGGGGTTATCACTGTTCAGCTACTTCTGTTTGTTACGTATGAGCTAGAGTATTAGTAAATGGGTTTCTCTTTTAAATTCAAACATGTCCCCTGCTTAGTTTATGTTATGGTCTGTTTGGGACTTCATGACCTTGCATCAGCTGTTTTGTTTGTACTTTTCATAAGAGATTACATCTATACTGTGAAAAGAACAGGAGTATTGTGGCACCTTAGAGATTAACAAATTTATTTGAGCATAAGCTTCGTGGGCTAAAACCCACTTCGCCGGATGCATGCAGTGTGAGCATTTCAACTAGCTGACCATTTAGCCCAGGCCAGAAAAAATACTTTTCCCTTTGCTTGTGCTTTCCATTACATGGGTGGCTACTATGTATTTCAGCCTTGTCTACTCCAGGAAATGGAACCTTTGATGAAAATGGTTTTGGAAAATGGATCCTGCTGAGCCAGTATTGAAAACTGGTTTAAGTCTGAGCTAGTGTAGACTGGACAAAACTGTTATCTGTTCAGAAAAAGTGACTGCAATTGGGTGGAACCAATTCCAGTTCAGAACTTCTTTATCACTGCTGGTGATTTGGCACCATTGGGCCAAATCTTCCTGACTGAGGTTTTAAAGAATCAAAGTGTCTGAAGAAAGCAGCTGGTACCTGGAGGACGAGATGTGTAGCCAAGCATCTTACAAGATCCACTGAATGTTTTTATCGCAAAATAGAGAAACTGCTGTATTTGGGGATTGCAGGGTGGTTGTTGGGTGGATTTTTTTCCCTCATGGATAAATGTCTGTGTTACAACAAAAATAATGAGGGAAAAATAATGAGTTCAGGGTAAGATGGAGAGTGTTTTGTGCCTGCATGTGAATTGGGTTCCAAGCCTGCAACTCATATCTTTGCCTGTAGACACTGTGGGGTGAAGGGCACACTGGCAAACCTGAACATTCACGTTTGTTGTGTGTAACATTTTAAAAATACACACACCTTAGCCCCTGGGGACCCATCTATAGACCCTATTCCCCAAAATACTGACAACCACAGCACTTGGGGCATAAATAGGACAAGGTCCCCAGCTAGAGCTATGCTGGTTTACGCAAGCGGAAGATCTGGTTTATAGTGCTTTCAGAGAGGCTGACACAGACACACTTCTGCTTGTGGCCAGAGGTGAGTCAGGTGTTTGGGGAAAGTTCAACTTGGAGGGCTTAAAGAAAGTGTAAATAATGGTATCACCATTTAACAAATGGAAAACTGAGCCACAGCAAGGTTAAATGTCTTGCCCAAAGCCAAACAATGAGTCAGTGGTGGACCTGGAAAGAGAACCCATACCTAGGTACTCTCTACAGTATCCTCTCCTCTGGATTTAACAGTGATTTGGGGATAAACGATGAACACCTATCAAAAGCATGCTTTGATATTGCAGGATTTCATACTGACATTTTTTGAGGGTAAAACAGATTAAAAAATCAATCGATGTGGGAAGTGTGTGCCCCTCCTCCTCCTCCCCCCCCCCCCGCTTCCATTCTCTGAACTGTGGAGGCGTTTGAAGTTTTCTGCACTGACTGTCATCCCCGAGGATGTGAATCGGCAGCCAGAGGATGGACAGGAAGTTTGTGTTCTGTGGTTTCTTTTTAGGGACATGCCTGTCCGGAGGCAGTTTTCCTTTTTAAGTAGCAGGGGGCCTTAGCAAGTGGAAGAAAGGTGTTCTTGGCAAGGCGTGATAAAGGACGAGTCTGGTGAAAGCAGCTAGGAAGAAATCTCCCCTATTTTAAATGTTTTCAGTTGTGTGCTAATGGGGTTTGTGGCAGTGGGAGTCACATACAGGCATCCCTAGGAAGAAATTGGACCTTGGAGACCATTGGAATAAAATACGTGGCCTTCTTAGACGCTTTTTTTTTTCATGTCCTCTTCTTAATTTAGAAGGGCCACTTTTTTGTTTTTGACCATAGCTACAGAGAGAATCAGCAGCTGTGGCTGGTCAAAGAATCATACCTCATTTACACTACATATAGAATAATGTTAAGTGTAACTGGGATCTCACACAGCTATAGATACGTGGAAATACAATTTTCTTTGAAAAAACATTTATTCTATTCTGTTCCATTTCTTGGATTGTGCCCATCATCATGGCATCCAAATGCCTGCCGGAGTTAAAATAAACATGGAGACTAGCCTCTGTTATTAGGTTTTCTCTCCATTCCTCTGCTCAGAGGGAAAGATGAGGTGGATATGCTTTCTTTTTCTTTGAAATAAATATATAAGTTATCTACTGTGCCATGCCCTACTTCATGGAAAAACAAAGATGGAGAAGTGAAGCCAGCATATGGTGAGATTCCTTGTCATACTTTGGGTTGTCTACATTAGAGATTTTTAACTTGTTTGACCGCCAAGTAACTCATGTCAGTTAACACTTTTGTATGTGCTGTCTGGATGGTTTGTCCCAGGACAGAATTGTTAGTAGTTTACCCTAGATATGCTGTACCAGTTTTCTCTGGGTTGAGCCCTAGTGTACACCACAGATGCTTGTGTCTTGGAACAAATGTTTGTGGAGTTCCAGACTAGTGTGTACAGAGGTGTTAGATGACTAAATCTTGAGTTAAAAACTCTAGTATAGACATACCCTTAGCTCCTGTGCGAGTGACTTCTACAGTCTTGGGCTATCACCCAAGAAAGACCTGTCACCTGCACATACAAATTTCATTCTTTCAATAGACAGTTAAATGGTTTCTGAGGAGTGGAGCTGTCAAGAGAGAAGTGGTCTTTTAGGTATCCTGGTCCCAGAGCATTTAGAGCCTTGAAAATATGGATTTAGAGATTAACTTTAAACTTGATGCAGTGTTCTGCAGGGAGATAGTGAGGAGAGTGGAGAATGTGGTTTGCAAGTGATTCCAGGCTAAAGAGGTGGAGCAGAAATGTTGATGTATTATGCACCAGTAGCAGTTTTCTCTGTGCTGATGCTCTGAAGCCTATATAAACAGCACTGCAACAGTCTAATCCAGGAGTAACTGGAGCATGTATGATCAAGATCGGGTCATGATCAGTAAGGATGTATTGTTGTGTACTATCCAGAAGTGGTAGGATACATTTTTTCTTGAATGATGGTATGTGTGAGTCCAGAGCCAGCAAGGCATCTAAAAAACACCTTTGAACTGCAGGCCATCTTGATGATTTGTGGACATAAGTCTTTGGCTAATGGAGACAGTTCTGTGGTTGCAAGCTATTCAAAGTTTTTTCCCCTTCCTTCTCGTTAGGATTTAACTTCAGCCATCTTTTTCTCATCCATGCCATAAGTAATAGAGGCTGTAATCTTTGAACAGATTACCCCAATGTTTTTGAGTGGAAACAATGGCTTTTGGTACCTGCCTGGCTAATTTGCCCATTTTGTTATGGCATCCCAGGAAGATATTGTGTGACACCTGTGTACGTGAGGTCATTGGACTTTTGTAACATTTCCCAATCTTGATTGCATTGAGTATTGTTGGGGGACCCTTTAGGATTTCACTTTCCCCCATTAAAGATGACAACAGGAGCGCAGGCTTCTAACTTTATCAGCCACTGAGCAAAAAGGGAATGAAAGAATTTTCTTCAGGTTCCCATGGCTCTAATCTCAATAGGCTTTGATAATATAACAACTGGGAAAGGGCAGTGTGTTGTGATAGACAGTTTAATATTACCTGCCTGCTGTGAAGTACACTGGCCAAGCTAGAGAACTTCAAAATATAAATTGTCTTTTTAACATTGATAAACAGGTAGGAAAAAAGAAAATATTATATCTTAATTTTAGTTCTCTGCTGGGATCAGCAAATCTGGTTAATCTTTGAGCTATTCTTGTTTAATAAATCTCCTAGCCCCATAATAATTATTTCTTTAACCCTTAGGAGGTTGATACTTTAATCTGTGATAGTGAGACAATTGCACAGCAGCCTAACGATCCTCGTTTTTACTCAGTTTCATTATGTGAACCAACCAGACAAATGTCTGTCTACCTTCTCCAGTGGTTCTTAAACTTATTTATAGTATGCACAACATTTTAATATAAAGATGGTCTTGTGGACTCCTCCCCTCCCATTTGTCCTAGAGCAGACCACTTTCCCCTCCATTTGTGGTCATTTAACATCACTCTGGCAAGTACATGGAAAAGTGATATTAGGAGAGTAGATGGGTGTGCTTTAGCTGTCATTTAATGCAGGATAGCATATAGAAATACGGAGGAGGAGCCAAGACCACCAAGCAACCAATCAACTGTTCATGAACTTCCTGGTCCAATGGCGTCTTACCTCTATGTTTCTTGCATAGTGTTATGAGGCTGTCAGTCAGGCCTGTCTAAACAGAAAAGAATAAAAAGAACACATCATAGGGCTTAATCAGCTGATGACAGAGGCAGTATAACTGCCTGCAGGTATTGTATTTTAAGGTTATAAACATCAAGAGGGTAGTTCAGGATCATCCAAGGAGGTATATGTCTAGGAGTCATGGGATGAAATTAAGTAATGGATAATTTAGGCGGAATATCAGGAAAAAATTCCTAACATTGAGGTATATTAGAATGTGGAATATTCTCCGGGGGAGAGTGGTGGAAGCGCCGCTGCTCGAGACATGTAAACAGAGAATGTACTGGAGAATGTAATTCTTCGTAATGATAAACGACCACATTCACCAGGATGTTCCATCTGCTTTGTGCTGCTCTGGCAACCCAAAGCAGCTGTAGCCCTGGCTTTGCTGGTTTTGCCAGTGGAGCAGCAAAAAGCAGATGTAGTGTCTTGATGAGTCATGCCAACGAATGATATTTTAGATAAGGTGTTTTATCACTTTCCATGGAAGGATCTAAAAATATTTACAGAGGTGGATATTATCACCATTTGATAGATGAGGAGCCTGAGGTTTACAGAGTCTGTAACTTGCCCAAGGCTACAAGGAAATTTAGAAGGAATTGAGGAATAGAAGCCAGGTGTCCTGACTTCCAAGCCTTTGTTCTTACCACTCGACACTGGGCCTGATCCACTAAAATGTTTACTCCAATTTTATGCCAGCATAACTCCATTGATTTCAATGGAGTTACCATGGTGTAAACTGAAGTTATGCAGTGGTGCACTGGCAGGAGGCTGCATTTGATATGATCAATAGACCTGTCAGTAAAGGCTTATTTTTCTATAGCATTTTTCATCTAAAGATTCAGAAGTGCTTTTCGGTATGTATTAAGTTGCATTCCTCTGAATTAGGTAAGAGGTATATAGGAAAAACTTCACTCACCACTGAAATGCAGCTCTCTCTTGGGTGGAATGCGGCAACTGTTTAGTAACGTACATAACAATTAGGTACCTGTAATGATGGCAAATGGTCAGAACATTGTTTTCATGTCTCATTAAAAAGAGAAAAACAACAAAAAAGGATGTCCCCTTCAGCAGGCTAGTATCTTCTAGCAACAAGGTATACCTCAGAGAGAGATGTGCCACCTACTGAAGCATCAGCACCACTGCCTGGAGCACCTAGATGGTTCCTTGTGGTCTCCCAGTTAGCCTAGCCCTGTGAGATTTGAAAGGATCACAGCACAGTGTGGTATAACTGCATGCTGTCTCTAACTTGTGTGATTATTTTATCCCAGTCTTATGGGGCAATGCAATGCCCCTCTCTCTCTGCTCCGGATTGTGGGAGAAGAATAATTTGCCTTAATCAATACACTTGAAATAAACTGAAAGAATAACCCCCAAATAAATATCAGTGGGAAAAAATGCTATTTGCATAATATGCCATTATTAGTAGAGACAAATGGACAAACATTGGCAGCTCTTAATTATATGCACATTAATGATACATACCACTTTAGATGAAGGAACATCGTAAGTCTATTTCCTATCTTAATTTTGTGCTGTGCTGTTTGAAATGCTAATGAAACCAGAATTCTCAAAGGTCATAATCTGAATACACTGGGTATTTTTTATTTAGTTTCAAAACAATTAAAATGAGGTTCAGTTCCTAATTTTGCTAACAATGTTAGCTTTTCCGTTAATTACTGTGGGTAGGAATGTGTCCTCAAACTGGTCATTTGCAGAATGGAAAGGCACTTTATTTTCATTTAGATCACTCCTTGGTGTTTTCTTCCTTGGGATGTTTTTCCCCCATTGATTATGTGAAAGAATTGGTGGGGGGTGGGAGGGAGAAAAGAAAAGTGCAAATTTAGCAGAACTCAGCATTGCATTTTCCAAGGAGTCATTTATCATCCTTAGAAAGTTTTGGTTCTTCACAAATAATAAAGAAAAGGGTTGTTAATTGCTATATTCAACTAATTGACAGAATTGTGTCATGAAAGAGGGAGAATTTCTGCATTGCCTTTCCTGATGACACTTGAAGGTTATTCTAAACTTTTTGTTGCTTCTAAAATAGGAAATCATCGCTTCTCTCTGTTCATCATTAATTTGGTGTCTGACTCTTTTTTCATTTGTTTTTAAACTATTAAATGACAGGGAAGTGGCAATTCATGTAAGTGTGAAAAGAGGAAGGTAAAGAACGTTTCCATTGATTTGGTTTGTATGATGTAGTTGTATAGTTTTGCAATACATATTTAAATTTCATAAGGTATTTATAGTACCTGATCCAACTCCTCCAAATCATTTGGAGTCTTTCTATTCACGTCAATGGAAGGTAGCTGATGGCCTAAATATCTGTTGTTAAACTCCAGATAGTGGCTTCATATGCTAACCTTAACTCTGCCCCCTATAGATTCTTCGCATCTTATGATTTGAGACCATCACCACTTGACACATGCAGTTTGTCTGCTCTGTTGAGTATATAAATGCCAATAGTATGGTCTTCAGTTATATGACGATATACCTACCCTTCCACTCTACAAGTGAAAAATGTCAGGATACGTTAATGCAGATTATTTTATCCATCTGATTAAAGCCTGGTGCTGGGGTGGAAAAACCCTGTCCCAATGGATTTTGCACAAGTAAATTCTATCAATTGCACATGCATATACTGGTGCTAAGCCTGTACATATGCACAAAAGAGGCCAGTGTGGGTTTCTTTGAAGTGAGCTCTTTATTTCTCATATTTAAGTAGGGATTATCTATTTCCATCTTTACTCCCTAGAGATGTATGGTCCTGCATGTGTCATTTTTATAATGAGCATATGTTTACGTTCACATTTGCAAATTTCCTTAACATTTCCACCACATTACAACAATATTTAAACAGCAACTTTTCAAACCTTAACATCATTCAGTCATGGAGGATATAACCCAAGTCTCTGAACTGAGTTCAGTGTGCAAATAGCACTTAAGTGTTGCATAGGCTTTGTTGTTCTGCTCCTCTGCACAGGGGTGAATTTTACCCTATGATAAATGAAAGGGCGGGGGGTATCTCTCTTTTGTGGACACCCAGCCAGCCAGTTAGCTATAGAATCCCTTTTGATAGTTCTCTACTTGCTTTACCTGTAAAGGGTTAACAAGTCCACAGGTAAAAGGAAAGGGAGTGGGCACCTGACCAAAAAAGCCAATGGGAGGGCTAGAACTTTTTAAAATTGAAACAAGACTCCCCTTTGTTGTGTGTTGTGGTTCTCCGGGGAAGAGGGAAGCAGGGTAGCAGTTATGTTGTGAGAAGCTGAAGGCCAGGTATGAAAATCATCAGAATCATACCTAGAATTGCTTATTTGGAACCCAAATATGTAAGTAGATCAGAAAATGTGTAGGAAGACATGATTAGGTTTAGTTTGTTTATTTCTTATGGCTTGTGGATTCCTCTGTGCTAACCCCAGATGCTTTTGTTGCTTGTAACCTTTAAACTGAACCCCCAGAAAACTATTTTGGGTGCTTAATTTTTGGAATTGCTCTTTTAAAAATCTAGCAATAATCTGAGTTTTCAGATATATTTTCTTTTTGTTTTTAATAAAATTTACCTTTTTTTAAGATCAGGATTTGGGTTTTTGTGTCTTAAGAGGTTGTGCACAGGTTTTTTAGTTAGCTGGTGACAACAGCTGATTTCTTTGTTTTCCTTTCTCCGTTCTTTCCTGGAGGGGCCGTGTGTGTGTGTGAAAGGGCTTGAGGGTATCCCACAGGAAGGAATTCCCAAGTGTCCCTTCCTGGGTTCCAAGGGGTTTTGCATTTGGCTGGTGGCAGCATCTACCCATCCAAGGTCAGAGAGAAGCTGTGACCTTGGCAATTTAATACCAGCCTGGAGTGGCCAGTATTAATTTTTAGAATCCTCGCAGATTCCCCACCTTCTGCACTCAAAGTGCCCAGAGTGGGGAATCAGCCTTGACACATACCCTTTGATGCTCTGTTATCCTGCCACATTGGGGAGGGGAAAGGCTTTGTTACAGATCTTCAAACTCTTGGTAAGACAACAAAATAAAGCTACATATGGTCTCCATCATCCAAAAATGCAGGGCCTTAAAACCACTCTCTGGGGTGATGTGACTGGAAAAAATCAAGTGGGATCTCCATTGAAAACTCCCTAAATCCATGTAGAGAGGGGTGTGCATCTGTGTTTGCAGGAGCCGGAGTGGAGTTGTGGGGGCGGCAGGGGTGTGTTGCTGGAAAATATCTTTATTCAGAGTTCAGGGCCAGATTGATCCAAACATTGATCCCAACTTAATCTGCCACAGACAGACCTAAATCCCCATGGGAAGACTCTATGACCCAACAATGCTGAATGGTAATGGTGACTTTGCTGGAGCAGCACATGTTGGGATGTAATGGAATAAGAGTTTGTTAGTCACAGGGGCATGTACCTGAGAAACAGAAAAAATAGGTAAGTCTGAATTATTTATATTGGAAAATGTACTGATCTTTGCTATTTGCATAGCTTCCACTACCAAAGCATCTGAGCATCCCAGACTCTCTAGTATATTTTACTCATAGCCTTTAAGGTCAGAAGGGACCATTATGATTATCTAGTTTGACCTTCTGCACATCGCAGGCCACAGAACCTCACCCACCCACTCCTGTAATAGACCCCTAACTTCTGGCTGAGTTACAGAAGTTCTAAAATCATGATTTAAAGACTTCAAGTTACAGAGAATTCACCATTTACGCTAGTTTAAACCTACAAGTGACCCATGCCCCATGGTGCAGGGGAAGGCGAAACCCCTCCAGGGTCTCTGCCAGTCTGACATGGGGGTAAAATTTCCTTCCTGACCCCAAATATGGCGATCAGTTAGACCTTGAGCATGTGGGCAAGACTCACCAGGCAGATACCTGGGAAAGAATTCTCTGTAGTAACTCAGAGCCCTCCCCATCTATTGTCCTGTCTCCAGCAGCTGAGGATATTTGCTACTGGTAGTTGCCATGGGCCACATGCCATCATCGGCTGTCCCATCATACCATCCCCTCCAACTATCCTCACAAGACCCCTCTGAGGTAGGGAACTACTATTATCCCCATTCTACAGATGGGGAACTGAGGTGCAGAGAGATTAAGTGCTATGCATAAGTAGAGGTGGATTAAGATTTTAGGGCCCTGGGCAGAAAGCATTTTTGGGACCCCCCTATACTCCCCTTGCCATGGGGCCCTGCTCCTCTCCCCATTCCTTTTCTCTACCCCCAGCCCCATTCCCTTCCCCACTGCCTCTTCCCCCTCCTCCCACCTTCCCCACTGCCTCTTCCCCGCCTCACTTTCCCACTGCTTCTTCCCCCATCCCCTCCTCCCCCATTCCCCTTCCCTTCCCCATTGGACCGGAAAGTCCAGTTGAAAAGGGGACCTGGCAGTGTCCAGTCGGCAGTGCGGACACTAAAAGTCTGGTTACCAGAGTAACCTCAAGCAGCTCCTCGCCAAGAGGGCAGAAGAGCAGCAGCTGCTGCTGGAGCCTGGAGGAGCTGTCCCCTGCTCAGCTGCTGGGGGAGAGAAGTGGCTGGCTGGCTCCCAGACTCAGCTCCAGCCTCTCCGGCACAGAGGTAGGTGCCAGCACTCGCGCTGCCACTGCCTGGGTCGGGGGGGATCCTGTCCACCTTCCTGCCCCTGCTCCTTGCTCTGAGAACTGCCCCCCCCGCCCTACTGCGTCCCCGCCTCAGCCTCTCGCTTCAGGGACTGACCCCCTCCTCTGCCCTGCCATGCCATGATTGGGCAGGCAGGCTCCACCTCAGCTCCTTCCAGCCTGGCTTGGCAGGTGAGTCCCGGGACAGGAGGGAGCGAGCGATGGGGCGGAGGGGGAGCGAACGACGGCGGGAGCTGCGGGGAGGAGTGAGCGGGGGGTGGGGCCTGAGGGACAAGGCTGGCGTGGGACCTCTGGGGGAAGGGCCGGGGCAGGGGTGTCCAGTTTTCAGCAATTAGAAAGTTGGCAACCTCAGGCTGAGCAGAGCTGCTCAGCGCAGGCAGAAATGGGAGGGAGAGTGACACATGACCCCATGTTCATCCTCCACACCTTGCCCCGTCCCCTCCCCGACTCCTGACATTGCAACCTCCCCCTCCCCTAAGCCGGGCTCCCTCTACCCAGAACGGGCCTCACCTGCTACCTATGAGCCGGGCCTGGGAGCTGCAGCCACACACAAAGTCTGCTGGCCCTGGCTGAGCAGGGGCTGGTGCTGATGATGAGGTGCTCCCCACTCTCACTTGTCCCTAAAGCTGGTTTCTTTTATTAAAAGGGCTATGCTCTCCCCCCAACCCCTCTGCCCCTGGACTATCCTCTTCCCCTGGGGGGGTGGGGGGGGGGGAAGTGTAGGGATATGGGCTGGGAGCTGCTCTCAGGCACCACACCCCCCTGCCAAGGGCAGGTGGGGAGTCTGGGGCTCCCCACAGTGACCTGAGCTCCCTGGGCAGCTCTGGCTTCTGGCCTGGCTAGGGAGTGGGGTTCCCAGGGCAGGGGAGCAGAGGAGCAATGTGTGTGGTCAAAGTTCTGGCACTCCTGGAGGCCCCAGCCAAGAGCCCATTGGCCCATGCAGCAATCCACCACTGTGCATAAGGACAAAAGAAGTAGAACAGGAAATTGAAGTTAGATAGCCTAAGTACTAGGCTAGTGCCCTAATCATGAAACCATTCTTCACCTCTAAGATGCTCTACACTTATTTGTGTGTTCAGCAACATAAAAAAAATTGATTGTTTAAAAAAACTTACAGATCACTTTAAGGGAAAATTTAGTGTTTTAGCAGATTTGATATATTTTATAAAAACATGTTTACAGCGTGCATGAAAATGCAAAGGGTAAAGTAATGTTTACAACAACAACAACATCCAGTTAACTGAGGCAAGGTCCTCTCTGTTTCTTGGCCAAAAAACCCCCATCTTCTTGTCTTCCAAGCTAATTATGGATTTTTGTGAGCACAGTTTGCTAATCAGGTTTAATGATCATACTAAACCCAAATCACATTATTATTTTCCAAGGCTGTGTTGGAGATATGCCACATTAACCCAACAGAACAAAGCACATAGACAACAGCAAAAACATTGGAGAAATAAAACTCTTATTAGCTGCTATGGAACTAGGGAAATATAAAACACAAAAATCTAGAGCTGTCCTTGAAGTATATTAGAGAGGAGCCTATTCCATTAAAGAGCAACTTCTGTAGGAGATTTAGTCCTGACTTTATCCTCATCCTTATCACAGTGTCCAATTGATTTAGGATAACAAACACAAATAAGTAAAATGCCAATCCACTCTGTAACACATTATTACAATACAACACATGATATTTTTCATAAGAGTGATCAGCGTGTGGAGTTCCTCTCCTATCTCTCCTTTAGAAGGCACAGTGTCAATGCTGCCCAGGTTTATTCACAGACTTGTGATATTTGGTGTTCTTATGTCCCTGGCTCCTGGAGTCGAGTCATGACAAGAGAATCTCAGCTTTCATTTAAAAAAAAAAAAGTTTCTAGTCTTTATGCTTGTGAAGAAAAAGCCTGAAAACATGTTTCTGAGAAACCAGAAGGCAAATAAAAAGATAACTTAATAATTGTTCTGTTCCTCCCTGTGAAGCAGCTGTCACTGGCCACTGTTGGAAGACAGGCTACTGGGCTAGATGGATCATTGATCTGACCCAGTATGGCTGTTCTTATGTTCAAATGTATTTTTTAAAATATGTCATGATTTTTAAGCCAAATGTGCTTTTCTGGGGTGTTGCTATGATTTTTGAACACTTGGGGTTGGCAATACTGTAGCTAATGGAGCTAACTGTAGCCTCCATTGGTGAAGCTTCATCTGGAGTACTGTGTCCAGTTTTGGGCCTCACACTACAAGAAGGATGTGGATAAATTGGAGAGAGTCCAGCGAAGGGCAACAAAAATGATTAGGGGTCTAGAACACATGACTTATGAGGAGAGGCTGAGGGAGCTGGAATTGTTTAGCCTGCAGAAGAGAAGAATGAGGGGGGATTTGATAGCTGCTTTCAACTACCTGAAAGGGGGTTCCAAAGAGGATGGCTCTAGACTGTTCTCAATGATAGCAGATGACAGAACGAGGAGTAATGGTCTCAAGTTGCAGAGGGGGAGGTTTAGATTGGATATTAGGAAAAACTTTTTCACTAAGAGGGTGGTGAAACACTGGAATGCGTTACCTAGGGAGGTGGTAGAATCTGCTTCCTTAGAGGTTTTTAAGGTCAGGCTTGACAAAGCCCTGGCTGGGATGATTTAACTGGGAATTGGTCCTGCTTCAAGCAGGGGGTTGGACTAGATGACCTTCTGGGGTCCCTTCCAACCCTGATATTCTATGATTCTATGATAATCCCCATAGAATATATTAGGTGGAAGGTATTAATGACTGCCATCAAGTAAGTCTTTGATCTGTAAACAATCACAGGCTGAGTTAAAGCCAATGGATGTGTTTAAGCTCTGTTCTTTCAGGATCAATGGAAGAGCAATTAAATGCACCCTTATGTAGCGAGAGAGCTGGAACCAAGAGGAGGCTACTGCCCAAGGCAATGGGCTGTATGGCAAGGCCTGATCAGAAGCTAAGCATGAGGGGATTCCCTGCGTGCAAACACAAGGGCTTGGGGATTGTCTGGCAAGCCGTGTGTGAGTGAGAGGAAGGAAGCCAGCAGAAAGTAAAGAGAGAGCCTGCAGACAGAAAGAGAAGCAGTCATGAATGGAGCCCTGAGAGAGCCCTGAGTGGGAGCAGAGAGACAGAACTACTTGGGGCACAGAACTAATCAGAGGAGCAGAACTGAAAATTGTGAACAAGGAATCTATTTGCTTCTGTTTGTTTTTTGGTGTTTGTTTTACTGTGCTCAGGGAAACAGGACTCTGTGCAGTAGAACCTCAGAGTTATGAACACCGAGTTACGAACTGACCAGTCAGCCACACACCTCATTTGGAACCAGAAGTACGCAATCAGGCAGCAGCAGAGACAAAACAATCCTGTGCAAATACAGTACAGTACTGTGTTAAATGTAAACTACTAAAAAAAAGGGGGGGAGCAGCATTTTTCTTCTGCATAGTAAAGTTTTGAAGCTGTATGAATCCAATGTTCAGTTGTAAACTTTTGAAAGAACAACCATAACGTTTTGTTCAGAGTTATGAACAACCTCCATTCCTGAGGTGTTTGTAACACTGAGGTTCTACTGTACCTTCTGTGTAAATAAACAGGATTGCATAAGAATATACCTGATGCTATAATCAATTTCTCTAACCAACAGCAACAACCTGGCAAGGCACCAAATGTTGACTAACTACTGGGTCCAAAAAGAGGTGACAGTAGGTCTGGAGAGCTGTGGGAGACCATTTTTGTCGAGACCCTGTGTTTTGATGCTGACTCTGGCCCCTGGAAACCCCTCTCTTCTGTGTTCATAAGGAGAATGGTCCCATTGGACCAACACTAGCAGGAATCACCCTTGCCTGTTGCTGGCCATGAGGGAGGGCTTTGGGGAATTATTACAGCCTGAGATTTTTTAGTTTAGGCTCTATAAAATGGGTGGTTGCGGGGAAATGATTTGCATCACCCCTGTCGCATACACTCTTCCCCGGTCTCTACCATCTTCTTCCATGTGGACGCCCAGATTGATGGAATGCCTTCCTCAGAGTTTTGTGTGTGTGCGCGTGCCTGTGTGTGTTTGTGTTGGGGGGTGGGTGAGAGGGAAGTGCAGGGAAGGGAATGGTACAGAAGCAGATGGCTGTCTTCCCCTTTTCCCAACTTCTGCATAAGAGTGGGTAGATTCTTGTGTAGTCTTGGATGATCTTAGGCAAGAATTGCAACTTACCATTTAACGGTAACCTGCACAAGAGACAAAACAAATCACAATTTTTTGTTTCTCTATTATGTACAAATTAAAAAGAATTAAGAAAATGTTCTGTTTATTTTTTCAATTCATCTATTTTGGAAGTGTGTCTAGATGACAGGGGGTCTGATAGGAATATAAAATCACAGATGCCACATAAAATTAACTGGTTTAATTGAGATGGGAAGTAAATTTTGGTCAGATTGTTTAAGACTCTCTTCTGGTTGTTAACATCTTAGTGACTAACCCTTGGGGGAAAACGTCTTCTTGAAGAGTTGATGATGATAATGAAAAAGCTAATGGGATATTTTTTGTCCTTAAAAAACAAAACAAACCACCAACTATTTCCCCTTGTCTGGATATAGTTTTGCAAGGTATCCCCACACAAATCCCCCACTCATTTTTGCTCACACTAAAGTCAATGGGAATTTAATCATGGGCTTGAATGGGAATGGGATCAGACTATAATGCATCAAATATTTAATATTTATATATGTGTACACACATATTTACATACATACTTGCATATACACATCTTTTTAATCATGGAAAGAAAATAAAACTATATATGGGACACATGTGTGTCAATCTATCATGCCACATATCCTACAACTAATTAGACTCTGATCAATAGACTAAAGTAGAATAAGATAAATCATGACAGATAGCATTGTACTAAAATCTTGCATTCAGGGAACCTGAAATATACCAGAAAGAACTTACTTCATCTGCAATTTAGTATGTGCATTGTATTGTGTGCAGTGTAATAGGTCGTGAGTTGATATAACTGTAGTAATCTACCAGCCCTAAACAACTTACACAAGTAGCACTATGCTATAGGATGCTATCAATCTTTTCTCAATAGTGCAGAAAAGGAATCCATTTTCTTTGATAAAAGACCCATTGGTCTTGTGATCTATAAATCATCCTTTCAAAAGAAACCCTTTGAAAAATCAATTCCAGGTATTCTCTCAGAATATCATTTTATAACTTTTTCCAGTGATGGAAGATAATCCTCAAACCTATCAAAAAGGAAAATCCATACCATTTTTCACTAAGTTTCACAACTTTAGTAGAAGCTCTCTAAAAGCCCAATATTCCATCTCTTGTCTTCTATACCCTGTGAATTAAGTCAGAAGCTTGGTGTCAAAATGGCATTTCTCAAAGATGTGGGGAAGGGTGGAGTGATTGAAATGAAAACTGATTCGCATAAAGTAGAGCTCTTTCCACTTGAAAATCCCCAGTCCTTTTCATGTGAACCTGGAACCAATTTATTTTAAGAACTGATTTCCGAGTATTAATGTGCTCTAGGGAACCCTCTAGAATGCTTCCTCTCCAATCTCTTTCAGAGGCCTCATTTCTTATAAGTCAGTTTTACAGATACGTTATACTCTGTTAAATACTTGATAAGTCAACCTAATGCTTTGGCTTCACTCACCTGTACCTGACTATTAGTTTGCTCTTCCGATAACAGTTCTGTATGGTAATTAGAGATGGGCTGAGGAATGTTTCTTTGGAGTAGATTTTTAGTGGGAGTCAAAGTTTGGATTTGAGGTGGAATTAGGGGTAGAGGTTAGGTTTGGATCTGATTGCTTTGAATCATCACAAGCTGTTCTTGAGAGATGATTGCCCTAAAGCCGTGGTTTTCAGACTTTTTTTCTGGAGACCCAGTTGAAGAAAATTGTTGATGCCAATGGAGCTAGGGATGAGGAGCTTGGGGTGTGGGAGGGGCTCAGGGCTGGGGCAGAGGGTTGCAGTGCGGTGGGTGGGGCCGGGAATGAGGGGTTCAGGGTGTGGGAGGGGTCTCTGGGGTTGGGCAGGGGGTTGGGGTGTGGAAGGTAGTCAGGGCTCTGGGCTGGGGGTGCAGGCTCTGGGCTGGGGCCGGGGATGAGGGGTTTGGGGTGCAGGAAGGGGCTCTGGGCTGGGGCAGGGAATTGGGGTGTGGGCTTACCTCTGGCGGCTCCTGGTCAGTGGCGCAGCTGGGGTGCAGAGGCAGGCTTCCCGTCTGTCCTGGCACCATGGACTGCGCTGCGTCCCAGAAGCATCCAGCAGCAGGTCCGGCTCCTAGGCGGAGGCACGCAAGCAGCTCTGTGTGGATCTCTCCCATGGGCACCGCCCCCCACCACCCCGATCCCATTGGCCAGGAGCTGGTGCTCGGGGCAGCACGCAGAGGCCCGGGGCCCCACCCTGCCTAGAATCCAGATCTGCTCCTGGCCGCTTCTGGGGCGCAGAATAGTGTTGGAGCAGGTAGGGACTAGTCTGCCTTAGCCAGGCAGCACCGCCAATGGGACTTTTAACGGCCCAGTCGGTGGTGCTGACCAGAGCTGCCGCAACCTGGTGCCTTACATTCCATGACCTAGTACTGGGTCGTGACCCAGAGTTTGAAAACCACTGCCCTAAAGGGTGGAAACATCATTTGAATAGCTGATACAGCTAGATTTCTGTTATTTTGACTGGTAGAAATTGTCAGATCAGTGACACATTTTTATCATCTTTTCTAAATGCTTGCAAGAATGGTTATTTTGTGGGGTGGCATCTCTATCCAAACTAGAACCAGAAAGTTGGCCCAGTTGCAATTTTCATAGATTCATAGATACTAAAGACAGAAGGGACCATTATGATCATCTAGTCTGACCTCCTGCACGACGCAGGCCACAGAATTTCACCCACCCACTCCTGCGAAAAACCTCTCACCTATGTCTGAGTTATTGAAGTCCTCAAATCGTGGTTTAAAGACTTCAAGGAGCAAAGAATCCTCCAGCAAGTGACCCGTGCCCCATGCTACAGAGGAAGGCGAAAAACCTCCAGGGCCTCTTCCAATCTGCCCTGGAGGAAAATTCCTTCCTGACCCCAAATATGGCAATCAGCTAACCCTGAGCACATGGGCAAGATTCACCAGCCAGATACTACAGAAAATTCTTTCCTGGGTAACTCAGATCCCACCCCATCTAACATCCCATCACAGGCCATTAGGCCTATTTACCATGAATATTTAATTACCAAAATCATGTTATCCCATCATACCATCTCCTCCATAAACTTATCGAGTTTAATCTTAAAGCCAGATCAATCTTTTGCCCCCACTGCTTCCCTTGGAAGGCAGTTCCAAAACTTCACTCCTCTGATGGTTAGAAACCTTCATCTAATTTCAAGTCTAAACTTCCCAATGACCAGTTTATAACCATTTCTTCTTGTGTCCACATTGGTACTGAGCTTAAATAATTCCTCTCCCTCTCCGGTATTTATCCCTCTGATATATTTATAGAGAGCAATCATATCTCCCCTCAATCTTCTTTTAGTTAGGCTAAACAAGCCAAGCTCCTTGAGTCTCCTTTCATAAGACAGGTTTTCCATTCCTCGGATCATAGAATCATAGAATATCAGGGTTGGAAGGGACTTCAGGAGGTCATCTAGTCCAACCCCCTGCTCAAAGCAGGACCGATCCCCAATTAAATCATCCCAGCCAGGGCTTTGTCAAGCCTGACCTTAAAAACTTCTAAGGAAGGAGATTCCACCACCTCCCTACGTAATGCATTCCAGTGTTTCACCACCCTCCTAGTGAAAAAGTTTTTCCTAATATCCAACCTAAATCTCCCCCATTACAACTTGAGACCATTACTCCTTGTTCTGTCATCTGCTACCACTGAGAACAGTCTAGAGCCATCCTCTTTGGAACCCCCTTTCAGGTAATTGAAAGCAGCTATCAAATCCCCACTCATTCTTCTCTTCTGTAGACTAAACATCCCCAGTTCCCTCAGCCTCTCCTCATAACTCATGTGTTCCAGTCCCCTAATCATTTTTGTTGCCCTCTGCTGGACTCTTTCCAATTTTTCCACATCCTTCTTGTAGTGTGGGGCCCAAAACTGGACACAGTACTCCAGATGAGGCCTCACCAGTGTCGAATAGAGGGGAATGATCATGTCCCTCGATCTGCTGGCAATGCCCCTACTTATACATCCCAAAATGCCATTGGCCTTCTTGGCAACAAGGTCACACTGTTGACTCATATCCAGCTTCTTGTCCACTGTAACCCCTAGGTCCTTTTCTGCAGAACTGCTGTCGAGCCATTCGGTCCCTAGTCTGTAGCGGTGCATTGGATTCTTCCGTCCTAAGTGCAGGACTCTGCACTTGTCCTTGTTGAACCTCATCAGATTTCTTTTGGCCCAATCCTCCAATTTGTCTAGGTCCCTCTGTATCCTGTCCTTACCCTCCAGCGTATCTACCTCTCCTCCCAGTTTAGTGTCATCTGCAAACTTGCTGAGGGTGCAATGCACACCATCCTCCAGATCATTTATGAAGATATTGAAAAAAACCGGCCCCAGGACCGACCCTTGGGGCACTCCATTTGATGCTGGCTGCCAACTAGACATGGAGCCATTGATCACTACCTGCTGAGCCCGACAATCTAGCCAGCTTTCTATCCACCTTATAGGCCATTCATCCAGTCCATACTTCTTTAACTTGCTGGCAAGAATACTGTGGGAGACCATGTCAAAAGCTTTGCTAAAGTCAAGGAACAACACGTCCACTGCTTTCCCTTCATCCACAGAGCCAGTTATCTCGTCATAGAAGGCAATTAGATTAGACAGGCATGACTTGCCCTTGGTGAATCCATGCTGACTGTTCCTGATCACTTTCCTCTCCTCTAAGTGCTTCAGAATTGATTCCTTGAGGACCTGCTCCATGATTTTTCCAGGGACTGAGGTGAGGCTGACCGGCCTGTAGTTCCCAGGATCCTCCTTCTTCCCTTTTTTAAAGATGGGCACTACATTAGCCTTTTTCCAGTCGTCCTAGTAGCCCGTCTCTGTACCTGTTCCAGTTTGAAATAATCTATCAGCAATCTGATACTATTTGTTTACTAGACATACTCATTTCTTTTGAAAAGTGAAAACCTGAAAGTCTCTAAATGTTGTATGTGTCCTATCCTGGGACCTTTTTTGGTCTTTTAGGGTTTGTATCAGAAATCTTCTTGTTGTTCAAAATTCTGCTATAAACATACAGAGTTAGATAGTGGCAGACTCCTGAAAGGGCGTGAGAGAGCACAAAGGGCTGGATACAAGAGTGGGGGTCCTTGCACTCAGCAAGAATGAGGATTTCACAAGAATATAACTGCTAGCAGTGCTGTTCTCCACAAAAGGGCTGAAGAAGAAAAGGTCCTAGACCGTTGTGTTGGTGGCACCGTACAACAATACTGGCTGCCAGTACCTCTCACTGCAAGCATTAAAAAAAACATGAGCCAAGCCCCCAAAATCATGAGATTGAGATTTAAAAGAATGTTGGGATTCTTTTTATTTGGCTGCTGGTGTTGGTGCATTTAGGGTCCCTGTTTTCAAGCTTTTCCCTGCAACCATGAAGGATAGAAACTTCTTTTCATTAAAATGAAAGTTGAGATTCTCACATAATAATTGAATCTGATAGCTGGGACTTTATGAAAAACACACAAAATTGTAAATCTCTCAATAAAATTGTGAGATTAGGCAACATTGCAGTTCCTTGGTAGCTACATTTCAGTGGTAGAAAAAGAAAATGAACCCTAAATGTACATAGTAGTTTATAATTTGTTAACTTTGAGACTTGCAAAAAGTATTATACAAATCATACAGTAAATGTAGTTGTTTTATGTAAATAATCCTTTCTGCTTCTAATCAGCTGACTATTCCCCCAGTGGCATATTGTTTACAGTATTTAATCTTAAGGTGGTGGTTTTGACCTCTATTGCAATATGAAAAAGGTGAACTCATCCAAATGCAGCTACTTTGTTTTAGAGGTATTCCACAGCATGACTATATTTATAGTTTTCTTCTGTTTGGAGATTATATTTCATCTTTCTTTTTTCTTCCTCTTTTAATTCATCTTCTTTTGTTTGGCTGGCTTAGCGCAGCAGGGTATTTTGTGTGGTTTGTGACATTAAAATAAAGAAGAATTCGGTGCATGTACTCCAGTCTTACCTTTTCCAGCTTGTAATACATTAGTAGAGATCCTTGATCTTTTAATTTCCCCACAGGAACATCTAAGCACTCTAAATCCATAAAATCATATTCTTAGATGGATTGGAGGGGTCATATGTAATAAACAATGGATCAGGTATTCAGAGGTGTAAATTGATTTAACTGACTTGGACGGAACTATGGCAAATTACACTGAGAATCTGGCACATAGACTCTTAGGGAATCATATAAACTTCAAAATATCCATCATTCTCCACCGGAAGAAGATATGCCACAGTCCAGTTCTTTCTTCATGTCTATAAGTCAGCATTGCAAAATTGTCATGAAAATCTACCAGCCTGGTCATAAAGTCTGCTCACTCTATCATGAGGATAGTGAGGAAACAAATGATATTTCATTTGCCTGTGCAAAACCAAAACAAACAACCCCCTCTCCCTTGGATGAGTGGAATTTTGCAAGGATACTTTGTGGCCCCTGGAGCATTTTCTCTGTACACATTATTAACCTATACAATTTATGGCTTTTTAAAAAAAACGATTGCAGGCCTGGTATGGAATAACTTCCCCTCTTCTGACCACCTCTAGAGTATCTCATGTTAAATCAGACAGCACTACCCATTGCCACTTACTCTAATAAATTCTTCTATAATTTTTCTCTCTGTCTAATGAAATTCCAGATCAATATGTACTAAGACATTGTACTAACACAGCAGGGCACAGATTATCCAATAAGTTCTTGGAATGAATTGGAGACAATTTTATATCTCAGAAGGTGGAGACAGCTATTAGGGGAGAGGTTGTTCTAGATGTGATTTTGACAAATAAGGAGGAACTGGTTGAGATTTTGAAAGTGGAAGGCAGCCTGGATGAAAGCAATCATGAAATGGTAGAGTTCATGATTTTAAGAAATGGTAGGAGGGAGAACAGCAAAATAAAGACAATGGATTTCAAGAAGGCAGATTTTAGCAAACTCAGGGAGTTAGTAAGTAAGGTCCCATGGGAAGCAAGTTTAGAACAATAGAAGACAGTTGGCAGTTTTTCAAAGCGACATTATTAAGGGCGCAAGAGCAAACTATCCCACTGCATAGGAAAGATAGGAAGTATGGCAAGAGACCACCCTGGCTTAACCAGGAGATCTTCAGTGGTCTGAAATTCAAAAAAGAGTCCGACAAAAAGTGGAAACTAGGTCCAGTTACAAAGGATGACTATAAACAAACAACACAAGTATGTAGGGACAAAATTAGAAAGGCTAAGGCGCAAAACGAGATCAAACTAGCCAGAGACATAAAGGGTAACAAGAAAACATTCTACAAATACATTAGAAACAAGAGGAAGACCAAGGACAGGGTAGGCCCATTATGTAATGAGGGGGAGGGTGGGAAATAACAGAAAATATGGAAATGGCAGAGGTGCTTAGTGACTTCTTTATTTTGGTTTTCACCAAGAAGGGTGGAGCTGATTGGATGTCTAACATAGTGAATGCCAATGAAAATGAGGTAGGATCAGAGGCTAAAATAGGGAAAGAACAAGTTAAAAATTACTTAGGCCCCATCTACACTGGCAAGTTTCTGCACACTAAAGCAGCTTTGAGCACTGTAACTCCCGAGGTGCACACACTGCCAAGTCACTTAGTGCGCAGAGACTGCTGTGCTATAAAAAAACCACCCAGACGAGAGGCGTACGGCTTTCTGCGCGGGGGCTACAGCACCACGGTGCCAGTGTAGACACCCTGGTCGATTACAACACTGCGATTGGCCTCCAGGAGGTATCCCACAATGCCTGTACTCACCTCTCTGGTCATTGGTTTGAACTCTACTGCCCTGCCTGTAGGTGACCAACTGTCAGCCCCACCAAGTACATTCCTTTGCAAATTTGAAAGTCCCCTTCCTGTTTGATGCGTGCAGTGGTTGCATCACATCTTTCCAAGTGTCCATGCCTGCTCCACGCACCAGGCCAAGCTGCTGGACCTAATTGGCATTTGGGGAGAGGAGGCTGAGCAGTCCCAGCTGCTCTCCAGCCGTAGGAATTATGATACCTACAGACAGATTTCATGATGCATGCTAGAAATGGGCCATGACTGGGACTCATTGCAGTGTAGGGTAAAAGTGAAGGTGTGGGAGGCAAACCGCCACTCCTGTGCTGCACCCACGAGCTGCCGGTTCTACAAAGAGCTGGACACGATATGCGGTGGCGATCCCACCTCCACTGCGAAGGCACCTGTGGATACTTCGTTGGCTCACATGCCAGTCGAGAGTGGACTGAGTCAGGAGGAGGAAATCTTGGATGAAGAGGGGGAAGGGGACCCAGAGGCAAAGGATGACACGGATGTCAGAGTTGCATGCAGTCAGCAGCTCTTTTCTACCCTGGAGGAGCCTAGCCAGTCGCAGCAGTCAGAGCTTAGTGAAGCGTAAACAGGAGAGGAGGCCCCGGTAAGTGGATCTGATTTTGGGAACTGACGAAGCGAGTTGTTGGGTGGCTTGTCTCCCACCGCATGCCTAGTCTGAGTGGCGGAACAGGCTGTTGATAAATTCCCTCACTTCACAGGAATCTCCCTCAGAGATCTCCAGGAAACTCTCATGGAGATACTGGGCAATCCACTGCCAGAGGTTCCTCGGAAGAGCTGCTTTGTTTCTTGCTCCATTAATGATTACTTTCCCGTGCCACTTTGCCATGATGTGCGGGGCGGACCATTGCTGCACACAGGCTAGCTGCATAAGTGCCAGGGTGTAAGCCACAGTCTTGGAGAAGACCCTCCCTTGATTCCCTGCTCACCCTCAGCAGAAAGATATCTTCCATAATGATCACCTCCTATGGAAAGTGTGGGGACAGAAATTATTATCAGGCCCACCCTACAGTGCTGGCTCTCCCCAAAAGCCTCGTGCCAAGTGTACAGCAGGGTCTGGGAGTAGTGATTTACCCTACTCACCATTCTGGGGGTCTTGTGGCTCATGTGTGCTTGCCTGGGGTTAGCCAGTTAGTGACAGGTGTGTGAGTACTGGCAGTTTTAAAGCACCGAATCACTGTTGTCTGTGTTGCAAACAATACTGCTTCTGTAAAATGTTGCATTTAAACTTCACAGAGATGACTGTGGGAGGCCAGCCTCCCATACTGGTGGCAGAATGGCTGTGCAGAATTGGAAAGCATCCAGGAAGAACTAAGGAGGACTTTCTGTGTGAGGTTATGATGTACTTGGCCTCCGAGAAACAGGAATTGAAGGAGTGGTGGGACAGTGAGAAGAAGGACCGAAAGGAGAACACAGCACACCAGAAAGAAGCCACAGCGTGGCTCATAACAGTTATGGAGTGCCAAGTGGACATGCTCCAGGAGATAATAGCTCTTCAAACCGAGCAGCTCCGCGCCCGCCCTCCCCTGCAGCCGCTGTCGCAAAACTTTCCCATGAGCCCCCTACACACCGCCAACACACTCTTATCAACCTCCTGGCTCCACTCTCTACCCACAGTATTCCACTCCTCTGGAGTACAGCACCGGGTGCATTGTACTCCAAAGGAGAAGGTTTGGTATGATCCCTGGACATACACAAATCTGTAGCTCTCCTGGGACCCCTCCTCCCCTTGAGAACTTCCCTTCCCCCCATAGCCCCTCCCCTTCCCTGATGATAATTTTTTTCATTTGATTCTCTCCTCCTGTTCTTTTCTTTTAATAAAAGAATTGTGTTTGTTTGGAAGCAATCTTTATTCTATTAAGTGAAAGCAAAATAGCACTTCAAAGCAACATACAATAATGTTAAGGCCCCTTCATGCATCTTGTGCACCAATCACCTCCTAGCATTACAAGCACTGCAATCCCAAGCATAGCAACAAATATTAGTGGCTTTCAGCTTCAAATTGCTGTCTCAAGGCATCCCTGATTCTTACGGCCCCACGCTGTGCCCCTCTAATAGCCCTGGTCTCTGGCTGTCCAGCCTCCAGGTGCTGAGGCTCTGCGGTCCAGCTCCAAGTGAAGCTTTCACCCTTCCCTTCACAAATATTATGGAGCGTACAGCATGCGGCTATAAGCATAGGAATATTGTCATCGGCCCTGTCCAGCTTCCCATAGAGGCAGCACCAGCAGGCTTTTAAATGGCCAAACGCACACTCAACAGTCATTCTGCACTTTCTCAGCCTGTTGTTGAACCACTCCTTGCTGCTGTCAAGGTGCCCCATGTGTGGCTTCATGAGCCATGGCATTAGGGGGTAGGCAGGGTCTCCCAGGATCACAGTGGGCATTTTGACTTCCCCTACGGTGATCTTCTGGTCTGGGAAGAAAGTCCCGGATTGCAGCTTCTTGAACAGGCCAGTGTTCTGAAAGATGCATGTGTCATGCACCTTTCTGGACCAGCCTGCGTTAATGTCTGTGAAATGCCCACGGTGATCCACAAGCTCCTGGAGAACCATAGAGAAATACCCTTTGTGATTAATGTACTCAGTGGCTAGGTGGTCTGGTGCCAGAATTGGAATGTGTGCGCCATCTATCACCCTTCTGCAGTTAGGGAAAGCCATTTGTGCAAAGCCATCCACAATGTCACGCACATTGCCCAGAGTCATGGTCTTTCGGCGCAGGTGCGATTAATGGCTCTGCACACTTCCGTCAACACGAATCCAGTGGTCGACTTTCCCACTCCAAACTGGTTAGCAACTGATTGGTAGCAGTCTGGAGTAGCCAGCTTCCACAGTGCGATCACCACACACTTCTCCAGTGACAGGGCAGCTCTCCTTCTCATGTCCTTGCACCGCAGGGCTGGGGCAGGCTCATCACACCGTCCCATGAATGTGGCTTTCCTCATGCGAAAGTTCTGCAGCCACTCCTCACCATCCCAGACATGCATGACAATGTGATCCCACCACCCAGTGCTTGTTTCCCGAGCCCAAAAGTGGTCAGCACCTCCATGAATGCCACAAGCAATCTCGTGTCATAGCTACTACGCATGGCAAGATCAATATCGCACTCCTCTTGCCTTTGTAGTTTAAGGAATAACTCCACTGCCCCTCGTGACGTGTTGGTCAGAGCGAAAAGCAGACTGGTCAGCAGTTCAGGATCTGTTCCTGCAGCCTGAAAGAGGCAGGGCGCACAGTACACAAACCGTTGAAAGATGGCACCAAATGCAGACGGAAGCCCAGGGATTGATGGGGTGTGAAGCAATGCATCACGGGCACTGGGACTGGACCCAAGATGCCCTGCAACCCCCTCTGCCTTCCCACAAGTCGTAGAGGAAGAAGAGGAAGAGGTGCTCTGTGGGGTAGCTGCCCAGAGGGCACCGCTCTGAATAGCGCTACAAGTGCCGCAAGTGTGAACACGCTATTGCGCAGGCAGCTGACAGTGTGAACACACAACAGCGGTTTCCCTTCTGCGCTCTCTGAGCTGTAACTGCCGGCACTGTAACTTTGCAAGTGTAGACTTGCCCTTAGACAAGTTAGACGTCTTCAAGTCACCAGGGCCTGATGAAATACATCCTAGAATACTCAAGGAGCTGACTGAGGAGATATCTGAGCCACTAGGGATTATCTTTGGGAAGTCATGGAAGATGGGAGAGATTTCAAATATAGTGCCAATCTATAAAAAGGGAAAGAAAGACAACTTGGGAAATTATAGACCAGTCAGCTTAACTTCTGTACCCAGAAAGATAATTTACAAATAATAAAGCAATCAATTTGCAAACATCTAGAAGATAATAAGTGATAAGTAACAGTCAGCATGGATCTGTCAAGAACAAATCTTGTCAAACCAACCCGATAGCTTTCTTTGACAGGGTAACACGCCTTGGGGATAGGGTGGAAGCGGTAGATGTGATTTATCTTGACTTTAGTAAAGCTTTTGATACGGTCTCACATGACCTTCTCATAAACAAGCTAGGGAAATGCAACCTAGATGGATCTACTATAAGGTGGGTGCATAACTGGTTGGAAAACCATTCTGAGAGAGTAGTTATCAGTGGTTCACAGTCATGATGGAAAGGCATAATAAGTGGGGTCCCACATGGATCAGTTCTGGGTCCGATTCTGTTGTGTAAAGCTCCGTCCCTTTTCTGTTTGATCCAAAAGCAGCATTTAATAAAACCAATATAAGCGTAACCCTGGGTTGGTTTCTAGTGAAATTGAGGTAACAGATTCTGTTCAATATCTTCATCAGTGATTTAGATAATGGCATAGAGAGTACACTTATAAAGTTTGTGGATGATACCAAGCTGGGAGGGGTTGCAAGTGCTTTGGAGGGTAGGATTATAATTCAAAATGATCTGGACAAACTGGAGAAATGGTCTGAAGTAAATAGGATGAAATTCAATAAGGACAAATGCAAAGTACTCCACTTAGGAAGGAACAATCAGTTGCACACATACAAAATGGGAAATGACTGCCTAAGGAGTATTGCGGAAAGGGATCTGTGGGTCATAGTGGACCACAAGCTAAATATGAGTCAACAATGTAACACTATTGCAAAAAAGCGAACATCATTCTGGGAGGTATTAGCAGGAGTGTTGTAAGCAAGACACAAGAAGTAATTCTTCCGCTCTACTCCGCGCTGATTAGGCCTCAACTGGAGTATTGTGTCCAGTTCTGGGCACCACATTTCAGGAAAGATGTGGACTAATTTGGAGAAAGTCCAGAGAAGAGCAACAAAAATGATTAAAGGTCTAGAAAACATGACCTCTGAGGGAAGATTGAAAAAAATTGGGTTTGTTTAGTCTGGAAAAGAGAAGACTGAGAGGGGACATGATAACAGTTTTCAAGTACATAAAAGGTTGTTACATGGAGGAGGGAGAAAAATTGTTCTTCTTAACCTCTGAGGGTAGGACAAGAAGCAATGGGCTTAAATTACAGCAAGGGTGGTTTAGGTTGGACATTAGGAAAAACTTCCTAACTGTCAGGGCGGTTAAGCACTGGAATAAATTGCCTAGAGAGGTTGTGGAATCTCCATTAGTGGAGATTTTTAAGAGCAGGTTAGACAAACACTTGACAGGAGTGGTCTAGATAATAGCTAGTCCTGCCATGAGCTCAGGGGACTGAACTAGATGACCTCTCGAGGTCCCTTCCAGCTCTATGAGTCTATGATTTGCATGCCACTGACTGATTTTTCAGTCGTCCCAAAGGTGTTAACCAGCAAAACTAGAGTATGGTATCTGCTAGGGCACTCAAATTTTCAGTATTTGTTTTTGATGTTTTTATCACCAGCAGTGAAGTGTTTTACATTTATGTCATATTTGCTAGTTATCTGTGGGGTGCTCTCTGGTATACTCATCAGAAGGTTAATCTGCAGGAAGGTAGCATGGTCCAGTGCATAGGGTGTGAGACCTCTTGTACTGAGTTGCTGCGTGACATTGGGGAGGTCAGTTAATCTGTTTGTACCTTTCTCCATCTATAAAATGGGAAATGCAATGCTTGCTCAGTGTCATAAAATGCCTTGAGATGAATGGAGAAAAAGTACTTAATATTATTTATTATCAGGCTTCCAAAAGATGCTGGCAACAGTGTCACCTCCTCAGGGTATGATCAAGAGTTTTGTTATATGATGTAATGCTTGCTGAGAGCTTTGGTGCTGGTTATAGAGGTCTAGACTATCTCTTGAACCCAGAGCTGATTATGACTTGCTGATCGTCTGACCTACACAGCTTCAGTTCTGGTGCAACTCCAGACTGCACAGGACCACCCACCATCTGAGAATTGGTGGAATGCAGCAGCATTCTGGGCATGGTTCCTCTCATCTTCAGCAAACTCCCTACTCTGGGACTGGTGGTCATGGTGGCAATTAGAATTTTACTCCCACCAAAAGCTCCAGCCTCCTGGGGAAATTTTCAGTGGGCCAGATATTCCGGCCCTTCATACGATCTCAGATGACACAAAGGGATCCTATCTAGGGTAAGAACTTGTCCAGAATTCCTGTGGAAGAAGAAACCAATAGAATTCTTCCCCTCCAGTTTGCCCATCAGTTCTGTTAAGTGCATATGAATTAATCTCGTTTTTAATAAAATCAATGAGTTGTATAATTGGTTTCTGGATGGCTAAATGCTATGCTCAACACACTGGAGTATCTTGCAGCTTGTGTAGTCATTTACATCTGTGCAAAGTACACGTAAAATGATAACCATTCTGGTTTGGTAGAATTTTACATCCTCTTTGCACAGATGTAAATGACTACATGAAGTGCTACAGAGTGGAGAATGAAGTTCTATTTCCACATACGCAACCACCTGCTACTTGTGTTTCTGTGATAAATATTCTCTACTTTATTTTTTCTGATTCCATTTTTTCATTCTTTGGCCTGGTCTTTCATTGTTCACAGATCTTTTTTTTGGGGTCTCAGTTTTCTGCAGTCATCATGGCTACTTGCTTTTTAAATATCCCAGTTTGTTTCACCATCTGTGCACCTATGAAACCTCCTAGTTTCTTTCTCAAAGGTTTGACCGATACATTCACCACTTGAATCTTGGAATCAAGACTTTGCTTTTCAATTTGTAAGGTCCATCAGTAATTCTTTTTGTCTAAATTCACCTTCTTTAGTGGAAGTAGTTGCAGAGCCTAGAATTTCTTATGAATCATCAGATAACCAGGCAGTGCTTGTCTTTCTTTCTTTTTGTGTTTCTTTCCCTCTCCCCCACACTAGTTCTCACCATTCCCTCATTTTTTGTCTGTTCTTTGTTCACTGGATTCAATTTTCTCATACTTTATAGTCTTTGATATTCAAGCCATTCCATGAGAAGTCTGGAAAAGGACAGAGCTCATTCTCAGCATGCCCACTCACATGGGAGCATGTGCTATCTTTCATCTGACAATTTCATATTATAAATTCTTCCCTTGTGCCTTCCTGAGAATGACATCTTGGTAGATCATGCACCTGCCAAAAGAGCTTTACAGAAAGCTGTCATTCACACTCATCTCTCCCAATGTGTCTGAAGGACAGTGGAACAGAATTTGGATTTCTTACAAGCCCATGAAAGCAGTTTCTTAATGGCAGTGTAACCCTTCTGCCCGTCAGAGTTGGCAGCAACAAGGGCCGGGTTCAATATCTAGGGGATCCATTCCAATAACACAGTGCAAACCGGCTCGAGCCCCCACCCAGTGACCTGGGACAAATATATACCACCCCCTCTGGGCGCCTCCCAGAGGCAATACTTCCCCTCTTGCAAGCACCTAGTCTGAGTGTAGCAAAAAGCCTTTTAATAACAGAGAGAAACAATGTGGCATTATGTTGGGGAAACACCACCAACAACCCATGAGCAAAAAAAAACCCACCCCAAGCAAATTGGGGTATGCCCTTTCCCTTTGGTTCTTGAGTCCAGCAACCCCAAATCACTCAAAGTCCCAAAAGTCCAATGACCCAAAAGTCTCTGTCCCTGGTCAGGGCAGCCCCAGAGTTCAAAAGTTTATCTGCAGACCTTTACCTCCCAACCTGGGTGGAGATGGGGGCGGGGGTAAAAGGCACCTTACATGATCTGAAGCTGACCGCCCCACAGCTCCATAGGCCTTCGCTCCGCTCCACTCCACCAGCCACCCCACAAACTGCTTCGCTCAGCTCCGCTCTGCTCCGCTCCACTTTGCGGCCCACAAGCAGCTCCTACGGTCCCACGAACTGCTCCACCAGCTGGTCCACGAACTGCTCCGCTCCGTGTCCCACCAGCAGCTCCCGCCGTCCCATGAACTGCTCCACCAGCCTGTCCACAAGGCACTCCAGCCGTCCCGCAAACTGCTCCACAATATATCTTCAGGCGCCCCCACTACTTAACACAACACTCAGTGATTTCAGCTCTTAGTCAGTTCAGCTCTTTGGTGAATTCAGCTTGTAGTAGAGGAGCCTCAGTGCTTGTGCACCATTAGCCCAAAGTGAGCTCAGCAGCATGTAACTAGACTCCTAATGAAATCAAAATTAGCTCTGATATTCCACAGTGGAGAGAGGAGGAAGTGCAATTAGCATGTAAGGCCCTCACCAAGGGGCCCATACCACCAAGCGTTAATACTTGTCCCCAGCCTCTCTCAATTCACAGAGTTTTGGAACCCATGACCCTTGCCTAGCGAGTGCTACTTAGTTGATGGTGAGTCCCTCCAGCATAACAAAAGGTCAAGTACAGTTCCAAGCACAGTTCCCATAATCAGGGTAATAACAATTTATTCTTCCTGCCCCAATAACAGAGACACTGGGGATCCCACAGCAGCCAAAGTGACCATTTGGGTAGCTATGGCCTCATTCTAGGTGGGTTTCAGAGTAACAGCCGTGTTAGTCTGTATTCGCAAAAAGAAAAGGAGTACTTGTGGCACCTTAGAGACTAACCAATTTATTTGAGCATGAGCTTTCGTGAGCTACAGCTCACTTCATCGGATGCATACCGTGGAAACTGCAGCAGACTTTGCATAGGCGGGGTGGGTGTGCCTATGCAAATGAGATCGGCCCCTGAAGTTCTTTTCCACAACTTGCCACACCTCACCACCAGATGTCAGGGTGGAGCTCATCATGACACTGCTTACAGCAGGTATCATGCAGAAGACTGTTTTTGAGAAAAAGAGAAGCAAATTTCATAAAACGTAATGGGTCTTTAGCTTCTGTGCTTGCTTCTTTCTTGAACAGAATGACTATACCATTAGGTATATGGTCTGTAAACTTTAATTTTGGATTGAACAAGCTCCTGAACAATACATGCATGGATTGTTCATAAACTCAATGCTCTTCTTAGGTGCCATGAGTGTGAATTTTTGATCAGTTTGATCAGTCTTATTTGAAATAGTTGGTTATATATTCCCAGGAACATAGGAATTACAATACTAGATCAGACAAGTGGTCCATCTCATTTAGGGGTGGGCAAACTACAAACCGTGGCTGGATCTGGCCCACCAGCCATTTTAAGCGGCCCTTGAACTCCCACTGGGGAGTGGGGTCTGGGGCTTGCCCCAGTCTAGTCCTTCAACCGGGGAGCAGGGTCAGGGCCACTCCACACAGCTCCTGGAAGCTGTGGCATGGCCCCCCTCTGGCTCCTATGTGTGTCAATGGCCCCGCTCCAATGACCCTCTCTAGTGCTCCAATGCGAGCTGCAGGGGTGGTGCCTGGGAACAGAGCAGCGTGCAGAGCCACCTGGCTTTGCCTCTGCATAGGAGCTGGAAAAGGGACATGTCACTGCTTCCAGGAGCTGCTTGAGGTAAGTGCCTCCCTGAGCCTGCACCCCATGCTCCAACCCTCTGCCTCAGCCCTGATCCCCCTCCTGCCCTCCGAACCCCTCGATCCCAGCCCATAGCACCCTCCTGCTCTCCAAATCCCTCATTCCCAGCCCCACCCCAGAGCCTGCACCCCAGCCAGAGCCTGCACTCCTTCTTGCACCCCAACCCCCTGCTCCAGCCCTGATCCCTCTCCTGCCCTCCAAACCCCTCAGTCCCAGCCCAGAGCACCTTCCTGCACCCCAGAGCCCTCACCCCCCTTCACCCCACTCCCCAGCCCGGAGCCCCCTCCAAAACCCTGAACTCCTCATTTATGGCCCCACCCTGGAGCCCGCACCCCCAACTAGAGCCCTCACTCCCTCCCGCACCCCAACCCCTATTTTGTGAGCATTAATGGTCCGCCATACAATTTCTATTTCCAGATGTGGCCGTCGGGCCAAAAAGTTTGCCCACCCCTGATCTAGTTCAATATCCCATCTCTGACTGTGACCAGCACCAGATGCTTCAGAGGAAGGTACAATAAACCTTGTAAGGGACAGTAATGAAATAACCATAGAGGATTTCCTGTTTCCTGACCCAGGTTCTGAAGCTTGAGGTGTGTATATAAGGGATAGAGAGGAGGCTCTATATCCCTTATAAAAAAATTATCCAATGTAACTGTGGATGCTCTCACCAACTTTTTTTGAATCCCACTTAGTGCTTGGCCTCCAGGATTTTGTGGCAATGAGTTTAACAGGTAAATTATTTATTGTGTGAAGTACTATTTTCTTCTATCAGTTTTAAATTTGTTGCCTGTCAATTTTGTTCAATGGCTCCTTGTTGTGTATTAGGAGAGACTCAGTTTGAGTGTCTGATTCACCTTCTCTGTTCTATTCATTGTTTTACACACCTTGTTCACCATCATCATTTCATAAAAACTAATTGGTTACATTGCATGAAGGCAGCCTAATTCTGTTCTCCCTTACACTGGTGTAGGAAATCAAGAATAACTTAATGTAAATTAGTGGAGTATTACTGTTGCAAAGCTACTCTGCATGTCATCAGGATCAGATCAGAGTTGTTTCTCCCAGGAGACCATTCAAACTACCCAGAGTAAATTAATTTATTGAGTTTGGACCCAGATTTGAAGAAATAGTTTTCTTCCTTCCCTTGTTGCATGCTGATCTTCTTCAAGCCCTAATGTTAGGGGGGTATCAGGGACTCTTGCTAATCCTCTTTCAAGGGTTTTCCCTACTCTGAGGGGGAAAAAGTTTCCAATATTGTCCAAATGTATCTCTTTAAATATCCATGTATATATGTTAACACGTTAGCTTTCTGCCTCAGCATGCATCACCATGTTACAGATGATCTCTTTAAGATGCTTATGGTTTTAGTGGTGACATTTATTCAGTTTAATTGAAATAATTTCATAACCTTCTAAAATTAGCTTTTATGACCCATCAATACCTGGAACATTCTCTCTTCAATTATTTAGGCACCTTACAAGTTATTTCCACATTCCTCCTAATTTGTTGTTATATAATAAGGCTGTTTTTGTGTGGTCACTGAATAATGTGCCCTTCATCTTAGATTAAATCCTTATTTTGTTGCATTCTAGGAAATATTTTTTTCTAAGTACTATAGAATGTATGAACAATGCATATGGTTTGGTTGAAACACATAGGGTCATTTCAATCTCTTTTTGTAGTTGCATTATTCCTTTGTTGCAAGAATAAATTCTATTAATATGTCTTCTTCCATATTGTAACCTGCCCATTGTTGTAACTAATCTAATGTTTTGAGCTAGTTGAATGAAAGATGGATTGTAAATGCAGTTGCATTGTTCTGAATGAATGTACAGGCCACATTCTGCCCTTGGTTGTGCTTGTTCCAACCCACTAAAATCACTGAGGTTGAATGGATGAAATAGAGCCAGACTGAGCCCAATTAGCTTAGCTTACCAGTAGGTGAGCACTCTAACACAATCTACCTTCTCAAAGAGTTTACATTAGAATTGGAAGTGGAACAAAAGAGAAAACGGAAGCAAGAGTTCATAAATATAACAGTGCTCTGAGCTCAGAGCCTTCACTGAAGTCTTATTTTATCTGCTGAAATGTTGCTTCCCATGCACACAGCTGTCTTCTGGCCCGCTTATACATTTGATATTGTAACATATAACAATGACTTTCAATGTATTAGTAACAGCAGGTCTCAATACTGGCTGGATCTGTGAAAACTCTGCACTTTGCTTCAATTGAAATTCACAGCAAAATCAAGACATAGTCAACATTTTCAAACTTGGGAGCATAAAGTTAGGTTCCTAAATCCATACTCAGGTACCTGAATAAAAGTGGCTTGATTGTTTTCAAAGGAGCACAGCACCCACAAATTCCATTGAAGTCACCTTGGAAAAACAGAAAATTTTTATTTAGGTGTCCAAATGTGGATTTAGGAGTGGGATTTTCAACAACACCTAAATGATCTAGGAGCCCAGGTCCTCCAAATCCTAAATTGCTTAAGTGACTGTTGAAAATCCCACCTTTAGGAGCCTAACTTTAGGCATCCAAGTTTGAAAATCTTTGTTTTCAGTGCACAATTTCTCTAGTTTGCCAGAACTTACTGGAAGTCCCTCAGTTCTTTCATTAAAAACAGAAGATATTTTGGGGTTGTGTGATAAGAGATTGCTGATTAGAACTAAGAGCCTTACTGCTGGGTGGGCAATAGTGATGCAGGGATAGCATAGGGTGGTGGTTATGTATGGGGAGAAATAGCCTTGCCTTCTAAACAAAATAACTTTCAGGAGCGTGAACCAGAGTTCCTGGGAAGGTGACTACATTTTTTATCTTAATCTAAGGGCTAATCATTAGTATTCATTAAAAAAAAAATCTTAGTGCTAATCTTCCTGTTGGTTCTTTTGAAATATAATATGTTTAACTTTTTTCCTTACTCCTATACATGTTTTTAATATGCCTTCTACACCTCTTTTGTTGAAAACGCTCTCTTTGATTTATCAATACATAATATATCCTAGAAATCAATTTAACTGACTCCCATCTATCATTTAGCATCTCTTCTTCTCTTATCCTGCAGAATGGATTTCAAAATAAGTCTTAACTGGGACTAATGTGTTACAGAGCCTAGTGTGGGCAGGCCCTGTGCATAGGATGAATTTCACCTAAGCTGGTGTAGATACTAAGCAAGCTTCCTACCCAGAGTTCTGCCTAAGTACCACAGTCCTAATCCGCCATATCCCCAGTATTTCCGTTATTGGCCTTCCCTGAGACTATCATCTTGTGATATGGCTAACCAGGGAGTAGGTTGAGGATACAAACTTATCTATATTTGTAACCTAAAAGAAGATTCAAATAATACATTCCCAGCAGAGGCAGATTACTGTTTTGTGGGGCCCTGGGCCAGGGCAAGAGGAGGCCCCCAACCCTGAGCACTCCTGTCGGAGAGCGGGGTCAGGGGCTTGCCCCCTCCGCCCACCCGGTGCTTCTTCTGGGGAGTGGGTCAGGGCGCAGGGGCTTCACCTGCTCCCTGGCAGGAGCGCCGGGCAGGCCAAGCGGGGCAAGCCCCTGCACCCCGACCCCGCTCTCCAGCAGGACCACTGCGTGGACAGAGCAGGTAGAGGCACAGGGACCCCCTTTTTGTCAGGGGCCCCCAATTGGCCGGGGCCCCTAGGCATAGGCCCCTTTGGCCCCAGTGGCTAATCGGCCACTGAATCCCAGGGTGATGAACTAATTTGGTGCGCCACTCAGCTCATAAAAGAGACTCAGTATAACAATACAAACTTTTCTGGTGTTGTCTTACTGTGACGAATCAGAAGGGATTTAACAATAAACTTAGAAATATAAAGCAAATGCATCACACAGTTGTAATGGCTGCCATATTGGCAGAATTGAACCAGGCACCTCTGGAACTAAAAGCATTAGTCTCAGCAGCTAGAGCTAAAGAAGCCGCAAAACTGATGGGGACATGTAACAGATTCACATTCTTTCTGGTTTGGGAACGGATGAGGATACGTAATAAATGTTGACCATTGGGTTGCACAGCATTAGCAGTTAAAATCAGTAAAAAGTTAGTGAAAACAAAGACCTGAAGTTTAGACTGAAACACAGCGGGGTGGTTAAGGACATTCCTGATGTCCGTTGGTGATTAATTCCACAAAGCAGGTGTGTATTGAGCAGGAAAGTCATCATCCAAATTACCCAATTTGGTGGTGTTGATGTGAAACGTGCATCAGTTAATCTCATTCTGTGATGTAGAGAGTACGAGTAACGAGTGAGTCTACAGAAGTCCTTGAAAGTTTGGTTCAAAAGTGCTTCATGATATTTTTTGTCAGAATCAATTAGTGAGGGCTTGCAAGCCCTGCGATTAGAAAATTGTTTCTTTATGGTCAAATCGCATTGCTGGCACATGAGCAAGGCTCAGGTTCATGCTTGTTTTCTCTGGTTTACTGCTTCTTTTTGTGTAGGACTTCTTTTTGTGTAGAGCGTGACCTGCTCTATGACTTCTGAGCACATGGCACAGATTTGAAATGTGCAATGAACAACAGCCTCAAACAGTCTGCTGAGATCCACACAGAGCAAATGCATTGCAAAAAGCTTGAATGAGTAGCTCACACACTCACAAAAACCAAATGAACCACCCAGTGTCAGAATCCAAACAGCTATATGCAGTATGATTTGATAAGTGTTAACAAACACAACAAACAAAATTCGAAATCAAAGTTTTAAACAGTCTAAGCCCTTGTCTGCATTAGACAATTGTGAGCTAAAGCACTCTTAAATTGAAAGAAGAGTCTTCCCCTTAGGGGAATGCACACAATTTTCTTGTACAGACAAGGCCAAAGACTCCCTTTCCTTCTCAACTGCTCAACTTCCTCTTGGCTTTTCTGGTGTCACTGGTTTTTTAGTCATCATAGGCCATGTCGACACCAGATAATTTTACTTATCACTAATTCTAGCATAGGCAAAGTGGTGGTGATCTCTGGCATTTTTACCACTGGATCAGTTAAGCCTGATGAGAACCAGAATCTCTTCATTTGGCTCATCTGCTTTACAGATATTCAATTGGACGTTATGTGGTGATATGACACATGCATGGCTTACATATCCATTACATGCTTTGAGGAAACATAAGCCACGCATACAGAATTCACACAGAGGTCATGTAAGCCACATAAACTCTACCTTTGACATCTGTGCTCTTTGCCCATGCGCATACTTGGGCCATGTCTCATTGCAATATTTTGTCAATACAAGTTATGTCAGCATTCAGCTGCCAAAGTTAGCATATTGCTTGTGCATGTGTATACTTGGCTGCTAGCATTGGTACTGCACATACTCACCAAGAGTGCTTGTATCCATGCAAAGTACAGTGCACCATGGGTAGGTATCCCAATGTGCCACATGCTGCTGTCTGACACAATGCCTTTTGGGAAGTTTTCGTAATGTGTTGGGGGGCAAAAATGAGTCATGCAGGGATCTCTGGGAGCTAGGGGTCAACTTCCCAGCCCATAAGGCCATCCATAGCCCATAATTTTTGCATCATTTTAAAAAAAAATCACGCAAACCCACAAGGCACTTCTGGGTGTCCACCATCTCTGACAGAAGCATGGAGCCCACACAGCTCTGCACTGTTCTCAAGAACTTTCCAAATACAGGACGCATGATCCTCCAGTATTTGCAGACCTGCAGGAGGAATCACGACAATGGGGGACATGATGATTTCTTTGAGGAGAGATTGTTAAAGGACATAATGAAAAACAATTCAAGGTTGTTGTTGGTGTTCCCAGAGCAGCTGCAGAAAGTGGAGCGCTGCTTCTGGGCCTGCAAAACAAGCACTGACTGGTGGGAATCACATTGCAATGCAAGTTTGGGATGATAAGCAGTGGCTGCAGAACTTCTGGGTGTGAAAGACCACATTCCTTCATCTGTGTGCCTGGCTCGTTCCAGCCCTCCAGTGCAGGGCCACCAAATGAGATCCGCACTGACAGTGGAGAAGCGAGTGGCAATCACAATCTGGAAGCTTGCAATGCTGGATTGCTACTGATCAGTGGGAAATCATTTTGGAGTTGGGAAATCCACAGTGGGGGCTGTTGTCATGCAAGCGTGCAGGGCCATTAATTGTCTCCTGTGATGCAGGACTGTGACTCTCGGCAATGTGCAGGACATAGTGGATGGATTTGCAGCTATTGGGTTCCTGAACTGCAAAGGGGCTACAGATGGCATGCATGTCCCAATTTTGGCACCGTCCATCTGGCCACAGAGTACATCAACAGAAAGGGTTACTTTTTCTATGGCTATGCAAATGTTGGTGGGTCACTGGGGACAATTCACTGATATCAGTGTGAGCTGGTCAGGGAAGGTGCATGATGCTCACCTCTTTAAGAACTGTGACAAAGTTCCTGCTCTACCTTGGTGGGTCTTGCGCTTATTGGAGGATTTGCTCGCCCGGGAGCTTCATGGCAGCCCTCAGCTTGGCCGTTTTTCTGAACCCACAGTCCAGGTCGACTCCTCCTGTGTCTGACCAGGAGTTGGGAGGATTTGGGGGGAACCCGGGCCCGCCCTCTACTCCGGGTTCCAGCCCAGGGCCCTGTGGAAGGCAGCTGTCTAGAGTGCCTCCTGGAACAGCTGTGCGACAGCTACAACTCCCTGGGCTACTTCCCCATGGCCTCCTCCCAACACCTTCTTTATCCTCACCATAGGACCTTCCTCCTGGTGTCTGATAATGCTTGTACTCCTCAGTCCTCCAGCAGTCCGCGTTCTCTCTCTCAGCTCCATGTGCCTCTTGCTCCCAGCTCTGAACACGCACACCACAAACTGAAGTGAGCTCCTTTTTAAAACCCAGGTGCCCTGATTAGCCTGCCTTAATTGATTCTAGCAGCTTTTTGATTGGCTGCAGGTGTTCTAATCAGCCTGTCTTAATTGTCTCCAGAAGGTTCTTGATTGTTCTGGAACCTTCCCTGTTACCTTACTCAGGGAAAAGGGACCTACTTAGCCTGGGGCTAATATATCTGCCTTCTATTACTCTCCCATAGCCATCTGGCCCGACCCTGTCACAGAACACAGAACTGTTCAGAAAGTTACAAGCAGGGACATTCTTTCCCGACCAGCAGATTACCATTGGCGATACGGAAATGCCAATTGTGACCATGGGAGACCCAGCCTATGCCTTGCTCCCTTGGCTCATGAAGCTGTACACACGCCACCTGGAAAGCACCAAGGAAAGATTCAACTATTGGCTCAGCAGGTGCAGATTGACATTTGAATGTGCTTTTGGTAGATTATAGCGATGCTGGTAGTGTTTACTCACAGACTGGATCTCAGAGTTGGAAAAAGAGCCAAGTGGTTATAGCTGCTTGTTGTGTCCTGCATAATATCTGTGAGGCAAAGGGGGGAAAATTGCCACCAGGGTGGAGGTGGAGCAGCTGTCTGCTGAGTTTGAACAGCCAGACACAAGAGCTCAATGTGAATCTATGTAGTTGTGGGAGGCTTGGAAAGAGCACTTTGACGGTCAGCCACATTAGTGTGCTGTGCTGGACTGCACTCTGGCCCTGCAGGGTGGGGGTCTGTTAGGAACTGTGTAGTGCTTGCTGCACATTTATAATTATTCTACTATCTTAAATTGACACACTGAATTACGTGACGCTAGTTGTACATTTTGAGTTGGTCCACATGAGTGGGTGTTCTGTTGACTGTATGAGCTCTGTGGTGCTGTACACTTATAAGTAGCTTTTGAGTATGTGACACATTCTGTAGCATGTGTGATGAACTAATAAGGATGAGTTTATTTAAAAAATAGAATTTTATTGAGTGACAAAAACCAGTGCAAAAAGTTACAAGTGAAAAAGGACAATATAATACAAACTTCTAACATAAATTAATGGAATGAAACTTTAAAATTAGACAGGCAGCAAACCTTTCTGTCCATTTCAGTGCACGGTCCATTACTGCTACAGATGCACTGACCATGCCTCTCACAGGTCAGTGTAGATAAAGCCGTGGTTGTCCTTGCTATCTCCTGGCATGGAGTGGTAGGGAAGGGATGAAACCTATGATGCCAAGTGGAATGTTGTGTGGGTGTAGGGAGCTACCACCACAGAGTTCTCTAGGTATTGCAAAGGGTGGAGAGTCCAAGACTGTTGGACCTGCAGGTCAACCAGCGTGTGCAGATTTTGTGTTTGCTGCCTGAGAAGCCCCATTTTGTCCTGGTGCATCTCACTTGCCTTCTCCTTCTTCTCTTGCTTGGATTCCTGGATCTTTCTCCATTTTCTCCTGTCCACACTGTCCCTCTCCATGCCATCTGCCATGTTGGCCCACCAGGCCCTTTGTTTGCAGTCTGATGCAACGCTGGCTTGCAGGATCTCACTGAATCTATCCTTCCTAGTCCTCTTCTTTCACCTCCTACTCAGGCATTCTGCTGGTGTGTAGAAGGCACCCCTCAAGTACTGCCTCAAGCAATGGCAGCAGCCACAGATAAAACAGACAGATGTACCATTGGATATACAGACACAAGGGAAAGGGAAGGAAAATTTTCAAAACTCCCTTCCCTTATCCTATAATTTTTTTTTAAAAAGACATGCTTATTGACACTTTGGCTGTGTCAGCACTGCTCTCCAGTCCCAGCCATGGTGAGTGTGGCCTGCCGAGGGTGAGGGGGGCGGGGGTGGGGAGTGGAAGGAGGAGGGCATTAAAATTTTTGGTTGCATGAAACAATAAAATTTTGGTGCCTATTTCCATGGCTATAAATATAGGGCGATGGCACTGAGCTGCTACTAGCATCCTGAAACTGCCTAGTCCCGTATGCCACTAGCCTATTCACTGCCATGCTGACAACCAAACTCATCACAGAGTGGTGTGGGGAAATGTCCTACCATGGAAGAAGAACTACAGCTGCCATCCCTAGAAACCTTTGGGAGAGGATTGCCCAGTATCTCCATGGAAGGTTCACTGAGATCTCTCAGGAGGATATAAGGAACATTAAGGAACGTTCATATAAGGAACGATATACATTAAAAAAATTGCTCTACATGCCCCCCTCCCCAACACCCAGGGGAATGGAAAGCAGATGCCGTCTCTACTTCGTGTAAGTGAGTAAAACAATGAAAAGTTGATGCCTGTGTCTTGTTAACCTGGGCACGGGTTGGGCACCATCTTTACATTTAAGCATTGAAAGGGAAAATACATGCACACGTACCCAAGGTTCCTTCCTCTTCATTGGACTCATCCATGCGTGGCTGGCAGGACTAGCTAAGCTGTGGTGGAGTATCAAACAGATCCTGGCGGCTCATTCCCCCAACTTTGTCTCCCCCCCCCCCCGGCTCTGCTGCCTCACTGTTCATGGCAGGGGTCTGTGTCGTGGGCTCTCCTGAGGTACCCACAGTGCTGTGTGGGGTTCTGGAGGGGGATCCACCAAGTGTGGCATGCAGCAGCTCATTGTAAAAGAGGCAGGTCTGCGGTGCAGCACCAGATCCATGGTTGACCTCCATGGCCTTGTAATGCGCCTGGCTCAGGTCCTTTGCTTTCATGGAGCACGGCTGCTGATCCCTGTTGTACCCTTCCCCCTGCATCCCCTGGGTAGTCTTGTCATAGGTGTCCATGTTTCTGTGGTGGTCCGTAGCTGTACCTGCAGTCTTTTCTCTCCACAGGCCCAGGAAATCCAATATGGCCTCTCTGCTCTAGGCCAGAGTATGTCTAGTGCATGGAGCCAGCATGGTGGGTTGGGCAATTTGCACACAAAAAAGGAGAGCGGCCAGGTGTGGTTGCCAAGATAGGCAATCAAGAAAAGATATTTCAGAAAGATGGGGGTGTTTTAAGGGGGCTTGGGTGGCTTCCGGTCTCCGTGATCCCTGTATGGTGTTCACCATTCGGTATCGTGGGACAGTTGCTGGAGGACTGTTGTTAAGGTCGACATAGGTCATGCAGTGTTTATACTTGCACTGTGTCGACCTCAGTAGGTGGATCATGGCTCAATACTGCTTGGGGGGGTGGTTTATGTGTTGCCTTAATGAGGTGCTTACGTCTATCACAGAGAAATTTGAATGTAGACATGTACACAATGAAGTTGACACAACAAGACTAACGTTGACCTAACTTTGTAGTGTAGACCAGGCCTTGTGCTAAATCCATATCTGGTTTTCTTTACTAAGGCCTTATACTGTATTCACATGTGTGTAGTTTATGTTTATAAGTGACAAACTGTGATCAACTGTGTGCTTACAATTATGTACTTTAAATAAGTAGAGGGTGAAGGAAAGTGTGAGATGAGTATAGTATTCTGTGTAATGAGTGCTAAAAGCATATTTGGTCCTAGAAATCATTTACCAGGGAAACAAAGAAGTGCTCTGAAAAGTGTATGTTGCATCCTTTTCTCCTTCAGTGAAAACCATTCCACTCTTCTTTGTCACTCCTGACACACTCCATTCTCAGACTCAGATTTTCCTAGCAATCTGGAAGTCTTTAGGAACATTGACAGAATCAGTGGGTCATTCACACCTGTGCATCTACTTTATCAAACTGGTAGTGTATTACACCTATTTTATACTGGTGTAAATGACTACATAAGGTGAAAGGCAGGGGAGGGATCTGGCCCCATGATTGTATGACAGTGTTTGCAATTTAAAGAGGTTTTTTAAAAAATGTTATTTTGACTTTTACAACCTTTTAACTGTCTTTGACCAAACTGACTGTCAAGTGTCAGTGGCATGTAAGATATCATCCAAAGATATGATTATGCATAAAGAGATTATATTGCATTACAGGTATCCCACCACGAGCCTGAAAATTGACTTGAAGGTAATCCAGTGGAAAACCATTACATTCAAAACCAGAACAGCTAAATGTGACTTTGAAAGTGCCTCTATTTTTACAATACTTCTCATAACGGTTTTGTCTTTAAAACCAGAAATGGAGCCGAGCTTAACTGTAGACCCAAATACCCCCAAACTTTGGAAAACAGAGTAATTATATATGCAGATAGGTAGTTAGCCATTCAAATTACCTAGTGCATGGGCAAATGCTATTTTACACTTGCAAATTTTGGTTTATATGGGTTTTATGATAGTATGCATATTTTCCCAAGTGCACTAATTGTTCTTTCCTTTGAAAAAATGACCACTAAAATCTGTCTTGTCTCCTTTGTTTCTCAGGAAAGGATAATTAGGTACACAACATACTTACACATAAACATCTACGTAGCAGTCAGAGCAGGTCTTTAAGGAGATGGGTCTGACTACATGGGAATTGGAGAAGATCTAACTGGAACTACCCCCAAATCCTGTAAGAACTGAAGCATGTAATGTGATCAAGATACTATATTTTTCTGTTAGGCTTATAAAGTATCCACGAACAATAGGATAATCCATTGAAATGCAGGATTATTAGCCATATATTCATGGGAAACATTTTGAACTCTAAAGCGGTCAGCTTTAGAGGGTAGTAGAGTCTTCTCCTTTGCAGCTTTTTCATCTGGCACAGCTTGCATGTAACTCTTTGGCTAACTGACTTTTTCAATCTCTTTTCAAATCTCATCTAAAAACATAGAATTTTTCCCTTTGTCTATGGCTCAAGTCCTCTGCTGTTATTTATTGTTTAGCTGAGCTGTATAATTTAACTGTGAAACATTAGCAGATACAATCTGTATAATGGAAATCACTCTAAAGTAAAGTTGTATGAACTATAAAAACTTCTTAGGACACTACATAATGCATACAGCAGGTGGTGTTTGCTTCTAATCCCGCTCAGAGACAGGTCACAATCAGGGTCCCTTTGTGGGGTTATTTGTTATGAATGGTTTATACAGCTTTTCCAATTACAGTGTAGAAGAACAGAGCTGCAGCTCCTTTGTCTCATATCCACACCTCTCCCCCATATAAAACTCTTGTCTCTGTCTGTTTAGAGCACTTAGTATTATTGCTTAAAAATGTGCAGGAATATTCTGGCCTTTAGAAGTAGTGAAATTCAGTGTATGGAGTGTAATAGATTTTGAGGAAAATAATTTGTGCACTACAGGTTGTTATGGCAGCAGTAGCCCTAGCTGGCTTAAGTATTACACGGCAAATACTGTACAGTGTGTAGGAGCACATGGAGTCAAGATAAATTGTCTTAATAAACTGTTTTGTTTATTATTGACCATGTTGGTCAAGCAACGATAATAAACTTTGATGTGTGTGACCTGGCAGGCAGGTCAATAATCTGCTTCCTAAACCACTCAGAATTACATTAAACCACTCAGAAGGAAAAAGCTTATTACAGTTTATCTTCGACATACATCTTTAATCTCTCACATTAAAATCAGAGGAAGATCAAATTCTGGTGTACAGGAATGAGAGTCTCAGTGACATTCCAAATACTTTGTCTAGAAAAATATCATATTTATAAATTTATACTGGATTAAATTGAACTTCACAACACTGGAGTGAAGAGGGGAAAGGGATATGTAAGGAGCACTTAAGCGATGGATAGGGTGGAACACAGTAGCTGTTTAACAGCTGTTTAGGTAATGCAATCAGATTACATATACAACAAAACAAAAAGTTATGGGCAAAATCTGATGACCAGGGGGTAGACACTAGTTTACATTAAGGCCCCTTTACACCACTCTAGCAATGTTAAGCGGCGTTAGTGTAAGGAGGCAGTAGCTCCACTAAGGCTGCACAGGTACAGCAGAGAGCAAAGAGTAGCCCTTTAAGATCATTTTATAGCCAAAGATAGATTACATTTTGGGCCAAATGCTGGTGGAGCTGTATGTTATAGTGTGGAGGCATATTAGCTCTTGACCACTGCTTTTGCCAGTTTTACACTGGCCACTGGCCTGACCAGTCTTAAGGATGGAGGGATAGAAGGGTGGCGGTAGGGGGTGAAGGATCTTTGTGCCTGCTCTGCACTCAGGACATGCAGAATTTTCAGGTAGTTGGGGAGTTTATGCAGCTGAATTCTCCACCCCCATATAGCCCTGGAACCTGATGGGCCCTTTCTCTTTGACCACCTGACTTGTTCAGTCTCCATGAATGATTGGCAGCTGAGGAAGAATCAGCCATATGTGAACTGGGCCTGGGGCATGCATGCTCAGTGCATGAGAGACATCATTCCTTTTCCCTTGGGTGAGACAGAGTCATGGATTTCTCTGTTGTGTGGAGCTGAGCAGCCCTAGAAGTATTAGACTTGGTCTACACTAGGAGTTGAGGTCGAATTTAGCAGCGTTAAATCGATTTAATCCTGCACCTGTCCACACGATGAAGCCCTTTCTTTTTACTTAAAGGGCTCTTAAAATCGATTTCCTTACTCCACCCCCGACAAGGGGATTAGCGCTGAAATCGGTCTTGCCGGGTCGAATTTGGGGTACTGTGGATACAATTAGACGGTATTGGCCTCCGGGAGCTATCCCAGAGTGCTCCATTGTGACCGCTCTGGACAGCACTCTCAACTCAGAATCACTGGCCAGGTAGACAGGGAAAAGACCAGCGAACTTTTGAATTTCATTTCCTGTTTGGCCAGCGTGGCAAGCTGCAGGTGAGTGCAGAGCTCATCCGCACAGGTGACCATGCAGAGCTCATCAGCAGAGGTGACCATGATGGAGTCCCAGAATTGCAAAAGAGCTCCAGCATGGACCGAATGGAAGGTATGGGATCTGATCGCTGTATGGGGAGAGGAATCCGTTCCAGTTTTCGAAATGCCAAAACATTTGTCAAAATCTCCCAGGGCATGAAGGACAGAGGCCATAACAGGGACCTGAAGCAGTGCTGCATGAAACTTAAGGAGCTGAGGCAAGCCTACCAGAAAACCAGAGAGGCAAACAGCCACTCCGGGTCAGAGCCCCAAACATGCTGCTTCTATGATGAGCTGCATGCCATTTTAGGGGGTTCAGCCACCACTACCCCAACCATGTGCTTTGACTCCTTCAATGGAGAGGGAGGCAACATGGAAGCAGGTTTGGGGAACGAGGAAGATGATGATGATGAGGTTGTAGATAGCTCACAGCAAGCAAGCAGAGAAACCGGTTTTCCCGACAGCCAGGAACTGTTTCTCACCCTGGACCTGGAGCCAGTACCCCCTGAACCCACCCAAGGCTGCCTCCCGGACCCGCCAGGCAGAGAAGGGACCTCTGGTGAGTGTACATTTTTAAATAGTATACATGGTTTAAAAGCAAGCATGTTTAATGATTAATTTGCCCTGGCATTCGCGGCCAGTAAAGCTACTGGAAAAGTCTGTTAACGTGTCTGGGGATGGAGCGGAAATCCTCCAGGGACATCTCCATAAAGCTCTCCTGGATGTACTCCCAAAGCCTTTGCAAAAGGTTTCTGGGGAGAGCAACCTTATTCCGTCCACCATGGTAGGACACTTTACCATGCCAGGCCAGTAGCATGTAGTCAGGAATCATTGCAGAACAAAGCATTGCAGCATATGTTTGCTGGCGTTCAAACAACTTCCGTTCTTTATCTCTCTGTGTTATCCTCAGGAGAGTGATATCATTCATGGTCACCTAGTTGAAATAGGGTGCTTTTCTTAAGGGGACATTCAGAGGTGCCCGTTCCTGCTGGGCCGTTTGCCTGTGGCTGAACAGAAATGTTCCCTGCTGTTAGCCACGGGGAGGAGGGAGGGGTTAACCATGGGGTGTGGGGAGGCAAAATGCAACCTTGTAACGAAAGCACATGTGCTATGTATGTAATGTTAACAGCAAGGTTTACTGTGAACGAGTGTACCCATCGTTCTATAAAATGTGTCTTTTTAAATACCACTGTCCCTTTTTTTTCTCCACCAGCTGCATGTGTTTCAAGGATCACAGGATCTTCTCCTTCCCAGAGGCTAGTGAAGATTAGAAGGTGAAAAAAATGCACTCGTGATTAAATGTTCTCTGAGCTCATGCTGTCCTCCCACGCTGACAGAGCACAGACGAATGTGTAGAGGCAGACAATGTCAGAGTGCAGGAAAGCACAAAATGACCAGGAGGAGAGGTGGCGGGCTGAAGAGAGGGCTGAAGCTGATAGGTGGCAGCAACATGATGAGAGGAGGCAGGATTCAATGCTGAGGCTGCTGGAGGATCAAACTAATATGCTCCAGCATATGGTTGAGCTCAGGAAAGGCAGCTGGAGAACAGACCGCTTCTACAACCTCTGTGTAACCAGCCACCCTCCTCCCCAAGTTCCATAGCCTCCTCACCCAGATGCCCAAGAACGCAGTGGGGGGCCTCCTGCCACCCAGCCACTCCACCCCAGAGGATTGCCCAAGCAACAGAAGGCTGGCATTCAATAAGTTTTAAAGTTTTAAACTTTTAAAGTGCTGTGTGGCCTTGTCCTTCCCTCCTCCAACACCCCACCCGGTGCTTCCCTCCTCCACCACCCCTCCCGGGCTACCTTGGCAGTTATCCCCCTATTTGTGTGATGAATTAATAAAGAATGCATGAATGTGAAGCAACAATGACTTTATTGCCTCTGCAAATGGTGGTCGAAGGGGGGAGGGTAGGGTGATTAGCTTACAGGGAAGTAGAGTGAACTAAGGAGGTGGGGGGGTTTCATCAAGAGAAACAAACAGAACTTTCACACTATAGCCTGGCCAGTCATGAAACTGGTTTTCAAAGCTTCTCTGATGCTCACCTCACCCTCCTGTGCTCTTCTAACCTCCCTACACATAACCAGTGGCCAGGCAATTTGCCTCAACCTCCCACCCTGCCATAAATGTCTCCCCCTTACTCTCACAGATATTGTGGAGCACACAGCAAGCAGTAATAAAAATGGGAATATTGGTTTTGCTGAGGTCTAAGTGAGTCAGTAAACTGTGCCAGCGCGCTTTTAAATTTCCAAATGCACATTCTACCACCATTCTGCACTTGCTCAGCCTGTAGTTGAACAGCTCCTGACTACTGTCCAGGCTGCCTGTGTACGGCTTCATGAGCCATGGCATTAAGGGGTAGGCTGGGTCCCCAAGGATAACTACGGGCATTTCAACATCCCCAACAGTTATTTTCTGGTCTGTGAATAAAGTCCCTTCTTGCAGCTTTTGAAACAGACCAGAGTTCCTGAAGATGCGAGCGTCATGTACCTTTCCCGGCCATCCCACGTTGATGTTGATGAAACATCGCTTGTGATCCACCAGTGCTTGCAGCACTATTGAAAAGTGCCCCTTGCAGTTTATGTACTCACCGGCTTGGTGCTCCAGTGCCAAGATAGGGATATGGGTTCCATCTATGGCCCCACCACAGTTAGGGAATCCCATTGCAGCAAAGCCATCCACTATGACCTGCACATTTCCCAGGGTCACTACCCTTGATATCAGCAGATCTTTGATTGCGTTGGCTACTTGCATCACAGCAGCCCCCACAGTAGATTTGCCCACTCCAAATTGATTCCTGACTGACTGGTAGCTGTCTGGCATTGCAAGCTTCCACAGGGCTATTGCCACTCGCTTCTCAACTGTGAGGGCTGCTCTTATCTTGGTATTCTTGCGCCTCAGGGTAGGGGAAAGCAAGTTACAAAGTTTCATGAAAGTGCCCTTATGCATGCGAAAGTTTCGCAGCCACTGGGAATCATCCCAGACCTGCAACACTATGCAGTCCCACCAGTCTGTGCTCGTTTCCCAGGCCCAGAATTGGCGTTCCACCACATGAACCTGCCCCATTAGCACTATGATGCCCACATTGCCAGGGACCGTGCTTTGAGAGAAGTCTGTGTCCATGTCCTCATCACTCTCGTCACTGCGCTGACGTCACCTACTTGCCCAGTTTCGCTTTGCCAGGTTCTGGTGCTACATATACTGCTGGATAATGCGCGTGGTGTTTAATGTGCTCCTAATTGCCAAAGTGATCTGAGCAGGCTCCATGCTTGCCGTGGTGTGGCATCTGCCCAGAAAAAAGGTGCAGAACGATTGTCTGCTGTTACTCTGATGGAGGGAGGGGCGACTGATGACATGGCTTACAGGGTTGGCTTGCAGGGAATTAAAATCAACAAAGGGGGTGGCTTTACATCAAGGAGAAACAAAAGCAACTGTCACACAGAATGGCCCCCTCAAGGATTGAACTCAAAACCCTGGGTTTAGCAGGTCAATGCTCAACCCAATGCTCAACCCACTGAGCTATCCCTTTCCCTGGTATTTCAGGCAGGACTGAATCTCCATTAAACTTTTCAAGGTGCCCCTGACAGACCTCACTGAAACGATTGTTGGCTGTTGATTTCACAGAGGGAGAGGGGAGCAAATGAATATAAAACAAATCTGGTCTATTTCTTGTTTTGATCCACTCCATCTATTGTTTACATCTTTGGCTGGCAGCAGATAGTGCAATAGGACTGCTAGCCATCCTCATCTCCTGCCTGCTTGGCAGAAGATGATGCAATAGGTCTACTAGCCATCCTTATTTCCTGGCTGTTCTCTAGAAGACAGTGCAATAGGACTGCCAGCAGGATTAAAGAGAGTGACCTGGTCGAGTCACTCCTATTTCAGTCCCTGTGCCCATGTCTGCCCAGGCGCTCCTGACTGACCTTACCATGGTGGCCAGGAGCACCTCAGACATGATGATGATGGTTATCAGGCCTATTGCACTGTCTGCTGCCACAAGGCAATGAGCTGCTGCTGTGTAGCAACGCAGTACCGCGTCTGCCAGCACCCAGGAGATGTAGGGTGACAGTGAGCTGAGCGGTCTCCATGCTTGCCATGGTATGGTGTCTGCACAGGTAACTCAGAAAAAAAGGTGCAAAATGATTGTCTGCCATTGCTTTCACGGAGGGAGGGAGGGAGGAAGGGCCTGACAACATGAACCCAGAACCACCCGTGACAATGTTTTTGCCCCATCAGGCATTGGGATCTCAACCCAGAATTCCAAAGGGTGGCGGAGACTGCGGGAACTGTGGGATAGCTACCCACAGTGCAACGCTCTAGAAGTTGACGCTAGCCTTGGTACTGTGGAAGCACTCCGCCGAGTTAATGCACTTAATGCACTTACAGCATTTTGTGTAGGGACACACACAATCAACTATATAAAAACGATTTCTAAAAAAAAAATGACTTCTATAAATTTGACCTAATTTCATAGTGTAGACATAACCTTTAGTTAGCTACCCCTAAGGATGATGGAGACATCACTATTTTATGATCTCACAGTAGTGAGACCTTAGGTAAGATTGTGTCAGAACTTCTGTTTTACAGAGTCTCATATTTGTTCAGAAGCCTTTCTGGTAAACAGGCCAGGGGGAATTTGAACCAAATTTCAACCACTAATTAACTTATGTGGAATTATCTCCGCTGTGTAGTTTGTGTTTATACGTTGTTGGTTGTTTAGGAAATTTGGAAAAACCAGAACACTAGAAAAGGCTGATTTTTTTCCCGCTTGGTGCACATTTGCTGCCTCCTCACGGTGCCTGAGTAGAAACATTGTCACATCAGTGATAATCAGCCACTCAGTGCTCCCTCCCTCCAGTTTATTTGCATACTTGGGGAGAATCACTATGACCCTGGTTGTCATGGCAACTGCTGCTTTTGGTAACTGATTTACCTCAGAGGACCATCACATTGTTGCAAACAAAAGTCACATGAGGAATTGCAATGGAAGCTGTGCTGGGTTTTTATAAGCTCCTGTTGTGCTTCTCTGGGTTTGTACTGTGGTAGGTTACACTGCTTCTTGTCAAAGGGAAATTGTTTGTTACTTTCCTCAAAAGGGGTTACATGAAAATAAGATGCAAAATTCCAGCTCCGTTTGATATATTGTATTTAAATGCTTGTTACAAATTTGGGGCTATTGCTTTCTGAATATTCACCTTTTTAAAAAAATGGGAAATGTCATTAAGTGAGAATATCATTTAGAACTTGCAGTTAAGAGGAAGTTGCATTAAAAATGTTTGGTCTGACTACAGTTTAATTATTTTCAGTAGATTGATCAACATGGCACTGAGTGGTGAAATATGAAGCTTCACAAAGATAACAGTGGTAACAAAGTACACATTGAAGACAACAAATGCATAAGTGCTTTATTATTTAAATAGCAATATAAAATATTATCTTTTTATTAAAAACAAAGTAAATTCATAACGATCAGGCCAACTCCTCCACACATGGGGAAGGAAGAGGGGCTCGGGCCAGCTCCTCTGTGTGTGCATGAAAAATATGTTCACCGTATCACAGCTGGGCTCTGGCTTTTGACCTGGTCGGGGGTGGGGTCTCAGGGATGAAGTGGAGGAGCATGGCTGAGCCTGGGGGGAAGAGGAGGAGAAGGGCAGTGAGGCCCTGGGGGGAGGAGAGAGGCAGGAGGCAGGGTCAGAGTTCTGGTGCTCCTGCAGGGCCCTGTGGGTCGATGAATTAATCTGCAACTGTCTGTAGGACCTCTGCCTCATTTGTTGCAGAGGTTGGGGGGGGGGGGGGCTTGTACTAGTTGCAGTACTGGGGGAAGTGGACTCCAGGAAGAGAAAGGATGGTCTCCTGGTTAGGGGAGTTGAATTCTGTTCTGGAGAACTTGATGCTATCCCTGTCTCTGCCCCTGAGTTTCTATGTGATTCTGGCCAAGTCACTTACACCCAACTTTTCACAGCTTCTGCATCTAATTAAAGACAGCATCATGGTACACATGCACAAGAGGGTTGAATTAAGCTTGCCTGGACAACATTCATTTTGGTATTTCCTAACCTACGAGTGCTTGACTTTGTAATCTTGTAATCTTTAACTTTCTGTTTCCTAATTTTTTATGGTTTGGTTTATTAATGAGTGCAACCTTAACTAACTAATGAAGTTTTTTGTTTGTGACTTGATTAACATTCAGCAAGTTTGGGTGATCCAGCCTGGGCTGTGCAGCGCTGGCAGGCTTGAAGCCCATTATTGCGGTCCAATACACAAGATCGACTCTAGGGTTCTGACTTCACTACAAAGTGAAGGTGTGATTGCAGCCTGGGTAGACATGCCCTTGCTAGCTTTAATCCAGCAGCATAGGTAACAATAGTGGTGTAGATGTGGTGGCCTGGGCTTTAGCATCCGCTAGATGGCCAAATACCTAACTAGGGTTCCTGGTTGGCTAGCCCATGATGCCATGCCTTCACTGCTATTATTTATTACTTATGCCAGCTAAATTAAAGCTAGCATGGCTATGCTACCCATGCTACAATCGCACCTTCGCTTTCAAGTGAAGACTTAGGTCCATTCAGTATTCTTAAGATCAGAGTGAGGGGTGTGCGCAGTTTAAGAGCAGTTCATGGCCTTACTTTATACTTATTATGGAGCATATTTTTCAGATGCTAATAGTATACATAAAGTTTGAAAATGTTGAGCAAGCTTACAAATAGAGATAGAATCACAAAAATGCTTTGTTAAACACACACAGACTGTAAGTTAGCATACAGTACTTTGTTGAGTATACTCAAGCATGTCCTAATCCAAAAGTGTGTATTAGGGGCTAGATTCACCTTCACGAGTATGGAGAAAGAGGGAACTTGGCAAATTATACCCCTGCTTCAGGGAGTCAGATACTCAGGGAGATTGGAGGGCAGGAGGCATTTGCATGGTCAAACTCCCACGGAGGTTTCACCAGAGAAGGGCAGGTTTAATTTGTGTGTGTGTGGGGGGCGGGACGGGGCGAATAGGATCACCACTGGCGAAGGTTTTCTGGAAGGTATGATGAGTCAGCTGTGCTAGGTCCCTGGCCAGAGCCTGCCCACTTTGGGGCTGTGCTAGCTGGCTCTGAGCCCTTCATTAATTTGGAAGTTGCAAGTGCCTTGTGCCATTCACTGCTCTCCAGACAGATGTTCTCCTCCAGCTCTGTGATATACCAATGGAACCCAGGTTGAATACAACCTTAATAGTTCCTTATTCTAGAATATTGTCTGTAGCTCCTCCCCTGAGGCATGGCTCAAGGCTCCTCCCTGCAGCTTGCTAATCAGAACAACTTCTCCCCGCTCCTTGCATGGGGTAGGTGAGTCCTGGCTTCTTTTGTTGTAACGGCTGGCGTCTCCACCCAAGGTGGTTCCTCTCTGTGCCTAGGACACAAGGGCTGCCATCCCTTGGGAAAATGACTAATACCACTACTCTGAACAAGGAGTATAACCCAGTGCACAAGAAAAAAAATGCAATAATACAAACCCAACAAATGAAATGCCACAACTAAAACCAACAAGCTAACAAAGAAGGGCAGGAAACAGAGGCTATTGGGAAGGAAGGGGTTAAGGTTAACTAAGACATGCTAAAAATATTAATGAAATAATAAAATTGCCTACCTCTCAAGATTCACAACAGTTCTCCAACCCCCATCTCCCTCCTTAGCACATTCCCAGGCAGATGGGATATTTAGGATGAGTCCAGAGAGGCGTGTAGCAGTGCTACAAATGTTGGTTGGGTTAAAGAGTATTGAAGGGGCCCCTTTTAGAGTGTTTTCACCCTGAGGGGGGCAGGGGCCTCTCCTGGCTCCTTGGTCTGGATTGGTGGTCTCAGCTGACCGTATTTAGCAGGCACCAGGCCTGGTCTCTGCTTCTCTGGATGCTGATCTCCACAGGCCTGGAACAGTGACTGCACACTGGATCCCACAGTAGTGCAAAGTCTCCCTCTGTAGGGAGTGGGAGTAAATTAGAAACTTCCTGGGCTGTTCTGCTTCTTTCTCAGCTCCAAACTCAAACAGCCAGAACTCCTGGTTCATATTTGGCCCAGCCAATTGCCTGTGTGAATTACTCCAATAGAAACCACCCCATTGTTCTCTGGAGGAGTTTGCAGCCCTTTCTGTCCCTATCCCTGACTCTAGTGTCCAGTTTTCAACTGAACACCTGGTCGAAAAGGGACCCTCCCCAACCCTCCACAGCCTAGTGAAAATGAACGAGTGAGTGAGGGTGGGGGAGAGCAGGAGACGGAGAGTTGGAGGGAGTGGGGCAGGGCCTCAGAGAAGGCGTGGAGCAAGAGTGTTCGGTTTTGTTTGGTCAGAAAGTTGGCAACCCTAGGCTCTCAGTAGATTGGTAAATGGCGTGTAGCGGATCTGGAGCTGCTGCTGTTGTAGTTCATGGGGTAGGATCCTTAGAGGCTCAATCCAACAATTTAGGTGCTGACACATGCCAAAATGAGGCTCCATAGCTGTTTAATTCCTGTGAATAGGCAAACCAGTAACCTTTGTACTGAAATCATAGAATCATAGAATATCAGGGTTGGAAGGGACCCCAGAAGGTCATCTAGTCCAACCCCCTGCTCAAAGCAGGACCAAATCCCAGTTAAATCATCCCAGCCAGGGCTTTGTCAAGCCTGACCTTAAAAACCTCTAAGGAAGGAGATTCTACCACCTCCCTAGGTAACGCATTCCAGTGTTTCACCACCCTCCTAGTGAAAAAGTTTTTCCTAATATCCAACCTAAACCTCCCCCACTGCAGCTTGAGACCATTACTCCTTGTTCTGTCATCTGCTACCACTGAGAATAGTCTAGAACCATCCTCTCTGGAACCACCTCTCAGGTAGTTGAAAGCAGCTATCAAATCCCCCCTCATTCTTCTCTTCTGCAGACTAAACAATCCCAGTTCCCTCAGCCTCTCCTCATAAGTCATGTGTTCCAGATCCCTAATCATTTTTGTTGCCCTTCGCTGGACTCTCTCCAATTTATCCACATCCTTCTTGTAGTGTGGGGCCCAAAACTGGACACAGTACTCCAAATGAGGCCTCACCAATGTCGAATAGAGGGGAACGATCATGTCCCTCGATCTGCTGGCTATGCCCCTACTTATACATCTCAAAATGCCATTGGCCTTCTTGGCAACAAGGGCACACTGTTGACTCATATCCAGCTTCTCGTCCACTGTCACCCCTAGGTCCTTTTCCGCAGAACTGCTGCCTAGCTGTTCGGTCCCTAGTCTGTAGCGGTGCATTGGATTCTTCCGTCCTAAGTGCAGGACCCTGCACTTATCCTTGTTGAACCTCATCAGATTTCTTTTGGCCCTGTCATAAATATAAAGGGAAGGGTAAACCCCTTTGAAATCCCTCCTGGCCAGGGGAAAGCTCCTCTCACCTGTAAAGGGTTAAGAAGCTAAAGGTAACCTCGCTGGCACCTGACCAAAATGACCAATGAGGAGACAAGATACTTTCAAAAGCTGGGAGGAGGGAGAGAAACAAAGGGGTTTGTGTCTGTCTATGTGCTGCTCTTGCCAGGGACAGAACAGGAATGGAGTCTTAGAACTTTTAGTAAGTAATCTAGCTAGGTATGTGTTAGATTATGATTTCTTTAAAGGGCTGAGAAAAGAATTGTGCTGAATAGAATAACTATTTCTGTCTGTGTACTTTTTTTGTAACTTAAGGTTTTGCCTAGAGGGGTTCTCTATGTTTTTGAATCTAATTACCCTGTAAGATATCTACCATCCTGATTTTACAGGGGGGATTTCTTTATTTCTATTTACTTCTATTTTTTATTAAAAGTCTTCTTGTAAAAACTGAATGCTTTTTCATTGTTCTCAGATCCAAGGGTTTGGGTCTGTGGTCACCTATGCAAATTGGTGAGGCTTTTTATCCAACATTTCCCAGGAAAGGGGGGGTGCAAGTGTTGGGAGGATTGTTCATTGTTCTTAAGATCCAAGGGTCTGGGTCTGTAGTCACCTAGGCAAATTGGTGAGGCTTTTTACCAAACCTTGTCCAGGAAGTGGGGTGCAAGGTTTTGGGGAAGTATTTTGGGGGGAAAGACGCGTCCAAACAGCTCTTCCCCAGTAACCAGTATTAGTTTGGTGGTGGTAGCTGCCATTCCAAGGATAACGGTGTAATATTTTGTACCTTGGGGAAGTTTTGACCTAAGCTGGTAAAGATAAGCTTAGGGGGTTTTTTCATGCAGGTCCCCACATCTGTACCCTAGAGTTCAGAGTGGGGGAGGAACCTTGACATGGTGGCACAGTGGTGGGATTAACCTGAAATCATTTGAGATCCAGTTGAGATTTTTTGAACTAGAAATACAGATTTTAAAAAGGAAATTTTTTTTTCTTTGGAAAGAAAGTCCAGAAAGCAGCTTTGAAACTGAAAGCAGCTTGGTTTCTCTCTGCTTTGTGGCCAAGCAGAGACAAAAGGGGATTATCTTGTGAATTGCAGGTTTTTTTGCCTGGAGGCAGGGTACTTAACTCCTGCAGGGAAATTCACAGTCTTCCAACCCAGGAGTTTTTTTTTCCTTTTCTTCCTAAAAGTAAATAGGGGGTGTGTGTTCTACCCATTTGCTTTTTCTTTGGGCTGGGTAAGCAGGTTTCCAAGCAGTTGGAGGTTTTTTGCTTTAATTTGGGCCCAGAGCAGAGACAAGGGAATTGTCTTTTTCTGTAGGCTGACAATCACTATCAGAGAATAGGTATTCTATTCCAGCACAGCAAAATTTTACAGCCAAGTTTTGTTTGTTTATTTCTAAACCTCGGGTGTAAAGTTAGTAAAAACAGAGAGGTTAGAATGGCAAAATCCGCGGCTCGACTACAGCTCGAATTAGCCAAATTTCAGGCTGAGGAAAGACAAAGGGAACATGAAAGACAGATAGAACTCATGCAGCTGAAGAAGGAACAAGAAATGGAGGCAAGGAAGCATGTGGAGGAGGAGAGGGAAAAAGAGAGGAAGCATGTGGAGGAGATGGAGAGGATAAAGGCCCAGCAGAATATACCAACAAACCCTAGCAATCCTTCTCCAGGTACCACTTCCCATCCCAGAAAGTTCCCCACCTACAAGGCAGGTGATGATACTGAGGCCTTCTTAGAGAACTTCGAAAGGGCCTGCCTTGGGTACAACATCTCTACTGACCAATACATGGTAGAGCTGAGGCCGCAGCTCAGTGGACCCTTAGCTGAGGTGGCAGCTGAAATGCCTAAAGAACACATGAACAAGTATGAACTGTTTAAATCCAAGGCGAGAGTCAGAATGGGGATAACACCCGAGCAGTCTCGTCGGAGGTTCAGAGCCCTAAGGTGGAAACCAGACATGTCATTTACCCGACATGCCTACCACATTGTGAAACATTGGGATGCCTGGATATCGGGAGCAAGTGTTGAATCTCCAGTAAATTTGCCCTTCCTAATGCAAATGGAACAATTCTTAGAGGGTGTTCCTGAGGAAATAGAAAGATACATCCTAGATGGGAAACCCAAAACTGTAATTGAGGCAGGAGAGATTGGAGCCAGATGGGTGGAGGTGGCAGAGAAGAAGAAAACTGGTCGCAGTTGGAGCGGAGACCAGAAGGGACCACCCCAGACCACACCCTATTACCGGGGGCCGCCCAAAGCCCCACCTACCTCCCAAAGAACCCTCCAGACCCCTTATCGTCCCACCACCCCGTTCTCCAGCAACCCTCCTCGCCCCAGTGACCCGTCAGCTGGACGATGTTTTAAGTGTAACGAGCTGGGGCATGTAAAGGCCAACTGCCCCAAGAACCCCAACAGATTACAGTTCATTGCACCGGAATCACACCAGAGGTCCACAGGCCCAGATACCTCCCAGATACCCTTGGAGCGGAGGGAAACTGTGAGTGTGGGCGGGAAGAAGGTCACCGCGTGGAGGGACACCGGAGCACAAGTGTCAGCTATCCATGCTTCCTTAGTGGACCCCAATTTAATCAACCCAGAGATCCAAGTGACGATTCAACCCTTCAAGTCCAACTCTTTCAATTTGCCTACAGCCAAGTTGCCTGTCCAGTACAAGGGCTGGTCAGGAATGTGGACTTTTGCAGTCTATGATGATTATCCCATCCCCATGCTGTTGGGGGAAGACTTGGCCAATCATGTGAAGCAGGCCAAGAGGGTGGGAATGGTCACCCACAGCCAGGCTAAACAAGCCGTGAGGCCTAGCTCTGTTCCGGAAACTTCTATCAGGACCCAGTCAGAGGTGATGGACCTGGACCCCAGGCCAATGTCTGCAACAGCAGTAGTGGATCCAGTCCCAGAGACCCAGACGGAACCAGTCCCAGAACCGGAACCAGCCGAACAACCAACACCAGACCCCATGTCAGCACTGAATCCAGTACTTGCAACCTCAACAACAGAGGGCCCCACCGAACCTGAACTGGCAGCAGCCGATAACCCGACCCAAGAGGCTCAGCCGGAGCCCGAATCCCAACATAGTGCACCAGCGGAGAGCGGTTCACAGTCAACAGAAACAGCTCCATCCCCTATATCGCTTCCAGAGGGACCAAGCCTAGGTCCACAATCCCATGAGGAACTGATGTCTCCAGCATCAAGGGAACAGTTCCAGACCGAACAGGAAGCAGATGAAAGCCTCCAGAGAGCTTGGACGGCGGCACGGAGCAACCCACCGCCTCTCAGCTCTTCTAATCGATCCAGGTTTGTTGTAGAAAGAGGACTTTTATACAAGGAAACTCTTTCTGGTGGACACCAGGAAGACTGGCATCCTCAGAGACAGTTGGTAGTTCCAACTAAATACCGGGCCAAGCTCTTGAGCTTAGCCCATGATCACCCTAGTGGCCATGCTGGGGTGAACAGGACCAAAGACCGTTTGGGGGGGTCATTCCACTGGGAGGGAATGGGCAAGGATGTTTCTACCTATGTCCAGTCTTGTGAGGTGTGCCAAAGAGTGGGAAAACCCCAAGACCAGGTCAAAGCCCCTCTCCAGCCACTCCCCATCATTGAAGTTCCATTTCAGCGAGTAGCTGTGGATATTCTGGGTCCTTTTCCGAAAAAGACACCCAGAGGAAAGCAGTACATACTGACTTTCATGGATTTTGCCACCCGATGGCCGGAAGCAGTAGCTCTAAGCAACACCAGAGCTAAAAGTGTGTGCCAGGCACTAGCAGACATTTTTGCCAGGGTAGGTTGGCCCTCCGACATCCTCACCGATGCAGGGACTAATTTCCTGGCAGGAACTATGAAAAACCTTTGGGAAGCTCATGGGGTAAATCACTTGGTTGCCACTCCTTACCATCATCAAACAAATGGCATGGTGGAGAAGTTTAATGGAACTTTGGGGGCCATGATACGTAAATTCGTAAATGAGCACTCCAATGATTGGGACCTAGTGTTGCAGCAGTTGCTCTTTGCCTACAGAGCTGTACCACATCCCAGTTTAGGGTTTTCCCCATTTGAACTTGTATATGGCCGTGAGGTTAAGGGGCCATTGCAGTTGGTGAAGCAGCAATGGGAGGGATTTACACCTTCTCCAGGAACTAACATTCTGGACTTTGTAACCAACCTACAAAACACCCTCCGAACCTCTTTAGCCCTTGCTAGAGAAAACTTACAGGATGCTCAAAAAGAGCAAAAAGCCTGGTATGATAAACATGGCAGAGAGCGTTCCTTCAAAGTAGGAGACCAGGTCATGGTCTTAAAGGCGCTCCAGGCCCATAAAATGGAAGCATCGTGGGAAGGGCCATTCACGGTCCAGGAGCGCCTGGGAGCTGTTAATTATCTCATAGCATTCCCCACCTCCAACCGAAAGCCTAAGGTGTACCATATTAATTCTCTAAAGCCCTTTTATTCCAGAGAATTAAAGGTTTGTCAGTTTACAGCCCAGGGAGGAGACGACGCTGAGTGGCCTGAAGGTGTTTACTACGAAGGGAAATGTGCTGGTGGTGTGGAAGAGGTGAACCTCTCCATGACCCTTGGGCGTATGCAGCGACAGCAGATCCAGGAGCTGTGCACTAGCTACGCGCCAACGTTCTCAGCCACCCCAGGACTGACTGAACGGGCATACCACTCCATTGACACAGGTAATGCTCACCCAATTAGGGTCCAACCTTACCGGGTGTCTCCTCAAGCTAAAACTGCTATAGAACGGGAGATCCAGGATATGTTACAGATGGGTGTAATCCGCCCCTCTGAAAGTGCATGGGCATCTCCAGTGGTTCTAGTTCCCAAACCAGATGGGGAAATACGTTTTTGCGTGGACTACCGTAAGCTAAATGCTGTAACTCGCCCAGACAACTATCCCATGCCACGCACAGATGAACTATTAGAGAAACTGGGACGGGCCCAGTTCATCTCTACCTTGGACTTAACCAAGGGGTACTGGCAGGTACCGCTAGACGAATCTGCCAAGGAAAGGTCAGCCTTCATCACACATCTCGGGCTGTATGAATTTAATGTACTCCCTTTCGGGCTGCGAAATGCACCCGCCACTTTCCAAAGACTTGTAGATGGTCTCCTAGCGGGATTAGGAGAATATGCAGTCGCCTACCTTGACGATGTGGCCATATTTTCGGATTCCTGGGCAGACCACCTGGAACATCTACAAAAAGTCCTTGAGCGCATAAGGGAGGCAGGACTAACTGTTAAGGCTAAGAAGTGTCAAATAGGCCTAAACAGAGTGACTTACCTTGGACACCAGGTGGGTCAAGGAACTATCAGCCCCCTACAGGCCAAAGTGGATGCTATCCAAAAGTGGCCTGTCCCAAAGTCAAAGAAACAGGTTCAATCCTTCTTAGGCTTGGCCGGTTATTACAGACGATTTGTACCGCACTACAGCCAAATCGCTGCCCCACTGACAGACCTAACCAAAAAGAAACAGCCAAATGCTGTTCAGTGGACCGGAAAGTGTCAGAAGGCCTTTAACAAGCTTAAAGCGACACTCATGTCTGACCCTGTACTAAGGGCCCCAGACTTTGACAAACCGTTCCTAGTAACCACAGATGCATCCGAGCGTGGTGTGGGAGCAGTTTTAATGCAGAAAGGACCTGATCAAGAATTCCACCCTGTAGTGTTTCTCAGCAAAAAACTGTCTGAGAGGGAAAGCAACTGGTCAGTCACTGAAAAAGAATGTTACGCCATTGTCTACGCTCTGGAAAAGCTACGCCCATATGTTTGGGGACAGCGTTTCCACCTGCAAACCGACCATGCTGCTCTGAAGTGGCTTCACACTGTCAAGGAAACTAACAAAAAACTTCTTCGGTGGAGTTTAGCTCTCCAAGATTTTGATTTCGACGTCCAACACATCTCAGGAGCTTCTAACAAAGTGGCTGATGCACTCTCCCGTGAAAGTTTCCCAGAATCAACTGGTTAAAATCGTCCTTGAGATGTGGAAAATATTGTTAGTCTTTATGTACTTGGTAGTATATTTAGAGATGCATGTGTCTTATTAACTCTGTTTTCCTAGAGCTCCAGGAAGAAATCCCAGCCAGTGTTTCACCCTAGCTGAGATTTGGGGGGCGTGTCATAAATATAAAGGGAAGGGTAAACCCCTTTGAAATCCCTCCTGGCCAGGGGAAAGCTCCTCTCACCTGTAAAGGGTTAAGAAGCTAAAGGTAACCTCGCTGGCACCTGACCAAAATGACCAATGAGGAGACAAGATACTTTCAAAAGCTGGGAGGAGGGAGAGAAACAAAGGGGTTTGTGTCTGTCTGTGTGCTGCTCTTGCCAGGGACAGAACAGGAATGGAGTCTTAGAACTTTTAGTAAGTAATCTAGCTAGGTATGTGTTAGATTATGATTTCTTTAAAGGGCTGAGAAAAGAATTGTGCTGAATAGAATAACTATTTCTGTCTGTGTACTTTTTTTGTAACTTAAGGTTTTGCCTAGAGGGGTTCTCTATGTTTTTGAATCTAATTACCCTGTAAGATATCTACCATCCTGATTTTACAGGGGGGATTTCTTTATTTCTATTTACTTCTATTTTTTATTAAAAGTCTTCTTGTAAAAACTGAATGCTTTTTCATTGTTCTCAGATCCAAGGGTTTGGGTCTGTGGTCACCTATGCAAATTGGTGAGGCTTTTTATCCAACATTTCCCAGGAAAGGGGGGGTGCAAGTGTTGGGAGGATTGTTCATTGTTCTTAAGATCCAAGGGTCTGGGTCTGTAGTCACCTAGGCAAATTGGTGAGGCTTTTTACCAAACCTTGTCCAGGAAGTGGGGTGCAAGGTTTTGGGGAAGTATTTTGGGGGGAAAGACGCGTCCAAACAGCTCTTCCCCAGTAACCAGTATTAGTTTGGTGGTGGTAGCTGCCATTCCAAGGATAACGGTGTAATATTTTGTACCTTGGGGAAGTTTTGACCTAAGCTGGTAAAGATAAGCTTAGGGGGTTTTTTCATGCAGGTCCCCACATCTGTACCCTAGAGTTCAGAGTGGGGGAGGAACCTTGACAGGCCCAATCCTCCAATTTGTCTAGTTCCCTCTGTATCCTATCCCTGCCCTCCAGCGTATCTACCACTCCTCCCAGTTTAGTATCATCCGCAAATTTGCTGAGAGTGCAATCCACACCATCCTCCAGATCATTTATGAAGATATTGAACAAAACCGGCCTCAGGACCGACCCTTGGGGCACCCCACTTGATACCGGCTGCCAACTAGACATGGAGCCATTGATCACTACCCGTTAAGCCCGACAATCTAGCCAACTTTCTACCCATCTTATAGTGCATTCATCCAGCCCATACTTCTTTAACTTGCTGACAAGAATACTGTGGGAGACCGTGTCAAAAGCTTTGCTAAAGTCAAGAAACAATACATCCACTGCTTTCCCTTCATCCACAGAACCAGTAATCTCATCATAGAAGGCGATTAGATTAGTCGGGCATGACCTTCCCTTGGTGAATCCATGCTGACTGTTCCTGATCACTTTCCTCTCGTGTAAGTGCTTCAGGATAGATTCCTTGAGGACCTGCTCCATGATTTTTCCGGGGACTGAGGTGAGGCTGACTGGCCTGTAGTTCCCAGGATCCTCCTTCTTCCCTTTTTTAAAGATTGGCACTACATTAGCCTTTTTCCAGTCATCTGGGACTTCCCCCGTTCACCACGAGTTTTCAAAGATAATGGCCAATGGCTCTGCAATCACAGCCGCCAATTCCTTTAGCACTCTCGGATGCAACGCATCTGGCCCCATGGACTTGTGCATGTCCAGCTTTTCTAAATAGTCCCTAACCACCTCTTTCTCCACAGAGGGCTGGCCACCTACTCCCCATGCTATGTTGCCCAGCGCAGCAGTCTGGGAGCTGACCTTGTTCGTGAAGACAGAGGCAAAGAAAGCATTGAGTACATTAGCTTTTTCCACATCCTCTGTCACTAGGTTGCCTCCCTCATTCAGTAAGGGGCCCATACTTTCCTTGGCTTTCTTCTTGTTGCCAACATACCTGAAGAAACCCTTCTTATTACTCTTAACATCTCTTACTAGCTGCAGCTCCAGGTGTGATTTGGCCTTCCTGATTTCATTCCTACATGCCCGAGCAATATTTTTATACTCTTCCCTGGTCATTTGTCCAGTCTTCCACTTCTTGTAAGCTTCTTTTTTATGTTTAAGATCCGCAAGGATTTCACTGTTAAGCCAAGCTGGTCGCCTGCCATATTTACTATTCTTTCGACACATCGGGATGGTTTGTCCCTGTAACCTCAATAGGGATTCCTTGAAATACAGCCAGCTCTCCTGGACTCTTTTCCCCCCCATGTTATTCCCCCAGGGGATCCTACCCATCAGTTCCCTGAGGGAGTCTAAGTCTGCTTTCCTGAAGTCCAGGGTCCGTATTCTGCTGCTTACCTTTCTTCCCTGTGTCAGGATCCTGAACTCGACCAACTCATGGTCACTGCCTCCCAGATTCCCATCCACTTTTGCTTCCCCTACTAATACTTCCTGGTTTGTGAGCAGCAGGTCAAGAAAAGCTCCCCCCCTAGTTGGCTCCTCCAGCACTTGCACCAGGAAATTGTCCCCTACACTTTCCAAAAACTTCCTGGATTGTCTATGCACCGCTGTAGTGCTCTCCCAGCAGATATCAGGATGATTAAAGTCGCCCATGAGAACCAGGGTGTGCGATCTAGTAGCTTCTGCGAGTTGCCGGAAGAAAGCCTCATCCACCTCATCCCCCTGATCCGGTGGTCTATAGCAGACTCCCACCACTACATCACTCTTGTTGCTCACACTTCTAAACTTAATCCAGAGACACTCAGGTTTTTCTGCAGTTTCATACCGGAGCTCTGAGCAGTCATACTGCTCCCTTACATACAGTGCTACTCCCCCACCTTTTCTGCCCTGCCTGTCCTTCCTGAACAGTTTATAACCATCCATGACTACTCCAGTCATGTGAGTTATCCCACCAAGTCTCTGTTATTCCAATCACGTCATAATTCCTTGACATCACCAGGACCTCCAGTTCTCCCTGCTTGTTTCCAAGGCTTTGTGAATTTGTATATAGGCACTTGAGATAACCTGCTGATCGCCCCTCATTCTCAGTATGAGGTAGGAGCCCTCCCCTCACAGACGTTCCTGCCTGTGCTTCCTCCCGGTATCCCGCTTGCCCATTTACCTCAGGGCTTTGGTCTCCTTCCCCCGGTGAACCTAGTTTAAAGCCCTCCTCACTAGGAATAAATATTTTATGTATCTTATGTTTGTACATGAACACAAGTAGATGTGTTGAATTCTAAAGGTTTTCTAAGGACCTATTATAGAGCTTTCATAAAAACAATACTTTGGCCTTATTTCTTTCTCTGAGGATTTCAAAATGCTTAGAAATGTATGGAAGTATTATTAGCCTCATTTTACAGATGGGAAAACTAAGGCACAAAACGTTTAAGGACCCCAGTTTGAGAAATGCTGGTCTAGGTTCCAGATGTAAGGGGACTGTTGCCCCCTTACTAACATTCAGTGGGGGTGTTTGGTTGGCTAGCTCCCAGTACTAAAAGGGGAAGGGTCTATGGAAAATCAGGACCCTGCGACTGATAGACCCCAGGAACAATGGGGAGAGGCCAATGCTCCAGGTCAGCCTGAATGACAGGGCGGGCAGGCTAATCAGGGAGTCAGGAGGCCAGGGAGGTCCTGTCCTCCGTGTGAGCTGGAATTGCCTGGGTCAGACAGAGTGGGGCCGAGCTAAGGAGAAAGCAGGGGCCCAAGCTGAGCTGGGGAGCAGAGCTGTGCCAGATCCAGAGAGAACAGACCCTGTCCTGGAAGCAGAGCTGCAGCCCCAAAGCCAGAGGCACAGCCCAGAGAGAGCAGACTTGCCCTGGGAGCAGAGCTGCAGCAACCAGAGCCAGGGGGTCCAGAAAAGCAGCCCAGGAAGCAGGTCAGTGCTGGGAGCAGAGTCACAGAAGCAGCATGAAGAGCAGACCAGTTCTGGGAGCAGAGCTGCAGCAACCAGAGCCAAAGGGGCCAAAGAAGCAGCCCAGGGAGCTGGAGGCAGAGCAGCAGCAGTGCTGAAACAGAGTTGTGGAGCTGTGGCTGGAGCAGTCCGGAGCTGGGTGCAGTGAGCAGCTGGGGAGACCGAGGGGGACCCTGGACAGCAGGCCCAGCACAGGGAGACGCCTCAGCCAAGAGGCTCTGCAGGCCAGGCTTGGATCGTAACCCCGACAGGGCGGGGGCGACACTGGGAAGAAGGGTCCTACCACTTAGAGCCTAAGAGCGTGTGGCCACCACCAAAGTAAGTGCCCAACCCACAGCATCCCTGCAGCAAAGCCAGGGCCTGAGAAGGAGGCCTGGGACTTACAAGGAACAGACTGTGAACTGCCCTGACATTCCAGAGACACTGTTTGTGATGTTCCCTGCCACAGAGCGGGTTGATGTGTTTCCTTTAACCTTTCCCATTTTTCCTTATTCTTTTTAAAATTAATTGTTGATTAAATAACTTGCATTTGCTTTAAATTGTATGTAATGGTCTGTGGGTCAGAGAAGTGCCCAGTGCAGAGAGAGTACCCCGGAGTGGGGCACCCTAGCCCCTGTCCTAGGTGACCACAGCAGGGTTGGAGATCGAGCCCCCCAGGAATTTTGGGCCCAGCCTTGTTCGGGTTACGAGGACTCTGCCAGACAGGAGAGTGGAAGGGGCGTCCTCAAGGGCAGGGAGGCCACTGGGTAAAGAAAGTTGGAGCGAGGACTCAGATCCTTTCGCTAGCCCACTCCACCGGGGTAGGGCAAGAAGCCAGGAAAGTTCCCCACAATAGCGGGACTATTCCCCTGCTTCCCCAGAGCAAATCAGTGGCAGAGTTGTGAACAGACTCCAGCTCTCCTCACTCCCAATCCTTGGCTCTGCTTATTATATAATGTTGCTATTTCAGCTCAGTGGAAAAAGATATTTGTTGTTTCTCTAACTGCCTTGCACTTGTGAATAAAGAAGAGGATTTGTTTGTAATCTCCAAAGTGAGGTATATATTTTTTGTATTTATAACAGACAGAGGATTGTTATGCCTTCACTATGAATAAACTTGAGACGAAGGAGACATGGATGCAAACAAACCTTGATAGTTTGGCATCACAGTGAATCACTAGGGGCATATTCTCAAAAAGTCTCTGCAAAATTGGTAGGTGCATGTTATTTCCAGGCACAAGCCCCATGTTTGTGTGCACAAAATAGGTATTTGTGTATGCACATTGGGCATTTAAGCATGCAGATACCTGCTTGACGTGCACAGCTACTTCTCTGAATGCACAAAACCCATTTTGGGGTTGCATAAGTGGAGGCTGGCTGAAAACATATCCTCTTATGAGTAAATGAACTGGCTGTTTGTTTGACTTGAATTGTTTCTTAACTGAAACACAAAATAGCTTCTGTTTAAGCTTCTGACTATTTCCGTTTATATCCGGTAGGGAATAATGTGAATAAGACTGTATCTTCAAGCGGTGGTGTTTTTCAATTGTTGCAATACCAGATTACCCATGGGCTATTCTCTTTACAGCTGTATTACCTGAAGAGGTTATCAAATTCTCCTAAATTAAAGAGAATTTGAAAATGACTCCAATCAGATGTTATTGCTTCATGTGTGAAGTGGATACAGATTTATTAACCCAAATGGTTGTTTGTTATTGTGCAGCTGAGAGTCCATTGCTTCAAGCTTAGCCCTGATTCAGCAATATACTTAAATACTGGCTTAAGTCCTTTTGAAGTCAATGGTATATAACTACTTGCTTTGCTGAATTGAGGCTTTAATCTGCATGCACATCTTCCTGACACTGCCTTTCTTTCTTGTCTTTTGGTTTGGTCTGATATGGTGCAAATTAACTTCCAAGAAAAATTTCTTACTGCAGATTAGATTTCATTAATATCTTTGTTCTCCGTCCCCCTTATATTTTTAGAGATGAGTCTGAGCTCCAAAATTCAGGTCTGGATTGAATTTCCACAACATTTGATGGTGTTTGGATCTTGATTTTTAATTTGGTTTGTTACAGATGTAAGGATCAGGATCTGGATCTGAATTTCTACAAAGTTCAGAGGTGTTTGGCTCTGGATTTTTGCTTTAGGCCCATCTTGTAATTTAAATGACTGACCTTATGATTGTGTTATGATGGTTAGGTAACCCCTCTGCATGTGGATGTACCTGGGCTTGATAGCTTTCCTTTTTCACAGTTTTGTTATTTATAACAACAACAGTGTTTCAAAGACTACTGCCCAGGAAGTGCTCTCCAATGTCTTCTCAGTTATGCTCCTCTTATCACCTGCGATCCCAATAGACAAAAACATCTTGCATATATTCCCCAGTTTCCCAGTGAAAGAGCAGATCACTGCAATGCCTTTTCAGTCCTTTAAACTTTGAATATTTATGTTTCCTTATGGCCACTTATAGAAAAAAAGAAACTATAAAAAAATCAGTGTGATTTTATGTGAACTTCTAGGCTTTCCATCCACAGGCTGAGCTACTTTACAAACATTATTGTATTTTTCCATAATTAACAGGCATGACATCAAGAAAACATATGTCCCAGCTGAATCTACAGTGGAGGCTTCAGTCCAATGGGAATGTAAAGCATGGGCAGTGTCACTGCATATTCTGATGGGGGTGAGGTTAACATGGGCTCATAATCCCACTTCCTGTTCTCCTCTGGTTCACCAGCCAGTGAGTACTTGTGGGAGCAAACACTGGAGCCTGTAGGAAGGTGTACCACTTACTCCTTTTCTGTACACCCATGCAGAGAATCTGACAGCATGAGGCAAACATAGAAAGAATGCCACCAGCCAGTCCTGCTGGTGCAGTTGTTTCTGTACCCTCTCTTATGCAGCAGGGGCTTTGAAAGTCACATCATCCTGGCCTCTAATCTGCTCTGAAATTGCCTCCCTGGGTTACGTAAGGAAACATTTGTGGTGTCAATACAAAGTAGTTCTCATAGAAAACACCCTCAACATCGTGTTACATAAATAAAATTCTAAGATTCAGGGTCTTCCATGAGTAGATAGATTTGTGCCTCAACATCAGAATTCCTTAATACTAAAATACAGTATTCAAACATTGTAGAATACTGCATTACTAAAAGCTACCCAGCAAAAACAAAGCAGTCTTTAGGACATGGTCTTAACTTTAAATTATGTCTATGGAATGGGGGATTGGCAGGGTCTGGGACTTAATAATAGGATATGAGCCCTTGTATCTTTAGGTAACCAATTCAAAGCTGGATCAAGTTGGTAGTAATGGAAAGTCCTTTCCACCTGATGGCTGTTTAGCATCAGTTTGGGGCCTTTATTTACGCAGCTCTCAATATCACAAAAACTACTCGCAGTTCTTGGCACTCTCAGCTGAGTGGTCGAGGAATGAATGGGTACGGAGACTATACTACATTCTGATGTGTGGAGGTGGTTTCTGTACGACCGTGTTGAGGTACGCTCATAAGGCAGGATGGGGTAGCCTGTTGAGCTGTTGTCCATGCAGTATCTGTTCTGTGGATATACAGATGACTTGAGACCACAGGGTTGTCAGTCCAGCATTTTTTGAGCTCTAAATTCACTTAGCAATTTTTAAATAGAAAAAAGTAATATATAAATAATAGAGTGAGAAAACCAATCTCTTTGTTCTTTCAGGAATTTATGAGCTAGGAACTTTTTGGCATGAACATCCAGGGAGTCTGAGCTAAAGATGGGTTTCAGAGTAGCAGCCGTGTTAGTCTGTATTCGCAAAAAGAAAAGGAGTACTTGTGGCACCTTAGAGACTAACCAATTTATTTGAGCATAAGCTTTCGTGAGCTAGCTGTAACTCCTTTTCTTTTTGAGCTAAAGATGGTGAACATATGAGAAAGCCCAGGACGAAGCATACAATTTTAGTTTTCAAACCTCACTTTTTGGTTGTTACACTAATGTAATGAAAGGACATTAAATGAGCCGAGGTTATTAAACCCTAAAGGTTACTGAGGTTTATTGGGGATCACATGCAAAATGTAATTAGACCAAGCTTGGATATCTTAATTTGTAGCTGGAGATGCCTCCAATACAACTTGATTCTGTCCCTAGTTCTGAACCATCTTGAAAATAGCATTGTTCATTTATTTATTGTTTTGAGAAATAACTTTAACATCCATTGTCAGTTCTAATACACCAGTAAGTACCAAAACCATAAAGTCACAGTTCAAATCAACCCAGTGCCCAGCAAGTCAGATGTGTTATGCCATTATTAAAATTCCTGTCTGTTGAAGTTGTTCAGCTGCCAGTGATATGGGTCAGCAAACAGACATCTACTCTGAACTTTAAAGTACATGATAGCCTACACTTCCAGAACTTTCCATGACTGATTTTGCTCTCCATTAATTGTTGTTTCAGAGTAGCAGCTGTGTTAGTCTGTATCCACAAAAAGAAAAGGAGGACTTGTGGCACCTTAGAGACTAACACATTTTTTATTAATTGTTGTTGGCCGGGGCAGTGTTCTGAGGTGTTATTTCCACCAGTTATGAATTTGGGATCCTCTCCTAAGAGAGGTTTCAGAGTAGCAGCCGTTTTAGTCTGTATTCGCAAAAAGAAAAGGAGGACTTGTGGCACCTTAGAGACTAACCAATTTATTTGAGCATAAGCTTTCGTGAGCTACAGCTCACTTCATCGGATGCATCTGATGAAGTGAGCTGTAGCTCACGAAAGCTTATGCTCAAGTAAATTGGTTAGTCTCTAAGGTGCCACAAGTCCTCCTTTTCTTTCTCCTAAGAGAAAATTCCATCTTTTGTACAATAACAAATATTCATATTTCTCTTCCTTTTTCTCAGTCTTCACCCAAATTTGGATGAAGAACAATGATACTTCTCTTCTAATGTTTATTGCAGGCAGCAGGATTTTTAACTTTGCTCCACTTCAGCGCTCTAACTCATCCAGAAGATGGCTTGCAGCAGGAATCAGTGAGTGAAATTCTGAGGCCTGTGTTATGCAGGAGCTCAGGCTAGATGATCATAATGGTCCCTTCTGGTCTCAAAAGCTATTAATCATCTTATGTGTGAAATTCAAGGGTCCCAATTCTCCTCTCTCAGCCCATGTGCACCTCTCATTGAAGTCATTAGGAGATTTCGATGCCAAAGGCAACAGATGCAACCACAGAAGAAAATTGTGAGGAATAGGTTGACCAAAAGAGAGAATTTTATTCTAGGTAAAAATGACTTAATCAGGAGAGAATGAGGGTAGCTCACAAGGGCTGGACCTATGTCAGTTTCTGTCTTTATCCCAAAAACATATTTTATTTTTAAGAAAGTTAAAAAATGGCTATTTATTTTATAATTGTGCATATATCCTTTCTATTAAGTGAAGACTTTTAAATTTACTTTGCCTTCCTTACATTTGTTCTTTTCCATTCTCTTTTAATCCTTTTCTCTACCCTATATCTTTTACTGTCTTTATTAGACCATTTCCCCTTCAATATCATTTTAGCACATGATGCTCCCCCCAGAATCTGCTTCTCCACGCAGGTTCCTTCCGAAACAAATCTACTCACACTCATACATGTAGGCTCCCCCAGTCCCAATCTGTACACACAGAGGACTTGCTGCACTGTCCCTTCCCTCTACCCTGTCCCAAAATGTGTGTACACACACCCTCACATTCCTGACACATGCAGTCTCCCCTGCTCTACCCCTCGCCCCCAGCGTATATGCAGCTTCCTCTCCCCTAGTTTTCTCCTTCCCCTACACAGAGGTTTCATTCTTTCCCCTCCACACCCCTCACTCTCATATATACACACTGTCCCCCTCTCTTTTTCCTCCCCTTCTCCCCAGGCCCTCTCTCATCACTTTCTCTTCCTGTTCCCCTCCACAGACTCTCTCCCTTTTTCTTTATCCTCTCCCAGACTCTGCTTCTGTCTCCATTTCCCTCTACCTAGAATCTATCCCCCCTCCCTTCCCCAGAGTCAGACTTGCACCCTCTTTCTCCTCCTCTGACTTCTTCTCTCTCCTCCCCTTTATCTCCTGGTGATTCCTACAGTGACATAGCACTAAATTTTATAGTGACGGAGCCCTGACAAAATGATCTCAAGTTGGTAATTTTGTCACCATACTGAGCATCATTGCTTGGGCGCAGTGCCCTGTCCAAGGCAGGGGCAGCCCAGCATGCAGTGCATGGGGCAGAGATTCATTGCATGGGGATCCCTGTGGCTCACAGCACCTGGTAATACTCCACGGACTGGTAGGGGGACACTTACAATCCATCACCCCAACACCCCGTAGCAGCAATGCCCTCACCTGCAGCAGAGGTAGCAAACCACACCAGGGGCTTGCCTGGCTGCTTTACACCATGGGACAATGGCAGCACCACTACAATGGCAGCACAGATGAGGCCTGGGATAGATCTCTCCTGAAAGGCAGCAGGCCAGAACAGACAGTTGGCCTGGGAGTTACAGCTGTTGCATTTGCTGGTAAGCTAAACAACCATCTGAACTTGAGCTCCCAGTGTGATGCTATGCCCAAAAGGGCTAATGCAATCTGTGGATGTGCAAATAGGAGTAAGGACGGTGCTTATGCCACTTGTGAGATCGCTGCTGGAATACTGAGTCCAATCTTGGTGTTCATACTTCAGAAAGGATGTTGAAAAATTGGAAAAAAGGTGCAAGTTTTAGTGAAAGCTATTAACCATAAGAACAAGTAACCAAGAGGATGTGCCGGATTCTCCATCACTTGAGATCTCTGAATTAAGATGGGATGTTTATCTAAAAGATAGACTCCAGTTCAACCACAGGTTGTTGAGCTTGCGGGAGCGTTGGCCTGCTAAAGCCAGGGTTGTGAGTTCAATCATTGGGGGGGCCATTTAGGGATCTGGGGCAAAAATTGGGGTTTGATCCTGCTTTGAGCAGGGGGTTGGACTAGATGACCTTCTGAGGTCCCTCCCAACCATGATATTCTATGATTCTAATGCAGGAATTACTGGGTGAAATTCTATGGCCTGTGTTTCTCTAGATGAAATTATGTCTGCCAGGTCATCCCCACAGGGAATCCACTCAAAGGAGTAGACGAGGCACAGTGCCATGTATTGCCTGCTGGAGACACAGTGCCAGGCACCCTCAGGGACCTTTTCCCTTCCCTCGTCCGCTGAACATGGCCAATGCTGACCTGCAGGGAGGCAGGAATGGCTTCTGATTCAAGCATGGGGTTGCGGGAGGAGAGAAGAAGGGACATGGGGTGGGAAAGAGGGTAGGTCTGTTGGATGAGTTCAGAGGGCAGGGATGGGCCCTTAGGGTTAACCAGTCACGGATAGATGGGGGGATGGACCCATGGGGTGGGTGGGAGATGGAAGTGTGGTCAATTTGGTTACTGGGATCTGGACCATGCAGGCCCATTAGTGCTTCGAAAAGCAGCCAGTTGGGGGTAGCTGGTGAAGCCTTCCAGCAGCACGACTCAGTGTGGGTCCAGGAGCTTGGTCGGCAGCACCTGCTTCACTGCCAGCTGCACAGCTGAGCCACAGTGTCTCTGGAGGAGCTGCCATTCCTGCTCCCAACTCAGGGCACAGCCTGTGCCCGATGGGGTCTGTCTGGAAGTGCCAGCTCCTGGCTCTGGGAGCCTTCTCAGCTACAGGAGACAAGGACTGGCCTGGCTGTGAGGTGGCCCCAACCCAGCAATGCTCCCATCCCTTTTCAAGCCCCATCTTCTCTCCCAGGAGACCTTGTTCCCCTCCCCGAGCCCAGCTTCCCCACCGGAGTGCAGGGGAACAAATTGCTGGCAAGCTGCTGCCACCCTGCTCAATCCTGATCCCTGGCAGGGTGGAGACGCCCCACTGATCTGCCGGCCGCATGGTTAGTGAGTCGGCAAAACCTGCTACCGGGCCCAGGCACTCTGCCCCCGCCCTGGCCAGCAGACAGGGTGCTCATGGAGCTGTGTGCCCAGGATGGTGACCAAGGCACAGCACTGATAGCCCTGGCAGAGACAGAGGGTGAGTGGAGCAGTGCAGTGCTGCCGTGCCCTGGAGCCAGCTGCCAGGCTGTATCAATGGGCATGTGAGCAATGACCCTTGTGATTTGAAAAACATTCATTATCGACCCAGATTTTTATTTCCAAAGTGCCAGAGCAGAGCTCCATGCTGGATTTCAGGTGCTGGAGGGCTGCTCCGGGCCGCTCCAGCAGCACTCCCTCTGGATCCCTAGTCCCCAGTGCTGGTCCTCTGAGTGGATGAAGGGAGCCTATTGCAGGGCAGGAGGAAGAAGTACTATCATATCTGTTCTCCCTCCTCCCCCTGCAGGCTCTGCCTGCTGCAGCAATCCAGGAACCTTCTGGCACCAACAAGAGCTAGGGTGGGAGGCATTAAGTGGGGAGGAGCAGCACTGTAGATGAGTCAAGAGGGAGGTGGGGGAACACTGGGGACAACACCAAGGGAAAAGAAAGTCGGGGAGGACCTGATCTCCTGGTGGTTGTGCCTCCCCTTATATCCCCTCCATCCTTAGTAAAATCTGAATTAAGGACTGAAGATAATGGGAGCTTTTCATATTCTATAGGTGGAGAACTGGGTCCTTAAAGAGTGTCGTTTTCTCTCTTCGTAATCTGTTGTTAGGAGTGGATCTTGTGGACCCATATATGAGATCAACATGGAGTTGAGCTATTTAAATGGATAAGAGACTGCATCAAAGTCTGAGGGCAGCAACAGGACTTATGAGAGGGACTCCTTTTGGATGGAGGTGACATGCAGTGTCACAAGCATCAGTAGGAGGAACCATTTAGTTCCCTTTATTGGTGATCTGAAAGGGGGGAAGTGAAGTAAGGAGACAAAATTTGCACCTGACACCAATCTGGTAAGGGGAGGAAGTGTCTGATAATCTGAGTTACAGCAGACACAAAATCTAGAATGGCTCAGGGAGAGACTAGTTCAACGACAGTCCTTATGAAAGTCAGCCAAGAAATGCATTAATCAATGAGATGAGGGTGAAAATGGGTATTTAGAGTCTTAAAGTTCACAGATTCATAGATACGTAGGTCAGAAGGGACCATTATGATCATCTAGTCTGACCTCCTGCACAACACAGACCACAGAATTTCACCCACCACTCCTGCAAAAAACCTCACACCTATATCTGTGCTATTGAAGTCCTCAGATCGTAGTTTAAAGACTTCGAGGAGCAGAGAATCCTCCAGCAAGTGACCCGTGCCCCATGCTACAGAGAAAGGTGAAAAACCTCCAGGGCCTCTTCCAATCTGCCCTGGAGGAAAATTCCTTCCCGACCCCAAAGATGGCGAGCAGCTAAACCCTGAGCATATGGGCAAGATTCATCAGCCAGATACTACAGAAAATTCTTTCCTGGGTAACTCAGATCCCACCCCATCTAATATCCCATCACAGGCCATTGGGCCTATTTACCATGAATATTTAATTACCAAAACCATGTTATCCAATCATACCATCTCCTCCATAAACTTATCGAGTTTAATCTTAAAGCCAGATAGATCTTTTGCCCCCACTGCTTCCCTTGGAAGGCTATTCCAAAACTTCACTCCTCTGATGGTTAGAAACCTTCGTCTAATTTCTAGTCTAAATTTCCTGGTGGCCAGTTTATATCCTTTTGTTCTTGTGTCCACATTGGTACTGAGCTTAAATAATTCCTCTCCCTCTCTGGCATTTATCCCTCTGATATATTTATAGAGAGACATCATATCTCCACTCAACCTTCTTTTAGTTAGACTAAACAAGCCAAGCTCCTTGAGTCTCCTTTCATAAGACAAGTTTTTCATTCCTCGGATCATCCTAGTAGCCCTTCTCTGTACCTGTTCCAGTTTGAATTCATCCTTCTTAAACATGGGAGACCAGAACTGCACACAGTATTCCAGGTGAGGTCTCACCAGTGCCTTGTATAACGGTACTAAAACCTCCTTATCCCTACTGGAAATACCTTTCCTGATGCATCCCAAGACTGCATTAGCTTTTTTGATGGCCATATCCCATTGGCAGCTCATAGTCATCCTATGATCAACCAGTACTCCAAGGTCCTTTTCCTCCTCCGTTACTTCTAATTGATGCGTCCCTAGCTTATAACTAAAATTCTTGTTATTAATCCCTAAATGCATGACCTTACACTTCTCACTATTAAATTTCATCCTATTGCTATTACTCCAGTTTACAAGGTCATCCAGATCCTCTTGTAGGATATCCCTGTCCTTCTCTAAATTGGCAATACCTCCCAGCTTTGTATCATCCGCAAACTTTATTAGCACACTCCCACTTTTTGTGCCAAGGTCAGTAATAAAAAGATTAAATAAGATTGGTCCCAAAACCGATCCTTGAGGAACTCCACTGGTAACCTCCCTCCAGCCTGACAGTTCACCTTTCAGTAGGACCCGTTGTAGTCTCCCCTTTAACCAATTCCTTATCCACCTTTCAATTTTCCTATTGATCCCCATCTCATCCAATTTAGCTAATAATTCCCCATGTGGCACGGTATCAAATGCCTTACTGAAATCTAGGTAAATTAGATCCACTGCGTTTCCTTTGTCTAAAAAATCTGTTACTTTATCAGAGAAGGAGATCGGGTTGGTTTGGCACGATCTACCTTTTGTAAAACCATGTTGTATTTTGTCCCATTTACCATTGACTTCAATGTCCTTAACTACCTTCTCCTTCAAATTTTTTTCCAAGTCCTTGCATACTACAGATGTCAAACTAACAGGCCTATAATTACCCGGATCACTTTTTTTCCCTTTCTTAAAAATAGGAACTATGTTAGCAATTCTCCAATCATACGGTACAACCCCTGAGTTTACAGATTCATTAAAAATTCTTGCTAATGGGCTTGCAATTTCATGTGCCAATTTCTTTAATATTCTTGGATGAAGATTATCTGGGCCCCCCGATTTTGTCCCATTAAGCTGTTTGAGTTTCGCTTCTACCTCAAATATGGTTATGTCTACCTCCATATCCTCATTCCCATTTGTCATGCTACCATTATCCCTAAGATCCTCTTTAGTCTTATTAAAGACTGAGGCAAAGTATTTGTTTAGATATTGGGCCATGCTAGATTATCCTTGACCTCCACTCCATCCTCAGTGTTTAGTGGTCACACTTCTTTCTTTGTTTTCTTCTTATTTATCTGTCTATAGAACCTTTTACTATCGGTTTTAATTCCCTTTGCAAGGTCCAACTCTACTTGACTTTTAGCCTGTCTCACTTTATCCCTACATGTTCTGACCTCAATAAGGTAGCTTTCCTTGCTGATCCCTCCCTTTTTCCACTTCCTGTATGCTTTCTGCTTTTTCTTAATCACCTCTCTGAGATGCTTGCTCATCCAGCTTGGTCTACAACTTCTGCCTATGAATTTTTTCCCCTTTCTTGGGATGCAGGCTTCCGATAGCTTCTGCAGCTTTGATTTAAAATAATCCCAGGCCTCCTCTACTTTTAGATCCATAAGTTCTTCAGTCCAATCCACTTCCCTAACTAATTTCCTTAATTTTTGAAAGTCAGCCCTTTTGAAATCAAAACCCCTAATTGCAGATTTATTTTTGTTAATCCTTCCGTTCGGTTTGAACTGAATTAGCTCATGATCACTTGAGCTAAGTTTATCCCCTACAACCATTTCTTCTGTGAGGTCCTCACTACTCACCAAAACCAAATCTAAAATGGCATCCCCTCTAGTCGGTTCAGCAACTACTTGATGAAGGAATCCATCAGCTATCGCATCTAGGAAAATCTGAGCCATATTATTACTAGCACTTGTCCTCCAGTCTATATCTGGGAAGTTAAAGTCTCCCATGATCACACAGTTACTAAAACATATTATGGCAAATAATAATAATATGTTAAATCCCAAAGTTCTTAATTAGTTTTTATTCACTTCTCACTCAGGTGAAATTCTCATTGATTTAAATGAGATTTTTGACTGAAAAAGGTTTTGACCTGATGATTATACTGTTGTAAAGGAATTAATGAGGCCTCATTTGGGACATAGTGCTCAATTCTGATCATTTTATAATGATGATTTTTCCTGAGTATGAACTGGCAAAGGAATTGGATTAATGATTACAGATGCTTCCCGGGTTATGCAAGACCCAATTTACACAAATTCGCTCTTACAGAAAAAGTTCCATAAGCCAGAAATAGGATTTTCGAGTTGCGGAAATTTTTGCGTAGCATACGGGTATATGTTTCCGACTTACGCAAAATTCAAGTTACGCAAGGCTTTCTGGAACGGAACAATTGCGGTAGTTGGGGGCATCTGTATTATGCTCTAAAAGGAATGGTTCTGGTTGTTTTGTTATGAAAGTGATAGATTATTACAGGGATGGTGACTATATGGATATAGTGGTATGCAACCAAAATGATTCAGGAACATTGGCAACTTAGCCAAACAGAAAGCTACAGAAGCAAGATCTTTGGGAAAGAAGTGGCTAAGAAGGTACCTCTAATGTACAGCATACACTGTTTTGAAGACGATAAAGTGAAAAGTGTCTATGCTGGACGCAAGAGAAACTATTTTGGATTAGGTCACATAGAAGAACTAGTGTGCACAAATTCAACCATATTAGGTCAGACCAAAAGGTCCATCTAGCCCAGTATCCTGTCTTCCAACAGTGGGCAATGCCAGGTGTCCCAGAGGGAATGAACAGAACAGGTAATCATCAAGTGATCCGTCCCCTATCCCCCATTCCCAGTGTCTGGCAAACAGAGGCTAGGGACTCTTCAGAGCATGGTTTTACATCTCTTCCCATCCTGGCTAATAGCCACTGATGGACCTATCCTCCATGAATTTATCTAGTTCTTTTTTGAGCCCTGTTATAGTATTGGCCTTCACAGCAACCTCTGACAAAGAGTTCCACAGGTTGACTATGTGTTGTGTGAAAAAATACTTCCTTTTGTTTGTTTTAAACCTGCTGCCTATTAATTTCGTTGGGTGATGCCTAGTTCTTGTGTTATGAGAAGGAGTAAATAACACCCCCTTATTTACTTTCTCTACACCAGTCATGATTTTATAGACCTCTATCATTTCCCCCCTTACTCGTCTTTTTTCCAAGCTGAAAATTCTCAGTCTTATTAATCTCTCCTCATATGGAAGCTGTTCCATACCCCTAATCATTTTTGTTGCCCTTTTCGGTACCTTTTCCAATTCCAATACATCTTTTTTGAGATGGGATGATCACATGTGCATGCAGTGTTCAAGACGTGGGCATACCATGGATTTTTTAGAGGCAATATGGAATTCAGGCAGAATTTCTCTACACAGAGGGCAGTCAGTAGTATAAAAGTGCCACGCGTGACTCTATAGTTAAGTCTGAGTTTTGAATGTAAAATGGAGATTCAACTACTTTATTACATACGAAGAATGCAGCACGTTCTCCCCAAGATTACATCATGAGTACGGAATGAATTTCCAGTGAATTTACAAGTAAATCAGTAATGAGTTAAAACTAGTTAAAAATGGGTCATTTAAGAAATATAGCCCCAAGTGTCAGACCATTATTTTGTCTTGAGTGATCTTAATAATAGAATAATGCAAATACTTCATTTCCCATGTGGTTAATACTAACTGACTTATGCACTGGCTACATCTGAAGAAATTATTTTTGAGATTAATGGTAATTTTTGCTCCTATGTTTCCTACATGAAAGTTTCTTCTTCAGCAGAATCCAATGAATAATATTCTGCTGTAGAGAACTTCAGGAAAAATGACTGCTTTTCAAAATGACTGTAGGGAGGCTACAAGCTGCTCTTAGCAAAATATGCTCTCTTTCAAAATGGCCACCAACTCCCATTGCTCCCATTTAGAGTGAAGCCAAGCTACCTTAAGGAAGATAGTGGCACCTGACAGCATACTCCGGAAACCAGTGTGTGCAGGTGTGCACGTGTACATGTGTGCAAGGGAATAGGAGGGAGTGAGGGGGAGAACTGGTGTGTATGTGAGTGCCTAGGAATGTAAACATCACAAGCTGGGGGAAACTAGATAGTACAGTGTCAGCTTTGCACTACCCCAAAGTGGGATAAAGCAGCTGGAGTGTACTTCTGAATTTGACCCTAAAGGTAAAATTAAAAGAAGATTTCTGATTGAGTCTACATATGATCAAATCATTAGAAATATCACATGGTAACATTCTATTTGGGTTCCTCATTTACTGCTCATGTATCATATTTTAAAAAAAGGAAATTCCTAGATAAAAAGGATGTTAAACAGGACTTAATGTTGAAAGTACATTTCAGTAACCTGACGCGGGGATGCTGTAATTTTCCAAAACCAAGCATAACAAACCCAGGAAATTCAAGAGTTAAAGTTAAACATAAAATAAAGCCAAACATGCAAAGATATGGAAATACACATTTAAGGAACCCAATCAACTTTGACTCCACCCTGTAGTAACACAAATGACCAAAAAAATCTAATATGTCTTTAAAAATCAATTTAATGTAACTGGGAGTGCAACCATTTCTATGCAGTAATCATAATGGTATAAGTATTGCATGCTGTTACTACACTGTGGAGCTAAGACTTTCCAAAGTTTTAATAGTTATTTATGCTGAGATGATTAGTATTCTTCTGTCATTTGTCACTTCTAGACTCAGTTGGTCCAGCCAGTCCAGGGATGTACAGTGGAAGTAGTTGCTATGCACAATATATGAATTAATTTCTTGATTCCTGCCTTTTATTCCCAGGGTTGGTATGGATTAGGATGGAGGTTCAAGATATACAGCGTTGGGGGACAATTGATTACAACTGAATATTTTAAACTAAACTAAAACGCCCTTAAAAATTGAAATTACTGACAAGGCTTTTTAATGCTTTACAAACATAATGCTGGACTTTGAATAAAAAGTTTCCTGAAAACCTATGTTTGGAGAACAAAAATAAATGTTGACATTGAAGGTTATGGTTTTTTCCGTAACTTAATTAAAGGTTATGATGATACATATATACTGAATTGTGGTATTAAAATATAAAGATGAAGAATTGCTGAATGGTAAAAAATAAACGTTTTGTTAGTTTGGTTTTATTTTGTTTGTTAGTTTAGTTTAGTTTTGTTAAGTTCTGCAACAGTGTATACAAACCATGAGTAAGCAACAAGGACTTTTAAATGCATCATGTGAGTTGCTGAAGGGAATTATATCCTCATTTGTGAAGTATGACTTGATGTTGTTTAGAGAGGAAAACTTGGAAAATCATTGCAAAAACTAGAAATTTGTGTATGCTTAATGTAAAGGAAGGTTGAATTAGAAGCAGCTGTAGATGGCATTTGAAATTTTTTTCACTGTTGCTGGGGTAAAAACTATAATTGCTATTACTAATGGAACTGAGGGTCTAGATAGGATCCTTGGCCAACCTTCTGATATTACATGCACAAAGGATTGCTCTGCGTGTGTGTTTAAACTAACGATTACACTGATTTATGTATGATTTATAGATGCCCACTTTATTTGCAGATCTTATGTAAATAGGAGTTAACCAAGATCTTAAAATGCTTGATATAAGAGATATAAATTATTACTATTTATTACTTGCATCATGCTAGCCGTGTATAGAGACACAATAAGAGATCGTCACTACCCTGGAGAGTTTACAGTCTAATCTGAGACAAGACTCAATAGATGAATGTAACAAAAAATGAGAAGGTTTAAGGGGAGTGAGGACAAAATAACAATAATAAGAACATGCGTTTACATAGTGAAGCTATGCATACAATTAGATTGTTTAGCGTCAATTTCTTTAAAAACAAGAACAACAAATACATTATAAGACAAATATCAGAAGTCCCCACTAGACTCTATCTAGCCATCGGCAGGTAGAAGTCGGTCTTGAGGAGGAATTTGAAGGAGGATAGGACTGTGACTTTAAATTATCTGATCTAGTTTGCGTGTTAATGTATGGTTGACATGAGCCCTAGACACAAAGTTTGCATCTGCATTCAAATTCCAAACATCCCAAAGTACAGGGTACAGGAGGGAACTCTGGGGGTTTAGAACTGGAGGTTTGGTTTGGTTTGGTTTATTATGAAGATAGAAAATTTGAATTTGGTTTGGGGTTTGGATTTTGAACAGCCCCAAAGTTTGGGGGTGTTTGGATCTTATTTTTAGGTTTGGGAACAGCTCCAGTATAAATGTTTGTAAAACTAACATTGGGCTTGATTGTCCCTGCGTTCCAGCCCTTCTAATAGCACAAAAAATAGGACAGAAAACAGCATGATCTGGACAGCTGGCACAGAGATGTGTAGCCAACATCTCAACCATGCCTCATCTGGCTTGGCATAGGGGGTGTGTCAGGTGCAATAGGGTGTGTAGCTAGAATGCAGTGTGCTCCAGCTATCCCAGGATAGCATGCCGTCCCTTGATATTGCCTGTTGGTGTATGTTAGAGCAGCTCTGGGGCTAAGGCTGATGCAGATCAGCCCAGGGAATCAAGGAACCATAATTGGCTCCATGACCAGCCTCACCCCTGTCTCCTGTACCAAGCAGATCTTTTGTGCAGAATTGAATCTGGTCTATTAAGAATAATTTAACAAACTTTGTTCACTGAATATCATGTTCTGAGGGTCCATTTACGGGAGTAAATAGGAAATAATTCAGTTTAATTCATTGAACATACTCCAGCTGTACACCAGTGTAATTGAGATCAAGTCTGGGTCTCAGTGAGTAAGCAATGATTTACAGTAAGGTACAAATCATATGTGACCAAAGGCTGATTGTGCAATGTTTATACCTCTGAGATAGCATGTAAATTGAGGAATTGCACCACAGTACAGTTTACCACCTGTGTATGCATATATGCATCCTTCATTTTTCATGTAGTCATTTAACTGGGTCTGGGCAGGAAATGAATAATTGTTATGCTGTTGTTGTGAATTTTGTTCTGTGTGAGCTTTGCATATTTTTCCTTTGTCTGGAATGTGCTGTTTCAAATGTGACAAAATAAGAGAATGGTCTTCATAGGAATTTGGATGCAGATTGGATCTTGCATTTTTTAAAATATACATTCAAAATAAACAATGGCACCCATGCAGGGTGACCAAATTACCACTGTTACTTAATTCAGTGGCTATAATCACCAGTTTTTCGAAGCCACATTCGTCCAAAGTTCATCCAAAAGCTTGCCAAAGTATTGCAAAACCGATACACCTTATAATGTGACCTGAATGCTCCTAAACTGTGGTTCTGGCAAGTTGTCTGAAGGGGCAAGTTACCGCAGCAAGGCCCTTATACAAAAAATGAACCAATTATTGTGCAAACCTGGTTGTCTGAACTCTGTTTAGAAGGAACTCCTACTTAAATGACATTTATTTATGTATCCTCAGGTTGTACCATACCCCGGAATGAAAACACTGGCTGCCTTTTCAGTGTAGCCACTGTAACATGATCCATGTTCCCTGGAGCTGAATGGACTATTATTGATGGGACACAAGGAAAACAGGGAAGGAAGGGAGATAGGATGGAAACATCTCAGAAATATGGACAGAGCAGTGCACAGGATTTCATAAAGTTCCACTTGTTCAATTTAACCTGCACTCATCTTCACTCTTTGCATATGAAACAGCAACTTTGAAAGGGATGCCCTCCAAGCCCTACCATTTTAAAGCTGTTTCGCTTGCAAAGCCTACACTCCGGGTTGGGGAGCTGAATGAAGCATTTTCAGGCCTGGTCTACACTACACAGTTAGATTGACGTAAGGCAGCGTATGTCAATCTAATTACATCAGTGTACACACTACAGCCTTGTCCCACCAATGTAAGTGCCCTACTGCACTGACATAACAACTCCACCTCCACAAGAGATGTAGGGCTTATGTTGATGTAATTAGGGCAACACAGTGTCTGTGTAGATGTTACTTACTTCTGCTGTTGGCTGTCCTGTCAATTTCACCGTGAAATTGACAAGAAAGCTAGGCAGCTAGAGCCCACCTGCCCTCAGATCCTCCCTCTCCACTCAGGGAGGCGAAAAGTCTTGGTGGCCATCCCCCTGCTCCCGACAGCTGGGTTCCAGGAGGGGACCTGCGCAGAGCTGAGAGCCCTGGCTGTCAGTCCCCCTCACTGTCCCTCATCAGTCAGTGAAAGCGCTTCTGGTGTGGACACACATCACCCACAGAAGAAGGGCAGTGTGGAAATCAGCCACTGCAGTAATTACTGCAGTGGCTGTAAATCAACCTAACATACATCGACTTAGGGCTGTAATGTAGACATGCCCTCAGTGCCCTCCAACTGGCTGCCCTGCCCCTACTTCTGTAACCCTGTTTATCGGAAGGTTTCTGATGCCCCTGAGGCTTTGAGTAAATGGAGTTTATATTGTATTTGAATGATGTTGCTCACTTTCTCTCCTTGTTTAACTTTTCCTAGCTGTGAAAAGCCCTCCAACATATGTATGGTTTGCAGTAATTAGGAATTTAATAGTTGCATTTACAAAATGTTTCAGATGGCATCTGTAAAAGCAACTGAGGATATTTTCTTTAGCTGCACTATGCTCCAAACTATAGTCTTTCATCTGAGTTATGTGTATTGATTTTTGTGAGGCTATTTTGATCTTGTGTTCATTTTCTGTTGTTGGGTTTTTTTCCGCAAGCTTTCTCTGCCAAGCATGATCAAATTTATTAGTTTTAAAAAAAGAAGAAAACAAAAACAACAACAAAAAGAAAACAAAACCATAACAGCCAGGAGACATATCTAAAAATTCCATCTGGCATCAGCGTTGCATCACAGTGTGAATCATGATTCTGACCAGCAAAACATTACAGTATTTTTCTTTCTTCTCTGGCTGGACTGTCAAAAAACCTATCAATTATGTTTAAGCAATTCTAAAACCATAAGGTTGAACTAGGGACATAAATGTTTTTAATCTGGTAGTGAATACTTCCCATGAATCTACTACACAGAATTTACTATTCACTTAGGTAACAGCGCCTATGTGAGAATTCTATTCCAAGAGTTTAATAAGTACTTTTAATCTTTAAGTATTTTATAAACATTCATTTATTAATCCTCATAACAACTTCAGAGAGGGGGGTAAACAAGTATTATTATATCTGTAATAGACTGAGAAACTGAAATGGAGAGGCTAAGTGACTTTCTCAAGGCCACAGAGGGAGTCAGTATGAGAGCTGAAATAAGCAGTCAAGAGTCTTTGTCATAGGTTGTAAAGGCCAGTGTCATGCATTTGATCCTTGGCTGATTAAGAGCTATGAACATTAGGTTGCAGTGAAAAGCCCAAATTATTTATATCTTTTTTGAGAGTCAATGGGTATATGTTGTTGCTCTATCTCAAATGCAGTGACACTAGTGCAAGATTCAGTAGAATCAATTTGAGAAGAATGCAGGGTATTTGTTACAGACATTAGCCTAGAGTTTCCTATAATGACACCTCTATATAAATGATAATTCAACAATTTTATGTTAGAATTATTTGCTGGTGACAAAATTTTCAGACTCAAAGGTATGGGGATAATTAGGCCTCTTGTTAATCATTCTGCAGTTTTTTTCCTCCTCAATGAAATGAGATTCACACAGATTAATTACTACCTGCTATAAATAAACTCTGAGAACGGCAATCTGCATAGCAGAGGCAGAGGGTAACTGTCATTTAATATATCACAGCTTTCCATGCACCTGTTCTCCCAATGCTGTTACCATGGAAACCATACTTTATAAGAGAAGCGATACACAATTAGCATGGATCGAGGTCTATATCAATCAGAATAATTTGGAAGAATACTAGGAGCCCAAAGGAGAAGGCAAAGGTACTTGTCTCAGTAGGAAGGTATCAGACCTCTGCTGTGTGGTAAATAGGGAGGCAGCTACTGTGGGAAATCAAATCAGCAGAATTAGCAATTCTGGGGTTACTGAATTACACAAAAAGCAATGTTACTTTCACTAAAGGAGAAAAACTTTGTCCCCTTGGTTTTCATTATAAACATTGTTTAAAAAGGAAGGGCACTAAAATTAACAAATACATAAAAACATATTAATATACTAGCATTAATGCCCAGACACAAACCTGGAAATTCCAGGAATTTCACTGATAAGGCTGTCAGTTCTGCAAGAATGGTGTGACACAGAGGCATGCTGGTAAACTGACAACTTTACTTCCTGGACCTTCAAAAGGGTACAAAGGCACAGTTTTCTGACCTGTGAATTATTATAGTCACAATGCTGTGAACTAAGGATGGAACAACAGCTTTAACTTTATTTTTTCTTGCTTTTGTCAGTTTGTGTCACAACTACAAATTTTAAGAGAGGGATTTAATGGATTTTTAAAATGTCTTTAAAAATCAAAAGTAGTTTTAAAAAGAAGTGGTAGGTGTGTGTGAGAGAGAGAATGAATCTTTTGCTAATATCGTCTTGGCTCTGAATCGCTGTTGAACTTGACAGAATTTTAATAAAACTGCTACAGTACTGAATCTGCCTCACAGTCTTTGTGGTAGTACATGAGACAATGTCTTTGAATTCTTAAGGGGTCCAATTTGAATGCAAGTGTCAGTGCGTAGCATTCTATATTTCTATACTAAATACAATAAGCACTAATGACAAGATCCATCAAAAGGAAAAGATGAACAAAAGGAATTTGAGCTCTTATCTTTGTGTCGGTGTTTCTTGGCATGAGTGATAATAGGAAATAGTTTCAAATACAAAGATCAGTATGCTAGCAACAGTTATCCAACTAAAGTACCCCCACTTACATGTAATATGTCTAGATGTAGTAGGTTGTATTGTCTTGACTCTTAACGATATCTATTGAAATTACATCAGACCTGAAAGATTTGTAGACCTTATACAATGGGACAGTTAGAAGTTCTTTCATGAAACCATAATGGTCTTTGATACTATATAATACATAGTTCAAGAGTTCACTTTACATTACTATATAGATTGGACTCAGTGTGAAATGGAATGAAAGTCACAAATTGCTTCATTTTATTTCAGTGGACTTTCGTTCCATGTATTATGAAGGTAAACTCTACTTATCTCAAATATTTTCTTTAGTCATAAGCAGGCTCCACTGTGAAGTGCTGCACTACAAACTGGTTAGGTCTCCTCGTTTGCTCAGTGAAAACAGTGGGAGAAGAGAAGTTTGTTGACCAATATATGCTGATAATATATATTATCCTCAGCATTAAGTACAAATATTATAGCAGTTATGTAGCCTAGATTGCCCTATACCTTTAGTACAATCCTGTTCACTTGCGCTAAATATCCCATAACACCTTGCATTAGCTGAAGTAAGCTTTGGCTTAAGTAGATAGGAAAGCTGTCAGGTTCAAGACATATGAGATTTTTACCATAGCAACAGGTAGGGAGTTGCCTTCATGGCTTTGTATCTGGAATGTTAATATCCAAAACAAAGGTAAGGAAAGGAACAAAACAACAAGTAAAGGAACTGGGACAAACTTGGGTTGAATGGGTTGAATTTTAGTGACTTGTAAAGAAATGTGTAACTTGTAAAATCATCCTATAAATACTAGCAGCTGAAATGTATAATGTTGGGAGCACACTTTTTGCGTAAGGTGACCAATCCATGAGATCATTTTTCAGAGATTGGTATTGTGGAGAAACTTTGTCCTGTACTATATTATTATTGGCTCAGAACAATGAACCTGACTGATATTAGTTATTTGCTTCCCTGAGTATATTTAATAATGAACCAAAGTGTGGGCAAGCAATTAACTATACAATTTATCAACAAGTTGTTGCTAGTCTTCAACTCCACACACCCCAGGGATTGGAGATGGTGGGGCAAAAAGTTGACATTTTCAGCTTCCACCCGTGGAGTGGAAGCCACATCTTGGTTTTTTTCTGTGCCTGTGGCAGATAAAGAGATCATGATGTTGGTTCCCCATACATCTATTGGGACTAGTATAGTCTCCAGCTTAGACCATGACTGTCAGAGGGTGAGATGAAGAGACCCTGTCCATTATGCCTGATGCTTGTGGGAAAGGGAAGAGAGAATGCAGCATTGAAAAGCTGGGTTGAAGCTATAGTGAAACATTGTTTATAGGGAATTATTTGTGCCAGATCCTCACCCATGCCAGTTCTGCACCTGTTATAACTGAAGGGGACGGGGAATGGAAGCCATAGGTCATTAACTCTGAAGCCTCATGAGTACAGTTTATATGTCAGCCTTGTTAATTATGTCACCGCTGATCATTTTAGCACTAACATCCAGGTGATATGCTTATCTCACAATCTCTAACTGCATCTCATAACTTCCTGACGCCAAAAGCCCTGATTGTCCCCTAAGCAGCTACTAACATTCCCAGTTTCTCCTCTGATAACTTTTGTATCTGAATCCTTTGAGGAAGACACAGGAAGCTTGATAACAGCAAAGGTAAGGCTTATTCCTCTCAGTCTTTCACACAGCTCACACTCTTCTTTTCCTTCTCCTCTCTCACCACCTCTTCCCTTGGTGCATCCTGGGAATTGTCGTTTCTGGACCAGAGGCTACAGGAACCACCTAGGAAGAAACTTACAAACACAAACTGTGGTAGCTGTCTGACCAAGTTAGATACAATATCTACACTACAGATGTGTTGTTGGTACAACAATGCATAGGTGCTGGAACTAGGGGTGCTGCTACATCCCCTGACTTGAAGTGGTTTCCATAATATACAGGGTTTACATTTGGTTCAGTGGCTCTCAGCACCCCCATTATACACATTGTTCCAGCACCCCTGCAACAGCATGCACCATTTGAGTATTTCAGCCCACTTCAGTCATCCTAAATAACTTTTCAGACTGAATCACATATAGATCTGATAGTAATGATCTATCCTGCATGTCTACACAAATTTGCTTCATGAAAATAACACTCCCTCTGGTCAAAAAAAAAACAACTAAACCCCAAAAAACCCCCAACCATGATCTTGTAAAATATCCCCTTGAAATCTCTAGATCTTAAAAATAAACACACTCCCAAAACCAACCCCCCAAAACAAAGAACCCCACTAAATTATTAATATTTTAAAAAGAACAACTTTGCCCCAAAGTTTTAGGAATTTGTTTAGTATGATTCAGCCAGTTTCATAAACCTCTTATAATTGGAGTTAATCCTGATTTACACTTCTGTAACTGAGAGGAGAATTGGGCCCCTTGACTCTAGCCTTGCAAAACAATTTGCAGTTGTACTGATATAATAAGTGAAACAGAACACTTCAGTAAGAAAAGTCTAAAATGTATGAGAATATTCATTTGGAAGGTAATGTCTCTACTGCATTAGGATTGAAGGCGGATGTGTAGATGATCAGTTAGAAGCTCTTTCTAATCCAGACCAAATTATTCTGTGATCCAGTAAAGCAGCATGCTAGATCTTCTCTGTGTGCCTGTTTTTATTTTTTCTAGCACATTTTTTGATTAAAATAGCTATATATTTTGTCCCCTCTATCAAAACTAAGAGTGAAATTATGTATAGAGTTGCCTCGAAACATAACACCATTTGTGCATGTACCATGCACATATTAGAAGGAAGATGGTAAATAGGAAGTTCTGATGAAACAGAGCCATGAACAATATAGCGGGAACAAAGATTATTTTAAGAAATTGTTTTTAAGGTTTGCTAAAGGTGCTGGGTTGACAGGACTGGAAACGGACATCCTGCATTTATCAATACAAAAAATCCAGCCTGGGCACATCTGTTACATGACTCCATCAATGTGCTTCAGCACTGACATGGAGGGACCACCACGCAGGATGAAAGAATAGTTCATTCTGTCTCTCAAGTCTTGGCCTCTGGACTGAGTCTGCCTCCTGTGGTAAGGACACTTGTATACAAAGAATTGGATTGAGACCACTAGCTCATTTCATGCAGGTTACCTCAAAAAACCTCTCAAACGATGGTAATCTTTTATGACTACCGACAATGGCCACGTTTGAACCCCGTGAACTCAAGATGAGAGTCTCTGTATCTTATTACCAATCCCTCAGTGCCAGCCCGTGTGTTTGCAATAAAAATTTAATCATGGTCTCTGCCTAAATTTAATATGTCTTTTTGAGGAATGAAAGGAACACACAAAAGTCCTTCACACTCTGACCTTACAGTTATTGCAGCAGACCTCTGTGAAGGTGACAAATCCTCTCCCTTCTTAATTTAGGAAATTAGGTACCAAATGTTCCACAATATCGCTGCTGCTTTGGAAAGCAGCAACAGCTGAGTGGGCATCATCAGTTGTTCCATACAATTTTTTTGGTGGAACTTTCCACCCCCACTTGAGATGGCATGTTGGGGGGATACCGTTTTATTAACAATAATGGATGCAGTAGGCAGGCAGAGTTATAGGAACGAGATCTTTACTGATTATGCAGAGGTCAGCATTATATCCTGATAGGCCTGGGTTTGTCTCATAGCAGACTAGCCCCAGAGCCTCATGTGCCCCACTAAACTGGATCCCTCTTGAAGCCTGAGCCTTTTTCTCCAGTTCCACTCACCATAATACCAACACCACCTCTTATGACCTCATGTACCATGCTTAAGCACAACTGTTGTCATATTTTCTCTCTGTTTTATATCCATTTTTTCCCCTCTTTCCTATCCTTTTCTGACTCCTCTTAATTCCTTTGTGCCCAAGGCTGGGAAATGATGGACCTAAATATGAAGAAAAATGAAGTCACATTTAGAGCTGTAAATTACATAATACCTTTTACAGAATGCCTGGGTATAAATATTGTCCCTGATTCCCCATCACCTTTAAACCAATATTATGCCAGGGTGACTGCATTGATTTAAATGTAAAACTGGTGTAACGGAATGGTGACTCATAAGCCATGATTCATATATTTCCCTATCTATCCCATGCATGGCTGTGAAATCTGAGCTCCATATTTCAAAGGAGTTGGAAGAGAGTGTGAGCTCACTTGCACAGCCCCCTTAAATCCTATCTTGCCATTTGCAGTGGGGGCACATAAATTCCTCAGCTTATGGGGCCGGCCCCAAGAGGAATGTGATGTATCATTATCTTGCTTCATTAACAAAAATCTTGACTGATAACTAAAACTAGAAGAAAAAAAGCCATAATTAATGATCATTCTAGAATAACTCAGCATTTTATCCCCCTGCCTTTTACACTTAGGGAGGCATAGAGTTTTTAAGGTACAGGGGCTATTTGACTTCTACCACCAACAGAGGCACACACAGCTCTTTGCTTTTATTGCTAATGCGATGGATTCATGCTGATTCCCTGTTACAAGCCCCATGCAAGTTATTTACAACTGCAGCAGAGGGATCAAAACAACACTGTGATAACTAGCCTCCATTGACACTGTCAGGTTTCCTGTTCTGTAAGAAAAATGTTGTTTCTAGCCCACTGCGACCTGTGTGCCATGCATTTTGATGCAGATTTTTATTACACAGTCGGAAGCACAGGAGTCATGGCTTGTAAAGGGGCTTAGATCAATACCTGAAAGTGATGAAGTCATGTGAACAACAGGATCAGCAGGCAACTCATGTGGTACCTGCCCCTTGGCCTCAATCTCCAGGGAGGAGGAGGAGGAGGAGGAGGAGGAGGAAGTGCCTTTCTAAAGAGCCTCAGACTGTACATGCACTTAATTAGAGCTTTCACGAAGGCCTACAATTATTTAAAATAATGGAGTGTTTCTGGAAGAGTTGGTGACTAATCCCATCTTGTTCTTATTGTAGGTATCCAGCCGGTTGTTGCTATTCATTATTTGTATTGTGGCAGCACCTAGAGGCCCCAGCCCCTTATGATTATGCACGGTATAGAACAAAGACATGACCTGTTCTGTAGAGCTTAAAAAAAATCTAAGTATTTTCCTTCCTTGATCTCTTGATCTTTGTGCAACAACCTGAACCGCTGCCACTGCTGTTGCAGCAGCTTGGACTTTGTGTGTGTGTGTGTGAATTATAATTTAGGAGTAAATTTTACAGCTCATGAGAATAAGAGAAACACTGCTGGCAAGGGCAGAGCACAGCATTGGCAGGCAATGGCCAGGGTTCCCCACTTAGCTCTGCTCCTGTGCTTTCAGCCTCATCTGGGACATCCCTTGCTCTATCCGGCTTACTCTGTCATTATCAGAGACATCCAGTCTAATCAGCAGCAGGACCCAGTAATCTTCTGCCAGGTCCCACTGATTTGCCATATTAAACTTCAGAAGGTTTTCTCATACTTACCCTGCACACTGTGCCATTGATGTGGCATTGCAAAAATGGCTCAGCTGTGGAATGGCCTCATCAAAGTTTCAGGTCTGATTCAATTCTAGGTTCAGAGAGTTGAACTTTAACCAAACCATGCTTACCATGAAGCATTACCTCTTGATCTATGTCTCTTTGTAATGAAATATGCCAGAACAGCAGCTAGTTCTACAGTTTTCCTGTGGCAGAATCCCGCAAGATCTCTGTAAGCAATTTCTGCATTCTAGTCCCTATTTATATCTGCAATTAAAGAAACAAATATCATTGTTATCTTTCTAATTTCATAATTACCTCTTTGAAATAATAACTGCATTCCAGGTGTTTTCTAAAATAAAACAGCCAGGGAAATTAATTTCAATTAGAAGGGGAAAAGTACAAACAGAAGTGGAGCTGGAAAAAGAAAATACCTGACACTTTTCTTGGAGGGCGCTTCATTTAGATAATTAAATCTTGGCAGTGTGAATGAACCATTGGTAGCGATGCCCTTTAAAGAATGACATTCCAAATACATTAATCTGCTGAATTCTGAGGCTTCCCAACAGGTTAAAACACATCTGGAGGCAAAAAGCCTGTAAATTCTGGATAGTTTTTTGGTAAGTAGTACAGCTACTTTAGGCTCTCTTGCTTAGATGAAATAGTCGTGTTAGGAAACATGAGTGTACACAGGTAAATGCGTATAAAGCAATTACAAGTTTATTGTGTGTGTGTCTTGGCATTCAGAAGAAACATAAGTCTATAAGCTCAAAGGATGGTGGAGAGTCTACCAAGAACCACACTTACGTTTTAATGATCCATTGCAGACATTTCTCCTTTTGTTTTGTATCCCCCTCAATCACTCTGCCTACTCTCTTTGTATCGTCTTGTGAACACCATGCAGCCTCTTTTCGTCCTAATGCTTGACAGGGTAGCAGGTGGACACCATTTGCAGTGAGATATGTGGAAGAGAGCTTGTAAAGACCTGCCAGATCTGGCAGCCTTCAGGAGAAAGTCATGCTCATTAAAGCTGCAAGTCTAAAACTGAACTGAATACTAACTCCTCTCTCATTCTTTAGTTCAAGGCCACCCCAAAGATCCTGAAGCAGAGCTCACAAGAACATAGAGCAAGGCATAAAAGCAAATTCTGGAGGTCACAACTTTTCTTATGAATATTTCAAAATACATTTGTTGACACTAGATGTGTTAGGAGTTGTCTTTACTGAGGTGTGACTCAAGAGGTTTGGAATTTTGGTTCAGATAAGCACCCAAAAGTCTAAGATAAAGTTCTTAGACTTCATGTGAAACTCTTAAAACTGGCCTAGGAATTTCATATGAGCTGGCTGGTAATGCTACACCAACAAAATTTCTTGTTGCACTGATGTACTGTACTCCGGGTCCAGAAATCAAGAAGTACAGAGAGAAAATGGCCAAAAGTAAACATAAATGTGATTCTCTGGAATGTCCTCTCCTGTGAGCTGAGTCTACTCCTGTGGCCTCTGTCTAAGGGTAAATCACTAATGTTTGTGTCCTGGTACAAACGTTTGTGTAACGTCGAGCCCATCATTTACTATTGCGTTAGCTACATTGAGTAAATTGGCCATTAACTCAAATTTAAACACGACCACAGACTTAAGTCTAAACAAATCCTGTACGTGAACTCATTAAGGGGCATGAGTGAGAAACAGAATTCAAAACGGGCAGCTCCAGTAAAAATACTGTACGCCTGGAGAGGGAAATGTTTCAAATGAGGAGTGGTTTGACACAGTGATGGGGTAGACAGTGGTATACATGAAATCCTTCACATCATGACTTAGAGCGACTTTCCTTGCAGGGAAAGCATTCATAATTATCTCAGTAAGGTATACATTCATTTGCCTTAGACATATTTTTCATAATTGCTCTTCCTTTCTTTGCTAATAGCCAAAGCTACTTGTATTTAAAGACTTGTTCCCTCCTAGCCTGCCTTTTGCTTCCTCTTTGATCCTTCAGTGAAATCATAGTGCTGCGTTATTTGTGATATTACAATCATTTCCATGGCAACAGACCGATGTCCAAAGCACAGGACCATGACTTCAGTGTGGGATCAAGCAGGAGGATATAAAGTCCTTATTAAAACACATATTTTGTCAATAAGAGTAAAGGGCACTCATAAAAAATCCATTAATTTTATTATTCATTCTCCTTTCCAAGTTAGCACTAGTGCAAATGAAAGTACCCCCTTTAAAGGATCATTTGGCTTTTGTTTGTTGGTTTTGATTGTTCAGACTTTGGTTTTGATGGCTGTGGGAGATATGAACTAAAAGGCAATGCAGCAATGATTTATTCAATAATTTGTTTAAGGGCCTGATTGTGCAGCTTTTTCTTCTATTGAGTTGTACTTACTCACACAAGTAGTTCTGTTAAGGTCAATGAGACTGCTTGTAAAAAAAAATATTCAATGCGTGAAATTCACACTGGCACAAATGGGTCACGCAGAGACTATGCCCCACTTAAGTACTCAAAATAGGTGGCACTTAAATGGTGCATAAACCTTGCATGGGCTCTCTGCACAGGGGTGAATTTTACTCTCGGAGAGTCAGAATGGCACAGTTGGGCCCTGTAATGTGGTGCTGCTCTTGGACATGAGTGCATATTCCAATGCCCTCTTCCAAGGCGTGGTTTCTTAAGGCTGAAAAGTGACTGCAGGCTGAAAGCAGCACCTGCTATAAACAGAAGCCGTATCACTCTGTAGAGAGAGACTCAGGATCAGGGAAGGGAAGGGCTCTCTCTGCACCTGGCCGGTGGAAGGCCTAAGCGGGAGACGCTTGCAGGAATAGCAGTTGGCTGGGAGGACGTCTGAGCTAGGGCTGGTTGCGAAGCTCTGAAAGAAAAGTTGCAAGGACTGGGGAGCTCTGGAAGAAAAACTAGACAAGGCCGTAAGGGGGCACCGAGACCGCTTTCAGTTGCTTTGTTTTGAAGTTAATACGAGAAAGCTGTGATCAAACAAAGTGGGGCTGTTCTGTTGGGAGTACAATTTCACCTACCTGCCCTTGCTGGTGCATCTGCTCCAAATGTGTATTTGTTATGGTGGCTGATGAGATGCAGCATTAGACACTTACATGGGAACAGGAAGGAGAGATAAACATTCGGACAGAGTGGAGATTGTGCAGGCCTCTTAAAGATTTTTTGTGATGACAACAATAATGGCCAATGTGGAAACAACATGGGCAACAGGCTTGCTGGGCAGATGGCTCCCCATTCTGTTACAGCGTGGAGCCATGTTCCTGGAGATAAAGACTGTCACAGATGTGCCCAAGGGGTGAGAGTCCTAAGGTCTCTTTTGATCCCAGTTTTCCTGCATGGCAGAGAATAACACAAGGCCTTTCTATTATGGTCCCCTCCCTCATTTTAAAATGTTATATTTGTTGTGTGCTAGCTTAAAGGATACTTTTTATGTTGAAGGTGCAATTCTGAATCTCTAAGCTCCAATCATTGTCCCAGTCACTTCAATAGGAGTTGAAGTTGCTATTCCTCTACAGTTTGCTGGTGTGGCAGACAGTAGGTTAAAAAAAAAAAAGGCCAAATTTTCAACTGGTGTAGCTCCACCCAAGTTTCTAGCTTAAAATACAAATTCACATGAACTACATGGACAAACAATGAGCCTTCAGTATCCTGACCTGGCTGGAAAGGTGAATGATATTCCACCAAATTTCACTGAGAGTTACTGTAAAAAACCAAAACCAACCAACCAACCAACCAACAAAAACAAAACAAAACAAAAAAACAAACCAAACCAAACTGCTGCCTGCCCCCAAAAAGGAAACAAGTCATTTCAGTAGGGGCCTAAAAGCTAGTCTGGAGAATGATTGTGATCATAGCAGCACTGTGAAAAGTCCCCCATTCTCGCACAATGGGCCTGGTTCTCCTCTGACTTATGCCAATGCAAATCTGGAGTAACCCCACTACGGTCAATGGAATTACCTGGGTGTAATGCTGGTGTAAACAAGAGGGAAAATCAGGCCCTCATTTCAGTGGGTAAAGAAAGCAAGTAGGCGTCAGGATCTCATCTCCCATCAATGCATGCAGTGATTTATGCATAGAACTCCTCATTAGCATCACTGGGGGAACAGATATTTACATTATTAAACAGGGCTTTCTCTCTGATGCCTGAAGTCAGTGAGCATACGGCATATTATTAAAGATTTAGGAGAAGAAATGGCAAAAAAGGAACAGGAGAGAGAAAAAACAATCTCAAACCAAATAACTATAGGAATTTTTAGATTTTTTTTTTGAAGCCAAGAATTGTTTAACAGTTTTGAAGCAGTGGTGCAATCTCATTTTTAAAAGTGGTGTGTGTGTGTGTGTGTGTGTGTGTGTGTGTGTATATGTGAGTGAGAGAGAGAGAGAAAATACATGAATCCTAGCACTACAATGGGCGGGGGGCACGACACACACATAAAGGACTGTAAAAAGTTGAGGGTGCGGGAAATGAGCACCCTTCATTGCTCCCTAGTGGTTGTTCCAAATCCGAAGGAGCCCTAGATTACAATCCAACTTTCAACATTACAGCATTCTGGAAACACTGCCACAGCTCATGCTATTTCCTCAAGTTAGTTTTTCTCTGTTTTCCTTTTAATGGAATGAGGGAAGATTAATTTCTGATCTGGTTACTTGGCCTCTTCCTTCAAATATATCTAAGGCTAGACTATGTCTTCAAACATCAGCATTTTGCTTTTTCCTCTGAAACGCTATCGCAGGATGAAATGGAACAGCCTCTCACTGTAACCCAAAACCAGGAATCGCAGCAAACTGGCAAGAGTTAATCTTCATTAGGTGGATGCCTATAGGCCCAGCACAGACTCTATAGTCCCTCTATAGTCTCATGCTTACCATTTCCTTTATTGATTTGCCTGTCTAAATGAGTACTTCTAAACTCTGTGGGAGTTTTCCAATTAGATAAAAGGCAATTCATGTCACCCTGCTGCCGCACTAACAGCCATAACCAAGAGAGCACATTGAGGATTTCTCAGCAGAACAACCTAGTTTAATCAAGGCGACCCCCTTCAGAGCTACCTCATCTGCAGGACATTTCTCTTAATATGCAATGCTTTCTTTATTAGAAGTTTAGAATAATGGGCTGCAGCTAACCTAACAGCTGTGGTTGAGTTTTATAGGCCAACTATATGGTTAGTGGAGAAGATGCATGAGCTTCCCTTCCATAGGCTGTTTTTGGAAAGTGCTGCTTCGCAAATGAGAGAGTGGGTGTTGTGCACACAGCTCAGTGCATTGCTCCAATCAAAGCTGCCAGAGGCATGACCCTTTTTCAAATTAGAACAAAATGTCTCAGAAGAATGTGGCTGTTGCTAAAGGAACGTTGCTACCACTGTGAAATCTGCCCCTTTGAATCTGACAACCTGCTAATGTACAGAATCCAAAGAAAGTTGTGCTCAGAGTTCTGTATCATCTGGTGCAATATAATTTCTGAATTTTGGTATGGAAAATGTGTCCTCTCGAATGCTCAGAATTCTTTGAGCACCCCAATGAGAAAGGCAATGTGTATGTGGCAGAGAACTCCTGGACAGGGAGGGGTAAACTACAAAAGAGGTGGGGATTGGGTTCCATTCAATTAAGCATGGAACAATTCTGCTGCTTATCCCAATCTAAATAATTTGAATTTCCCCTGCTACATGCTCCTTTCAACTTCTTCTGCCATGTGGCCTGCCTTCCCAACTGATCTGCCAAGAGCCAGTCCTGGCACTTGGTGACTCACCTTCTGGTCTCTCACAAGGTCCCCGCACTTAGTGGCCCTGGCTTTAACCCCCCCAACTGGTTCTGAGAACTCTCCTATTTGTTGTTCTAGTCACCCAACCTAGACTCCTGGCAACATGTGGCTCTTCCTCCCTATGAACACGTGGACAGGTGCTAGACTTCATGCAGCCTCCATTCCCAGTAGGGTCCCAGCAATCCTCCTGTCACACATATCCAAAAGTTTCTTGGTGTTGCTCTACTGCAACAGACTCCAGCAGAGCTTCTCTCATTTTGGGACAAGCTGTGGTATTTACCACTGGTTAGGGTAGAGGAAAGCATCGAGTCAATCCCTTCACAGTAGTCTTGGGTGTATGGGACAGCACAGGCTGAACCATCCTTTAGAATGGTGCAGCCTGCTCCCCATAGACAATGTTCTAGGAGGAGGATTGGCTATGGCTCTGCCTCCTCCTAGTCTCCTTTGGGGAACACTGAGGGAGAAGTTCCCAGGCTTCTCTGAGCACAGGACTATAATTGTTGTAGGCTTTAGTGCAAGTTGTGCCAGTGTGGGTTATAGGGATCTGTGAGCGATTTTTTTAAACTGATAGCAGGAAGCCAGGCAGGAGTAGGGATGAGGAAAGTTCCAAGCAGAAACTCTCCAGTGAAGCAGAAAGATACAGAACTGTTTTAGGTGTGTAGTAGTATGCCTTTAAATGGTTTGAGAGCCCTCTAATGGCACTCATTGTGTGTAAGTCTTCTGGCCAAAAGCTCGAGGGGGTTCTCTGTTTGCATCTGTTGATAAACAAGGAAGAATGGTCACAGGGCTGCTTCATGTGCATAAGCTATTTATCCAGAACTCCAGATGGACATGAGCTTCAGAGGGGAAGGAATTCTCTGCTCCAGCTATTGGTAAACAGGGGAAATATAACCTCAGAGAGAGTTTTATTTGCACAAGCTTTCTACCCAGAATTCCTCCAGTCCCAATTTGGGAGTCACCATAACTATACACAAACTCAGAATTGGTTGGGTAGAGAAACCAAATTAAGAAAGGGATGAGAGTATCTATCTTGTGGATTGGGATCTGTTGCAGGGTCTTATATACCATTGATTCCCTATCTGCAGTGGATCCTACACTGTTGCAAAGGACTTTGCACTGGGAGATATCACAAAGATAATTCTGAGGTAGAGTGCAGTAGTGAGAGAGACTTTTACTGAAGTTACAGCAGAGGACACTTTCCCCTGCTATACTTTGAGGAGAATACCACCATGACAGCTACAGTACCACCCTACCCAATATTTATTAGACAAAAAAACCAGTTAATGAAGTACATCTCATCCATTTCTTTTCAACAACATCAAGCAATTTGCAGTTTGATGCTGTCAGATCAAATTTTTACAAAATTAGTGTAATCCTAATAAAATAATAAATACAAATTCCATTAAAAGCCAGCTTTTTGAATATTCCTCTGCAACATTTGCAAGACAAGTATTGTGGCATTCTGTTAGAGTAGGAGATGCAGAAAGTGAAACTGACTGATCTATTTTCATTGGTCAGATTGAGAGAAGTGTAAAAACTAAATGCCATGACTAGTAAAGAGTAATGGAGAAGCTGAAAATTATTTAATTATCGTCTAAAATGATGTTACTAACAAAAGGTGAGGAAATCTGTTGATTGAAACTATGATTTTCGACGCTTTTAATAGATATTTTACACAATTACTTAATGACTATTTATTAACCGTAAAAGTTCTTTTAACCTTGTTTCACATCATCGAAGGGACTTAATCTTGCCCAGGATTATGTAATCATGTAATGGACACTGCATCACAGGGCAAGGTGACTAGAACTAAGGTTGCATTGGCAGCTTCTTCTGAATATCCCAACTCCGTGGGTTTAAATCCTAAACTTAAAAGTCCCAGCACTTTGATTTTTTCTTAAAAATTTTGCATTGAACACATACAAATTAATAGCTTACTCAGTGATGCAATGTAGTGATTGTCATTACTATATAGTGTCTAATTTCCTCTGTACAGACTAGCTTCGTTTTATCTAGTTCTCTAGAAGTTTAATTGTCTAATATTTTGCTGTATGACATTAAAAAAAAACCTTTCTAGCTGTATGGGTATGTAGCAAAGCAACAACTCACTGGTGCAGCACCTCCTGCTGGTCAGCTGGCAATAAGCTCTTTTTCCAGCATACGGAGTGCCCTCTTCCAGCCAGTGATTCACCTGCCTCAGGCACCCTTGTCCCTCCCAGATCCCAGTGCCCTTTATCTCAGGGTTCTGCCCCCAGCAGTAATCCACAATCTGGGTCTCCCTTCCCAGGGGAACCCCCAGCCTCTATCCCCACTTTGCCTCAGTAGCTACTGCCAGTCATCATCTAGCCCCCGCTCACTGGAGCGGACTGCAGTCAGTAATGGCCACTCATCATTGGCAATGGATTAGGACCTGCTGCCTTTGCTTATCCTCAGGCTGTCCCTCTGCAGCCCCAGTACCTTTTGGGCCCTTAACAAGGCCTGTAGCCTGAGGGTTTACCAGGCTGGGGAGCTCCCTAGCTCTGTTCCACTTCAGGTACTGTCTCTCAGGTAGCTAGCCCTTCCACCTCCAAGGCTAGAGTGAGATTTTCCCCCAGCTTCTGGGCTCACAGCCCTTTTATAGGACCAGCTGTGGCCTGATTGGGCATGGCCCCAGCTGTGGCTGCTTCTCCACTCACCCTAGCTTGACCACTTTTAACCCCTGCCTGCAGGAGTGGGGCAGCCCTCCCACTACAGGGTAGTTAAGCTCTGGAAAAGGCTTTCAAGGAAGGTTATGGAATCCCCATCACTGAAGGTTTTTAAGAACTGAAACACTTGGTCCTGCCTCAGTGCAGGTCCCTTCTAGCCCTACATTTCTATGCTTTTATAAAGAGCAGGTGTTCAGAACCTTGTAGCAATAAAAGAAGATCCAGGTTATCTTTTGATCAAGAAATTTGCTCTAGTGTTTGGAAGGAGTGAGGTGGAAGATAAATGAAGATCAGCATTCAATTAGCAGTTCTATGGATACTATTGTAGATTATAAAAAATGGAGGTTTTGAATACAGCTGTGTACATAGTATTGGTAAGGGAAATATTAGATCACATGGCATTTCTGACCAACTGTGTAAAGTTCTGAAAGCTTTCTGTTGTTGGAAGACAGGGATGATGTGTTTTATTTCTGATAGCCTGAGAGAGTTTCATGGGAAGGTTATATTGAAGATATATTTCATGAGCACAGACCATGATTTTGAGATGCTTCAGGTTAACATGAGGATGGGCACTGTGTTAGAATCTAGATAGCTAGAACAACCTCATCATAAGGCCTAATTCTGCCTCTGTTTAAGGTAAGTGCAAAATTACCATTGACAGAATCAGATGCATTGCATAGATTCTAGATTTTGCTCTGTGCTTCTGAAACATGGGGGAAAGAGCATAGGCAGCTTCTTCAGACTTATAAGTATCTAGGTAGTATTCTCATCCTCTGTGGATTGGTCACAGGGGAAGACATGTAACACACATTGACCAGTGAGTCACATGTGCTCTAGCTGAAGGTGTATGCTTCTCCACTTCATAACAGTCCCAAACTGCATCTCTCTGCAAAACTCTGAGTGCCTACTCAACAGAACATTTTCTTCTGGCAGGAGTCCTAGAGCACAGGACGCATCTGCTGGCATCCTGGTTCCCTTTAGCAGCACTGACTGGAGCAGGATTTGGCCCACAGAATTTAGTGATGGAAAGGACCAATTAGGTAATCTAGTCCATCTGCTTGGCTAGTTCATGATTGTTTCCTATAATGTATTTTCTAGTGTTTCGTCTAGTTTAATTGAGTCAAGTGACAGAGCTTCCACTACTTGCCTTGGGGGACATCTTTCAAAATCTAATAGACTTCTCTGTTAGGAGACATTTCCTGATATGCAGCCTAGATTTTCACTTGTTTAACTACCATTGGTAATTGTAAAATGGCAATGATCATTGCTATCTTCATTAGCAAAACACTGTAGCCAATTCTGAATTTAGCTGGCATTTTAGACCTCCCACTGATGGTGGGAAATAGAGCTGGTCAAAACTCAGAATACCCATTTCTTGGGAAATTCCAAGATTTTGAAAAATGTTTTGTTACTAATTGGAACAAAAAAATTGAAATGTTTCTGGTGGAAATAAAATGAAATATAAAATAAGTATGCAAATAAAATACTGAATTCAAAAGTTTCATTTTGAAGAAAAATGTTTAAAACAAAGTGTTTAAATTTTTCAAAATGAAACTTTTGAATTCAGTATTTTATCTGCATATTTTTAAATTTCATTTTATATTTAATTTAAAAAAATGATTAAAAACTGCTGCTCAGATTAGTATTGAGTGAAACATCTTCTATTTTCTTCTTCAAATTGTCTTCTGGTTGATGTTGTTATGACACAGTTTGACACTTTGAATCAAACGGCCTGCAGGATGTTTCGGATCCGTGGAATCAGTATTTCCTGATGGAAAACTGTTCCTTCTGAAAATTTCTGACCCTGCTGGTGGGAAAGTTGCTCCAGCAAGGTGACAAATAACTGTGTGTTGGTTTTGCTGTTGTGGTTGGAATTCCTTCTTGTTGCTGAAGATACATTGATATGTCATTCTGTCCACTGCATGCATATGAGCCATAGTTGGGTGGATTTGTTTCTGCGTATAAGGCATATTCTGAGGCAGGATGAATTTTAGATGCTATTACTTTCATTAGAAATGCAGCATGTATAGGATGGCAAGTGTTAATCCTGATAGAGCGCAGTTGTTATTTCAGCTTCAGTGCATTTTAATCATACTACTTTTGTCAAACATAGCAACAATTCCAATTTTTGACCAAGGTCTCTGTTTCTTTCTACATACATATATATATATCTATATATCTCAGGAACATAACAGAACAAAAGTGCTATGGCAGTTATGGATCTCCATATAGGAGTAACTGGGTGAAATGTAACCACCCGTGATGTACAGGAGATCAGACAAGATGATGTAATGGTCCTTTTGGACCTTAAAGTCTATGAATCAATGCTAGTAGCCAGAGGTAGAAAATTTAAAATGTGTGGCTATTTTTTTAAGCATAAGCCTGATATTCCAGGATACATTTAATACTTCAGTCCACAACAGTATTTAAGGGAAGAAGGCCATCTAGTAACAGGAAGGGAAATTAAACAGTGGCTCTTCTTCTCCAAGCCCTATAGCTGGGAAGATTTGCAATTTATAGCCAAACCATAATATTGGGCAATTTCAAATGCACAAAAGATGAGTACCAGCATGCTCTGCTGAACTGAGGGCTCAGAGATAGGTATTCCTGAGTTCTTATTCTGCCTCCATGACTGGTGTGGTGTTTAGTCTGGGGCAACTCATACAGCCTCTCTGTTGGCTTTTCCCATCTGTAAAATGAGGACAATAATACTTCTGACTAATGCAGGCTGAGGATTAAAATGCAAAGCACTATATAAATATGAAGTGTTATTTTTCCAGCTTGAGACTAAATTCAGGACAATCTTCTCTTAGTATGTTTTTCTGGAAACCTTTCCCCTTTTAGAATGTGTATTAGAATGTCTGTGTTTTTTATACATTGGTAAAATGAAATGGCAATAGACACAATAGTGCAGTTCCAACGGAGGACTGAAGCTCACTATTAACTGAGCACTTTTCCCAGTAATAATCACAAAATGATTGCTCTCCAATTTCTTGGTGCTGCAGGACCACAGAGGTGGTAATATTCCTGTTCCCTCCTGGAGTGGAAGGCATTCTGAACTTTCACTTCGGGTATGTCTACATTGCAATTAAAAGCCCATGCCGGGTCCATGCCAGCTGACTCGGGCTAAAGGGGCTGTTTAACTGCAGTGTAGAAGTTCAGGCTTGTGCTGGTACCTGGGCTCTAGGACCCTATGAGATGGAAGGGACCCAGAGCCTGGGCTGCAGCCCAAACGTCTACAGCGCAATTAAACAGCCCCTCAGCCTGAGCCCAAATCAGTTGGCACAGACCAGCTCTGGCTGTCTCATTACAATGTAGACCTACCCTTAGAGACATGGAACGTGCCTGTGGCATGCCTCTGGTGTGACATCCCTTTTACATACTCATACAGAACCAGAGGGTGCCTCTATCAAGCTGTGGCTCAAAGGGAAATCTTTGAGGGAGCCAGTAGGAAAAAGAGAGGGGATGACAATAACTGTGAGGATATAAAGGGAAGGAGAGGAGCTTCATGCACTGATTTTGTAACTCAGCCAAAGATTTTCTTGCCTGGGAGAGCTCAGGACAGGTCTACACGGCAATTTAAGGTGTGACTGTAGCGTGGGTATGTATACCTATGCTAGCTTTATTTGAGCTAGCATGGATAAAAATATTAATGAAGACGTGGCATTATGGGCTTCAGCACAGGCAAGTCTTGAGTCCCCTGAGGAGATGTACTGTCAGCACAAAAGAAGCAGAAGACACCACTAGCTCAGATATGGTGCACACCGGGGTACAATTCGGGATAGCTCAGACTCTCTTTCATCCAGATCATTAGTTGTTAGAGACGCAGAATTCAGCCCTTTTTCCCTGAGAGCTCCAGCCATTTTTACTATCTGACCACTACTGCACTCCCCACTTTGGGTTTATCATTTTTTAGGAGCCCTTTCTCAGTATGCTTCCTTGGCAGCTGGCCCTTTAAAAGTGGGGTGAAATGGACAGCTTCAGCCCTAAGGAGATAATTTTGCCTGGGATGGTTGCAAGCTTGGGGACCTTCCCATGGGGCCAATAAGTATTTCAGCAACTTTTCAGATATATTTTCCTACCTTCTTTCTCAGAAGGTGGCCCATCTTTGCAGTACTGATAAAGAATAGGAGGAGGGCTGGGTTGAGTTGACGAGAACTTTCATCTAAGCCAGAAGATGTCAAGAGTGGCTAAAAACAGAACAAAAAAAAAAAATACAACAGTAACAATTATGGGGAATTTACTCTTTCCCTGCTAGATACAGAGAATCTTATTTCCAATGAGCAGTCAAGTACATCTTAAAAAAGGCTTTATTTGTATTAGGGAAGCTTCTTTTGTTTATCACCACTTATACTTGATCCTATAAGTGGTTTATCTTAAAGAGTTGCTGTCTGCTGACATGCTAGCCTTTAAAAACATTCTTTTTTAGAAACTATGCTCCTTATGTGCCACACTCATTTCCATATGTCTTTTCCTTCATTAGGACAGCTAGTAAAAATGGAATCACCATCTGAAGTCACTATGACATTTTCTGTGACATAATTTCCACAGTTATATGTCACTGAGGACTGAGGCAAATTCTGGCCTGATTTACACCATTGACATCAGAGGAGATGCATGAGATGGAAGTCCAAATACAATAACTGATCCTTTAATTCCCAGGAGAAAGAGCAGGAGTGGATGAGTATTTTAAGAAAGAAAGGACCTGATTCTCATCCCACTTATCCTGATATAAATCAATAGGCTTTCTACTAAGACAATTGAATTACACAACTATAAATGAAATCAGAATCAGATACAAAAATCTGTTTTCTTAGAAATATCCTCTAGTGAAGGGAAAACAGGGAGAGAAATATAGCAGATATCTGGAATAATCTGAAGTATTTCGTAGCTCTGTAACTAACTAGGATGGTCATTGCCTAACAATTGGATGGCTTGGTGAGTAGTTGGCCTGGGATGCCATCACACAGTAGAGATGGCATCATCTATAGCACCTTAGATTATCCAATTATTTTAATGTTTCCCTTCAGATTGGAATGTTAATGTTTCACATGAATAGCTAACAATATGACATCGCAATTCCCTCAATAGAGTTTGAAACTAAATTTTAATACCTAAATAAGAAACAGAAATTGTTTGTTAGTACAGAAGATTTTGTGACTATTGACTTACGTACACTGAATTAAAAAGAATAAGAAGTGGTTATCTGATATATTCTTTGGAGGATTATTCCATGTAGATGACATTTATGATTTCCTCATAAAGCCATCTTTGAATCATCAGCAGTTGATTTGCAGAAATTTCCACATACACCATTGCTATTAGTCCAGAAGCTATTCTGTGTTTTTCTTTGTTTGGCTCCCTTTGGAACATCACGTTTTAAAAAAAAATCTTATTTTCTAAAGTTTTCAATGGGAACAATCAAACAAACTAATAAATTCCAGTCACTAACCCACCATTTCTGTCCTGTCAGGGTTTTGTACAGGACTATTCTTCCCATATATTCTGGAATCTAAAATCAAACATGTTTAAACATATTAATAAAAAGAACAATTTTAATTGGGGACAAAATTCTTCTTTCAGACAACTCCATAACAGGCCTGTGGATGTTGGGAGAACAAAATACTGAGACAGAGCAACACCAATTTAGACCAGCAGAGGAACTAGTCCATTGCAATTAAGATCTGCTATGTAGAACTGAGAAACAGCTTGTGTAATGACACCGACCTAAATCAGAAGATAATAATTAATTACAGTGCTCTGAAGAAGTGAAGTGCCATGGAAGTCTTAAGTATTTTCATAATCTCATTTACACTCGAACAACAGAATAGGTTTTGCTTTCAATGAAACTTAAAAACAAAAAGTTTGCTTCTCTTGTAAACACACACATAATTTTCCTGATGTGTCCTATTTGACTGTGGAGTCAGAGAAGGAAAAAATTGATTTAATAAAATCTGACTTCCAATATTGGTACAAAAGCTCCAGTTTTACCCTGAGAAGTTTTGGATTGCCGTGGCTATAATTAACCACAGTTTTTGAAGTTCACTAGCGCCCCAGGAACAAAGAGAAGCAGCAGCAGTAGCTATGGCTATTTTGTCAGAGGAGGAAGATACTAACAAGTCTTATTTTCCTGAATTCTGTTGTGCATGTGAGAAATCTTATGGGATAATGTTATTTTCAGGATTCCTTTTTCCTCTTTATTTTAATGTAGTAGGATATTATTTGATTTTGATTTCTGTAAGAGGTGGAATCTCTGGTGGACATTGTCAAGAAGAAAGAGTCATTACTTGAACATTGATCTGTCCACTAATGTTGCCCTTCTCAACTGACATAAGCGTAGTTGTAATTTTGACCATCTGTCAGAGATCCACATTTGCAATGGACCCAGCACATCAAAATTTGTCAGGCTTCTGCTCTTGACTGTTCCCAGGAAGAGATTTTTAGTGCTGCTACAGACCTTGATAAGATTCCACTGGGCACAATCCTGATGGGTTTTTATTTTTCCTTGAAGCCATCTCAGTGCTTTTGGCCTATCTTCTCTCCAACTGGTGTGGTGGCTGGTATCTTTAGCGGTGTAGTCTCTTTGACACCAGAGGAGTATCTTCTACATTCTTACTGCAACAAATCTATGACTTGCCTTGTATAGCCATTATGGTTATCAGCTATTCTACTCACATGCAGCATGTGGGATAGAACCCAAGATGATCATCTCCTAAAATACAGGCCTCCCTATCATTTATGCTAAAGGAAAATGCTCCTTTATTTGTTCTTGTTGTTATATGTAGTAGTAGGGCTTTTATCTTCTGAGAGTCATCTCTGGTAATATTATGTCATGTTATGATATGACAGATCTCCCAGTCTTTTCCATTGTGCTTCTCTTCTTTTGCATCCTACAGTGCATTCCAATTTCATATTCAATTACTTTGACCTTGGTCCCTTCTTCTTAAGTGAGTATGCCATTGATGCTTATGCACTTTATTATTTTTTCCCCCAAGCAGTCACCATCTGCACACAGTTCAGATTCAATTAAACTAAAGCAAACCTTCCTGTTTTGTATATTTTCTTCTTGCTGTTCTTTGTCCTTCCTAGTGGGATTGTTCTGAATAACCATTCTGACATTCTTGCTATTTATTTTAAGTTATGAATAGACCAATGACCAATAGTGAATGGCACTTTTTAAATAATAGAGCCATTATCCTTGATAATATTGTATGCTGGTGTAGAACTGATAAATGAAATTGTTCATAAGTAAAGCTTTATGAAGGAAACAACATTCATTCATAAAAACCGGTCACCCCAATAACTAGCTAATTGACAATTAAGATGCTTGTTAAGAGCCATAGCTGTTCAGCCAGCTGCCCTTGTAAATTTCACTTTCAATCCAATTGCTGCTTAAATCACTGAAACTTACATTACTTCAACATTGTAACTTCTGCTCACTGTTTGTCATTCATTATCCTTGTCTATTTTGTAACTTCTGTTCACTGTTTGCCATGCCTTACACTTGTCCATATTGTAACTCAAAAACTCCATTTTAAAATGCTCACTCCATTTTGCAAAACCCTGATGTAATCTTATTAGCGTAGTTTAGATGTGTGAATGAGGTATGTATGGATGATGGAATCAACCTCATATGGTGTAAAGCCAGGAGAGCCAGCTCCTTTGTCAACTCCCCCCCCACCCCAACTTAAACCCTGGCATAGAGTGTATATCGGGAGGTATGGCTGAGGAGGAAATATAAGGGTGAGGAGGACTGTGATAGTGCACTACAAATTCTTAGCTAGCATGTGGTCCCTTAGGCATATAGCCAGCTGTTGTAAATTAAATCAGCCCATATGCTACGTTAACTTAGTAGGGGCAGCTGGAGCTTGAAAATCAGGGAGCTGTAACCATCTCCCTGAGAATCCTCCTCCTCTCACATGAAGGCAGACGACTAAAAAGTGACAAATTTTATCAGTGCTTGTGTAGAAATGCTAGAAGTCTAAATACTACGATGGGTGAACTTGAGTGCCTGGTATCAAATGAGGATATTAATATACTAGGCATCATAGAAACTTGGTGGGATGATGACAATCACTGGAACACGTTAATACCAGGTTACAAAATATATAGGGATGACAGAGTAGCTTGTGCTGATGGGGGAGTGACACTGTATGTAAAAGGAAGCCTAGAGTCAAATACAGTAAAAATCTTAAATGAAACAAACCATAGTACCATAGAATCTCTGTGGATAGAATTTCCATGCTTGAGTAATAAGAGTATAGCAGTAGGAATATACTAGGGTGACTAGGGTGATGATGGTGACTGTGAAATGCTCAGGGTGATTAGAGAGGCTATAAACATAGAAAACTCAATAATAATGGGGGATTTCAGCTATCCCCATATTGACTAGGTACATGTCTCCTCAGGACAGGATGCAGAGATAACGTTTCCAGACTCCATTAATGACTGATTCTTGTAGCAGCTAGTCCTGGAACCCACAAGATGAGAGGCAATTCTTGATTTAGCCCTAAGCGGTGCACAGGATCTGGTCCAAGACGTGAATATAGCTGAACTGCTGGGTACAGTGACCATAATATCAATTAAATTTAACATTCAGGGGGAGGGGAAATACTAAAGAAGCCTGGCAGAGTAGTATTTAACTTCAGAAAGGGGAACTGCACAAAAATGAGGAAGCTAGTTAAAAGGAATAGTCACAAAAGTGAAAAAGTTTCCATACAGCTTGCAGGCATTTAAACACACCATAACAGAGGCTCAAATTAAAATGTTTACTGCAAATTAAAAAAATAGTAAGAGGAATAAAAAATGCAACCATGGCTAAACAACACTGTAAAAGAGGTGATTAAAAGCAAAAGGGCATCCTTTAAAAATTGGAAGTCAAATCCTCCTGAGGAAAATAGAAAGGAGCATAAACTCTGGCAAGTCAAGTGTAAATGGATAGTTAGATGGACAAAAAAGAATTTGAAGAGCAACTAGCAAATGACTCAAAAATTATCAGCAATTTTTAAAAAATATACCAGAAGCAGGAAGCCTGTAAAACCATCAGTGGATAATTGAGGGGCTAAAGGATCATTCAAGGAAGACAAGGCCATTGCGGAGAAGCTAAATATATTCTTTGCATCATTCTTACTTGAGACCATTGCTCTTTGTTCTGTCATCTGCCACCACTGAGGACAGCCTAGCTCCATCCTCTTTGGAACCCCCTTTCAGATAGTTGAAAGCAGCTATCAAATGCCCCCTGATTCTTCTCTTCTGCAGCCTAAACAATCCCAGTTCCCTCAGCCTCTCCTCATAAGTCATGTGTTCCAGTCCCCTAATCATTTTTGTTGCCCTCTGCTGGACGCTTTCCAATTTTTCCACATCCTTCTTGTAGTGTGGGGCCCAAAACTGGACAGAGTACTCCAGATGAGGCCTCACCAATGTCGAATAGAGGGGAATGATTACGTCCCTCGATCTGCTGGCAATGCCCCTACATATACATCCCAAAATGCCATTGGCCTTTTTGGCAACAAGGGCACACTGTTGACTCATATCCAGCTTCTCGTCCACTGTAATCCCCAGGTGCTTTTCTGCAGACCTGCTGCTTAGCCAGTCGGTCCCCAGCCTGTAGCGGTGCATGGGATTCTTCCGTCCTAAGTGCAGGACTCTGCACTTGTCTTTGTTGAACCACATCAGATTTCTTTTGGCCCAATCCTCCAATTTGTCTAGGTCACTCTGGACCCTATCTCTATGCTCCAGCGTATCTACCTCTCCCCCCATCTTAGTGTCATCCATGAACTTGCTGAGGGTGCAATCCATCCCATCATTGAGATCATTAATGAAGATGTTGAACAAAACTGGCCCCAGGACCAACCCCTGAGGCACTCCACTTGATACTAGCTGCCAACTAGAAATCGAGCTGTTGATCACTACCCGTTGAGCCCGACAATCTAGCCAGCTTCCTATCCACCTTATAGTCTATTCATCCAATCCATACTTTTTTAACTTGCTGGCAACAATACTGTGGGAGACCGTATCAAAAGGTTTGCTAAAGTCAAGATAAATCACTTCCACTGCTTTCCCCATCTCATCATAAAAGGCAATTAAGTTGGTCAGGCATGAGTTGCCCTTGGTGAATCCATGTTGACTGTCCCTGATCACTTTCCTCTCCTCCAAGTGCTTCAAAATGGATTCTTGAGGACCTGCTCCATGATTTTTCCTGGACTGAGGTGAGGCTGACCAGTCTGTAGTTCCCCAGATTCTCCTTCTTCCCTTTTTCAAAGATGGGCACTATATTTGCCTTTTTCCAATTGTTTGGGACCTCCCCCAGTCACCATGAGTTTTCAAAGATAATGGCCAATGGCTCTGCAATCACATCAGCCAACTCCCTCAACACCCTCTGATGGATTAGATCCAGACCCATGGACTTGTGCATGTCCAGATTTTCTAAATGGTCCTTAACCTGTTCTTTCACCACTGAGGGCTGCTCACCTCCTCCCCATACTGTGCTGCCCAGTGCAGCAGTCTGGGAGCTGACCTTGTCTGTGAAGAATGAGGCAAAAAAAGCATTGAGTACTTCACCTTTTTCCACATCATCTGTCACTAGGTTGCCTCCCCCATTCAGTAAGGGTCCCACACTTTCCCTGACCTTCTTGTTGTTAACATACCTGTAGAAATTCTTCTTGTTACCCTTCACATCGCTTGCTAGCTGCAAGGTCCATTAATAACGAGTAGCCAAGATGGTCAGTGATGCAACCCCATGCTGTGAGTATTCTTAAATTTCTGACTGCCAGATGCTGCGACTGGATGACAGGGGATAGATCACTTGATCATTGCCTTGTTCTGTTCATTCCCTCTGAAGCACCTGGCATTGGCCAGTGTCAGAAGACAGGATACTGGGCTAGACGGACCATTGGTCTGACCCAGTATGATTATTCTTATGTTCTCTCCTGTGCCAAGTGGATCTTGGTGCAGGATAGAATCTGGCCCCATATTTTAGAAGCAAATGAAGACCAAGATTAGCTTTGGCCCAACATCCTTAATAGGGACGTTTTCTTTTTTCTGATGTGGCTGCTGCTAATGTTGCTTAAAGCAGACAGAAGAACACAGCTGAATGTGCTGGGAATGGGAAATACTGACTGACCTGAAAGGCAGAAAAAGGAGAGGAAGGAATTAGTGCTGTTATCCAGGCTCAGCTGTTTTATCTCTTGCATGAGGTTATGACCAGGAACCCCACTCAGGCGCCTTTTCTAAGACTCAAAATTCTTCGACTCAAAACTAAGCTTGGTGAGTTAGAGGGTTGAGTTTACCACATACCATAGATCTTCAGCCTTCTACACTTTGGTTTGTGGATGTTTAAAAATAAATGAGGGCAACATAAGAGAATCCAACCCAAACCAAAATCCCAGCAGATTCTTGTGTGTGTGGCTAGAATGGGGATATTCAATTTATTTGGGTAAATAGGGGGCTTTTCAATGCAAATGATGGGTAGGGGTCACAAGCCAATCTAGAATGAGGTTGGTCTGTAATACTCTCCTCAGAATGACAGTTTATAAGTTCACAAACCAGAAAGCATTTCACTCCATTACATACCTTGTTAGGTTTATTTGAATAAAAAAATTAACATACTTTTTCTCATCATAATTGGCGTTTCTGAGTCTCCTGCTGGTGAGGCCCAGCTTGCTTAAGAAAAAAGGTGATATAACTTGTGACATAACGTGAGAGACTGCAAGGAAGTGTTCATCTTGATTTACTATAGTAGTAGTTTGACACTTGGATTTAAATATTACACTTATCTTTACTTCCATGCTAGTACTGATAACAGATTTAAGGTGCCTGTGTCCACCTGTAGCATTTATACCTGAGCTGATATATCTTAGATCATACCATAGATCCCTAGACAGACTAAATAAAGAATGGGTCTGGGAAATTATGGCTGATTAAAGGCTAGTATATTAACCACACATAGCATGCTGTGTGAATCATAGACATTACCACCAACATATTAGGGTTGTTTTGGATAGTAGTAGTAGAAATGGCAGCAGTTGATCGAGGAGAGCTGCTGCTTCCACCCAATCTGAGGCTCAGAGTTTGTAGGGTTTAAACCTCTGAGGTACAAAAATCCAGGACAGCTGGGATGATCCTGAGCCTATGAAACTGGACAGATGGGAGTGTGTACTGAGCACCTTTACAGATTTCCCAAGACAGCTACCTAAAAAAATGGATAAGCCTGGGAAAACTTCAACAGGTGGTGTCACAGGGTTTTCTGCTCACTACTGGGGTGACTCCTTGTTACGCATCTGGGGATTAGCTGTCAACCAGCCTGACGACCCCTACAGTTGCTTGCCCTGTGGTCACTCTCTCTGGACTCAATTGTTCCTTCTTTGTGGCTCATGGTGCTTCTTCATGGCTTGGACCTCCAGCTAGGTCACTGTAATTTTATCCTTTCAAGATATCAAAGTCTCACTGGACTGGCTGATGAGGTCTTGTTCTCAGCAGTCCTCTAATTCAAGCCTATGCCACTTCCTTGTGGCTGGTGGGGAACCTGGGCCAACCCTCTACTCTACAGCCCAGGAACCATACAATCAGCAGCCAAGGTCTGCACCATCCCTAAACCCTGCCACCTTTCTCCTGGCTGCTTCCTATTCTACCTCTACCAGGCCTCTCTCTCCACCACCCCCCTATGCAAACCCTTCCTTCAGGGCTTGGATCCTGGGGCTCAAATTTCCCTCTAGGTTCCCACCTTTCCCTCTCTAACCTCAAAGAGTGACTGCAAGCATCCACACTAGAGCCCTTTCTGCTCTCATTTCCTGGATTTATATAAGCCCTGCCTGCTCCTACCTGGTTGGGCTCCACCCTCAATCAGTGTTTGCCTATCAAGCCTAACTCTCCTTCAGGTGTGGCCTACCAGGTTACTCAACCCTGCTCTGAGCCTCATTAACTCTTTTCCGGCTCGTGTGGGTTGCACACCCCATTACAGGTGGAAACCCTAGCATGCTGGATCTCACATGATTGTGGTAATTTCATTGTGGTACTATTATATATCTCCTTTCCCCTTTCCATTTCTATTCATTTGGGGCCTATCCTAACTCTCAGTGAAGTCAATGAGTCTTTCCATTGACTTCAATGGCATTTGGATCAGGCCTTGGAACAGGAACTGTATATCTGAAATGTCCAGACTGAAGTCACCCCTCTGCAACCTGGGTACTAGGGATACAATTGCAGTGACATAACAGTGCTCACAAGTGGTATAATTTGCCTCTATGCAAGAGGATCCGCACCAATCCTCTAGAAAAAACATATGTTCCACTTCATCTCTAATTTGAAGGCTTACGTGGAACTTAAGTGTTGTGTAGGCCTTTGGGATGGATTTCATTCATGGTGTACCAGTACTGTACTAGTACTGTCCTCTTCCTCCCTCTTTCCATTCCTTGTAATATGAATGTGTTTTCTGAAACTATTCTTAAGCTTTGATCCTGGTGCCATTGAAGTCAAATGAAACACTTCCACATAAATGATATTTTCAGGGATGCATAACTTGACTTGTTGCCTTGTGTATTTTTACCCCAAATCCTCCCTCCCAATAGACTATTAATGCTGACTTCCAGTAAAATCACCTATATAAGTAAATTCTAGGGGAACCTTTCTGATCATGCCATTAAATATACACAGAACCGTAGTACAATAAAACAAACACCTGGTCTCTGGGGGGAAAAACAAAATGGGCCAGATCTTCAATGGGTATAAAATGGGGTAGCTTAATTGAAGTCAATAGAGCCATGCTGATTTACACTCGCTGAGAATTTGGCCTGTGGTTAGCCCAGCACACTGGAAAGAGAAGAGTATTATAAAACAATACATGAGCATAGCCATCACAGCACACAATTCCTTAAGCACAAGAAGTGTCAACTACCCTCATTATCACAAGGCTTAAAAGAAAATCTCTCAAAGTTTTAAGAGCATATGTGAACAATGCCCAAAACAAGTGCACGTGGTGGGGTTGCAAGCATATGCCAGCAACTGTAGAATATGCAACTGCTCGATGCAAATGCACGCTTCAGGAAAGAAAGGCTCATAGCACTGGCACGTTTTCAAGAAAGAGCTTTAGAGTGAAAAAGGAAATGTGCACCTGGGCATGTGCGCACGCACACACGATTTTAATATACCACTATGCAGAATAAAGAAAAGAAACGTATTTTAATTAGCCTCTCACTGAGCTGAGCAGTGTGCCTGCTGTGAAAAGGTGGAAATGAGAGGACTTTTGAAAAAGAAGAAAAAGTACAGTTGGACACATTCAGGCCAGAGTGAAAATTGCTTACCCATCTCAATGAGAAAAACACGAAGTCAGATAGTTTATGTGAATTCGATCTTGGGAGCCAAATCCTGCTCACCTTCCTGTGTGAGAAGTCCCACCGAAATCAATGGAATTATTTTAGACTAACACCAGTGTAAATGAAAGCAGAATTTGGCTGATTGACCTCATTGGGCTTACTTGCATAAGGCAGGCAAACAGGATTTGGCCTTGTGTTTATATATATATATATATATATATATATTCTCTCTCTCTCTTTGTGATATATATATTTAGAGTAACAATTATGAATAGAAAGCTAATAGGTTCAGGTTTTTAAAATGCTACTTTACATTTGCTGTACTTAAATCTAAAGCTAGGAAATTTATTTGACTTCATGAGCAAACTTTAGTCTTCCTGATGACTACATGTAGCAAGGGCAGGAGACAAAAGAAAGAGAACTACCAGGGTGATGCTTAATTGTACTAAATCTACACATTAAATCACACTCCGGTGACGTACTGCAGCATTCAGATGAAATAAACTATGAAGAAGACATGGCAAATATTGGATTGTGATTTTTTGTTTTCAATATTGGCATATTAAATGTTGTTTTACAGTTGCTTAACACCATGGATTGGATTTCAATACGTCTCCTGATACGCATCGCTGTGAGAGAGGAGAAGCAGGCTAACATCTTGGTTTTATTTCACGTTAGTAAATTATTCACTATTGTTAAAGATGAATGGACAAGCTTCAGTAAAACTTAGGAAAAGTAACATGAGCTGCTAATTTCAAATGGTTAATGGTTGAAAATTAAGAAGTGCTATCCCTTTAGATCTGGCAAAGGCAAGCAGCTGCAGCCTTTGTCCATAATCTTTGGTGGCTATAATTTTTTATCATGGGAATGTTTCTCAGGGATTCTCTTTGGCTTCAGTTAATTCAGTTAATAAATCCAAATATCTCTGTGGTGTTCCCAGCTGCAGAGTATGTAGAAGGTCAGAGATATTTGTTCCTATTCAGGTGCCAGTTTGATTTGCCATAACAGGCCATGAGACATGTTGTACAATAGGGAGCAGCAGAGCTGATGAAGGGAAGAGAGCTCAAGCAAATGTGCTTACCTACCTTCCACACATTCATTACTCCCTCTCCTTGGTCCTAGTCGAGGCAGGTGACATGTGAAAGTGGGTTTTCAAACATGAGACTGACTCAGGGCTATCTTACAGCGATAGGTAAGAGCCCACTCTAGGCTTTTGATCCTGCATCCTTTGCACACCCCAGATTCTAATGGAAGTCAATGGAGCTTTAGGGCACTACATCTAACTCAAAACCAAGTAGGCACTTGCCCTTAGGAGTCTTTATAATTTTCTGTGACTTTGTTCCTTGCTGTGGCTATGTATTCTGTGGGAATTACTCCAGCTCTGCAGTGTTTTTCCATCAGGAGAGATGCAATAGCTCAGACTCTTTCTAAACACCAGTGTTCTTTTAACTAAAACATGTGCCTGTACGGATGTTATTTTCCTTCTTGGTTATCTTTTTTTTTTTAATTAAATCCCATAATATTGTGGATTCAGAAATGCAGAAGGGGATGTATGGATCATTTGCCAAGAAGGACAGCTGGGGTTCCTGGCATCTGCTCATTCCTGATTTCTGATTATTCTGACACTGCATTGGCCTTGGCTGTTAAGAATCCCTGTCTACCTCTTGCTCCAAGCTTTGGTAAACTTGAATTCTAGAACAGCTGGATCCTTTTTGAAAAGCAAAATCTCGGAGTCTCTTGGGTCCTAGATTCAGAAACTTCTTCCTTCTGGCCTTTCATGTCTGAGTGTGGTAGACAGCATTAGACTTTATAATTCTTTCTTTCCAGTCATGTTTGACAAATTTAGGAAAATCTCCTGCTAGGTCTTCAGAGCAGCAGTTTGCCTCTGGTGTCTGGCTGGAGACTTCAGTAAGGTTTTGTAATCCAGGGATATGCTGTCTGTGAACTGGATTATGAATTTAGGTGTCAAATTTTTCTTCAGTCAGAATCACAGTGGGAAATGATTGCTCTACAGGAGAAAAAAATGAATATAACAAGGTAGATGGGGGCCAGCCATTAATGCCAGTGTAGCCAAATTCTGTCTGTATGCAGGTTCAGGTTTTCCATTGAAATCAGAGTGAGTGCTACATGTGTAGAATTTGTTCCATAATAACAACCCTGAGAGTCTGGCCCCACATAACATCAACCTTGTCCTTGTATTAGGATAACAACAACAATCTGAGTTCCAACTAAAAATGTAACACTGTGATCTGAAGGAATGGGATGTGTGCATCTCCTGGATATATTACAGATGGAAAAGAGCTATTAGACTATCATCCAAGTCCATTTCCCTGCCAACTCTACAGTACAGTTTCTAGTGTATTGCCAGTTAGTTTTATATGCCCCCAGTAATGAGGTTTCCATCACTTCAGTTGGGAAACTATTCCACAGCATAATACACTTGACCATAGGAAATATTTTTGGTTATTCAGCTTACATTTTCCCTTTCTAATACCTTTGGTGTAGCTGAACTGGTGCTGACTCATAAGCATAAAAAAGTCAAGATGGGTTTTGCACCATTTCAGCTAATGGGGAAACAGACGGCAAAGAGAAACTGCAGAACTAAAATTCATTTGCAAATTTGACATCATTAATTTGGGCTTGAATAGGGACTGGGAGTGGCTGGCTCATTACAGAAGCAGCTTTGTCTCTCCTGGAATTGACACCTCCTCATCTATTATTGGGAGTGGACCACATCCACCCTGATCGAATTGGCCCTGTCAACACTGGTTCTCCACTTGTGAGGTAACTCCCTTCTCTTCATGTGTCTATATATATATATATATATATATGTCTGCATCTGTAATTTTCACTCCATGCATCTGAAGAAGTGGGGTTTTTACCCACGAAAGTTTTTGCTCAAATAAATCTGTTAGTCTTTAAGGTGCCCCCGGACTCCTTGTTATTCTTTTAGTGTGAAATTCACCATGTGCCAGGGGCTGCCTAGGCTTGCATTGGCCTGAACAGAGGGGAGGGAGGTTATGGAGCAGCCATGCAAGAGAGTCTGTATGATGTCACTCAGTGAGGCTGTGTGCCAGCACCAAACAGGCCAATGCAGAGGTCAAGGACACTAAGGCAGGACAGGGACTAGCTGGAAGAGGGGCTACTGGATCCGTACTTATGTGATCCTAGTGCCCGAGCCCCCTATATGAAGGGAGTGGCAGGGCTGGAGGGTCCATTGAAGCCTTGCAATTGTTCTGTGGGACAAAGGAGTGATTCCATGGTCTCAGATGAGTTACCTACATAATGTCTGAATACTTTTGTGTTTGTGTGTGTGTGTGTGTGATTCATCTTTAAAGTGTCGTATCCCTGTGGAATTTTAATACTTGTTTATATCACTGACAACTATATAAGAAAGAGATTATTAATGAAGTTATAGTCATTTTGTGAAACACTGCTATGATTTGGTGACTTAGAGAAACACCAAGCTTTAGAGTAATGAAAAAATAAACTGTGCATTTGGATTTGGTTCTGGACACTTTAAATCTATCATGACTGAGACAGACCCAAGACAACTTTGAGACGTAACATATCATCTTCACTCAGACATGCATAAAAAACACTTCAGTGTGCTCCCAGTAGAAATAAGTTTCTATTTCTTCTAGTAAATATTTATCTGTGTCTTTCTGTTTTGAACATATTGGTGTAACTATGTGGATAACTGAAACATATGATTTTCTAACTTTTTCATGCTGAGAACCACAATTAAAAGTAATTGATTTTATCTCTAAGGTAAAACACGCCTCTTTTAAAGTATTATACACACTAGCACCCAGGGGACATTGTTATGTCACGTAGAGATGGTTTTCTTGTTTCACTCTTGAGGTTCTCCATCTGCCTATTCTAAAGCAATTGTGTCTGAGAAATGAATGAAGCTATTTCCTGACAAAGAGGCAGTGTAAGAGGAAGAAAAGCACAAGGTACCAAGAGGTTAAAAAATATTATATAAATATGATCATTTGTAAGAGAGAAACACTAAACCTACGTCAATCGAAAGGCATTTGTGCAAATTGCTCCACAAATATAAACAGCGTAGACTGCTGTGATAAGTAGAGACATTTAAGACTGAGATGTTTTATATACAACTCTGATGTTAATTGTAGATCAAAAAGATTCTGTTGATAAATGCAACTTGCATTGTATTTTTGCTTATAAAATAAAGATACAAATTGCACAGTCTGAAGCTGTTATACCTCTGTAGTGGCTTCGAGTAGTCAGCCTTGGAGGGAGGCCACTCTGTTTCACTACATTACTTAGCAAGCTATCAATAATCAATTGGCAAGGGATTAGCAAGGTAGACTAGTAGTCAATGGTCTAGGGCCCCGGCCCTTTGGGATGGGGTCTGATAACTAGCAGTCTGGCACCTCAGCTCCCTTGCTTGGGCAGAGGCAACCACCATCAGGCTTTAGCCCTCTGGGTGGGGCAGAGCAGTTAGCAGTCTTTAGCTCAGCCTCCCTAGCTGGGGCAGGCAGCAAACACAGGCCTTACAGCCTCGGGTGGGTAGGCTGCTCCCCAGGAATGGGGTTGGCGGCCAGGGGTAGGGAGACCCAGTCTCACCCTACTCCTCTGGATTCTAGCCCAGGGACCTAGCAGTGGTGAGTGATCCCACCACTGGGTTAACGGGGAGCGCACTGCAACATGCTGACTCAACTCCTGGCACCACAACTGGACTAATGTCTGGTTTCCTTGGGCTCTTTCCTACCCCAGTCTGTTCATAGGGCTCCGTCATTCTTGGGATCTCCATCTTCTTGGGGTACTCGGCGGATGGCAGTCCCAGCAGCTCCTCTGGGTATTCAGCGGATGGCAGCAGAGCAGGGATGTCTGCCTCCTCCACTGGCTCCAGCCCAGCTAAGCTGAAGGCCCAGCCTCTTATACTTTCTGGCTCCTCCTGCTTCCAGTGCAGGGGATGGGCCTGGCCTGGCTCCACCCACCACGGTGCATGGAGTGGTTCTTCCTGGTCAGCTTTGGAGGTAGGCCACTCTCATAGAATCATAGAATATCAGGGTTGAAAGGGACCTCAGGAGGTCATCTAGTCCAACCCCCTGCTCAAAGCAGGACCAATCCCCCATCCCCACTTTGCCTCACTACAACCTCTATCTTATTATGACTAAAGGAGACCCAAACCAGGACCCCAGATCTGAATAGCTTTGAACTTTGGAGGAATGTGGTGGAACAGAGGTGCCAAAGAAGGGCTGAATTTTGCCCTGCGGCTGTAGCTGGAGGAACTAACCCCCCTCCTCTGAACGTCTCAGACTTTGAAATCTCTGAGTCTGAATAATGTAGTTCGAGTCTGTTGGGATGAAGGCCACAAACACGCAACAAACCCAAGCTCAGGTACCACAGGAACAAATTATTGATGTTAAGAGGAGGAGAGACTCCTTGCCTAACTCATGGCTACCCAGCATGAACTGCTGTACTCCCACAGTCAGAGCCAGAGGGAAGCGTAAAGAAAGGGCATAGAGGAATCTGCCCCTAAGAAGGACAGACAAGCACAAACAATGCATACAAAGAGACTTTAACTACAGAGACTGGGGCAGATTCTTGTGATGTCCAGCTTGTGCTGGGCACAGTGGAGTGAAGTGGGGAGACAGCCTGTTGGAGCCAGTTACAGCTCCCTGATTCGCTGGCCCAGTGGCAGTGCAGGTTAGAGAAGTTTGGGAGCTGCTTTAAATGATACCAACTGGGGTAAGGCCCCACGGGGGCTTCCCTGCTGACAACATGTCCTTGCGCTGGGCACTATGGGAAGACGCTCTGCTGGCCCATGCCAAGAGTTTCCCAGCTGGTGACATGTGGCAGCTTTGTGCTGCCTGAGGGACAGGAGGAGAGCAGTTTGGGCCAGAGAATCTGCCCTTCCATCTCCAATTCTAACAGTGCTGTTTTGAACTTGGAATTTCTGAAATATAATTTCAATAAACGTTTTTCAATTAAATACAGCATTATGTCGCTTCAACCAGATCTCTTTTAGTTTTGCTAGTTGCATATATGTTTACATTTCATGCACTGTAGGTACAGTGCATACATTCAAATACTTCTGAAATATGGAAGTATAGAACTGGATACTTTTAAAGGTAGTAAAAGCCTTGCAAACCTCTCTGTTGTATGGAATATCATCCTAGCTTTTGGTATACCTATGGGGCCAAATTCAGTTCTCATTTACGCTGTGGCATCCCCACTATAACCCTGCCCCACAGATAAAACTGAAGAAGGTACTCAGGTCAATATGTGACGTAATGGACCAGATTCTTAAAAGAGATCAGGGCTAGATTTACAGGCTATCATCATCCACAGTTGGGTTCAGATTTTCTAAAGTGCTCAGCATCCCATGTGTTGAGCTCTCCTAAAAATATAGCTATAGATTGGGAAAAAATTATAGGTAAATACTTCATCGAGAGCAAGGATGGTCCTGTGCTAGCCTAGGATTTGTGAGACCTGGATTCAGTTCCCTGCTCTGTCACAAATTTCTTATGTGCCTCAGTTCCCCATCTGTAAAATGGGAATAATGGTACTTCCCTACCTCACAGGTGTGTTCTGGGGATAAATAAACTAAAGTCTGTGAAGGGCTCAGATACTGTAGTGATGGGAGTTGAGATAGACAGATATAATACATATGTTCCCTGAACATACAACATGTATAATATATTCATATACAGTTTGACATTACATTGGGCCTGATTCTGAACTCATTGGTAAATCCATTGATTTCAGTAGGAGCAGGACTGAGCCCACAAAGATTACCACATTCACAGCTTGTTAAATATAATTATATTTGAAAATTGGGTCAGTTAGGTAACTCTTTAATATTTTGCTTTATTGTTTAAAAAACTATGTCAGGTCAAAATGATATGCAGGATTTTAACCCCTCTTCTGCATCTGTTGTCAAACCCCAGAGCTGTGGGGCAACTGGAATAAGCTGCAGCAGCATACAGGGCCATTAACAAAGCCTTGGAGCTACCGGGAGAGAATTTCCCCAGTGCAGGCATGTAAGGGCCCCTCTCTCCTGCAAGCCCTGTTGTATGGAGTGTGCTATGGCTGGGACAGAGGGCAGGAGGATGTGGGCTTGGAATGCATGGGACTGTGGGCCTTCCCAGAGGTGCCAGAACTTATTAGGCATTCTGGGGAGGCTGCTGTCATTTAGGAAAGACCCCTAATGCCTAAGATACAATTGGGGCTGATTTGGCCTCCAAAGTAGCTTGGAATCAGGAGGTTGCAAACATGGCACGAAGCCACATTTGCCTTCCCTCCCCCAGGACTGTGAGATCTGTGTTGTGTGAGGCGCCGCACAGATTCTCATCTGATCTTTCTAAAGTAAACAAGAAATGAAATAGAGCAAGTATTTTTGTTTGCAGAATATATTTTTCTCCACACAGACAAAGAAATACCAATTAGATTCTGCTCAAGTTCAAACGTAAATGGCAAAGATATGTTGGTCTCTTACCTAAGAGACAATGCTAGGCTTAGGAAGCATATTTTCCTAGGTAGTGGGCAAAGTAATTGTTGTTAACGTGATGAAACTTTGTAACCACTTAAATGTGAGAGTTAAAATACACTTGCTGTTGGCCTTTTTTCCGAGTGTGTACCTGAAAATAAATGCCTAGAAAAAATGGTTTGGAAAGAGTGCAGGATAAGGTACAGTCTGAAGCAAAGGAAGGTGAATAAGGAACAGAAACACTGTCAGAATGGCAATTGTAATAGCTGGGATCTACTCCCTTAAGGATATAGAACAACTGGGCCCAACGTGAAGGTGCTTTTTTTTTTTTTTTTTGGGTGTGTGTAATGACATACAAGTCACAGCATAATTACTTCATCTAAGCCTGTGATCTTGAGAGAAATCCCAGAATACTCTGTCATGCTCGCAGATGGCATGACTTGGCATCTCTGTGAACTACTTGGCATATCTTAAATAACTTTTCCCCTTGCCTACTCTCCACATGTCTGCTTTTCAAGACTGAAGAATTATCATAGTATGTCCAGGAGCTAGACGGATTCACCAATCTACTTTTCCCAACCCAAGGGTATGGGGTTCCCTAGGAAGAATTTTTTAGGGTCTAATGAATCCTCGTTTATCAATTTTCTCTATAAACTCCCTCCTCCCCCTCTATTTGTGTCTCTTTGCTATTCCATCATCCAATTTTCAACCAGTTGTTTTTGCCCACTGTTCTGTTCCTTTTTTCAACTGCCTTGAAGCTCTGATGTCTGGCAGTAAATGCCGAAGTAATTTAGCTGCTGATAAAACAATGGAGTAGCCAAGTCATGTAGATTTGCTAAATGACTGTGTGTGATTTTTGCTGAGTGCCCACCTACCCAAATATGAATGCTGGTTAAAAACTGATCACAAGAAAAACAATTAGATTATTCCTTACTGGCTGTATGTTGTCAGGACTTTCTTTACATAGGTCTAAAAACAAAACAAACCGAAAACCTCACACAACAGGTAAAATTTTTCTCTGAGATCCACATGATGGAGCTCAACTGATTTCCTTTGCTCTCAATGTTGTCAAAACTCCTATTGATACCAATGGAAGCTCTGTATATATAAAGTGAGCATAATATCAGTCTAAAACTGCTCAGTGGATCTGAGCTAATTTTGCTGGTAATTAGTTTTCCTACCACTCTTAAAAAAAACTTTGAGTCTAAACAGCACAAACATACTTCTTTCCATTTGAAGATTCCCACAAACATTATTTCCTGGCAGGAAAGGTCAATCCTGAGCAGAGTTTTCAATAGGGTAAGATGAGGCTTCCAAGATTAAACTGGAAGGAAAGAAAGGTGTTAGTCACTAAGAAAATCTAAAAGGAACTTTAATTTTTGTTATTCTTGTCTCTGGAAGTGATCAAGCTAAGGGGCAAATTCTAATCTATACACCCGCCCCGAGTGATCCCACTGACTTGCATTTTTTCTTTTTCGTGCCTAAAGTCAAAGACAAGATGATACAGGAATGGATCATATAATGTTCCACCAATGAAAAACTGGTTTATAGGTTGAGGAATAAGATTTTTTTTTTAAATGGAATCTTTTGTTAGATAAAATGGCATCAAACATTGTAATCCACTGACAGGATTCTCTGGTTGCTCATGGCTTCTTGCACCATACTGGTGGTCCAGAGCGGTCTAACTCTGTTTAATGGGCTAGCGGACTGTAGCACACAGTCGTTGGCACAGGGAGCATGACCATGGCAAAAAGGGAATGACTTGTGGTATCCCTGTGCCCATATGCTAGAATAACCCTGCTGAGTGGTTGGCAGCTGGAGTAAAATAGAGGCTGCACTACTGTGTTCTGGAGACTGGTCTAGTATCCAGTGGTCCCAGGATCAGGGGACTTAAAATGTGGCATGATCCACATTTGCACTGAGCACAACTTAGCTGGTCTGGAAGAACTGGGCTCCTATGTTTGTAAAATCAAAGCCCTGCTGATACTCTTTGTATATTAATTTCAATAAAGGACTCCTTTTTTAAAGTGATCATTCTAAAGATAATGCAGCTGGCAGCTCCTACCCTACTGAAAGGCAGTGTCCTGTGCACCACCAACTGTAGCAACAGCAGTTCTTCATTCAGTCTCACTGCGGAGAAATTTGTTATGCTATATAACCTCAGTAAAAGAAACAATGGGCCTGGTCTACACTGTGTGTGTGGGGGGGATCGATCTAAGATACATAACTTCAGCTACGAGAATAGCGTAGCTGAAGTCAACGTATCTTAGATCGACTTACAATCACTTACTTTGTGTCCTCGCGTCGCGGGATCGACGGCCACCGCTCCCCCGTCGACTCCGCTTCTGCCTCTCGTCATGGTGGAGTTCCAGAGTCGACGGCAGAGCGATCGGGGATTGATTTATCGCGTCTATACTAGACATGATAAATCGATCCCCGATAGATCAATCACTACCCGCCAATCCGGTGGGTAGTGTAGACGTGGCCTAACTTACATTGGCTTTACACCCAGAACCAGCACAAGGCATAAGCTGACTGAGCAATTGCTTAGGGCCCTGAGCAGTTCAAGGGGGGGACCCCAATTCGCTTTTTATTAGGTGTTGTGTGTGTGTGTGAGGCCAAAATATAACTGCGTAGGATCTCCACAGGCTGGCACTGCATCTGTTTACATCAGTGGACCACTCCAATGTAATTATGATTTTCACCAGAGTGTGATCAAGAATGGAGCTCATGGGGGCCAAATCTGTAAATCTGGAGATAATACAGGTGTGACTGAGACTAGAATATGGCCCACTGAGCCCAACTGAAGTCAATGGGAGTTGCAGCTTGTGTCCTTTATCTGAGGTCTGAATTTGGCCCATTACTGCAGTTGTAACAGACAGTTCTTGCATAATAGCGCTGGCACATATAAGAAATTTTATTATCATTTTAAAGAACTATCTATTCTTGCTTTATTACCCAGCTCTTCCTAATTATTACTCATGGCTCTGTGTTATGTCCTGTTCTTCCATATTCTGATTCAAAAACAAAATAGCCAGGGAAGTCTTAGTATTTTTTTCTGGCAGCTTCAAAACAGCCACGCCTTTCAATGGCATCACAAAAAAAGGAAAAAAGAAAAAAAAAGGGAAAAAAATGCCAAAGTGATGAGATGACAAAAATATAAACACTTGACAAACCTCATTTTTCCCCAAAGAAAAGTTAAATCCTTGGCACTGCCTAAGGGTAACAGATGTTCAGGGCCATATATCCAGCAGATACATTTGTGCAGGAGATAATTAACAAAGAAAAAGATTTTGACATCTCAGTCCTTGCCCGGTGCTGCTTTTAGTACTATGTTCTAAAACCTGAATGTCTGCAGAGGACTCTCTGCCAATAAGTTTTCAACAACTGCTGAACTTTCCCTAATGGAGGAATTTACTCCAATGGCTTTTGCACTGGGCAGGGATATATAAACCTGACAAAGACCAATATCTAAGGATACTTGATAGAGACATTCCATCTGCTTTCCTCAAGAATTAAGATTATCCTTATCTTGGAAACTGTTTACATAGTCCAAGGATGAAGTTTGTAGATAGGTTTAAGGTGAAATTAGCTCTGGGTGCTTAGCATGTTCTCTTCAAAATAAAACATTTATCCTGAAAAAATATCTATAACCTTCTTGGTCATACAACTGCAGAAAACTGTTGATTTAAATTTAAATTTCAACTCATTTGCTGTATGGCTTTATTGAATACTGAAGAGAGTGCTTCTACTGCTGCTTTTGCATCTGCTAGTAGTCTTTTATTGAATATTTCTTTGTTTAAGAAAGCAAACTAGATGTAAATGACATTGTAATTTCTCTAACATTTAAACTGAGATTTCATCAGCTCTCTGTACTGAGAGAAAGAACATTCTCTGCTCCAGTGAAATTAGCCAATAATCCCATTATTAGAAGAGGAGAAAAAAGTGAGACTTTTTGTCCCTTAAAATGTTCCTAAGAAAAGTTCAAAGATGTGATGTTGTTTAGAGATCAAAGAAAACTAGATGGAATTTAAATATGAAGAAGCAAGAATTTGCCTTCAGGTAAAAGATGACATTTGCATAATAATGAGAATGACTCCTATGTTGGGAGGTGAATGTCTGACTAGAATCTAAAATTCAGGTGCTTGAACGATCTTTTACCTTAGATGCCAATAGGAAATATGCTAATCTGGGGAAGTTAGTTGTCCATCATATTCAGCATTTTCCATAGGAACGAAATGGAGTGAATTCACACACAGGGTATAATGTAACAAGACACTGAGCCAAATTTTCCTCACAATTACACAAGTGCAACTCTCACTGTTTTTAATGAAGTCAATGGATTTTACACCACCTGGCCAGATATGCAGTTAGCAAACAAGTAGAGCCCATAAGTTATTTCTGAAGTGCTTACTTAGTCAAAATTCCCACTGAGAGTTTAGACTGAGTGAGAACTCCAAGATCCATTTTGAAAATTCTGCAGTTTTTCCTATTTGATAATATATGCAAACCTGATAACTTTCATTGATGCTTTTGCTTCATCTTTCTCTCTTGCTGTGTTTCCTCTCACTCTTTATTACTCATTCCTCCTTGTTTTTCTTTTCTTCTTCTCTTTACCACACATCTCTCTTCCTCTGCCCAGTTTATTCCCCACCCTTCGGTCCACCCATCAAACATGGCTGTAATTTTCTTCCTGTGTTTTGGATTTATAGGAACATATGCAATGATCTATCTCCCTAACCATCTCTCCCATCTGCATGGGACATTCAATTTTCAAAATGGGTCCTTAAATCTATATTTAGGCATTTAATTACTTGTGATAAGCATCTAAGTACTGATCTGTGGTGCCTAAATTTAGGTACCCAGCGCAACCATAATGTACATTTTTAACACCTTTAAAAACAATTTTTCCCCAGAGCAGCTGGGTTCAAATATAATTTCCAGGTCCTCACTGTGACGGGTTGGATCATAGAAACCCCCTTGGGAAATGCCACCTGATGTGCCTAGACTACTTCTGACCCTGTTTTCCCTGGCAGCTTGGGACTTCAGTGCCCTGCCTGGTTTGAGCCAGACACACTAGCCTGCTTCAAACACAGACCCAGGTCTGAACTACGTCCCACAAACTGCAGGCTTAACTGAAAACAGCTCAAGAAGTGATCCTGTCTCCAACACTCAGGTACCCAGCTCCCAATAGGGGTCCAAACCCCAAATAAATCAGTTTTACCCTGTATAAAGCTTATACAGGGTAAATTCATAAATTGTTCACCCTCTATAACACTGATAGAGAGATATGTACAGCTGTTTGCCCCCCCCAGGTATTAATACACACTCTGGGTTAATTAATAAGTAAAAAGTGATTTTATTAAATACAAAAAGTAGGATTTAAGTGGTTCCAAGTAATAACAGACAGAACAAAGTGAATTACCAAGATTAAATAAAATAAAATAAAACACGCAAGTCTAAACCTAATACAGTAAGAAAATGATTACAGATGAAATCTCACCCTCAGAGATGTTCCAATAAGCTTCTTTTACAGACTAACCTCCTTCTAGTCTGGGTCCAGCAATCACTCACACCCCTTCAGTTACTGTCCTTTGTTCCAGTTTCTTTCAGGTATCCTTTGGGGTGGAGAGGCTATCTCTTGAGCCAGCTGAAGACAAAATGGAGGGGTCTTCCAGGGGCTTAAATAGACTTTCTCTTGTGGGTGGAGACCCCCCTCCTCTCTCCTATCCAGAATCCAGCTCCAAGATGGAGTTTTGGGGTCACATGGGCAAGTCTCATGTCCATGCATGACTGAGTTCCTTACCAGCAGGGCCACATTCTCGGGAAAGCTCAGATGTGGATTGGCATCTCCAAGTTCATTGTTAGCTTAAGTGTTTCTTGATTGGGCACTTACTGAGAATAGTCTTTTCTCAGGAAGCTGACCAACTGCTTCACTGAGGCTACTTAAAATTAAACAAGTACATAGCCAATATTCATAACTTTGAATACAAAAATGATACATGCATACAAATAGGATGAATATATCCAGTAGATCATAACCTTTGCAGAGATATGTTACATGGCATATCTAGCATAAAACATATTCCAGTTATATTTACTTTCATAAGCATATTTCCATAAAATCATATAGAGTGCAATGTCACACTCATTTTTTAGTACACTGGGCTGACCTCTTGAGGCACCTGGATATCAACTTACTCTGCCAAAGCCTCTCATTGGGTCAGTAATTCAGCCAAAATGTGAATGGAACCCTTCTGGCCTGCCATTTGCTTGTAATCATCAAGTCATATTGTCTCCTAATCTGACACCTCCACCTAGCCAAGCAACCTTCAGTTTTCATAGATTCATAGATTGATAGATATTTAGGTCAGAGGGGACCATTATGATCATCTAGTCTGACCTCCTGCATAACGCAGGCCACAGAATTTCACCCACCACTCCTACAAAAAAACCCACCTCACACCTATATCTGTGCTATTGAAGTCCTCAAATCACAGTTTAAAGACTTCAAGGAGCAGAGAATCCTCCAGACAAGTGACCCGTGCCCCATGCTATAGAGGAAGGCGAAAAACCTTCAGAGCCTCTTCCAATCTGCCCTGGAGGGAAATTCCTTCCCGACCCCAAATATGGCAATCAGCTAAACCCTGAGCATATGGGCAAGATTCATCAGCCAGATACTACAGAAAATGCTTTCCTGGGTAACTCGGATCTCACCCCATCTAATAGCCCATCACAGGCCATTGGGCCTATTTATGAATATTTAATTACCAAAACCATGTTATCCCATCATACCATCTCCTCCATAAACTTATCGAGTTTAATCTTAAAGCCAGATAGATCTTTTGTCCTCACTGCTTCCCTTGGAAGGCTATTCCAAAACTTCACTCCTCTGATGGTTAAAAACCTTCGTCTAATTTCTAGTCTAAATTTCCTGGTGGCCAGTTTATATCCATTTGTTCTTGTGTCCCATTGGTACTGAGCTTAAATAATTCCTCTCCCTCTCTGGTATTTATCCCTCTGATATATTTATAGAGAGCAATCATATCTCCCCTCAACCTTCTTTTAGTTAGGCTAAACAAGCCAAGCTCCCTGAGTCTCCTTTCATAAGACAAGTTTTTCATTCCTCGGATCATCCTAGTAGCCCTTCTCTGTACCTGTTCCAGTTTGAATTCATCCTTCTTAAACATGGGAGACCAGAACTGCACACAGTATTCCAGGTGAGGTCTCACCAGTGCCTTGTATAACGGTACTAAAACCTCCTTATCCCTACTGGAAATACCTCTCCTGATGCATCCAAAGACCGCATTAGCTTTTTTCACAGCCATATCACATTGGCGGCTCATAGTCATCCTATGATCAACCAATAATCCAAAGTCCTTTTCCTCCTCCATTACTTCTAATTGATGCATCCCTAGCTTATAACTAAAATTCTTGTTATTAATCCCTAAATGAATGACGTTACACTTCTCACTATTAAATTTCATCCTATTGCTATTACTCCAGTTTACAAGGTCATCCAGTTCCTCCTGTAGGGTATCCCTGTCCTTCTCTAAATTGGCAATACCTCCCAGCTTTGTATCATCTGCAGACTTTATTAGCACGCTCCCACTTTTTGTGCCAAGGTCAGTAATAAAAAGATTAAATAAGATTGGTCCCAAAACCGATCCTTGAGGAACTCCACTGGTAACCTCCCTCCAGCCTGACAGTTCACCTTTCAGTAGGACCCGTTGTAGTCTCCCCTTTAACCAATTCCTTATCCACCTTTCAATTTTCCTATTGATCCCCATCTTATCCAATTTAACTAATAATTCCCAATGTGGCACGGTATCAAATGCCTTACTAAAATCCAGGTAAATTAGATCCACTGCGTTTCCTTTGTCTAAAAAATCCGTTACTTTCTCAAAGAAGGAGATCAGGTTGGTTGGCATGGTCTACCTTTTGTAAAACCATGTTGTATTTTGTTCCATTTACCATTGACTTCAATGTCTTAACTACCTTCTCCTTCAAAATTTTTTTCCAAGACATTGCATACTACAGATGTCAAACTAACAGGCCTATAATTACCCGGATCACTTTTTTTCCCTTTCTTAAAAATAGGAACTATGTTAGCAATTCTCCAATCATACGGTACAACCCCTGAGTTTACAGATTCATTAAACATTCTTGCTAATGGGCTTGCAATTTCTTGTGCCAATTCCTTTAATATTTTTGGATGAAGATTATCTGGGCCCCCCGATTTTGTCCCATTAAGCTGTTTGAGTTTCGCTTCTACCTCAAACATAGTGATGTCTACTTCCATATCCTCATTCCCATTTGTCATGCTACCATTATCCCTAAGATCCTCTTTAGTCTTATTAAAGACTGAGGCAAAGTATTTGTTTAGATATTGGGCCATGCCTAGATTATCCTTGACCTCCACTCCATCCTCAGTGTTTAGCAGTCCCACTTCTTCTGTCTTTGTTTTCTTCTTATTTATATGGCTATAGAACCTTTTACTATTGGTTTTAATTCCCTTTGCAAGGTACAACTCTACTTGACTTTTAGCCTGTCTCACTTTATCCCTACATGTACTGACCTCAATAAGGTAGCTTTCCTTGCTGATCCTTCCCTTCTTCCACTCCCTGTATGCTTTCTGCTTTTTCTTAATCACCTCTCTGAGATGCTTGCTCATCCAGCTTGGTCTACAACTCCTGCCTATGATTTTTTTCCCCTTACTTGGGATGCAGGCTGCCGATAGCTTCTGCAGCTTTGATTTAAAATAATCCCAGGCCTCCTCTACCTTTAGATCCATAAATTCTTCAGTCCAATCCACTTCCCTAACTAATTTCCTTAATTTTTGAAAGTCAGCCCTTTTGAAATCAAAACCCCTAATTGCAGATTTATTTTTATTAATCCTTCCGTTCAGTCTGAACTGAATTAGCTCATGATCACTTGAGCCAAGATTATCCCCTACAACCATTTCTTCTATGAGGTCCTCACTACTCACCAAAACCAAATCTAAAATGGCATCCCCTCTAGTGGGTTCAGCAACTACTTTTTTTGTCCCCTGTGAAGTATTTTCAAGTCCTAGTTTGGTCTTTTTAATAATATTTTCATTTCCACTTATTTTTCTCTTTGACATTTTCAGTTGTGTGTCTATAAATTACCTGGTTATTGGACCTGGAACTTTTGCAATACAACTGCCAGATATAACCTAAAAAAATAAAATAAAATTCTCTCTTAGAGGATACAGGTGAAATATATCACAACTTGTACTTTTAGTTCCTTTTTTTTTCTTGGACAAGCTTCTGAGTAAACGTGGTGCTCCAAAATGCAGGGAACGTGCTGTACAACATTGACTTGAGCCAGGCAGAATGAAAGTTGTGAAATGAAATCTTCCCTTGCACAACTCTGCCAATGTCCCTTGTTGCTGACTTGCAGCATCCCTTGGTATTCCAGTCATGGATTCTTTTTGAGAAAAGGTTGGCCGTTTTGTGATGTGCTCAAATAGATATTAACCTAAGACCAGAAAACTTATTTTTGCTTGTCATCTAAATACAAATACAGATCACCAGCTGTTGTAAATCAGTTGACTTCAGCTGAGGAATCAGCTTCAGGTAAACAACCATTAGAAATATTTCATGGATCCCCTGGCACAGTATTACACAGTTAATGCAAATTCTACTATGGCATCAAGACCCTATGGACCTGATTTTGTTCTGATTTCTATCAGTGTAAATCAGAAGCAACTTGATTCTTTACTGAAGTCAACAGAGTTTCAGCAGTGCAAAAGGAAATTAGAATCAGGCTCCATATGAGAGTCTTTAACACCATGTTTATGTGTGGCTCTGATTTTTGCAGCATTGTGTGACAGATGCAGCAGTAATCTTGTGCATTCATTTCTGAGCCTGACTGCCACATTATTTTTCAGAGTGACTAAGATCTCCAGAAATATAAATGATATACTGTGTGTCCTAACAGTGTATATGTCTACTACACAAAATTATTTTGGCTCACAGATGTAATTTTCTGTTGGCAACATACTGAAGGAAGATTTCAATATATTTTTGCAAGATTTGCTTTTAAAACATAAAGATATAAGAGCTGTGCAAGTTATATCCTTTAGATCAGCGGTACTCAGACTGTGGGTTGGGACCCCAAACTCTGAAGCCAAAGTCTGAGCTACACCGCTCAGGGCTGAAGCCGAAGTCCAAGGGCTTCAGCCCTGGGCAGCAGGGCTCAGGTTACAGCCCCCTGTCCATGGCTTAAGCCCTTGAGCTTCGGCTTCGCCTGCCCCCACAGGTGGCTGGTCTTGGACTTGGGCTTTGGCCCTCCTGATGGGGTAGTGGGGCTCAGGCTTTGGTCCTCCTTCCTGGGGTCATGTAGTAATTTTTGTTGTCAGAAAGGGGAGGCACTGTGCAATGAAGTTTGAGAAACGCTGCTTTAGTTAGTGCTCTTAACAAAGGTGGTAGCAAAGATGTTTTCTCTCTTTGTCACATAGTGGACTATTACAGTGTCTGTGGATGTTTTGATTCACATTATGGAACACTCTAGCACAAAATAAGCCCCTCCAGCTGACTGTTCAGTTCAACATTATTTTAGTGACTTTTTATTGGTATGCAAGGAAGCTTTTTGCCTACCGTATTTTAGTTAGATTCAGTATGATTTTTACTCAGTGCTGTTAATTGGCTCTGAGGATGCCTTTGTCTCATTTTTTCCTATCCTCCTTGAGCTGTCACCAGCCTCCACTTCATTTCCGGGCATAGTTTAATTTTTAATCATTCTCACTTCATTTTATTCTAATCTGGCTTTTGTTGCCAGCTCTGCCATTGGGTCATGGACAAGCCACATAACCACGCTGCGCCTCAGTTTATCCATCTTAAAAAAGGAGATATAAATATGTGGATTGATTACACTTTGAAGATATAAAATAATGTATTATCATTATTAACGCCTCAAAACTGAGAAGGCTAAAGTATTCTTTAACGAAAGCTAGTGGGTACTTAAACAATTCAAAACAGGCATACTTATTATTTGGATGAGTATGAGAATACATAGAGTATGAATATTTTCAAGACTAGAAAAGCCAAGAGTCTGATTTTATTTCATATCGGTGTGGATCAGGGGAAAAGTCTATTAATGTCAGTGAGGTGCACTAATGTAACATTGGTGAACGTGAGGCCAGACCTGGGTCCAAAGTCTATACATAATGTTAAAGTTTATTCTTGCCTTCAGGTCTGTTAGTATATATAGTAAAGGTCTGTGACCTTTCAGAGTTTTTTTCCTTGATCCTCTATAGGCTGCATATTTGATGGCAAAAAGGCTGAGCAGGAAGCAGAATTTGTTTCTCAGTATTAATTGCTCGAAAATGTGTTGCTTTTTTTTGTTTGTCTTCTAAGTTCATTCCTGTTCAAAGTGCGGGCTTTCTGTTACATTGTGTTAAAGGGCTTTTAGCAGGGGAATGATATTGTTTGTGATGAGGAGGACGTTGGGCTTTGATCAGCAGCTTTTGTGCTTGTTGAACATCCTTGTTCTGTTCTGTATGCTGTGTAGGTGCCTGTGGGTTCTTGATCTATGTGCAGTGAATTTTGTTCACTGTAGTTCTTGTCACAGGATTATGCAAAGCTTGTTAAAATGTGGAAACTTTTTTCCCTCTGTTTCTCCTATGTTATTCTAATGACCTCTGGCTGAGATATAGACTTATATTCCTTATATACTAATCAGCTTTTGTTTATGCCAGAAATTTTGGTTTGTCCTGTACTATAAATCTATGTAGGTTACTGCAATATATATTCAGCATTGGAAACTCTCTGTTTCTTTCTTCTCTCCTTTCCATCATATACACGAATAAACAGATATTGAACTGACAGAAAACTAATAACAGCTTCTCTCCCTTGATATTTTCGAAGTTGTCAGGACAAGGGACTGACATTCTCATATAGTGGCAGCCATCCCTGCTGAGTCACATACGTTTCTCTATACTAGACTTTTTGATGCCAATTAACTCAAGATAGTTAATATATCTGTGTGGACATTTCCCAAAGGTTTTGTGTCAGTAGGTAAGCTGAGGCATTATTCTCCTTGCCAAACAAAGGTATGTTTTTTATCTTTGGGTAACTAATGCGCATGAGCTATCCCGAAATAAAAACTAGAGCTGGTGAAGAATTTTTTTGACAATTTTTTTTTTGTTGGCAAATGGCAATTTGTTGAAACTGAAACTTTTTGTGGAAATATATTGACTTTGATAAAACTTTCACTGGGGATGTTTCCCGGGTCCAGGATGGAATTTCTGGTCAAAATCAGAGAAAGAGAGAGAAAATGTTTGTGAGAGCCCTGAATAACCAACAGTGGTCAGGTGCAAGTCCATGCTCCGTAACCTGTGTCTCCCACATCCCAGCTGAGTGCCCTAACCACTGGTCTATTACTATTCTGGGGTCTGTCTGTCTGTTTCTCTCTCTTATTTTTCATGAAAAATTTTGGAAGGTCTCAGTCTGTGTGTGGGGAACAAAACCAAATGCTAACACTTTGAAATTTTTCACAAAATGGAATTCTTGTTTTCTGGCTAGCCTTAGTAAAAACATGGCAAAGACAAGGCACTTTAATTTTACCTTAAGGGTAAACTAGGGAAGATCAACTCCAGGCAGGGGCAGAGTGCTGACCTTGTCTAGTTTACCTCAAAGTAAAATTCAAGTGTTTCTCTTCACTGTGTTTTTTTAAACCTTGGGATAGCTCATGTGTGTTAGTTACCCAGAGGTAAAAAATGCCTTTGTTTAAAAAGTGAAGTAAGATATGAGCCCTGGAACAAGCATAAATGTTTGCATCTTGGAACAAACGCTTAGTGAGTGTCCATGCTAGCCTTTACAGATGTGTTAAGTACTTCATGTTAATCAGCAACTACTGTAGTTAAAAAAGCCTAGTGTAGATACCCTTACTGTCTGCCAGCCCCACTTCATGGCTGCACTGAAGCTGATATTTGTAGCAAAGGATGCATTTGCCTGTAAAGCGTACTTTTGAAGGTGTTGGTGTCAAACACAGTATCATTACTACCACTGTCTCAGTATTTTCTCAACAGTACAGCATTGCTTGTCAATCAAAATTAAATTGCTACTGTATTTCTGTACAAACTCATTCACAACCAAGCAGTCTAAGAAAGAGAGTGAGAAAGAGACAAGCATGAAGAATGTTCAAGAACGAAAGCCAACTCCATTTCAGCATCAACAAAAACACAGTCAACATAGCGTGCTGACTGTTTTCCAGTTAAATATGCAGGAAGCAGAACTTTCTAACTTGCTAGGCGCCTCAGTTCATGAACTTTGTTCACTGAAACAGAACTTTTATCTCTCAGTATATGAACTATGAATTGTGTTCTGTTTTCAATTATTCCACCTGAGACAGCATCAATTTAAAACAATAGTTACTCTGGATTCACACTGGTACCAGGACCGGCTCTAGGCACCAACAAAGCAAGCATGTGCTTGGAGTGGCACATTTCCAGGGGCGGCATTCCGGCCATCCTTTTTTTCCCTCCAGCCCCACTCCGTCAACCAATGAGCCCCTGCGAAAAACCGAGAGCCGGCCCTGACTGGTGCAACTGAGAGCAGTATCTGGCCCTGTGTGTGTAAAATGCTAGGAGATTCTGAAGGATTTTTCTCTCATTTGAAAGTCAGAAGAGACGATAAAATAGGAGGGAAACATGATTTTTTTCTGCATGAGATGGCTGAATTATGAAAATCCTACATTATACCTTTCAGAAATAGTGGGCCTGATTCTGATTTCACTTACATTGGTTTTATATTGGTGAAAATGTATGGACTTCAGTAGAGATAATCCTGATTTACAATTGCATAACTGAGATCAGAATCAGAAGCATTAACTCTTATATCTAGTATCACATATTGATTGACAGAACAATAAATCTCATGTTATGGTTTTTAAAGATCTAGCATTACATGAGCACAAATAGTTAACAATACAAAATAGTCTACCTTAATAATAAAATATCACTCTTCAATTATATTTTTAAATTACCCATAGAGAACGCAGCACAAATAGTATAGACTAAAGAATTCCAGTAAACGGAGGCTAAGCCAAGGCAAGGTATTGAAAAATGGTCCATCTAATCAATCCATCCTTGCACATAATAATAGCATTTATATAGCACTTTATGGGCCAAATCCTCAACTGGTGTAAATCAACACAGCCCCAGTGACTTCATTGGAGATATGTTGATTTTGACCCGCTGGGAATCCATCCATTCATGTTCAAAGTGCTGTACATACATATAAGCAGCCCCACTCTATGTTGAAATACAATCTATATTTGAAGTTTTCCATATTTCAAGAAGTAAATTTAAAATGAAAGCTCCTGTATATATGTGAATTCTTCTGGAGTAATAGGGGAGAGAGAGAGATCAGATTTGGTCTTGAATGTGGCGAGCCCTTTCCTAACCGACTGCCTCTATTATTGCAGTGGGATCATCGAGCTTGGTCTGCAATGCTTCCCGGCCATGTGAGCATCTTCTCCCTTGCAGCATGCCCCGTTCCTCCTGATTGGTACAGCTCCCAAGAACAGACCCCTTTCATTAGGGGACAGTCCCAATCCCCCCAGCTCAAGAGCAAGGATCCAGGTAGATTCTTTAAAAATAAAAACAGATCACCAAGGCAGGTGGGTATCTGCTTGATTCAGTCTTGCCACGTCCTCCTGGTGCTACATGAGCTTCCCAATACTGCTCACACAGCTGGAAACCAACAGGTGTGGTGAGATTGTGACACTACATGGTTTGAAATCTATTAATAGATTCAAAATTCCGCCAGCCTTCATTCTCGTGACTTCAGTGGAGATACTTCTAATTTTTCCTGGTGTAACTCAGAGCAGGATCTAGCCCTTTCCTTTTGATTCACTGCAGTTATATTTTTAAGGTTGATTTTTTTCCTTAGTGTTTGTTTACATGTTGCTCAGAGCTGACCACACACAGCTATGACCCATAAGCCATAGTTAGTGCTCTGTAGCTGTATAGACATGTAGACCAGTGGGGCGTAATATTCTCATTATTTCAGGCTAACTAATAATCAGTAGTTCTATCCTAGTTGCCAGTGTTTAGATTTGTGAGTTGAGACATCTTGAACAAAATGTTACTGAGAACATTTCTGCAGTGTCTTGCTGACTGAATACAAGGTGCTGCCGAGTTTGCCATCTGCCTGCATGCTCACAGTGGTAATTATATCAGTCTCACAAGTGCTGGAACAAGAGGGATGTCAAATGCACTTTCCTTCCTTTTGAAGGTAATTTTCATTTTCTGAGCTCATTTGGAACTGCATATGATTATCAGCTGCTGCAGGTGTGAGAGCAGCACAGAAAAAGAGATGCACAGAGAGAAAGAGAGAGAGAGAGAGGTCTGAACTCCTAGAGTGCCCAGAGTAAAGTGCATATGCTAATCTTGGCAATTTTAAATTAAGTGCAGGGCTGGAAAAATTCCTTCATTATTACTGCACATATTTTTGACTGCTATCTTAAGGTCTTTTTTATTACTCAAATAGCCCCAAAAGCATGTCCCTTTGTTTGAGCGGCATTTGGAATAAAAAAAAAAAAAAAAAAAGGAAAGCTATTGAAAGTGAAACTGTACTCAGTTTGCTGCAGATGCAAGGGATTCTTTGTATTGTTTTGCTTGCTGCTTCTGTTTGGGTTGTAGTTTCAAAAGATTATGGGGTTAAGAAGGTTGGTGGGTAGCAGGGGAGGTGATTTAGTTAGCATGAGATGTGACTTAAAATATAGGCTACAGGGCTCTAGACAAGCAAGGTCTAGTATAAGGAGGACTGATAATTATCATTTCTCTCACTGGGAAAAGGGGAGATTTCAACATCTGTTTACATCAGCACCGCCTCCTGGCTGATCCGGAAGAACAGAGAGGTTAATATGGACAACTATGTTGTCTCTCGACATGACCAAGAGATCTGTCAGGTGGCTTACAGAACAGGTAGGTAGGAATTGACCTTCATTTTAGGAAGTATTTGAAGAACTCTCTGGATTGGAACACTCCCAAACTTTGGGGAAGTTTGGATCTGGCTCTGCAACAGATCCTTATTGCTACAGTGGGCCGATCCAACCCTCAAACTCTGGGAATGATTAGGGTGGGATTGAAATGTTGTAGCTTTAATCCATCTCATGGAACTTGTGGGAAGGGAGCCATGTGGGAGGAAAATTTCATGAGGGTCCTCTTCCATAGTTTCTTCCTGATTGTTCTGTCAGGAGATTTGCTCCTCAGGAGATGAGCTGTGGAAGCTGCCAACAAACTGCAAAGATCCTGGGGGAATCCATTGGGGAACCGGACCATTCATAGCCACTTTGGGCCCACAGCAATCTCTGTCCTGCTCTGTGGCAACAGGGCTGTAAGGAAGTTTTGTATCAGAGACTTCTCTTGAACATTGCCCTTTGAATCGTCCTTAGAGGAAATCTTCACTGTCCAAACTCAGCATCTCCTCCAACACAAATACTGCCCACACCCCACTGCAGCCTGCCAGGTCCTGCCTGTTTATATCCCAACCCCAGGGAACACCTTCCATGAGGTCTTGAGAAGAAGTTGATACTGTGGAGAAGTGGCTGTGAGATTATGTAGTGAGGGAAGATTCACACACAGAGGATCCTTTCCATGAATGGATTTTGAGGGGCACAGTATCTGGGACCCTCCCCACTCATGGGGTCCAGAGCTCAGTCTCCAGCCTGAGTCCAAACATCTACACTGCAATTTTATAACCCAGCAGCCCAAGTGCCACAAGCCTGAGTCAGTGGACATGGGCCGGCCAAGGGCATTTTATTGCAGTGTAGACATACTCTCTGTGCCTAAATGTTTGTGGGTCAGGGCCTAAGTGACTTGCCCAAGTTTACTCAACATGTCTGTGGCAGAGGCAGGAAGAGAAGCTGGCTTTCCTAACTCCTGAGTCCATGTCATAACTGAGGTACTACCCTTAAAATCACTAATTTCTTTTAAGAGCTCCAAATAATTCTGAGACACCCAAAATTCCTTGTTCTTTCAAGAAATAAAACTATGTTAATTCGGAGCGTCTTTCACCATTTAATATTACTTGAATCACATTTTATTTTCTTTCCAAGCAAGACTTCTGCAGCTGTTTATTAATATTTGTGGTAGATTTTACAGATAAGATTATCAGCCAACAAATGGACAGTGCTATGTATGGAGACAGACAAACAGACAGTGCTATGTATGGAGGGTCCATTGAGCCTTAGGAAAATAAGGTTTATGTCTCGGGACTGGATAACTTTTATCTCATTTGAAATTTTTTTAGGGTAGTGGCTTTTTTGGTGACAAACCCATATATTATTAGTGAGTTACAATAGCGAAACAAAAATTGTCACTCATCCTCCGTGACTAAGATGGAGACATACAATTGAGGATGGTTCTGTTCCCATTTCCAGATATAAATGGGCAGTGAATATACCTTTCTATAAATTAAAGGGTAGGACTATTGGATAATATGTCTTTAGAAAAACAAATCGCTGTAGACAAGTGGCTAGCTAATATTTTCCAATATTTCCAAACTCAGACCCCTCCTAATTGTGTCTTCAGGCCTCTTGTGGTTCAAGTCTGCACAGAATTCTAGTTTCAATTTTCAGGAACTTATTCTCTTTCCAGGGCACTTTTTGGATTTCTTTCAGTGCTGTAAAGGTCCTCTCCATCCTCCCACAGTTTTTACACTAATCACCACCAAGTCTCCACATCACAGGCACTAGCAAGCTTCTTTCTGATCAGAGGAATGGGCACAGTTCCATTTACAATCTAAATGGTTCAAGCTTTGAGTGACATAAAGCCCTACTTCTCTCTAAGGGGATAAAGGTGCTGGGCCTGATTCATCACTGCTCTCCACCTTGTGTACTCACAGTGTAATGTGTGTGTGAAATGGAGCCATTTCAGTGTAATGTGTGTGTGAAATGGATCTGGTGGCATTTTACACCCACTTTGTAGTCATGCGAATGCAGGGTGATGGTGAACTGGGCCTTCTGTCACCGTGAGATGACTGGCACATACGACAAGAGACCAAGACAAAGACTAAACCTATATCTCCTGTATGGTAAATGTCATGGACTCAAAGGTTGTGTGCCACTCCTCAGTTTTTAAATGGTTCCTTGGAGTCCCTTCAGTGTGACAGACCCCCAAAGGGTCCTGCTCTTCTTTAAGCATAGGCCATATGGCCACAGTGCCTCAGAGACTGAGCCTCTAGACTCCAGCACTCCTGTTTCACACTGTGAGCTCTGCCCAATGAGTCCAACTGAGATATTCTTCTTCAGAGAATGTTTGCCCTCTTCAGGGATCAATGCATCTCTGCCAGTATGTGCAGTGACACCAGGCAGCCTTTTCAAATAAGAGTAGGGTTTATTAGCCAACTGGAACACAGCATCGGGTTAGCACCTTAGGTTAGCACAGAGAAGCAAAGGTGAAGACATAGTCCATATTGGCCAAGTCAGGGCTTCCCTGAGCCATGCTACCGTGAAAGCATCTTGACTTCCTCTCTGTGTCTCTGTCTCCCAGTCCCAGCTGAATTCCTTTGGCTCTCCAGAGACCAGGTCTTATCCCAGCTGCCTGTCACTTCTCTGTCCCTTGTCCTCCTCCTGCAGACCCCTGCTGAATTCACATGTTCATATGCTGGAGTTTCCTATTGTTAGGTGTCAGTTGTTTGGTCGTTAGGGTTCCAATTGGTTTTGTCTGCTCCATCAATATGGGTGGGTTTCAGCCGGTCTTTAACGATTCATTCATACCGCCACAGACAGTTACACAACACAATTACCTCATGTTTCCAATTCTACCCCCAAAGCAGATTTTGAATTCTTTTTCACTTGCTGGGTAGCAATTCCTAGTCAAGTCAGTCATTGCCATGCATAGCGTTCATAAAAATGTTACAGAAAATTTTCACTTCATCACAGTCATGATGAGCCATACTTCTAGGCCACCAAGCTGGCCAGAGTTTTGCCTGCTTTAGAATAACTGTTATACTGAGACAAGTGTTTTATGCTAGATCTAGACCAGTTTTTTCATATTGTGGGCCACATTTTAAAGAGATTGTCTGGTGGACTAAAAGGATTGTACTGTGGACCACCTACCTCTCTTCTTTGTGACTGCATGGGCCCCACACTCTCGCATTCCTCGTCACACAAGACCCCTGTTGCAACTTCAGTGATTACACAGGAGAGTATTTAATGCCTTTTTAGTTGATTTGAATGTGATAAGTGTGTTGTGCTTTTTGGAAAAAAATTAGTCGCACTGTGTTTGCTTTTTGCTTTTCATTTAATCTCTCCCACCCATCTCTTCTATTTCTCTTTGATGCAAAAAGGCGATGTGCCAGCACCAAAGCCCATTGAAGTCTATGAAAATGCTCCCATTGATTCCAATAGGCCTTGGATCAAGTCCTGTGTGACTAAGCAACTCTCTGTAGACTACCAATGATCCATAGACAAGAGTTTGGGAACCTCTGTTGTATTCATGATGTTAGTTATTATGTAATGCTGTCATTACTTACCTGATATTGTCACCCCCTGTGCTGAGCAGTAGTAGATGCCTGGGGCTTTGCAGAGTTGCCCCCTGCTGAAGGAGAGATCAGTGACACAGAGTCTGGGTATATGCTTAGTGTGACTTTGTTTTATTTCCACATATGCACCTCTTCTAGAACAGAAGTTATCACAAAGAATGCACAAGAAATATCTTCTGTCAGGAACTTAACTGAAACACCAATGCTTGGATCCTATGGAGCACTCCTTTGCAAGAATTGACTTTAGTTAGAGAGATTAGGGCAGAGAGAAAACTACCTTGCTGCTTGCCACAGCTCCCTCAAAGAATCTGCATCAGAAAAACAACATAAGGAAAACAAAAGTAACACAGCATTTTCTTCCAAGACTAAAAATTTGCTCAGATGCTAAAAAAAAAAAAAAAAAAAAGAACTGCTAAGACTATGTGTAACAACACCACCTGGTGATCCCAGCTATAACAGAATAGACAACTCTGATGGAGGTCTGACTGACATATTCAGGTAGACAATAAAGGGGTTGGATCAACAATGTCTGGTGTGATTTTAACTAGATCTGAGCAAACAGTAGAGGAAAAAATTATTTTATAAATATTTGAAAGCAAATTTAGATTCAGCTGTTTGCTACATTTTTATGTTCATTTTCCATGAACATTTTGGTTTACCAGTGCAAATACTTGCAAAAAGTGAATTTTAGCTAATATTCACCACAGGAAAATATCAAATTGCATATTCAGTTGTAAAACCCCCCACAAATTGCAATCAGTGCTTCATTGGCTGATCATCCAAAGAGGGAAACAGAAGCAATTCCCAGCAACTTATGAACCATACCAGTAGCCAGCATGAATTTTGAATTGTGAGTATTTGCAATTTGCAGTTGTTACTTGATCTGTAGACCAAGAATTAATCACTGAAGAAATTTTGAATTATGAATAAATTCAAGAATTCCACAGCCTGTGGACAGCTATTGATAGGGGGAAAAAGGTGAAATTAAGCAAATAAATTATTCATTATGAATTATTCACCCAACTCTAATTATAACAGAGTAGGTAGAAAAATAATTAGGTTCTGAAAAGTGCTGGTCTGATCCATCTGATAGCTGGCATCTCACACACACACATGCACACACAGCTACATGGAAATACATCACAAGCACACTTCTTAGGGAATACTGCCTATTTTAATTATAGCCTCACATAAGACTGATGGGTTTGAATCTGCTACGTGGAAAACTCTTAACCACATTTTAGTTTTGGCCACTAGATAAACATGAGTGGTAGCAAATGGTTATACCGGCTTTTTCTCCCTCATTTAGTGTAATAGCTTTAAAATGTTTTCTTCTTTAGAGAGAGCACTAAACTGCTGTGTACCTAGGTAGAGGAGTGCTAAAAAAACAACAACCAAACCCTTAGTTCAAACCAAAAATCCATACTAAATTAAGAAGGCTTTCTGACCTGCCAAAGACCTCCTATTTCACTGACTGCAAAATCAGAGTTCTGTAATCTCTCTCTCTCAAAACCAGTTAGTTATTTAAAAATAGTAGCCTCTTTCTTCTCCACCTGTCAAGGCCTCTGTTTCCTACCTCAGAAGCCAGCATTTACTGATGTTCTTTGAGTGACACCCTCCTCAGTTCTGAGATGGAGCAGAGCGTGGAAGAATGTAGCATTTCACTGATGGATGCTGAGACCTTATCAAGAATGTTGCTTAGCAACCTCCATGGTGCTGCATTTTGGAAGGGTGAGGGAGAAAGCAGCATAACATACAAATTAAGGGGACTGTATGAACATGTTTCTTAAAAGGTAGCCAGAATAGAGAAACACTGAGCTGTTTATCTCCAAGTTCTTTCACTATTTGGTAGGACTGGATCTGGCAAACCTTACCAGACCCACATGAGCAGTTGAAGTGGAACTACTCACTCCAAGGAGGAGTGCACAAGTGAGTAAAAAAGATTTAGTTCTTAGGTGTCGTCTTTATTCCCCCTTACCTAAAAAAGGTGAATTCTTTCCCATGTGTTCCCTATAGCTACAAATCAGGTCAGAACTATGTGATTCTTACTTATTACTATATTTAATTTATTATCCATACCATCAAGAGGGCCAGAACCCTCTTCTAGTTGCTGAGGGCCCTTGTGCAGCAAGGACTAGCAATACTGGTGGAGCTGGGGTTGTGGCAAGCTGGGGGTATTATTAGTGAAAGGTCATAAACTCTGCTTTTCAGGCAGCTTCTGGAGTTTTTTGTTTGTTGACTTTTTACTATGTTAATTACTTGAGGGCAGTGTTTGGATTGAATGTCAGGTGGAAGTCATTGGTGGAACAAAAACAGAACTGGCATTTGTGTGTGTGATTGCAAGAAAGGGATCTTCAATACTCTTGTTAATATCCTAATGTAAGTGAGAACTCTATATTAAAGTGTACATGCATAGTGACATTCATGTAATCGGCACGTGGCAACTTTTTTGGACAGCAAAGAACTAAAGTGTTCTAAGCAAAATGAGTGGAATGGCTATTGGAACTTTAAGATGCTTCATGCCCGGGGATTCATTCCAAGTGTGTGTTCTGTCTACAAGTGGCACACTCTTGTATTTATCTTTGTCATAGATCCCTTCTTCCTCCATCCTTATAGCTGATATTCTAACTCAATTTACTGCAAAAATGCCCATAATTCAAATATAAATAGCCCAAGCTGCTAGCTTCCTCTGCAGTCAAGTTTTAAAGCAGAATGTGACCTATATACAGTAAGTATAAAAGGACAGAAAAGTGAGGAGGAAGAACAGGAAGAATGATGGGGAAAGAGGAGGATTATGTGTACATGTCACCATTGCCTTTGTGTCTTCCAAGAATCCCAGCCCTTGGGTTAAGGTGAAACCATATCATATTAATAAAATTCTCACAAATAACACATTCTTACAAATATATTTACATTAGATTTTTATTGTCTACCATCTTAGCAAAATTCACACTGGAGAAAAATTGTTAGTCATTAATATACAATAAGGCTTCCATTTCTTCCGCTTGAATATCATGTCCCCAAATACCACATAATAGTCCACAGTATGCCAGTGACTCTGGGATTTTATAATGCTAGCAATTTGGAATGTACTCTCAGTGTTTTTGCCAGGGTGATATGAAATCAATCAGCACTGCAGAAAAGGAAAAGAAACCAACATCATGTATTAGTCAACTTCAAAGCATTACAAAACTCGGATTTCCACATGCTGAATACAAATGTGGCTAGAAGTATTCAAATATTGCAATCAAATAGCTTTGAATGTCAAATGAAATTACTTTGGGAATCTGCTTAAGCCCTCTTCTTAAAGCACATTGGTACATAAATCCCCTTATTTCACTTGATTAGTCCAAAAGGCTACAGGATATATTATTACATAACAGAAAACATGACCAAAGTGTTAGTCATTAGCTTCATTGAATGCACAAATTCCCCAAGGTCCTAATTTATTCTAGTTCCATATCTTCTGAATGGAAAGCAGTCAGTGAACTTAATAAATAAAAATATACTTTAGACTCATTCACACTTGTTTATAAATACATTTTTTTCCAAGAAAATCCCTGGAGACATTAGCATCATCCCTATCTTGCTCAAACTGAATGTGATAGCAAAATAAAAATATAGTTATTACATGCATACTAAATAAGCATTATGGACAAAACTGTTTTTGTTCCCTGTTAGATGATAAAATCCTTCTTGCTGACACAATCTCAGATAATAACAACAACGATCAACTCTAAGAGTAGATTTCTTTCTCAACTTAATTAAATCACAAAGACGCATACTCAGTCTAACTTTGACAAGCTGCTGTGGCAGCAGAGCCAGGTAATCAAATGTCGCTATAACCTGAGAAAACAGTCATGAAAAGTGACGGCTTCGTAGTGCAGAGACATTGACACGAACACCGGAAGAAACACAGGCTCCAATTCAGGAAAACACCCTGTTCAAGAAAGCCCTTCAGCATCTGCCTAAGTCCCAATGAGACTTAAATATGATCTCCAATTTAAGCGTGGCTTTAAGTGCTTTTCTGAATTGCATCCTAATGTGTTGCCGCGGGGATGTAGGGAACTCCTGAGTCTCATGCGTGTGCTCTTGTTGGAGAGGTTGCTGCCACCATACCAAACCAGGAAAATTGTAGTGCAGAACCTTTCACTGCAAATCATTATTTGACAGCTTATTAACTGGTCAGTACACACATCAGGCCAGGTACTGGTATAAAAGTGGCATAGTTCCATTGACTTCAGTGGATCTACACCAGGTTATACCACCAGTTTAGGGATCTCCTCAGTGGAATCTAGAGGAGAACAGATTGGACTCCTTTGAATTTAGTTGTTTAACATAACCATGGCAATTATTCTTTACGATGTGCAAAGAACTATGATAAATAAAAACAGACATAACTCTCCTGTTTTCTGTATGATGGTGGTGATGGGAATGTAGTTTTACTTACCTCAACTTCCCCTACAATTTAAGCCTTGTAGTGTAGCTGGATGCTGTTAAGCAGTTATTGCACTCCACCCTGGAGATGGTTACATGTGAATGTTTGGTGAAAAAGTATGTCGCTTGTATTTAGTTTAATGGTCTAATTCTATGACCTGAACTTGGGTGAGGGTGCATGGAAAATTTTTCCTGAACAAATCTGGGGTGAGGCCCTAAGTTTCTCCACATTGAAGTCTCTCCTGAAGACCAATTTCTGTCATGATGCCTACAAGAAAATTGACAGTGTCACACCTGAAAGAACAATCTAGGTATAATTTACAGCATTTTTACATATGTATTTGCTCCCCCCATCTGCTTTGTTTGCATACATGTCAATCTTTAGACTGTCAGATCTTGGGGGTGGGATAATGGATTCTGGATGGAAAACACACTTTGGATGGGTTTCAGAGTAGCAGCCGTGTTAGTCTGTATCCGCAGAAAGAAAAGGAGTACTTGTGGCACCTTAGAAACTAACAAATTTATTTGAGCATAAGCTTTCGTGAGCTACAGCAGTTTGCTCAAATAAATGTGTTAGTCTCTAAGGTGCCACAAGTACTAGTGAGCTGTAGCTCACGAAAATTTATGCTCAAATAAATGTGTTAGTCTCTAAGGTGCCACAAGTACTCCTTTTCTTTTTACACTTTGGATGCTCTGGGATAAAAATAAAAAACAGTAACCATCCTTACATGAGAATTATTTGCAGATGCTGGGCCTACATTTGTAAAGTACTCTGGGTATAGTTGGGTATAAGAGGCATTGTATATTGTCAGTGCAAGCTACTATTGCCATTAAATACAGTACAAATACAATCAAAATACAATATACTCTTCCAGTTTGCAAATAACAGTAACAGAACAGAAGGCAAAACAACAGAATTCAAAGATGAGGCTGGAAAACTGGAGAGATTTTTGGATCTGTCTAAAGATGTGATTGATTCTCTATTCTACTTCAAAAAGAAAAGGAGTACTTGTGGCACCTTAGAGACTAACCAATTTATTTGAGCATGAGCTTTCGTGAGCTACAGCTCACTTCATCAGATGTTTACCGTGGAAACTGCAGCAGACTTTATATACACACAGAAATCATGAAACAATACCTCCTCCCACCCCACTGTCCTGCTGGTAATAGCTTATCTAAAGTGATCAACAGGTGGGCCATTTCCAGCACAAATCCAGGTTTTCTCACCCTCCACCCCCCCCCACAAATTCACTCTCCTGCTGGTGCTAGCCCATCCAAAGTGACAACTCTTTACATAATCAAGTCGGGCTATTTCCTGCATAGATCAAGGTTTTCTCACATCCCCCCCACCCCCATACACACACAAACTCACTCTCCTGCTGGTAATAGCTCATCTAAACTGACCATTCTCCAGGTTTAAATCCAAGTTAAACCAGAACATCTGGGGGGGGGGGGTAGGAAAAAACAAGAGGAAACAGGCTACCTTGCATAATGACTTAGCCACTCCCAGTCTCTATTTAAGCCTAAATTAATAGTATCCAATTTGCAAATGAATTCCAATTCAGCAGTTTCTCGCTGGAGTCTGGATTTGAAGTTTTTTTGTTTTAAGATAGCGACCTTCATGTCTGTGATTGCGTGACCAGAGAGATTGAAGTGTTCTCCGACTGGTTTATGAATGTTATAATTCTTGACATCTGATTTGTGTCCATTTATTCTTTTACGTAGAGACTGTCCAGTTTGACCAATGTACATGGCAGAGGGGCATTGCTGGCACATGATGGCATATATCACATTGGTGGATGTGCAGGTGAACGAGCCTCTGATAGTGTGGCTGATGTTATTAGGCCCTGTGATGGTGTCCCCATCCCACAATTGCCAATTGTGCCCACATATCTATTCAGGGGACACCATCACAGGGCCTAATAACATCAGCCACACTATCAGAGGCTCGTTCACCTGCACATCCACCAATGTGATATATGCCATCATGTGCCAGCAATGCCCCTCTGCCATGTACATTGGTCAAACTGGACAGTCTCTACGTAAAAGAATAAATGGACACAAATCAGATGTCAAGAATTATAACATTCATAAACCAGTCGGAGAACACTTCAATCTCTCTGGTCACGCAATCACAGACATGAAGGTCGCTATCTTAAAACAAAAAAACTTCAAATCCAGACTCCAGCGAGAAACTGCTGAATTGGAATTCATTTGCAAATTGGATACTATTAATTTAGGCTTAAATAGAGACTGGGAGTGGCTAAGTCATTATGCAAGGTAGCCTGTTTCCTCTTGTTTTTTCCTACCCCCCCCCCAGATGTTCTGGTTTAACTTGGATTTAAACCTGGAGAATGGTCAGTTTAGATGAGCTATTACCAGCAGGAGAGTGAGTTTGTGTGTGTATGGGGGTGGGGGGGATGTGAGAAAACCTTGATCTATGCAGGAAATAGCCCGACTTGATTATGTAAAGAGTTGTCACTTTGGATGGGCTAGCACCAGCAGGAGAGTGAATTTGTGGGGGGGGGTGGAGGGTGAGAAAACCTGGATTTGTGCTGGAAATGGCCCACCTGTTGATCACTTTAGATAAGCTATTACCAGCAGGACAGTGGGGTGGGAGGAGGTATTGTTTCATGATTTCTGTGTGTATATAAAGTCTGCTGCAGTTTCCACGGTAAACATCTGATGAAGTGAGCTGTAGCTCACGAAAGCTCATGCTCAAATAAATTGGTTAGTCTCTAAGGTGCCACAAGTACTCCTTTTCTTTTTGCGAATACAGACTAACACGGCTGTTCCTCTGAAACCTATTCTACTTCAGTTTATTTGTGCTCAGAAGTCAGCTTCTGTGTTAGAGAAAAATAGAAAGACTAAATCAGCACTTTTCCCTCCACGCAAGATTTGTGTATATGTTGCAATTAGGGTAACAGATTATACCTCCAATTTTAGAAAATTTTCTGTTTTAAATTTGCAAGTACATATACGCCCCTACAATATCTGACATCTGCTCATGCATGCAAATAATTGTTTTGACTCTGTGACAGTTGCAGAGAATGTTTTTTAGTTTTTGAAACATGTCAGACTGATAATTAGAATTTAATTCCCATTTGCTAGTGACATAGATTTCTGAGTCAAGGATTTTCTGACTTTTGCAATTCATTTTTCCGAGTCCACACTGGATACTTCAAAACACTCAATGTGTTTCTGTGAGACTCAAGCTCTTTCTTATTCAATAGCCTGCTTTCTGTTTTCCTTACTACTACAGATCAAGCTATTTCCAGTTGTTTATGGATATTTTAATTGTTTTGAGACTTTTTTTTTTTAAAGAAGGATTGTCTTATGGTTCATGTATTGGCCTAGATTTGATGAGATTTAGATTCATTTCCTGGCTCTGCCACAGACTTTGTGTATTATTATTTATCATTTGAATGGTCATAGTCTCATGAGGCCAAGCACGCCAGAGCCCCATTGGTATACAAACATAGTAAGAAACATACCCTGCCTCAAAAAGCTTACAAACCAATAGACGAGACAGACAAAGGGTAGGGGGGAAAAGTGTTTATCTTAATTTCATAGATGGTATGGAGAGATTAAGTGACTTATCAAAGGTCATCTTTTCTTTTAGATTGTACACTCTTTTGGGCAAGGACTGCATTTACTATATGTTTGCACAGTCCCTACAACAATGAGGCGGGGGAGTGCAGTCTCAGCTGGGGCCTCTAAGCATTTCTGTAACACATTGTTAGTAATACATTTCCATATATTTACAGTTTGAGGTTGATAAATATACTGCCTCAAATATATTAAATAAGGGCTCTTCAAAGGGGGGAGGCTGATCTCCTTATTGATCTCTTCCAGGTGTCCTAAGCAAGTGTGGCAATCATCATGATGCAGAAACAACCTCTTCTCTAGAATTGCCTTCCTCTGTGCTGGGGGTTGGCCTCTTATGGGAACTATTTCCCAGAAGGCTTTTCTGGGGCCTGGTTCCTCTAACTGTGACAGAGACAAGCAGCTGCAGCTGTGAAGTAGCCATTTTGCAAGAGAATGCTGCTGTCTGCATCTCCCAGTTGTCCAGATGGTAAGTGTTCTTAGCTCCTGCTGGGTTTTGCTTTCTTATTTTGGCAGAGATGACACAGCCTGACAGGCCCTGTCTTTATAAATGTTAATGCACCTATGTAACTTATCTCATGTATGCAGTCTTGATAACTCCATACAGGTAAGAATCTGCAAATTCATGGCTCAAAGAAAGCCAAAGGAAACTAGAAAAATAGTTAATTCTCCTTTCTTAATTGTTTTCACTGAGGACTTAATAAACATGGACTCATTATTTGTGCTGAGAATGTTCTGTGGATAGCTTTTAAGTGGTTCTTAAATGGAAATAGGCTAGTGTGAAAGGAAAACAGAGATGCTGTCCTTGTCCATGTGTTTAAAGGATGCTACTAAAAAGGTTCTGTGTTCCCTGAGAGTATGGGGGGTTGTTGGGGTTCCCTCCCCACTCTGAACTCTAGGGCACAGATGTGGGGACCTGCACGAAAGACCCCCTAAGCTTATTTCTACCACCTTAAGTTAAAAACTTCCCCAAGGCACAAATTCTTCCTTGTCCTTGGACGGTATTGCTGCCACCACCAAGTGAGTTAGACAAAGATTTAGGAAAAGGAGCACTTGGAGTTCCTGTTTCCCCAAAATATCCCCCCAAGCCCCTTCACCCCCTTTCCTGAGGAGGCTTGAGAGTAAACAAGGTGAGCACAGACCAGACCCTTGGGTTTTTAGGACACAAAAAACCCCAGTCAGATTCTTAAAAACAGAACTTTATTATAAAGAAAAAAACTAAAAGAAGCACCTCTGTAAAATCAGGATGGAAGGTAATTTTTCAGGGTAATAAGATTTAAAACACAGAGGATTCCCCTCTAGGCAAAACTTTAAAGTTACAAAAAATAGGAATAAACCTTCCTCTTAGTATAGGGAAAATTCACAAGCTAAAACAAAAGATACTCTAATGCATTTCCTTGCTATTACTATTTCTGTAATTTTAGATGTATCATTCAGTAGGAGCTGGATTACTTGTTTGGTTTCTCTCTTTGTCTTGGAGAGAACAAAGAGCACAAACAAAAAACCCTCCCGAGATTTGAAAGTATCTTCTTTCCCCATTGGTCCTTCTGGTCAGGTGCCAACTAGGTTAATGGAACTGATTAACCCTTACAGGTAAAGGAGGTATTTTATGCTACCCTTGGCTGTATGTTTATGACAGGCATGTACACATCCACATCTCATGTTCTTCTGGAGAGATTTTCACTGTTTCCTTTTCAATGTTTCCTATCAGTAGAAGCCAAACCATTCCTGTACTTTAAAGCAAGGAACCTTCGGACCAAGGTTTCATAAAATTTCATAAGAAACAGAGAGCCAATACACCATTCTTGGTACTACTTGTAAAAATAAAACTAAAATAGTACTATTGAGCACCCCAATATAGTGTAACCCACTGGTGGATGTGTGTTCCCCTCTGCGCCTGATCCTCAGGAGATATGAGTCTGTGAACAACCCCACTCGTGGAGTTTTGGATCAAGTTGTAGCAGCCCAGGCTTTAGATCTGGCAGTCCCTTGTTCGATCCTGTGTGTGTTGGTCCAAATGTCTGCTGTCAGAATAGCACCTGCATCCAAGGATTTTAAAGTGCTTCACATATATTCAATGATTAAGCCTCACAACATCCCTGGTATGCTAGGATGTATTATTGAGTAATAATAGCTAGGGAGATTAATAAGTGAGGCACGGATAGAGTCTATTAAAACCGTGATCTCTTGACTTCCAATCCGATGCTAAAACAATTAGATAATGCTGCTTTTGTAGTGAAAAATCCTGTATTGAAGGGCTCATTGTAGTAGGCTTCTTGTTTCTTTCTCTTGTCCCAAGAAAGCTCTGTCTGAGGGCTTTCAGAATCGTTACCCTATTAAAAACATACAGATTTCACTCAAATGTTTCCTTTGACTGACGAGTTTGAGGCTGCATCAATAAAATCAAATGAACTTGTGACTAAGCCGGGGCAATAGCTGGATAAAATGACAGTGTCCACAGTACTGGAAGTCTCTTTGGAAGATTTATGTCTATATTATCAATGAAATAAGAAGGTGGCCTGAAGTTCTGGTAACGGGAAAAATATTGCTCTCCCAAGAAAGACCTGTTCATTGCACATCTTCAGCAGTAGCCATTGTAATCACCTTATAATGGTGTCCTCTTGAGAAGTTAACCTGCATCCGGGATTTCCTTGGGAATCTGAAGGGGGTTTAAGGTGCAGGGATTTTTTTTTTAAAAAGAAAAGGAAACTGACAGGCACAGGGCTTGAGAGGCATAAGACTAGCTTTATGCCACCTTTACAGACTGTTGATGGTTGAGCCGGACAGAGCTTTTGGCACAATTTAAAGCTATCTCATGCTTGCTCTGAGCTGTGCCTGGTTGCCAGTGACTCAAAGAGTTTGTGCCACCATCTTGAGATTACTGTGATGTTCTGTTTCCCCACTTTGCCTGCCACACTCACTCTACACCTCCTGTGCAGACAGATGGGGTGGTGTAGAGCTGGTGTTGCCTGCCTTGCCACGTAAGGGAATCTTTAACTTGCAATTAAGGTGGCTTTATGGTCCCTTTGTGACGGGGGCTCATAAGCACTTCGGCAATAGAAATAATAATAGATAATAAGGTTGTGGCCAAGAATATGGCCCACAATCTGAGTTGAAACAATATCCACTCTCAGCTGTATTATTTACAGAGGCACCAACAAATTAATTCTGTTCTTTTCCAGTCTTGTCTGCATTCAGTAGACAGCTACTCCTGCATTAACTTTGCATCTTCTACCACCATAACAGGAAAAGATGAGGGTGGGATACAGAGAAACTTCTCCCAAGTTCCCTTTCAAAAGAGTCGCTTGGAGTATATGCTTATACAGTACTAAAGAGTCTGGGATATGATTTGATATCTGAGTTCTCTGTAAAAAAACAATGGTCAGACCTAGGCCCAGGAGGATGCTGGGAGTATGTGATTTTCCTGACATCTGGATCCAAGCCTTTTAGGTTTTCCTCTTAATGCAAAATGTTAGAGATGCTAAATTAAAAATTGACTACTACCCATATATACAGATCTCAGAGTAGCAGCTGTGTTAGTCTGTATCCACAAAAAGAAAAGGAGTACCTGTGGCACCTTAGAGACTAACACATTTATTTGAGCATAAGCTTTCGTGAGCCACAGCTCACTTCATCGGATGCATTCAGTGGAAAATACAGTAGGGAGATTTATATACACAGAGAATATCAAACAATGGGTGTTACCATACACACTGTAACGAGAGTGATCAGGTAAGGTGAGCTATTACCAGTTGGAGTCTGTTTTTGAAGGGTTTTTTTGGATGAAGAATTGCGACTTGTAGGTCTGTAATCGAGTGACCAGAGAGACTGAAGTGTTCTCCGACTGGTTTTTGAATGTTATATTTCTTGACGTCTGATTTGTGTCCATTTATTCTTTTATGTAGAGACTGTCCGGTTTGGCCAATGTACATGGCAGAGGGGCATTGCTGGCACATGTTGGCATATATCACATTGGTGGATGTGCAAGTGAACGAGCCTCTGATAGTGTGGCTGATGTGATTAGGTCCTATGATGGTGTCCCCTGAATAGATATGTGGACACGGTTGGCAATGGGCTTTGTTGCAAGGATAGGTTCCTGGGTTAGTGTTTTTGTTGTGTGGCGTGTGGTTGCTGGTGAGTATTTGCTTCAGGTTGGGGGGCTGTCTGTAAACAAGGACTGGCCTGTCTCCCAAGATCTGTGAGAGTGATGGGTCGTCCTTCAGGATAGGTTGTACATCCTTGATGATGCGCTGGAGAGGATTTAGTTGGGGGCTGAAGGTGATGGCTAGTGGCATTCTGTTATTTTCTTTGTTGGGCCTGTCCTGTAGCAGGTAACTTCTGGGTACTCTTCTGGCTCTGATTCTCCTGGACACACAGGCCCCTTCATGCCACTCTGGCAGCGTAACCTTACTTGGCATCCACTTCAATCTCTCTGGTCACTCGATTACAGACCTAAAAGTGGCAATTCTTCAACAAAAAAAACTTCAAAAACAGACTCCAATGAGATACTGCTGAATTGGAATTAATTTACAAACTGGCCACCATTACATTAGGCTTGAATAAGGACTGGGAGTGGATGTGTCATTATACAAAGTAAAACTATTTCCCCATGTTTGTTCCCCTCCCTTCTCCCCCCACTGTTCCTCACACATTTTTGTCAACTGCTGGAAATGACCCACCTTGATTATCACTACAAAAGGTTGTTTTTTTTTTCTCTCTCCTGCTGGTAATAGCTCACCTTACCTGATCACTCTCGTTACAGTGTGTATGGTAACGCCCATTGTTTCATGTTCTCTGTGTATATAAAATCTCCCCACTGTATTTTCCACTGCATGCACCCGATGAAGTGAGCTGTAGCTCAGGAAAGCTTATGCTCAAATGAATTTTAGTCTCTAAGGTGCCACAAGTACCCCTTTTCTTTTTACCCATACATAGTCATTCGCCCCTTTTTACCCATATATAGTCATAACACAGATGAATTTATAGTACTTAATGTACAGTGCTTATCCATGTTAATGTCGAAACCGCTCTTATGATACAAACTGTCACTATATGCTACCCTGGGATATGTCTCAAGAAATCTGTTTCACAGTAAAGGGCTAGACTCTGCTCTCAGACTTTACGCATATACCAAGACTCTGAGACATGTTTTATGGATGTCATCTCTGTCCAAAAGTTCATACAAAACTCAAAGGTCTAGGAAGAGGCTCTAATTCCTTATTCTGTGTATTTCCTGTCTTTGCACCATTCACTCATTCCTTTCCACTGGGTGAATACACTCATTTTATAGTCATTCGTACTCTTTCCCAATGACTATTTAAGCATTTCTTACACACTCAAACAGCTTCAACAGGAGAGATTCCCACCTCCGAATGACAGTATGCATCCGATGAAGGGAGCTGTAGCTCACGAATGCTGATGCTCAAATAAATTGGTTAGTCTCTAAGGTGCCACAAGTCCTCCTGTTCTCTTTCCACCTCAGAATGTCGCTCCTATCGCTGAGTGGAGAGGGTGCTCACCTAGGATGTGTTCTGTGTTAAAGTCCCTGCTCTGAATCGGGTAGAGGAGGGACTTGGAGCTGGATCTCCCACATCCTAAGGCATGTGCTCCAGCCCAGGGCTATTGGGTGTAAGGGTCAGAACCACCACCACTGTGTTTTGTGCACAGCCCAACTGGGAGGCATGTTCTTAGATGGCCTCTGAGCATGCTGACTGGATCTCACCGCAGGTGAGATGCGGGTGTGGAACACCTGAAGTGGCAGGTAGGTGCCCAAGTCCCCCATGTGAATCTAGACCCAAAGAAGAAGAGGATGCATAAGTAAAACACCTGCAGCATGTCTTCAACTACCATTCCACTGCACTTTTTTCCCCTTGCATCACAGCTTTAACCCACTCCCTCTGGCATACCACAGAGCTGGAAGTATTAGTTCCTTGAATAAGCCATTGAACACCGTGAATGTTCCCACTGTATTACAATTACAGAAATACAGGCACTAAGTGAGTTTATGCTGATCCACTGGGAACACTTTAGAAAGTTTAATAGCCCTTAAAATTTCTCATTTCTAACCTGTCATGGGGTTGCCTAGAGGCTGCTCATTTTGCTGCACTATAAAACATGTAGGGAATCAGGAATCTGGCTCAAGGCATCATTAAAACCTTCTTTTTAGGCAGTACTAGTCATATGCCAGATAGGTTGCTGTGTCCATTTCCTGCTGCACTTACAGTAGGAACACTGCAACATATTGCAGGACTTTGAAATGCTTCTGATCTAATTAGAAGGGCTTACAAAACCCCCTGTTCCAGTGGCGGTGGCGTGCATACTTCCCCCCCCCCCCCCTCCCCGGCTCAAGGCTTCCTGTAAGTCCCTGGTGCTGAGAGAAGCTGCTGCAGGTTCTGGCAGGAGCGCCCGGCCAGCAGAGTGGGACCTGGGTGCCATCTCTCATCCAGGTGAGCAGTGCACATCTGGGCCTCATTTCTGTGGATGCAATTGTACCACTGAACCCTGCCTAGAGCCACCAGCGCTCCTGGGCTCCTCTGAGTTAGATGGGACCCTGTGCACTTGCACTGGCTACTCCTCCGCCAGTGCAGTTGGCAGATTAGAGAACTAGCCTAAACAACCACTCTTGATGGAAAATCCAACTGATATTAAGAAAGGAGTTGATTAGCGGTTTCAGTATAGCTGTACAGGAAGGTGGTTAAAGACTTAAACACCCCCTCCGTGAGTGGACAACTTAAGAGAAAGTTCCGTTGCTAGGAGACTGCAACCACAAAGTATCATGCTGATTTATGTTTTTATTTTAAACAAGAAATGTTGATTAATGAATAGATTTAACAGATTCTTTTTTCATTCTCTGGTCCTGTATCGATGATAGAGCAAAGCCTGGGGGCTACTTTCATTTGTGCTGGAGCTCCAGTTGGACATAGAACTGCCCCAGGATTGGGTGGGGGACTACAAAGATAATGTAAAGATGTGCTGGGCACTCCTCAGCTGGAGCCAAGGATCCGGGTCAGAAGCTTGAATTGAGGGGGTTTTAAGAGGAAGAAACTACCTTTTTGTTTTTTTCTGTCTGTCACAGTAACATAAAGACTTAAATTTAACTTAGCGCCCGCAAACAATCTCCTTCAGAAACACAAGAGTCCCACAATAGATGCTATTATCCTTCAGCATGCAGAAACTATTCTAGTAGGTTTGTCCTGTCAACATGAATTGCATCTTGCCAGTTCACGCGCCATTCTTCCTGGAGTAGATGATTCACTCTTTGACATATCGAGACAAATGATTCTCTCGTATCCTACCCCTCACAGATGTATGATCTGTACTTGGTAGGTCAAATTTGGAAAAAAAAAAAAAAAAAGGCAATGAGACTCAGTTCCTGCAATGTGTGCACCTGTCAGACCCTCTGCCCACACTGGGCCCCATGGACTTCAATGGAACACTATGTGGGCACAGACGTCTGCCCCATTGCAGCTCATTGTAGGGTTTGGGGCCTTAATTTGCAAAATATAAGTGGTGGTGGTTTCTTGATAACTATATGTGCCAAATATGCTGTTGCAACCAATGTGCTTTGCATACACAAAACCAGCTCCTAAAGTTCTTACTCTGTGAAAAGCCCATGGACATCAATATGAATTTTGTTTAGTTAAGAACAATTAAGAGCTATGCCATTTGTAACGCACTGTCCCGATTTATGCTTCTACATATGTGTATAAATTAGCAACCTATTTTTGGCCTTAAGGATTTGATCCTGCACCTACCTATTGACTTCAGTGGTGCAGGATCAGGCCCTAAATAAAAAAACTGGACATTATGAGTGGGATTCACAAGGGGGATTTAGGCACCTAACTACACATTAGGTGCCTAAGTCCAACATTTAGTGTCATTGGCATTCACAAAACCACTACTCAGTGGTCACCTAACCCTGCATGTGCCAAAATCCCTAAGCCCTTCGGTTTCTGCTGTTGAAGTTCCCAACTTGCCTGTATTTCTGTGGCTGGACATGTGCACAGCCAAATCCTGACACTGACCGGTGGCTCAATATCTAACTCACGCCTAAGCCACTGCAAGATTCAGAGACTAGGTGTTCTCCCACCTATCTTGCTTTTGGGGCCAATCTGGTAGACATGCTCAGAGCACATCCACATCCACACAAAACAGATGGGAGAGGTGCCCCCACCCACAACTTTAGCCCAGTGGTTAGAGCACTCGCTGAGGATGCGGCAAACCCAGGTTTAATCCACCCCCACGCTGCTTGACATGCATAAGCGTCTGCTATGTCCCAGCAGTGACCTCTGGGGTGCATGGTTCTCTGGAACAGGGCACTCTCAATCTCTCCTGTTGAAGCTGGTCCACATTGTAGAAGTAGTTGAATAGTCATTGGGCTGGAGAGAGTGACTCAGAATGATTCCAAACCCCAGTGGTTAAGGTGCTCATCTGGGAGGTGGGAGAGCCAGGTTCTGGTCCCCCTCCTTCAATGAATGTTTAATTATTTAGACACAGTAGAATGGCTTCAAAAGGAGAGCTTGAGAGACCACTGCCGAGTGGTTAAGGCCCTCCCCTGAAAGGGGGAAGCCCTAAGTTCAAGTCTCTGTTCCATGACAGGAGGAGGAGGGAATTGAACTGGGGTCTCTAACCACAGGGGTAATGGTTGGGGGAGAGTGGGAAGGCTCGTCTGCCTTAGTTTTTCTTGACAAAGGACTAATCTGGCTGGTTTAGGCACCTAACTCCAGGACAGAGCTCATAGCTGTGAATCCCAAACGGAGATGGGCACCTAACTCCCACTGAGGATTAGGGCTCAGGTCACATCCCTCTCCTCAGCATTTCCTATTGGCTAGTTAGGCATCTTCCCTGCTCAATGTACCAGCTTCTATGAATCCCATTCTTAGGCACCTCACGCTCCCATGCCTTGGATAGGGAGTCTGGACACCTAACTCAGGGCTGCAAATTCTACCTGGCAGCAGGCAGTCCAGTGCTCGGCAGGACAACACTCCAGGCCCCATTGTGACTTGTACCCTACAGTCTTTATTCTTCCCATGTAACATTCATGAAAACACAATAAACTGATTTTAAAATTGATAGAAGGGGAAGCAAAACCGGCCATGATGTGACACCACAATGTTGAAGAGGCATGCTCTGCATCCAACCCCCCTGCTCCTTGTCCCCTGACTGCCCCCTCCTGGGAGCCCCTGCCCCAAACTGCCCCCCCGCCCCCGGGATCCCACACCCTATCCAACCCCCCCCTGCTCCCTGTCCCCTGACTGCCCCCCGGGACCCCCTACCCAATCCCCTAAGTGCTGTGCACGGCGCCGCCGCCGCCACCACCACCCCCTTACCATGCCGTTCAGAGCGGCAGGAGCTCGCAGCCCTGCTGCCCATGCGGTGGCACGCCTGCGTGGGTGGGGGAACAGCGGGGGCGAGCCTCCCAGGCAAGGAGCTCAGGGGCTGGGCAGGATGGTTCTGCAGGCTGGATGTGGCCTGCAGGCCGTAGTTTGCCCACCTCTGGCCTAAAGCCTAGCTACTGAGCCGGTAGAATAAGTTTTTGTGCCACTGCAAGCCTCATTTCTTCAGGGAGGGTTTTGAGCATTCAGGAACGCTCTTGGTGTGGTGATAGGTGTGTGCAATTTATTGCACTCTAGTAGAATTCCGAGTTCTGGGGCTGGATTCTCTTTTCATGCTTTGGCTTTAGTGGAGTTCCTGCTGTTTTTCAATGATGTAAGTGAGAGCAGGACCAGGCCCCTCTCCTCCCTGACCCCACAATTCTGCACCACTGGAATCTTTCGTGCTATGTATTAGTGAATCCTAGCATGTTGCCTGCTGCTCATAGATCTGAATATTTTTCCTACTTGAAGAAGTGGATATTTGTAATAAAGCTGATTTGGACACCTTCTTACTCCTTTTAGTCATTATGTCTGAAACGTTAATACAAAGTGCAAATGCATGTTTCATCTCTATACATCTCACTACATACAAATCTGAGAAACTGTGAGCTTACCACAAAAGCAAGTTTGAGAAGGAAAGATTTATGCTAACAGAGGCCAATCCAGTTATAATTGGCTCTGATTGGCACCCCCACAAGCTATAATGTTCTTGCAGACGAAAGGCACTCTCAAAGGTGTGAAATTCTTTCCTGCCTTTGGAACATCAAAGAAAATTAAAGCAATTTCTTCCAATCTGATTCATAATCTCAAATGCCTTTCTGGCCATAAGTGAGGGCATGCGCGCACACATACACGCAAGTCCCTATATGAAAGAGAGGCTGCCACCCTTCTAAAAATGTGCCTCTGTATATTCAAACATCCACCAGCACCACAAAACCAAAAAAGACTAAATGCTACTATTTGGTTTGGGAATGCAAGATAGGAAGGAAATAGGAGAGAAGAAAACTGGTTTTAAGAGGAGGGAAAAATTCTAAACAAACCTTCTAATGTATTAATTGTAACATTTAGCAGAGGAGCTCTTTAAAATGGGTTTAAAAGCTGTTAAAAATATCAGCATCATTTAAAGCCTTTCAAAGAACCTTCAGTCCATTCTTATCTTGCTACTACCTTGTCTTGTTCATTTTATGTTGCTGCCCAAACTGTGCCCTGGGGTACTAACACATGCTTGGTTTGTAGCTCCTCTCAGTTGGATACTGCTGCTGGCATCAGATACAGATCTGAATGTTTCCTGGAAAGAGATTCCAGCCCTTCATTTCAAAGAGCCGTCTCTAAGTCGTGAAGTACTAGTAATGGTTTTTCTTTCTGCTGTTTCTGATAGTTTGATGAAGATTTAGCAGCAAGCGGGTGAATCCATGTAGCCCCTTTAACAAATGCAGGCTTGGGGAAAACTCAAGGTCATGACTGTTCTGAATAAAAATAGTGGCATAGGAGGTAAGAGCTCAATTCTTCTATTTCTAGAAGTTTAAGCACTGCTTAAGTCACAAGATGAAGTGAGTTTGGTGGTTTTATTCTAGTACCACATGGATATTTGTCTATATCAAAGTACCACCAGATAACTGGGGGGCCATTACTGGGAGTGTCTGGGTAGCAGAGACCAGTGGTGAACTAGCAGCAGGTTATTCTAAAGCAGTGAACTATGGAGCTAAAAGGGCAAGTTTTAATAGTGTCTCCCCATGCTGTGCCTGGCTTTGTTGAGTGCTCTCAGCACAATACTTCATGAGCTCCTAAATTTGTTCTTTATTCCAAAAGAATAAATGTTAACATTACCTTTAGATTTGGTTGTGCCATTTCTGCAAACTCACCTCTCTGAATCACTGACTGAACTCAACAAAAGGTTTTTATCTGCTGATAACTTTTCATTTGAGAGATTTAAAGTGCCAGATGACATTAGCTCTAGTTCAATGAAATAATTAAATTCTCACCTTAAAATCTCACATACAGGAAGCTCTCATCAGGGTCACATGAACAAGCTGATTGTATTAGTCATGCTACAAGAGTGATGTACTCATTCCAGTAAGTTCATATATTCATGCTGAAGTATGATATATGATAGGATACTTCACATTTAACATGATATGGTTTCTTTACTTCAGTGTTTTTACCAGTTATATTCTTGTCACCATAATTTATATCACTTTTGCTTTGCTGTATGCATTCTGTAGTCTATTTTCATCTTCTTTGCTATGCTATGTTCCACTACAGTAAAGAAGTGTCCTCTGAGTGTATGTAATTTTGAAGGATAGTAATCTGTCCACATTTAAGCTTGAAGCTAAGTTTCCCCAATAACCCCCCCTTTTTAATACCTCCTGTAATTTACCAAAACTAAACCAATCTCATTGAAATTTTACATGTAGAATTTTTCTGGAAAGTCTAAAGCAAATAAGGCATTTGTGAATGACGAGTTATCAAAATGAAGTGTTTGAATGCTTTTAGAAGTCTCCCATCTTCTGCCTTGTCATAACCCAAAAATGTACAGATGGCTTGAAATAGCTACATCTTCGGACTTTACTCTCTCCTGGTCTAAAAATTTGATTGGTACCTGTCAAGGCTGATTCCCCACTCTGGCAGTTTGAGTGCAGAAGGTCCCACAAGGGGGCCCACAAGGATTCTGAAAATTAATACTGGCCGCTCCGGGCTGGTATTAAACTCCCAAGGTCACAGCTTCTCTCTGATCTTGGATGGGTAGATGCTGCCACCACCCAAGTGCAAAAAACCCCTTTGGACCCAGGAAGGTGCACTTGGGAATTCCTCCCTGTGGGGTACCCTCAAGCCCTTTCACACACCCCTCTGGGGAAGAGCTGAAAAAAAAAAGGAAAGCAGCTGTTGCCACCACCTAATTAAACAACATATGCACAAACCTCTTAGGACACACACCCCCATCCTGTTCTTAAAAAGGGAAATATTAAAAACAAAAAGAAAGAAAATACATCTGAAATTTAGGTTATTGCAAGATTTAAAAAGAGCAAATATAATAATTAAGCATCAAGAATGGTTTTCTTGAGATCCAGCTTAACGGTTACAAGCAAAACAAAAGCATTTGTGGGTTAGCACAGAGGAGTCCACGAGCCAATAAGAAGAAGGGAAAAAAAAAAAGAGATAAATATAATCGCGTCTTCCTAGACATTCCCTGATCTACTTATATATCTGGGGGTTTCAAAGAAGTAGTCTCTAGGTATGATCTGATGGTTTTTCATACCTGTCTTAAAGCTTCCTATAGCATAGTTCAGCCCTGTTCCTGCTCTGCGTCTCCTCTCTCCAGAGAACAATAGACAGACAAAGGGAAAGTTTTTTCCCAATTTTAAAAAGTTCTAGCCCTCCCATTGGCTCTTTCGGTCAGATGCCCACTCCCATCCTTTTACCTATGGGCTTTTTTAACCCTTTAAAGGTAAAGCAAGTAGAGAACAGCTACTAACAGGAATTTTATGGCTGGCTGGCTGGCTGCCCATAAAAGGAAGCTACCCACCCCCTTCATTTATCACAGTACCATTGGCTAGCTTTTGGGGATTAGAAGAGTTTATCCATGGATTAGGAATTCTATATGCCAGTTTTAATGGTCTTTAGGAAATGGGCATCACTAGATGCAAAATTTCTGATATATCTATGTGCTTTTATGGACCTTATCATAGTATCTGTGCACCTCAGCAACATGACTGTTTGCTGTATCTTAACTCAGCATTACCCAGTGGTGAGCTGGAGCCGGTTCGCACTGGTTCGCTAGAACCAGTTAAATTTAGAAGCCCTTTTAGAACCGGTTGTCCCTCATGGGACAACCGGTTCTAAAAGAGCTTCTAAATTTAACAACCGGCCAAAAGTGGCACCTTAGGCACCGACTCCGTGGGTGCTCTGGGGCTGGAGCACCCACAGGGAAAATTTGATGGGTGCAGAGCACCCACCAGCAGCTTCCCGTCCCGTGCCTGGCCCCAGCTCACTTCCGCTCCACCTCCGCCTCCTCCCCTGAACACGTCGTCCCACTCTGCTTCTCTGCCCCCACCCCCCACCTTCCCGCGAATCAGCTGTTCGTGCAGGAAGCCTGGGAGGGCTGAGAAGCAGGCGGTGGCTTTGCGCTCAGGCCCAGGGAGGCGGAGGCGAGCTGAGGCGGGGGGGCACGAGGAGGGCCACCCGTGCCGCAGCAGGTAACCCGGGGTGGCGCAGGGGAACCGCTCCTCGCCCGAGCTCGCCTCCGCCTCCCTGGGCCTGAGTGCAAAGCCACCGCCTGCTTCTCAGCCCTCCCAGGCTTCCCATGCGAACAGCTGATTCGCGGGAAGCCAGGGGGAAGGCGGAGAAGCAGAACGCGGTGGCGCATTCAGGGGAGGAGATAGAGGCGAGCTGGGGCAGGGTGCAGGGCGGGGAGCTGCTGGTGGGTGCTCTGCACCCACCAAATTTTCCCTGTGGGTGCTTCCCGCTCTACTTAGCTCCACCTCCTCCCCCAGAGCACCCATGGAGTCGGCGCCTAAGGCGCCACTTTTGATGTGATCAGTGGGGGAGCAGCCGCTCCCCCGCTCCTGGGAGCTGCCCCAGGTAAGCACCACCAGGACTCCGCACCTTGCCCCCCGGCAGGTCCCTCTGGCTCTTAGGGGCGGGGTTGGCACCCACTACGGTGGCTCATGAGACCCTCCTGCCCAGTTCTGGGGGCAGTCAGAGGTCAGGGGAGCATGGGGCAGGGGTCCGTGGTGGGGGGTGTCAAGGAATGCGGTGGGTTGGATGGGGCAGGAGTCGCCGGGGGTGGGCCACGACCCTCTCATGGGGTGAGGAGGGAACCGGTTGTTAAGATTTTGGAAGCTCATCACTGGCATTACCATATTTTCCTGTGCCTGAATTTTTGTCTTTTTAATATCGGGGGTAGCCGTGTGTTAGTCTGTGTCCACAAAAACAACAAGGAGTCCGGTGACACCTTAAAGACGAACAGATTTATTTGGGCATAAACTTTCGTGGGTAAAAAACCACTTCAGATGCATTTTAAGACTAACAGATTAATTTCTGAAGGTGCCACCAGACTCCTTGTTGTTTTTGTCTTTTTAATGTGTAACCTTAACTTTAAATTCCCGGGCTTTTGGGCCGTTCAGCATTTCAACTGTTGCATTCTATTAAGGCTTTTTCAACTTAACTTACTGATATATGTTTACAATTCCAGCTTCAGCAAAGGGTGGTTTTTTTTTTGTGTTTTTTTTTTGCTGGTATAGCTGTGCAAAATGTATTGCTCAGGAAATTGAGGGTCTCCTAGCAGACTAGAGCTAAGCTAAGAATGAGCAGGTGTTGTGCAAGTTGCCCTCAGACAGCCCTGCTAATGCATCTTTAGTCCAGAATTGCAGTTCCCCTGTCATGTTTTGAATTACTACAAGGCAACAGCACAGTGTACCCTGGCGTGTCTTAGCCCATAAATGTAACTCAGAAGTATGGGAAACAATGTTCTGAATCTGATGGCCTTTTTAGTCACAATTATAGAGACAGCATGAGTTTGAAAACATCTACACAAGGACATATACAATAATCAGACAGTTGGATATTTGCACTATTAATCCAAATGTGGATGAGCTTTTGGCTACAGTTTTTCCCCCCTAATATAATGCTAGTGTTGTAACAATATTTCTGGTCCTACATAATGGATGGTAATGCACATATGTATTGTCACTTTTAATGATCGGAATATCTCACTGTTTTGTATGGGCCCCTACAGACCTAGAGAATATGAATGATGGAAATGTTTTTATTTGGCTGCAGATTAAAACACTTTAGTCTGGAAAAATGGTGTGCTCTAGTGCTTTGAAAATGAAAGAGGGGATGATGAAAGAAGATTAATCCCACCCGGGAGAGAGAAGACATTCAGCCTCCCTCTCCCACATTTCTCTCATTTAATTTATTTTGTAAGGATCATACCCTGCAAAGTGCTGAGCGATTCTTCTGGCATGCTGAGTGTTCCTCAGCTCCCACTGATGTAAAAGAGTGTTGAAGGCCTTCAGCACCTTGCAGGAGATGCTCAGCACTTTGTAGGATTGGGCCTGTTGTCAGTAAAATGTCCCCCATCGCAAGGGATAGGTGCCTGCGCAGAAAACATTCAACCACATGCTTCAGAACAAACTAGATAGACACAAAGTCAGTTAGTCAGAACTCCCCAAACTGCAAGAAAGCCTCCCACAGTTCCTCAAGCTACCCTTCAGAGAAAAGCCTGAGCAAATATGCAGAACACAGTGTGCCTTGAAGGCCAACCATCTCTGGCTTTCTGAATGGAGCCACTCACATACTGTCAAGGCTGAATCCTTACTTTGAGTGCAGAAGGTCAGGGCCCGCAAGGATTCTAAAAATTAATACTGGTCACTCTAGGCTTGTATTAAACTCCCAAGGTTACAGCTTTTCTCTGACCTTGGCTTGGTAAACACTGCCACTACCCAAATGCAAAAAAAAACCCTTGGACCCAGGAAGGAGCAGTTGGGAATTCCTCCCTGTGGGGTACCCTCAAGCCCTTTCACCGCCCCCTTCCCAGGGAAGAGCTGAAAAAGAAAACAAAGGAAATTAGCTGTGGCTACCAGCTAATCAAACAACATGCACAAACCTCTTAGGACACCAAAAATCCAATCATGTTCTTAAAAAAGGTAAATTTTATTAAAAACAAAAAGGAAAAAAATACATCTGGAATTTAGGCTTTTTGCTAGATCTTAAAAGAAACAATTACAAAAATTATGCACCCAAAATAGCTTTCTTGGGGGTTCAGCTTAAAGGTTACAAGCAAACAAAAGAATCAGGGGTTAGCACAGAGGAAATCCACAAGCCAAAATAAGAAATAAACCTGATAGCGTCTGTCTAAACATTCCCTATCCAAATTATTTCTTTTAGGTATGGAAGATACTTTTTCATACCTGGTTCAAATCTTATACAGCATTTTTGCTGATAGCATTGCTGCTCCGTGTCCCTGCAGCCCAGAGAACAACAGACAAAGGGAAAGTTTCTTTCCCAATTATAAAAAGTTCTACCTTCCCATTGGCTCTTTTGGTCAGGTGTCTATTCCTTTTCTTTTACCTGTGGGCTTGTTAACCCTTTACAGGTAAGGCAAGCAGAGAACAGACCAAGAAGGATTTTACAGCTAACTGGCTGGCTGGGTGCCCATCAAAGGGAGCTACTTCCCCCTTCATGTATCACACATACCGTGGTAAATGGGCCTGGTTAAGAAACTAGTTAGACTGCTGGTGAAAACAAACAGAATCAAGAGCCATTCCCTGAGTGCTCTGTCCCTAGGCCCTTTATGTACAAAGCTAGAGGAAACTTTCTTCTTCATGTGAACTGCAGTGTTGGTGCACAAGGAATGCTGGTCCCCAAGATATATTTGGGTTACTGTTTCTCCTAGGCATTGAAGTGGTTTGAGTGAATGGTATACGGACAAACGTTGACTATCCTAACCTGCTGCATCCTGATCATGCCCATGGAAGCAAAGTTGTGTTTGTGACAACACAGTCATTTTCCAGGCAGTAAATCATGATACCTTCTCGAGAGAAGGTTCTGGTTTAGGCAGACATTTACCAGCAAGAGACCTTGATGTGTGTGTAAATGGTGTTCCTACTACCAAAAGGCAGCTGTTTGAAACAGTACCAGCAGAGAAATGCATCTTGCGCTTTCATTACATATTCATGAGATGCAGTTTAATAGTCATTGTTTTTAGTGTTGATGGAGTGAGAATTTCATCATCTCTCTCAAAGGTTTTTTTCGTTTTTTTTATTTCATTTTGCAAATAATGTGAGAGAAAATTGCTTTTTTTTCACCAGTTTAATAATGGTGAAAAGCCACTCCCAGGAGTGGCTTAACTTTTAAACGTTTTTAATAGTAGCATATACTAAGATTTACATCTATGGAGACAACCCCGTATTCTTTAGTCTCCAGGAGTGTGGCTGTGTCTTCCTGAAACTGGCACCTTACTTACTTACTCTTTTTGCAATATTGAGACTCATTTTAAGATGATTTTAGGAGAAGGAGTTTTCTGACCTGATGCTTCTCTGCTTCCCCAGAGAACACACAAAACAAAGAGCACAAACAAAGCCTTTCCCCCACCCCAGATTTGAAAGTATCTTCTTTCCCCATTGGTCCTTTTGTTCAGGTGCCAACAAGGTTATTTGAGCTTCTTAACCCCTTACAGGTAAGGAGGAATTCTAGGCTGCCCTTAGCAGTATGGTTATGACAGGGAGTTTCCAGCTTCTCTTGTTTTAGAACTTTCATAGCACTAAGTGTTTTGGCCCTTTTAAGGCACTGGTAATGAAAGATGAGTTTCCCTTCCCTTCCACTTTCCTTCGTGTGCTTCAGCCCTGCTGCACCTTCCAGTCAGTCCTTGATTTGCACAGGTAGTGAGCTCTCCCTTGTATAAGCAAGTATAAAAATAGACTAGATATAGGCAAACATAATAAAACTAGATCTGAGAGCAAACAAAAGCCTAGACAACTTCAAAAACATTAAGTCAATGGGGCTGTGTGAGCATATAATTTGTCCCAAGTTTGGATCATATTTTAAAATGGCTTATCACTGAGTGAAAATCAGGTGCCATTTGATTAAAAATCACAAGAAATAGCTGGCAATTTACTCCATGTAGCGTTTTGTATTGAGATTTTCAAAGGCACATGTGGGAGTTAGAGTCCACATGGAATTGGAACCCTGCTACCAGAAGCTCCTTTGCAAATCCTGACCTCAAATAATTTGCAGATGTGCTTTTGCAAATGTTTTCCTTCTCCTGCTGCACTGGGCAATCCTAGTGTTCAGATACTATGATGACTGCTACTGTATAAATGACAATAGATGGATCTTGCTGTTCCTAATTAATATTTTTTAATCTGTCAGTAATTAATTTTAAAGTCAGGAAGTATAATCTGAGACTTTATCTGAGATCCACTTTCTAGCAAACAATGAATGTACATATTCATTATATCAGGAAATTAGAAACTGGAGCAAGAGTCAATCTATTTGACATTTTGTAAGATGATATAAATTGTCCTACTCAATAAACACTAGATTTATGTGAGGATATGAATGTCTGTCTGGGACAAAAGTATAACCTTTCTCATGAGAGTTAGTTAATGTCAGACATCAATTAAATATAGTTAGTTCATTAAAGCCGCTGGGTAACCTTATTTTTTTGTCTGGATTTGAGGAGCTATCATCAAAGGACTGACGGAAGGGTCATCTCAATAATCATCTCCACTTTTACTCCTTTCATATGCTGGGCTAAGTGAAGTAGTGTATTGTCTGTAAAGAAAATAAGCTTTTCAGTGAGAGTATATGTAGAAAGAAAAATAAGAGGAAGTGATTACATTTGTGGTAGTTGCAACAGGTGTGCCCTCAGATGTGTGAGCCATGATATTAGTGCTGACATGATAATGGTTGACTTATGCACCAACTCCCCCTTCCCATGCATGTACCATTGTTAGTGCTAGATTTTGCAGAGTGTTGCCCTTTCATGCTAGATTTCAAGAGGTAAACTTACAAATTGGAACCAGCAAAGTTTGTAGCAGTTTTAAAGACAAGGAGGTGGAAAAAAAATCCCCAAACCTCTGCTTTGGCCAAAATATTGAAATGTTTTAGGGAGTTCTTTACTTTATTTTTAGCTAGCTTCAATTTTAATTCTTTTCCTGTATTTGATTAACTGTCTCCTGCTCACACCTTTTTGAACCCTTTTGCTAGCTAAGGAAGTTCTCCTTTAGCTTAAGTGCAAGAGGCCATATCTTTGCAACTGAAGGACCATATTTAACTAGCAATAAATGATGTGGTGGTCAGGCAGCATTGTAAGAAAGAGGTTATTGTTGAGCATGCATAGAGGCAGAGTGTAACAACCTGGGAAGCCTGTGTTTGTCTGGTAGCAATCCAGCCACCAGCTTGCATTCCTGTCCCATCAAACTATGTCCCTCCTGAAACTTGACCCTCTTTCTCCAGTCCCTCTCATTCTATTAAAGACCAGGATTCTACCATGGCATCTCAGGTATGCTTAATTTATGTAGTAGTTGTCTGTTGTGTGGTTTTTTTTTTTGTTTTTTTTTTTTTTGCAGCACCAGGTTGGGAGGACAGGAGGGGAACACCATTGAATGATGTTACGTTCATGGCATATGAAGAGAAGTTAGATTAAAAAACAAATACTCTTGCTGGAAGGTTGCAATGTAGCACTACTTTAATTCTTAGCGTTCAGAGTGGTAACACACAAGAACCCAAAGCCAGAGAGAGGGAAAAACAGGCTGCTCCCTGTGGCAGAGGGGCAAAACTCATTCCACCTTGCTTTAGGTTGGGTCTTTCTAGCTGACTCAGATTGCACACTTTGCTACAGAGCCCTCTTGCCTGCAAGAAGGATCAGGAAAACTCCCCTATCCTTAAAGTGGTAGCTTGCAATTCCAACATAGTCCTCAATACACCATAGGGTCAAAGGTGGGCACACTAAAAGTGGCAGAGAGAACATCATCAATGATTTAGATAATGGCATAGAGAGTACACTTATAAAGTTTGCGGATGATACCAAGCGGGGAGGGGTTGCAAATGCTTTGGAGGATAGGATTAAAATTCAAATTGATCTGGACAAACTGGAGAAATGGGCTGAAGTAAGTAGGATGAAATTCAATAAGTACAAATGCAAAGTACTCCACTTAGGAAGGAACAATCAGTTGCACACATACAAAATGGGAAATGACTGCCTAGGAAGGAGTACTGCGGAAAGTATGTATGTATGTAACATACAAAAAGCCAGTAGGAGAACCCTTCAATCTTCCTGGACATTTTATAAGCGATTTGAAAGTAGCTATACTTGAACAAAAAACTTCAGAAACAGACTTCAAAGAGAAACTGCAGAACTAAAATTAATTTGCATATTTAACACCATTAATTTGGGCTTGAATAGGGCCTGGGAGTGGCTGGCTCATTACACAAGCAGCTTTGCCTCTCCTGGAATTGATACCTCCTCATCTATTATTGGGAGTGGACTACATCCACCCTGATCGATTGGCCCTGTCAACACTGGTTCTTTACTTGTGAGGTAACTCCCTTCCCTTCATGTGTCATTATATAATGCCTGCATCTGTAATTTTCACTCCATGCATCTGAAGAAGTGGTTTTTACCCATGAAAGCATATGCCCAAATAAATCTGTTAGTCTTTAAGGTGCCACCAGACTCCTTGTTGTTTTTGTGGATACAGACTAACATGGCTACCTCCTGATGCTTCATTCCCATAGTGCCATCCTGAGGTATTCTGCCTGAGTCTGCCCTGTGGAGGTAGAATGCTTCAAGCCACATCTGCTCATCTGCTAGAGCTGTGCTATCCAGCTGTCCATTGCGAACCCAGAATCTTGCCCATAGGACAAGCTTAATGTATGTCACATCTCCAGCAGCATATGTCAGCTAATCTCTGCATATATTGGAGGTTTTCTGTTTCGGTGGCATTCAGAGTAGAAATTCATGTCAGATGCTATATAATGAGAGAAAATTGGCAGTTGACTTACTGAAGGGATTATTTCTCATGGGCAATTTATACCATCATGCAGGGGGTTCAGTGTTTGGGTTTCTGTTTCTTACCATGCTCCCCAAAGTCTTTCAGAATCCTTGTATGTTTTTCCTTGTAGCTATTCCGCTTTGCGTATGTGTGGATTTTTTTTTATTAGTGTTAATTGGACAGACAATAACACTTCATATCTAAAGGCAAGAAATCATCTGTTGAAGGCTTGGGGCAAGAGGCAAACCTTGGGAATGGTGTAAAAGCAAATCTCGTGGATACAACCTCAGCCAAAGCAGAGGTGTTTCTGAAAAATAGTTCTAAACAGCCCTATTAGCGAACCTCTTGAGCTGTACTTGAAGAGCTGGCAGTAATCCATCCAGCTTCAGAGGTATAAAGTTTTATTGTGTTACCTGCCTTGTCACACCACAATTAGCATGCTTCCTTGTCGGGCCATGCAGCACCTTAGTTCACAGCAGCTGTCAGCTCCTATGGCAGAGCAGATAAGAGGAACATATTTGATGGTGCCAGCTTCAGGAAAATACCCTTTTTTGCAGGGGTTACTCCAATTCAGATTTCTCCTGCAGGGCTTTGATGTAACAGGATCAAAGAAGCAAAGTGTCGGCGGGATGATGTAACCCCTTCAGAACAGAGGGAAACCAGCAGCTTATTGACGTTGGATTTCATGTTTGCCTTTCCCTCATTTCTGGCAGCTTTTGTGCTGGATGTACCTGATGATGATTTTCTGCTCTGCTGGCTGCTGCCTCCATGTATGAGACATGTGTCCACCATGCCAATGTAATGTCCCTTGTGATAGAGCAGAGAGAGAGCTTGGTTGTAATTAACAAATAGCGGATTCTTTGTTGAGACCAATCGATACAGACAGACTCTGTAATTCTCCCTGGCTCTAGCTTCCAGAATAAGACAAACCTGTTCTGCCTAGTGTCACCAGCCAGGGTCTCTCTAAGACGTGATTAATTAGTCCAGCTCCACTGTATATACAGTACAGTTTAATCATCAAAGAGAATATGCCAACCTAATATGGTGCAACCCTAAGGTGCAACTGAGATGGGGAAAAAAGTCAGATGGAGGGCTGGTTGCCCCTCCCCCTTATCTTTTTCTGGATGAATTTAAAAAAGGGATGTGTAATAGGAGACCTCACTACAGTATCTGCTATCACATCTTTGCTGTGAGGTTGGGGAAAAAATGCTCATATTTTGTGCAGAGTACACAGGTGGTGGTTCAATGAACTGCAGATTAGTGAATCTACTGTATTGCTGCTGCTACAGTAGCTTAAATCCTACATCACAGGACGATGGGAAATGTGACCATGTCTCAGAATCCATTCTTTCAGATGTCTATTTTTAAATGGCTTTCTCCAGATTAGCTAAATGTGCCATCTCAAGGTTTGATCCTATCGCTCTGCTAAACCCTAAATTGCCACTGAATGCAGCTTGTGGTTCTCATTTGCTGATGTTTAACTGGTCCATTACCAATTTTGTAAAATCTTCCCCCTTTTTTTACCATGGTAGTGACTATCACTAAACATACCCTTGTGCACTTTTTTTAAATTTTTATTTTTGAAATTGTATTACCCTCCCCCACAATTATATAATTCATTTAAGGATATTGCAGACATAAAAGAATGAAAAGATGCAGCTACAATATATACCTGAGACAAGACTTGCTGGCCATTAATAGGGTCCCAAGCGCTCTATTTATATGCCTCCCACAACACTCAATGCTTTCATTCATGCTGAGTTTGTCACCCCAATTCTGCCCCTTCATGGTTCCTCAGTTTGTTAATTCACCCCCTCCCCCCAGTGTGGTTTTAAGAGAGAACATGGCTCACCTCCTTTGGTATCTTGAAAAGTGCTAATTGAAAACACCTGTATTTGCAACTGCTGAATTTGTGCATTTGGATAAGTACAATATGGCCATAGTTTGTCATCAGTCTCTGGTGATCATACGTTGTTTTCACCAGCTCATATGATTATACTCTGTTATGGCTCTTGGTAATGCCTCAGAATGCAGATTAAGAGACTACTAGATTGGGAGGTCCTAGGATTCTCACTTACTGGTTTAGGCATGAGCCCTGCAAAGAGAGTGGTGTAAACAGACCCATGCACCCCAAAGCCAATGAGGCTGTTTGGGGGCACAAGGGAACTCTTGCATAGTTCTCTTTACCAAATCAGAGCCTTATGTCACTCCTTGTGGTAATGAACAAAGATAAACCAATTGTCCTTTTCTTTAAAATGTGGGGAACATATGGTGGATGCAAGAGCAAAGGGACATTCTAGCTAAACAAAAAACCATGCATAGAAAACAACTCTGGTATGGACCCTGTACTGCAAAGGTATGGGTACTAGGACACCATTCCATGGTGTTAGATTTGAGAATAATATGTACTAAATATGCCTGTTAATTTTATGTGAAAATGTGTGGTGATATCAGCCTCACCATGTCTTATTTCTTGCCCATGGTGGGGCCAGATTTGAGGGTGCAGACTGGGTTGTGAAAAATTACATGCAGGATTTTACAAATGTTAAAATAGGCTTTTCTAAGAGCATCTGAGCATTCTACAGTAATTGTCTACAGCATTACAGCCTGTAATTGCAACCTTGCAATGTTGAACTCTGTTGTTGTAAAATACTGCAGCATTTTTGTGTTAGGGAAGTAGTAGGTGATGCTCTCCGTGAGAAGCAGGCAGTTTCTTTTGGTATCTTAGTGGGCAGACTCAAGCAGCAGGTTCTTCACTAGTATCACTACCCACATAGCTCTCATGCTTTTCGGTGTCATTTTGTTCTCAAAAGGAAACCGAGTGATTGAAGAGAATGACACAGTCGTGATACAGAGCTCTCAACATTATTTTTTTTAAAAGCCCCACCACGTATTAAGATTTAAATTAAAATGAAAGACAAAACCTACATTCAAGAACTTGGCTAATTTCTCCTTTTTCCTGTATAATATATTAGGTTTGATGCAGAAGAGAGGTCACATTCATTCTGCAGTGTTGAGGCTGTGCTGAACTCCAGATTATCAACAGCATTTTTGCTCTGAAAGCTTTGTACCTCGAACATGAATAATAGTAGGTCACATAGACACACAGGCTATATTCTGCTTTCTGTTACATGCGATCAGTTTTATGCACTTAAATAAGGTTATACTGTATAACTGAAGGTGAAGTTGACGGCAGATTGGGGCTACTAACTTTTAAAAGAAGATACATTGGATAGGACAGGGGATTGACAATAGGATTTCCACCTCTAGGCCACTGGTTAGAATCTTGCCACGGCTGGTAGTGATAGCTATTTGGTGGGTTCTAGGAAATGAGCTGGTGGTCTCAACCCCCTTCCGAGTGGACAGGCCCAAACTCAGCCATCTAGTTGGTAGTGCTAGCAGAGAGGCTAAGGACTTAATGGGCATAGCGAGTGTTCCCTCCAGGACAAGACTGAGTCAGAATGGAGTGGCTTGTGCTGCCCCTCTCTGTGCCATCCTTATGATGTGGCGGAGCAGAAGACTTCGGCCTTTAGTGCTGTTGAACTGGCACCTTCCACACACATTTTTGCAACCCCCTCTAAGAATTAGTTATATTTTCAGGCCTTCTTCCTATGGGCGGCATATGAACTGCTGGCTGGGGAAGGCTAGCCCCCAGCCCCACCCCTTCCACCCAAGGCCCCACCCCTTTCACCTCCCGCCAGAGCCCCGAGCTCCCACACCATGGCTGCCAGCCCCTGCCCAGGCTAGCCCACCCCGCTCCCAGCGCCGGGATAGTAGGTTGTGCAGCCCAAGCTGGGGCCATCACATAGGGGGAGCCACAGCCTTCCCCAGCTTATGATACCTGCTGCCAGTTTTTCCTTATTGTAAGCCAGCCACAGTTGAAATCTTCGCATGGAATACTAGACAACACAAAATTACAACTTCATAGAATATCAGGGTTGGAAGGGACCTCAGGAGGTCATCTAGTCCAACCCCCTGCTCAAAGGAGGACCAATCCCCAACTAAACCATTCCAGTCAGGGCTTTGTCAAGCATGACCTTAAAAACCTCAAAGGAAGAAGATTCCACCACCTCCCTAGTTAACGCATTCCAGTGCTTCACCACCCTCCTAGTGAAAGTTTTTCCTAATATCTAACCTAAACCTCCCCCACTGCAACTTGAGACCATTACTCCTTGTTCTGTCATCTGCTACCACTGAGTACAGTCTAGATCCATCCTCTTTGGAACCCCCTTTCAGGTAGTTGAAAGCAGCTATCAAATGCCCCCTCATTCTTCTCTTCTGCAGACTAAACAATCCCAGTTCCCTCATCCTCTCCTCATAAGTCATGTGTTCCAGTCCCCTAATCATTTTTGTTGCCCTCTGCTGGACGCTTTCCAATTTTTCCACATCCTTCTTGTAGTGTGGGGCCCAAAACGGGACACAGTACTCCAGATGAGGCCTCACCAATGTCGAATAGAGGGGAATGATCATGTCCCTCGATCTGCTGGCAATGTCCCTACTTATAGAGCCCAAAATGCCGTTGTCCTTCTTGGCAACAAGGACCCACTGTTGATTCATATCCAGCTTCTCATCCACTGTAACCCCTAGGTCCTTTTCTGCAGAACTGCTGCCGAGCCATTCGGTCCCTAGTCTGTAGCGGTGCATGGGATTCTTCCGTCCTGAGTGCAAGGACTCTGCACTTGTCCTTGTTGAACCTGATTTAACTGGGAATTGGTCCTGCTTTGAGCAGGGGGTTGGACTAGATGACCACCTGGAGTCCCTTCCAACCCTTATATTCTATGATTCTATGAACCTCATCAGATTTCTTTTGGCCCAATCCTCCAATTTGTCTAGGTCCCTCTGTATCCTATCCATACCCTCCAGCATATCTACCACTCCTCCCAGTTTAGTGTCATCTGCAAACTTGCTGAGGGTGCAATCCACACCATCCTCCAGATCATTAATGAAGTTATTGAACAAAACTGGCCCCAGGACTGACCCTTGGGGCACTCCGCTTGATACTGACTGCCAACTAGACATGGAGCCATTGATCACTACCCATTGAGCCCGACGATCTAGCCAGCTTTCTATCCACCAACTTGTGCTGCTGTTTCGATGCAGTGCTTCTGTAGCTAAAGTAGATGGAAATTTGACTTTTTTTTCCTTTTACTTCTCTTCTGAATTAATACCCTCTTAGTCTTTCCACCTAGTTTAAACATCCCTTTATGCTGATAGCAGGGAATCCATGTCTGTGCCACTTCTAGTGGTTCATTTGGATTATAGATGCTGAGATCTAACAATCTTTCTTGTTTCATATTCTTAAGAAGGCCTTTGTATAAATTCAATACAGGAGCATTTCACTGTGTTTCTCAAGTGTGTGTAGGCCAAAAAGTAGCAGGAGCCGGCTCTAAAAGACATATTTGGAACTCTAGTGGCAAACACTTTCCTCCTATGCTGGAAAACTGTGAAAAGCTGAGATGCAGGCATGCATAATAACACTTCTGAGGGCTGGAGGTGTTTTATTTTTTAATCCACACTTCATTTTGGCATTTAGACTAAATAAAACAAACTCCCTCTGACACAGGCTATGAAAATGCAGACTAAGCACTTCCAACTACTTAAAACTTGCAGCATTTCAAAGCATTCACTTTAGAGCCGCCATGCTTCAGACAAGTATATGTAGCCCCAGATGGGGCTTGATTCTCACCGCACACAGCCTGTACCCCAGTGTAACAACACTGACTTCAATGGTATTGAAGGTTGAGAAGGATGACAGGCCCTAAAGGTTGTTTTTACACTGTCTTCTGTAACACCATCTCACTATGGGCCAGATTCTAATATTCTTACTCACCCAGAAGACAACTTTACTGTGGGCCTGATCCAAAGCCATTTGAAGTCAATGGGAAGATCACCAGTGATTTCAATAGTCTTTAAATCAGACCCTAAATGAATAATCCCATTTATGTCAATAAGACTTCTTATGAGGTAAAGTATCACAAAAGGTATTGGAATCTGGCCCTGTGTAATATGTATGTGGAGGGTAAGGTTAGTTTAAATCCAAGCCTTGAATTAAACACAGTGGTTGCCTCTTTTTAAAAAAAGATAACCTGAACATTTACTACAGTATTTGAATTTACTGTGGTGTTTTCTATACTTAGGCTCAGAAAAATTGTTCCTACAAAGCAAATGCCAAGGTGCAGTTAGCGTGTGTGTGTTTTTTTTGTAACACTCAGTGTATAAAGCAAAAACAAAAAAAAAAAATCAAGTGAAAAATCTAAAAACTCTGAAAATGTGAAATTAAAACTGCTGGCTATGGTTCTGCTTCTCCATCTCATGTCTGCATGTCCGGCCCCTCTAATCTCTGCTTCTTCTTAATTGACTCCACCTGAAGTTTAAATCAGCAATGGTATCAGGGGTGAGTCCTTTTAAAATCATAAGCCCTTAGCTTGTAGGAGGGGTGTACTGCACCTAATAGTTAGCAGCTCTCCTCTCGTATTTGTTGGGAGCTCTGGGCTCCTGGTCTGATGCCTGGTTGTCTCCTGCAGAATTTCAGAGCTAGCCATTTCCCCTGTCACTGGCTCCCTCCTGGCTGCTCCAGGGATAGCAGCCTCCACCATAGTTTTTGGCTTCTTTAGTATCATTGCTAAACTCTCTAGGAAAAAAAGAACAGGAGTACTTGTGGCACCTTAGAGACTAAAAAATTTATTTGAGCATAAGCTTTCGTGGGCTACAGTCCACTTCATCGGATGCATAGAATGGAACATATAGTAAGAAGATTGTGTGTATAATATATATACACACACACACACAGAACGTGAAAAGGCAGAGTAAGAGGCTAATTAAGATTTTCATGTTGCACCTTTTCATGTTCTCTGTGTGTGTGTATGTATATATCCTCCTCTACCTTGGTGGGTCTTGTGCTTATTGACGGATTTGCTCGCCTTGGAGCTTCACGGCAGCCCTCAGCTTGGCCGTTTTTCTGAACCCACAGTCCAGGTCGACTCCTCCTGTGTCTGACCAGGAGTTGGGAGGTTTGAGGGGAACCCGGGTCCACCCTCTACTCGAGGTTCCAGCCCAGGGCCCTGTGGAAGGCAGCTGTCTAGAGTGCCTCCTGGAATAGCTGTGTGACAGCTACAACTCCCTGGGCTACTTCCCCATGGCCTCCTCCCAACACGTTCTTTATCCTCACCATAGGACCTTCCTCCTGGTGTCTGATGATGCTTGTACACCTCAGTCCTCCAACAGTCTACGTTCTCACTCTCAGCTCCTCTTGCTCCCAGCTCCTCACATGCACACCACAAACTGAAGTGAGCTCCTCTTTAAACCCAGGTGCCTTGATTAGCCTGCCTTAATTGATTCTAGCAGCTTCTTGAATGGCTGCAGGTGTTCTAATCAGCCTGTCACAATATCTTCTTACTATATTTTCCATTCTCTGCATCCGATGAAGTGGGCTGTAGCCCATGAAAGCTTATGCTCAAATAAATTTGTTAGTCTCTAAGGTGCCACAAGTCCTCCTGTTCTTTTTTGAGGATACAGACTAACACAGCTGCTACTCTGAAATCTAGAAAAAACACAGAGCAAAGTGTTGTTTTCAAAAGAAAGTTTCTAGCCCTTACCATTGTAGAGGGAGTTTTCAAAATGTAACCCAACTGATAGGTTGAAAGCAGACCTACCTGACCTCCAGCTTTTAGCTGAAAGATCAAGCATTTTGCTCCCTTTTCTCTGGAATCTGGATCTGGCTTCCTGGTTAGCTGTTTATAGCTATCTGTGTGTGTGTGTGTGTGTGTGTGCACGCACACACGTGCAAAAAAGAAAAAAATCTTCAACACTTGCCTGCCACTGAGGGCTGCTTGCTCAGCTGCTGTAGGGCATGTGGGAGGCAGATCAGTAGCTCAAATATTTTCTCCATAACCACTCCGAGTGCCTTCTGTCTCTAAGCTCCTTCTCATTCTCCTGGCTGTGCCCCACTGCCTTTCACTGCAGTGCTGTGTTTGCAGCAGAGGAGCTGGGGAGCTGAAAGAATGCTGCAAGCAGCTGAGAGACAGCAGCACAGCACCCAGAGGTGATGGCAGCCACATTCTTCCTTTGTCTAGTGATCTTGGAAGACGAGCAAGAGGGGTCAGGACTTTTGGGGAGGTAGAAAATAATGGCAGAGAGTAAAAACTGGAGTGGGGTGGGGTTTGGGTACAAAACAAAGAGACCTCAAAGGCAGATAGAAGGGACAAAGGGGAGGGAAGAGAGAAAGATGGGGAAGGAGAATGAAAGAGAAACAGAATAGAGATGCCTCTTGCTTGACACAAGGTAGGGGATAGGGAAATGGCCCCTGAAATTGCTTATGGGGGTGTGAGAAGAATGTGTTGACTGTCTGCTCCTGTAGATGTGGAAAGTAAAACACTTTGTTTTCCTATAGGCAGAGGATGTACTTTTTATACAGATGTTATCAGGTTTCTTGATAGTCTAGTGTAGTGTAGGTAAGTGTAGTTGAAAGCTTGTTGTGGGACTATTCCCTGGACACAGAGTAATTCTGCTTCACCCCTTGTTTCTCTGCGCTCTTTAGGGGTTTCACCCATTGCATAAACATCTCAGCTCTTCAGTACTTTCACTTCAAAATTCTAGAAACATTCTGAATCTGATTAACCTCTGCAAACAAATGCAGCATGAGCGAGGCATTTTCCTGAGCCTGGCACAATAGTGGAAGTGTTTTTATCTGCTCTGCCATAGGAGCTGACTGCTGCTGCTGTGAAATAAGGCTCAGATGTCAGAAGGAATGCAGGACTTGGACTATTCTACAGTGACCCATGTGCTTGTCAGGTTGATAAGAAACCACATGAAAATGCTTTTCATATAATCAAGGAAAGGTCTAGTTGAGTCACTTGAAATACAGAAGATAATGATTCTTAGGAACATAAGAACTGCTGTACTGGATCAGACCAGTGGTATCTGATAGTGGACAAAACCCGATTCTTCCATGGAAAATGCAAGAGATGCTGGAGTGGGCAAGTTTAAGGAATAACCTGTCCATAGGAGCAATTCTTCCTGACCCCCATCAGTTAGTGGTGGTCCTTTTGCCCTGGACCATGAAGATTTACATTTCTTATAAACATTGCTTATCCTATCTTATGTAACAGTAGATGTTTTCACTCTAAATATAAATATCCAATCCTTTCCTTTTCCAGCAACAAGACTGAGAAGGCAATGATTTTGCTCTTATTGTTAGTAGATGTAAGTTCCTTTGTACAGGAATGCATCAGCTCCTCCTCCTCCTCCTGCTGTAATTGTGTTGGTTGTACCAACAGTCCATGTAAACAGTAAACTTCGGAATGTAAAATTCTTGCATGACCGACATTCCACTCCCACTGATTCTTTTGAGCACTGCTTTTTAACATCCAGTAGATGTTAACTGGGAAATGAACAATGTAAGACCGCTGTAGGAGACCTGTCTTCTCAGGCCCCAATTTTACAGATATTATTATACCATTCTCCTCTTCAGTCCATGTACAATTGCCATTTTTCCATACAGCTTGAAATAATGATGTTTCAGTGCAGAAACTGCTGATTTAGTGAGCTTGAAATAGCATTTCCTGAAACACATTCCAAGGGCATGGACATCACATCATCTCATTTCAGTCATTGATCTTATACCATATCTGTGTTAGGGGATATAGTGGACAATATGGCTTGCAATATACTGGTGACACACAGGTTTCTCTTTTTTTTTTTTTTTTTTTTTTTCAGCCTGCTCTGACAGCGTTGCTTCTCAGCTATCTCAGTGCAAAGAGGAAATTGGAGCTTAAATGAAGAACATCGATCCTCTGGTAGATAAGGCAGTGTAGCCTTGATCATGCTGGGCTCATTGCTAACTCTGGGTATGCAATCAGCAACAGCCATCAAAGCTTGATGCCGTCCATCTTTAGCTAGCAAGCAGAATCTGTCCATTCCTCTTGGACAATGACCAGGTCACAGCAGTTTGTACCTTTTTGCCCCCCACTCCCCGAATTCACTCTCTTTGGCTCCGAACAAGAAGCTGAAAAACAAGCTATAGCTTGTGCATAACACCAGCATTCATCTCTTTCTCTATTCATTACTAGATCCACTTCAGTGCCGATCTACAAAGCCTTTAATAAAGCAAGCCCATGTTATTGCAGGGACCCTCTTTCTTTCCTTCTGCAACCCACCAGTACAAGTATGATCAGAGCCCAGATATGTACTTGAGGGAGCCAGAAGAAGAATCTTCCCAACTGTAGTTCCAAGGCCCTGAAACACTCCCCCAATGGAGGTCAGAAAGAGTTATGCTCTTCGCACCTTCTGATCTGGTTGCAAGACTGTCCTGTTCGATAAAATTTCCTCCAAAGTACCAGAATAGAAGAAAACTTGGCAGTGTGCATAAAATTAGAACCCGGTGTTTAAAACAGAGTTGGACAGAGAACTGGCTTTCCCTTCCGGTTACATTCCACTGTTTTGTGTAACCCCTGGGAAGTTCCTACACGCTATGGTAATAAGCACTTTAGAATTTGGTTGCAAAGGGCTGAGGAATGCAAGTGGGAAACTGGTCAGCACTGACCTAGAGAAGTGGGATGATTTAACTGGGAATTGGTCCTGCTTCCAGCAGGGGGTTGGACTAGATGACCTTCTGGGGTCCCTTCCAACCCTGATATTCTATGATTCTAAGTGATGAGGGGAGGGCATGTTCCATCTAAAAAAAATACATGTAACGAGTACTGAAGGGGTGTTGGGACCCAGAGACACACTATGCCTATTCCTGCCTTCTGCAAGATAGTGCAAACAGGAACCCAAGCAAACGGTGCTTCACCTCTCTCTTTCCCTCACAGCTCAGGCTTGCGGATCCCATAATATGTAAAGGGCTTGGTCTCTCTCTGTAAGTCTTTGGCGTTCAGCATGCTTGCTGCACAAAAATATTGTTTTTCTAACTAGCCTGTTCCCAACAGATCGCAAGCAGTGAACTTTGCCTATGGGAGGTCACACCATCCTCACAGTCACAACCACCTTAGGATAATACTCTTCAATAAACTTCATAATAGGTGTCCCAAGGCGTGACCACAAGTTGGGTTCCACTGCTGAGATGACAACAATCTACCTCTGCTTCAGATATCTTTATTGTATCTTGTAAAGCAAAGGAGTGAGCCAACTTTTCCCCCCTGCATGCTTTATACTCGTTTTGGTGTTTTTCTGGATCCTCATCTCTCATTGTGTCAAAGTGAACAACTCGATTCTGGGGCAGTGAAATCACATTTACAGGGTTTCACAAAAGAAAACATTTTGTCCTTATCTGGGTCCTGAAGAAACCAGCTGCCCAGGCATGTGTCATTTACTGTTGCAGCTTTTTTCACTTGCCCTATCTTGTTCTGTAAAGGGATTTTTTTTGCCCCTCTAGTGTGTCTCCTTGGCACTGCACAGAGAGAAAGTGTTCAGAAAGATGCAGCAGCTTGCATTGTATTTTTTTTTGTATAGCTCAGAAGAAAACAAAGGGAGAATTAAGCAGATTTCATGTCACATACAAAAGAGAATTTGTGGAAATGTCAAACAAAAGCAATAAAGCAGCCAACATGCGCAAATCCAGAAAACAAGAATTTTACTTAAGAAATGGAATCAGCTTATGAAATGAAAATATTCTATAGCTGGAACTTAACTGAAGAGTCTCAGAAACAAGCACAGTTAGTATAGAAAAGATTAACTAAAATAGCCAATGTGGTCTGTGGGCCAAATGAGACTACCTGTGGCCCGCAAAGACTGCATGCTTCAGCAACTAGGGCACTTTGAGCGTGAAAGAGCATTGCATGCTGGGACCTGGAGTTCTGTGGACTGCACCACCATGTCTGAGGGTGGGCTTGATTCTGCTCTCACACTGGTAAAATAGCAGTAACTGTACTAAAGTCAATGGAGTTGCATTGGAGTGAAAAACAGCATGAAAGGGGATTCTGGCCTAGAGATGGGCCCAAGATGCAAAGCTCAGATCCATATGCAAATTCTCCAGCATGTGGTGGGGTCAAAACTGGAGTTTGGACTTGGCCCATTTTAGAGATGGGCTGCCTGCAAAGTTTAGATCCAGAGGCAAATCTGGATGCAAACGCCTGCAAATTTAAGGGTTGTGTGGATTCAGAGTTTTGTTACAGGCCTAACTCTAGTTAAGATCAGGGCAGCTTCAAAATGTTCCATTTTATGCAAATTGGTGTATGTCTGGCTCCTTATGAATTTGCCAATATGGTCCTAAAATGAGAGGGTTTGGGGTGCCCTTGAGTTAAAATTTGCAGGTGCAAATCTACATCTCTGAATATAACCTAGATCTACCAGGATTATTTGTGGTCTCTTTTCCACAGGCTGACGGTAGAGGATGATGGTGCCATTATACTATGGTCGTGCTTTTGTAGACCATCTAAACTTACCCACGTGTCCCAGAGTAGCTGGTCCCTGGGGATAGATTAAGCCCAGGGTCCCTGTACTGGAGCAGGTGAGCCCCAATCCAGCTAATTAAAAAGGCTAGGCTACCCCTGGGCCTATAAAGGGCTGCTCGCAGGCAGCTAGGGAGGAAGGACTGAGAGGAGGGAAAGCTACAGTGGCATGGAGCTGGCTGCTGTGATGGGTCCCTGGAGCAAGGGAAGGGAGTAGAGCTGACTGAGCTTGGGAGGCTGCCAGGAGGAGACCCCTGGGAAGAGTAGCCCTGCAGCTTAGGGCTAAGAATGGAGTTGAGACTGTTTTCCATTTGTTTGTTAACCTCTGTTAAGAAAATAAACCTCCTTGACTGAGACTGGACGTGGCAATACGTGCTTTGGAGCCGGGGAGAAGCACGGCCCAGTGACAGCACATCACTGAATTAAAGTTATCCTACGGCTGCCTTCTCAGTACAGAAATCTGAAAGATCACATGGCAATAGCAGAGCTGGGCAAGCTCATTTTGCCTAATTTCAGACTCACTCAAACGATGTTATTGGATTTGCATTTCTCTTAGGCAAATGTGGTGAGAGGTGCCTAGGGTGAATGGAAGGAAGAGCATGGCGAAGGTGAAAGACGAAAAGGAGTAGGGAGGGGAGAAAGTAAAAACAAAGACTGAAAAAGGAGTAGAAAGGCATGAACTCATGAAAGATTTTAACAGTATTGTAAATTTGTGGTGTCCCCGTCCTCCTTCTAACACAGCATATCGACTGCGGGGGTTGGCTAAACTCATGCTGCCCTCCCACCTTTTCCTGGGGATTTACTTTTATTTGTAATGAAAATAACAAAGCCTGAAGGAAGCAGGACTGTAGTGTATTTAAAAACATAAGCCTTAATTCAAAATATCCCTTCTGACTTGGAATATTTAGCATTTCTACCTGTAGGACCTCTAGCCTTTTCCTCTAGCTCTCTCTTGCCTGACGGAGACTTCCTTTTTGCATCCATGTTTAAGTGGAGCTAATGAGACCTTTGTGGTCTAGCTACCAGGGTGAGTCAGCAGAATAGCTCTGCAACCCTTCTCCTCTCTGTACAAGATTTTGTGTACTGTTAGTCTCTAAGGTGCCACAAGTACTCCTCGTTCTTTTTGTGTCCTGACAGTCAGTTACAAGTATATAAACCACTTGTGCCAGCCTGGCTTTTGAAGATGAGGAGGTTCTAGCTATAAAGCATGACACTTAGCTGGAATTTTTATGTAAATTAAACCTTTTTTGGAAAAAAATGGTTTTGTATTTAAAGAAGTAAAAGGTTCACTATCTAGGTTTGCACACTGCAAGCCCAAAACATATTTCAGATAGTTTGTCAGTCTTCAAAATCCATGAAGTTTACCCAGCCCTCCTGATCAGCATTTCTTTCTTCAAAATGTGAAAAGTATTTGAAAATAGACTTTTAAAAAGAAAAACAACATTTATGCATTTATTGCTGGGGATGACCATAATTCATTAACTTAGCATTTAACATCTCCAGAGCTCTTGGTCTTCTGTGTGAGATAGGTAAGTAAATATAATCACCATTTTACAGAGCCTAAAGTGAAGCAAAGTAGTTGTGACTTTCCCAAGATCACAGAAGGAGTTTGTCAGAGATAGAGACAGGAGTTTCTGGCTCCCAGTCCTGTGCTCAGACTACTATGCAATTGCTCTGTTTTAATTTTGCTGAAGAGTAGATTGTTAGTAACATAAGCGGTGTGGGAATTCAGAGTAAAGAATTGTACAGCAGTTTTCTTTGCTTTGATGTTGATTTCAGAATCAGACAAAGGATTTTATTGATTGAACATGAACCATTTTGTTTAAATATTAAGCTAGAACATCTGTCTTCTGATTGCTGAACCATTAGTACAGGGGATGGAAATTTATTTACAGTCTCTTTCATTAAGTTCCTGCATTGCCTGTGTCGCAAATGATGTCACTTTTCAGCAAGATTACAGTCACCAGCAGTATAAGCCATGGGGGAATATTACGTACAGTTAAAGTCTTTACAGTTAAATGCAAATAGGCAGATGGGAAACAGCATCTCCCCGTGGTTAGCACACTGGACTGAGTGTTAAGAGATCTGTGTTCTAGTCCTGCCTCTGTCCTGGACCTGCTGGGTAATCTTGGGCAAGTCACTCCTGTCTGTGCCTCAATTTCATGATCCTTACAGTGGACATAATAATATTTACCTAACGTTTGTAGGATGCAGACTCTACAAACGTTATGAATAGCATGCAAAGAATGGGACAGCTCACGTCTGCAGAAGTGCTTGACAAACTGGGGCCTTTCAAAGCTAAATATTTATTTTAAATTTCTTGTCGCCACTTTTGTAGGGATTGCTATAGCGAGTCTTGCTTTAGCTTTTAGCACAGTGCTGTAAATTCCCATGGCTCTGCTATTCTCTCCCTTCTGCAAGGCCTTCAGACAGTCACTGGTGCTCTTTGTTCTACTAGCTGCTCTGACAATGTTAGGTTTCAACCAAGATTCTTGTTAGAATGGGGGAAAGAGATGTCATCCCTGATGATCACATATCCCTATTGTGCAGAATCCCCCATATGATGATTGGTCTCACAATGCATGTGCATCCTGCACATTATTGTAACTGAGATTTGAACCATTGTCCAAAGGCAGGAATTCTACCATGTGAACCAAAAGGGAGCCTCTGTCTGGTGTATTTAGGTGGGGCTGTGCCGAGCTTTCCTCAACTGGAACTTCATTTGAGCGTGAGCTTTCGTGAGCTACAGCTCACTTCATCGGATGCATACCGTGGAAACTGCAGCAGACTTTATATACACACAGAGATCATGAAACAATACCTCCTCCCACCCCACTGTCCTGCTGGTAATAGCTTATCTAAAGTGATCATCAAGTTGGGCCATTTCCAGCACAAATCCAGGTTTTCTCACCCTCCACCCCCCCACACACAAACTCACTCTCCTGCTGGTAATAGCCCATCCAAAGTGACAACTCTCCCCTCAGACAGAGACAAACACCTACAAGATCTCTGTCAAGCTTTCTTACAACTACAATACCCACCTGCGGAAGTGAAGAAACAGATTGATAGAGCCAGAAGAGTTCCCAGAAGTTACCTACTACAGGACAGGCCTAACAAAGAAAATAACAGAACGCCACTAGCCGTCACCTTCAGCCCCCAACTAAAACCCCTCCAATGCATTATTAAGGATCTACAACCTATCCTAAAGGATGACCCAACACTCTCACAAATCCTGGGAGACAGGCCAGTCCTTGCCTACAGACAGCCCCCCAACCTGAAGCAAATACTCACCAACAACCACATACCACACAACAGAACCACTAACCCAGGAACCTATCCTTGCAACAAAGCCCGTTGCCAACTGTGCCCACATATCTATTCAGGGGACACCATCACAGGGCCTAATAACATCAGCCACACTATCAGAGGCTCGTTCACCTGCACATCCACCAATGTGATATATGCCATCATGTGCCAGCAATGCCCCTCTGCCATTTACATTGGTCAAACTGGACAGTTTCTACGTAAAAGAATAAATGGACACAAATCAGATGTCAAGAATTATAACATTCATAAACCAGTCGGAGAACACTTCAATCTCTCTGGTCACGCAATCACAGACAGACATGAAGGTCGCTATCTTAAAACAAAAAAACTTCAAATCCAGACTCCAGCGAGAAACTGCTGAATTGGAATTCATTTGCAAATTGGATACTATTAATTTAGGCTTAAATAGAGACTGGGAGTGGCTAAGTCATTATGCAAGGTAGCCTATTTCCCCTTGTTTTTTCCTACCCCCCCTCCCCCAGACGTTCTGGTTAAACTTGGATTTAAACTTGGAGAGTGGTCAGTTTGGATGAGCTATTGCCAGCAGGAGAGTGAGTTTGTGTGTGTGTCCGTGTCCCTGGGAAAAAAGGGGCGGGGGGTGAGAGAGCCTGGATTTGTGCTGGACATGGCCCACCTTGATTACCATGCACATTGTAGGGAGAGTGGTCACTTTGGATGAGCTATTACCAGCAGGATAGTGAGTTTGTGTGTGTGTTTTTTGGAGGGGGGTGAGGGGGTGAGAGAACCTGGATTTGTGCAGGAAATGGCCCACCTTGATTATCATGCACATTGTGTAGAGAGTTGTCACTTTGGATGGGCTGTTACCAGCAGGAGAGTGAGTTTGTGTGTCGGGGGGTGGAGGGTGAGAGAACCTGGATTTGTGCTGGAAATGGCCCAACTTGATGATCACTTTAGATAAGCTATTACCAGCAGGACAGTGGGGTGGGAGGAGGTATTGTTTCATGATCTCTGTGTGTATATAAAGTCTGCTGCAGTTTCCACAGTGTGCATCCGATGAAGTGAGCTGTAGCTCACGAAAGCTCATGCTCAAATAAATTAGTTAGTCTCTAAGGTGCCACAAGTCCTCCTTTTCTTTTTGCGAATACAGACTAACACGGCTGTTACTCTGAAAACTGGAACTTTGTCGCTCTGTATCTCATGCTAGAGGAAAATATGACAACCAGTTATGGACAAGCCATCCAATGACACATTTTCAGTCCTGACCTGTGATTTTGTATGTGTGCAACTAACTGAGTCCTCAAAAATCGGGATTTAGTCTTCTCAGGCAAAATCTGCTTTTGCATGCTATACACTAGGATGCCCAAATGCCCAACGTGTTGGCTCAAAATGGAACTCTCACACAAACGGTTGTGCATATGAAAGTAGGTGTGCAAAATCAGAGGCTGGGGAATAAAAATTTGAGTTAAGAGTTTGGCTTGCTTTTAACACAAATATCATTGTAGGCAAAAACATTTAACTTATGGATACATATGCATTATAGGCTGGTGCTACACATAATGTGTGTGTGTTTCACTGAATCTGGAATAATATCTTGAATGCTGAGAGAATGAATCAATTCTTCTGTTGATTTGTTGCTACTGTATATTCAATGTGACAGGTTTTTTTGTTAAAGTAAGATGTGTAGCACATTAGCAAAGCATTACATACCTCATTATGGACAGACTATATGAATATAATGGTGAAAGGATGGCTAATTACTGATGTTCAAACACAGCACTTCCTACAGATTGGATGGAATAATTTAATTAGTCAAACCTACATGTTGAATCAGCCCTCAAAGGTCAAGGAAAAATAAGCAGGACATGTGTGAAACTCTGATCTTCTCAGAAAAGTGCACTGTGCAAATTAATGTCTGCAACTTGGCACTTTGTCAGCAGTTGACAGGCCTTTAACAACCGTGTGCATGTGTCTGCATAGGTGTGTTAAACTTCCCCATCTGTAAGTAACTGATGGTGGGAATGGGGAGAGATGGTGAAGGAGGCATCTAAACTCGTAAAGAGAGGTTGCAAGGAAAACGTAACCAAAGGGACAATGGCCTCTGTCACCAACCTTTTTGACAAAATGTGTAGTCTTTTTTTCCCCCTCCTCTCTCAGAACTGTGCAGAAAGGGCAGCATGAAAGAGTGAGGCTGGCAGGTGTGTGTGTGTGTGTGAGAGAGAATGTAATCTCCCAAGACCTAAGCTGCTCATTTTATTTATTTATTTATTTATTTATTTATGTGCTGAAGGCAAAAATCTCTGTACTTTCCAACCTATGTTCAGATGAAAAGAATTTTTAGGCTAACATGCTTTGTTACTTTGTCACTGCGACTCAAGAACTGGCTGCTGGCTTATTTTGATTAGAAAGAAAACAGTGTGGATTTTTGTAAGTTTTAAAATTATATATCTTGTACGTATAATTTTGCATCCTTTCTCACTAGGATCTCTGCTAAAGCAGAGGACTTCTATTTTGTCACAAAGACAGCTTTACAAAAGTCAAGTTACCATAACAACCAAATGCAGCTTTTAAATCCAGAAACTATGCTCTTCTGCTAGTCTTTTTCTTTTTTGTTTTTACTCACACAAAAAATAAAAGACAGATAATATAGATAGATACATACAGATACACACACCAGGGATGGCCAGACCTCAGAAGATACACAGTTTGGATACATTCTGGAGAAATATCCAAAACTTTGCATGCATATATTTGTCCAAACCCTTTGCATCTGCAAAGCTAAGCTGGAAATGTAACAAGAAGAGAGGAAAACATTTTTCTTCATCTGTTCATGTATCAAATGATTTCCCTCTTTTTCTTCATATTTCTTCTGGGAAGCCTTTTAACAATTCTAACTAGCACCATTACCGGGGTATTGTTTACCTTCTGGCTTGGGAATCCTAATTTTCTTGGTCTTTGTGCATTGCAATCTCAGGGTCTGACTCTCCACTGCCTTGCTCCTTGTGTGATCATTTATACCAGTGCAAAGTAGGAGTAAAATGCTATCAAATCGGAAAGGCAGTTCTTTATATCTACTTTACACAAAGATAAATGATCACCTAAGGAGCAAGGCAGTAGAGAATCAAGCTCTCAAATATAATGTTGTGTTAGTGTCTGTGATATAACAAGCCTGTCCAACTTTAAATGTGCTGAATATATCTGTGTTTATTAGTCTGATTGTTTTCTCTGATCCATTGCCACCCATGAATTATGCTTATACAAAAGTCATATATGGTTCGCTTTTTCAAATTCAAACTTTAGAAACTTGAAGGCATCCTAAAACACAAAAGGACAGGGAATAGACATTTTATGTCCTAGGATGCCTGGTGGCTGAGCAGACAAAACCTATAAAGTTTGGAACTTTTTGGTAATCTACAGAAGGGCAGGTGAGAACTGCGAGGTAGACGTAAAGACAAAGCTGTGCAAATTCTAGGCTGGACTCTCGGTGCTGTACAGCTGCTTTACACTCTATTGTTGGCAGAATTTGACTGTGGAGTAAGTATAACTGGCTAAACGAGGACTTCAGTGTAGGGGAAAATGCTTTAGTAGCACAGAGTCAGTGTATCAGCTTCCACAGTACCCTTACTTTTCTGCTGACGTGGCCCTGTACCCTCTAATCTCTGGCTGTGGTTTCAGCTCCTTGGAGCTGTTGGCAGCCAGTGTAATGAAGAGCAGCCTTCAGGGTGCTATATCATATATGGGGGACCAGCCAGGGTACTCAGAAGGCCCAGAATCGGGGAATTGTGTGTGGAAAGTTTTCCCACCACTTTTGCTCTGTGCTCCTTGGCTATAAGTAAGAATCTGGTCCTATGACTCAATTAAGAAAACACCGTATGGAATGTCTTCTCAGCTTATTCCTAATGTGTTTGCTAAGCAATATGTTAGCTTTAGCTTCAGATCCTTTTTGTCTTAAGAAATACCGCTGGCTGTATTGATTAAATAGTCAAATGAAATAACAAAGGAAAAAAAAGTCAAAGCTCATATAAAGCTCCCCCCACAACCCCATCTGTTCTCCTCAAGGAAATTATTACAGTGTGAGCTCAACTCAAAGTGCTGCTAGAAAAAGAAAACAAGCTGGTACAAGCGATTAAGAAAATAACCCTATTTTGATTTTGAGTCAAAAGGAAATAAAAACCCAACACCCCCTCTCCAACCTCTATTTAGGGCACTCACAGATTTTAGAACCAGAGTTGGTTTCCTTGTGTTTTTTTTCTTTTAAACCTCTCTGAGGAAATCTGTCAGAACTTTAGAGGAAAAGCTTTCTGTTCTGTGCCATAATGATCAGTTTGGAATAAGCTGAAGACAGCAGGAGTGAAAACTCTGGGAAAAATTCTGTCCTGAGGGCTGGAGTGTGCTGGGGTCAGTACACGGTCGGCTCTCCGTTTTTTGCTGCCCCAAGCAACAGTGGGAAAAAAAAAAAAAACACCCCTGCCAAATATGCTGCCGCCGGAGAGAACAGGAACATTGGAGGGAGCTGCGGCCGAATTGCTGCCGACAGCGAGACCCAAGTCAGAAGAGTCACTGCCGAATTGCCTCCGGGGCTGCTGCCGGAGTGCCGCCCCTTCAGCAGCACTGCCCCAGGCCCCAGCTTGCTTAGCTGGTGCCTAGAGCCAGCCCTGGGTCAGTACACTGCACACAAGTGAGGGTAGCTGTTTCCCCTCTGAAATTCCATAGTGTGTGTGTAAATTTAGAAAGTGAAAGGACATCAGAAGTATCAGAGTAAGGCCCTGATCCTATAAACTGATCTGTCATGTGGACCACTGCCCCGTTGTAGTCAATGACTGAGGTCTGCCCATATCGATTAGTTTGTAGGATTAGAGCTTTAAGAGTCCAATCCTGAAAAATGTTGTGTACCCTTCGATCCCAATGAAGTAATGGAATTGAGGGTACTCAGCACCTCACAGGATTAGGCCCTTGATTTTAATCCCAGAGTAAGGGTGACTATAGTAACCATGTTAATTCCAAGCCAAACAACTCTGCTTTTATATAGCTGTTGCTAGCATGGTTAGAAACAGTGCTGTTTCTGCCATGATCATGTTTTGGCTGAGTTGTTCACACTTACTGACATTCCATAATTTGAACCTGTCCCTCGAGTGAGCACACTTAAAAATTCATTCTGGTGTTACAGCTACTGCAGGTTCTCAGAGTTATTTCCTTTGCTTAAAATAGAGAACATTGCTAGAAACTGGTAATATCTCTAGATCCAGAATGCGTTCAAGTGCATCCCCTATACCTGTGCATGACAGGAAGTGATTTGGATAAAATAAAAATAGATTAAAACTTAAAATGAAGCATTTTGGGGAGTGTGAAAAAATACAGTTAATTTCTTTCTCCACTATTTTGCATTTTCACACACCCCTGTGCTTCCTGGATCTCAGTGCGAACAGAATCAGAAATCCTGAATATCATGAGGAAAGTGGTTCTCACAGTATTTCCAGCTTATCCAGAAGCTGGATGTATCAGAAATCTTTTATGAGAGCCTGTGCCTGAGAGATTTTGAGCTCCATTTTGCAGATTGTGAGAGAGAGGTTAGGTAGTTCACGTCAAAGTTGGATAAATATTCCACTCCAAATGAAATCTTTTTATTGTTCCATTTGCAGTTATCTCTAGCGCATGTGGAGGCCAGATTTTCAAAAGAACTCTGCTCCTATTTAGGCACGTAAATGAAGCAGCCAGATTTTTCAAAACTGCTCAGCATGCAAGACGGTGAATCTTCTGAAAATCTGGATACTTATTTGGTGTATAAATGGGAGCTGAGCTCTTATGAAAATCTGGCCTTTAATGTATTGAAAATACAGAGGGAATCCTAACTCAGTTTTTGCTCAGTCATGACTCTTCAGGCCAAACTTCGAGCAAGGCCGGCTTGTCTACACTTAAAATGCTACAGCGGCGCAGGTGCACGGCAGCTGCTGCGCTGCTGTAGCACCTCAGTGAAGACACCACCTATGCTGACGGGAGTGATTCTCCCAAGGTAGCGTAATTAACCCACCTCCCGAAAGGCAGCAGCCAGGTCAACGGGAGAATTCTCCTGTCAACCTAGCACCGTCTACACCAGGGCTTAAGTCTGTTTAACTGCATTGCTCAGGGGTGTGGGTTTTCACATCCATGAGCAACATAGTTATACTGACCTAATTTTCTAGTGTGCACTGAGCCTGAGCGTAAGTGTAACCCTTCTGCCCGTCAGAGTTGGCAGCAACAAGGGCCGGGTTCAGTATCTAGGGGTTCCATTCCAATAAGACAATGCAAAACCGTCTCGAGCCCCCACCCAGTGACCTGGGACAAATATATACCACCCCCGCTGGGTGCCTCCAAGAGGCAATACTTCCCCTCTCGGAAGCACAGAGTCTGAGTGTAGCAAAAAGCCTTTTAATAACAGAGAGAAACAATGTGGCATTATGTTGGGGAAACACCACCAACAGGATTCATAACATGACCCATGAGCAAAAAACCCACTCCAAGCAAATTGGGGCATGCCCTTTTCCTTTGGTTCTTGAGTCCAGCAACCCCAAATCACCCAAAGTTCCAGAAGTCCAATGACCCAAAAGTCTCTGTCCCTGGTCAGGGCAGCCCCAGAGTTCAAAAGTTTATCTGCAGAGCTTTACCTCCCAACCTGGGTGGAGATTGGGGGGAAGGGGGGGGGGAAGAGAGGTAAAGGGCACCTTACATGATCTGAAGCTGACCGCCCCGCAGCTCCATAGGGCTTCGCGCCGCTCCACCAGCCCCCCCACGAACTGCTTCGCTCAGCTCTGCTCCGGGGCCCACAAGCAGCTCCCGCTGTCCCCATGAACTCCTCCACGAGCCGGTCCACGAACTGCTCCGTGTCCCACAAGCAGCTCCTGCCGTCCCATGAACTGCTCCACAATATATCTTCAGGCTCCCCCACTACTTAACACAACACTCAGTGATTTCAGCTCTTAGTCAGTTCAGCTCTTTTGTGAATTCAGCTTGTAGTAGGGGAGCCTCAGTGCTTGTGCACCATTAGCCCAAAGTGAGCTCAGCAGCTTTAACTAAACTCCTAATGGAATCAAAATTAGCTCTGATATTCCACAGTGGAGAGAGGAGAAAGTGCAATTAGCATGTAATCACTAGGGGTCCCATACCACCAAGTATTAATACCTGTTCCCAGCCTTTCTCCATTCACAGAGTTTTGGAACCCATGACCCTTGCCTAGTGAGTGCTACTTAGTTGATGGTGAGTCCCTCCATCATAACAAAAGGCCAAGTACAGTTCCAAGCACAGTTCCCATAATCAGGGTAATAACAATTTATTCTGCCTTTCCCAATAACAGAGACACTGGGGATCCCACAGCAGCCAAAGGGACCATTTGGGCAGCTATGGCCTCATTCTCGGCGGGGTGGGTGTGCCTATGCAAATGAGATAGGCCTCTGAAGTTCTTTTCCACAACTTGCCACACCTCACCACCAGGTGTCAGGGTGGAGCTCATCCTGACTCTGCTTACATCAGGACTAAGCCAAAGCTTGGTAAGAATTTCAGAATTTGGGTCCAGTGTCCTCTTTTTGGGAGGAAAATAAGAACATACTACTTGGATAAATGTGTAAGAGAGAGAAAGGTTCCATGTAGAGTTTAGTTGATCAAGAAAACAAATACACATACAATATTTTTTCCTATTACAAGGCACTTTGGAATACTTTTAGTACACAAGGTGCAATGGTATATTAAGCCAAATTGTAATTCTATATTTGTCAGTTTGGTTTTGTTAGCATAATACAATTTGTTTTTATTGTAGCTGTGGAGAGGGAGACATCTTGCTATTAATTTGCTTGCATTATCCTCTGTTTAATGAATGATTCTCCCTTCCAAACATTTTTCTTTTTCATTTTTTTAAAACTTTTTATTTATTTCTTCCAGACTTGGATCAGATACAAAGAAAAACCACTGTTTGTTACACTGTTCATGAACCAGGAACTGGCATGGAAGCAGAAGTTTAATATCCTTTCATTCTTTTAATTCTGTGTATTATTAGAACAGTTGCTAAACACTCTAATGCTTTAAGATCTGACCTTTTCTCCTGGCCATACAGCTAAAACTCTCATGAAGGCCTTCATCATCTGCCATTTTGATTAATGTAACATTCTCCTCATTTGTCTCCCTGGTACCCACGTCACCAACCTCCAGTCCACACAAAACAGTTGTTAAGACTGTTGTCTTTGCCTGTCCATCTGACCAGTGCCCTCTTTGAATCCTTATACTGCCTCCATCTTCTCCACTTCATCCAGCTCAAATTTTCTGTGATCACCTGCATGGTCCTATATAACACTATCCTTCCCTGTTTATCCATAACCGTATCTAATGCAATTACCACTCTGTCCCCTCTGTTCTGCCATTGTTGGCAGTTCCATTACCCCTGCCACAACTATCTTCTCCGCTTTCTCCCATGCAGGTTTCTATGCTGGGAAAACTTTGGTTTGCTCTAAGTTACATTAAAGGCTGTTTTGGCCCCAAACTGGTCCAGAATTAGGGGAGCAGAACAGTGTCTCAGACCTAGAGTTGGCCAGGAACTGGATTTTCTGTTATATGGGAAATGCCACATTCTGAAATGGAAAAAAAATGAAATTTTTTTGAAATGTCCCATGAAATGTTATTCAGAAAAAAATTCCTGGTCGATCCCAATATTGCTTTGATAAAATTAAAACATTTTTGTTCTCATTTTGACCTTTTAAACTTGACAGCTTTACAAAATGTTTTTTATATATTATATATACACACCAAAAATGGTTTTGAACCAAAAAAAAGTCATAAATGTTCTGTTCTGAAACAGGATTTTATTGAAACACTTTGTTTAGATTTTGTAAATGAAACTTCATCTGTATGTTTTCCGAAAATTTTAATTTTGACAAAAATAGCATTTTTTGGGGGGAAAAAACCCAACAAAACCTGTTTTTTGTCAAAAAGTTTCTGAACAGCTCTACTGAGAGGCACCTCTCTTCCCACTCTCTTCCTTTCAGCATGACCGGACCACAAACACTTCAGTAGAACTGGAAGTATTTAAAGAGAGAAAATACCTGTCTGTATATCCAGGTTTTTATATTGGTGCCAATCCTTGTAGTCTCAGAACACATCTGAGAATCTGTAGATCTGTCAGACTAGAATATTTCTTAAAGCATCTGCTGTTCATTATTTTCCCTACCAGTTTAAAAAAATAAGGCAATTCCTCCCTCATGTCCCCCAGAAAGAAAGAAAAACCAAACTGCTCTGTTGTACTGGAGTAGTTAGTTACATTTTTTTAGCTATGGTCAGTCATTAAAAAAAGATAGTGTTTATCAAGCTAATTAAAAAGTCTAGCAAAACAATAGACTGCAGCCTTGTACAGGATGTACAATTAACCTTAAATGAGTGAGGAAGAGAAACAGCAAATTAACAAATCAGTGGCCATTATTCAGTTTCTGCTCAGCTTTCCACTCGCTATTAATCTAACGGATTGTTACATGCTTTGGGATGTTTAGCTGACTTGCAGTATCAGCACAAACCAGAATCTCACCGAGGAGATCACACTGTTTTGGAAAACATCTGAAAGAATTTATAGCTTGTGAATTACAAAAGCCGCTCTAATTAGCCCCAAGAGGCAGTTACATAAGAAACACCAAGAACATTGTTTAGTCATAGATGCTTTCTTCTCGCCATTTTTATATGAGATTCTGGTAATGAATGTTGTTTAACAATTAGAGCTGAGAGCCCATGGTTAATAGCACTCCTGAGTAAACATTGTTCTGTATTTGCGACCCTGTAAGTGTTTAAATTTAGCTTAAACCAGAAGATACTACAGTTACTTGGGAAATTTTTTAACCACCAGCCCCTTCGGTTCCGTAAAATTGGTAGTTAACGGTAATCAGACTGGTCCATCATTGCTGTATCTTTGCATCTGTTGTGATAATTCTCTTCTAAAACATATGTGAGGTTTTCAAGATATCTTTTTTTCCACCATCCTGCCCCCACAAACTCTGGATGTAGGACTCCCTCTTGGTTCTCCTATTCTGGGGTCTGATCCTGCACCACTGACCACAATGGGAGCTTTGCCATTGATATCAATCAGAGCAGGATCTGAGACTTTAATGATGACCAGATGCTGCCATGCAGTGTGTGTGGGTGGGAGGAAGGAGAGAGGGGGAGAGGGGAAACAATTTTTCTTTTATAATTCTCGGTCTCAACATCTCCATTTTAATCCCAGATTTTGCTAGATTATATAAAGTGTAAAACGTTTGAAAGGCAATGAACAAACCAAATACAGGGAAACTGAACCTTCAAACTGTATTCATGTGAATAATCTCACTGAAGTAAAGGGATTACTTACTTGCATGAGTAAGGGTCACAGAACCAGGGCCAATTGAATGTGCTGCATTCCTACGATTCCCTCCAATGACTCTGAAATAAAATTAATTGTAGCTTTGGTATACAGACAGATTTCTTGTGTCCATATGGGTGAGAAAATGTGTAGGTGATATCTCAGAATTTGCTGGCCTGGATATGTTTGAAATAATCGGCGTTCATTAGCAACCTTAGAATCATAGAATATTAGGATTGGATGAGACCTCAGGAGGTCATCTAGTCCAATCCCCTGCTCAAAGCAGGACCAACACCAGCTAAATCATCCCAGCCAGGGCTTTGTCAAGCCAGGCCTTAAAAACTTCAAAGGAGGGAGATTCCACCACCTCCCTAGGTAACCCATTCTAGTGCTTCACCAGCCACCTTATTGCCTTCAACAATTATACAAGGTCTATATAGGCAGATTCCATTAAATATGGCTAGTTGTCTTTTAAAGTCCCTGGGCTGGTATGCATAGTGTTGCAATACCACATCTTGGTATGCTCAGCACTGTACAAGGTATTGCAGACATAATTTCCTTATGTCTCTCCCAGTATGTGTAAATGAAGCCCATAATCTTTTTTTTACATTTTTCATTTCTTAAATTAATGTAGCAGTTTCTCACTATCTTAATCATAAAGCCAAAGCTATAAAATGTGGATGTCTAAAGATAGGCACCAAGGCCCAGATCTTAAAATTGTCCTTGATTTCTTGGGAATTAATGCCTAAATGTCTTGGAGGAGCTGCTCCTAAATAAGTGACAGGTTTCAGAGTAGCAGCCGTGTTAGTCTGTATCCGCAAAAAGAAAAGGAGGACTTGTGGCACCTTAGAGACTAACAAATTTATTTGAGCATAAGCTTTCGTGAGCTACAGCTCACTTCATCGGATGCATGTAGCTCACGAAAGCTTATGCTCAAATAAATTTGTTAGTCTCTAAGGTGCCACAAGTCCTCCTTTTTTTTTAAATAAGTGACCTGATTTTCAGTGGTGCTGAAGAAACCAAAATGAACATGGAAGTCAATGGGAGCTGCTAGGCATTTATGAGTTTATTAAGCACCCAAGTATGAAAACTCTGGCCTTAAGTGTTTTTTGATGTCTCTATTTATTTTACTTAGCCAAAAAAAAAAAAAAAGTCCACTAAGACCCTTACAGAAATGAAAAGAACACCTCCATTCCCTGAACATCTAGAAATAAATCTTTGGAATGAATAGGCATCTCTTAATATAATCTGACTTTGTGATTAAAGACTTTTGTTGGTTTTACAACTGACACATAACTTTAGAGACTCAGGGGGAAAGGCAGGAAAGGAAGAGAAAAAAGCGGGGAAATGAGAGACAAGAATTAGGGAGAATGAAATACCATTGATGGATAATAAAATGAGAATGTGATTGTTTCTTGTTTAATTTTTGTTTTCTATCATGAAGTAAATAATTAGGAGATGTCTAGAATCAAAGACATTAGTCTTTGTTTTAAGCTCTGCTAACTGCTATCAGTAACTAATCTAACAGCACAATTCCTGACCATCATTGACTGATAACATTTAAAAAGACAAATCAGGTATTCAGAAAAGGTATTTACATAACTGAAATACTCTCCTGCCCATACCTTTATGGATAAACTGGTCTCTGACAAGCACAGAACAGATCTGTCTCAAAGGATGTATTCCTTTTGAGGTGCTAAACATCATCCACTCCCACTGATTTCCTGAGTCAAGAAGTGCTCAGCATCTCACATAAAGGGCACTAAGATGATAAGAAAACAACAGGTAAGCAATGGTACATTCAGCAACTGTCACGCTGCTGCCCCGATAGATCTATTAGAAACAGAACAATTGTCTATGCTGAGGATTTGGTACAATAGAAGTTACAGAGCATTATCACAATAACAGAGGCTTTTACTATAAAAGACAATAAATGACACTGTTTCACATTAATATTTATTTGTCCATAAATGCAGCAGCAAATTTATCTATCAGTGGGAAACCATTATCCTATGACAATATTCTAGTCCTGTGGAATTAATTCTTTACTCTGTTATCTATTGGTATTCATCATACTTTGTATATTATGTAAATTCATTAGAACAAGTTTCTTTAAAACAATGAATACCACAGATCTGAACTAGCTCCCTCTCCTGGACACTCACCAGGCTGTTGTTCAGCCCATGTTAGCAAAAGGTGGATTTCACACACACAGAGAAACATTCCCTGATACAGTAGCTTTATAATAACTTAATAGCATCAATCAGAATTCTCAGCTTATAAAGAAAGATTCCCCCAATCATCACAATGACTAATTCAGAATTATTCAGACCTACTGTCTATGGCTTGCAGGCATCAATAAAGGGGATTTCATGACATCAGTAGATTGGAAGGATGCCTAATTCCCAAATATCCCAATTCGACAGTCTCAAACATCATTCCTACACTTTGCTATTGGAGGACAACATTACCAGTTCAGGCCGTGGCCTTTTGGTGAGTGTTTATGATAGTACCGGTAGAATTAATAGCAACTCATAGACAGGAGGAGGGTTGGTGTTTACACCTTCTTGGAGGAATTCCGTTATCTGAGCCTCATGCAGAATATGAGCTGCCATTTTAGGCTTCAAGTTTCAGTTTCACATGTAATCCTACCCTCCGAGGCCTGGGAGAACTGCAGAAGCAGCTGCTCATCCCCTGGAGGAAATGAGAAGGGAAGGCTGCATAGTGACCAACTCTATCTGACCTCAGGAACAGTAGTTCAAAATAGATTAACTCTGCAGTGCTGTGTCGACTGGCTCAGGAGAGAACCATATCTAGCTTTCTTGACTTGACATATTATGTAGGGTTGACAACTTTCTACTTGCACAAAACTGAACACCCTTGCCCCACCCCTTCTCTGAGGTCCCTCCCCCGCTCACCACATCCCCGCCTCCCTCTGTCGCTCGCTCTCCCAACTCCCGCCCACTCGCTTATTTTCACCAGGCTGGCTCAGGATGATTGGGATTGGGGTGCGGGGGGGGGGTGAGGGTTCCGGCAGGAGGTGCGGGCTGTGGAGTGGGGCTGGGGATGAGAGGTTTGGGGTTCAGGAGGCGGTTCTGGTCTGTGGAGTGGAGCCAAGAGGTTTGGAGTATGTGAGGGGGCGCCAGGCTGAGGCAGAGGGTTGGGGTGCAGGAGGGGGTAAGGGTTGTGGGCTGGGGGGTGTTTCTGGGCAGCATTTCTGGGGTGGGACCAGAAATGAGGAGTTCAGGGTGTGGGAGGGGGCTCTGGGTAGGGGGTTGGGATGCGGGGGTAGGGCGGGCTCTGGCTGGGGGCATGGGCTCTGATGTGGGGCCAGGGATGAGGGGTTTGGGGTGCAGGAGGGTGCTCTGGGCTGAGATCGAGGAGTTCAGAGGGGGGGATCAGGATGCAGGCTCCAGGCGGCACTTATCTCATATGGCTCTTGGAAGCAGCGGCATCTCCCCCCTCCAGCTCCTACATGGAGATGCGGCCAGGCAGCTCTGCATGCTGCCCCATCCACAGGCACCGCCCCTGCAACGGGAGCTGCGGAGCTGGAGTTTGGGGCGGGGGCAGCACGTGGAGCTCTCTGGATGCCCCTAAACCTAGGAGCCAAAGGGGGTACATGCTGCTGTTTCCGGGAGCCGTGCGGAGCCAGGACAGGTAGGGACCCTGCCTTAGGCCCAGCCCCTGCTGTGCTGCTGATTGGACTTTTAACGGCCCAGTTGGCAGGTCCCTTTTTGACAGGGCATTCCAGTTGACAACCAGACACCTGGCAACCCTAATATTATGGTATGCTGGGCTGATATTAGCTTCTCCCATGTGGCTCTGAAGAGGGAATAACTGAGAAAAATTGGGGTGAATCTCAGAAGATTCCCTGGCCTAGTTTTTTCTTCAGGCTCCTCTGTTCACTTCTAGAAGATAGCTTGCGGGTCATTATCCCTTGTTGCTATTAGTAATCTTCTCTGCCTGGGGTGGGGTGGGGAGTGGCAGTTGATGGTGCTCACCATTTCATACATTGGGCTTCAAGACTGTTATTGATGCATCACACGGCCCATTATGAGACTTTGGCTGAATTTTTGTTGCCAGCATACCAGCTGATCTGTTGCTCAGAAGTAGGTGAGCACCATCAATCAGAGATGATGACCTTACATCAATCATGTTGTTAAGGGTAGTGAAAGTGGCAATGATAAGAAATAATAAATTAATTGTGAGAGATGATATTTGAGATGCCCTCAGAATTCCACAGAAAGACTTAACAGCCGCTTTAGACCTTCCAGCATATTAACCAATGAGTTTAATGGTCAATGGGCTTAGAGTAACTCAGGTGATGAATTGAGACAATTGTTACCAAACGATATAGAATCATTTACCGTACCTTTTATCTCCAATGCAACAATTCCTTTGAGAAGAATTGACTTTTTTCTGAGTTGCAAACAGCTGCCATTTATGCAGATCGAGTAAGAGCTCGAAGGGATTGACAGCAGATGGGAGGGATGTGATTTTGATTGACCCCTCCACCATGTGATGTGAAGATAAGAGTATAGGGTGGTGTGTTCAGTGTAATACAAAACACAGGGTCCCTACCCTGCAGAGATCCTCAGATATCCTGGTTAATGGTGCACTTCAAGAATCAAGAAAGACAGAGAGAGACAAATACAGCTGTAAGCTACTCTCTCATGAATCCACTTCTACACATAGATTAAATGAGGGCCATTACAGGGGCCTGCTGACATGGCATGACATGATGGTGCTCCCGATGGTGAGTCAGATTAACTGGGCAGTGAGCATACCCTGTGAGAAGCGCTCCCTTTTGGTTGGCATAGATCTGAAGGTTGAGGGTTGTAAGAGCTGTAAGATTAGATCTGTGTCTGTGTGGATGCACATCTCCAGACTGTGTGAGTGCCGATGGACCTGAGGAAGAATGTGTGGTCGAATGTGAATGGGAGGGGCCAAAGAGGCCAAAGAAAGAGGAGGCACAAATTGGAGCCATGGAGAGCGTACAGAAAGGATGGGGATGAGGTAGGAAGGGAACAGAAGGAAGAGGAGGGGAGAAAGGGAAGGAGGGCAAAGGATAGGAGGAAGGATGAGAGGGCCAAGGGGGAATAGAGCCAGGCAGGACGAGAGGGGAGAGGGGGCTCAGAAGAGTTTGTTTGGGGTCAGTAACAGGGAGGAAAGAGAAGACAAAGAAGGGAGAGGGAAGCAAGACTAGCTTCATTATTGAGGCAGGAAAAGCTGCTGTCAAATAGGAGGGCCAGGAAAATGATTTCTAACTGTTTAACTGTGAGAATGAAAGTGGGCCAGAGGGGTTATCAATTAAATCGGCTAGTGCAAGGGAGGTGGTGTTGTACTTACAACCAGCATTCAAATTCACTCTAAATTGAAGGGAGAAACTCAAGAAGAAAAATGGTTGCGTAAACTTCTCTGAATCATTAGCCATGTTCCTGTATGTCTCCCCTGCTCCGTCCATGGCTACCAGCCCCTCACTTGCCTCTCTATTTATTCCCCCCATTTTGTGTTTCACTCTTTCATGGTCTGATCATGCAATCTTGATTCAGGCAAAACTCCCATTAATTCTCAAATTAATGGGTGTTTTGCCAGAATAATGACTTAAGTTCTGGACTCTTAGTGCTACCATTTAGGGTATGTCTACACAGAAGTGTAAGCCCAGGCTTCATCCCAGGCTCAAGCCAAACTCCCTGCCTTAAATTCACACATCAATTGTGCTAACCTAGGGCTCAGATCTAGGGTCCCAGGACCCTGCAGAGCTGGAGGGTCCGAGCCTGTATTAAGGTGGGACCTAGAGTCTGAGCCCCATTGCTTTCCTGTGTGCACACAGCCCTGGTTTGACTTTGGTCCTGGAAGTCCTCTGGATGCATCCCAGAGTTCCAGGCGGCAGAGATGCAGCACTGCAGGCAGCCAGCGCAGTGGCTGGAAGTGCCATTACTACCTGGCTGAGAGTGCTCCCCCTTCCTGCTCTGGCTCCTCCTCGCTGCTATGCAGTACTTGCCTGGAGCAGGGAGGAAAGCTGACAGATGGGAGGCAGGTCTCAGCTGCCAGCATGTTGAGGGTCATTCCTCTCCCCATCATGCTGAGCTGGGAGCTCGGCCACTCACCCTCCCTACAGGGCAGCCACTTGGTCCTGGTCTGCTCTCTGTCCCTTGCTCCCAGACCCCCCGGCCCTTCCTGGGGCTGTGTGCGCAGAGGCGCTCATGCAGTGCGCACTGTGATGGCGGTGAATGGGAGCCAGCCTCAAAACCTCCCCCTGCCTCCCAGGGATCCCTTATCCCTGCCTTCTGGGCTGCGGTAGTGGCAGAGATAAGGGATCCCCAGGGGGCACTGGAGCACACTGCACCCCAAGCCCTGGGGATGCACTTCACTGCTCTGCTGCCAGAGGCGGCTGGGCTGGGGTGGGTGTGGTTTTCCTTTGAAATCTACATTTATTTCAAACTTCAAAAACAGAAAAAAAAAAAAATGAAAAACCGACCAACTAAAAACCCCTTCATTGAACATCCCAGTTTACCAATTCAGAATTGCAGTTTCATTTTAACAGTTTGACAACCCTGGAGACTGATGTCCTAATTATCCTCAGAACAGGTGCACATGGACAATGTCCTGCCAACATAACTGAGCCTAGAGGTGGAGAACCCAATTCTCAGATTAGATGGTAGTTCAGTGTAAAGCCTTTTCCAACTGAAGTCATTCTACTCAGCCAGCCACTAAAGGAGTTAGTAATGCACTTCATGTGCTTCTTATGGGCACCTGAGTGCCTAGCACCATCACAGTGAGGAAACAGGGTGGGCAGTAGAGTTTTCCCACAGTGCTCTATGTTCCTAAGGCTAGAGTGTCGACATTAGCAGGGGGAAAGGGGGTGCTAGGCACTCTGGGATATGGTTATTTTCACTTGGGTCTGTGCACTGCAGTGTGGATGCAAGAACCCTAAGTTTGAGCAAGGGTCAGAACATTCTTAGCCTAGGGTTAAAATGCAGTGTAGATGCTCAAGGTTCCCTGACACGGGTCAGCTGACTCGAGTCCCACTACTCCTGGCTTACATTACTGTGTAGACTTACACTTAGTTAAGTACTACAGATCCATCAGATAATTGATCTATGCACCTGAATTTGGCTCTACCTACTTAAAAAAAATAAAGACACGGGGTAGTAAATTGTAATACCAGAGCCCATTCAACAGCACCGGGATCAATTTTGCAAAGGACTTTGAGATTTACTGATGAAAAGCACTGTGTAAGACGTACATACTAATTATTTATATATTAAACATAGTACAATTAAAGTTAATTGAACAGTACTCCCAACATTAAGAACAATTACTATTCATATTTGTTTCACTTAGATTTGTACCTAATTTTGTTGGCAGTGGGTGAAACACTGTATTTTAATTAATTAAATGTTAGCTATTTCTCAATTCGGACTAAATTGAAAATGACAGATGCTCAAACTGTAAATGCAAACATTAAAACCTTTTTGATCTAACAAACTGATACACAAGAGAAGACAGAGTGACTTTTTGTTGGGTTGCATCACAACTTGCAAAACTTCAGACTTCTTGGGTATTACGATAAAGATCCTCTGCATCTTTTCCCCTCTTTCCAGGTGGATGTGTCAATCTCTACTGCCCTATACATACGAAGTAGTCATCATGATTTTGTCCTTTGCTGAACTTTGCAACTGTGCCACTGGCATCTAAATACATTTCAAAATTCAGTTTAACTCTTTCCCCATCCTATCAAATTTCCTTAAATATGAGACAGTGTTGAGGAGCTGTGTTATTCCCCATGGATTCCTGTTTATTTAGGATACCACACAATAGACAGTCATTTTCTAACTCCATTTATGAACAAACACTGCATTTCTGCATTCTGCATTTACACAACCTGTTTTGCAGCCAAGTGCATTTATCGTTAAACATCAGTAATGTGTCCTCTATAACAGTATTTATCTGTACTTTTTATAAGACTGGAGAATGCTGATGTTACAGTGTATTCTGTGAGTGGCAAGTGTATGTAGAACCCAACTATGTACAGTATTTTGGAGGGCGATAGAGGACAGTAACTTGTCTGACACCTTAAATACTCCTCCTTGCAGGAGAAGCAAATCCAGTCCTCTGAAGAGTTAGCTCAAATGCTCATTATTAAACACACACATTTCCCCTCCTCTCCTACCCCCCTCCCATTGTTTGGTGCTATTGGGATGTGGTTTATTGTCTGAGCTAGAAATTATATCAATCTTCTGAGCAATAGGAGACCCTAGGAATTTTGATTACTATCAAAATATTTTGAGACAGCTAATAAAAATAGCTAACATGCCATCTTATGATGGTATTTCACCCCCTCCATATAGTAACCACTTTCAGAACTAATCCAGAGCTGGGGTGTGGGGAGTCCTTCATTGTTACAAGTTTTAGTAGTCAGTACCACTCTGGTACTTGTGGCTGTGAAATGCATTTCATGCCTAATCTGTTACCTAAATGAGATGTGAAAGCAGTTCACACCTTGTTTACATTTGTGCTGTTTTATAGAACAGGACAGGCACAGTTCCACTGAAAGTAATGGAATGAGGTCACCTACCCAGTTCTCTCCTTGGATTGAATCCATAAGGTCTAATCCTTGCAGTTCACTAAATTGAAAATGAATCTGTGTCTGGGGCCAGCTGTAATGAAATACCATCAGTAGCTGTCTATATTTTACAAGAGAAGTAGGCTGTTTGCTGGAAAGAAAAAGCTGGCTATGCACTGATATTACATATATGGGAAATGAGGGATTCTGTTTGTATTATAGGTAATGTAATCAATGTGGACAAGCATGAAAAATAACCAGCCTGATTTGGGAGGGTAGAAGAAAAAAGATGTAAAGAAAATAGTGTCCATTGGTTACTTGCCATCTTCTTTACAGTTGTGTGTGTGTGTTGGAGTTTGGACAAATTGCAATAATGCACCTATGTGGCAAAGTTTGGCTCAAGATCGGAACATTTTTAAAGTCTGAGGTGTATTTGGATCTGGGGTTCTGGTTCAAACCCATCTTAGTCAACTGTAGGTATTTAAGCCCCAGCGACTTAATTCTCCTTTGCCTTGTCCCTTATGTAGTCATTCACACCTTTGCAAAAGGAGCACTGTTCTGATTTTGCCTGGCTTTTTACATCCCCCTTTGCATGCATGTAAATAACTGCACAAGGCAGGGGAGGATCAAACCCTAAGTTTATAATTGTAAAGACTCAACCACCTTCATTCCTTCTTTTTTAGTTTTAAGTAAAGACTTTGGTGTCTGAAAATGAATTAATGAAAAAGTAAGTTCTTGTGATGGTCTCATTATAAAATTCTATTAAGTTAAGAAAAAAAGGACTTTTAGCCAGAAAAAAGTGAACCGTGAATAAATTCTACATGGAGTTTTAATGTAGCCTTGGTATAAAGTTATAATGCTGCAAGAGGAGCTTTTCATTGAAGAAAATATGCTAATTCTTGTAGTTTGAGAACAACCCCTCCTCTCCCTCCTTGAAAAATTAAAGTTTATAACTCCTCAAGGAGTCTTCTAAAGCTGGCTGGGGACTAACTTCCTTTGCAGTAGTTTCATTTCTTTTCAATTTATTTCATGTCATCAGCTGAGATGTAGGCCTACAATTGAAGCCAGGATAGAAACACTCTCATGGTGCCTACTAAATCTGACCTCACTGTATACCCTATGGAACCTGGGGGAGAAAATCCTCCCCCCTGCCCTTTGAATGTCCTCTGCAAATGTTTTTGGGGCACTCTGTTTCTGACTGATCTGGGTCACTTGTCTTTTTTCAGTCAATCCCTGTCGGAAGATTAGGGTTGAGATTAGAGAGGGGAATACAGGTGATTCTTCTCCAGAATCAGAGATATTACTAGTTTTTTGCTTTCCCAGGCTCTCAGTGTCTTGAATTGGAGATGTGAATGATTCTCAGTTTATTAACTCATGGTCTGACTCAGAGCCCATTGAAATCAATGGAAACACCCATTGGCTTCGCTAGGCATTAGATCACCCCCAAAACCATAGTCCTCCTTCTGTATATCAAAAGGCAACCAACCAACTAACCAGATGTAGGTTTGGATCTATAATAAATGAAACAGACAAATTTAACAAAAAACTTGACTGAACTGGTGAACTTTTCACAGTGTTGTTTTGGGAACATACAAAGCGCACCACACAGGGTCAGACCAATGATGCATTTAGTCCATTACCCTTGTCTTCCATAGTAGCCAATAGCAAATCTTTCAGAGGAGGATGTAAAAACTCCATAATGGATAATTTTGTAATAATGTGTCTGGAGGGGAATTCCTTTCTAACTTCAAGCAGTTAATGGTTGGCTTGTGTCCTGAAGCATGACTATTCATAGCCTTTATAATTTATGGATAGCATTCTTAATATTCATGTCAATTTCTAATTCTTGCTTGAGCTCTACAAAGATCTTTGAGTTGATAACATCTTGCAGCAGTGACTTCCACACGTTAATTGTGTGTGTGACAGGCACCCTTTTGCCAGCACATTAGGGATTGAACCAGGGACATCCAGAGCTAAAAGCACAAGCTGTTACAACTTGAGCTAAAGAAACAAACCTCTGTAGCTGGCGGTTGTAACTACGCATATCATCTAGATTGGCACTGGGGGACCTGTAACACACATACTCACCAATGGTGGTTTACATGTGCTTGCAATGAAGCTGTCATGAAACCTATGAACAGACTTTTGCTCAGCTATACAAATTATTTTATTGCCAAGAAATTGTAAAGAATTTCCCTTTACTGTATGTGGGAAATGCACACAAAGGTCCCTCTTAGTTTATAATGCCAGCAGAGAAAGTATAAAAATACAAACAGATTTATTTGAGCATAAGCTTTTGTGGGTAAAAACCCCACTTCTTCAGATGCATGGAGTGAAAATTACAGATGCAGACAAATATTCGGACACATGAAGAGAAGGGAGTTACCTCACAAATGGAGAACCAGTGTTGGACGCAAATCAGACATCAGGAATGGTAAGACACAAAAGCCAGGGGGAGAACACTTCAATCTTCCTGGATATTCTATAACAGATTTGAAAGAAGCTATACTTGAATAAAAAACAAACAAACAAACAAACAAAAAAAACCCCTTCAGAAACAGACTTCAAAGAGAAACTGCAGAACTAAAATTCATTTGCAAATTTAACACCATTAATTTGGGCTTAAATAGGGACTGGGAGTGGCTGGCTCATTACAGAAGCAGCTTTGCCTCTCCTGGAATTGACACCTCCTCATCTATTACTGGGAATGGACTACATCCACCCTGATCGAATTGGCCCTGTCAACACTGGTTCTCCACTTGTGAGGTAACTCTCTTCTCTTCATGTGTCTGAATATTTATGTCTGCATCTGTAATTTTCACTCCATGTATCTGAAGAAGTGGGGTTTTTACCTACGAAAGGTAAATTCCTTTTAGGTAAATTCCCTAAAGGGGAATTCCTTTCTAACTTCAGGCAGTTAATGGTTGGCTTGTGTCCTGAAGCATGACTATTCATAGCCTTTATAATTTATGGATAGCATTCTTAATATTCATGTCAATTTCTAATTCTTGATAGTGCTCAAATAGTCTTTAAGGTGCCACCGGACTCCTTGTTGTTTTTGTGGATACAGACTAACACACAGCTAACCCCTGATATTTGTCTGCTGGCATTGTGGACCAACTGAATTACAAGCAGAGGTGGGCACATTCTTGCTGACATCAGTGATACCAGTGCATAAACAAGGAAGCAACCAAAACTAGTTGGCTTAAAATAGAACTATTACTGGCCAAATGGAAAAGGACAAAATCTGTCAAGGGAGAAGTGTTATTTCCAGGCTTCATAGGGTACTGCAAACAGAAAAGAGTAAGAACAAACAATGAAAACTAAAAATATTGGTCAGCAGCATCAGTGTCCCTTTAACGTTTGCCTGCTAGTGTTGAACTGCTAGATGAAATGCCAACAGCCTGTAGAAAGTGTGCAAAGCTACCACAGCCAGAAGGGATTTCCTGGGCATGAAGATTCATGGATTGGAGGGACAAGCTGAGATGCAACTGAGAATCAGAGAAGCTGAGGAGTTCCCAGACAGCCAGGTTTGGGAAACACCAGTACCCCAGGTTCAAGATAAAATGGAACTGGCCAGCAAGGAATTGAAGAGAAAGGAAGTCAGAGAGGAGGACTGGTGGTTTGTATCCACCAGAGGCAAGAGGTAAAGGTGGCATTTTACATGGCTGGAGACAGATTAGGATGGGCAGGATGTGGTCTCTAGAGTGAAGAGAAACAGGAGGAATACCACACAGCTAGAAGTTTCAAATTGATACCAGGTCCTCAGTGTTAAAACTATGAAAGATAGCTCTTGAGATCCAGCAGGTCCAAGGGAATGGAGAGATGTATCGGGGACACCTGGATGGCAGTTCAGCCTAAACCTGTAAGAAAAATCAAGCTTTCCCACAAAGAGTTCTCTAACCATCCAAGGATGACAAACATGGAGAGTCAATACGCAGAAGAATTGAAAGAACATTCTGCAAGGGACAGGCAGACAACAGGACAGTGCGCTACTTTCCTTGAGCCAAGACACAAGATGTCACTCTAAGATTGGATAGTCTTCTTAAGTCAATGGGAAAGGATCCATTGGTGATGGTTCATGTCAGCACTAATGACACTGTTCATGGGATATCTTGAAGATAATAAATGACTTCAGGGAACTTGGAAGTATGTTGAAGAAAAATAATGTTCAAATGATTTTCTGAGATTATTCCTGTCCCATGAGTTAAAAAAAAAAAAGACAGCAGGCAGAAGATTCTGGAAGTGAACTGCTGGCTAGGTAAGTGGTGTAGGGCTTTGGTTTTGTGGAACATTAGTCCACCTTCTATGGGGAATGGTGGCTATATAGTTTGAATGACCTCCATCTCAGTAGAAGAGGAACCAATCTCCTATGGGACAGCATTAAACTAATAGCAAAATGGGAGGGTAAAAAGGGATGTTGAGAACAAAATTAATCCAGGAACCAAAGGACATGAAGAGAAGAAATTACTGAATTTGCTATTCATTGGTGCTAGGACCCTGGGTAATAAACAAGAGGAATGGGAATTGCTCGTTTATGAGCATACATTTGCTTCAGATGGTATTACTGACACCTGATGGGATGAGTCACATAACTGGAATGTTAAAATCAGTGCTTATAACCTATTTCGGAAGGATTGAGTGGGCAAAAGGGAGGAGTGGCGGCTATCTATGTCAAAATTGCACTACCTTCTCTGAATCACTGATCGCTCAGAAGAAAATGATCTTGAATGCTTATAGATCAATGTCTAACAGATAAAGACCACCAAATGACACGAGGGACCAGGATAACCACTTCCTTATGTATATACCTACATTGCAGGGGAAAAAAATGCTTGGTCATGGGGGACTTCAATTTGAGTAACATATCCTGGAGGTCTCATGCTGCCAGTATTAAACAATCCTTGCTATTTCTAAACGTAGATGACAATTTCTTAATTCAGAAGGTGTTGCAGCCTATATGAGGGACTTCTTAGACCTTGTCTTAACAGATAAAGAGGAACTGATCAGAGAACTAAAAATTAATGGGAGCTTAAGTACAAGTGATCATGACTTGATTACATTTACAATGTGCAAGCAGAATAAACTACAGAGCAGTGGCATATATACTTGGGGCTTTAATAGGGCCAATTGTATGAAGCTGAAAATAGTTATGAGGCAAATCAGCTGGGAGAAAGAATTTAATCAGAAAAGTTTCAGAGTAACAGCCGTGTTAGTCTGTATCCGCAAAAAGAAAAGGAGGACTTGTGGCATGAGCTTCACTTCCGATGAAGTGAGCTGTAGCTCACGAAAGCTTATGCTCAAATAAATTGGTTAGTCTCTAAGGAATCAGAAAAGTGTGAATGATAATTGGGAATTGTTTAAGAATGCTTTACTAGATGCCCCCAAAATCACAATCCCACAATCAAGAAGGGCATACTGGTTAAAAAAACAACCTGGTTAAGAGGGGAAGTGAAGTAAAAAATATATATATAACAAACGGAACAAATGGGAAGTCAATGATCATAAATATAAGTCAGAAGTTAGGAATTGTAGAAAATTGATAAGGGAAGCAAAGGAACACATGGAAAAAAATCTATGACCAGCAGAATTAAGGGTAATAAGAAATATATTTGAAATATATTAAGAACAAAAAGAATCCTGGCAATGGTACTGGTCCAATACTAGAAGGAAATATACAATTATCAATAATAATGCAAAGGCAGAATTGTTCAATAAATATTTTTATTCTGTATTTGGGGGAAAAACAGATTATATAGTCTCATCATATGGTGATGATAACACTCCTTCCATTCCACTAGTGTCTCTAGAGGATATTAAACTGAAGCTACTAAAAGGTAGACATTTTAAAATCAGCAGGTCCAGATAGCCAGATGTTTTAAAACTCTTGGATTAAAGTTGAGGAGCTCACTGGACAGTTAATGATGATTTTAAATAAGTGTTGGAGCACTGGAGAAGTTCCAGAAGACAGGAAGATAGATAACATTGTGCCAGTTTTAAAAATGTTATACGGGATGGCCCAAGTAATGTGTAGACCTGCCAGCCTGACATTAATCCCAGGAAATATAATGGAGTGACTGATATGGGACTGAGTTAATAAAGAAATTAAAGGAGGGTAATATAATTAATGCGAATCAACATGGGTTAATGGAAAATAGCTCCTGTCAGACTAACCTGATACATTTTTTGAGGAGATTACAAGTTTGGTTGATAAAGGTAATAGTGCTGATATAATATACTTAGATTTTTATAAGGCTTTTGACTTGGTACTGCATGACCTTTTGATTAAGAACTAGAATGGTATAAAACTAACATGGCACACATTAAGTGGATTAAAAATTGGCTAACAGATAGTTCTCAAGATATAAATAGGGAATCATCATCAAGGAGGTGTGTTTCCAGTGGGATCTGACAGAAATCAGTTTCATTTAATATTTTTATCAAGGACAAAATAATATTTATCACTGACAAAGTATGCAGATGACCCAAAAATTGGGGAAGTGGTAAATAACTATCTGGATCGCTGTGTAAACTGGGTTCAAGCAAACCATATGCATTTTAATATGGCTATATGGAATATGGCTGTATATTGTGGCAAATTGCCAGCACTACTTTGATGGGTCTCACACTTTCTCTTCTTGGGGGTGGGGTGGGGGGGGGGTTCAGGGCACCATTTCTCACTCCTGAACTAGGGTATTAACTTCCCCACTAGTCCTAAAGGAGTGGAGTGGAGAGGGAGGGACGGACCCAGGCCTGCTCTCTACTCCGGGTCCGAGCCCAGGGGCCCTAGGGATAGTGGTAAACGGCTTGAACTAGCAGTTCCTTCCCCTGGGCTACTTCCCTCTCCTGCCCTTCAGCTTGTGGGGCTTCCTACCCTCCCTCTGCACAAACCAGGTGTCCCTTTACCTAGGGTCTTGGCCTTGGTAAGCCACTGCAGCACTTCTCCAAACTCTCCTCTGCTTCCCTCCAAACTGCTTTGTGCTCCAACGCCAATCCACTCTGCTTCAACTCCTCCAAACTGCTCTCTACTCTAACACCAATCCACTCTGCTTCAACTTCTTCTCCTGTCTGATTGAAGCGGGGGGGGGGGGGGGGGTTTATCAGGTGACTGGCTTCAGGTGCTTTAATTAATCTATAGCAAACTCTCTTCCCTCTACAGGGAATAAAAGCTCCCTTCTAACACTCTCCTGGTGCCCTTTGGCCATGCTGTATCACAATATATAGGAACAAAGAATGTAGGCCATACTTATAGGATGGGGATTCCTATTCTAGGAACAGTGACTCAGAAAAATATTGGGGTGCTTGAACATGAGCTCTCAGTGTGACAAGGTAGCCAAAAGAGCTAATGAGATCCTGGGGTGCATAAACAGGGGAATCTGAAGTAAGTGTAGAGAGGTTATTTTACCTTTTATATTTGGTATTAGTGTGACTGTGGCTAGAATACTGTGTCCAGTTCTGCATTCTGCAATTCAAGAAGGATGTTATAAATTCAAAAGAGTTCAGAGAAGAGCCATGAGAACGATTAAAGGATTAGAAAACAGCCTTATAGTGATAGACTCCAGGAGCTCACCTAACAATCTATTTCACCTAACAAAGACAAAGGTTGAATTCAATCTATAAGTATCTATCTGGGGAACAAATAATTAATAATGGGCTCTTCAGCCTTGCAGAGAAAGATACACCACGGTCCAATGGCTGGAAGTTGAAGCTCAACATACTTGGGGTGGCTTTAATTTGTGTGTCCGTTGGGGTCTCTTTTATAGGCATCTTCCTAGGGGAATAATGCCAGATTGACAGTGTTTCTAAGGGCATGCCCATTCTCCTCCTCCTTTCCAGATGACCATGCCTCCCTGTCAGGGTGTGAGAATTCTGACTCAGTTCCTCAAAGGTATGTAAGTGTTCAATGCCTAATGGGAATTAGGAACCTAAATACCTTTGAGAAGCTGGGCCTTTGTGGCCGGTGGCTTCTTAAGCTCCTATGGGGCTAAATGCATCTTGTATGCACTTACCATTTTCTTTGTATTTTGCATTGTATTCATTTCATTGCTAATGCAACACACATAGTGGTTTAACGCCATGATTTCTCTCCCTCTCCCTTTTCCTTCTGCCCCTTTATCTCTCCACTTTTGCTTCTTCTCTTAATATTTTCCCTTGCAAGGTAAACCTCATTGGAAATATTGTTGGAACAGAATGTTCTTTCAGTATATATTTGGAAACATTGTAAAAACAAGCTTCTTGCAGTATTTTCATCTATGTGGAAAAATCCGTAAGGACAAATTATAGTGGGTGGATTCACTGGATGTGTTTTCAATGAACCTTGCAGGATCAAAGGGTGGGAGTTTCTAGTTTTAAAATGAACCATTTGCCCGTCCCTGAAACAACTTTTGTAGATAAAGGAGGATCAAAACACATAGCCTATTTTTTTTTTCATAGAAGCTGAGTTCTTACTATGTTCTGGGGTCTAACAATTTGCACCCTGTGCACCATCAATGACTTATTTTGATAAATTTTCTGAATATCAGTGAAGAAGACTTGAAACTCTGTGTGGCCTGTGAATTAAATTCTTTGCTAATGCATGCCCTTTGCAACCTCATTAACTGTGCAGAACAATTTATGGTACTAAATCAGTAGGGGCACCTGGGTGTGTAAGTCAGCTGAGAATTTGTCCACTGGCTACAAACTCTAACTAAGGTAATTCTTGTGAGAGTGATATGTAGAATGGTTTGGAGGTAATGAGGGGGGTAATTTTAAATTAAAACCCAGGATATGGTTCTGAATAATTTCTTTTTATCGCTGAATTTTATTCAGATATTTGTAGGTAGTTATATCTCACCTTAGTCACTGTTCAGCCAAGCTATACATATTGAGTTCCTTTAATTTACCCTCTTACAGTATGTTAATCCATTCACAAGTTTCTGACAAATCTTGTCTTTGAAGTTGTTGCAGTTTTGATCTAGTTCACAAAATCAGCTCTGGAACAGTTTATTCCTGATCCTCTCTGCTCTGTTCCACAATTTAGCGGTTATGTATATGTGAGCTACACAAGCTCATGATGGAATTAGTTTGAGAAGATTCTTCAGGTGAGAATGAAGGTCAAAAAGTAACTAATTAACTGCCTATCAAAGAGATGATGTAAGGTCCAGGGTGTGTCACGCCAAGAATTTATTTAGGGTCCTACCTAAAGAGTTCCATCGTCTTTTGGTTTCTAGTCTCCAGTTTTCAAGGAGGTCCTCTGGTGTGTTTGGACACAGTGGGGCCCATGCAATGTTGTGGAAGCATTGCTAATGCCACTCTCATGTACCCAGTCTGCTTACGCGGGACTTCTAATCAGTATAAATAGGCAGAGCTGAGATCCACAATGAGGTATTAAAAAGCAGGCTCTTTGGTATAAATTCTATGAGCAGCACTCTGACATCATAGGCTGAGTTGGCAGCTGCAGTATCATGGGAAGAATGGAGTAGAGTGAGGAGACAGAAAAAGGAAGTAAGAGGTGAAAAAGAAGGAAAATATGAAGGGGAAGATGGAGGAGTGGCAGAAACATACAGATATTGGAAGCAAGGGGGAGTGAGCGAGAGACCAGTGTGTGGCCTAGCAAAGGAAGAGAACCTGATTACTTAGCTAAGTAATTCTTAATTCTTCCTGGTGGAAAGCTGTGTTTTTCTGTGGTGTCTGGTGTAAAGGACAAAAAGAAGGCAGTTTTCTTTGTACAACAGAAAGATGTGCCTAAAACCTGGAAGAGGATAAGCTTAAGTTGCTCCTAGCCTCTGATGAAGCTTTCTAAGTCTGACTTGGCACAGAAGGCTTCTAAAATGACTCTGAGGTAAAGCAGCCCTCTGGCTGATCGTCAGTATCTCCTTCCTAAGTCATCGATTTCAAAGGAGCCACAAAAAGTGTATGCTGCAAACTTTTCCCACTGATTCCCATCATTAGGAGTAGAGAGGTCATGTGACTGCATAACTGAAAGATTTGTTATGTTACCCTCCTTGTGGTCTACTCTATCTCAGAGGTGGATGCTCTGCTACCTAAGAAGCACGGGATGAAAAAAATATTTCAAATAAACAGAGAAAAGGATTATTGTCTTTTGAAGTTTCAAGAATTTAAGGGTCTCATTCTAAGGATCGCATATACTTTGGGATCAATGAAAGTCAAGGCCCTGGAAACTGTCCCATCTGTTCTTTTCAGTATCAGCAGCTGCATGTAGGCAGCACCCTCAACTAACGTCTGAAATGTCATATCCATTATCCCAAGTCTTGTTGTCCAAATGAATCACGTAAACTGCCAGAATACTGAATAGCAGATTCTTTAGCTTAAAAAAAGGAAAAAAAAGAAAAAAGGTAACATGCTCCATCAACAAGTTGCCTGTTCTTGGATGTGTCAATTTTTTAAATAAGATTAGACTTTATGCTTGGTTTTGTTTTAGAAGAAGGTTGAAGTGATGAGAATTTATTCATGGTGTGAGACAGATATTAATAGCCTTTGAACAAAAGCCCATCAACAGGATTTGAACAGTTTTTGTCATAAGTGTTGTGTGTAAGCCTGTTCGTTCTGTGAGAGTCAAAAGAATAGGTGGAGTGAGAGTATTATGTAAACAACTGACTCACATAGCCAGATAGACCCAGAGAGGGAGAGAAAGATCAAGCAGTTTCAGCTGGACAGTACAGAGGCTACTGCACTCTCAAACCCAAAACAATTATTTTTAGATCTCCTTACAAATTACCGTGTAATGGTGTGAACGGACTTGGGGGCACTTGAAACGAACGTTTGCACGGAGTTCCAAGGTGGAAGGGGCATTCCTGTTCTGGGCTGATCTGATGTCTCTCTTTAAATAATCACTTCTTGCACCGGTCCTTTCTGAATTTAAAACAGCTGCTACCTGCTGGTGCTGCTTTAAGTGCCTGCATTTTTGCATCCGAAGAAGTGGGGTTTTTACCCATGAAAGCTTATGCTCAAATAAATCTGTTAGTCTTTAAGGTGCCACCGGACTCCTTGTTGCATTTTTAAGTATGCAGAGGACTGGTTTCAGGCCTCCAGCTTCCTATCATTACACCTGAGTGACCTTAATATCTCTGCCTACAGAAGTGATAAAGAAAGAATGTGGTTCTATTGGCCCCTGCTCTCTGAACTGAAATATTGAAGCTTTCATTTTGTTAGTGAGAAAATCCTTGCTACACACTCTGTCATCTCTGACCTCATATTTTGTTACTGGACTGTAATCTCATCTTTCTTGGGTCACCAAAAGCTCCAAGGCCACTTTTGCACCAGGGGAATATGATATATCAATAGAGGGCAGCCTCCAAAAGTTGGAACATCATTCCCTGACAAAAGCTTCCCTTGCATAATGGACAAAAACATGAAGGTCAGCTACCACCAGTGTCCTGAGAGCAGCCCTCTTACCCAGTGTCCTTAGCCAGCTTGCACAGTATTTCTGGTTAATTAGCCCAGAGAGCAGTTTTATAATTAGCAATTTCCATTTTAACACGGCATAGTGCTGAAGGGCACAGTTTTCACTTACAGTTCATTCCCAGTTGAACAGTGATAATTCTGCTATTTCTAAATCGTCATACCTTTTTATATAGTCCAAAAACACTGCCAGCATTTCATTTAGAGTACAGCTCTGTCCTAATTCATTTAGCCTCCAGAGTTAGTTTACTCAGTTCTTTCTTTCTCTTCTCCCTCCCTCCCACCTTTAAGTCTGGACACACAGAAAGTCATAAATCATGAGCTTTTCATATTAATAGGGAGACCCTTATTCAAACTCTTAAAAAAAAAAATCCATGCCCGTAGTGGATTAGATGTGTTACAGGGATTCCTGCTGTGAAAGGATTAATTAACTTGAGTCTTAGTGTGTATGAAAACAAAGTCTTGAAACAATGGCTAGGTCTTTGACTTAGTGTCCTACAGAGTTTTCAAAGCGCATCTGCCACTCATCTGTGCCCTTCCTATTAATATCAGTCTTTCCCTTGCTTTATTTTAGTTACCCTTTTATTTGTTATAATGTTTAGGGGGTTGAGGTCAAAAGCCTCATTTTTGTATAATTTCAAGAATCTGCCTAGAATATTTTAATTTGGGCAAAATAATAACAAGAAAATTCCCCTCTTGAAAGCAATGTGCAGTTTATTAGGTTACTAATTCCCTTCTCAGTGAGCCAAATCCTGAAGTTCCTACTCAGGTAAAGCTTCTACTGGAATTTACTTCACCTGAGTCAAGATAGCAGGATCGGGCCCTCTGCTAATGGAAAAAACAGAGCTAACTCGATAGAATGTTTTATTTCTTTGTATACATTGCGTTTCCTGTCATGTCAGTTGAATTATTCTTCCTGCTTCCTCAGCTGAAATGGTGCCAAGTACCAGGATCTGCTGAATCACTACATGGGTGCACAGTGGGTGAGGGCATGAGGAGACATCCCCTCCCTTTCCCTGCTTTGGCTGCTTAAATATCGGCTCATACACTTTTCCAAACACCTGTGCATGTAGCTCATAGATTCTAATTGTGGATTCTGCCCTCATGCTGTTATTATTTATATTAGAGAGGCCTCAATAGAGACCAGGTCCCCATTTGTGCTAGGTACTGTACAAACACCTAGTAAGAGATAGTTTGTGACTCAAAGAGCTTACACTCTAAATAGACAAAGTCGAAAGGTTGGGAGGGGAATGGTGTGTTAATCTGGATGGAATATATGAGCCTAAAGAGTCAAAGGTGTTAACATGACCCTGAAACTGTCCCACATTAAACCGTTTTAAACAAGGTTCGGGGTTTGGTGTAGACACCTCAGCCTGCTTAGTACTATGGCAAACACATCATTAAATATCCTTTTAGTCTTTTATTAAAGATACAGAGGAAATAAAAGGCAAAAACAGCTGAAGCATTTGAAACGTAAAGTACTAAATAAGCCTTTCACTTTAACCATAACCCTTGTACCCTTTCCCGTTAGTTGTAGAAAGTCTTTATATGGAGAAACCCTCCTATATGACAGTTTTTAGATGATATTATAGATAATAATAGCTATCCTTTTGGGGCAAAAGAGAAAAGTTAATTGAATTGGGCTGGAGCTGCTGTTGTCGTTGAAGTCTGTTCCAGTTTCCTAGAAGACAAAACTAGACAAACATGCACAAAAGGGAAAAGAAAATAACAGCTAAAACAGACAATCCAGTTTCTGTCTCTGGTGTTGCAATCTCATGGCTGGAAAAACACAGGCATGGCACACAGTCTTATCAGCCACGCCAAGACCTGGCAAACTTGTACCAGCATAGGGTGGTTTAGGGCATTGCTTTTGGTGCCTCTCTGGTCACAGGCTCACAGCAGTGTTGCAAAATAGGCAGTCTTGGCAGGCTAAGCCAGACTCTTATGAAATAAAAAAAATAAAGTGAGGAAGGACAAGGACATGGGAGGTAGAGACAAAGTCTCACATCCCAGGTTGTGTTTGGGATTTAGCCACAACCAGGAGAGGTGGTGATGTCATCTGGTCCCTCGTTTGGTCCAGTCTGGTCAGGACATCTCTCAGGATCAGGAGGACATAGGCCTAATGGTGTTGTGCTAGAATCCAGGGTCTCAGGTGTGGGTGGCAACTACGATGATGAAGCCTGCTCCTTCATTTTCTTTCAGTAAGCTAGTGTTGCATTCACTTTGCCTTCTTATTTTTCCCCCAAAATCCTTTCTTTTCAGGACCTCAAAAGAGAGTAATGGGTGGAATAGGTCATCCTCTCATTATTTGGTCCATAAATTAAGCCTAATTTCTGACCCACTTGTTTTTGTTCATTTAGTTCCAGTCCTACACTTCCCTTGTTTACCAACATGATCTTAACGTGGTTCTTGAATTATATCAGGAGGGCTTTTTGTTTGTCTGTCTCCCTTTGGCACCTTTCCCCCTCAACAATTATCATTATATGTGTCTAAAGCATTTGTAAACTTTTATCTACTTTCCCACAGTTGAGCTCACAATTTGGGTAAATTTGTAGGCCCAATTATTTCAACAGGAAACAGAGGCACAGAGAGGTGAAGTGACTTGGCCAAGGTCACAGAATAGATCTGTAGCAGAACTAGGAGCAGAACCCAGGTATCTTAATTCCTGTGCCCTGTCCGATAGCCCACACTGCTCTGCATGTGCCAACACGCATGCTAATGCTTGAAAATGAGTGCACAGGTGTGTTGCTCATTCACCAAAAGCTGTCTGTGCTGAGGCCTACAGACCTGGAAAAGTAAATGAAAGGCAATGTAAAATGGAAAGGCATAAACTGTGGTTACAACATCTGGGCCATGTGCAAATGAAATAAAAGATGGAGACACCCCTGGGGAACGAACGAGAGCAATGCTGCGGTTCATTACATCTCCAGCCATTGTTCAGGGGATCACAGCTGATCAGGTCTTTGTTTCAGGAAGGGCTGCAGAAACAAAGGAACACATCTAGATAAGCAAAGAAGCAATGAGTGCGGGAATAAAATGTGAAGCCCTTCTTAATCCACCGTGTATGTTCAGAGCATCATTCTCCCCGCCTCCATTGCACGAGGATGTACAATATGAGGGAGAGGGCCACTGAGACCTGAGTTCCTCTCCCTGCCCCCCACGATAAAACACTTGAAGAAACACATGTACTGCATAACTTTAAGCCAAGCTGTTGTGAAAATTCACAATGTTCAGGAGTCAAGAATATGCCTCAGTTCCTAGCTCTGTGTGTGTGTGTGTGTGTGTGTGTGTGTGTGTGTGTGTGTGTGTGTGTGTGTGTGTGCGTGCGTGCGTGTGTAGGTGGGCTAGTGCTATCACATTGGGCTGTCGGATAAAGCTTCAAGATACAATAGTGAATCTAAGCCTCTTAAATGAATTGTTTTGTTTTTACGCATCGCCTGCTAGGTGCACCTGTGCTTCCTTCCCTTCTCCAGATGATATATGTGTTTGTTTTCTTATTTAATATTCAGCACATCAGACACAAGAAGGGGGGAGGAGAAAATAGATGTTTAATGTCCGTTCTGGTCTAAATCTTAAGAGTAAGAGCATTACACACTGGAGCCGTGAAGAGACCGGGGAATAAACACACTTACACTCACATAATAAATGGAGCCAGTGGATGCAAGCCGGCCAGCTTTTAACACAGGGAGTCTCCCATATTGCACCCAAGTTGACTGCCAACGGCACCACAGATGTACACTGCATGAACAGGTGCAAATTTGCTTTTGAGAAACGGGGATTTTCTGATGGCTCTGTATCCATAATACACTCACCCCAAGGTGCACATATACAGCTATTATGTATTTTAGGTTCTCATTGTTACTGCTGCTTGTGGAGCTATTGTACTGAGGCAGGTGAACGTACCTAGAAGCTCATAAAGGAAGTCGAGTCCATCACGGCTGCCCAGGGGTTGCATGGGTTGCATTCATACCAAGCGAATCAATGAATGTTGTGGAGGGGAAGGAAGGGATACGTGGTAAAATGCACCTTCACATCCTAACAAATGGATCCTTTTCCTTTGTTTGCTGGCATGAAGTGTCAAATTGGTCAAAGAACCAAATTGCCTTTTGGCAGCAGCTACTCTAGATACAGGCAGAGACTTTGCCCTCCACAAGGAAAGTTAAGAAATTACATCAGAAACTGTTTCTTAAAACTCAAGCTCTAAAAGGGAAATGAAATAAAAACCTATTATTTTTCCTTTATAAAATAATACCGCAGTATTCTACAGTGATGGCTTTGAACACTAGAGTAAGGGAGGGCCTCAGGTTTAGGTCCATTAATGCAAAGTATTTTTTAAAATTTTCAATTGAGTTTTATGCTATCTTCCCATGCACGGCCCAAAGACCAGGGAATCGAGAGGCAAACTGTCCAGCCTTCAAGTGCTTGGAGGGAGAGGAGCCAACATGGCACGCTGCTACTGCTTCTCTTAAGCCCCCAGATGCCCCTCTGAACTTATTCCATGTTCAGTTCTCCAGGGGGTTCTCATGAGTGGAGGTAGGTGGCAGCAATTCTTTACAGCATGCTTCCTTCAGGACCCCATGGATTTCTGTATGAAAAATGATCAAAGTTATAAAAGCAGCATGGACTCCCATGGTGTCTCCTTCTACTGCATAGCTGGGAGTGTTCATCCATTGCAGCCATGGCTCCTCAAGGAGCCATGCAGACAGGACCCGTGGACAAAGGCTTTGATAGCTATCCATGGAGATGGGCTCTGATTTCTCCAAGAGATCCTGGGGCTCTGCCTGATATGGGATGTGCTTTGAGACCTTCCTGTGAGGCTGATAACTCCTCCTCTGTATGGGAGAATGGTTCCACCTTTTCAGAGTCACTGATGTTTTCATTTTCATCCTCATGAAGTGAGAAGCAAGTCAAATCCTTTCCCCAGGAGGATAGCAAAGGGCCCTCTGTCTCTTCCTTTTATTTTTCTGAGGCTGTCCTGTAGTGTTGCCTGCCTGCTTGGCCATCTGGCAGAGGTAAAATACAATGACATTCTGATAACATGGCAGCCAAGGAAGATCTCTTAGCTCAGAAGTACTGAACCTCTCTCTGACTGACCCCTCCACAGTAGAACTCTGAGCCACATCCTCCCTAGCTAGCAATTATGGCTTTCATTGACCTATGATGGAGGGGGCCTTGCAACCCTGCCAGAGGTAAGTGGAGTTCAAGGGAGTGCCCACAGGAGCATGGGAATCCTGCAGTGAGGATGGTGCCAGGGGGAACTTTAAAACATTGTGCTTCTTCAGAAGCCTATTAAAGCTGACCGATGCCACCTCTGACTCATACCAGCACAACTTGTGCTATTTATGTCCGGTCCGTTGTGACCATCTCTGAACTAGATTGAAGCCTCGCTGGGGCAGGCATCATGTCTTATCTGTTTGTAAAGTGCAAGGAGCACTGGGAGGGGCTTGTTAAATGAATGGTACTAATAGCCAGGCTGTTGGGAAGGAAGTGGAACAGTGTTACTATTGGAAAAGCTAGACTCACCAGCCCCTGTCAAAGGGATGTGGGACAGAAAGAGAGCAGAGCCATCTGAGGGAGGAGTGGGCTCACTCCTTGGAGAGGAGCAGAGTGTGTCAGCTTGCTCTGCTGTCTGAGCAAACTGCGCTGTCAGGGTGGTCTCTTTCACCAACCCGTAGCGGACACACAGGCTGAATGACAGGGTGCTGCACACTCATTACCTTTATGACTAGGCGTTTAATGGGCCCGATGCTCTTTTAGGGTCTGTTCTGCAGTGACTCTTCGTTTATAAGTGAGTACCTCAGTCTTGACACACAGTCACTGCTATAGGAAGGATGAATTGTGCTACTAGAGAAAGCAGCTAGGTCCTGAAGTTATGATATTGGGACATATATCCATCTCTAATTCTGCCATTCTGTTAGAAATCCCTTTTCCTCCTTCATGAAGAGATGACTCAAAAGTGTGTGATATTCTTTTTCAGATCACACCACCTCTCCCAGTTCTGCCAGATAAATGGAGGTGGAAAAGCTCTAAATAAGGGTCCTGTTCTTGATATGTTTTCCATACACAAAGAAATCGATAAAGTCTGATGCAAAGCGCGGGGAAGTGGGAGGAAGGGTTCCCTCTCATAGAGATTCCTCCTAAATCTCCTCAGTGTTCGTGCCCTTTGCACAGCATCACCCACCATGGTCAAAGCATTCACCCAAGGCTGAGAGCTGACTAGAAAAATGGGGTCAGCTGCACCACTCAGACCAGGGTTTGAAGTCCCTTCCTCCACCCCAACTGTAGGGGTTTTCTGAACTGAGATTTTTAGTGGAAGCCTAACACTAGCAGATATGTTTTCTTTTTTTCTAGTGCTGGTGGAGGGGGAAATAAGGCCTGCTTAACTCAGCATCTGGCTGCAGCAGATTTCAAAGTCTATTTAGACAGTGCCGGTCTATGGCGATGCTTTATTGACTGCATGGGTAAATTATACAGTGCTCCTGATGAAATACCATCTAGCATCAGTGACAGATTGACACAATTGCAGTCCTCTTGAGTGCAGGGACTAATTCCAGCTAGCAGTCTTTGGCCCCATCTCCCTCATTCTACACATACCAGTAGCGTGGCTAGGCACACACAGGTGTCTTTCTAAGATGTGTTTTCCAGGGCTCCCCCTTGTGACAGTGTTCCTCTGCATGATTTTATACAGGCCCGTGTCATAAAGGCACAATCAGGTCTTTGATATCTTATTGTTGTAACGCAACAATTAATATATTGTCAGACATTCAATAGCCACACATTTCATTTCTCCATAAAGATTCTGGGTTGATCCTCTCAGCTGGTGTAGAACAACATAGTTCCACCAGCCATGCTGACATCAGTGCAACTAGCCTGACTCACCCCAACTGAGGATTTAAAAATAAAAAATAGAATATACTTGCCTATATGATCCTGTGAACAGTATCTGTTTTTACAGCTTAAAAAACCAATATAGACAAAAATGATCAAGAATCTTATAGGCTGCGGCTTTGTTTCTATGGAAACATGCTCATTCTCTTATCTCTTTCTTTTTTATGTTAGCCAATATAACTGCTCTATCCTTTTAATAAAACTCCTCCTCATTAAATGCACAGTTGCAGGGTTCTTTGTTGAGAAATGTGGGCCGTGAAATATCATCTCTCTCAGCTGTTTGTGGAATAAAACCCAGATCCCTAGAAAAGAATGTGGAGGAGGGTGGGGGCGAAGGGAAAAATCATTTAAAAAAACCCCTCAGTTCTGATACCTGCTACCAATTTAGATCGTGGCTATGCAATCTAGAAATAGGTATTTCTTCTCCCCATATTTGTTCCACTGTATTCTTCTGCACTATATCAAGTTATGATCTGGCCCCTGGGCAAATGACTGGGTGCAATTTAGAGCTGTATGAGATTATGATAGTTACCAATAACATTTAAAGGAAGGATTTGGTTGGCAGGGTGGGTTGAGGAGTTGGTGGTGGAGGGGGAGCTAGGGTTTGTGGCAGCTCTCTCTCATTTTTATTCTTTGAGTCTGAGTTGCTTTCCCAGCCCCAGTGATGGGGCTTCCACATTGAGAACTACCAATAAATAATCCAATTCTCCTTCAAAAACCTCCTGCTAATTTATTCCTACTCTTAAATTCACCTGAATGACCATGGAGGTTTTATTTGCCAGTCCCAAACATTCTGTGCTGTGCCAGGTTGCCCTCCCCATGGGAGGCTCCTCAGCTAGTACAGAAAACAAAACAAAAGTATAGCATCAACACTGTTATAACTTCAGGCATCACTTATTCCCTCCTGTGCGCTCATTAATTTAACAATGGTTTTTAAACACTAGTAACAACCATGCTACTGCTAGGTACAACCTCATTCTTTTCCTTTCCCCTACTGTTCTGTGAGTGTCGAGCATTATGTAGCGTGCCAGAGATACAGCATTTAAGCATATGGTAGGCAGAGAAATACCAGTCATTTATGACCATAGAAATTACAACAAATTACAGAAATATTTCCATATTTTAGTGTATTTGGATACTGTGTAGCTTTTGGTGCCTCCTACCAAGTTACATTACAACAGGCTTCACCCACATTTTGTCTTGATCTCAGAAGTTAATCTCCTGATGCTACAATTTGTTCTGCGCAGGCACAGGAGGGCCCCCTTGAGTGGAACAAATTGCGGGATCAGGGCTGGTGCCTGTAAATTCTTCAGGGAGGGAATGATCTTTAATTTGTCTGTCAAGCACCATGCCATCTCGTGGTGGTGTATCAATATTAATAATAACTAATTATAGTAATTTTGCTGTTTGGGTGTATATGTGAGAAAATGTATACATGGAAGGATGACCATAGTGGAATTCAAACAACATTGAGCACATAATTTTATTTTTCCTCCCGGCCATTCAGAGCATCAAGGAGCTCTGTCATTCCCCTCCCCTTCTTTCCTTCCCCCCAATCCTTAAACAGCACTTCACACTGTCTGATCTCCTGTCCCAAAGAAAGCTGGATATGGCTTCTGAGGGAGATCACCAATGATGCATTTGAATCAGATGCAGGGGTTTCTAGAGAGCTACATGCATCCTTCCTACAATGCAGTGGATCTGCTGTAATCTCCAGTTTGAGGCAATGAAGCAGAGTCCCAGGCTTGTTGCCCTTTATGGTAATGCTGCTCCCATCCTCATATCAAATCCTTTTGAGCACAGATAGCTATGTCTGTTGTGAACAAGATGCAGCCAAGGCCAGGCAGACACAATTAGTGGAAGTTTCTATATTGGTTGCGAAGCAGCAGTAAAAATCATGTATCTGAGTGCTATCCTATCAGGAATAGCAGGCCAGATTCTCAATTGCAATCAAACCACTTTGCTCCAGTCAGAATCTGACCATTAGAGGCCAGCAGAAGATTCCCTTTGTGTCGGAGGAGTGATGGAACAGAACTCTGCTATGCCTAGCTTCCGTTAGTGAAAGGTCCCTTCAGTTCCTCTAGCTTTTGCTGGGACTAGCCACAATTGGTTCAGGGAGCCTTAACCACCTCCCTGTGCCCTAATGCTTTCCTCCACCCTGCGACAGAGGAGTGCTCGGGCATGGTGTATGCACATGGGGAATGCACGTTCCTTAGGGGCTGGACTGAGACCACTATCTTGTTCCACCTGCTTTAGGTCACTCAAGCTTCTGAGTATGACAGCTCTCAATCATTACTGATGTGGGCTCAGTTCAAACCTGGAAAGGCTTTGTGTCCCATTGCCAGAAATGATCTGAGCCAGCCAGTCCCCATGGAGATATTGATTAAATTTTGAAAAAAAAATTCAGTTAATTATTTCTTGGATAACATTTTAGATGAAAAAATTACCATGGGGTAATCAAACATGTTATTGATTTTGTTCTAGAGCCTTTAATTGACTTAGGGTATGTCTACACTACGGAATAAGGTTGAATTTATAGAAGTCGGTTTTTTAGAAATCGGTTTTATATATTCGAGTGTGTGTGTCCCCACAGAAAATGCTTTAAGTGCATTAACTCGGCGGAGCGCTTCCACAGTACCGAGGCTAGAGTCGACTTCCGGAGTGTTGCACTGTGGGTAGCTATCCCACAGTTCCCGCAGTGTCCGCTGCCCATTGGAATTCTGGGTTGAGATCCCAATGCCTGACAGGGCTAAAACATTGTCATGGGTGGTTCTGGGTACATATCGTCAGGCCCCCCTTCCCTCCCTCCCTCCATGAAAGCAAGGGCAGACAATCGTTTTGCGCCTTTTTTCCTGAGTTACCTGTGCAGACGCCATACCACGGCAAGCATGGAGCCCGCTCAGGTAACCATCACCGTATGTCTCCTGGGTGCTGGCAGACGCGGTACGGCATTGCTACACAGTAGCAGCAACCCATTGCCTTCTGGCAGCAGACGGTGCAATACGACTGGTAGCCATCCTTGTCGTGTCCGAGGTGCTCCTGGCCACATCGGCTGGGAGCGCCTGGGCAGACATGGGTGCAGGGACTAAATTTGGAGTGACTTGACCAGGTCATTCTCTTTAGTCCTGCAGTCAGTCCTATCGAACCGTCTTATGGTGAGCAGGCAGGCGATACAGATTGCTAGTAGTCGTACTGTACCATCTTCTGCCGGGCAGGCAAGAGATGAGGATGGCTAGCAGTCGTATTGTACCATCTTCTGCCGAGCAGCCATGAGATGTGGATGGCATGCAGTCCTTCTGCACCATCTGCTGCCAGCCAAAGATGTAAAAGATAGATGGAGTGGATCAAAACAAGAAATGGACCAGATTTGTTTTGTACTCATTTGCCTCCTCCCCCATCTAGGGGATTCATTCCTCTAGGTCACACTGCAGTCACCCACAGAGAAGGTGCAGCGAGGTAAATCTAGCCATGTATCAATCAGAGGCCAGGCTAACCTCCTTGTTCCAATAAGAACAATAACTAAAGTGCACCATTTCTTATTGGAACCCTCCGTGAAGTCCTTCCTGAAATACTCCTTGATGTAAAGCCACCCCTTTGTTGATTTTAGCTCCCTGAAGCCAACCCTGTAAGCCGTGTCGTCAGTCGCCCCTCCCTCCGTCAGAGCAACGGCAGACAATCGTTCCGCGCCTTTTTTCTGTGCGGACGCCATACCAAGGCAAGCATGGAGGCCGCTCAGCTCACTTTGGCAATTCGGAGCACATTAAACACCACACGCATTATCCAGCAGTATATGCAGCACCAGAACCTGGCAAAGCGATACCGGGCGAGGAGGCAACGTCAGCGTGGTCATGTGAGTGATCAGGACATGGACACAGATTTCTCTGAAAGCATGGGCCCTGCCAATGCATGCATCATGGTGCTAATGGGGCAGGTTCATGCTGTGGAACGCCGATTCTGGGCTCAGAAAACAAGCACAGACTGGTGGGACCGCATAGTGTTGCAGGTCTGGGACGATTCTCAGTGGCTGCGAAACTTTCGCATGCGTAAGGGCACTTTCATGGAACTTTGTGACTTGCTTTCCCTTGCCCTGAGGCGCATGAATACCAAGATGAGAGCAGCCCTCACAGTTGAGAAGCGAGTGGCGATAGCCCTGTGGAAGCTTGCAACGCCAGACAGCTACCGGTCAGTTGGGAATCAATTTGGAGTGGGCAAATCTACTGTTGAGGCTGCTGTGATGCAAGTAGCCCACGCAATCAAAGATCTGCTGATATCAAGGGTAGTGACCCTGGGAAATGTGCAGGTCATAGTGGATGGCTTTTCTGCAATGGGATTCCCTAACTGTGGTGGGGCCATAGACGGAACCCATATCCCTATCTTGGCACCGGAGCACCAAGCCGCCGAGTACATAAACCGCAAGGGGTACTTTTCAATAGTGCTGCAAGCTCTGGTGGATCACAAGGGATGTTTCACCAACATCAACGTGGGATGGCCGGGAGAGGTACATGACGCTCGCATCTTCAGGAACTCTGGTCTGTTTCAAAAGCTGCAGGAAGGGACTTTATTCCCAGACCAGAAAATAACTGTTGGGGATGTTGAAATGCCTATATGTAACCTTGGGGACCCAGCCTACCCCTTAATGCCATGGCTCATGAAGCCGTACACAGGCAGCCTGGACAGTAGTCAGGAGCTGTTCAACTACAAGCTGAGCAAGTGCAGAATGGTGGTAGAATGTGCATTTGGACGTTTAAAGGCGCGCTGGCGCAGTTTACTGACTCGCTTAGACCTCAGCGAAACCAATATTCCCACTGTTATTACTGCTTGCTGTGTGCTCCACAATATCTGTGAGAGTAACGGGGAAGACATTTATGGCGGGGTGGGAGGTTGAGGCAAATCGCCTGGCTGCTGGTTACGCGCAGCCAGACACCAGGGCGGTTAGAAGAGCACAGGAGGGCACGGTACGCATCAGAGAAGCTTTGAAAACCAGTTTCATGACCGGCCAGGCTATGGTGTGAAAGTTCTGTTTGTTTCTCCTTGATGAAACCCCCCACCCCTTGGTTCACTCTACTTCCCTGTAAGCTAACCACCCTCCCCACCTCCCTTCGATCACCGCTTGCAGAGGCAATAAAGTCATTGTTGCTTCACATTCATGCATTCTTTATTCATTCATCACACAAATAGGGGGATGACTACCAAGGTAGCCCAGGAGGGGTGGTGGAGGAGGGAAGGAAAATGCCACACAGCACTTTAAAAGTTTACAACTTTAAAATTTATTGAATGCCAGCCTTCTTTGTTTTGGGCAATCCTCTGTGGCGGAGTGGCTGGTTGGCCGGTGGCCCCCCCACCGCGTTCTTGGGCGTCTGGGTGTGGAGGCTATGGAACTTGGGGAGGAGGGCGGTTGGTTACATGGGGGCTGTAGTGGCAGTCTGTGCTCCAGCTGCCTTTGCTGCAGCTCAACCATACACTGGAGCATACTGGTTTGGTCCTCCAGCAGCCTCAGCATTGAATCCTGCCTCCTCTCATCACACTGCCACCACATTTGAGCTTCAGCCCTGTCTTCAGCCCACCACTTACTCTCTTCAGCCCGCCACCTCTCCTTCCGGTCATTTTGTGCTTTCCTGCACTCTGACATTATTTGCCTCCATGCATTCGTCTGTGCTCTGTCAGTGTGAGAGGACAGCATGAGCTCGGAGAACATTTCATCTCGACTGCGTTTTTTTTTCTTTCTAAGCTTCACTAGCCTCTGGGAAGGAGAAGATCCTGTGATCATTGAAACACATGCAGCTGGTGGAGAAAAAAAAAGGGACAGCGGTATTTAAAAAGACACATTTTATAAAACAGTGGCTACACTCTTTCAGGGTAAACCTTGCTGTTAACATTACATACATAGCACATGTGCTTTTGTTACAAGGTCACATTTTGCCTTCCCCCACCACGTGGCTACCCCCTCAACCCTCCCCCCTCCCTGTGGCTAACAGCGGGGAACATTTCTGTTCGGCCACAGGCAAACAGCCCAGCAGGAATGGGCTCCTCTGAGTGTCCCCTGAAGAAAAGCACTCTATTTCAACCAGGTGACCATGAATTATATCTCACTCTCCTGAGGATAACACAGAGAGATAAAGAACGGATGTTGTTTGAACACCAGCAAACATACACTGCAATGCTTTGTTGTACAATGATTCCCAAGTACGTGTTACTGCCCTGGAGTGGTAAAGTGTCCTACCATGAAGGACGCAATAAGGCTGCCCTCCCCAGAAACCTTTTGCAAAGGCTTTGGGACTACATCCAGGAGAGCCGCGAATGCCAGGGCAAAGTAATCCTTTCACATGCTTGCTTTTAAACCATGTATAGTATTTTAAAAGGTACACTCACCGGAGGTCCCTTCTCCACCTGCTGGGTCCAGGAGGCAGCCTTGGGTGGGTTCGGGGGGTACTGGCTCCAGATCCAGGGTGAGAAACAGTTCCTGGCTGTCGGGAAAACCGGTTTCTCCGCTTGCTTGCTGTGAGCTATTTACAACCACCTCCTCCTCCTCCTCCTCATCTTCTTCATTCCCAAAAGCTGCTTCCGTATTGCCTCCATCTCCATTGAAGGAGTCAAACAACACGGCTGGGGTAGTGGTGGCTGAACCCCCTAAAATGGCATTCAGCTCATCATAGAAGCAGCATGTTTGGGGCTCTGACCCGGAGCGGCCGTTCGCCTCTCTGGTTTTCTGGTAGGCTTGCCTCAGCTCCTTCAGTTTCACGCGGCACTGCTTCGGGTCCCTGTTATGGCCTCTGTCCTTCATGCCCTGGGAGATTTTGACAAAGGTTTTGGCATTTCGAAAACTGGAACGGAGTTCTGATAGCACGGATTCCTCTCCCCATACAGCGATCAGATCCCGTACCTCCCGTTCGGTCCATGCTGGAGCTCTTTTGCGATTCTGGGACTCCATCATGGTCACCTCTGCTGATGAGCTCTGCATAGTCACCTGCAGCTTGCCACGCTGGCCAAACAGGAAATGAGATTCAAAAGTTTGCGGTTCTTTTCCTGTTTATCTGGCCAGTGCATCTGAGTTGAGAGTGCTCTCCAGAGCGGTCACAATGGAGCACTCTGGGATAGCTCCCGGAGGCCAATACTGTCGAATTGTGTCCACAGTACCCCAAATTCGAGCCGGCAAGGCCGATTTAAGTGCTAATCCGCTTGTCAGGGGTGGAATAAGGAAATCGATTTTAAGAGCCCTTTAAGTCGAAATAAAGGGCTTCATGGTGTGGACAGGTGCAGGTTCACATCGATTTAATGCTGCTAAATTCAACCTAAAGTCCTAGGGTAGACCAGGGCTTAGAAAAAGTGTCCACCAATAATTCTAGATTGCCTTTATATTTGAATGACTGAATTATTCTTCTTTTCTACCAGTGTTCACTTCACTCATAGACCTCTCTGTTGAAACTGCCAACAATGCTGCCAATGCTAGAGTAATAGATTTTAAGGCCAGAAGGAAAAATTATGATCAGCTAGTCTAAGCTCCAGCATAACAGAGGCCAGACAAACTCACCCAGCAATCACTGAATCGAGCCCATAACTTCTGTTTAAGTTATATTGCTTAGAGCCAAAGCTATAGAATTATTCCCAGTTGTGGTACTGTTTTCTGAGTTATGAACAATTGTCCATCATGATCTAGACTGAATTGGTAAACTTATTTCATATATACCACTAATCTGGCAGCCTGTGGAAACAACTGTTAGTCATTATAGATCTGGTCTGGATTGTGACCAACAACTTTGAGGTAAAAAGCCTGACACCCATGTTCAGACTCTTAGCCCTACACTCCCCCCCAAGTGGAGGATTTTTTTTATTAAATGTTTCTCACATGTACTATAATTCAGAAAAATACTGTAGAAAAAGAAACAGTAAATATGGAACCCATAATTTTATGGAAATGGCACATCTGAGATGAAAGTCTACAGAAAAGGTTAGTAAACAGCAGTAAACATAGGTCAGTAATCATTTGGGTTAACTGGTAAGGAAACTAGATGCATCTTAATCTGCTAGGCCATTAGAAGCACACACTGAGCATTGGGGCCCAATCTCTTGGTGTCCTGGGCCCCACTCGTGCTCTGAAAGTCTCTGATTCTGAGAATATTTCGTTACATATGCGAGTTATAAGATGCACTTTTTGATTTTGCTATCTAATATTCTTGTGCAACAACGTCCCCTCCCTTTTCAATAGCTCCTACCTACAATACAACATCCTTTGTTTGTGTCAATCATTTTCTCCCCCCACAACTCCTCATGGCTGGTGTACCCTTTCTGACCCCTCAAAATGCAGAGCATACTAGCCCATACACGGATTTGTGTTTGTACCAGATCTTCCTCTATGCAGGCACCAGTGCTTGCTATGTGTTTCTTCCAAAACAGCTGAAGCAGTGTGGCCAACTCTCATGATTCTGTCATGAGTCTCCTGAAGTTAGATGCTTTTCTTAAATCTCTTATTCCTTTATGATATATGAGTATGATGGGGTAGTCTGCCCTTAGGGGTAGTCGGGCCTTATGGTTAGCCCACCCTGTCATGTGCCATAGCCCTCAAAGGACCTGAAAGGTCCAATATATATATATATATATATGGATCTGAGGGGTATATGGATAGAGAGGAAAAGGTTCTGGGAATAAGTGGTGCTTGGGAGGAAACTCTGTCATTCTCTCTTTAAGAGCCTGAGGCCAGGAGCTTTGTAGTGAGGATGCAGTCGGCAGAGGCAACACACGGGGGTGGGAATGTGGAGTAATATGCCCTCCCAGATTTCTGCCAAAGTTTGCCAGCCTGGCCCCCTCCCTGTGTGGCAGGAAGGGGCTTCTGAGGTCAAAGAAGGGGGCCGTGCCTGGGAGAGAGTGACTCAAGCTGTTGGGGGGGGGGGGGAGCACAATTCTTTAAATTGTGCCTCTCACTCTCAGCAGGTACCAGTCATCTTGCTTGTCTCTCTTCCCCCAACCAACTGGGGAGGAGCTGGGAGAAGGGGACCAACATAAAAGCTGCCTCCTCTCTCACAGTAGGGAGGCACTAGGAGATGTCAGTAGGGGTAGGCTGGGCTCCTGTGTACACTGAAGTCTGAGGGCTAATTAAGAAAGAGGGGGTAGCTGAGGGAGAAGCTGTGCAAGGCCCGACAGCGAGCAGACTAACATCTCAGCTCCAGAGAGGAGAGCTGCTGCTTACGGAGGGACTGAAAAGAAGTAGCCCAGAGAAGAAACCAGGATAGGTTTTAAAAGCAGAGACTGTGTATGGGCATGAGAAAGAAGAGTCTCCTGAAAGAAAGAGCCAGAGATTGCTCGTGGGGCTGAGCCTGAGATGGTGGCTGTTGCTGGGTGTGTCTGAGTAGGCTCATACTTATACAGTACTTATGGCTGGTGTTAACAAATTAGACAAATTAGACCTTTAAGAAAGAGGGGTGCTCTTTGATAAACAGGTTTGTGTGGGTGAAGGAAGTGAGGCAGGGCTCATTTGTGGGGCACTTGGGAGACCTCCAGGCAGGGGTGAAAGTAAAATTGAACTCTTACTGGTACGGGGGCTGGCTCCGGGCCTCCCCGGAAGGGGCGGAGCCTCAGGCAGAAGGGGCGTCCACTAGCCAGCCCATCCGCACTGCCTGGCCCGTGCTGCCCAGGGCTGCAGTGGCGATTTAAAGGGCCCGGGGCTATGGCTGCTGCCGAGGTGGTGGCTAGGAGCCCCGGGCCCTTTTAAATCACCGGCCCTGGGGAAGCGGCTCTTTTTGCCCCCTGCTGTTGGTGGCCCGGGAGGAGGGCAAAAGGGGCAACAATGTTAAAGTCAGCAGTATGGGTCAGTACCGGCAGCCACTTTTTACCAGTACACTGTACCAGCCCGTACTGCCTTACTTTCACCCCTGCCTCCAGGCCATTACAGTGAGAAACAAAAAGCTTTCAAAAAGTAAGTTTCTAGCCCTCATGGTTGTGTAGAAAGCTTGGAAACTTGAACCCTAAGGACTCAAATCAAGAGGCAAGTAAAAAGAATCCAAAAGTTTGTTTATTTTTTTTTAGCTCTCATGACTTGTAAAACAATTGCATGTTTTTGGGGGTGCCTGGCATTTTTTTAACACTTGGGGTTGGCCATTTTGTTGCAAAACAGCATTAACTTTTGTTTAGTATCATTTATTGACTTTCCCTTCTTTTTGGCAATGTTCTATTTTCAGTTTGCCTTCAGTCTTTCCTTAAGTGTAGAATAAGACTTTTAAAAACACCTTTTTAGTCAATGTTTTGCGGGGGGCGGGTGGGAAGGCAGAAGGGAGCAAGGGGAAAGAGCTCTACCAGGCTGCCTCTGCTAGAATCAAAAATCAAACTAAGAAAAAATTAGCAACACAATTGCTTTGGTATGTCATAAACTGCAGTAATTCTTTCTCTATTATTTTAACTTCATCACAATTAACTCTGTATGGAGTTAATTATGTTAGATGAGTCTAGTTTCTGAGCAAACTTTGACTTGAGGGATGGAGATGAATGTTTCCGGCCTCTGAAATCCACCAATCTTAAAGAGAAATTGATACTACACATCCTAAAATTGTCTCCATCAGTCAATAGCATGGCAATGTTATCACATTATGGTGGCACATACACAAATCTGTTTCTCCATGGGGATTAGCGTGGTAACAGATGCAGTTAGCGCCATTTTTGTACAAGGAAAACATTCTAGCTCTGCCCACCCAGTGAATGAAGCTTGCCTTTACAGCAGCAGAAGTTATTTGAAATCAGGCTCAAATGATCAGGGAACAATCTGATGTAGTACTGGGGAAGGGGATCAGGGGACATATCACCCAGGCTATCCCCTACATGGTCCATAAGGGAGAGTTTCAATTTTCCCCTGGATGGGATTTTACAAGGGTCATAAGGGAGTTAGGCACCTGACTCACTGTAAATCAATTGGAGTTGGGTGCCAAGTTCCATTTAGAAATCCCAGCCATGGTCCCTGCTCCAAATCTTTCTGAGCGCCCATTAACTTCAATGGAAATTGCTTTCCCTCTCCCACTAATTTCAACGGAAGAAAGGTAGAATGTGATGAGAGCGGAGGAGGATGATGAACACAGGAGGAGGAGGAGGGAAGGGCAAGGTTTACAGCGGTAATATCGCACAGTTGCTCTGGTTAGTAATAAATAGCTTTTGGAGGTTCAAAAACTTTTAATTGCATAGCCTAAGATATCTTAACTCCCTGTGTTGTGGTGGTTTAGTTTTATTATGTAGCTTTTAAGTTCTTCATGAGACTGTTTCAGATAAAGCTTCAGCTTGTTTTATTTTCCAGTGCATAGTTAGCAATGTTCCACAGGAAAGTAGCAAAAAAAAGGAGGATTTTATGACTTCCTCTGTTTATCTAGCTATATAAAGTTTCAGATTGTGTCTAGTCCTGTACCGGGGTACAAGAAGAGTGCGCCATGGTGTGTGTGGTGGAAACACATGTGGCTTTTTAAAAAGTGGTGCATTCCCTCAGGTTTCTCAGAGAAATTCTGGCTGAGTTAGCTAGAATGTGTGGCACGCTGCAAGCTGTGGTTTAACAACCACAATGTGGCCTTAAATTTCCACCCAGGTGAGCCATAAAAGCAACTTCTCCAGCTTTGCTGCTTGGAGACCTTACTACATCCATCCAGGTCATTACGCCCTCCACAATTGCATAACCCACTTAATTTCCCCTCAGTGATTGCCTTATAACATACAAAACATCCCTCCAAATTGACTCATTCTGCAGCAGAAAGCCTCCATCTATATGCTGAGTGATGAGGCAGAATCTGACCTTCTGTTGCATTTCTCATCTCAGCTTAGATGGGAATTGGACGAGGTCATGCAGGGCAACAGGTTAATAATGAGCAGCTCAAGGAAACTGGCCCAACTGCTTAACTAACACACAGTACAGATAACTATTTCACTCTTAACTTTCTGTGTTTCTGGTGTTCCTTCATGTATCACACCATGGTTCAGCATTTCTTTATAATTCCATAGTTTGCTCATCCGTTTCCAAAACTCCCACAGTGGATATTTTATGATACCTAACCTACCTACCTGTGGAACACTTAATTTTTTTCAGTACATCCACAGCTTCATTAGCTTCAGCACAAGAGTTGGTAGCGTGCTGTATGCTTCTGAATTATGATTAAGCCTATAATAATAGCTGAGACATCTGTCCACACAGAGCAGCAGGTATATCAGCTTGGCTGATTCCTTCCTCCAGAAGGAGAGCCATAACAATGGGCTAAATTAAAGAAAATGAGGCAGTGAAGATAATTGCAACTAACCTTGAACAAGAAAGTCAAGTGTTCTTCTAATAGTTCCTCACCTCGGAAGATTTTCTAAAGAAAAGCAGTTAGACAAGTGTTCATATATTATGAGGATGAGGGCCATATAATTATGTGGATACGTAGAGACAGCAAGAATAACAGACAGTACTAACAAACCAATATATCTTCATATATTTTATTAGCACAAAAGCCTTTTGTTTTCATAGTATGGTACCAACATCATATACTACAGGGGGTGGGGGGAAGCTGGGGAGTTATTTGCCTCTGGCCATAGGTAGCATTAAGGTCCTGATTCAGAAGATCGTTAACCACGTCTAACATTAATCATGGGAGTAGTTCTGTTATCTTGAAGTTAGGTGCATGTTTAAATACTGTGCTAGTAGGACTAGCATGAAAGCCATAATATTTCTCAGATGGTGTGAATAAAAAAGCTCAAAAATCAGTAAGAGCTACAGACCTCCTGAGACAAAAGGAGATAGGGCCATGAGCTGGGGGAAATGATTGATTCAGGAGAAGACCTTTTTTTTAGTAGGGTAAGTAGTGATTGTGCTAAATTCTCATTTGGGCTCTATTAACCTGTTCTGCAGGTATCTTAAGGTATTTCTTGATACAGACACTTAAACAAGCCAATATTTTCCTCTGTATAAATGATTGCACTTAAACCACAAAGTAATAAGAGCTCAATGTTGGAAGCCTGAAGCCATTAACACTAAACTCACAGACATTCAGACTAAGCTAAAATGCAGGTGTCTCTAGGGTAAATGCTTACTCTGGCAAATCTTCCATCAACGGCAATAGCTTTAGACCCTGCCCACGCTATAGAGAAATAATTCTTGATCAGTACATTTAATGTACTTAGCTACCTCAAATGTATGTTAGGCCATTTAAACACAGCAGTGAATAGTTTTTCTTTATTACTTTTCTCATCCTTCCAAAATAAATAAATACATCCTGTATGTTTAAATAAGTTTTTTTTTTTTAATATACCTGGCTAAAACAAATGGAGAGGTATCTGTATTGTTTATTAATCTGGTGTATGTCTGTGTGTTCATTATGTGTTACTTGCTATGGAATTAGATCAAAAGGAGTTCTTAAAGGACCTAAGCAGAAAAGACAAAACAATGGCATGGATAAGGTACAGCCGAACACACACTCAGTTGCAATAGTTTAAATGCAATCATTTATAGTTATTACCAGGGGATGACCTCTTCACAGAGCTGTTTTACCAAGGCTGAGGGGGAGAGAGAGCTCAAAGGGGGCACTGAAACATTACAGGACTCTTGATGTAGGAAAGGGTGGAGGTTGAGTGAAGGTATGTCTACACTGCAATTAAAAACCCATGGTTGGCCCATGCCAGCTGACTTGGGCTAAGGGGCTATTTAATTGCAGTGTAGACATTCGGGTTTGGGATGGCACCTGGGCTCTAGGACCCTGCAAGGTGGGAGGGTCCCAGAGCCCAAGCGTCTGAACCACAATTAAACCACCCATGAGACTGTGTCAGCTGGCATGAGCCAGCCATGGGTTTTCGATTGCAGTGTAGACATACCCTGTGGCCAGACACAGCCGGGGGAGAGTCAGTGAAAGTTCACTGCGGGAAGGGGGCACACAGACATACTTAGTTCATGGTAAGTTTGGGTATAACTCTGCCCTGTGTTATCTGGCTGTGCACCGTATCCCCAGGAACCCTGCTACCGTTCAGTAACAGCTCCCTAGTGCTTTTTGACCCTTGTGGCTTTGAAAGGGAGTATCAGAGTGTAGTGTACTATGGAACTGTTAGTGTGTGGCAGCAGGGTCCATGTGGATGCTTAGTATGCTGCAGGCTAGTATGGGGTAGATTTACACCCCAGCTTGCTGAAAAATAAAGGTTGTAGATAAACCCAGAGAGAGCCTGTTGTAAACAAGACAGTAAGTTTCTCCTAGCCAGAGGTGGGGCTTGGCTATGCTGAGGATAAGATGCAAAAGATTAAGGTATAAGTTAGACTCATGAGTATAGGCCTCTTATTATGTGTCCTACTTGTTGTGCACCTTTTGAGGGCGCTGAATAAATAATGCTTTATTTTGAGAGACTGTTATTGAGTCAGTGTACTCAGCTTACTGGTCACAGGTCCCTGGAGGGTAGGGTTGCTGCTGTCACAGTTCAGGGCAACTGCACCCGTATTCCTCCTCTATGGTCCTGCAAGGGCACCCACTCTGAGGCTTTCAGCTCCCCAGCTGTCACCTCCTGGTGACATGTTTCTCCCTTCTGACCGGCATATTTCCAGGCTTTACGGTTCCTTGCCTACACTGTGAATCCCTAAAAAGGCAAGCTGCCCCAGCAGGCCTGCTTTCCCTTCTCTTCAGAGACTGCAAACAGCATGATGGCCTGCAGTAAGTTACCGCCCAGCTGTCTCTAGGCAAGCACACTTATCCTTAAGGTAGCATTACAGCAAAATCATATTTAAAAACAATAAAAGAAGCTATATGCATGCTAATAAGCTCACCAAAGATCATCCCCCCTCCAATGAGGGCTTCTGTAGTGGAACAGTCCTTTAAACCCTACCCATGGTGTTTTTCTGTGGTTATGCGTTCACAACTGCTTGGGCTCAGAACAAACACACCCATGAATCTGAGAGTCACACTCTTATCCAGTTTGGGTGTCTGGTCTTAGCCTTATGTAACAGGTGATCAGCGGACACTGGGTTTCTCCTCATGGTGCAGGTTTCAAAGGATGGGGTCTGGAGGTGAGAAGTTGCCTTCACTTCCTCCCAAGTATTTCTTAACAATGCCACTTCGTTTGCCTAGCACATTGTTTCAGAGTCCTTAGATGCTCCTAATGTGTCCCAAGGTTTACATTAGCTATATCTCCTAGAGAAGTATTATGAGCTCCTAAGATACTTAATACAACATGGCTTATTCAGGAAATTGCCATATCTGTTATAATTACCTCTAATGTACAATAAACTGGGACATCCGGGTTGATGCTGAGCCCACAAAACCGTACAGCTGGACATGTGTACTGAGCCCCCTTACAGATTTCCCAGGACAATTACCTCAAAAAAGGGATAATCTGGACTGGTGGCAACCCTACTGTAGTGAAAGAGTTTACAGCTACCCAAGGAAGTTGGGCGTGTCACGTTAAACAGAGTTGGAAAACAGGTGGGCGGCAGTCCAGAAATCTGTTCCCAGAATTGTTGGACCACCGGGTTCCATCTGGAGTGAGGGGCAGGTCACCATGCCTTTCACCGGAGGGGTTCACTTGAGAGGCACGAAAAGGGGTCTGAGGTGTAGTTTGCATGCATTAACCCTGATGCTGCTTCTATTGCTTCTGTCCCTTATAAAAAACTACCCTTGATGCTCCCCCTGGCTTTCTTTCTGCCAGTCTGATTTCTTTGTATGATGTTCAGGCTGCTGTCTGAGGTTTCAGTTTCTCAGATTGGGAATCCAGAAACGTTAAATGGGGTTAAAGGTATTAATTCCTTTAATAGTGACTGGGGGGAAAGAAAAAAAAAACACTAGAAAATGAGCGACATGTAAAGCATGTATAATACAATCCCTTGTGCCTGTAGCACTAGGAACTAGAGAGCTCACTATTGACACCTGCTGGTGAATAGGGAGGAGAGCAGCCTAGAGCTGTTTGAGAACTCCAGCTGGACAGAGGCTCCATGGAGGGGAAGGACATTTTTTGCTGGCAGCTGTTGATGAGCAAGGGGAATTGATTTCACTGAGTGGGCCTAGGCACTAGTGAGAGAGAGTGTGGAAAGGGGTGTTTATCTCCTGGTGGGAGTACATCTCTAGTGCCAAGAACTGGTCAGCTCCATCCCCCTCTGAAGATTTTGTGACAAGACAGCTTTCGTGAGCGAGATGGCTTTGAGGCAGGCAGCGGTGATCAAAGGGACTTTTGCTGAAGATGCAGAGGGCAGCAGCATAGCTGAAGAATTCCAGTGAGGTGCCTGCCCCCCCTCCTCCAATCAATAAAGGCTGTAATCGCTACAGCTGGGTTAGATCCTATGTAGTAGACTATGCAGCACTTCCCTTAGGTGCTGGAGATGGACCCGCATGAACTCTGGACTCTGAAAACACATGATACAGCAAACAGTGAGTGAGGGGTGAAGGGGAGCAGGGAAGAAGTGGCTACTGCAGGAACACATTGTCTGTGTTGGATGCTTAGAACCCCGAGCGGAGACCTTAGTTAAGACAATTGGCAAGATGCTTTGAGTGGGGGGGAGTCTTAATAGACAAATACAGATCAATTATTATTGGCTTTCCAAAATTTATTCTGTGACCCTCTTCCCCCCAATAAACTTTTCTTGGTACAACATCAGTGGTTGTTCAGAGGAAGTACTGCACTCTGGAAGATATTTGATTTTTCCAGGTTTCTTGGTGAGGACTCGAGATGGTGTTATTAAGCTTTCAGAAGGAACCCCTCGATAACATGTCTGTGCTGCTGACAACACCTGGCAGAAGGGTTACATACAGGTGTACAGCATTAGAGGTTTAAAAAATAAGTGTCTAGAGAAGTGGCTGAGCAGTTTCTGAATGGCTTGTTAACTCTGTTTCGTTAAAGCAAGAGGAAAAGAGTGGCTGCTGAGGTACAGAGGGAGCAGGATGAAAATGGTGCTGTTTAATGTACAGCCCTGCCCTAGATTTTACACACAGATCTCCTAGATGACCCATAAAAGAACAGAATTCATCAGTGGTCCCAAAGCAACTTTACTATCCAAGTGTGAGCATAGGCTTTTCTGGAAAGGCAAACTCTAAAACTGTTCTGTTTGATTTTTGTCCCAGACAATTCTTTGTGATGTCTAGGGGAAAAAAATCTTCCCAATAACTAATTATTTTCATCATTGCAAGAATGTTGCATGAAGCCATAAGCCTAAGCAAAGGGAGTCCACGCTGTTTCATAGGATCTTCTAGATCTGGCTGCTGCATAGCTGGAAGAACTAATAACTAGATTTCTTTTATGAAGGTGACCTGAACAGCCTATCCTTCACCTGCCTAATAATTTCACACAGGAGTCTGCTACGTCAGGGTCAAGCTCTTTAACTGTCACATTCCTGGCACAAGTGACTTCCTAACTTCACTGACCAGTTTGCGTCCCAAATAAGGCCCCACTCCAGCAATCCTATTGCATTGATTTCAGTAGAGCTTTGTGCAGGCACTGGAATCTGCTCACATAGTCATTGCAAGATTGGGGCCAAATGCAGCTCTTCATTGCTCTTAGTGATACTGAGGTCTAAAAATTCTCTAATCCTTTAGGACTTAATCCAAGGCCAATGAAGTCAGTGGAAATACTCCCAATGACTTCAGAGGGAATTATTCACTTCAGTGGGAGGTGGCTCAGGCTGATTAAGTACATGCACATTCTTGCAATGAAATGTGATTGTTTTATGGAACAATTAAGTAAATGACACGATTTCTGCTTGCCAGGATAGTTTCACTGTACATGTTAATAGGTTTCAGTAACTATAATCCCAGGGGCTGCCCTCTAAAATAGGAATACTTTTCATGTATATGATACATTTGACTCCATGTGCTAAATAGGTTTGGCAGAAGTATATGCAGCATTGGGGGAAGAAACCATGTGTTTTCAAGCAGATGACTTTTCACGATACACCCACTGTCCTGTTGTTAGTGGCATTGTAGCAGGTGGCATTATAGTCCCTCCCCCACCCTGTTTGTGTACACAAACGAAGCCACACTTAATCAAATGCATTTTATATATATATAGACAAAGTTCTACCTCTGCCTTGGTGGGTCCTGTGCTTATTGGTGGATTTGCTCGCCTCAGAGATTCACGGCGGCCCTCAGTTTGGCCACTTTTGCTAGTGGCTCAAACTTGCCATTCACTCAACTAACCTCATCACTAGCCAACATGGGGAAGAAGGAGAACAATCCCCACAGTCTCTGCTGGTCCACCTAGTGGGTTGGGGGACAGGCCAGGGACCTTCCCCTCTGGTGGGACCCACAGTCCAGGTCAACACCTGCTGTATCCAATAGGGAGTTGTGGGGGAGCAAAGGGGGGAATCCAGGCCCGCCCTCTACTTCGGGTTCCAGCCTAGGGCCCTGTGGATCACAGCTGTCTACACTGTTTCATGTAACGCTTGCGTGACAGCTACAACTCCCTGGGCTACTTCCCCATAGCCTCCTCCCAACAGCTTCTGGATCTTCACCACAGGACCTGCCTCCTGATGCCAGCTAGCATTTGTACTTCTCAATCCTCCAGCAGCACACCTTCTCACACCTTGTATACCCCTCACTGAGGGAAGTGAGGTCTTTTTTAAACCAGGTGCCCTGATTAGCCTGCGTGTCTTAATTGATTCTAGCAGCTTCTTAATTGGCTCCAGGTGTCCTAATTAGCCTGTCTGCCTTAACTGGTTCCAGCAAGTTCCTGATTGTTCTGGAACTGCCCCTGTTTCCTGACCCAGGGGAAAGGGACCAGCTAAACCTGGGACCAAGGGCATTTATAGCTTCATGATCTTTCACCTGCATTTACCACCTATGCTGATAACTTGTCTGAAGAGCTCTAATGATGCATCTATTAAAAAAGGCCCATCTGAAAATAGCCTGTGTCAAAATTATTATAATATATTATTTGTATTACAGTAGTGCCTAGAGGGCAACTGATTCACAGCTGTTGCAATAAGAAGATAATGAAAATTTATCAACAACATCTCTACCAAATTATGGGAATTTATAGCAGATATTTGCAATCTGGGTTATTGGTGAGTTGAAATTTCTTTTCTTCCAAATATTTGCCATTCTATCAAGTTACAATCTGTCATGCTGTGCGTCATGTCATGTTACATCATGATATGTCCTATGATATTATTAAGAGCTTCCACAATCTCTCTTCCAGTTGGTGATTCTGCTCCCCTGGGAAGCATACATTGCAAATACAGCTGCATGAGCTGATACTTCTGAACACCTGGTAGTCCCCAAAGTATTTGCTGAGTAATATGTTGCAAACAGGGCCTTCCTGCAGTGCTAAAAGCTCCTTGAATAGCACAAAGAAGGTCAAGGTGTAGGACTCTGGTTCCAGTTCTAAATCATGATAATGGCACTTCCACTTTTTTCCACAGCTCTGTACTTCATAACCTGTCATGCAGTGCAGGGAAATAAGAGAGGAATGTATATATATTATATTTAGCTGCTGATGATCTTGTAACTTCATATGTAGTTAGTCATCCATTCTCACAGATTATGAATGTGGCATTTTGAAAATAGTAAAATGAAATTCACAGCTACACCCTCACAGCTTGAAACTTTGTAAATGAACATTCATAGCAGGGCCCTCGACATCCTTTTTATAGACATGACTGCAACTACAATTGTATATCCTCTTTAACACCTATTTCTTTCAAAGCCCCAATCTCTGTGTTTTCTCTGCAATATTGTCTAAGGCATGATCCTTCTAATTCTAAACTTCCCAAAACTCAAACAAGAGAAAGGCAGGCTATGTACTCACATAAGCAGAGAAGTAACTAATTGAAGTTATTAACTTATAATATCTGAGTGATAGGACTTTGAAAAATATTTTTTACATGTAAAAGTCTTATTTTTGGCATTGCCAACAGCAAAAGGGCATTTAGTTCAAGGGAGCAGCTTTTGTAGCTTAAAGCTTTTATCTCTGAAAAAAGCAGATACAAAAAGAGAATTTCCTGCATTGAAGAAACTTCAAGGCAGGGCTAAGCAGTTCTCTTCCCCTAAACCTTTAATAAGTTTTGCTGACAGGAAGATGGCAAGTCCAAGTGTCCCATACCACTGGACAGTAGACAGGTGTATAGTAACACAGGCTATAATAGACAACTCAATCTCCTTAGAGATACAAAGACAGCTGAAGTGAATGGCACCTCATATCAATCTTATGCCATTCCAATATATGTTTCTTCTAAATTTTAATTGAGCGTATAATCTCATGACATGTTGTTCTCTATCTATAAAATAAGCTGCAGGGGAGGGGGGGAAGCCCTACATGGGGATGATTGTGTTTCAGAAAATATCAAACGAATAAAAAACAAGGAAAATGACTGGTCTAAGATGTCCTGGGTACAGGGCTAGCTGCACCTCTGACCCCTTCTCTAGTCTCTCTGACTGCAGCCCCACAGCCCTGAGGCCTCCATGTTTTTACATCTCCTGGGGCGGAATCTCATAATTCTCTCACTCTGCAGCTATGTCTACACTACAGAGGTAAGCCGACACAAGTTATGCCAACGATCGCAAACTACTAGAATGATGTTGCTTGTGCATGTTCACACGACGCTCCTTGTGTCGGTGGAGCACATCCACAGTTGGTGAGATAGTGAGAGCAGTGTACTGTGGGTAGCTAGCCCAGTGTGCTACTTGCCATCTTCTGCAGCTGGGAGTTATGGGAAGGTGGAGTGGATCGCAGTGTATTGTGGGTGTGGGCTCATCAATGTCCCATGATGCAGTTTTTTCTGTCCCATCATTCCATGGGCTTCAGATGAAGTTTCACACCATTTTTCAACAGCCCCTGTATACTTTGCACCTGCCATCTCTGCCTGAAAGCATGAATCCTTCACTGCTCTCTAATCTTGTGGTCAATGTTATGAACATAATCTGGTGGATCATGCAGTATTTCATGAGCTTTGAATCTGAACAGGAATCTGTGCTACTGGCCCTGTTGTGTGCCATGGATTACTTTTGGCATTCATGGAGCAGCTGCACATGGTGGACTGTCACTTTTGGGCTTGTGAAACAAGCACTGAGTGGTCAGATCATATCCTTATGCAGGTCTGGGATGACGAGCAGTGGCTGCAGAATTTTCAGTTGTGGAAAGCCGCCTTCCTGGAACTGTGTGCGGCACTCATCCCAGCAATACGGTGGAAGGACACCAAAATGAGAGCTGCCCTTTCAGTGGAGAAGTGCATGGAGATCACTGTGTGGAAGCTGGCAACTCCAGAAATGTGCATGAAATAGTGGACGGATTTGCAGCAATGGGACTCCCTAACTGTGGCAGGGTGGTAGATGGCAAGCATACCCCAATTTTGGCCGCAGACCATCTTGTGACAGAGTACATCAATAGAAAGGGGTACTTCTCTATGGTATTGCAGGTGCTTGTGGGTCACTGGGATTGTTTCACTGATATCAATGTGGGATGGCCAGGGAAGGTGCATGATGCATGCATCTTCAGGAACACTGGCCCATGTAGAAAGCTGCAAGCAGGGAATTTCTTTCCAGACCAGAAGATTCCAGTGGGGGATGTTGATATGCCCATAGTGATCCTAGGAGACCCAGCATACCCTTTGCTCCCGTGGCTCATGAAGCCATACACCAGCAATCTGGACGACAGCAAGGACCTGGACAGCAGCTTCAACAATAGGCTGAGCAGCTGCAGAATGACCATTAAATGTGTGTTTTACAGATTAAAAATTTGCTGGTGCTGCCTATATGGTAAATTAGACCCCAATGAGAAAAATATTCCCATGGTCTTAGCAGCCTGCTGTGCACTGCATCACATTTGTGAGGCGAAGGGTGAAAAGTTTCCCCGGGGTGGAGCATGGAGACAGATTTTGAGCAGCCAGATACCAGGGCTATTAGAGCAGCACAATGGGGGGCTAGTCAAATCAGGGAGGCTTTGAGGCACCATGTTGATAGTGAGCACCAGTAATGTGTCTTTCTATAAAGCATTCTGCCAGGTTTTGTTAACTTGCTGCCTAGCATGGAAGCTTTGATGATTGCTTCCTGACTGTGATTTGTAGTCTGCAAATGTGCCAGTTGCCACTGTGTATTAATTTCAGCAGCAAGCACCGCATGCAAGAGGCAAATAAAAATTGATTATCTTTCAGAGAGTATTTTTTTAATTAAACAGCATTAACCAATACACAGAAAATGCTTTCTTGAAAGGGACATAGCACTGAGTGGAGCAATCTCTTGATGGAGGCTCTCAAAGTTGTGTGTGAGTCCAGCTGTCATTTTGGAAGCTGTCCAAAGGGGTAGAGTGAATGGGGTGCTGTGATGGGCTGGGAAGAGGCAACGAATGTGTGGGAGGAGGTTGTGGCAAGGAATGTGTGGGAGGAGGTTGGGGAGAGTATGGCAAGCATTTCTGATGGGCTGCGGGGAGGTGGGGTGGGGGGAAGAACACGCATGTGTTCTGCCTGTAGCTTGATTAGGGGCTTCAATATCTCTGTTTGGTCCTCCATCACTTTTGTCATCTGCTTCCTCTCCTGGATATCTATTTTTAATTTTTCATTAATTATCTCTCTCCATGCCTGCCATCAGAGGATTGGAGCACCTCCTGAAACATGTCATCCTTGCTCCTTCTGGGTCACTTCCTTATCTGGCAGAGATGCTCCGCTGGTGTGTAGGGGGTTTCCCTCAAGGCCACATCTGCAGCACCACAAGAAACAATAAACAAAGGCATGATTGTTAGCACATGCACAGCATTGAATCATAATAATAAAACAGACCTCTTTCTCACCGTCCCTTGGCAAGCACACAACTAGGTGAATGCCCTAAACATGGTGAGTTCAGCCCCTCGAGGATTCCCATGAAATCTTGATGTGCATTAACACACTTTTCCACTGGTAGCTGCACCAGGTAATGTGCAGCTAGACACAGCTGCAGGGTAATGTGAAGCAGACACAGCTAGACTTGTACATTTCTATCCCTTAACCCACTTCTAGCATGTAACAAAGCAAAGGACAGCTCTACCTCATATAACCTAGCAGTAGCCGCTCAAAATGAGCACTTACCAGAGCTCTCCTGCATCATGGACACCAGAGCCAGAGTGCTGGGACTGGCTTGAGCCCTCCAGAGTCAAGAAGAGGAGCCACGATATCAGATGACCCTGTTGCTTGTCCCAGCTCATCATCTGACTCCACTTCCTTGTCCATCACTTTGTTCTTGGGGTTGAGTCTGCTGGCTGCTGTTTCCAGCCCCCCCAAAAGTATCCATGGCGCTCTTGGCACCAAGGTGGTGTTGCCACCAAGGATGGTGTCTAGCTCCTTTTTGAAGTGGCAGATATTTGGCGCAGCACCAGAGCGACGGTTTGACTCCCTTGCCTTCTAGTATGCTTGCCTCAGCTCCTTGATCTTCATACGGCTCTGATGCGTGTCCTGTTTGTAGCCCTTATCCAACATGTCACGAGAAATCTTCCTGTAGGTATCGAAGTTCCTACAGCTGGAGTGGAGCTGGAACTACACAACCGCCTCTCCCCACAGAGCCAGCAGACTCAACAACTCCAGTGTACTCCACACGGGACAGAATTTGCTGCCTGGAGCCGGCATGGTTCGCTTAAAAGATGCGACGTGAGCAGCCTATACCAAGAAAACAAGAAGTGGAATTCAAAAATTCCCGATCCTTTAAAGGCGGAAGGGTGGATGCCTGCGTACCTGGGTGCAGGGCAGTGGAGTTCAAACTGCTGACCAGAGCGGTTAGGACGGGCATTGTGGGACACCTCCTGGAGGCCATTTACAGCAACATCATCTCGTGCATAATCAAGTGCAGTATCTACACTGACACCGTGGCAATCTAACTTTGCTGCAAAAATCTCTACACCTCTTGTTGAGGTGGTTTTATTTTGTTGGCATAGCAGGAGAGTTACATCAGCAGGAGGAGCATTGTAGTGTGTATGCCTTTGTTGTTTTGTCAACGACAGCTGACTTTTTCAATAAAACTGTGTAGTGTAGACAAGGCCTTAGACTGGTCCTGGGTTGCAATACTCTGTGTATTGGTCATGCTTCCCCACCAGGTCTGCCTGGGTTCAGAACCTGTGGTTCTTCCCTTTGGGAGTCTGTGACCAGTGGTAAGTTTAGTGACCATTCTTCCTAAAACCAAAGTATTGTTTAATCTTAACTATAGGATCAAAGCATCACATAAGAGAGAGAGGATTTAAAAACAAGAACAGGTCTAAATATGTGTCCATCTACCTAAGCCCTTCCACGTCTGTGAAGGGAGCCTAGGAAGGTCTAGCTTCTTCAGCCCCTGCAGCTGGGTCTGTGTGTTTCAATCTGCTCCCCACAGACAGCTTTCTCCCCTGTTGAGAGAGAGACTTTTATCCAGATGTCTTTTGTCTTTGTTTCCTGGGCTTGGATCCACTTCCCAAATTCAGTTTGGCGAACTCCTTGGAGGTTAAGTCAACCTCTTTTGGGCCATAGTTCTCCCATAGTTTAGTAACATCCTCCCAAGTGTTTGAGGGATATCTTATCTGGAGTCATTGTCCCGGTTTGCTTGTTTTTCCAACAGTCTGCTAGATAACTAAACCAGTATAGCCATACAGTACATATTCCAATAACCTGGTCAATGTATAGCATTAATAAATTATTACAGAGAAGCCCCACTTTCTTTCCACAATAACTCTTTCTTGTTGTTCACAGTGTCTGGAGTGGCTCACAACTGTGAGGGCCTACATCAGGGTCAGGGCAGATTGTCAAAAACAGGGCAGACACCACAAACTGGTGGTGTGTTCTATATTTAGATTTCACCAAATCAGTAACAAATGTGAACTCCTGGATCACTGTAACAGTCTTACCATGGAGTCACAAACAGTCTCCTTAGGCTCCCCAGACTAACTTGCCACCCAGGCTAATGGACTTGTGATAAATGGTCAGTTACACCAAAAATCACTCCAGTACCAAGAGACCAGTTACTCATTCCAGATCCACTGGTACCTTAGATTTTACAGCAAAGACAATGCCTGTAGCCAATCCTGTAATAAACTATCTAAAGGTTTATTAACTAGGAAAAAGAAATAGAGTTATTCACAGGTTAAAGCAAGTAAACATATGCACACAAATGAGTTATCATCTAAATCCTAAGAGTGACAGAATTGTAGTGATCTGTCAATTCAAAACATCTTTCAAGGCGAACACAGGGTAACCCCTGGGGATTTCTACCTCAGTTTAGAGTTGCTGGCCCTGTCAGAGTTATAACATTGAAGAGGGAGATGGAAAATTTTCCTGTGATTTTAGCCTTGTCTACACTGCCACTTTACAGTGCTGCAACTTTCTCGCTCAGGGGTGTGAAAAAACACCCCCCTGAGCGCTGCAAGTTTCAGCACTGTAATGTAGCAGTGTAGACAATGCTGGGAGCTGCGCTGCTAGCACTGGTAGCTATTCCCCTCCCCATGGCAGCGCTTTAACGTTGCTAGTGAAGACATACCCTTTGTTTTATTTCCTTCAATCAGCTTCCAAGTCTACAGAACGGGGTTCCTGGCATGTAGAATGTCCAAGGTACAATATGGCCATCAACCAATCCTTTGTATTGCGATGTTCCTTGACGGCCAATCTGATTTTTGATAGTTCCTTCTGGATGGGTGAAGAGGACGATTCCCGTGCCTGGATTCACAAATTCTGAGCAAACGTTTTCAAAGTTATAAAGCAAAACTTACATATTTCCTTACAGCATGGAATCCCGACATTACAAGTGAGATTAATGGATGCAGCAATTTACATGCATTTCATAGAGTCTAAATACATTCTTATAAGACTAAGACTAAGGTGATAACTCATTTGTGTGTAAAAGTATTTTGAGCAAAACTGACATAGAGGTGCACTGGTCTGGTCTCCAGTTATAAGGTTGTCAGTTCTTAGCTAATGCCTGCAGCCTGGGGAAGAGCTGGCATCTGGCCTGCCAGTGCTACACTTGTGTGATTGGTGTTACTAGTGGCAGGTGTAGGTGAATGGAAGTATTGAGTGTCGTATCATGGGATAGCATATATGACTACTGGAGCTGAAGAATCTGATCTATATTACATTGTTGCAAGGGAATACGTGTAATCAGCTCTATCAAATACAGTAAGATACCATTGAGGGTACACTGCTAAGACACAGTCTATAACAGGAGTAGGGAGCATGGCACACAAAATAAGGAGGCTGAGTTTGCATTCTTCTGACCTGATTTATAAGCAGTACAGTCCTATTGATGTGTCCCAGTGATCCTGAAGAATACAGTTCTCTAAGGCAAAAAAAGCAGTCTGTTCCTGTGAAACCTGAGTGTAAAGAAATTCCTTTTCTAAGTGTGAGACATGTTCTGCAGCCTTAAACCATGCAACCGTCCCATTCTGTTTCTGTGCTGCATTTTCCAATCTGTAAAATGGGAACAATACCTCCCTACCTCTGTGGGGTATTGTGAGGATAAGTAAGTTCATAAATACTGGGGCAGTCTGATTATGAGTGGGATTGTATAAGGACATCCCCCTGATTATGCTGTGAAATTGTAGAATATTAGTACTAGAACAGGTGGGAAAAGGAAAAAAATGTTTTTACAAAAAATTCAGTGTTTTGAAGTTGTTTCCATCTTGTAGGGTTTGAAATGGAACCAATTTTTGTTTTTTTCAAAACTTTTCACTAAGTATATTTTTTGGAAGGTAATTTTTTTTAAATTTGTCTTCCCTCTTCTGTCACTGAGTGCAAGAAAATGAATAATGTCCAGGTTCATGTCTTTTATTTTGCTTTTTCCTGTTTAAAAATGTGTCCTTTTCTCTCTCTGGAACTTTATTAACTTCAGTAACTTTTAAAATGCAACAGAATGGTAATGTTATAAAATTTTATTTATTTTTTCTTTTGCTACACCCTTTCTTTTCCAAAGTTGAGGATGTTTATAAAGGGTTTAACTGGGTCTGTGGGTCCCATTGACATCAATGGGAGTTCAGCGCCTTGATGCTTTTCAAAATCCCACGAGGCACCTACCTGCATCTTCAGGCACCTAAATACCTTTGAAAATCTGGCCCCAAATGACTCTGGCCTCATCGTGGTCCCCATATGTCACTTCACACCCCACTACACAATTTGGCACAGCTGGCAGCTTAAGCTCAAAACAGGTGACTGTCACAGCTGGAAGAGCAGGTCAGCACCAGAGTGCATAGGCAGCTCAAGAAATTGAGGTGCTTTGCAGAGCTATGTGAGGACTAAGTTGTTAAATGTGACCTGCAAAGGGAAAAAACCCTGTGGCAGGATGCCCTTTTGATTCTATATACTGTATAAAGAAGGCCTGAAGGGTTGCGGGATTTGTTTCTTTTTAAAATTCTGTTTGTTTTTCACCTTCCAAGTATCAGCAAGCCCAAGTCTTGGCTTTCCTTTTTTTGTTGGACAACTCAAATGTGCACTGGGGTGGTGAATTCTTAGCAGAGATTTTCTCCCAGCTCTGATCGTTAACAGGGATATCGTTAACAACAACAACAACAACAAACAGGCCACTCGCTAAAAATCAAAGTGTTTAACAGTCAGAATAAAAATGGCTTTCCCCTCTCATTAATCAGGTTTCATGTCCATGGTTCTTATATCATCATCTGGTTAGTTCTCCATTTGGCCATTGAATCTTCCAGAGCTGACAAGGAATAAAATTTTTCCAAGTGCCTACGGGGCAGATTTGGGAATGTATTTAGGTTCCTAAAGATGCAGATAGGCACCTGCTGGGATTTTGACAAGTGCCTAATCAGGTTAGAAGCCTAACTCCCATTGAAAGCATAAATCTAAGAAATCCAATTTCTAACCATGTTATTTTTTTCCAGACCACGTTACAAAAGCTCTCATCTAAAAAAAGAAAATCTGACACACACAAATACAATATTAAAACACTGAAATAAATGGGAGTTATACATCTAACCTGCTCAGATACTTTTGAAAATCCCACTAGGTGCCTCTGTGCATTTTTAGGAGACTAAATACCATTGAAAAGCTGGCCCTAAGTTCCATTGAAACTCAATGATCTTTAGGCTCCTTAGAGATTGTCATTTTTGAAAATGGAATTTACCCTCTTACTTAGGGTACATTTATACTGCAATAAAAGACCCAAGGCTCAGCTGTGGCTGGCCTGAGTCATCTGATTTGGGATTGCAGGATTTAGGCTGCAGGGCTAAAAATTGCACTGTAGATGCTCGGGTTCAGGCTGGCATCTGGGTGCTGAAGCCCCATGAGTGGGGAGGGTCTTAGAGCCCAGGCTCCAGCCCAAGCCCAAACATCTACACTGCAATTTTTAGCCCTGCAAGCCCGAGTCAATTGACCTGAGATGTGGAGACACAGGGTTTTTTACTGCAGTGTACAGGTACCTGTGACACTACGGCCCATATTCTTCATAGAGATATTATGATATGAATATGGCATAACTAAGATGTGTTCTGTGCAAGATAGGTCGTGTGAGATATCATTGGAAAGGTTATGATTCACTGAATATAGTTATCCTATTTGTATGCATATATCATTTCTGTATCTGAAGTTAGGAATATTGACTATGTAATAATGACAAGTGGGTTTACACCTGGGGAATGCTCACCAGACAGAATGCAATCAGCCTGGATGGGCCATTAGGGAGAACAATAGGACTTTGAAGATGCTAATTTCCCACTTTCCTGGGATGCTGCTTTGACACTGCAGGGTCATGTGATCATGTCACTTGGTATTGGACTTCATCTTGGACTACTAGTATTTTTCCACTAATGGGGGTGGGGATCAAACTGGGAAACAAAGGATTTCCGCCATGTGTAAATCTTATTTAAGGCAGGGAAGTGAGTTAATCAAGGTTCATCTTCACTGAATCCCCTCCCAGGATGACTGCTGGAAACATCTAAGAAACAAAGACAAAGAGGGTGGGGGGGGGAAAGGACTGAGCCCAGGCTGGAAAAGGTGTCTGGCCTTTGAGAGAAATACGAGGAGTTTTAAGCTTCAGGCAAGAGCAGCTTGTCTTCAGGAACCTCTGCATCCTGCCTAAAGCAACATTACGGTTGAGAAATTACTACTTGTAACCAGTCTCTTTAATATATTAAGCTTAGTTTGCATGTTTGTTTTGTTTGCTCAGTAATCTGCTTTGATCTGTTTGCTATCCCTTATAATCATTTAAAAACTACCATTTGTAGTTAATAAACTTGTTTTGGTTTATTCTAAAACCAGTTTTTGGAACTCATAATGGGGAGAGAGAGGCAAAAAGCTGTGCATATCTTCCTCCACATTGAGGGAAGGGGTGGATTTCATAAGCTTATGCTGTATAGATTTCTGTGCCATGCAAGACAATACAATTTTGAGTTTACGCTCCAGAGGGGTGTAATTGAGTGCTGGGCAATTCCCGAGCTGAGTCTTTCTGCAGCTGGGTGTGGCCCTACCTGTGTGTGTGCTGGAGGGGGCTTGAAGGCCTGGCTCAGCAGGGCAGTGTGGTGGAACCGGCGAGCTCAGTAGTACCCCAGTACATCAGGTGGCACCCTGGAGATGGGGTGGGCAAAGCTGTCACAGTACCCTTAGCTGCTTTTGAAATTTTTACTCAAGACCTGAATTTTGACTGTAAAAACTGGAGGGAAAAACAACTTTTTAAAAATCAAAATCAAAACTTTTCGGGCTACCTCTATCCATGTCAAAAAAGCAAAAAGCTCTCCTTCCCCCCTCCCCTTTCGTTTGCAGGTCACCTTTAAGAGGCACTATAGATTAGGACTGCAGCACACTGGAAGAACTCTGAAGGGAGCCAGGAGGCGATATAGTCCAGGATAAAGTTCATTGGCAGACTATGCAAATAACATCATGACATTTTTGTCCTCTGTGGAAAAAAATCCTATTTTAGCTTCTTGTGGCAAATGACTCATATCACGATTTCCAAAACCTGCCACAAATGTAACTTTCTCCATCCCATTGTAGTTTTGACAGCAGCACGAATAATAACGATTCACACAGCTACCTACCTAATGAACCATTGTAAGTGTCTTATTTACAGCTTGGGCTGCAGGGCAGAGATCCTAGGGTTTTGCAATAGATTCTATTTGCTAAGCCTGTGCTGCAATAGCTTCCAGAATGTGCTTTTGTTGTTATGAATATTCACTTATGTTTACTCTCTTATCTTCAAACACACATCCTGGATTGTTCTGTGTTTCTAAATGACAATCATCTGAATACTGAACCTTCCGACTTCCAAGGAGTGAGTTGCTACTGAAGAACCAAAAGCCCTACCGTTTTTACATTGTATTTGATTATTTGTCCCTAAATTTCTAGTTTGTCCTTAGACTAAATGATGTGATGATATATAGGCACTGTTTCTTTAAATCTATAGTACGAAGCCAGGAAGGAAACGGCTTGGCAAAGTTTTACAGTGGCAGAAAGAGACAAAAGTATCTATGGGGTAATACCATTTTCCTCGATTATAAAGACTTCTTATTCAGTGTAAGAAGAAAGTGACTCACTATGATTCTTCATTATGGTCATATTGCAAATGCAATTATATGTGTGTGTGTGTATGTATATGTGTGTGTATATAGGACCTTCTCAGGCTGGTAAATCCCCTCTTGGATTTCAACAGAAGTTTGCCTTTGTGAGGGCTGCAAAATGAGAACCTGATTCTCTTTTCACATCAGTGTAAGTCAGAATCATCTCTGCTGAAGTCAGTGGTATCCTACCAATCTAAAAACAGTGTGAGGGGAGAGTTGGCCCTGATTGTCTCCAATAAATTTTATCGTACCAAAATTTTCTGAGCCAAACTCCTCCTTTGAAACAAATGGTGAGAACTGCTTAAGATTCAATGGCATAATATGGCCTTATGTTGACTGCCTTTTATGTATGTAATATATTTTATTATTTTGTGAACAATAAAACAGTACAAATAAAACATCACAGCTAAACATCAAAACAGAGCCACTCTACAGAAACATATGATGCACAGAAAATTAACTCCAGACTTGTGTGCAGAAGTTAATTAATTACATAGGTTTCAGATCTCATCCGATTCACTGTTTAATCGCACTTCCAAGAAACCAGGCTGTCTCTTTTATCATTTATTTAAAAAACATTTTGAATATCCTAAATGTGCACGTTTCAACTTAAAATGACACTCAGTTGCTATGTCAAGGGCTAAGCTGGCTGTGACGCTTTTGTTCCCATATTATTTAAACAGACAATGTACTAATGAAATAGACACTTACAGCCATATCCTAAACTGCTGTAAACTGGCATAGCTATTTAGAAGTCAATGGGACTGAGCTTTTTTACACCAGCTGAGGAGCTGGCTCTTAGAGCAGTGTCACTCAGCACTGGCACCATTCCAATCTCAGAATATTTCAGCTCTAGTGGATCCTGATTGCGTGGGAGCAACAATAGCTTTTACCTGACTTCCACACCAGAAAGTGAATGCTGTAATTAGACTCCATCCGGCACCCTTCCTGAACAGCTGAAAAATAGAAGCAATAGCCCAATGCCATTAAATTCTTCCTGATGAATATGTTATAAAAATATTCCTGATCCCTTACCTCTGCCAGAGGGATCATCTCATTATCCTATTTTAAGCTCTTCTTGGTAAGGACAGACTTTATTCTGTCGTGAGCAACACCACGCACATCGCCAGTGTTTAAGTAACAATGATGATATCTGCCATCCGTAATTGCTGTGTTCTGTCATGGTACTACCTCTGCTGATGATTTCTCTCTCTCTCTCCCATTTAGTCTGATGAAGAAATATTTGTATAATAGTCAAATTTAAAGCCTGGTAGGTTTTTCCTTTTGATTCAATGGTTTATGTTAATGTTCTCTGCTCTACAGCCAGGAACAGCGACTGGTTTGGGTGGGTTAGCTTGACATATTTTCCTACATTTTCAAAGTGTTACCTCAGGGATTTAGCGGTGTGACTCCCATGAAAGTAGATCGGAACCAGCTCCCTCCCTAAGCACCACTTTAAAAGTGTAGACGATTGTTTGGGCAACAGGCTAAGAGATGCTGAAAACACTGTTCAGTACTTCTTTTTCAAACCTCTTCTCAATCGGTTATTTCTGCATTTAACTAATGAAGATTACTGTGGGGGAAAAAAAGTGATATACAAGGCCAAATTGTGGGTCAAATCCTGGTCCCACTGTTTTAGATTTCAAACTACTGTGGAGATGGGTCTTCTGGAGAAGTTCTTCTAACAGTGTGTCACCTTGTACGTTGTAAAGATATAGCAGAGCATCATTATAAACGTTATTTATTTGAAGCTTTAGCTTTAGTGGGGATTCTTTCATTTGCATGCTGTGAATTGTTCTGAAATGCAAACTTATCCTTTTCTTTTTGAACAAACGGATTACAGATGTGTCATTTTAAGTTTTTTCATTGAGAATTATTCTGCAGTTTTTTAAAGGATTAATGTGAGAAGAGAGGTGAGGATCACTTGTGTTTAAACTCCTTTGCCTAATTTATCTTCAATGAAAAAATACTCTGGGATCTCTCCATGGCTACACTTATAAAAGCTCCGGTGCTCCTACATTTAGTCCTGAATACTTCTGAATGAGAAGTTTCATGGAAAAATGGGAGGATTCGGTGTGGATGAGTTTAAGCATGTCAGGAACAGCTGTTTTTGATTTGTAATATGGTAATCAGGGCTTCATTTGTGCCACGGTTGAGCCCCAGCACCTCTCGGCTTGGCAGTTCATCGCCCCGGCACCTCTGGGCTTGGTGCATCAGTTGTGAATGTAAAAAAAATAAATAAATGCTTGAGCCCCAGCACCTCTTTCATTACAAATTAAGCACTGATGGTAGTGCCCAAAATATGCTTGGTGTAGTACAGTTGTATAGGAAGAACTCTGTCCCGGAGAGCTTACAATCTGAGTAGACAAACAACAAAATAAGGGAAAAATGAAGAAGGAAAGGAAAAGATGCAACATATTTGCAAAGTGGAGGATAACTGAGACATGTTGTACCAGTTCCATTTTTGTCTTACTGCTATCTGTCCTCCACTCCACTCACAAAGGCTTCATGGAAGTGAGTTTTTGGGAGGTATTTCCAATTGTGAGGGGAAGTGGCTTTTTCATCCAAACAGCAACATTTTAAATTGCACTTGAATGTTTTGAAGCAATTGTTGTGCTGCCTTTGACATCAGTTTAAACATGCTTTCTGTAATAGAATTGCAGGTGACCTATTCTACCTCCTTCCTCAGTCATGCAGTCATTTTGACATGAAGACTTCTTCTCTATTTGCTGGACCTAGAGCAAAAGTTCTTGTAATGATGAAGCAAAGATTCATGGGTCTTGTCTTAGAGAAATCTACTTGCCTAAATACTTTTTGATCCACCTTAAAGTTGGAAATGAGTTTCCATTATAAGTCCAATATTTGCAGTTACATTGGCCTACAATTCTATATTTGCATATGCAAATATGGTAATGGCATATACATAAAAATAGGAGTGTTGTGTGGGCAATTACCCATTTTGTGTGTTCATATGTGGGTTTTGTGGGCATATTTGTCAGGTGAAAACTGGGGCCTGTTTTTCTTGGGGCCTAAGGGAAAATAATTATGCAGGAACAAAATACATTTCTCTTTCATTTCCCCTAAGCTGTCTTGAATCTTCCCTGGACATAACTGAAGCCTTCCTGAAGTAACCAGTCTCACCGTTCGAGAACCTGCCTAGCATTTACAGAGATGCCTCTTGGGAAAAGAAACAATGTTCTTCACACTTGGAAATCCAAATGATGCTTTATTTCCTTGGTTGCTGGAAACTCCATAGATTTCTCTTTCTTTCTCCCCACTTCCCTTTTCATTTCCAGTTATCAATACCAACACAGCTAAGATCCAGCTTGACATTTTGGAACCAAACCTTGATCTTAATAACAGCATCACAGGTTCTCAGAAATACCCAATAGAATGGACAAATGCACTAATTCTCTCAGCAGCTGTGCTAACCTTAAAAGCCTACCCAGTAGACACAGTACAATCAAAAACTAATCAGTAAAACCAAGCTGGGATTTGATCTCGGGCTAATAGATGAGAAAAGATGACTGTGCAAATACAGCATGGCTTTGTGCCTCTCCCTTCCCGAAAGCCATTCTAAATCATTAGTATCTGCACAGAATGGTGATAGGAAGACATGGCAAAGCCTGTCAGCCTCGTTGTTAATCCATTTAATTAGTGGGAAAGGACAAACTCCTTTGAAAACACCTATGCGACTGGCAGGCTTTCTTCATATTTCATTTTGGATGACTCCTCTCAAAGGTTACCGGCAAACTGTGCCTTTTTGCTGTAGAAGCTTTTCTCTGGTAGTATTATTTTAAAGTTAGAGGATGGGTGGGAAGAACTCCTGGTACCCAGAAATTCTTTCGGAAGCGGTGCAAGAGGGAAGGAATGGCTTGATGTACAACCTGCACAATCTGTACAATTCTCTCCTCCCCCTTCTGCCTGGTTCTTTAAAATAAATGGCTGCAACATGTCACAGAGGAACAGATTGTCAGACATCTGCCTCTTCCCTTATTTATTTATTTTATTTTATTTTATTTTAAAACCGCATGGGGCCAACTCTCCACCCCAGAGCGCCCCCGTTCCCTGAATAAACCAAATGGTGGCTGTTGGCAGTGTATTGACAGCTCGTTAATGAAGGAATTCTTGACAAAATGACAACCTGTGTGGGATGCTGTGCGAAGCAGAATCCTCCCACAAACCAGCGCTAAGTAATTAGCAGGTGGTGAAAATAGCAACTAACTGCTGCTGAAGAGAAGGGGAGGGGGAAAAAATCTCCTAAACTATAATAAAAAGCAGATCCCCTTTGCACAGTTCCTCTTCCCCTTCACCAAACACACACACACACAGTAGTGTTCCTTGTGTCATTTTATCAAAATTTTTCTAAGTGGTCTGAGGAATCTACTTTGATAATTTGACCCTCAGTGGATGTGAGTCATGTGCCTTTTTCTCGGCAGAGAGGTGCAGAGAGCTGGGCACTAAAGAATCTTAAATGTAACAAGAGACTAACTTAAAAATGAGTTGAGGGGGATTAACCTCCTCCCCAGTAGGTTCAAGTCTACCTAGCTCTTAGCTCTAGCACCTAGCTCTTTCCTTTGTATTTATTTTTGTCTCACCCCTTCAGTCAGGTGGGCCAGCAATAAACCACTGACACCAGTGCCAAGTTTCGGCTCTCTCACGTTAGCTTTAGCGATATATAGACCGAGACACAGTTCTCACCCGAGCCTTATCTGTTACAAAATGGGTTTTGCAAATGATCCATTTTTGAACAGTGGGTGCTAAAAGAAGGCTCGGCATCCACAACTGCAACTCTAGCCTTCCCCAATCACAACCACAGCATCCAGGTCAGAGGAACACTCACAACAGCTATCGACAACAGCAAAATCCAAATCTGAACGTGGATTTAAATTTTGCAAACAGCCACTATCATCCTAATGGGCCAAACCAAATATTCTTGATCTGAACAATCACAGACATAGGGTTATCTGAAAGTAGAACTGGTTTAAAAATAATAAAAATAATTCAAATACTTCTTGAAATCTTTTTACTAGTTTTTAATTTTTGATGACACTTTTCAAAAATTAGAAAAAAATTGACCACATGGTCCATCACCCAAAAATATTGATGAACATTTTGGAGAGTTTTTTTTCCCCCCCAGTTGTTGGAATTTGAATTCCCAATCAAAAATTACATTGAAAAGTCAAAGTTTGAATGATCAGTATTATTAGTTTGCAGTTTGAATTCATCTCTGCTGGCAGTGATACCTTTCACTGTACCTGGTGTTGATATATATCTGTACAGGCTTTGCTGTGTTTTTAGATTTGCAACAAACTGAGATGGAACATTTCTATCTACCATTTTTTAAATAACGGGGAGGAGGGAAGCCCTCTCAATCTTTGGATAGTCCTAAAATGATTTGTATGAATTTTATAATGTTCATCACTTTTTGACTTCGGATAAGCACACCTCAGTAACCTTTTTATACCTCCTCTATCTCTGTTTGTTTGTGGCTTTCATCATCATGGCTGCTCTGTTAAAATATTAGAACAATTACTGATAACTAACTAAATACCCATTGCCTCTTGGGATGGATGCAGCAGATGGATGGATGGATAGACTCAGAATCCTCTACAATAGTTCTGTACACTTAATTCTACAAATGATTTCTGACATGAATGGGAGATTGATTTGCTGCATGAGGTCAAGAATGCACAGGGAAAAGAACACTTTTTGTAATAAGGTTAAAGTCTTCTCTTTAGACCTCTTGACAGCTTCCTGTGATGTTTCTATAACCTGCTGCACTACTGAGATAAAAGAGGCAAAAACCAGGTCAGAGTTATTTTATTCTCCTTCAAACAGAAGATATAGTAACAGAGCTGTGAAGTAAGAATTTGCACTGCCAATGAAGAATCTTATTTTCACTGTGGTATTGGCCTTTATTTACTTATTTATTCTGATTTCAATGGAGAAAGGTGTTTTTTGTTTTATCGGTTTTTCTGCAGGTGCAAACCTGTCTCTTGCTACAAGATGGTGACATTTCTCAGTGACGGTGGCCAACCTTTACTTGTGATGCACGTGTGAGTTTCGTAGTTGGATATTCATCATTTTGGTTGAAGGGAGAAGAAATGTGTCAATAGTAATGGTGAAATGTAGGCTCGATCAAGCTTGTGAATTCTCTCTGTGCAAAAACCTTACTTTGTACACACACTGTTCAATAACTAATAACGGAAAGTGAAAATGAATTGTTTCACATAGCTCTGGGCAAAAGGATTGAGGTCTTGGGGATGCTCTAATGACAATATGATTGATGGGCCAAGCAAGTTAATATGTAGGAAGCATCATGAGAAATTGCACAGCAGGCTCAAAACATTGAGGGCCAGACTGTGCTTGAGCTCTGTGGCATCTTACTAACAGTGACAAGCAGTAACTTCACATTCTGGCCTTATATAACTGGTATATGATGCAAATGACCAAAGGAAAATGTAGCTTGAATATCAAGTGACTGATTAACAAGGAGGTTTGTTTGACTGTGGAATAAATTCAAAAAGAAAGCAGAGAAAACCCAATCACAGTAGTTATTTAAAGCTGGAATATATTGTTGGTGACAGTCCTGCATTGACATGGGCATGGACCAGATGATTTAATAAGCCTTTCCCATTGCAAATTTCAGTGTGTAGGTGTAAAGCCTTCTCCAGTGTTTGTGCTGGCAGTTTTGAGTAGGCTGGCAATAGTAAAATAAGGAGAAACTCATTTGAAGTCAATGGGATAAAGCTTGCAGGGTCAGGTCCTTTGCTTGGAGACTGAGACAAATATTAAGGGCATCACTGATGTGAGGTTTCTAGTCCTTGTGGGAAGCCAGTGTCTGCACTATTAATATAGCCCAACTTTTCACTTGTGTTACCTGTTTAGGAAGTGGAACTGGCAGAACAGGTAAGAGGCAGATATAGCAACTGCTAGAGAAGAGGACTGGGAATATGGGGTCAATCTTGTAGAGAACTAAATGCTCTGGTCCCAATCAGCACAGCATTTGTGTCCGTGTGCTTTGCGGGACTGGTGCCACAGTGCTCAAGCACCTTACAGGTGGAGCCCACACTGAGGAAGGAGTCTCTTCTCCTTCTATTGTATCATTTTGTCCCAAATCAAGCTGAAATACAGCAGATAAAAGCTAAGAATCCATGTGGCCTAAGCAGTTGGAGCACTCTCAGCACAGAGATTGGAACGTATTATTATTGTGGACTATACTGAGTCAACGACTGTTCATATGTATGAGATCTGTTCGGCTCTTGTTCAAGGGAGGATTCTGTTTTTGATTGTTTTTTTTTATGAAGGCTCTTAATAAGTCAATTAAAACGTTTAGAAAACATTTGTGTGTTTTGTTTTAGTTTTTCAGACTTTAACCTTAGCAGGGCTGTCCATAGCTCAAGCATCTGACAAAAGTACAGAATGTTTTCATTTTTTAATTCAAAATTTAAGCAGCATGTCAACTCCTTGTCTATAAGGGGAAGAGAACTAGGTACAATCCATTTGGGTCTAATTCTAAAACATTCATTCATAGACCTAAGCCTACTGATTTACTGACACTGGGACAGTAAGTATGGAATGAAGATGTCTGGCGATGGCTTTTTTGGCAGCTAAAATATTATGACACACAGCCGTCAAAATAGAAAAGGAGGACTTGTGGCACCTTAGAGACTAACAAATTTATTTGACCATAAGCTTTCGTGAGCTACAACTCACTTCATCGGATGCATGCAGTAGAAAATACAGTGGGGAGATTTATATACATAGAGAACATGAAACAATGGGTGTTACCATACACACTGTAACAAGAGTGATCAGGTAAGGTGAGCTATTACCAGCAGGAGAGCAGTCAGGGGACGGACGACCTTTTGTAGTGATAATCAAGGTGGGCAATTTCCAGCAGATGACAAGAATGTCTGAGGAACGGTGGTGGTGGTGGTGGGGGAATAAACATGGGGAAATCGTTTTACTTTGTGTAATGACCCATCCACTCCCAGTCTTTATTCAAGCCTAAGTTAAATGAATTCCAATTCAGCAGTCTCTCATTGGAGTCTGTTTTTGAAGTTTTTTGTTGAAGAATTGCCACTTTTAGGTCCCACCATCAACCTCAGCCTGGACCAGTCCACACAAGAGATCCACTTCCTGGGCACTATGGTGCTAATAAGCAATGGTCACATAAACACCACCCTATACCAGAAACCTACTGACCGCTATGCCTACCTACATGTCTCCAGCTTTCATCCAGACCACACTACATGATCCATCATCTACAGCCAAGCTCTACGATACAACCACATTTGCTCCAACCCCTCAGACAGAGACAAACACCTACAAGATCTCTATCAAGCATTCTTACAACTACAATACCCACCTGCTGAAGTGAAGAAACAGATTGACAGAGCCAGAAGAGTACCCAGAAGTCACCTACTACAGGACAGGCCCAACAAAGAAAATAACAGAACGCCACTAGCCATCACCTTCAGCCCCCAACTAAATCCTCTCCAGCGCATCATCAAGGATGTACAACCTATCCTGAAGGACGACCCATCACTCTCACAGATCTTGGGAGACAAGGCCAGTCCTTGCTTACAGACAGCCCCCCAACCTGAAGCAAATACTCACCAGCAACCACACACCAGAACCACTAATCCAGGAACCTATCCTTGCAACAAAGCCCGTCGCCAACTGTGTCCACATATCTATTCAGGGGACACCATCATAGGGCCTAATCACATCAGCCACACTATCAGAGGCTCGTTCACCTGCACATCTACCAATGTGATATATGCCATCATGTGCCAGCAATGCCCCTCTGCCATGTACATTGGTCAAACTGGACAGTCTCTACGTAAAAGAATAAATGGACACAAATCAGATGTCAAGAATTACAACATTCAAAAACCAGTTGGAGAACACTTCAATCTCTTTGGTCATTCGATTACAGACCTAAAAGTGGCAATTCTTCAACAAAAAAACTTCAAAAATAGACTCCGAGAGACTGCTGAATTGGAATTAATTTGCAAACTGGATACAATTAACTTAGACTTGAATAAAGACTGGGAGTGGATGGGTTATTACACAAAGTAAAACGATTTCCCCATGTTTATTCCCTCCCCCTCCCCCGCTGTTCCTCAGACGTTCTTGTCAACTGCTGGAAATGGCCCACCTTGATTATCATTACAAATGGTTCACCCCCCTCCTCTCCTGCTGTTAATAGATCATCTTACCTGATTGCTCTCGTTACAGTGTGTATGGTAACACCATTGTTTCATGTTCTCTACGTATATAAATCTCGCCGCTGTATTTTCCACTGAATGCATCCAATGAAGTGAGCTGTAGCTCACGAAAGCTTATGCGCAAATAAACTTGTTAGTCTCTAAGGTGCCACAAGTACTCCTTTTCTTTTTGCAGACACAGACTGACACAGCTGCTACTCTGAAACCAGACATTAAAATGTTCCTTATAGGAAAACATTTACAATCAGATTAGAAATAGACAAATTGTCCCTGGGTATAATCTACTGAATATATTAAAATGTAACAAAGGTCTGACAAATCTTGGATATGTCAGGTCACTAGAGTTATGTGCATGGTGCTTATGAGTACATTGGAACTGTACAAATTGTATATCCTGCTCTTTATGTGTATGATTCTGGAGTTATGCAGGGCCACACATTAGCCCTGATTCAAGAAGATACTTATACACCAACCTTAACTATAACTTTACATATGTAAGTAGTTCCATTGAAGTCAATGGTACAATTGATATACTTAAAGTTAGGCATGTGCTTAGGTACTTACTTTTCTGAATCAGGGCCTAAGTAATTTGTTCGAGAGTGGTAAACATGGGGGAATAGTAAAGGGAAACTGAGGCTTGAAGAGTTGACGTGCACCTTGGAGTATTAGCCATAAGCCTAGTAGTTAGGAGACATAGGGTGAAAGCCTGAACCCACAGAAGTCAATGGCAAAATTTCCATTGATTTCCATGGGGCAGAATTTCACCCTGTATATTTTGTAAGCTTACAACTATATGATGTTTACAAGGCCTGCAAGCACAGTCTGGGATATGCAAGAGCTATAAATGCCCACACCATGCACTACAAAGTTTATAGAGGCAGTCTGTGCCTAATGCTACAGAGTGAAGATGGGGAGATCCAGGGTGACTGCTTGGAGTAATCAAACTCTAAACTGACGCTACTGTGGTTTTTAAGGTCTATGCTGAGGCAGGAGGTGTAACTTCCCCCTGGGGCAAATGTACTCACAATAGCTTTGATTGAGCAAGCATGCCATGGCCACCAGGGTGGCAGCATGGGCTAGCTGCCAGAGTACATACTCGGGGGAGTTGGGTGGAATTGTACATGGGGCAGCTAGACTGTGCCACAACCCGTGTAGGCAGGGCCATGCTGGTGATTTTAGTGCACTAGCTCAATCAACGTTTGATCTGGAAAATTACTCTACTAGAAAAGTATAGATGTACCCTGAGATCTGTAGCAGTAATTTAGGATTTTATCTTCCCCAATGCAACCACTTTGAAGATTTTTAGGTTTAGATTGGTTGTAACTGTATGTCCTGATAGTTCATAGTATAAATGTATTTTTAAAAATCTATATATCAGAAAATATATAACCTAAGGATATTCACAAATGAGCATACTTAAGAGTTGATTAAGGTGGTAATTATTTATTAATGTACAGTAACTGTTTTAGAAACTGAAAATTCTCATAAAGCAAACAAAATAGCCACCAAATATTTAAAAGCGACACAATCCATAATTTAGGTGCCTTCACCAAACATTCATTCAGCCTCACTATCCTTGGCCGCATTTCTCCATCTAATAGCCAGATATTTGCCACAAACCACCTCTGTCCATAAGTGGTATCTAATTAAGTGACCTGCAATCTATAATCTCATCTTCTATGGCCCAAAGTACTACCTTCCCTGGCCACCTGGAATGGGCGAGAGAGCAGCTTACACACTTCACATACTGTGCCTCATCCACCATCCTGCTATGGGTGGGGAAACCTTTCACCCTCCCAAATATTTGTGTTTAGCCTATGCAGGCCTTAACATTCCAATATCTTACACTCACAATCCTGAGCTGAGAGATCCCTGTTGTCTGATACAGGAGAGAAGAGTAGGTTTAACATATATCATTTTTATACAATGAAGGACTGTAGTGGTGCATTTCATATTGTGATACAGTGGGGCCAGGGAGATGGGAGATATATAAACCCTAGGCTAATTAAGGTGTGGTTCCCTGTAGACTAGGGAAGGTTACTACAGGTTAATGGAACACCTGTAGCCAATTAAGGCCCTGTCAGGAACCTAATAAAACCTCCTGCCTCAGGTAGACAGTGAGGGAGTGAGGAAGGAGAGAGGATTGGAGCTGTATTACTGAGAATTGAAAGTCCAGAGAACTGGAGGAAGGGAGACTACCTCCCCAGTGTCAAGGACTAAGGGTAACTCTACCAAAGAGGGTAAGAAACCCACAGGGGTAGAGAGGGGCTGGGGCTCAGGGTGAGGTACAAACCCAGACTGGTTCCCTCCTCTACCACCTTCCTGGGCCACTAGTGGGGCCCTTGGCACCCCAAGAGTAGGGGCAAGGGGTGGCATCCTAGCTCCCCTGCCAAGAAAAGCACAGGACTCACCATACCAAGATTGGCCATTTTGTCACATGATGCAACAGAACTGGATGGGCAGAGGAAATATGGGTCTTACACTTCACTTCAAATGCTTTTGTTATAATGACGCTAAAGGTTATATTTAATTAACATACAATTCTTTACAACTTGGGCATTTATATTCATATTAGTAAGTGGCATGATTTTCAGAGGTGTGGAGCTTCCACAACCAGGTTGGAGTCTGGGGGAGGTGCTGAATGCTCAGCACTTCTGAAAAGGAGGTCACTTAAATATTGACATGGGAGGCCAACTGTAGGCAGCCATTTTTGAAAATCTTAAGCCCAATTCTGCCTTAATAAAGCTCAAGTGTAAGAAGTGCTTTAACTTTGCACAAGACTCCAAATATAATGCTCTCTTAAGTCTGGTTCATATAGCACCAGCTATTTGTCTGTTTCCCATTTGCCCAGCTTCAGCAGACCATCACTGTATTTTCTCTTTGTGCAGGATGCTGACCTGCTTCCTGAACTTGAGCCTGAAATTTGATTCTATTGAGATCTAATCAGCTGTGTACACTAGGTAATGAAAAGAACAGCAATCAATAAACCGGCCACTTTTACGGTGCATTCCTGGCTTGTGCTGTGAGTTGGCATCTCTGAATCTTAAAGTGGGAATCTGATTTTTTTTCTTCCCTATTTCCATTGCATAAGCTAGCAGAACCCACAGGAAGGTGACACTATCTATTCCCTTGTCAGCCTCTGTCTTAGTACTTGTGCAGATACCATAGTAATAGTTCCTCCTAAAACAATATTGTTACAATGCTTACAAGGTACAACCAGCTGACAGCAGCTATGCAGCTAGTGAGCTGAGGCCTCTGCTTAATGTACAGTAACTTATTTCTCTCTCCTCTCCCGTACCACGCCCCCTTTCACTGCATGTCTGGACAGTGCCTAGCACTACAGAGCCTGGATAGGGGCCTCTCAGTGCTATTGCAGTATAAATAATAGTAATATGGATTACAGACACCTTTTGGTTGCAGTGGATTCTAATGCAACACACATCTACTGCTAGAGGGTAAGGCACATCAGATAAAGAGCACCAGCATCAAAAATGTACACACACAAACTAAAATATCTTGAAGGCCTGACTTCAGAATCACACCCTGTTGCAAATATTTTTGCATCTTCAAAGAACAGTACAAAAATTACCTACTTAGGGGAGATAAATAAAACTAGCGTCCTCATTTTACAGAGTGATTAAATGAGTTGCTCAAACCCACACTGTGACCTTCTGGAAGCACTAGGATTCGAATATAGGAATTCTAGACTCCATCTCACTCTGTTTGTTAGAGCATGCTGCCTGATCAGATATTTGTAGTACTGAACTATATACACTCATCCACTTTGTATCTCCACATCTGAAGCTTGCAGTTTGCCTGCTCCAAATTCCAAGGCTTTTGAGATTCACCCATCACCATTTGCAGCCTATTTATATTTTGGAAAAAGCATGGCCAAGAAAATCTTTTTAGCTCCCTTGAAGGTCCCATTTTAAACTGATTTACACCAGTTGAGAGTCTGGCCCAATATTGTCAGTGTTCACTCAGTACCCAACTCAGTAATGTAATAGGAAGTGCACCTTTTGCAGCATCACTATTATGGTAAAAGTAATGTAAAAATGTGGGGATGTCAGATGTTTCCTCTATCCCTATAGCAATCTATCCATATTCTTAGCATTGTTATTATTTATTAAGAATATTGTGTAAAGCACTTCATTTACACAGAGATAGTTACATCAGATAATTACGTTTCTGACCACATACAGGCGTATATATCCTAATAGTCCAAAATACTCAACTACAATGCATTTCAGGACTGTGCTGTAGGGATGATAGCATTTTGTGGCATGCTGCCTGCTTAACAATGGATTGTCACACATATGTTTGTCACACACATGTTTTTTGGCTCTGGTAAGTTATAATATGCAGGCTGTGCCTTGAAACTGCTGCCAGGTGGCACTGCCTAGGTGGCACATTGCAGCCAAAAAAATTAAATAAAATTAAAGCATGTGAGTGATGTGCCACAAAATTCTGAAGCCTTATCTCAGTTTTTGGATGAATTATTTACATTATGTTATGTTCACATCCTGGTAGTATTGTAACATACCTACTAGTAAAATAGCCATCTTGCTCATCCAGCAAGTGTGCAGTTTTAAAAGACGATGCTATATGATATGTACTATATAGTAGCCCTGAAATCATTCACGTTTTGAGAGTATTACGTAACATTTAAGTGTTCAGGGTGCTTGACTGAGGAAAGGGGAGTATTTCTTCTTTACACAATATGAATTAGACTCAGTCAAGAGATTAGTTTTGAGCTGGACTGCTTCTACTTGTGCAAAACTCCAGTGACTTGTGCAAATGAGTTCTGCAGTATCAGGCCCTTTCCCTGCCTTTTAAAAAATTATTCATATACCCACGTCATTTAACTGTAATGACTGTATTGCACGAGGAGTTTGTACAGTGTGAGGATCTAACCCTGCACTTACTGTGTGCTTAGGCTCTTCAGCGTGTGCTTAACTTTAAGCACACAAATAGTCAATTGGTCTTCTCACACACCTAAGTGCTCTGCTTACTCAGAGCAATAGTACTACAGTAACAACACTGTGGGCTTGACCTACAGCCCACTGAAGTCAATGGGAGTCTCTCTATTCAGTGGGCCTTGGATTGGACACGGTAGGCTCAGTTTGGGTGTGGTGTGGAGCTGCACCATCCCAGACGGAGCACTGGGTTGCATTCTGCCCCAAGGAATGCCTTTGTGAGGGGCATCTGCCTCCATCCACATGGTCAATAGGCTCTGCTGGCTGAATAAGAGGGTGGAGCTGTGGCCCTGCCCGCCCCTCATCATTCCCTGCCTCCATTGGGGCACTGCATGTGCACAGGAGAGTAGGGATGAAACAAACTCAGTGGAACTCTCCTGAGCGTAGGAATGGAATTCTGCTTGGCCCTAACCTTATGTGAGCTGTACAGGTCAGAGACAGCTCTGTTTCCCCTCCCCCTCTAGCTCTTGCCCCTGTGCACCCACATAAAGGGCCAGGCAGAATGTATGCTTGTCAGTAAGTGTTTGCGGGCTCAGACCTGAGGTTAGTACTGTACTGGGCTAGGGTTGTGTGAGGATCAGTGCCACAGCAATCTGGAAACATGACCAAATGATCTAATCAATGGCAAGTCCATTTTTACCATTCATTCACATGAAGAATACTGATGTCTCACATAATCATTCGTTATAGAAAACAAGCAGGTACCCTGTGAGTTCATGAGAAAGAGAATTCATGGAAGAAGCCAAGGTGATGTTTCTATACAACTGATTTGTCCCTTGGTGAAGCTAAATTGGTTATGCATGTTAAATATTCTTTCTCTCTCTCTCTCGCATGTGAGCGAGCAAATCCCAGACAGCTAGCAGTTTCCTTCTTGTTGCCATAGAAATTGCAGAATTTTATACTGGCTGCATCACTGGCTGCATCACTGCATCACAAACCACTCCTTTGAAGTCAGAGTATAAAATTAGTATAAAGAGAGGAAAATAAGCCAGTACACTAGGTCTTTGCATTAACTGCTGCAAATTGTGTAATTTTTTGGCTATATTTTGAAATACGGATACGCTGCTGGAAGTAATAAATTATACACACTAGTTACCTGCAACATATCAACAGGGCCAATTTTTTAAAATATGGGTGTATTATTACTATCGTTACCGAGGATTTGTATTACACTCGCACCTAGGGTCCCCAGCTGACTCTGGTGGGACCATTATACTAGGCACAGTACAAACACATTGTAAAGACCATCCCTGCTCAGAAGCATTTACAGTCTAAATAGACAAGAAAGACCTCTGGTGAGAGGGTAAACAGCCACAGAGCGGTGAAGGAATTTGCCCAAGATCCTACAGCAGCTCAGTGGCAGAGCTGGGATTAGAAAGTGGTCTCCCAACTTCCAGCCCTGTACTCTCTCTAGTAGACAGCACCCACAAAAATGAGTGTAGTGAAATCAGTAATGGCTAGTTAGGTGCTCAGTTAGCCAGTTTGCATATACTGATATCCATTTGTCAGAATCAGTTTATGGGACGGGTCAGATCCAAATCCCATGGGGGCTTCTCAGTTAATGGCATGTGACTGTGACATTCAGCTTGTTGACTGTGGGTTCTGCTGATGTTGGAATGCATTAATTGGCAGTCTGCTGGCTGTACGTACTCTTAGCAGAGAGAGAAAGTAGAGGAGGGAAGAAAGATTGAGAGGATTGGGGGAAGAAATGAGAGGTTGATCGGATTATATTGTTTACTCTTAGTATGGTAGCACTTAGATACCAAATAAGATCAGGGTCCCATTTTTCTAGGTGCTGTACAAACACAGAGTGGGAGAATTTCCAGTGTACATAATGGAAGGTCCCCAAGCATAACCATGATGGGGTTCCCAAATTCTAAAGATACCCTTGTTGCTTAAACAAGCAAAGGTCTGTGTGTTTCAAATCCAGCTGTTGTATTTACATTGGAAAACGTGTCCCTTAGGGCTCATTCCTGCTCTCTAATATGTTGTGTATTCAGTAGGTGTTATTCCAAGATACAGTGTTGTTTGCATTATGGAGGCGAGTCTGAGCATTTTGCATGGCATGATCACTTCTCAAGGCAAAGAAGCTTCATGATTGCAAAGAGCAATACAGAAATTACTGCTGTCATGAGTAGCAATAACTCCCCATCTATAGGCTGAACAGACTGCAAGGGAGTATGGGTGACTGAATGGCATGGGCCCAACCAGATCGGTATGGCAGGGGATAAAACCCATGCGGCTATTACCCCAGCTGGGAAGCCTAAAGAGATCACAAATAGGCTGAAACCTTTGGGATGATTCTTATTTTTGTAAGAGTCAGTGCCCCCACACTCTGACCAGTCTGCTCTGCCAAAGGCCCCACCCCCCAGAGGAGATGTGGTGGATTTCAAAAGGGACTGTCTCTCTCTGTATGCTTGTGCTTCCCTTCCACATGTTTATATTTGTTAAAGGGAACATTTGCCCTCTTGAATTGTCCCCCTATTTCATGCTATGGTGCATGGAATACCTGACTGCTTGTGGGATATTCGGTGGCACCCTAGTCTTGTGGTGTTATTTCAGTACCTACTTGCCCAAGTCAAGAAGAGTGATGCTATAAAATTTGCACGTTGGCATGTCCTGGTATTTTTAATGAAGTAATGGAGGAGCTGTCTGTCAGCAGCGCTAATTGTGTATATTAATGGTGTCCAAAGACATTAAGAAGCTGTCGCCCTGTATGAGCTACATGTTCTGTATCAGCTTTATTGTGAGTGCTGCAGACCTTCACATATGAGCCATCTGTAAACAATGCAGCTCTTTGACTCCCTCTTTTTATTTGCTGTCAAAGAAAAATTAATCTGGCCCATCTGCAGCTGGACTTGCTTAGACAATCTGATTGCTTCACAGACACCAGCCATCCCGCCCTAGGGTTGACAATCTTTCCACGTGGCAATTAACCGAGGACAGAAGACATCATCACAACACATTCCCCTCTTTGTGCCTGCAGCTGTAAATTCAGAATTAGGGTAATTTGTGGTGAAATAGTGTTGTGAAGTGTCACAGAAGATTTGCATCTGCCAATGATTTTAAAAGAACCATGCACATAACTGTGGACCAGATGTTGAATCAAAACTAACCCCGTTTAAATGTCACATTTAAACTGGGGTTGAGTGATTCTCTGGTTCTGCTGGACAAAAGCAACAGAAAAACTGAGGCTCCGGCTAGCATCTTCCTACTTTTTAAATGCCACTCCCAAAATTAGGACCCTGATCCTGGAGTCCTTATGTGACTAGTTGGCACCTAGATGCAGTGGTGTTGGCTGGGCACCCTATAAATACCTCGGATAAACAGACAGATGGAATATACTCTATTCTAGTCTAGACTGGTAGTCCCGATGATTTTCAGTTAGACTAACTTTCATGAGTAACACTAGGACTTTAGATCGAATTTAGCAGTGTTAAATCGATGTAAACCTGCACCCATCCACACCATGAAGCCCTTTATTTCGACTTAAAGGGCTCTTAAAATCGATTTCCTTATTCCACCCCTGACAAGTGGATTAGCTCTTAAATCGGTCTTGCTGGCTCGAATTTGGGGTACTGTGGACACAATTCGATGGTATTGGCCTCCGGGAGCTATCCCAGAGTGCTCCAATGTGACCGCTCTGGAGAGCACTCTCAACTCAGATGCACTGGCCAGGTAGACAGGAAAAGAACTGCGAACTTTTGAATCTCATTTCCTGTTTGGCCAGCGTGGCAAGCTGCAGGTGACCATGCAGAGCTCATCAGCAGAGGTGACCATGATGGAGTCCCAGAATCGCAAAAGAGCTCCAGCATGGACCGAACGGGAGGTACGGGATCTGATCGCTGTATGGGGAGAGGAATCCGTGCTATCAGAACTCCGTTCCAGTTTTCGAAATGCCAAAACCTTTGTCAAAATCTCCCAGGGCATGAAGGACAGAGGCCATAACAGGGACCCGAAGCAGTGCCGTGTGAAACTGAAGGAGCTGAGGCAAGCCTACCAGAAAACCAGAGAAGCGAATGGCCGCTCCAGGTCGGAGCCCCAAACATGCCGCTTCTATGATGAGCTGCATGCCATTTTAAGGGTTCAGCCACCACTACCCTAGCCGTGTTGTTTGACTCCTTCAATGGAGATGGAGGCAACATGGAAGCAGGTTTTGGGGACGAAGAAGATGATGAGGTTGTAGATAGCTCACAGCAAGCAAGCGGAGAAACCGGTTTTCCTGACAGCCAGGAACTGTTTCTCACCCTGGACCTGGAGCCAGTACCCCCTGAACCCACCCAAGGCTGCTTCCTGGACCCGGAAGGCGGAGAAGGGACCTCCAGTGAGTGTACCTTTTAAAATACTATACATGGTTTAAAAGCAAGCATGTGAAAGGATTGCTTTGTCCTGGCATTCGCGGCTCTCCTGGATGTAGTCCCAAAGCCTTTGCAAAAGGTTTCTGGGGAGGGCAGCCTTATTTCGTCCTTCATGGTAGGACACTTTACCACTCCAGGGCAGTAACACGTACTTGGGAATCATTGTACAACAAAGCATTGCAGTGTATGTTTGCTGGTGTTCAAACAACATCCGTTCTTTATCTCTCTGTGTTATCCTCAGGAGAGTGAGATATCATTCATGGTCACCTGGTTGAAATAGGGTGCTTTTCTTCAGGGGACACTCAGAGGAGCCCGTTCCTGCTGGGCTGTTTGCCTGTGGCTAAACAGAAATGTTCCCCGCTGTTAGCCACGGGGAGGGAGGAGGGTTGAGGGGGTAGCCACGCGGTGGGGGGAGGCAAAATGCGACCTTGTAACAAAAGCACATGTGCTATGTATGTAATGTTAACAGCAAGGTTTACCCTGAAAGCCTGTAGCCACTGTTTTATAAAATGTGTCTTTTTAAATACCGCTGTCCCTTTTTTTTTTCTCCACCAGCTGCATGTGTTTCAAGGATCACAGGATCTTCTCCTTCCCAGAGGCTAGTGAAGATTAGAAAGAAAAAAACGCACTTGAGATGAAATGTTCTCCGAGCTCATGCTGTCCTCCCACACTGACAGAGCACAGACGAATGCGTGGAGGCAAATAATGTCAGAGTGCAGGAAAGCACAAAATGACCGGGAGGAGAGGTGGAGGGCTGAAGAGAGTAAGTGGTGGGCTGAAGACAGGGCTGAAGCTCAAATGTGGCGGCAGTGTGATGAGAGGAGGCAGGATTCAATACTGAGGCTGCTGGAGGACCAAACCAGTATGCTCCAGTGTATGGCTGAGCTGCAGCAAAGGCAGCTGGAGCACAGACTGCCACTACAGCCCCTGTGTAACCAACCGCCCTCCTCCCCAAGTTCCATAGCCTCCACACCCAGACGCCCAAGAACGCGGTGGGGGGGCCTCCGGCCAACCAGCCACTCCGCCACAGAGGATTGCCCAAAAAAAAGAAGGCTGGCATTCAATAAATTTTAAAGTTGTAAACTTTTAAAGTGCTGTGTGGCATTTTCCTTCTTCCCTCCACCACCCCTCCTGGGCTACCTTGGTAGTCATCCCCCTATTTGTGTGATGAATGTATAAAGAATGCATGAATGTGAAGCAACAATGACTTTGATCACCGCTTGCAGAGGCAATAAAGGGAGGAGGGGAGGGTGGTTAGCTTACAGGGAAGTAGAGTGAACCAAGGGGTGGGGGGTTTCATCAAGGAGAAACAAACAGAACTTTCACACCGTAGCATGGCCAGTCATGAAACTGGTTTTCAAAGCTTCTCTGATGCGTACCGCGCCCTCCTGTGCTCTTCTAACAGCCCTGGTGTCTGGCTGCGTCTAATCAGCTTGCGTCTAACCATGCTTGCCTTGGTATGGCGTCCGCACAGAAAAAAAGTGCGGAACAATTGTCTGCCATTGCTCTGACGGAGGGAGGGGCGACTGACGACACGGCTTACAGGGTTGGCTTCAGGGAGCTAAAATCAACAAAGGGGGTGGCTTTACATCAAGGAGTAATTCAGGCAGGACTTCACAGAGGGTTCCAATAAGAAACGGTGCACCTAAGTTATTGTTCTTATTGGAACAAGGAGGTTAGCCTGGCCTCTGATTGATACATGGCTAGCTTTACCTCGCTGCACCTTCCCTGTGAGTGACTGCAGTGTGACCTAGAGGAATGAGTCCCCTAGATGGGGGAGGAGGCAAATGAATACAAAACAAATCTGGTCTATTTCTTGTTTTGATCCACTCCATCTATCTTTTACACCTTTGGCTGGCAGCAGACGGTGCAGAAGGACTGCAAGCCATCCACATCTCATGGCTGCTTGGCAGAAGATGGTGCAATAGGACTGCTAGCAATCCGTATCGCCTGCCTGCTCACCATAAGACGGTTCAATAGGACTGACTGCAGGACTAAAGAGAATGACCTGGTCAAGTCACTCCAAATTTAGTCCCTGCGCCGATGTCTGCCCAGGTGCTCGTGGCCGATGTGGCCAGGAGCACCTTGGACATGACGATGACGGCTACCAGTCGTACTGTATCGTCTGCTGCCACAAGGCAAGGGGTTGCTGCTACTGTGTAGCAATGCAGTACCGCGTCTGCCAGCACCCAGGAGACATACGGTGATGGTTACCTGAGCGGGCTCCATGCTTGCCGTGGTATGGCGTCTGCACAGGTAACTCAGGAAAAAAGGCGCGAAACGATTGTCTGCCCTTGCTTTCATGGAGGGAGGGAGGGAACGGGGGCCTGACGATATGTACCCAGAACCACCCGCGACAATGTTTTAGCCCCATCAGGCATTGGGATCTCAACCCAGAATTCCAATGGGCAGCGGAGACTGCGGGAACTGTGGGATAGCTACCCACAGTGCAACACTCCGGAAGTTGACTCTAGCCTCGGTACTGTGGAAGCACTCCGCCAAGTTAATGCACTTAATACACTTAGAGCATTTTCTGTGGGGACACACACACTCGAATATATAAAACCGATTTCTAAAAAACTGACTTCTATAAATTCGACCTTATTCCGTAGCGTAGACATACCCTAAGAGTGGGAGGATCAATCTCTAAATGAGTTAATCTTCTAAAAGGAGCAATTTCTATAACTCCAGGTATTATATCACGACAATTGCATGAGAGAAAAATTTCAGCTATTGTTCCTAAATTAAGAGGAAATGTACACACTGAAGCCTTACATGTAAATAATATAAGGCCTGGATAGGAAAGGGTAAAGGAAAAGGATGATTCTGTGAGGATCCCAGTTTTGCCGACTCTTGTGACTTTTGTCACAATATTTAATGTTTTCCAGCAAGCTCCAGTTCCTGGAGTCCTGATCATGGAATAATCTCAGATTTGATTTTTTTTAAAGCAAGATTCTGTCCCTTGTGGTTGTGGAAAAAGCCTGAAAATATGACCCCCAAATGCTCAGAATCCAAAACTAAATAAAAATAACCTAGCATTTGTTTTAAAACCTAATGATTTCCAAGCCCATCTCATGATTTTTGTGGCTGACTCTCAATTTCTTTTACCCATGGAGTCATCAATAGTGGGATCCATTAGGGATGGGTGAAATTTGCCCTCCATTGGAATGAGCTACAGAGCTCATCCCCATACCTGGAGCATCCCCTGGGTTCCCCAACAATGGCTCAGGGTCCCCAGTGTATTTCCCCTCTCTTCCCTCACCCACACTTCCCAACAGAATGGTTCCACGGAGGGAGTAGAGAATTGCATTTAGGGCCTGACCAAATCTCACTAAAGTCAGTAAAAAACAAAACAAAACGAGGATTACTTGTGGCACCTTAGAGACTAACAAGTTTACTGGAGCATAAACTTTAGTGGGCTAAAACCCACTTTATCGGATGCATGCAGTGGAAAATACAGTAGGAAGATATATATGTATATATATACACACAGAGAACATGAAAAAATGGGTGTTGCCATACACACTGTAATGAGACCAATTAATTAAGGTGGGCTATTATCAGCAGGAGAAAAAAAACCCTTTTGCAGTGATAATCAGGATGGCCCATTTCAAGCAGTTGACAAGAAGGTGTGAGGAACTGTAGGGGGGAAAAAAGCTTCATACTTCTAGGTCTGAAATTTCAGACCTAAAGGTTGCAATTCTCCAACAAAAAAACGTCAAAAACAGACTCCAACGAGAAACTGCAGAACCGGAATTAATTTGCAAACTGGACACCATTAACTTAGGCCTGAATAAAGACTGGGGGTGGATGGGTCATTACACAAAGTAAAAACTATTTCCCCATGCTAATTTTTTTCACCCCTTCTGTTACTCACACCTTCTTGTCAACTGTTTGAAATGGGCCATCCTGATTATCACTACAAAAGGTTTTTTTTCCCCTCTCCTGCTGGTAGTAGCTCACCTTACCTGATCACTCTCGTTACAGTATGGTAACACCCATTTTTTCATGTCGTGTGTGTGTGTGTATATATATATATATATACACACACAATCTTCCTACTGTATTTTCCACTGCATGCATCCGATGAAGTGGGTTTTAGCCCACTAAAGTTTATGCCCAAATAAATTTGTTAGTCTCTAAGGAGCCACAAGTACTCCTCATTTTTTTTGCTGACACAGACTAACACAGCTACCACTCTGAAGACTAAAGTCAGTGTGAGTCTTTCAGTTAACTTTAACGCGCTTTGGATCAGGGTCATAGTTGATCATTAATAACAAGATTGTCATTTAGAACTTGTTACTCCCTTGGTTTGATTTCCTCAGAAGATTCTCTGTAGTATTCTTTCTGCTGCTGTAACCAAGTCCCTTAAAAGTTCTACTTTTATCCCTATTGCTGAATTTAATGCTTCTGCATGAGTAAGCCATGACAGAAGTGTCTTCTGCTTTTATAACTTTAAAGTATCCTCTTGATTTGGGAATGTCTGTATGATTCTGAATCTGACTCTAGATATTTTGCTAATAAGTTTGAATTCAGTGTCTCCTGAGTATTCTGTGCTGAGTATTTAAAAAATAACTATTTTTGAAAGAGTGACAGATTGAGAGCCAAAGCAGTGCCAGAAGTTTTGTACCTGTTGAATGTGTGACTCGGATCTAGGGTGTCCAGCTGTTTTAAACTGAGTTTGCAACTCTTTCTGTTTGTAGTTCCTAGCTTCTCAGGGATGGGCAACTAAACAACTTGCTGTTCCACTGATATGTATTTCTGGAGGATACGCTGTGGCTGTATAAACAGCAAAGTCAAAAAGCTCAGATGAAATCTGTAAAATTACTTTGTCTGTTGCAATGAGTGGGCACCATTTAAATATACTTTAGAGTGGCAGCAAAAGGGCAAATCAAACATAAGTCCATTTTCCAATTTACATCAAAAGGACTGTTCCCAAAGAACACGTTTTGGTCATTTTAATTTAAAAATGCAATGAGAAGCAACAGTGTCAGAGTAGAACCATAACAAGTCTATTAATTCACTACAGGAAATCTTACTGTAAAGCGAAAGAATGCTAGAAAGAGGGATAGTATTAATCCACTGAAATTACTCAGTGCTTCAGTAGAATCACATGTGGAGTAAGACCCTTATTGATACTGAAAGTATCAGAATCTGACCCTTAAATAGCTGAACATCTCTCAGACAGAATCAGTGCTACTAACACTGCTATGGTTGGTTAGTAGGTTATGGCAACTTACGCTATGATTGTCTGATCCAAGTACCTATTACGTGTTCCTTCAGAGAAGAAAACTTAGTGTAGCAGCCTTAAATCTATCCATTTGAGATGACAGAGATTCAGACTTTTGCAGCATTGTCCATTGCTTGTTTCCACAGTTCAGTTGTGGCATGATTCCACCCAACAATAAGATAAACCATTGAAAGAATAGTGAAGAATATAAAATGTGACTTTGTTCCTGTGCATCCAAGACGTACCCTTCATTAACTACATCCTTCGTCCTGTTTCAGTCCATTTGGTCTTTCAGTGTGCAGCTGCCTTTTATTAACACCACAATTACAAGAGTATCAACAACTTATCCAGTACAGTACACTATTATGTTGAGGCATCCCAAAATGCCTTATCATATCACAGTATTAAAATAAAAATGGTATTCCACAGCAGAGAAAAACTGCAAAAGGATGGAAAGAAGAAAGTCTTAAGTTTAGGATTAATCAAGGGGAAATTTCTGATGTCAATACTAGAGCTGATCAGAAAATGCATATTTTTTTTTATGGAAAATGTCAAAGTTTTGGTGAAAAATTTAAAACATATCTGAACATTTGAATTCAGAATTACCGCCATGGGGTTCATGGGAATTGTAGTGCCAGGTGTCTTGTGATCCCCTTCTCCTCTATGGTCCAGGCTCTCTGATTGGACCACATTTTTCATGCTGTGGTGCACACTCTTCTCTGGCTGAACTGCTCCTGTGCATCACAGGAAATGTAGTCCAGATAAGGAACCAAGTCCAGAGAATGAAGTCTAAATCACAAATTTTGGTTTTCAGATGTTTGTTATTTTTTTGACAAAATGTCAATTTGGATTTTGTATCCTTAGAAGTCTCTCATGAATCAGTAACTGGTTAAAAGACACAGGGTAGGAATAAATGGTCAGTATTCACAATGGGAAGAGGTAAATAGCGGGGTCCCCTAAGGATCTGTACCGGGACTGTTATTCAACATCCTCAAAAATGATCTGGAAAAGGAGGTAAACAGTGAGGTGGCAAAGTTTGCTAATGACACTAAATTACTCGAGACAAGTCCAAAGCTGACTGTGAAGAGTAACAAAGGAATCTCACAAAGGTGACTGGGCAACGAAATGGCAGATGGAATTTGGTGTTGATAAATGCAAAGTAATACACATTGGAAAAAAAGTAATCCTAGCTAAAATACAGAATGATGGGGTTTAACTTAGTTGTTACCACCCAAGAAAGAGATCTTGGAGTCATTGCGAATAGTACTCTGAAAACATTTTACTCAATATGCAGTGGCAGGGATAAATAAGTCAGAAAATATCATAATGCTACTATATAAAATCTATGGTACACCCACAACTTGCATGTAGTTTTTGTTGTCCCATTTTTTAAAAAAATTATAATTTGAAAAGGTACAGAGAAGGGCAAAAAAAATTACGATTATCAAACAGCTTCCATATAAGGAGAGATTAAAAAGATTTGGACTGATCATCTTAGAAAAGAGACAACTAAAGGGGGACATACTAGAGGTCTATAAAATCATGAATGGTGTGGAGAAAATGAATAGGGAAATGTTATAACCAGGAGTCACCTAATGAAATTAATAGGAAGCCCAATTGGTCTACACAATCTCCTATTTGTATATGAATGTGCATATTTTCCAGGCACGGTGTGGGCCTCCAATTTTTTAAAAATCTCTCTGACACATAGACACCTACCCCATTCCCATTGAGTCCCCTAGTCTGGTCTCAACCCTACTGATGCCAATACTATGTTTTCTGCTATGTTTTTGTATGAGACTGTTTGTTCAAGAGCTTGGAGCAAGAGAGAACTGTAATTTGACCCTGGCTGAGCAAATCCTGAGATCTTTATAAGAGATAAGTGAGGAGCAGCATCTATTGATGCAAACCATTATTATTACTCTATTAACATTGAACTTAAGCCTTTGCATGGGGCAATATAAGTTCTATAATTAGGTCCTGGTTTAAACTTCTAGGCCTCTTCAGGGCTTCCTGCTATGAAACTGTTTATGGGAAGTCCCTTCACAAAAAGGGTCAGTTCAGAATCACCCTGCTACCACCACCAAACTTGTTTTTAGCCTGTTCGCACCCGTGGAGAACTAAAAATGTCTCTCCATATAATTTCACAGACTCACTTCCTTTTTTTCCAGGGAATTACCTTTCTCTCTGGCTGTTACTCTGTCAGTCCTGCCTATCCTTTGCTACTGGGGAAATCGTGCTTATGTAAATTGGGAACTATGTAGAGTACCTATGTATACCATTATTTTTTGTCAGTGTTCTCCCCTACAGTCAGTTTCTCCAGTAAATGAGGCAGAACGCAGTCAGTAGAGGTCTGAGAGAGAGCAGAGAGGCAGAGTGGGTGTGAAGGAGAGAGACTGTGTTCTGTCACAAATGAAGAGGTCCTAACTTCTGAGGGAAAGATTCAGGATGAATCTATATAATCTCTCATGGTACTACTAGCACAGATGACAGGGAGGACAGCTGTTGTGTAGGATGAAAAGAGCCAACAGGTATAACTATCTGGAAGATTTGTTCCAACAGCAAAATCTACATCCACCCTTTTCTCATTTTCCCACCGTCAGAGGCAAAAGAAGAGCATTTTAATTCTCAGCTTCACTTTGTGTCCAGCTGTTGTTTGTTGGATGATGAAGGGCATGGGTCTCACATCTTTATATTTTTACAAATATCATATTTTTACAGTTTTGTGTTAAATTTCTACAGGGCCCTTGATTAAAAAGTTAAAGATTCCATGCAATGACTGTGGGAAAAACACAGAGAAAACTATCACCTGGAGTAATGAGGGTTAAGATTTCCATAGTTGCTGGAATTAATGTATTCATTCATATTGCTAGATCAAACTTTATTTAAATGACAGCAATGCTCAGAAGACCCAGACAAAACTATGTGTGCAAGGCACTGTACATCCACATAGTCAGAGATGGTCCATACCTAATCTAATACTGTAAATAGACAAGACAGAGAAAGTGTGGGAGAAAGAAAGTACCATTATCTCTACTCTATAAAGAGGTATGGAGAAATTAAGCATAAGGTCATACAGAGAGCCTTTGTCAGGGCTGGGAATTGAACATAGATCTCCTAAGATCCAGGCCAGTACCTTAACCACAAGATCATCATCCTTCTCAGCTTCATATGAATTTCTTTGAACCAGTTTGTGGTTTACATGGGATTGGAAATTATTTTTAAATTCTGAAATTACCTGGGTAACATGAGTTTATAGCTTCCTTACTCCTCTCCCACTCTTTTTCATCTTTCACAAACCTATTGCTTATTCAGGGTCATCAGATGATTCCTTTACTCACACTAAATAGCATTTTATTCCAGGGGCCATGTTCTCAGCTGGTGGGGCTCTGCATAGACCCATTGACTTCAATATAGTTAAGCCAATTCACATGAGCTATGGATCGGGCCATACAAGTAGTCCCATTCACTTTGACAGGACTACTTGTTGGAGTACTCAGCATGAGAAAGTGTGTCAGAAAATGGCCCTCAGTGAAGAGAAAATCTGTGCTTGTAGCTTACGCCTTCAGTGTTGAACCTCTGAGCTATCAGTTTCAGTGAAATAGAAGCATAGGAAGCTAATAGCAAATATCTCCAATGGCTAATGATGAGACACTAGATGGGGAGTTACTACAGAGTAACTCTGAGTTACTACCACTGTTCCCTCTAAGCTGTGCGTGTGTGCGAGCACACACAGATCCTAAACCCCGCGTACACAGCGAAACACCACATGCACAAAAATTTGCACAGAAGAAATTTTTTGCGCACACGGCCTGTCAAAAATGAGAGGGAACATTGGTTACTACAGAGAATTCTTTCCCTGGTGTCTGGCTGCTGGATCTTGCCCCCATGCTAAGGGTCCAACTGACTGCCATATTTGGGGTTGGAAAGAATTTTCCCCTGGGTCAGACTGGCAAACCTGGGTTTTTTCACCTTACTCTGTAGCACAGGTCCTGGGTCACTTGCAGGCTTAAATTCGTGTAAATGGTGGATTCACTACAACTTGAAGTCTTGAAATCATGATTTGAGGACCTCAGTAACTCAGCCAGAGGTTAGGGGTCTATTACAAGAGTGGGTGGGTGAGGTTCTGTGGCCTGTAATGTGCAGAAGGTCAGAAGGTCCCTTCTGGATTTAAAGTCTATGGGCTCCAAATGCTGTAAGCATGGATCACATTCCAGTGCAGAGCTAAGTGAAAAAGAAAAAAAAAAACCAACAACAAATGTCACAATGTAGCCAATAAATTCTGTCTCATTATTTTGTTTGTAGATATCCACAAAGAGATCTCGGTTTCCTCAGATTTATTAGAAATTTTTGACCAAATTGTTTACAGTTCTTTTTTAACACTGTACATTTTTTATAAACAGTTCTCTGCAAGTGTACAGTATTCCAACTGTGTTGGCTTGCTGTGTATGTCAGAAAAGTCCCATGTTGGCAGACAAGAACCATTGGGCCAAATTATCTGCTGGTGTAAATGGAAGACCATAGAGCTGTGCCAATTTAATCCAGCAGGGAATCTGGCCTGTATTATCTCTGGTCCCTAATTGGATGAATGTGCAAGAACTAAAGAGGTGTGAGAATGGCTCATGATAAAATTAGTGGAAATTTTTTCCAAGTATCTCTTTTCAGTATTCACCTGGCTCTATTCTAAAGTGTTTTCCTTCTGGTGTGTTTAACTCTTCAATGCTCAGGTGAAGGTGCCCACCTGCAGTACTTCTAGTAGCAAGTATGCAGTATGTGAGAACATGCTTTGCAATTGCAGTAACTCACTGGGCTGACCCTAGAACTAGCAGAACTCAGTGAGCCAACTGACCATCATCACGCAGCTTCTACCTTGTTCTCTCCCTCTCTTTGAGTTCACTCTGTGCTTCTGCTTTCAGTTTTAGCATTCAATATATTGTGTGTGGTCTGTAAAGTTTCCCATTAGCATGGATTTTCAGCACTATAGCGAGCACCCTGGAGAGTGAGATTAAATTTAGATGAGGATGGAGAGCTGAAACTCAGCAGTTACAGTTACTATTACCCAATTACAGACACAGGTCAGAGAAGTAATCCTATGCGCTCAGTTCCACCTACGTCTGATTTCAAACTCGTATACAATTTTCTCGTTCAGTTGAAGCCTGTCTTGTTTCTGTTTGAGGTTCATTTGTTTCTCTGATTTTTAGCACAGGAGCAAAACGGCACTGGGACAATCATGAAAGATGTTTAGCACTAAAATTAGCTCTGAAATGCAGTCTGATATTACTGTGGGGAAAATGATCTTGCTGCCATCATACAATGTGTTCTCAGATGAGGTTTGGGCAAGTCTAGAGGCTCAAATTGGAGGATATGTTTTAGCTGCTTAAATAACCCAGATTCCTTATTTTGACAGTTTGCCTCAAAGTTTGAGATAGGCCTGAGCTATAAAGTTTGGACCAATCCAAAATTTTTCAAATTCATGGGTAATTAGGATCCAGCAGTTTAGTTCAGCCCTTTATTGGGAAAGGGGCTAACTGTGAAGTTTGTATCTGGAATTTAACTTTCCCTTAAGAATGGGCTGTCCAGACCCTTTAGGATATTTTTTATGCACTGAATACTTTATGCAGATAAATATTCAAGTGCAAAAGACCCAGCAACCTCACAGCTCAGATATCATTGTGATGAGTGCAGTATAGATGCCTAGATAGGGGGATTAGGTTGTTATGAGAATACATATTTAAGGCATAAAATAGATCGCTACAGTAAAAAAAAAACCAATAATTTTGGAGCAATCTTCTAGCTTGGAAGATGTCAGGCTATCTCTCTGGGCACTATTATGTGAGGAATTTGCCACCATGTTGTGCAAAGTCTTTGGGTGTGCATGGGCTAGTGTTGTGACGATGTCGACTATTGCCCTCCAGCTTGCACCGCACCTAGGTAGGCTCTGGCATAATCTGTTAGAATTGTGAGCATAAGCTAAGGCCAAGAGGTCTGTTTTGGTTCCATTACTTCCGCTTACTAATGATTCTAAGGAGCACAGGGCATTGGTGAATAGGGATTCAACTTTCCATGTCATGCTATTTAAGGAAAAGTCTGTGGCTAGTCAAGAATGGGCATATCCAATTGGTTTAAAATACTGAATGGGTTAATAACTTGGGACCAGATCCTCACCAGGTATAAGTTGGTGTAGCTCCATTGAAGTCAGTGGAGCTATGCTGATTTTCAGTTAAGGGTCTGTCTCGTATATTTACCTATATCCACATTTAGGTTTTACTGAGTTCTAATGGAGGTGCGGGGAGGTTAAAACCTGAACTCATGGATATAAAGCATCGTTAGAGAATCTCACCATGTATTATTTTTTCACATTATGATATAAAAATGATCTTTAAAGATTATATGGTATCTTACATTTTGGGGAACAGAAATTTACACATTGTTGCAGAAGAAATCCAATATATTACTGGGAAGATAATGCAGCTATATTTTTTATTACAATTTTATTTTTAACCACACTTTTCCAAGAGATATCATAAAAAGTCAATGGGTCTGAAAATTAAAAAACAAAAAACCCATCCACATACAAACTCCCCTGGCATATATTCAAAGCTGGGTTCTTCCCCTATGTCTCACATAACTCAGATTTTCCTTATTAACTCTTCTCTCTAGACACCTTGGCTAGAACTGAAATTAAATTTGCCAGCTCCAAAAGAAAAGTTGTAATAAATGCCATGGTGGGTCTGTGACCTTTTCTCTCTCTCTTGCACATGCGCGCGCACACAAATAATCTACCAGGGAATGGAAACAGCTTGTGCTGGAATTCCGGAGTGGGTGAGGGAGATGTTCAATTAGCCTAAGTGTCGCATTGTTGTTTTGTGATAAGCACATCCTTTGCATCTGGACAACTTATCTGAATAAGAAAACTTGGGGCTTCTGTTAGTGAGATCATGATGCAAAGGGCTGCTGAGCAATAGTTTTCAGTAGGATGAGCAGGGGAGAAGAGTGGGAGGGGGAAACCAGCAACAACAAAGAAAAGCCTCCACTGCATATTTCTTCCTCTCTCTGTTTCCAATACTTGGCACCCTGGGACTCACATTTTATTACATGTCTTATTGGTATAAACAACAGCCAGACGAATAAGGCGCTCCACTCTAATGAGGAGACTAGGAAGGAATCAAAGCCTGCATGGCAGAAGAGCGCTTCGCTAAGCCGTAAGCTCCTTGTGGTTCAATACACCATTTTGGCTTGTGAAAAAATAAAGCTGACAGGCTGATGTGTTCTTGACATTTTGATGCATTTCCTGAGATAGCTGAATCATAAACAAACCCAGACATACACGGCTTGGTTCTTCTCTCGCTTAGACTGGTACAAATCAGGAGTAACTTCATTAAGTTTGTGGAGTTTCACCAGGTGTGACATCAACATCAGGGCACTTTGTGGTGAGTTATTATGTGGGAATTAAGAGAGCCTAGGGCTTTGTGTATCCCTTCACACTGAGATGAATTTGTTCCCCAGCCTTTATAGTCTATGGAGAAGCTAGTAGTGATGCTTATAGTTAATATTATCCAACATTTTCCATTATAAAACCCTTTTTCCTGTTTATAACTTTGGCAAACTTTAAGAATTTGGGCTGAAGTTTTTCATGTCAGCCAGGTCTCAATCTTGGGCTTAATTTTTCTGGAAAGGTCCAGTTGCTTCTGAGAACAAGTAGGGAGGGGAGGGAAATGCGTAGTTTTGCTCATGTTAAAAAAACAATTCATACAACTGTTTTGTTGAGAATATCTACTGCATCTATTAGGGATTTACCTTTTGCTGTTTCCTGTGAAAATGTGTCCAATCTTGGCAAGGTTACAAGCCTCCAAAAATTGTCTGTACACTCTTAATTCAGCTCACTTGTGCATATGCTTTATGACAGAGACATTAATTACTGTAACAGAATACTTTTTCCACAGGACCCCTGCCTCATTCAATTAATGGGCACTTGTTCAATATTTCTTTTTATCCTCCACACTGAATGTGTGGCCCAGCCCTTATTTAGCACACACCATCCAAACCCTGCACTGAATGCCAAATTATTAATTTCCTCATGGCATTTCAATGGTGTTCCACCACAGTTTCACAAATATTAGTGAATTTATCTTCACAACACTCCTGGGAGACGAGATGGTATTCTCTCCATTTAAGCAGCTGTGGAATTGAGGGACAGAGAGATTGAGGCCAAAACTGGTAAATGTCACTAACTTTGGATACCCAACTTGAAACATTTAGAGCCTTATTTTTGATTTTTATAGCACTTTGTGTCCATCACAGCTCCAATCACCTTTAGTTGTAGCTGTGAGTGCCCAAGAGTTCTGCAAATCTGTCTCCAGGTCCCTCACATTTGGCACTCAGAAAATGAGGAACACACAATTTGTGGCACCTGTGAACATTTTGGTTTAAGTGACATACTCAGCATCACGTAGGAACTCTATGGCAGAAGAAGGGATAGTCAGATCCAATTACGTGAATAGCTGAGTCCTGATTCTTACTTGATTTTGGAATGTTGATGATATATGTAACAGGACTTGCAACAGCAGTATTTCTTGGGGTTATCGAGATTGTTGTTATGAATTAGGCTAGACAAAATAAGAACACTCTCCCTCAAACCTCCACTCAAAACTCTATTTAATTTTATGTATTCATGTGTATTATTTTTTTGTGTCCGGAAAATGTTCAGTTAACTTTTTCCCCTTATTTTCATTTAGTGAGTTTTGTATATTTCTGGGTTGTTGACCAATCTTTCCAGCAGTAGGTGCTGGAAATCTCAACAGAATAGGCCAGATTTGCAGATCTAAAAGGTTTAATATATTAATCTAAACTTGTAATAAATAGCCAAATTTTGGGTGCTTAATCTGAACCTTTTGAGATTCTCCCATGTGAAGTTGTTGTTTTTCTCTCTGGGTTATTTTTAAGGAGCCAACATGCACTGATGATTTTATTAAATCACAGGAACATCCTGTGCGTTGCCATCTTGTAAGCATTCTGCTTATGCCACTGAAGTCAATGGCAAAGCGCACATTGCAGGAACAAGGACTAAATGAACACAGCAATGTTGTAAAATTATACCTAGTGTGTTCTCCTGGGTTCTCTTAAGCAGACATTTAATCCTTGTAAGAGGCAAAGAACAGCAGGGTTTTTTTTTTGTTTTTTTGGCTTTGGTGTGATTTCAAAATCACACCCATTGGTGAAATTGTCCATGTGGACTCTGGGCCAGATTATATCCTCCATTATACTTGTGTGAATGTCTTTTGATTTCAGTGGGGTTTCATGTGCATATGTATAATGGAAGTTAGATCTTGATCTGCTGGATTTTAATAGTTTACAAACAGGTTTTGAACTCAAATCTTCATTGAGAAGAGCTGTGTACGTATGAGGTGTGGGGGGAGAGGGAGCTGGAACCATACAAAATTCCTCCTCACAGTTTACATTAAAAATAAATCATTTTTATGTTTTATGCCTTGTATTTTTCTTAGAAATGGAAAGTGATTTCTGTGGGCAGCAAATGCTTTTAATTTATTACATACAAGTACCAGGAAGTGAAAGACACAGTAACTGCTATTCGTTTTGCGAAGTTACCTGTCTAATATTCTATTTGAGCAAATATCCCATGTTTCTCTGATCCTTTATAACTAGCAAAGATTCTTATTGTTCACAACAAATCAGATTTTTCTTTTCTTTTCTTTCTTTTTTTTTGGTGCTCCAAGAGAAATCATTGTACCTTCTGGATCAATAAACAACAGGGCCTTAATTAAAGCTGGAGAATGAAGTTGGTATGAGAAATTAAATTCCTCCAGTATCCTGAAGGGAATAAAATCTCTGTTTTTCACATGAGTATTGTTACATCATATTATAGCGAAATAAAAGTAGAAGTTAACTTCTGCTTTTAGGGCTTTGGTTAATCCTTCACAGTATCACTTCATGATGGGTGAAATTTGTGGATTATTGAAAAATTATATTAAAGTAGAATAGTATTTGATTAGTTTTAAATACAATAAAAATGGTCGTGTACAGCTGTGAGTGCTCTGCAAATTAAGTAAACTCAGAATTTACATAGGGTGGAACTGACTCCTTTGGTAAGGGTCATCACTGGTCCCATGCACCACCTAAATCCAGGTTAAGTTCAGCCATCAGAACAAATCAGCAAAATAACAATAGCAACTTGCAAAGAAATAGATTAACATGAGCAATTAGTGCATCAAAGCAGCAGAAATGCTCCTATCTCACTCCCCCTGAACATTTCAGATCGTCAGCCCTCCCCAAAAGCCCTATCAAAAGATGGCTTTTGCAGCAAGCCCAAAAGGTTAACATGTCTGGGCTATTTTGGCATGAGTTTCAGAATCAAGGCGACCTCCTAGAGAATGCTCTGTCATCAGCCCCCTCTGGTACTCTGAGCTCCTACCCTCACTGCAGCTGTGACAGTCTGACATGGCATATTATTTGTATTGCATTTGATGCATAAGGGTATGTCTACACTAACAAAAACACCTGTGGCAGGGAGTCTCAGAGCCTGGGACTACAGACTCGGGCCTGGGGATTTGTGCCAAGGCACTGAAAATAGCAATGTAGACATTCCCACCCAGGCTGGAGCCTGGGCTCTGAAACCCAGCAAGGGGGTGGGTCTCAGAGCCTGTTCTCCAGCCTGAGTGGGAATGTCAACTGCTATGTTTAGCTAGCCCAAGTCTTGGACTTGAAGACTCGCTGCAGGGTTGGTTTTTGTTTGTTTGTTTGTTTGTTTTTTGCCATGTAGTCATACCCTAATTGCCCAGCTGAGATCAAGCCTCATTGTGCTTGCTGTGCTGTGTGTACACAGAAGTGGGTGGGTGAGGTTCTGTGGCCTGCAATGTGCCAGAGGACAGACTAGATGATCATGATGGGTCCCTTCTAGCCTTACAGTCTCTGAGTAAGGGAGAGCACTTTCAGCCTACATAGGGCATAACATGGGAAATAGAAATAAAACATAGCAGAATGTAGGTAGGGTGGAATGAAATGTTGGCAGGGGTGGAATATTCTTGGGTCCCTAAGTAAACCAACCCACACTTCGAGCCCATCCAAGTAGCTTTAATGGTCAGCATTTATACTTCCAGCATTGTTCCAATGGAAACAAGTAGGGCTGCAGCCCCGAAGTATTTTCAAACTAAACTATATAATGAACTATATATATGAAGGGTCTGATGAAATACGTTAGAATATTCAAGGACCTGACGAAGGAGATATGAGACGTTAGTGATTATCTTCAAAAAGTCATGGAAGACGGGAGAGACTCCAGATGGCTGGAAAGGGGCAAATATAGTGCCCATCTATAAAAATGGAAATAAGGGCAACCCAGGGAATTACAGACCAGTCAGCTTAACTTCAGTACCCGGAAAGATAATGGAGAAAATAATTAAGCAATCAATTTGCAAACACCTAGAAGATAATGAGGTGATACGTAATGGTCAGCATGATTTGTCAAGAACAAATCATGTCAAACCAACCTAATAGCTTTCTTTGACAGGGTAACAAGCCTTGTGGATGGGGGAGAGCAGTAGATGTGGTATATCTTGACTTTAGTAAGGTTTTTGATACTGTCTTGCATGACCTTCTCATAAACAAACGAGGGAAACGAAACCTAGAAGGGGCTATCAAAAGATAGGTGCATAATTGGTTGGAAAATCATTCCCAGAGAGTAATTAGTGGTTCACAGTCAAGCTGGAAGGGAAAATCAAGTGGGGGTCCCTCAGGGATTAGTTCCGGGTCCAGTTCTGTTCAATATCTTCATCAATGATTTAGATAATGGCATAGAGAGTACACTTATAATGTTTGTGGATGATACCAAGATGGGAGGGGTTGCAAGTGCTTTGGAGGATAGGATTAAAATTCAAATTGATCTGGACAAACTGGAGAAATGGTCTGAAGTAAATAGGATGAAATTCAATAAGGACAAATGCAAAGTACTCCACTTAGGAAGGAACAATTAGTTGCACACATACAAAATGGGAAATGACTGCCTAGGAAGGAGTACTGCAGACAGGGATCTGAGGGTCATAGTGGATCACAAGCTAAATATGAGTCAAAAGTGTAATGCTGTTGCAAAAAAAGTGAACATCATTCTGGGATGTATTAGCAGCAGTGTTACAAGCAAGACATGAGAAGTAATTTTTTCACTCTATTCCATGCTGATTAGGCTTCAACTGGAGTATTGTATCCAGTTCTGGGCACCACATTTCAGGAAAGATGTGGACAAATTTGGAGAAAGTCCAGAGAAGAGCAACAAAAATGATTAAAGGTCTAGAATACATGATATATGTGGGAAGATTGAAAAAATTGGGTTTGTTTAGTCTGGAGAACTAGAAGACTGAGATGGGACATAACAGCTTTCAGGTACGTTAAAGGTTGCTACAAGGAGGAGGGAGAAAAAATGTTCTCATTAACCTCCTGAGGACAGGACAAGAAGCAATGGGCTTAAATCACGGTAAGGGCGGTTTAAGTTGGACTTTAGGGAAAATTCCTAACTGTCAGGGTAGTTAAGCACTGGAATAAACTGCCTAGGGAGGTTGTGGAATCTCCATCATTGGAGATTTTTAAGAGCAGGTTAGACAGACGCCTGTCAGGGTGTTTGATAATACGTAGTCCTGCCATGAGTGCAGGGAGCTGGACTAGCTGACCTTTCAAGGTCCTTTCCATTCCTACGATTCTATATTGAGAATTGATTGTTTAAATGGTTAATGTTTGCACAGATGTCTTTTGAGATTTGGCTGAAAAACACTGTAGAATAGAAAATATTGTTATGGATTTGAAAGTAAACAGCCTTTTCTGTGGGACTAGATAACGGGGCCTTTATTAAACCAGCAACACACATTTAACATAAGAAATTAGACATTTGAATCCAGTATTTGAAATAAGAGAGATCTTTGGGATCACTGATACTATTGCGGGAATCCCACAGCAGCCAGGCTGTTCATATTAAATATAATTTCTGTGGTGTTTTATCTATCTTCTGCGAGTCTATCTGACATGAATTTCCTTTAGAGAAAATGAAGTGACTTGACACGATGTAATCTGACATAATGCGATGTGATGGTATAAATGAGAGATGCTATGGATAGATGTAGTGGATAATTTGAGACACCACCTATGGTATGCATGAGCTGGCAGACAGTGTACTGTGGTTCACTGACTACCTGATTGCTTTCAGTGAGTCCGGCAAACCACCTCCCGATGCACAACTCTCTCCTTTCCCCCCCATAGCAACTGGGGTGCCTCAGACACTAGACTAAATAACCACTCCATGCACATATTCTTTTGCCTTCTGAATTGGGGGTGAGGGTGGGGCTGAAGCATGGGCACAGGTGTTGAACTAGGGAATCAATTATACACAATCATCCAAGGAAAAGATCGATCTGTTCACTGAATGTGTTGTCACTGGACCGTATGTATTTACAATAATGACGGAAATAACAATAGTAGAGTAAGTCAATTCTTGTTGTCAGACGCAGTACCTGGGGGAAATGAAGCTGGTTCAAGTTTTCCAGCACTGCTTAACTCTCAGAGATGAATTTAGGAGCAGGCCCCCAACCACAGCTGACAGCACCAGCCTCAGTTATATCAAGAATCTACTACTGTTGAGAGTGCATGGAATGACTGACACGCGCACCACTAACGTTGTCCAGCCAAAGGCCAGGCGCAGTTCGCAGAGCACTAATTTGTGCTTTTGCTTCCAGGCCTAGCCCAGCTGTGCCAGGTTTGGTTGCCAGACTAAACAGCTACAACCGTTTTGTCTGAAGAGGGCAGGGAAAGACCGGCCTCCTATGGGTATGTCTACGCTGCAGTAAGACACCTGCGGCTGGCCTGTACCATTTGACTCAGGCTTGTGGGATTTGGGCTAAGGGGCTGTTTAGTGGCAGAGTAGATGTTTGGGCTCAGGCTCAAGCCTGAGCTCTGGGGCCCTCCTACCTCACAGGATCCTAGAGTTGAGGCTCTAGTCTGAGCCCGAACGTGTACACTGCAATTAAACAGCCCTATGAGCCTGAGTCAGCTGGCATGGACCAGCCATGGATTTTAATTGTAGTGTAGACATACGCTACAGCTCCTCATGTTTAAATGGGAAAGCATGAGGAAAAGAAATGCTCCTCCCTCACTCAAATAATATGGGGAAAGGAAAAGCCCAACTGGACCCAGGGAGGGAGTGTGTGGTGAAAAGATGGCAAGGCGTGGGAAGGAACAGAGACTTGTTTATACTTCCCTTTTGGGGGGATGGAGTTGAGGGAAGAAGAAATACCTCTGCTGGGCTTCAAGGCAGAAGTCACTAATGAAAAGAAGACAGTGAGGGAACTTTTGGGGAAACAACCCTCATGGAAAAGTCCTATAAAGTTTAATAGGGAGGAAACCAAGCAGGTTTTACAGAAATATAGTGGGTTATGTAGACATTACTCTAAACACATTTAGAATTTGATAGAGAATGAACTCTCTTTCATTATTTTTTAAAGCCAACAAATAGAATTCTGTAGTAGAGGTATAATACTCTAAGTTCGAGAAGACATTTTCTTAAGTCCAGGTAAGTGTAACCGAGAAACCTTCTCGCCTGGTTTCCCATTGAAGGGAAATTCTGGGACATGGAGAGTAGGTATTTTTCTTTATTTACTCTATATATGCTAGGCCTGAAACAGATAGTTAAACAGCATCAAGGCCACTCCCCCTCTTTCAGGTATCTCAGTCCAGCATCAAAGCCTAATTCTTAGGGAGAGGAACTGCCTCAAGAACTGACTCTACTTAGAAAGAATAAGATGGAGAGCAAACTCTCTAGCTGTTGTGCAGTAGTTCTTCTCCCTGCACCAAAGAACCTACATTTCAAAACTAACTAATCACATAAGCATTTCTTCTCCAGTTCTCAGTGCAGACCTTTAATACAGATTCTGCATTCACTTCATAGATCTGAGCTTCCTTTAACATCAGCAGAACACTAAGGCCCTGATCTAAAGCCCACTGAAATTGATGGGAGTCTTTCTATTGACTTTAGGGGGCTTTGGATCAGGCCTTGAGTGTAGAGTAGGAGATTGTGATTTATGGGGATGGACACAGGGTTGGGGGGAGTGCCAGGAAACTGCTGACTTCTAATATTGGCTTTGTGTCTGACTTAGGCTGTGTCTACACTACCACTTATGTTGGTATAACTTATGTCGCTCAGGGGTGTGAATAAGTCACTCCTGAGTGACATGATTTACACTGACCTACGCGCTAGTGTGGACAGTGCCACATTGGCGGCTTGTTGGGGGTGGATTAAGTTCACAGGAGAGCTCTCTCCCATCTGCTTACACCAGCTACACTAGAGAGCTTACAGCAGTGCAGAAGCATTGGTGCAGCTGTGCCGCTGTAAGCTCCGTGGTGTAGACATAGCCTGAGTGACCCAAGACAACTCCCTGTACTTTGTTTCGCAGCATATAAGGTGGGCTAATAATACATGACTACCACAGTGTGTATGAATGAATTCCGGTTCTTTGCATATATCAACTGCTCCCATGTGATGGCTCTTTGTGTCCCTCCATTGATTAGTCCCCATATGGAGATTTATGAGTTGGCTAGAGCCTTTAAGCTATGGGGCCAGGGTTCATTATCTCAGGTAGTAGGGTCACATGCTTTCAGAGTCAGAGCCTGGGTTTAATTCCTATTGCCAATAACTCATCCGGGGGCATCGTGTTGCAGTCCAGAAGAGCTAACTTTTATTGCTGTTCATTGTGCGTCAGAGGTTTTTGTTGTTGTTCTCCCTTTGCAAAATGGTTAAAAAATCCATTGATATTTTCCTCTTCTGCTTTCTTCGGTCCCATCGGAGACATGTCTGGATATTACATGGATTTATACATGTTTTTCTGACTCACTGGAGGATAAATGCGTTGCTTTCAAAGTTGTAATTATCTAAGTGTGTTATTAAATAAAACAATAATTATTTCAGTACAAATGTTTTCAAAACCAATGGGCATAAGAGGAATTGAAATGTTCCTTCCCACCCCCACCTTGCCCAGTGTTGCTGGTGATGTATGGATTCCTGCCCATACCACAGTGATGTGCATTCATCATGAACATAATAAAGGCTCTACTGTAGGCAGAGATGTGGCAGGCTGGAAACAACCGAGAGGCCATATCTTTGCCTGGTGTAAATTGGTATAGCTCCCTTGACTCTAGTGGAGCTAGTCCAGTTTACACTAGCGGAAGATCTGGCCCCTTGCCTCATGAAAAGACAGAAGAATAATAGCTCCGAAAAGCCAGATTCCTCTCTCAATCGCCCCTCCAGGCTTCTAGTTCCCCTTTCAAAATGATTGAAGATTACGTTTTAGCTCAGAGATTAATTCAGCCTCCAAGCAAGCTCCCTTGGCCCCTTACCTGCTGAATCTTTTGCTTGCCCAACCACCGTAGTTTTGTCTTGCAATCCTTTTTAGCATAACACACTCCATTAATTCCACGTTGAGCTGGGCTTTTCTCCACTTTCTGTCCCTATTAACCCGTGGCAAAAGCCGAAACCAAAGGAAGCTGGTGCATTTTCCTGCTTGGCTGCCACATGGTGGAACAGCTGTTGTAGAGAGGGAGCCATACGTGAGCGTTTCTTCTGCAAAGCCAAGCATTTTCCAAGGGCATGTTGGAAGACCTGGAAGGCTGCAGTTTGGCCACTGCTGACTAACAAAAAGGGGCAGATCAAAAAGCAAAGCTTTTGTTTAATACAAAGGCCCATTCATGTGCCATGTTGGACTCTGGTAGCTCCTCTGAAGGGTCACATCATACTAACAGGAAGAAAAGACAATAAAAAAAGCGGGGGCAAGACAGATAAATTGGAGACTTTTTAAAAGGCAAAAGCTCTTTGCCAAAGGTGAATAATAACTCCATAAATTAAAATAGCGTCTTAACATTAGATAGTTATCTTTACCAATGAAAGTCGACGTCCAGCTCTCCTTACTCCTCTTTCCTACTCCCATAGGCTTTTTTCATGCAGCTGGCTGACCTAGAGATGTGTGTAGCTCTGGCTTCAAGTTTGGCAGCCAACCAGAACTCTACAGACTTGACTTTGAATTCAGCATCTGTTCTGAATCTAAAATCTTTTCCAACATTCCCTAAAAACTGGCTGGGCTTTCTAGGCTGATCTGCTAGGCCACCCCTGGAACTTGAAGGGATTTGGATTTGATTTGGTATCTACAACACTGTTGGTTTCAGCAGGTTTAGCTTCCTACCTGAAGCACTCACGTAACCCTGCTTCCAAGGCAGCGGCTGTTATTCCTGCATCAGGACCAAGATCTGTTATGCTCACAGCATATGCACAGAGAAATTAGATAAAAGCTCTTGCTGGAAAGTTGCAATATAATACTGCTTTATTTTTTAGGATGCAGAACAAGAACCTCAAAACGGGGCCGGGAAGACAGGCTGCTCCCTACAACAACAAGGCAAAACAACTGACTGACGACTTCTGGCAGCGCTGGCATGCTTTGCTACAGTGCCCTGTAGCCTGCAAGCAAAGCCAGGAAAATTCCCTCCCCCCCCCCCCCCCCCCCCGCCGCCTTAAAATGATAGCTTGCAATTCCAACAGAGTCCTCGCTACACCACAAGTCTTTGAGGTGTTCATTGAGTCCAGCCTCTGGATGTCTAGGTGCTGCTACCTCAATGAAGGACGAGGCAGCTGCCCTTTGGCAGCCTGGCTACTGACTCAGTTTTTGAGAGCCCACAGACCTGATTTCCAGGGAACACCCACAGTTCCAGCTTACTGCAGCTGGATTTTTGGTGCTGAACACCACTGATAATAGGGCCAAGTTGTCTCAGAACTAAGGCATTTCAAGTCAGAGGCCTCTTTTGAAAATGTTGGCCTTTAATCTGCCTGCTCTGCAGTTTGTTCATGTATAAAATAGAGCCAATACTTGCCTCAGAGACTTAGTGTGTGGCATAGCTGGTGTGTAAAACACTTTTAAGATCTTTGCACATGAAATTTTATTAGGAGAGACAAGGGTCTACACAGAAAACTTCTCATTCCCTTGTGCAAGAAGGTAGCAACATATTTTACTTTCCTTCAAGAAGTCACAAAAGAGATCCGAAGTGGAAATATAAAATAAAAGATTTTCTTTATTCCAATTTGATAACACGTGGTCAGCAAAAGGACCAATATAATTAGAAGCTTGGAAAACAATAGAGTTAAGAAAATCTTGACATTTTTGTCTTACACTATTCTTTACCCTGATTTATGGTTGTAGGGGAGATGAAGTAATACTGTAGTCATGCTAGTAATTGTGTGAAATTGTTCTCAAGTAGGATTTAAAAATATCAGTGTAATTAAACTAATTATCCTTCTCTTAAATTCAGGCTGGTGTCACCTATTGTAATTTACACATTCTGTCACAGAAACAAGTGGAGCTGAAAGTTCATGCTTTTGCTTACTGCTATCCATAAATCTTATTTCTTATTTGCATTAATGAAAGTGCCTCTTGGGCCCCAGTAATGAACCAGGATCCAACTGTGCTAGGTGCAGTACAAACAGAGAATAGATGGGTCCTCGTCCTAAAGAATATTGCAACTTAATTAATGCTCTCTCTTGTTCTCTCTCTCTCTCATCCCCACAAAAACACAGTAACATAAAGGAGCTGCCATTGAAATCAATGAGAGTCAGCTTGGGTCCTGAGTGCATGACACTTGTAGTCCATTTCAGTTTGAAAGAACATTTGGCTTAAGGGCCGGCCCACAACATTTTGGCACCTGAGGCGGGGAGCTCAAATGACGCCCCCATATCCCCTCGCTTAGCCCAAAATTTTGAAAGGTCTCAATTCTTCCTTCTTCCTGTTCTACTCCTCTTATGGTACTGCTCTGCTACCTACCCCAATAAAGGAGAACTAACAACTTAAAATGCCTTGTTAAAAAATTTTAAGTAACACTTACATTTGCTGTTCAGGTGTTTGAAAGTTAACTTTTCTTGTCTGCATAGTAAACACTGGCATTTTTATCTGTTTGAATAATCAAAGGGGTGCTTTCCGTGCCTTCTTGGTTGCAAAGATTTGAACTGCTTCCTGCTGAAGGTCCACAGTCTGGGCCAGCTCATGCTCTACTGAGATGGTTGCAAGGCCAACCAGCTCATTGTGGAGCATAGATGTGTTTATTAACTTCAGCTTGGCAAAGCTGCATTCTCCACTGGCAACGGTTACAGGAAGTGTTAGAAGTATGCGCAGAGCAACAAAAGCATTTGGACAGAGGGTGGTCATCTTATTTGGGCACATATATTCCAGAACAGCCTTTGGAGTTGATCTTGCTGAAATGTATCTTGAAAGGGCTTTCAGTTCATCACCTGAATCACTTGCATCAATATCGCTCATGTCATCATGTGTCAACACGGTCTCTAGTGCCCTGCATTGCTGATGTAGGTCGTCTTCAGGTATAGTGAGGAGTTTTGGAATATCATACAACATCCCAAATATACTGCTGTGTTCCTTGAGCTGCATGAAACATTCTTCAACTGACTGTATTGCACAATCTAGCACTTGGCTAAAGAATTCAACTTTGAATTGTTGTTTGGGGTCTCTTACGGGATTATTCCGTGCCTCGTAATCAAAATGTCGTCTCTGGTGACTCTTGTATTCTTGAATGGGTGGGAAAATAGCTGCAGTGTGAAGTTCCTCTGTCAACTTCTGTGCACTCTTCAGAACGTTTTGAAATCCCTCATCTGACCAGTAAGACCGTAGGTATGACTTTGCTTTGTTCCATTGCTCCAGATATATCAAGGTCAACACCTTGGAATCTCTTGCTTTGAACATTTATTTCAAACAGTATGTCATGTCACAACACTAAGCCACACAGAAATTTGAAGTTATGTATGTTTGTGGTGATTCCATTTCCCTCTGCCACTGTTCTCCCACGAACAGTTCCTGTCATAGCATTATCCTCCATAATGGCAACTGTGGCATCATCTATCTTCCCAATTTGGTGTTTGATAGGCTTTATCGCCTCCACTTGACTTTCCCATCATGTGGTACTCAGTGGTTTCAGTGTCAGAGAGGATGTTCTCAGGTGTTGCTTCAAAATTTGCAATTAATGAGTTGATGCAGAGAAAAATACACAGATGCTTTGAATTACATTAAAAAATTCAGCAACCTCACCAGAAGCTGATGTTGCATCACTGACCACCAAGTTCAATGAATGAGAACTGCATGGGACAAAAAACACGTGAGGGTTTAACTCTTGGATCCGTGTCTGCACTCCTCTGTTCTTTCCTCTCATGTTGGCACCATTATCGTAGCCCTGACCTCTCATGTCAGCTATTGCAATTCCCATATCTTCCAGCTTTTTAAGAAGCACATTTGTCATACCAGCTCCTGTAGTATCGTCAATGTCAATAAATTCTAGAAAATGCTCTAACAGTCACCATTGCAGGGACATTTTCACTAGGTTCTGTTGTTGTTGTTTCAAAACGCACGATTAAAGTCATTTGTTCCATACGGCTGATGTCAGGTGTGCAGTCCAGAATAACAGAGTAATATCTTGCTGACTTCAGACCTGCCACAATCTTCTGCTTGACTTTTGTTGCCAGTAACTGTGTGATCTCATTTTGAATTGTTTTTCCAAGGTAGTGGTGTGTGTATATTTCTTGGATGGTGACTCTTCTTAGATGCTCCTGGAGTACAGCATCAAACTCAGCCATCAGCTCCACAATTTTAAGGAAGTTTCCATTGTTTGGCACATAAGCCCATCTGAAGTGCCATGCAGTGCTAAGTTTTGGGTAGCAAGCATTCTCACAATGGCAGTGAGCCTTTTCAGAACATTTGGCCGGTAAAGAGACTCTGATGCAATCTTCTCTTGATGCTGATCATCTATGGTGGCCTTTAACTTTAGTTTCGTCTCAAGCTCTTTCCACCTATGGAATGCTGTCTGGTGATTTGCTGCCTTCTCATGGCATACCCGATTTCTAGCCAGATTTTTCCAGTCCTTTGCTTCTGTAGAATCCAATGTGGCTGGAACATTAGATTGGGAGAGTTTGTAACAAAAACAGTATGCAGCATTCTGGGCTTTTTGAGTACATAAGCCATGGCCTCTCCACTTTGTCACCATTGGGGATTTCATGCCAGTAATGTGTTGGATGGAAACTTCTATTTTCATTATCTTTGAGGAAGATGAAGTTTTTCACTTGCTGTGGCCCATGCAGTACAAGCAAGTCAGACTACTGTTCAAGTGGGTCCACAGTCCCGGATCATCTAGACTTAAGGAACTAAACTCAGCAGCAGCTGTTTCTTGCGCCTCCACCACACTCTTCTCTGATCTACACTTTTCTTCAGGAATGGGCATGGTTACATCCATTTGAGATGGAGATATGGATGCGGCAGTAGCTGCCAGGTCACCTGCACTCTGACTAACTTGAAGATCAGGGATCACTTCCTCACTGGGGCCGGAAGGCTCACCGTGAACATTTGAGTCTATGTATCTCAGGAGAGCTCCTTCCTGCTTAGATAGAAAAGCTTCCTTTGCTTGCTTTCTTTTTCTGAATGCTGCCCCAGAGGGGCGTTTTCTTCTTTCACTCATGACTGCTGTCCTGTGCCAGCTCTAGTGGCTCTCAACACTCAGTTGAAGGGGACAAATAAGCAGGCTGGTAGCAGGGCCTGAGTGAGGGAAGAGATCAGTGTCTTAAGGGCCTAACTGGCTCCTACTACTTCAGTTGACTGCCTGTTCTCCTCAAGTGGGTTAAGGGAAGCAGCAGGAAACAGAAAGCTCCCTGAGAAGCTGGTGTTAATCAGTCCGGGCTCCTGAGGTACATAGAGAGGTACATAAGAGGCTCCTCCTCCTCTCTCTCCCTGCAGCTCCTGCTGCTTTTTGTTATCCCCTCTCACCTTTCCTCCTGCCTGCATGTTATGTCTCTTGTGCCCTCCTTCCTCCAGCACAGCACTCCACCATCTCTGTGCACCTAGAGCAGAGAGAATACGTACGCACCAGCAGCAGACACAATTTTCTACACTCCGGGTCCTAGTGGCACCTCCCCTGCCCCCACAGTCTGGCACCTGAGGCGGTTGCCTCAGTTCATCTCATGGTAAGGCCAGCCCTAGTTGGCTTTGTGATGATGAGACCATGGTGACAAAGGCTTCAATTTGCATTCTAAGGACTAAAGTGCCTAATCTGTGATGGTCAACCCCCAAAAAAGAGAGTGATGGGATTTGTCTCTCTTTATTGTTAGAGTTTCAACTCCCTTCCCCAGAAGTGGGTATGATAGTCACAAGGTAGAGAGGTAGAACTCTCAGCTAGTCAACTTCTCTGGTTCCAAGCTCTTACAGCAAAAGTTCATCTCTGGTGAGCCAAATGTAGTCAGAGACATCATTTGTTTTCTTTTCTTTTCTTTTTTTTAAGACCTGAAAAATGTTATGAAAATATGACTTGAAAGACCTTTGGTTCACAGAAGAAAAACATTTTTCCTCTTTTTTTTTTGATTGTCAGTGGAAATGAATGTGAATAAAGACTTTTATCACTGCGTACTAGCTTATACATCAGTTATAGAAGCAGCTATACAGCTTTCTTATTACACATTCCCATATGTACAAACTTCATCAAAACATGATAGGGAAAAAAAGATTCTGCATTGATGTATAACATTCTGCATCTAACCTAATCCTCCCAACTGGAGCAAACCGAACATCATAGTCCTTCTTTTCATTAAAAATACTTTGCACTTAAGTGATTTACCCAAGGTTATACAGAGTTAGTGTAAAAGCCAGGAAGCAAACCTAGCAGATCCTCTGCTGTAATTAGCAGACAACACTGTTTCACTTTCCTAAACTGACTTTTGCATAAAGCTTGAAAAAGGCATCAATTTTTGACAGAAAACTGTTAGCCAATACCTATATGTTAGGCATACCACATTAATGGGTATTACGTTAATAAAATATACATTACATATATAATGTATAAGTGTTAGGAAGTTATATTAGCAGAATATATAATAATCTCCACACAATTCTTTTCGCCCATTTCAAGTATCCCACAACACTTTGCAAAGCTGAAAGCAGCTTTGGCATTAGAAAATAGGAAACCTGTCAAAGCCAAGACACATGAATGGCTGGGATGTACCTCTACGACAACTGGTTTGGAATGTAGTATCCAAGATGGAAATGAGAGAATTAAAAACAAAACAAGTTCAGGAACTGTTATGAATTGATGGGGTCTATTGTAGTGATATAGAAAGTTTTGTAACCTGCAAAAGCATATTATAAACACCACTGGTGTATCTTTGAAGCATGCCTTCTGTGTAAGGTGAACATGCTGCAAGATAAGAATTGCTTCCTGGAAGGAGGGTATGTAAATTGTCATTTTGTACTGTACTGTTTTGTCTTTAGACAATAAATTTTGGTTAAGTTTAGTTATTTGGTTTCTTAAACATTTTTAAGAGTGACCTTTGAGTGTAGTCAATAAAACGAATGTATACTTATTTGTGGGTAAGAAAAGTGATTTTTTTTTCAATCTTTTTCAACAATTTGAATGACATCCCTCTGCTATCCCTTTAAGTGAATTTTAAAAAAGTCACTTTTAGTACTCTACTGTGAGCATTTACATGCAAATTTTCTACACAGAGATAATTGGTGAGAAATCAAACTATTAATACACAAAATGCTAAAATGACTATTTTTAAATAATGCTAAAGGGACACTGTCAAGTAACTTAGGTACACAATTTGATTAAAGGTGAATTTGTTATAAACTGGCAGAAAATATCCTAAAAGGGCTCTTTCTTTCTTCCTTGTATCATTCTCTCATTAAGAACCTTGAAACCCCATAATCTCCTCCAAACAGCAGTCATTGTTTCTTTATGACTCTACAGTGTTTTTACTTAGAATCTGCAAAGCCAGCCTGCACAGATGGTAACTCCCAACTCCATCGTCTCATTAGTGATGCTGATGAGAACAAAGGGGGTGGAGCCATGTTGTCAGCTTGTGATTTTCATCACAAATCTCATGATGGTTTTTCTTAAAGGTTCTGCTCCTAGCGCCAGAGGATTGTGAAAATCTCAGCTTTGATTTAAAAACAACAACATTCCTAGCTCTTACAGTTGCAGAGAAAAACTTGAAAATGTGAAACTCTAGAGGCTCAAAACCCAGGAAGCAAATAACAAGAACCCTCCCCCCTTATATCAGTTGTTCCCAAACTCTGGGTCATGACCCCAAATGGGGTCACACCATCAGCAGATGGGGTAGAAGCGATCCCTAGTGTGCTGAGGACACCATTTCACTCCACACAGTGCAACCTCGCATGTACAGTGCCTGCATGGTCATAGTGCATGAAGGATGCCATTTTGCTCTACAAAATGGCCACCGCACAGCATGATCTCACACACATCATATGTACAAGGTCACATTGTGGAGGAGGCCATTTTTAGACCAAAATGGCTTCCTCCCTGTGGCATGACCGTATAGGTACCATGTGTGCAAGGTCATGCTGTGGAGAGAACTCCATTTTGCTCTACGAAATGACATCCTCCCTGCTGTCTGGGGTTCTACAAGGAAGTAATTCATTAAAATGGGGTCATGCTGGCAAAAAGTCTTGCCACCCCTGCCCTATTGATGATTTTGTAAATGTCGTGAATTTTAAACCAGTCTTGTGATTTTTTTTTTAAACACTTGGGGCTAGCAATATTGTGTTGGCTTGCGCTGAATGAGAAACGGGTGATGGTGGGGTGTATTGTGGGGGAGGGTTGCAGGTTTGGAATAGTGTTTGTCAAATGAAAGGGCATGGGGAAACTAAGGGAGAAATTTATTCTCATGTTCCATAAAAGGTGTTGCAAATGGTGGAAGGCAAAATGCACACATTAAAAATTATAAGAGGACTGGAGTGTGTCCCTTCATGGCTTTGGCACAATACTCAGTCTGCTACTAGTATGCAGGTCTGGTTTTGTCTAAACACTTCAGCAGACATGATTCAATTAGGTACTGCAGGAGCCCTTTGCTTCCTCTGCAGATGTGGACCCACATGGAACCCCACAGACTCCAGTGTGGTTTTGGGTGGGTAAAGCCTGCAGAGGCAGTGGTAGGATCAAGGCCTAAGACTGCACATCAGCCACCGAGTGACCAGAGTGGCACCCCAAACAATAACTGTGGACCAGAAAAAATCAAATGTGTGAACGAGCAGTATTTATTAAAAGAAAAAAAGAAAGTACCATAAACATAGAGTATAGTCTCCCCAGAGATCAGAAGACAGCCAGGCATAAGTGAGCTATGACTGCAAAGATTTAGTTTCTGTGGAACGTTCTTTCCACCATCCTGCCTCCTTAAAAGCAAATACCTGAAGTGATTCAAGTATCTGCTGCAGAACTTTTATAGAGCAAAATACCCATAGTGCCTGCTTGCTGATTGCTACACCTGTGATTCTTTACATTAGTCCCAGGTTGGCTGCCTGTGGCCTAATAGCATCCAGTTGACAGGAAGCTGCTTACAGACTCATTCTCCTCCCTAGGACTAAACTGGGATTATTAAACTAATTATTCTCTTCTCAAGGTGATAGCTTTCATCATGTGCTGTGGAAGAAAAGGAGAAACAAGCTAAACTGGATTAAGGGATTGCTTTTTATACCTAGTATTGTTTGCTGAACTGTTGTGGAGCTGCAGGCATGCTGTTCCACCCTTAATGTGTTCAAGCAAGAAATAAAGGCAATTGGACTCTCTCCTGTACTGAGAAAGGATGGAAAAATAGAATGTCACAGCTGATAGGAAGAAAAAAAAAAAGCACAAAAGAGCTTTAATGATCTTTCACAAAGCACCCATAGCACATACAGCATGAAAAAATAAATGTTCATTGCATTGTTGGAACGAAAAAACTGAAAAGGACACAGCCTCAGTCTCTTGAAGAGGAGAAAGAATGGAATTCCCTTTCTTGGGTTCCCTGACCAAACAAAAGTCAAGCGCATGGAAAGATGGGCCACTCTGCCATTGCCTCAGCTGTGTAGCTTCCTGGGAATCCTTCCTTCCCTGGTGAGTGAATCAATCAATAAACTAAACAGACAATCCTGCTGAATAAACAGGATTTGTGGCTGTGGAGCTCTATATATTAGTACCTGCCTGAAGCCAATGCCCAGCTGTTTGGAAGCATCATCCAATTTAGGGGGCCATTAGAGCCATAATTATCGCAGGGTCAAATCCTTGGTTATACAGAAGTCAATGGAAACTGCCAGATACTCCTCACTTTGGAAACTCTGGTCACTTATTTAGGTGCCTAATATGGGTGTGAGGAATTCCAAGTACGCTAAATGACTTAAAAGCCCAAGTCTCATCATAAATTGATGGATGGGATTTTTAAAAGTTCCGTGGCATGTGGTTCCCAGATGGTCTAGGCACTTTTGGAAAATCCCACTCCATGTATTCCTAATTTAAACACCCACATGTGAAAAACCTGGGTCTTTTTTGTCAACCCCAAAATTCTTTAGAGCCATTCCCCTAACCTAATGTATGTTTGTTATTACTCTTTTTTAAAAAAAAAAAATTGTTAACATAACCAGCATGCAGTTCCAAGAAAACCAGTGCTGGCTATCAAAAGTGATGAGCAAACCCGCAGATGTATATCATAATGGGAAATAAAAGGCCCCAATCCTGAAAATGGTCAAGTTGTGTTTGGGTCGTCCGTTGGCTTTAGTGAGGTTCACTGTGAGCTTAAAAGTCCACAATTTTCAGGATTGGGACCTAATTTTGTAGAGAAAGATTTCAGTCTCAAACTATTCCAAGATTTATTATCATAAGCAACAGTGAGCAAAATATTAAAAAATATAAGTGTGTCCTCTTAGTGGCATTACAATAGTACAGTTAAAGAAAATGGTTCCAAATGCAGGTAGCAGAAAGGGATACACAAATAATGGAATTTTCCACAGTATGGAAATAAATGGAAAAACAATAGAAATTACTTATCTGTGCAGTCTTTAATGTCTCATACAGCTTAGAATTTTTGATTTACCTTCCCATCTCCATTAGAAGCAGCAATTAAAAAGTGGGCAATGAAACTGTTCAGTCATAGAGAATTAAATGAAGCTTTGAAGGAATCACTTTAAGCGTCTGTTAAACTAATTGTCTGTCATCTCTAACTAAAAAAAGAAAAGAAAAGGTGACTCTCTGATGTGCGGCTACAGAACAACGTGAAGGACTTTAGAATAAGTATTTTAGCCTCCTGGAACAATGTTTCAGCTTAATTGTATTTTCTGTTCATTTAACCCCTTGCTCACTGTGTTGCCATATACTCACTTCTTTTCTGCAACACAAAGGCCCCAATTCATGATTTGATCCTGTAAATTTGATCCTGTAGGCACAAGCAGGCCTCCATCACAGGTAATGGGGCTTCTCAGGGGTACAGGACTGATCCACAGAAGGGAGTCCCCCACTCTGTGCTGTAGGTACTGCATTGCCAGTGACTTTGTCTTGTGCCTTTGCAGCACTGACTCAGAGGGAAGAGCGCGTCCGGCTGAATTACTGCCATCTCTTTCGTCAGTGTCCTGGATGAGAGCCTCACCCCCACGCCATCTCCTTTATGCTGAGTTAAAGGGCTGGAGAGGCATAAAGGGGTCCTAAAAGCCCCAGTTGCGTCTGGAAGAGGATTTCCCAAGCCCCAGATACTGGGGAGGAGAGTTGTAAGGCAGTCCTTCTGAGGTGCCTCTCACAAGCCCTAACATAGGGAACATCCTGGGTGGTGGTAGCCTATAGCTTCGCAGAAATTCTGGGCAGCACTGTGGCTTGTAGGGCAGCCCAGGAGGCTGCCATAACAGGCCTTGGCAGTCCCTGGAGCAGCCCAGGATTGGAAAAGCACAAAGGTGGTACACTGCCTTCGCCTACTTTTCCCTGGGGTGTGAATTCTATCCCGTGCCTCTCAGAGGTGCAGTGCAGAATTATGCCCTTGTGAGTCTTCCTTGGAAACCTCCGAGCCAAATAATGACTAAGCCTGAGCCTGTTTTCTGTAACTTTTAAAAACAACCTCCGACTGTTTGTGCTGGGGATCCAATGCGATCCCTGGGTAGGGGTAATTGACCTGAATGATTTTCACAGTGTTTCATAACTGCTAAATTAACTTCAAACATAAGAACAGACAAAGCATTACATTTGTAGCAACTGAGTCCTGATTACAGTGGATATGTAAGCCTGCCTGGAACCCTATGTGTCAAATCTATTTCCCATGTTTTATCACTCTGGATTTTAGACACTCCTTATGTGAGTCCTTCTGATCCCAGACACACTGCAACCTGTGCTTAAGTAATGACATTCGACCCCCCCGGCCCCGCCAAATATAATGGTGCTGATGCCCCGGTAAGTATTATTTGTGGGTGTGTTCCAGCCAATCTTCTTGGGTGGCTTCTATTGTTTTATTTTGGTTTCTTCTGAGTTCTCTGTGGTAGTTTCATGTTTTACAACAGGGGGTAGATTTTTGCTCTGGCTATTGCAAGAGCTAGTTTTTGAGGGCAGCAGTAGTAAAATCTTTAAGCTATTTACGCTGAATTAAAAAAATCTGTGAAAGTCTCTGTCAACAAAGCCAAGGGAGATTCTGTGCTATCCAAACAGATGGAGATCACATGAGTGCAGAGCTGAGGGCTCTAGGCTGCTGCTGCAGCCATGGCTGATGGGCTGGGCTGAGCCACAGAAGGCAGTGTGTTGCAACCGGACAGCTCAGCCACAGCTTGAAGCCTGAAACAGCAGCTCCACCAGCTTGTTTACATAGCTGCCAAGCTTTGTGCGGCTCCACGGGGGATGTTTTATGCAAATTATTGAATGATCTAGCGTGCATATTTGTAAAATATTTTTTCACCTAAACCACATTCCTTCCGTTTTTAAATAAATGTGAGGATTTAGTACCTCAGTTGGTCCCCTTGTCCATATGCATCATGATTAGGCTTGGCAGAATTTTTTTTATCATTTCAAAAGAGAATATCAATGTTTACTTTTAAGCATTTTTTGGACTTTTCTCTATTTAAATGGTCACAATTGTGGGAAATCATGGGGGGGGGGGGGGGGGAGAGTGTCGGACAGTAGTTTAATGACAATAGATGTTGAGATTCAAAAAGTTGAAACTTGCTAACTGTTAAAACATAAAGTGTCAACACCATATATCAAAATATACAAAGTAAATACCCTTAAATCAAACTCTAATAAAAATTTTCATAAGTTCTCAAGTAGCATCTTTCTTACTTTACTGTATGTACATTTTTTGATTGTTGTTGATCGAAATATTTTTAGTCAGTTTGAGTGTGTGCAGTGAAATTGATTATCAACATTTATCAATACAAATCTAATCCTTCCAAGCCTAATTATGATAGTCTTTAATTACATAGTCAAATATTATAACTTCTACCCTGCAGTGGGAATGAATCAGGGTTGTGTAATGAAGGATATTCTTGTCTGTGAGACCCCTGCCTTATTGTTGCAGAAGTTGGAAGGTGTGTAGTGAATGAGGAAGGGGATTGCAGGAAAATAAAGGATGAGCTCATGTTTGTGACGGCTGAATGCTGCCCTGGAGAACTCGATTCTATCCCTGCTTCTTCCACAGAGTTTCTATGTGATGCTAGGTAAATCATTTGCACCAAACTTTTGACAGGTGGTCATGGATTGTGAATTTCTCATCTTTTGGGTGTCCAATTTAAGACCCTCAGATCTGATTTGCAGAAGTGCTAAGCGCACTCAGCTGTAACCAAAGTCAGTGGGAGCTATGCTTGAATATATAAAGTTCTTTACAAGGCTTGATACTCTGAAAACTCAAGATCTAGTTATCTCAAATTGGGCATCCCAAATTAGACACTTTTGACTTTAATCTCTGTGCCTCAGTTCCCCAGGTGTAAAATTGGGTTTAAACCACCACCTCACTTCACTGGGGTGTTGTGAAAATAAATCAAGGTTTGATAAGCAGTTGGCTACTACATTGATGAGTTGCAGAGGAAACCTATGAGGAAATTTAATGATTCTGTATTCAGAGCGGGGTTTGAATAGTGTGCAGTAAATAAGGCATGGGCCACACATTGAACAATAAGGAGGTAATAAAATATTGAATAGCAGCTCATTAAGTGAGCACTGTCCATCAATGAGGCAGGGATCTTGTGTGGAAAATAGTATGTGATTGTCTAATTAAAGACTGTATCACAATGCATATCTAGAAGGGAGCTGAATTAAGGCTGCACAAGCAACCCTAATCCTGGCGTTGCCTAGTTTGAGTGCTTTACTTTGCAAGCTCAGTAATGTTCTTCTAACTGTGTGTGTGTGTGTGATTTTATATATATATATACACACACACACAGAGTAGAACCTCAGTTACGAACTGACCAGTCAACCACACACCTCATTTGGAACCAGAAGTATATAATCAGGCAGCAGCAGAGACCAAAATAAAAAAAAAAAGAAGCAGCAACAGCAAGTACAGTACTGTTAAAGGTAAACTACTACAAAAATAAAGGGGAAAATGGAAAGCAGCATTTTACTTCTGCATAGCGAAGTTTCAAAGCTGTATTAAGTCAATGTTCAGCTGTAAAGTTTTGAAAGAACAACCATAACCTTTTGTTCAGAGTTACAAACATGTCAGAGTTATGAACAATCTCCATTCCTGATGTGTTCATAACTCTGAGGCTCTACTGCATATGCTTTCAGAACTGTTAATGTTGCAAAGCCAAACATTCAAAAGTTAGGAAATGCGAGAAATAAGGTTATTCATGCAACCTTAACTCTTTCACCTTGCACAAATGCATCATGTTACAATCTCTAATTACATGATTACCTATATCTTTTTCATGGGTCATTACTTGGGTTTGAACCCAGGACTTTCAGATACATAATGCATATCTCCAGTATTGCCAACTGTGAATGGTCAAAAATTATGAGTGGCCAAAATATCAGATTAAAAATAAACGAGTAAAATATTTTTTTGATCTGTCTTGATCAACGTCCTTCTTTGACTAGGTTACTGGCCTAGAAGTAATATGTCTTGATTTTAGTAAGGCTTTTGACACAATTCCATGTGACATTCTCATAAGCAAGCTGGGAAAATGTGGTCTAGATAAAATTACTAAAAGGTGGGTTCACAACATACTCAATCATTATCAGTGGCTCGTTGCCAAACTGGGAGGACATATTTATGGTTCGCAAGCATTTGGAGGAGAGGATTAGAATTCAAAAGGTCCTTCATAACCTGGAGAATTAGTCTGAAATCAGTAACATGAAATTCAATAAAGACAAGTGCAAAGTGCTGTACTTAGGAAGGAAAAATCAAATGCACAAATACAAAATGGGGAATAACTGGTTAGACAGTGGTAATGCAGAAAAGGATGTGGAGTGTTAGAATGGATCACAAATTGAATGAGTCAACAGTGTGATGCAGTTGCGAAAAGAGCAAATATTCTGGGGTGTATTAACAGGAGTGTTGTGTGTAAGTCTCTGGAGATAATTGTCCTGCTCTACTTGGCACTGGTGAGGCCTCAGCTGGAGTTTTGTGTCCAGTTTTGGGTGCCACACTTAAAGAAAGATGTGGATAAACTGAAGACAGTCCAGAGGAGAGCACCAAATATAAGAGAGAACCTCACCAATGTGGAAAGGTTAAAAAAACTGGGCATGTTTAGTCTTGAGAAAAAGAAGACCAGGGGGCGGGGGAAGAACCTGAGAAGTCTTCAGATATGTTAAGGGCAGTTATAAAGAGGCCCGTAATCAATTGTTCTCCATTATCATCGAGGGGAGGACACGAAGTAATCAGTTTAATCTGCAGCAAGGAAGATTTCAGTTATTAGGAAAAAGCTTTCCAACTACACAGATAATTAAGTAGTAGAATAGGTTATCAAGGGAGGCTGTGGAATCCATATCAGTGGAAATTTTTAAGAACCGTTTAGACAAAAGCACCTCTCAGGGATGGTCTAGATATACTTAGTCCTGCCTCATTTTGGGAGTTGGACAAGATGACCTCTCAAGGTTCCTTCCAACCCTACATTTCTATGATTCTATGTATTTGCTTTGTGCTGTCAGAGCTCTTGGTAGAAGGCCCAGCTGAGATCATGGTTAGACTATGCACTGTACAAACTTACAGTAAGAGACTTTGCCTGCCCCAAAGGACTTACATTCGAGTGCAAAGTATAGTATGTCAATAAAACATGGGAGTTGGAACGGGGACTGACAAAGTCACCTACTATAGGGCTTACCCAACATGCGTCTGATGGAAACAATTTTTAATCTCTACTGGGGCCTGGTCTGCAGGCAGTTCTTATACTTGTATAAATATGTTGGTTAAGGGTGTACATTTTTCTGACATACATATATTGGCATATCGTCTAGTGTAGATGCAATTATACCAGTATAAAAGTGCCATTGTTGTTGTATCTTCTTCCCCTTCCTATACAGGAATAAACTCTACAGGTCTAAGCACTTTACCTGTATAACTAAGTCCACACTAGGGAGTTGTACTGCTTTACCTGTGGTGTTGTAGTTAAACAGTACAATTTTTTTGTGTTGGCAAGCCCTGAGCTGGGTTGGAGTCAAACTGGTGATCTACAGGTGAAAAACTCTGAAGCTCATGAGCAATGCCCCGAGGCATCCAGTCCCTCAAAAGTGCAGTGCTAATGTTGTATCTTCAAGAATGAGGCTTGCTTTATGGACAGATAAGTTTATTAAACCAAATTCTGACCCATTTGCATCTGACACAGGCAGAGTCTTCCACTCTCTGGACACACAAGCAAAATCTTCTACACACAGGTCTTTGTCTCTAACACAATAAAGGGTCACCCCCCGTCCCCGTTCCTAACAGGACAGCTTTCACTAGCCACATTTCAAATGCTAAAAATGCAATAAAATAAATGCTCAAAGCATCCAAACTCATGTCTCATTCCAACAATTGCTATAGGGGCGAACTGCTTGCATCTCTAAAAGTTATGTGAGTGTGCCTTTGTATAAGCCTGTGTGTGTGTCAATGAATATGTATCTATATTAGCGTTTTACACTTCTGCCCATCATGTAAGTGCCTTTCATGTAAAAGCAATAGCCATAGCTATGTATATGACTGTGAATCTGTGTATTAAAGTATGCAAATGATTGAGCATGTAAGTGTGTATGTATGTGACATTGAGTGTACATGGAGCTGTAGCTCACAAAAGCTTATGCTCAAATAAATTTGTTAGTCTCTCAAGTGCCACAAGTCCTCCTTTTCTTTTTGCAGATACAGACTAACATGGCTGCTACTCTGAAACATGGAAATTATTGTGGATCAAACTTTGCTTTTTCATAATTTCCAGAGATTGCAGTTTTTGTTTTGTTTTGTTTTGTTTTGTTTTTTTATACGTAGCACCTTAGCTTTGACTTTCCATCCTTTTAAAGAATGTAGGATTTCAAAGGAACTTATAACACTTGTTTATGCCTTTTTAAAAACTTGGTGGTACATGTGCATAACCTTAAAGTTTTTTTATCTGGGAACAGATCTGAGTTTTATAGACAGACTTTCATTGACTCAGCCAACTTTTAATATTAATAAAGTGCCTAATCGCTGCAGGAAACAAACTAATCCATTAGAGCTTTCTTTGTAACAGACTTTCTCTAAAATATACTGAGACTTGCGGTGAGAAAAAGAGGCTAAAAAAAAAACCTGCTAAGAAAGCTTTTTAGCGGCTCATAAATCTAGCACATTGCAGTGCCTCTGGGCACCCCAGTCTTCCATATCAGAGATGCAAACATTAAGGAAATTAACATTTTTTTCTAATATTTTGTTTTCATTTAAGAAGTTATTGGTGATAAAATTACAAGAGAGCTTCTGTAAAGGTTCTGCAAATTTGGTTCTAACATACACCTCCCAACTGAGCAGAGTAGTTTTACTTTGTGTTAGTGAAAGGTGCAGTCTTGTGGAGTGGTTTAAGGTTTTTAAGGCCTGGGATGGCCCTGTACCCAGGTGAATCAACTTGCAGGATCAGGGCCTAAATCTGGGACAGATCAGTTTTATATAGGTTTCTGAACCTAAAACGGTTTGAGCTTTATTTCTGTATCTTTGTGCCTGTTCAGATATTGGCAGAACTTATTGTAGTCCTGTCCTGAAAAGTGATTGTAAAAAAACAGCATTGAAGGGTTCCGTATTTAGACACCAGCAGACTATAAAGGGAACTGAGGAAACTCTTAAAAAGCTGCTAATTAGAACTACATGAATTCTGACCCCTCCTCCCCTCACCATTTCTGTGTTACCAATTCTTATGATACCTTTTTGTTTTTTTTTTCTGAAACCTCCAGCCCCTGAAGTCATGTCATTGTTTGAGACTCCCAGGTTTTATTTAAAAAATGGAAGTTTCTAGTCCTCATAGTTGTGAAGAAAAGTTTGAAAACACAACCCTAACGCCGCAAAAAAAAATTAAACATTTTAAAAACTCATGATTTTTAAGTCAATCTCAATTTTTAGAGGACTGACTCATGGTATGTGAACGCTGGGGACTAGCGATGCTATGATTTGGCTGCACGGAATGGAGAGTTGGTTGGAACTCTTGGAACTATATATGTGTGTCACCCAGGAGAAATTGGACATGGCTCAGTACCACTCCAGATCAGGAATGTTAATAACTTTCATCCCTTCCAAAGAATTAAAGTTTAAGTCAGAATTTAAGGTACACATTCTTTATGCATATTTCACCTTTTTATAAACAAAGGATACATGTGTATTGCAAGACAAGCCGAAGATGAGAAAAACAGGTTATAAAGTGGTGGCAACAGTTACAATATTAATCTCAGACATTCCCTGAGACTATATCCTCGCTGGCGATGAGTTATCTCCCATCCTTAGAGATTTTTAAGCCCCGGCTTGACAAAACCCTGGCTGGGATGATTTAGTTGGGGATTGGTCCTGCTTGGAGCAGGGGGTTGGACTAAATGACTTGCTGAGGTCTCTTCCAACCCTGATATTCTATGATTCTAGTCTATGATCTGCAGAACTATATTTTCAGAGGAAACTTCATTCTATAAAAGTAAATTAAAACTGGCTATTGTGCAACTGTTAGGCAAAGCAGCTCTGTTGGTCTACTATGGGCTTGGTCCTGCTAGACAAATAACTGACCAGGGACATAGCCAGAATATATAGCTTTATTCTATGCAGTCGTCACCTCTATTGTTCCCACCATACTAGCTGATGCCAGAGACATTGTAAATTTCACACTAAGACACAAGACAAATCAGGCAATTTGCAAAGTACTGGAAACCATCTGTTGGTATGAAGTCCACATTAATAATGGCTTAATTGAGCTTATTGCATTTTCATCTCTTAAGATAGGAGATAAGGGTAAGGCTATGTGGGAATGCCTCATGTTCTAGCACCCAGGATATGGGAGTTAAAATTGGGAGGGGGCCTTGTTGTGGGAGTCCGGAGTTTTGGATTCTATTCCTGGATTTGCCTCTGACCTGCTGTGTGACCATGGGCAAGTCTATTCACTTGCCTGCGCCTCTGTTTCTCATCCCACCTGTTGGCATTATTGTCTGTTTAGACTGTAAGCTCTTCGGAGTGCGGACGGTCTCTCATAATGTATTTGTACGGTGCCTCGCACAATGGGGCCCCAATCTCTGTTGGGATCTCTAAATGCTACCATAATATTAAAAAAAAAATGATTTCTGGGCAAGAAGTCCAACCTGATCAGTTCTAAAGACAGTTAAACATTTTAGAACATTTTTTATATCATGAAAGGTTAATATAAAGACACCACAACTGACACCCACCCACATCCACATCCACCTGCACCCCCCACACGCAAAGAGTTTAATGAAGCTTCATGAATATCCTATTTCAAGGAGGGGGTCATTGCTTTAAAAAAAATCCATTTAGAAATTTCAAGTGTCTCAAAACACAATCCAAGCTTCCCAATTTTGAGTCAACACAGCATGTCTAAATGCAGTCTTTTGACACAAAAACAACTTGAAATGTATTGAATTCTGTGAGGCTGGCAGTGTCCTTGTGGCAGTTACCCACAGGATATATTGCGCTGGCATACAAGGATTAAATCAACCTGGCTTTCTTCTTGGAGCCTTCTCCAATCAGGCTCCTACTAAGTGCACAGTGCTGCTGGTGACATTAACACTCATAATGACATATTTTTCTTGCTCCATTAGATAAAGATTTTTTTTTTAAACTCTGCTTGGGCTATTTATGGACCTTAATAAGGCCTTTGATGCTGTGAATCATCAAGCCCTTTCAGAATGACCTGTTTCAATCAGGCATTTATAGGTTTCTGGCTGTTTTGTACAGGAATGGCCTATTGTGATGGATTACCGTTGGTCTTACTGAAATAAATTTATTTTTCAACTGCTTCAGGTTGTGCTTCAAGTCAAGTAGAGGGGCCCCTGGGTCCAATTCTACAAAATGCTGAGCCCCCTCAGTGCTCCTTGAATTCCCTAAGAGCGGTAGTCATTTGGTGCCCTGAATGAGGTGTTCAGATGCATACAAATTCTAATGTTATTGACATGTTATAGAGAATAATTTAGAATATGAGAGTAATTAACCATTGGACCAGCTTACCTAGGACATGGTGGAGTCTCAATCACTTAAGTCTTTAAATCAAGGTTAGATGTCTCTATACAAGATATACTGTAGCTCAAACAGAAATTATGGGCTTGATGCAGAAATTACTATGTGAGGTTCTTTGTTCTGTCTTATGCAGGTCAGCTCAAGTAATGCTTTCTGGCAGTGCGATACTGTTTCAGGGCCAAGAGGCAGTAGAGACCTTTGAAGGAAGGCCGTGTGATTGGGTGCGTTTTCATATTGAATTGAGAATCAGGAACTCCTGAACTGTAATTCTGGCTTGGCTATTGGTTCACAATATGGCTTTGGCCAAATTATTTTAGGGCCAATCCTGCCAGCAGCTGAATGCTCCATAATGTGCTAGGTGCTTTCAGTTCATATGACTTCAGAGGGAGTTGATGATGCTGAGCAACTCAGATAAGATACTCAGCATTTTGCAGGATTTCAGGTTAAATTTTCAAAAAGTGGCTAAGTCCCATTTTCAAAAGTGATTTAGGAACTTGAGAGCCTAAGTCTCCTTGAAAGTCCATGCTAAAAGCCCAGATTTTTTAAAGATTCTTGGGCATTGCTACGCTCAACATTGCAATGTCTAACTGATTTAGGAGCTTAAATCTCATCTTCAAAAGGGATTTATGCACTTAGGAGTCTAAATTCTATCAAGAGTCAATGGAATGTAGATTCCTAAGTGCTAAATTCCTTTTGAAAATGAGATTTAGGCTCCTGAATCAGCTAGGTGTTGTGACGCTGAGTGCAACAATACCCAAATACCTTTAAAAATCTGGGCCAAAGTCACTTTTGAAATAGGATTTAGCCTACTAAATCACTGAGGTGCTTTTGAAAATGTTACCATGGGTTGTTAAACTCTGTTTCCCTATACATGTATAATATACTCACCACCTTCACATGAACGTTTTATGGAATAACTCTTTGTGAAGTCTTATATAAGTGCTATGCAGAACTGAATCAATACTGCAAAATTAGTAAATGCAAAGGTATTCCATGAATATTTCCTTCAATTCCTTTCATTTTAAAATGAGTACTTCAGGAGCATAGGAACCCAGGTTTTTTTGGGTTCACGCTCTATGAATGTTGACGAGTTCTTGAACAATAATTTAAATAATGAAATAAAAGAAACCATGATCTGCTTGTAGCTATTCCTTGCACATAAGAATAAACTTAAATCATTGGATAAATATTTGTTGTGACTTATTTGCTCAGCTCTAGAGCTGAATATTTTGAAAGATAGTTCTTTAGCATCACATGTACTACACTAGGTAGAAAAGTGAGAAGGAAGATTTTCTGTGCTGGAATAAAAACTGTAGCTGATTATCACTCTGAGTTTCATTTGACTTGTGTTGCTATTTTTACCAACTCCTGTATATAGGGTTGCCAATTTTTTAATTGCACAAAACCAAACACCCCAGCCCTGAGGCCCTGCCGCTGCCATGAGGCCCCGCCCCGCTTGCTCCATCCCCCCTCCCTTCATTGCACACTCTTCCCCCCCCAACTCACTTTCTCCAGGCTGGGGCAAGGGAATGGTGTGTGGGCACTTAGGACTCTGGCTGGGGGTGCAGGCTCTGGGATGGGGCTGGGAATGAAGGGTTTGGGATGCAGAAGGGAGCTCTGGACTAGGGCCGAGGGGTTCGGAGTGCAGGAGGCAGTGCGGGCTCTGGCTGGGGCTAAGGGCTCTGGGGTGGGGCCAGGGATGAGAGGTTTGGGGTGAAGGAGGGGGCTCCATACTGGGGCAGAGGGTTGGGGTGTTGTTGGGGTGCGGGCTCCAGGAGGGAATTTGGGCTGAGGCATGGGATTGGGGTGCAGGAGGGGGCTCAGGGTGTGGGGTCCTGGCAGTCCTTACCACAGCTCCCAGGAAGCAGCTGTCAGGTCCTGGCAGCCCTTAGGCGCATGGGCAGCCCTTAGGCGCATGGGCAGCCAGGGAGGCTCCACACACTGCCCTCGTGCCCACAGGTGCCGCCCCTGCAGCTCCCATTGGTCACAGTTCCTGGCCAATGGGAGCTGCGGAGCCAACACTTAGGGCGGGGAAAGTGCGTGGAACCTCCCTGGCCCACCAAACACCTAGGGGTTGCTAGGAGGTGGCGGCCGCTTCCAGGAGCCATGTGGAGCCAGGGCAGGAAGGGAACCTGCCTTAGCCCTGGACCCCTGCTGCACCACCAACTGGACTTTTAAGGGCCCAGCCGACAGTGCCAATTGGAGCTGCCAGGGTCCCTTTTCAATGGGGTGTTCTGGTTGAAAACTGGATGCTTGGCAACCCTACCTATACATCATTTCAGATTTACAGCATTGCAGTTCTTCATAATGAATGCATCAATAATACACAGTTGTTGCACCCCCAACTTCTTGATATCATTCTGAAAATCTGCATTAGGAGAAAGTTTATTTCCTTGGGATTCCTCATCTTTTCCTCCTATAGCTTTAAAAATTAATCTTTCTCATTTTTTTCGGTATGTATAAAGACAGTGGTAAGCAGTAACACTGAAAACTTCTCATCTTCAAAATGCTTTAAACACATTAGCTTATTAATATTCACAACATCCCTGGGAGGTATGTAAGCTTAATTATCCTTATTTTATAATCTGTTGGAATCTGAAACGGCAGGACTCAGGACCCAATACAGCAAGCCGTGCTCATCTGAATCCGTCCCAAGTTCTAACAAATTGAATTCTTAAGTGACTTGTTAAGGCCACATTGTCAGAGCTTGGCTCAGAATCTCCTGCTTCATAGTCTTCTGTTCTAACAGCCAGTCTACACACTTGTAGCAGGCCTCTCTCGGACATTAACTTCCTTCCTCTTAAACTACCCATTTCAGTGCTTTAGCACTCTCTTTGTGGAGTCTGATATTGAATGAACATTGCAGTAAATAGTTGTTGGCCTTGTCTGTGTGTTTGTCTCTCCTGGTTATTGCTAATTGGTTTTTATTGCTTTCCTCCCTAAGCCTTGCTCAGGACTTTGAACGTATTTAGACTTGGCAGATTTTTTTATGTTTTTAATGGATATGTTTTTAAACATTTTTTTAGAAATTTTAAATTTTCACAGTTGCAAAAATAATGTTTTAAGCATTTTTTCTATTTTTATCAATCACTTTTTCACTGTTGTGGTAAATTATGGGGAGAGATGCCAGACAATAATTATTTAATAACAGATGTTGATATTCATTGTGTTAAAGCTTGGTAACCACTAAACCACAAATTGTGCCACAACCACAACCTCACATGTCAAAATATACAAAGTAAACTTCTTGAAATCAAATGAATAAGTTCTCAAGCAGCATTTTTCTTTCTTTGCTTATCTATTATCGATGGAAATATTTCTTTACTGGTTTGTGTGTGTATGCTGAAATTGACATTTACTGATAAAAGTCCAAGCCTAAATATATTGCATATTAATATATTGTGAATATATATTAGCAAATAGCGACAGTACAATGACATTTTTAATAGAATTTCGTAAGTATCATAGAATATCAGGGTTGGAAGGGACCCCTGAAGGTCATCTAGTCCAACCCCCTGCTCGAAGCAGGACCAATTCCCAGTTAAATCATCCCAGCCAGGGCTTTGTCAAGCCTGACCTTAAAAACCTCTAAGGAAGGAGATTCTACCACCTCCCTAGGTAACGTATTCCAGTGTTTCACCACCCTCTTAGTGAAAAAGTTTTTCCTAATATCCAATCTAAACCTCCCCCACTGCAACTTGAGACCATTACTCCTCGTTCTGTCATCTGCTACCATTGAGAACAGTCTAGAGCCATCCTCTTTGGAACCCCCTTTCAGGTAGTTGAAAGCAGCTATCAAATCCCCCCTCATTCTTCTTTTCTGCAGGCTAAACAATCCCAGCTCCCTCAGCCTCTCCTCATAAGTCATGTGTTCTAGAACCCTAATCATTTTTGTTGCCCTTCGCTGGACTCTCTCCAATTTATCCACATCCTTCTTGTAGTGTGGGGCCCAAAACTGGACACAGTACTCCAGATGAGGCCTCACCAATGTCGAATAGAGGGGAACGATCACGTCCCTCGATCTGCTCGCTGTGCCCCTACTTATACATCCCAAAATGCCATTGGCCTTCTTGGCAACAAGGGCACACTGCTGACTCATATCCAGCTTCTCGTCCACTGTCACTCCTAGGTCCTTTTCCGCAGAACTGCTGCCTAGCCATTTGGTCCCTAGTCTGTAGCGGTGCATTGGGTTCTTCCGTCCTAAGTGCAGGACCCTGCACTTATCCTTATTGAACCTCATCAGATTTCTTTTGGCCCAATCCTCCAATTTGTCTAGGTCCTTCTGTATCCTATCCCTCCCCTCCAGCGTATCTACCACTCCTCCCAGTTTAGTATCATCCGCAAATTTGCTGAGAGTGCAATCCACACCATCATCCAGATCATTTATGAAGATATTGAACAAAACCGGCCCCAGGACCGACTCCTGGGGCACTCCACTTGATACCGGCTGCCAACTAGACATGGAGCCATTGATCACTACCCGTTGAGCCCGACACCCTAGCCAGCTTTCTACCCACCTTATAGTGCATTCATCCAGCCAATACTTCCTTAACTTGCTGACAAGAATACTGTGGGAGACCGTGTCAAAAGCTTTGCTAAAGTCAAGAAACAATACATCCACTGCTTTCCCTTCATCCACAGAACCAGTAATCTCATCATAAAAGGCAATTAGATTAGTCAGGCATGACCTTCCCTTGGTGAATCCATGCTGGCTGTTCCTGATCACTTTCCTCTCATGCAAGTGCTTCAGGATTGATTCTTTGAGGACCTGCTCCATGATTTTTTCCATTATTTAGTACCTAAATAATTACAGGAATATTTCTGTCTTTTACCCCTCCTAGACACAATTATTGACTCTGAAAACGATTTGGCTAGTGGTGGATAATCAGCTGAACATGAGCTCCCAGTGTGATGCTGTGACCAAAAGGGCTAATTCAATCCTTGGACGCATAAACAGGAGATTCTGAAGTAGGAGTAGAGAGCTTATTTTACTTCTGTAACTGTGTCTGAGTGGGTCACAACTGAGAATACCAAATTTAGGACAAACTGCTGAGAAATAGGGCAGACAAAGCCCAAGATTGATGGTTATTCTCCCATGAGATTTACTAAACCACCAACAAAAGTAAACTTCTATTTCACCTCACTGGCTAACAAGAAGTCAGAACAGCAGTTTCCTTAGGCATTCCAGTCCTTGTATTGCCACAAAAGACACTAGACTTTAAGATGAGTGGTTCTTTGCAACCAATTTCATCCAATGAAAGATTCTTCTGATCTCAAAGGATCAGCCATACACCCAGGTCAATGTATAACTCAGCTCTTACCCAATAATTATGCTGTTGCCAATCCTTTAGTATCTAAAATCTAAAGGTTTATTTACAAAAAGAAAGATGAGAGTTACAATTGGTTAAAGAAATCAAATATCTACAATAATTGCAAAGTTCTTGGATCCGGCTTGAAGCAGTGATGGAATAAACTGCTGGCTTAAGTCAAGTCTCTGTTGTTTCTAAATCATTGGAAGGTCCTCAATCCCTTGGTTAGAATGCTCCCATTAGTATAAGTCCATAGTGCAGAGGCTGGAGCAGGAAAGAGGCAAAATGGAGATGTTTCCAGTGCCTTTTATAGCTTCTACCATGTGGAGCGAAATCTATTGTTTCAAGCTCTCAGCACAGGTCATTGAAAATTACAGGTAAAGATGGAGTTTGGAGTTACATGGGCAAGTCACATGAGAAGCCATTACTTATACACCAGACAGAACGTTCACAGGAAAGTCCGTTCAGTGTAAATGGGGGTCTTCCATTGTGAGTTAAATGTTCCGTGATGAGCCACTAAATTTGAATAGTCCCTTCAAGATGTGCAGGCTAAATACCTTGTGGGCATTACCATAGGAGCAAACATTTGAAATCCAGGTATAGAGCCAATACTCATAACTTCAAATACAAAAATGATACATGCATACAAATAGCATAATCGTATTCAGCAATTCATAACCTTACCATAGACATCTTACTTGACAGCCTTTCTACAAGATTTGTTGCAATTATATAACAGTGGTAGCAACAATGATCTACATGGTCATATTTTAATCAGATAACGTCACAACTTCTGAATTTGACACTGGTGTGACGACTGCTGGAATACTGTGTTCTGTAATGAAATTGTATATTGGAATTGGAAAAGGTTCAGAAAAGGGCACCAAAAATTATTAGGGGTATGGAACAGCTTCCATATGAAGAGAGATTAATAAGACTAGACTTTTCAGCTTGGAAAAGAGATGACTAAGGGGGGATATGATAGAGGTCTATAAAATCATGACTGGTGTGGAGAAAGCAAATAAGGAAGTGTTATTTACTCCTCCTCATAACACCAGAACTAGGGATCATCAAATGAAATTAATAGACAGCAGGTTTAAAACAAACAAAAGGAAGTATTTCTTCACACAATGCACAGTCAACTTGTACAACTCTTTGCCAGAGGATGTTGTGAAAGCCAAGACTCTAATAGGGGTCAAAAAAGAACTAGATAAATTCATGGAGGATAGGTCCATCAATGGGTATTAGCTAGGATGGGCAGGGGTGGTGTCTCTAGCCTTTGTTTGACAGGGGATGGATCACTTGATTATTAGCTGTTCTTTTCATTCCCTCTGGGGCACCTGGAATTGGCCACTGTCAGAAGACAGGATACTGGGCTAGATGGATATTTGATCTGACCCAGTATGGCCAGTCTTATGTTCTGATGCCCACAGTTCAAGAAAATGTGTTGATAAATTGGAGATGGTTCAGAAAATAACCACGAGAATGATTAAAGGATTAGAAAATATTATTGATTCCAGGAGTTCCATCTAGTTAGCTTGACAAGAGAAGGTAAAGAGGTGACTTGATCACAGTCTACAAGTAACTACATGGGGAACAAATATTTGATAATGAGCTCTTCAATCTAGCAGAGAAGGTATAACACAATCCAGTGGCTGGAAATTGAAACTAGACAAATTCCGACTGGAAATAAGGTATAATTTTTTTAACAGTGAGGGTTATTAACCACTGGAACAATTTACCAAGAATCTTGGTAGAGTCTCCATCACTTGCCATTTAAAAATCAAGATTGGATGTTTTTCTACGAGAGCTGCTCTTTTAGGAATGATTTTGGGGAAGTTCTATGTTCTGTTATAAAGGAAGTCAGATTAGATGATCAAAATGGTCCCTTCTGGCTTTGCAATTTATGAATCTATTCCATCCTCTATGAAGATGGAGGAGGAAGAAAAGAAGTGCTCATTTACTTGATTTTAGAGTATAAACAGTTGTAATATTATAACCCTCCATAGAGAAGAACCCAAAATGGGAAGGATGAAACTATTACGCTATCAAATATACAAAGATTTGACAGCAACAGTCCTTGAACTATTTGGCTTTTGTATAACAAGCGGGTACTTGGGTCTCCCCAAAACATCCTTGTTAACAAATTACGGGCCTTCACAGCCATCCTAGAATATCCACATAGCATTCTAATATCAGAAGCAATGGAAATATTTTACTTGCCGTATTACACCACAGATGGAGCAAGGAAATTTAACATCCGATTCCATCTTGCCAGAAGAAGTGAGTCACTTGGCTTTGTCACCCTGTGTTTCAGAAAAGCAAGTTTACACATTCATACAGCTGGATCTATTACAAAGTTCACATCACTGGATACCTTTTTCATCTTGGATCTTCTCGAGCAGATGATGGCCAGATTTATTATCACAGAAAATAAGAGATTGGTTTGGGATTCTCCGCAAAAAGCAAACACATTTTCATTCCACGTGTTAGGAGTGCTTGCTTAATAGTGTCAGTGAGTCTGTGCCTCCTGGTGTAATGCAAAGAAGATCTTTGCAGGGTACTGGCTCACCCTCCAGCACAGACAGAAGGCATCACCACTATGGTACTCCCAGAGCAGTGAGAATCTCAAACCCTAGTCTTTTGCATGGCAACAGCACACAGTGCTGTCCATGAAGGCATCAAATGGACTCTGGTAAATGTAGTTTTATTGGGATTCTTAAGAAAAGTTTGATTGCACTGGATAGCTAGCTCTGCATGACAAATCCAGAAAACTTAAGGCCCTAGCTGTCTAAAAAGTGCTGATAGTGTGGGAGAGGTGTATAGACTACGTCTTATACCTTTCAAATTCTACTTTATTGTAATACTAATATAGCCAAGGATTAATTATAGATGGCATCTCCCTTGCAGTCCATGGTAGACTTTTTAGACTTAAAGTATGTCTACACTGCAACTGGAGGTATGATTGCAGCCTGGGTCGGTACACCTGTGTTAGCTTTAATTTAGATAGCACAGCTACAAATAGCGGTGAAGATGTGGTGGAACAGGCTTCATTGTGGGCTAGCAAGGCACATACATCCTCAGGGGGACCTGTGGCCTTGTACAGGCCATGCTGAACCCTGTGCTGCTGCAACTTCATCTTGGAATGCCCACCTGAGCTACAAATCACACCTTTGATTGCAGTGTGCAGAGATACATACCCTTATTAGTATTGGATACTCTCCAAAATCCCAGGCTAGTATCCTAACCACTGGACCATCCTTCCTCTCTGGCCAGAGTCGAAGACAAACAAACATTTAGGAGGATTCCTGTGCAGTATATATCTGCAGTCTCCAAAAGGTTGGAGGATTGTTCTAATCTGAGGAAAGACAATAGGCCCCTATTACTCTTAAAGCAATAAGCTAGTGCCAAGTTTTACAATAAGTTTTTCTCAGTTCTATGGCTGATCTTTCTAACTGGTATATAGGTCAATAGTTGTCACTCTGTATCCACTAAATGCCACCTCTCAGTAAGATGGGGCTGATGGGTCTCCACAGCTTTCTGTGTGTGCAGATAGCCTTTGCTGATATGTTCGACTTTTCTTCTCCTGAGCTGTCCACACTCACTGTGCTGGAAGCAATACCTACACCTTGATGCGGGAATTACTGGGTGAGGTTTCTTGGCCTGTCTTATGCAAGGGATCACAATGGTCCCTCCTGGCCTTAAAATCTGTGGACCTCCTCTCTTCTTTCTCTAGGTCTATTTTTAGCCTTGAGGGGTTGCTCTCATTAGCAAAGCAATTTCTGCATTGAAAAAGGAGCCTTTTATGAGCCATTGTGGGAAAGAGAGAAGGGGCAAAAAGGTTAATAGAACCAATAACAATAGAATATTTACAGTGAGGTTAAGTCAATCATTTTTTAAAAGTTTTTTTTCCTCTTGAATGATCTAGCTGAAACTGCAGTCTATTACATTGAATTAGTTCTCAGGAGGGGCAAAGAGAGATTTTAAAGGATGAACCGTCCTCACAAAATGATACTAAATGTTTTAAAATAATGTTCTGATTCTAAAGGGTGTTTATAAATGTCAGAGGTAACTTATCAATTTAAAACCCAGCTGATTCTTCCACAGTGCCTGAGAGATATCTCTTAGCTTTAAGTAATGGCATTGATTCACACTGACAGTCCAACTTCTGCGTCCAAAAATATCTCTTCCAAAAAGGAAAGAGGAAGAAAAAAAGCTTAGCAGTCCTGTCTGCTGCAAAATAACAACCACAGGTCTTCTAATCTTCTGTGGGGCTAAAACACACGTCGAGTGCTTTGTGAAGACAATATAATAAAAAATAAGAAAGCAGCTTTGAAAGCCACCATGCCAGGATCTTTTTGAGTTTCTAAACAATAAGAGCCTATTATTATCATCATCTTTTATGATAGCACTGACCATGTGCTAAGAGCTTCCCAGGCATTTAAGAAAGGACTGCCCCTCGTCTAAGGTGCTCACAATCTAAGGACATAGACAAGTAGACTGAGGTTAGAGGAATGATAAATAGGGGATTTTTATACCAGTCATCCTGTGAGATGCTGAGTATCTTTAACTCCTGTTGGTGTCAGTGGGAATTGAGTTGCTTAGTACATCATAGCTTGAGCGTGGTATTTTCCAAAGTGCTCAGTAGGAGTCTATCTCTGTTGCCATTGAAGTAAATAGTAAAACTCCCACTGACTTCAGTGGGAGCAAAGTTAAATCAACACTGAGCACTTTTGACAAACAGATGTTTCGGGTGAAATGATAAGGTGGTAGTTTTTTGTTGTTGGTTTTTTTAATCTTGTAACTCTTTAAGATGCAAGGGGCAGATCCTGCTTCCACTGAAGGCCATGGGAGTTTTGCCATTGGCCAGTGAGAATGGGAGCAGGGCCGAAATTATTAACAAAATGTAAATACAGAATTAAGGGTGTCATAAATATAAAGAGAAGGGTAAACACCTTTAAAATCCCTCCTGGCCAGAGGAAAAACTCTTTCACCTGTAAAGGGTTAAGAAGCTAGGATAACCTCGCTGGCACCTGACCAAAATGACCATTGAGGAGACAAGATACTTTCAAAAGCTGGGGGGAGGGAGAAACAAAGGTCTCTCTCTGTCTGTGTGATGCTTTTGCCGGGGACAGAACAGGAATGGAGTCTTAGAACTTAGTAAGTAATCTAGCTAGATATGCGTTAGATTCTGATTTCTTTAAATGGCTGAGAAAATAAGCTGTGCTGAATGGAATGTAGATTCCTGTTTTTGTGTCTTTTTGTAACTTAAGGTTTTGCCTTGAGGGATTTTCTGTGTTTTGAATCTGATTACTCTGTCAGGTATTTACCATCCTGATTTTACAGAGGTGATTCTTTTTACTTTTTCTTCTATTAAAATTCTTCTTTTAAGAATCTGAATGCTTTTTCATTATTCTTAAGATCCAAGGGTTTGGGTCTGTGTTCACCTATGCAAATTGGTGAGGATTTTTATCAAACCTTCTCCAGGAAAGGGGATGTAAGGTTTGGGAAGATTTTGGGGGGAAAGACATTTCCAAACGGGCTCTTTCCCAGTTATATACCTGTTAGACGTTTGGTGGTGGCAGCGATAAAGTCCAAGGGGCAAGGTAAAATAGTTTGTACCTTGGGGAAGTTTTAACCTAAGCTGGTAAAAGTAAGCGTAGGAGGTTTTCATGCAGGTCCCCACATCTGTACCCTAGCATTCAGAGTGGGAAAGGAACCTTGACAAAGGGTGACATGTAAATCAATATAAAATAGTAGAAAATTAGTTCATTTTGGACATTCAGGAATTGGAATGCATATCCTCTTTTGTAAACTCTGCTGTGGGGGTTTGAAAACAGGGTTCCTGATTAGAAAAATGTGAACACTAGTTTGTCTGGGGCAGAGGTAAGTTTAAACCTAAAACAAAGTACGTCTCTCAGAGGAAAAGATGCCTGAAGTAAGTGCACAGTTGCTACTTCATTCATAGGAAAGATACATTGTTGAGAGGGAAAACATGACACATCGAAATGAGATAGTTGTTCCATTGACACTCTGCTAGTGACCTAAGATGATGTCAGTGGAAGTCTCTTACACATGTGTTGATATCCTATTGGCTTCCAAAGATCTGTGACCCAGATCCAATTAGCTTAAAAGGGTTGTTACATTTTAAATGAAGCTATTTTATATAAAGTTGTTATAATGTCACTGCTGCTTCATTATGTCAGTGAAAAGTTTTAAAATTAATTTTTACAACTTTTTAATAGGACTTAAAAAATAGAACTTTAAATAGTAGCCAGTCTGAGAACATGTAGACAGTCAAGGCACATATACAATCATGAGTAAAAATAGAATGTGTCAACACGGCAAGCAAGAGTGCTTCAAGGGGAGGGAAGTTTGTTTGGTGTAAGAAGGGGGGAATAGTCATCTTAAAATAAAAAAACAACAACAATCTAGTCAAGAGACAAAATTAGGTAGGTCACAAGATAGTCATTGCTTCCACCGTTCTCCTCCCCAGTCTTAACCTGGTTAGCAAGTCTCTCTTGTGGGGAAAGCCAGGTAATCTGCTACCTATCAGCTAGCACCTAGGTTTGCTGTTCAGAAGAAAATTAAGTGATGTCTCATGATGTATGCAATCACAGTCCATTAAACAGGAGGCATTTATTAAAAGAAACAACTTACAAACAGTTTTCTACACAGCTCAAGTTCCAGCATGCCCTCTCTCTCTCTCTCATTTACCAGGGACTTTATTCCCTGTCTAGAACTCTTTTAGTTTATAGCAAATAGTCATCTTTTGACTGAATAATATTCTACAAGGAATCATATCGCTACAAGTGGTATCTCTCTTTCTCTGACTCTGAGGGCAAGTCTACACTTCAGCGATACATTGGCACAGCTGCACCGATGCAGCTGTGCTGCTGTAGTGCATCTGGTTAAGATGCGCTATGCCAATGGGAGAGCGCTCTCCTGGCAGCATAGTTACAACACTTTGGCAAGAAGCAGCAGCTATGTCATCGGGAGAGTGTGGACAGTGTGAAAATTGCATCGCTTGAGGACGGGGGGGCTTTTTCACATCCCCGAGCGATGTAAGTTATATCGACTTAGGCTGTAGTGTAGACCGGCCCTGAGTGCCTTTACCGAGAAGAGGCCAATTTTTCTAGCTTCTTCCTTTCCTACTTTTTGCTCTTTATTTCTCCTTTGAGTTTTTGGTTCTCTTCAGGCCAAAGTTTTTGTTGAAGAGATGGTTTCCTTTCCTCAGCATAGGGCTGAGTGGTATCAGAGTGGGCTCTATCTTGACAGGAGTCCCGGTGATGCTGTAATGATCACATTCTGAGGATTTAGCAACCTTTTGTGGGAACTTAGCTATTGTGATATTTATCCTGGTGTTTCATTGGAAATTTGGAGTTATTTTTCTCCCTCATACATATGTTAATGCATTATTTCACACTTTTTCAAGAAGCTTTGCAGTTGCAAAGCAAACTTTGCATCTTTGGGTAGTGTTTAAATAAATTGGCTTCATGGAAAAAGTATAAATCTGTTCTTAAAAAGGGTAGTGAATAAATTCAGTGTGGCATGAATCTGACATCTGCATTGCAAAAAAAAAAATCAGTGCAAGTACATTATACTTTTTTTTGTTACAACAGTTCAGAAAATATACTTGCAAACATTATTGTCTTTAATTATCATCTTTATTGTACTGTTTCTAAATAAGTTTTCCATTTGGCAGTTTAGTACCTGAATGTGATATTATGAATGTTTCCCTATCCCCTGATGTAAGGTATATGATTTGTGATCACTTTCTTATTCTAATTTTCATCTGTCACTCAAACTTGTAATTTAGCATATTGTTTTCATTATGCCTGTGTCAAGACAGATGTGTAATAGTACAGTCATCCTCCCTCCCCACCAATCTGATCCTTTGTCTTAGATTTTTGCTAGGGTTTTATTGTTTTACTGATTCAAGATACTCAAGTATTCAAGATACTTTCAAAGCTGGAGGCGGGGGGAGGGGAACAAAGGGTCTGTCTGTCTGTGTGATGCTTTTGCTGGGAACAGATCAGGAATAAGCTTAGGGGGTCTTTCATGCAGGTCCCCACATCTGTACCCGAGAGTTCAGAGTGGGGAAGGAACCCTAACATTTCTTACCAGCTTAGTTTAAAAACTTCCTCAAGGTACAAACTTTGCCTTGTCCTCAAACCCCATGCTACCACCACCAAGTGTGTTAAACAAAGAACAGGGAAAGAGCCCACTTGGAGATGTCTTCCCCCCCAAAATATCCCCCCAAGCCCTACACCCCCTTTCCTGGGGAAGGCTTGATAAAAATCCTCACCAATTTGCATAGGTGAACACAGACCCAAACCCTTGGATCTTAAGAACAATGAAAAAGCAATCAGGTTCTTAAAAGAAGAATTTTAATTAAAGAAAAAAATAAAAGAATCACCTCTGTAAAATCAGGATGGTAAATACCTCACAGGATAATCGGATTCAAAACATAGAGAATCCCTCTAGCCAAAACCTTAAGTTACAAAAAGACACAAAAACAGGAATATCCGTTCCATTCAGCACAGCTATTTTACCAGCCATTAAACAAAAGAAAATCTAAAAAATTTCTTGCTTGATTACTTACTAACTTAAGGAGTTATGAATAGCATTCCTGATATGTTCCCGGCAAAAGCATCACACAAACAGACAGACCCTTTGTTCCCCACCCCCCCAGCTTTGAAATATCTTGTCTCCTCATTGGTCATTTTGGTCAGGTGCGAGTGAGGTTATCTTAGCTTCTTAACCCTTTACAGGTGAAAGGGTTTTGCCTCTGGCCAGGAGGGATTTTATAGTTCTGTATACAGAAAGGTGGTTACCCTTCCCTTTATATTTATGACATGCCACATGCCGAAGGTTGCCGACCCCTGATCTACACAGTACTATGGGTATGTCACAACATCCCAGTACAGATCCCTGGGGGACCCAGCTGGTCAGACTTGCATATGTACAGAGATCTTTTTAATATTATTAGAAAAATAAGTACTTTCAGAAATTGTGTCATAATGGGAGACTTTAACTTCCCAGGTATTGATTGGAGAATAAATGCTGCTAGTACTTGGTAGAGCCCAGTTATTTCTGGGTATGATATATGAGAGTTTTCTTCATCAAATTGTCATTGAACCAATAAGAGGTGATGCAAATTTAACTTGGTTTTGGTAGCTAGGGATGACATCACAGAGAGTTGGTCGTAGGCAATAACCTTGGATCAAGTGATCACAAATTGATTCAGATTAATTAAATGGAAAGATAATCAAAACCTGGACACCAACTATGGTTTTTGATTTCAAAAGGGCAGACTTGGGGAAATACAGGACATTAGTTATCAAAGTCAACTAGATTGAATTAGCTTTATGACTTAAATTTGGAGAAGGCTTGGAATTTCTTCCTATCAACTCTACAAAAACGATCTGAAATTTGCATCCCAAGCAGGGGGAAAAATACTTGTAGGGAAGTAGCAAAGAAGAAGCAAAGAAACCTACATCTGGAGGTTAGAAAATGTAGGAAAAAAGTAAGAATTGCTAAAAGTGACATTGAACTAGCTCTTGCCAAGGAAATGAAAATAAATAATCAGAGGATTTTTAGTTACATAAATAAAAAGGGAATAAGGAAGGATGAGGTTGGGCTGTTATGCAGTTTGAATAGCTAACATTGTACCTATATTTGAGAAGGGAAAAAAGTGATCAGGGCAATTACAGATATTAGTCTAACCTTAGTTGCATGTAAGGTTTTAGAACAAATTGTGAAGGAAAGAATAATTAAATTCATAGAGGAAAATTGTAAAGGAGATGTCATGCAACATGGGTTTACCAAAGGAATATCATGCCAGACTAACTTGATTTCCTTCTTTGAGAAAATAACTGATTTTTTTTCAGATAAGGGAAGTGCAGTAGATCTAATATATTTGGACTTCACTAAAGCATTTGACACAGTACAGCATGGGAAATTATTAGTTAAATAGAGAAGATGGGGTTCAGTACCAGCATTGTAAGTTGGATAAGAAATTGGCTCAAGGGGAGAAGGCAATGGGTTGTGCTGAAAGATGAATTATCAGGCTGGAGAGAGGTTACCAATAGAGTTCCTCAAGGATCAGTCTTGGGACCAATTTTCTTCAATATTTTTATTAATGACCTTGGTGCAAAAAGTAAGTGTGTGCCAAATTATTTAGTGTTTGTGCATTAACCGAGCCAAGCAATAGCATTCTAAGTGGCCAAGTGGAGCTCTTGGAGCCCACCACTGAATTTGCTTAGCAGGCACTCCTCAACAATGTGTATCATTGTTCAACCTGCGCTGCAGCTGCACATGGACTGTCTTGAAAACCCCAGTGGTGCTTGTTGGCTGCACAGAACACTTGCCCAGTTCAGAATCAGTTAGGAAGGGCCTGACGACGTGGCAGGTCAAAGCTGGGTAGGTGAGCAGTAGAGTCAGTGACAAGGAACTGATTGGTGGTTGAGGTTAAGCACTAGGCTTCCCACCATAGGAACTCTGCTGTCACATCCTGGTGTGGCAGCCTTGACTACAGTGGATATCATCATGAAAGACATGTAGCTGATGGGCTAAAAAAGTTGTTGAACAAGGGCAAGCGTGGGTTGGCATGTATCTTCTCAAGCAGCTTGCCAGCTGAAATCTCCCACCCGATGTAAGGGGGAGCAATGTGGCTCAGAACTGGAAGCCATGGAAGATGAGTCGGTTGGAGAGTTCCTGTGATAAACATTGTTGAGCTGAGTTGCACATCAAAAAGTTTGGTGTGTGCTGACTGACTCCATACTAGCGCACAGTACTCTGCTATTCAGTATGAGGTGGTGAGAGCTGAGTTCCTTAGGGTTGGAGCATCCATAAAGAACCTGCCAGTGTGCTGATAAGGTTGTTGCATGTCTTGACCTTCAAAACTGTCTTGATCAGGTGACTTTTGTATGTCAGTGGTTGGTCGAGGGTCACGCCTAAGTAAACTGGGTATGCTTCAGCCTCTGGCCATTTGTTATGATGTTTAGTTCCCTCTTAGCATTGGCATGGTGGAGTTGGAATGTTCTAGAGACTGTTTTGCTGGTGCTAGGCTGAAGGCACCATATCTTGCAGTAGTCAGCCAGCTTTGCATCATCATCACACAGGGTCTTCTCCAGCCCAAAGAAAATCAGAACCTGTAGCCCTCATGAGAAGTCATCTGCATCGATGAACTTCCATGACTGGGTTGGTGGCAGGTCATTGATGTATAGATTGAACAAGGTTGGGGCTAGAACAGACCCCTGGGTAACCTGTTCAACTGTTTTTTTCCAAGCACTCGTTTTCTCACCCATATGCACCCTGAACCATCTGTCTTGAAGCAGCAATTCGATGGCATAAGTAGCCCATGGTGAGTGGACTCTTGATATTCTAACAAGTAGACCTGTGTGCCACACCATATCATACGCTGCAGTGAGTTCAAGGGAAATAGCACCTATTTTCAGGTTTCTTTGAAAACTGCTTTCAATTAATGTGGTTAGCACAAGTACTTGGTCACATGTGCTTCAACCTTGTCGAAAGCATGCTTGCTTGACATTCAATATGTACTCCACCTCTGGTGGTGTTTGCTGTAAAGTTACGTGTTCTAGAACCTTGAGACATACAGAAAGCAGTGATATTGGGTAGTAGCTTGATGCCTGGTTTGGGTCTTTACCAGGTTTTGGGACACCAACGACTTTTGACATGACCCTTGTGAAGAATGGAGTCAACCAAGAGTGGAAACATGGGCCAAGATATTTCAGAAACTGGAAAAATGTTGTCATAGCTGGCAGCAGTGCCAGGCGTGATGTTACATATCTCTCTGTCCAGCTCTGGAACTGTAAGAGGTTTAGGGCAAGTTCTGGATTTGTACTGCCTGTGGAAGACCCTCCACTCACTCTGGACTTGACTCTTCTTTTCCAGAGGTGTCTTTCCCATGCAAAGCAGGTGGCTGTCTACTTGGTTAGCATTCACAGATGATCGGCTTGGTGTCTGTGGTTGCTGGGCTACTCCAAGGCAACAAAGTAAACTCCAGCATTTCCAGCTGGAACGATTCTTGGTCTTTTCCTCCCATCTGACTTGGGAAGCACAGCTCAAAGCTTTGATTAAGTGGTTGGCCAAGTCTGGGTCACCGGTTGGCTCATACTGCTCGAGTAGAGAGGTGCACTCTTCTTCCAGGCAGGGATGTACACAGGGTGATATCCATGTGGAATGGCTCTGGTGGCTGCTTTGTAGGTGGCTCTACAGAAATGCCTATAAGTCTGCCTATCGGGATGTGGTGGGGAGTATCATTACAATGTTCCAGTGCCTTGCTGTATTTAATCCCAGCTGGCTTTGCGCAGGTTCCACTATTTCTTCTTTGTGCTTGTGACAGTTGGTAGCTGAAGGCCAATATGGATCAGCACCCGTCTGCGTTGACGGTGTGGAAAGTTGTGCAAGACTTGACATGATGCTGGATGTTGCCATATACTGAGCAGACTCAAGATATATCAGGTGAATAGCGTGGTTCCATCTAGAAGAATAGAATATCCCAAGCTGCTTTGGATCCTGAACGAGGGCAAGGTCATTTCGTGAGGCCCAGTCCACAAGTTGATCTAATGTGTTCACAAGTGTGCTAATGAAATTTGCTGATGATACAAAGTTGAGAGGCATCGTCAACACAGAGGAAGAGTGGAATATTATACAGGAAGATCTAAATGACTTTGAAGACAGGAATGACAAGAATGGGATGAAATTCAACAGTACAAAGTGCAAGGTCATGCACTTAGGGGGTCTAATAATAAGAATGTCTGCTAGAAGCTGGGGGCTTATCAGTTGGAAGTCACAGAGAAGATGATAGACCTGGGTGTGTGGTCAATCACAGGATGACTATGAGCCACCAATGTGATGTGGCTGTGAAAAAGGCAAACGCGATCCTAGGGTTTATTAGGCAAGGCATTTCCAGTAGGAATAAAGAAGTATTAATGCCATTGTACAAAGCATTGGTAAGGCCTCATTTGGAATACTGTGTACAATTCTGGTCAATACAATTCTGGTCAACCCATGTTCAAGAAAGATGAATTCGGACTGGAACAGGTGCAGAGAAGAGCTACTAGGAATCTCAGGGGAATAGAGGGCCCATTTAATGGGAGGAGACTGGAAGAACTTGGTTTGGTTAGTCTGACAAAAAGAAGGCTGAGAGGGCCTCTCTATAAATACATCAAGGAGGGTGAAAAGCTATTTAAACTAAAGAACAATGTTGGCACAAGAATAAATGGTTATAAACTGGCCATGAACAAATTCAGGCTGGAAATTAGAAGAAGGTTTTTAACCATCAGAGGGGTGAGGTTCTGGAACAGCCTCCCAATAGGAGTTGTGAGGGCAAACGACTTACTTAGTGTTAGGAGAGATGGACCAATTTCTGAGTGTGATTGTGTGACGGGCTGGTTGGAATGGTAGGGGCTCACTTCTGGTTTATGTCTTATGTTCCTAAAAGCTCATGCTTCAGTGTTCCAGCCAGCCACTTGCAGAGGTCAGGAAGGGTTTCCCCATCCCGAGTATTCTGTTTTTTTTTAAATCTCCTTCTTCTGAAGCATCAGGGATGGCCCCAGCTAGAGATGGGACATTGGATGGGGTGAGCCAGGCTCAGAGGTTGCACTGAGTGCACTCTCTCTCATATTCTCGCTTCAAGCTCTTGGCTTTCTGGTTCTTGCTCCCATGTTCTCCATACATGGGGTCCAGAAGGAATTTTCTCCCAGGTCAGATGGGCAGGGATATTGAGGGGTTTTTTGCCTTCCTCTGCAGCGTGTGGGTGCAGGTCAGTTGCCAGGATTATCTGGGTTTATCTCACTTAATCATTTCCCTTCCATTGCTCTGGTGCACCTTGCTCCCTCCTATTCTGTGCCTGTGGCACATAATAGTCTAGTCTCCTGTAGCTGTGGTGCTCTGGTCTGGTTTTGGTTGTTGGGTTTGGTGTGCTGGTGCTGGGGAGTGTTGGTGACCTGTGATATAGAGGAGGTCAAGACGAGATGATCTGATAGAACTGTCTGACCCTAGGGGGTGTCCTGTCGGGGGTGAGACCAAAGGTGACCCAGACAATAGAGATTAAGCTCACTTTCAGAACCCTAATGTTAAAAAAAAAAACAATTGGATTTGCATATCCCAAAAGTACAGGATTGCATTTCCTAAATGGTGATATTTGGGGCATAGTGATCTTATCTGACTATTATATAATCAAATGTATTGCATAGATTATGAATGATTTAATCCCACTCTGTGGAAACATGGAATTTTCATGATACATTAGGAATGTAATAGCCTTTTTTTGCAATGGAATGAAATTGTTTTTTTCTTCTAAACATGTGATCTGTGATACTTTGAAGGCTGCTTGGAGAGGTAGATAATTAGCTACCTCACTGCCTAGAGAAATAGCTTGGAGATTTTTAGAAGCCTTACACAAATGAATTAGGATATCCTGCAAATTAGTTTGTTAGGCTCTAATTTCTCTAATTTAATTTAATTATTGGAAAAAGTAAATCTTTGACTTAGAACAAAAAAGGAAACCTGACAAGAGAAGAAGGCAGGACAGGAAAGGCACTGGCACATAGATACTGATGGATTTATAGCTGCCATTCATGAAGTGAATGTAAAAGTTCACCCACAAGGCATCAGTAATGATTTTGCTTTATAAGGCTCTAAATCAAGCAGAATTAAAACCTTAGACCACAGATTAAATAATTACTTCACTGAATTAAACTCAGTTACCAAATAAGGCTGCATTCTATTTTAGAACACTGTATACTCAGCTGAGAGATCTCAGTTCTTATGTGAAGTTCAGGTTCTAATGCCAACTGCAGGGCCGCCACTTCTTATCCTCACCCACGTTTCACCTAAAGATCCAGGCAAGGATTCCAAGGAACAGGTAGTTGTATGGGGAGGGTATTACCACATGTCCTAGGAATCCTAAATCTGCCCCCTGCTGAATATATTAATTCTGATACTATATTTTTGTGGCTATGTGATACCCAACTTTCTGTCCTGTTTGGTTACGGATGCATCTCTCCCAGTGTTTGGAGAATGACCAGGAGATTTGAGGCAAATAAATGAGCAGGTGGTGCACAGTTGATTGCTGATGGTTCACCGTTAGATGCCTTTTCAATATGCAGAACCCAGACCGAGTGCACAGAGGAAGAGGGAGTGCACTGGGAGCACCTCAGCCCTTGCTGTTTGGCTGGCTGACCTGAGAATAGGGAAGGTGGAAGCTGGCTGTCATGTGTTGCCTGAGCTGCAAGAAGGCTGCCAAACTGGTCCTGTATATATGGGGAAAGGAGCATAAGTTAAGACTCTGTTATTTTATGGAGGATAGTCTGGGGTCTGCAACCAGTAAGTGTAAAATAGGTTAGCAAAGAATATTGGGAAAGTGGAGGTGCAGGCCATTATCAGGAAGGTAAATAGGTTAGATACAATCGGTACAGCTCCATTTACTTCAGTGGAGCTATGAGGATTTACACCAGTTGAAGATCTGGTCCAACATTTTCAGTTATAGCGAATATTCCTTTCTGTATGTTGATCTGTTAAAAACAGTGGTAGAAAACAAAGGAAAGAGATGTGAGCACAGTCAAAGCAAATTGATTTAACAGTATGAATATCTGTTTCTGAATACCTTTTTAAAGAAGTATTTACCCAGCTCAACAAGTATGGAAGATATCCTGATAGTCTGATCTGTCAGTTGAAACATTTCCTCATGAAATCTCTATCCCGCTACAGCAAAATGTTTTGTACAACTTGTAGAGGACAATCATAAGCTTGGCAATCTGGAGTAAAAATTTCCTCTTATTACGGGGATTGTCTATTAACAAAAACAAATAAATAAAATGTCCTTAAACCTGTCATGGAAAGTGATGTGTTGAGTAACATTCGATTATAGCTTTGGTGACCAACTTTATTACACAGGAGGGCCACATAAACCTAAGCACAACCTTGTGTAGGCCAAATAGATTCTTCGTTTTTTAATAAGATTTAAAGTCACCTGTTTTGATTTATATTTTAAGTTCAGCTTGCTTCATATGTATTTAGGTAGATTGTTTCTATGTACAGTATTTTCTAGTTAAAAACAAATAAAGAAACCACTCCATAAAATGTGTATTAGAATAATAAAAAAACGGGAACTCGCCCCCCCCCGGTAAAGAACACACAACCCTCTCCTTAATCACAGATAAAAAGAGTACTTTCTGAGTTAGTGAGAAATCTGAGGTTGTTTCTCAGCAAGCAGTTTGTTGAAGTTTGGCTTCCCATGGGCCGTATGAAATGCTCTGGTGGGCCATGTATGACCTATGGGCCATAGGTTGGGGTCCCTTGGATTACCACAAAGGTTCTCAAACTGAGGGTCGGGACCCCAGAGAGGGTCGCAAGGTTATTACGTGGGGGGTCGTGAGCCGTCAGCCTCCACCCCAAGCCCCGCTTTGCCTCCAGCATTTATAATGGTGTTAAATACATTAAAAGTGTTTTTCATTTGTAAGGGTGGGTCACGCTCAGAGGCTTGGTATGTGAAAGGGGTCACCAGTACAAAAGTTTGAGAACCACTGGATTACAGCATATCAAATAACATAATACAGTGTAACCTGATGTAACTTGATTCAATGTGACACTTGTATTATGATTTAATACAGGTTAAAAGAAACATTACAAATGGATACAAAGTGGCTAGCTAATCATCAGAATGACAGGTACCTTGGGTGCATAACAACAGTTATTTTCCCATTACTAACTGTAACCCTTCTGCCAGGTGGAGCCAGCAGCAACCAGGGCTGGGTTTAATATCTAGGGGTTCCTTTTCAACAATACAACACAGAAGCGGCTTGAGCCTCCACCCAGTAATCTGGGGAAATTACACACCTTCCCTGGATGCCTCTGAGAGGCAATACTTCCCCTCTCACAAGCACAGAGTCTGAGTGTAGAAAAGAAACTTTTAATGAAAGGAGGGAAGTCACCTGACATTAATTAGGGAAAATGCCACAAGCAGGATTCATAATCATAAAACTGTGAGCAGGACACCCACCCCAGAGTGCGGGGGGCAGTGCCTTCTAACTCATGTTCTTGGGTTCTACACCAAAAGTTCCTTTTCTGGGCCCCTCTCTGTGCCCCTCACTATACCCCACTCACAGTGGTTGTCCTTGGTCAGTGAGGAGTCAGTGAGGTTGTCCTTGGTCAGCATCTGTGTCAGTTCACCTCCCACCTAGGGAAGAAAGCACTTTGCTTGCTCTGCGATCTGAGCACTTGCTCTGGCTGGCCAAACCTCCAGCCACTCGTTCCTCTCCGCTGGCAGCCCCGCCAGCCATGGTTCCTCTCTGCTAGCCACCCTGTCAGCTGTTTGTTCTGTTTCCACCAGCTGCCTGCTCGCCACTCCCTCTGGCTGCTCCTGCTGGCCAACCATCAGTTACCTTCTGCTGTGACCTCTGCAGGTCAGTCTCTTAGTGATTGTCAGCTCTTAGGGATTTTCAGTTTTTAGCAGGCTGGGCAGAAATCCCATCCCACCACAAGTGATTTCAGCTGTCATTTAAGCACTTAAAATAACAAAGGCTACTAATGGAGCCTATTTAGCTCTATCTTTGAAGAGTGGGGAGGAACAGGTTAAATGAGCCATACCTTAGGGAGACACCACACCTCCTGGCTGGGACACCTGTCCCCACCCCTCTCACTTTCACAGGGATCTGGCATTTGAGCCCCTGGCTTAACGAGGTCCTTTTAGCTGAGGGTGACCCCCTTGTTTGGATCTGGTTAAGCACATTTCTGCTCCCCTTTATTCATAAAATGAAGACAACAACATTGATAACAGCATTTTACTACCCCTGCATTCTGTACTAAAGTGATTTGTAACCCAACAGCAGCCAAAGTTGATCACTTTGAGCAACACACTTCTATCTGCTGGATATCTTAGCAGAGAAGGTGTATTTAGTTAAGTATAGTTTGCTCCTGAAGTCTCTCCCCCTCCCAGCTAACTGTCAGGGGAGAATTCATTCAGACCCTGCTTCCATAATCTCACCCTGTATCTAGTACAAGTTCTGAAAATATCACAGATACCACTTGTGAAAACTCAGCTACTGTAGTTCTGAACCAGGACAACTGTCCATCTGCAGCTAAAGCATTTATTTTGACACCTGAATGTTTAAATGCTTGTTTTCAGATGTCATCCACTAAAGATTTATATCTTGGGGGTGGAGGAAAAAGGAATTTCAGGAATGAGATCAGAGTGCTGTACAGATGCGTGGGTGGTTTTTCGTGTTTGTACTCAAGCACTATTCCTGGAGCAATAGGCTTTTGAAGGCTGTATTTCTGGGTGTAATTGTGTATGTGTGGTGAGAAGGTGGTTAGGGTGCATTGGCTGGTCTGGTCTGTGGTCCCAGATTTTGTAATATCCATATGTCTAGCACATAATTGAGATACTAATAAGGAAACAGTAACCAGCCAATTATTTATTGTGGTTATTTCTGCATTCTTTCAAAATATAAAATCTTTAATTTATTGCTTGTGTATCTCACCAACTCATCCCAGAATCCTATCTACATGGGTGTGGCTTGTATGAAAGATAGGCCCAAACCAAAACCATTTATTGTAACCCTCCCATAGTGCACGCTGATGCTAACCATCTCTGGTTTTGAGTTTTCAAAACTGTAGCTCAGCCATTTTGTGGACTTCAGTGTTGCAGCTCCCAGGGAGCTGCAGCTTTTTGTGGCTTGGACTTTCCATTGTGGAGTGAGGCTCAGGAAGAGGGAGGAGGGGGCTCTGGGTTGGCCTCACGACCTCTGGTTGGAAGAGTCAAAATGGTTGCCTGTTGCATTTGTGGAGAGCATCAACCAGCCTTCTTCCCTTCTGTCTCTCTCTCTCCCTGGTCATATGGGGGGAGGGATAGCTCAGTGGTTTGAGCCTTGGCCTGCTAAACCCAGGGTTGTGAGTTCAATCCTTGAGGGGGCCACTTAGGGATCTGGGGCAAAAATTGGGGATTGGCCCTGCTTTGAGCAGGGGGTTGGACTAGATGACCTCCTGAGGTACCTTCCAACCTTGATATTCTATGATTCTATGATCCCTAAGATGGAGCCTCTCAGGTGCCATCCCAATATGGACTCCTTAGGGCCTGCAACTGGTCACCCTAAGATGCCAGTCTAGCTCCTTGGAGAGTTGCACAGGCACTGACTTTCAGCTTTCCCTGGGGATGCTCCACCCCTCCCTCGAGGCTCTGCTCCCACTTCACCCCCTTCCCTGAGTGTGCTCCACCCTCGCTCTGCCTCTTTCTGCCCTCACTTTTCCCCCTCCCCACAGCGCCTCCTGCCCACTGCCGAATAGCTGATTGATGATGGGTGGGAAGCGCTGGGGAGGGGAGAGGAAAAAGCTGATTGGCAGGGCCCACTAAACAACTGATTAGCAGGTGGCTGGTGGAGCACCCACTATTTTTTTCCCTTGGGTGTTTCAGCCCCAGAACACCCACAGAGTCGGCGCATATGCCCACAGGCATGCAGGCTGTCTCAGTGACTATTAGTCTTTGTCTCTATGCTGCTCCCTGTGGATGCTGCTGGAAGCTTCTTCTTTGAACCCCCCCAAACTAGCAGTAGGAGTAAAAGAAAGTTATGAAGGTACTGAGTGAGGTGTTGTGCCTGACCCCCTCTACCTCTCCAAAATTTCCCTCACTCTTGCTCATCTCTATTTGATATAAAGATGAAGTTTCATTTCTTTTAGTGTAAAATATTATGTTGGATCAGTCAAGAATTCATCCACCCTCTGGAGATGTTTGGAGTGATGATACCTGTTCTTCAGAGACAGGAATTATGTAACATTGGTAACTTTCTTGACATTTTGCCAATCACTTCTACAAAGGGCAGTGTGTCCACCATCTCTGTTGATCTCTCCTGAGGGACTATAGGAAAAGACAATGAACTCAGCCCTCAAGAAGATATTTAGTTAGACATGGGCAATATTTTTGGAATGAATAATTTATTGACTGAAAAATGCAGTTTTGTGTCCACTGAAACTATTTGCACATTTGACACAAATTCACCAAATAGTATCAGTGAAAATTATTTTTTGGGCTAGCTTCACAAGGGGTCATGGCACCATTTATTAAACAGGAGAAGGAGGTGGGCCAGAGAGATAATGACTCTATAGCCTGGTGGTTAGAGCACACAAATATTCCACTCCCTGCTTCAATTAACATTTTATTATTTATACGAAGTGGAACATCTTTAACAGGAGGGCCTGTGAGTGGCACTGGAATGGGTTACCTAGGGAGGTGTGGAATCTCCTTCCTTAGAGGTTTTTAAGGTCAGGCTTGACAAAGCCCTGGCTCGGATGATTTAGTTGGGGATTGGTCCTGCTTTGAGCAGGGGGTTGGACTAGATGACCTGAGGTCCCTTCCAACCCTGATATTCTATGATTCTATGGCTTGAGCATATACCTGCCATGTGGGAGACCCACCTTCAAATCTCTTCCCCAAATCAGGCAGAATGGAAATTGAATCTGGGTCTCTTACATCCTAGACTAGTGCTCTGGCCACAGGGCTATAAGGTGGCATCATGTCTTCTGTAAATTGTGGTTCCAAACATTTCCTTTGATGTTAACAAAAGAAGGTAAAAATGCCCCAAATTGAAATGAACTTGAAAGTTTTTTGTTTGACCTGAAATGAATTTTTTTCAGTTCTTTGTCTCTCTGAGAAAACAAATAAGCAAACAAACAAAATTCAGTTTGGTATGCGGTGGTTTTGCTGTGTTGGTCCCAGGATATTAGAGAGACATAGTAGGTGAGGAAATATCTTTTATTGGACCAACTTGTCAAAAGCTTGTCTCTCTCACCAACACAAATTGGTTCAATAAAATATATTACCTCACCCACCTTGTCTCCCTAAAATTCATTTTGGCATTTCAGGTTGATATGAAACGATTTCCCCTCCTCCAGTTTTTCAGTTGAGCTAGCAAACCAAAACATTTGTTGTTGCATAGCTCTACGTACAGTATACCTACCCAAATACCTATTCAATAAAGGGCAGTAATTGTCATTGCGCTGTAAGTTGTTGTTTTTGTTAGATACAGTCAGCACAATGAGCACTGAGTACTCACATTTTTATTGATTGAAATTTCTTGGCGTCTGGATAGTTCCCACCACAATGAGGACTGACCTGGTCTTTTGGAAGTACAACTGATTTTCACAGGGAGGTGTGCGCTGTTTCATGTGTACCCATGTTGCGTGCCTAAGTAACATCCACAGAGATCTGATGTGAGGAAAAAAACAGTGTACTGGCACTACTGCCTGGTCAGCTCCAAATGCGCCAGGTGCGTTCATAAATAACAAATTTGTTTACCCAAGTCAGGCATTTGTGTATAAAATGTAGACGCCTGGGAAATACAGCTCTTTGTGCCAGGGACCATCTTCCATTCTGTACTGCAGCTGGACTGTTGGGTTCTGATCCCGATCAGGACCTTTTAAGAGCCCTTCTCCATCATTCCCTCAGCACATCCATGTAGGAGGTTACAGACACTGAATAGGCCTTGGAGGCTGACAATCTGAATTCCACTCTACACTGGAAAACACTGGTAGGAGGCAATTGAGGTGTTCCAGGGAGAGAGTAAGAGGCACGTATACCATCTTAAGGTTGGCTCATAAGCCACTACTTATCAGCTGTCTCCCCTTAGCTTGCCCTGTGTGCAAGAAGCATGATACCGTATGATGTCCCGGTGCCTCCTGACTTTATCAGCAGGGCAGTGCATCTCCTCCCTTTCCTCCACTATGTTGATGATTTAGCCCATTAATAAATATCAAGCTTTATTTTCCTTCATGGTAAATATTGACCTGTTCAACTCTCTTTAATCTTACTTAATCTCTGTTCATATTTGCTTCTTCATTCAATAAATATTGAAAGCTCAATGCAATCCAATGTCATCTTTATAGTCGTACCTCTGCCATTTTGTTCTCTATTTCAGTGAAGTTTGTACCAAGCTTTGGGGGTGGGGGGGAAAGGAAAGCTGCTGTTGAAATGCTAAGTATTAATGATAATAAGGCTGATAAGCTCTTTCAGTCCTCTTGCTGTGACTTGATATCCTGTTCCAAATCTGTATACAGGTGTATAAGAGGTGCCACAATGGACCAGATAACTATGCTTTAAAAAGAAAAAAAGAGTTATGCATTTGAGGTGGGTAAGCAGTGAAAACAAGAAACAGTAAAACCTTGGAGAAGGTATCTAGTAGTGGAAAAGAAGGCCTAGGAGCCTGTGTAAAAGGTAGAACGACTTAGGACAAAATGAAGGGGGCAATGGGGATAGAGATAATAGTGCGTGGGGTCCACAAAGAAAGTAGAATGGCGTCTTGAAAGCAGAGGAGGAGAAATAGGGACAGTGGGACTTTGGAGCCCAGAGCAAAAGGGTCCTGGATAAAGCCAAGTTCAAGGAGCCTTCTTGAAGATTCCCTTGGGAGATTCATTCATTTGAGAGAGGTGTGTGTTTGACATGTTTGAATTTTCATACCAGGAGATGTAAACTTGCGTAGCTAGTAATAACTTCTGGAATGATTATCTCCAAGTAGAGGAAGCAGCACTTAATACCTTCTATGGCCCTGACAGGATGTGCTAGGCCAATGTAATGCTTCTTTACTTGATCCAAGGTTCCTTTACAGTGTGTGATTCCACATGTGAAAAGGCCCATTTTCCTTTTAAGGGAGGTCCTATCCCATACATTAATTAGGACTCTTCTATCCTTTTAATATTGGAGAATTTGTTGAACTATGTTCAAATGGGGTATAGTAATTTGATCATCAATTATGGCTCTGAAGACAAGTTTCTTATAGAACCTGTTGTAGTGGTGAGAGGACATTGAATCAGTGAACTAAGCAATCCACCCCAAAGTGCTGGCAGAGTGGCATGTGTGCCCAGGCATTACATGGGACAAAGATGGAGGGTGAATTAGCTGACCACAGAGCTAACACAATGTGGTGTATTTCAGACATTGAGCAGTTCATTAGACAGGGATGGAGTGTCTCCAGCAGACGTGTCTACTGTTAAATCATGACAGCTTCACCTTCAAAATGCTAGACCCTCTGCATTTTCTATATCTGTCCGGATCCCTGATCTGTTGTGACACTTACAGCTGTGATAATCTCCAGTTGTTTGGCGGCAATTTGGAAATTTGTGAGATGAACTGGCGAAAGCAAACAAGGATATTTTTTTCTTTACTGTATTTTAATGGACAGGTTGCTTGCTAATCAAGGTAGAGCACATCCATTCTGGAATTGTGGCTGTGCTCGGGATGGACTCTGCCTGCAGCACCCTGTGGACTCACCACGACACAGCTGGGCTCCAGGGACTCCCAGGGCTCATCCTGTGGCTGGGCGGCCGGGTGGCTCAGCTCCAAGCTGGCCCTGGTGCTGTGGGTCGTGGTGCAGCTCAGATAACTGGGGGCTGAGCCCTCTCTAGATTTAGCTGCCTGTGCCTGTACTTAATCTGAGTTGATCTTCCCTGGGAGTCAATCTTTTGTTCTTTCTGCATCCCTAAACTTCCCAACTGTACTTCCAGCAGAAGACACTGTCTGTGGGTCCTGTGCAAGGTGTGGAGCCTAGGAGTCATTAGAGTGTCAAGAAAATAACCTGTCAGTTTGAGCATTTCTTGTAGCCACTCATCATTCAGCAACCAGTCAGTCATTTTCTGAGCCAGATCACGAGTCTATCACCACTATAGCTGGTTATGCACATTTAACTCATCAGAATGTCTCTTTTTGTAAGAAGGATTTCATGTTTCAGATGCCTTATGAGGATTTTGACTTGACTTAATCTGACTGATCCAACAGATGGGCCTTGTAGCAGTCTCAGAAAGGGGAAGGATCCTGTGTAGCTGCTGAGTCAAATTCAGTGGTTTGGGAAACTACAGGCCTGCTAGTTTGACCTCAACTGTATGCAAGGTCTTGGAACAAATTTTGAAAGAGGAAGTAGTTAAGAATGTAGATGTAAGCGGTAATTGGGATAAAATAAACATGGTTTTACAAAAGATAGATTGTATCAGACCAACCTGATCTCTTTCTTTGAGAAGATAACTGATTTTTTTAGACAACGGAAATGCAGCAGATCTAATCTACCTGGATTTCAGTAAAGCATTTTGATACAGTTCCACATGGGAAATTATTAGTGAAACTGGAGATGATGGGGATTAATATGAGAACTGAAAGGTGGATAAGGAACTGGTTAAAGGGGAGACTACAATGGGTCATACTGAAAAGTGAACTGTCAGACTGGAGGGAGGTTACTAGTGGAGTTCCTCAGGGACTGTTCTTCGGACGAATCTTATTTAACATTTTTATTAATGACCTTGGCACAAAAAGTGACTGTGTGTTAATAAAATTTGTGGTTGACACAAAATTGGGAGGTATTGCCAATATGAAGGAGGATCAGAATATCATACAAGATTTGGATGACCTTGAAAACTGGAGTAATAGAAATTGGATGAAATTAATAGTGCAAAGTGCAAGGTCATGCACTTTTGGACTAACAACAAGAATTTTTGCTATAAACTGAGGACATATCAATTGGAAGCAACAGAGGAGGAGAAAGACCTGGGTGTATTAGCTGATCACAGGATGATTATGAGCCGCCAATGTGAGGCAACCATGAAAAAGGATAATGTAATCCTAGGATGCCTCAGGTGAGTTATTTCCAGTATGTTTCAGCAACTCTTCCACCTCACCCCTCTCTATCCCAACACAGCCGTGCACCAGGAGCTGTGGGGAGGGATGTATAGGAGCTGGCTGTGCCAATTCTATGCTCCCTTTCAACTTACCCATACTGGGGAAATCTCCAGGAGTGATGCAAAGGGAGCAGAATAAGGCAGAGAATATGTATCAAAGTTTAGATCTTGCCATCTTTATCTTTTTAGTCCTCAGTTTTTGGTCCTCAGACTGCAAAAGCTGGACGCTATTGCTCTACATGTTTGTACAATGGAGCTTGACCTATTTGGGGCCTGTAGATACTGCTGTAATGTAAAGGAACGCCATACCTTTATCACTCGAGCTAAGTAATAAAGGAGGACTCCTTCATCTCCTAGTAATAACAGGTCCTTTTATCCTTTCTGGGCTAGGCCGTAAAAGATACTGCTCAAACACAATTCTTAGTACATTTCACCAAGTTACCACTTAAAAAGCATCTTGTGTTCCACTGCATAACAAGAGCTAGGACCTGGGAAAGCTTCTGATGGGAGCATAGTTCTTGAACCCACTCTTTTAATAAGTTCATATTTAGGTGAAGCAAGTTTTCTCTCAGACCTCACTTTTAAAACTGTTCTAGAGTACCATATCCAGCCAGACCCTATTAACGTTCCCTGACCCATATTAAAAACCTACTATAAAAATAAAATATTGCAGGAAGAAATCAGCAGCAGGCATTCGATATCGCCTACCTTCAGCCCCAAGAATGCCACACTTTACGAGTAGCAGGAATTACACACCCTCTGAATTGCTTTAGTTTCATCTGAAATGTCACGTCTTATTAAAAATCTTCCCAGTAGGATTATTGGACTACATTTATACATTTTAAAAAAGAACACAGTAGTTGACTCTCCAGACTCCAAGAACAAATCATCAGCCTGATAATATATTGTTTGGAGAAGTCAATTAGGCTTAAAATAAAAAAGTGAATGGGCAAAATTGTAGTAAGGGCTCTGAGATTTAGCCCTTATTGAAATGTGTCAGGATAAAAGAGCAATGAGGGAGTTGGGGATGAGTGAGTGTTTGGTATCTGCCTGCATGAAGGTTTGGGACTGATTGAATCAACCCCCTTGTGACCATGGCAAACCCATTCTGTTTGTTACAGGTTGACTGGTGTAATTGTTTTTTTCTGAGGTTATCAGCATGTTCAATCAAAAAGCTAATATGTGCATTATTGCTTTGCTGGTTTTTAAGCTCTTTTCTCATTACAGACATCAATCTTGATTAAAAGCTGTTCTCCAAATGTTTAGTTCCTTTGACATGAAGTGATTTCTGCCTTTTCTGACTGCTACCAGAGGGAAGATATCTTCATTCAGGTTAATTGCCAGAGCTGGATGCTAAATGCAAATGTCAGTGCACTGCTTGAGGTGAAAATTTAAACAACAAGAACAACAAAAAAGAGCAGCTGTGAAAAAGTCCTTAACTTCTGTATTTACCAGAACTGCTCTAGTTCCTTTGGCATCACAATGTGACAGAGAAAATGGAATGAAGGTCATTTGGAAGATGAGAATTTTGCAGTTTCTCAGTTTAAGAATTTCTATTTTCCTAACATTAAAAAAAATGAGTGGGGGAGGGTAGCAAACAGAGACGAGTCTTAAGAAACATGAATATTTAAAATAAAACAGAAGCATGAGGAAAATGGTTTACAATCAATGTTCACATGTAAGCCGAGTCTACACTTATAACTTAGGCTACACTGTTGTCTACACTGGCAAGTTTCTGCGCAGTGAAGCAGCTATCGGGGGTGTAACTCCTGAGGTGCACACACTGCCAAGCCACTTAGTGCACAGAAACTGTGCAGTTGCAGCACTGTAAAAAAAACCACCCCGATGAGAGGCGTACGGCTTTCTGCGCCAGGGGTACAGTGCCACGGTGCCAGTGTAAACACCCTGGTTGATTACAGCGCTGCGATTGGCCTCCAGGAGGTGTCCCACAATGCCTGTTCTCACCTCTCTGGTCATCAGTTTGAACTCTATTGCTCTGGCCTCAGATAACCAACCATGAGCCCCAACCCTTAAATTCCTTGGGAATTTTGAAAGTCCCCTTCCTGTTTGCTTGGTGACGCATACAGTGGTCTCAACGCATCTTTCCAGGTGACCAGGCCTGCTCCATGCACCAGGTGATCCCCCGCTTGGAGCAATGGCAAGCATTTGGGGAGAGGAGGCTGTCCAGTCCCAGCTGCGCTCTAGCCATAGGAATTATGATACCTACAGACAGATTTCACAATGCATGACAGAAAGGGGCATGACCGGGACACACTGCAGTGCAGGGTCAAAGTGAAGGAGCTGCAGAATGCCTACCACAAGGCAGGAGAGGCAAACCACCACTCTGGTGCTGCACCCACAAGCTGCTGGTTCTACAAAGAGTTGGACACTATACTCTGTGGTGACCCCACCTCCACTGTGAAGGCCCCAGTGGATACTTTGGTGGCTCACGTGCCAGTCAAGAGTGGACCGAGCCAGGAGAAGGAAATCTTGTATGAGGAGGTGGAGTGGGAGGGGTCCCAGAGGCACAGGACAACTCAGAGGTCAGAGATGCATGCAGCCAGGAGCTCTTCTCTACCCCGGAGGAGCCTAGCTAGTCTCAGCTGTCGGAGCTTGGCGAAGCGCAAACAAGAGAGGAGGCCCCCGGTAAGTGGCTTTGATTTTGGGAATTGCTGAAGCGAGTTGTTGGGAGCAGGATGGTTGCAGAAAACAGGCTTGTGTCTGTATGATGCGCGTACCACCACATGTCTAGTCTGAGCAGTGGAATTGGGTGTTGATTGACTGTCACTTCACGGGAATCTGCCTCAGAGATCTCCACTAAACTCTCATGGAGATATTGGGCAATCCACTGCCACAGGTTCTTTGGCAGAGCTGCTTTCTTTCTTGCCCCATTAAGGATAACTTTCCCGTGCCACTCTGCTGTCACTGGGGGAGGGGAGGACCATTGCTGAACACAGACGAGCTGCATAAGGGCCAGGGCGGAAGCTGCGGTCTTGGAGATGACCCTCCCCTGATTCCCTGCTCACCCTCAGCAGCGAGATATCTTCCATAACGAACACAGCCTGTGGAAAATTTGGGGACAGGAATGATGAGAAGGCCTGCACCACCATGCTGGCTCTCCCAAAGAGCCACGTGCCCAGTGTACAGTATGGTCCTGGAACACTGATTTCCCCTGTCCATGCGGCTACTCACCATTTGGGGGTCTTGTGCCTCATGTGTGCTTGCCTGGGGTCAGCCAGTTAGTGACAGGTATGTGAATAGTGGCTGCGTTTTAAATCACTGAATCAGTGGTCTGTGGGTTGCAAACAATACTGCTTCTGAAAATGTTGCATTTTGGCTTCACAGATATGACCTTGGGAGCCCAGACTCCCCTTTGTTATTGCTGGCTGAACGGCTGCACAGAATTAGAAAGTGGCCACGAAGAACTAAAGAGGACGTTTGTGTGTGAAGTCATGATGCACTCCATGGCCGAAAAACAAGATTTGAAGGAGTGGCGGGACAGCAAGAAGAGGGACTGAAAGGAGAACATGATGCACCAGAATGAAGCCACAGAGCGGCTCTTAAATGTTATGGGGCGCCAAGCGGACGTGCTCCAGGTGCTACTAGCACTGCAAACCGAGCAGCTCCACGCCCGCCCTCCTCTCCAGCCTCTGTCGCAAAACTGTTTCCCATGCACCCCTCAGACACCGCCAACACACTCTTATCAACCTCCTGGTTCCAATCTGTACCCGTGAATTCCACTCCTGCCCTGTCACAGTCCAGCCTTGCAGACTCCCAGTATCCACTGCACTCAGCACCCGTCCCTCTGCAGTTTAGGCCTGCTGAAGTACAGTACCCATTGCACTATACTCCAAAGGACAAGGTTGCATATGATACCTGGACATACACAAATATTTAACCATCCTGGGACCCTCCATTCCTCCATCCCCCTCAGTGCTGATGTGTTTTTTTGTTTCTCTCTCCCCTCTGGTTGTTGTTTTTTTAATAAAAGAATTGTTTTGGTTTGAAAGCAATCTTTATTCCACAGCAACAAATATTAGTGGCTTTCAGCTTCAAATTGCTGCCTCAAAGCATCCCTGATCCTTATGGCCTCACGCTGCGCCCCCTCTAATAGCCCTGGTCTCTGGCTGTTCAAATTCAGCCTCCAGGCACTGATCCTCAGCAGTCCAGCTCTGAGTGAAACTTTCACCCTTCCCTTCACAAATATTATGGAGCGTACAGCACGCAGCTATAAGCATAGGAATGTTGTCATTGGCCAGGTCCAGCCTCCCATATAGGCAGCACCAACGGGCCTTTAAACAGCCAAAAGCAAACTCAAGAGTCATTCTGCACTTGCTTAGCCTGTTGTTGAACCGCTCCTTGCTGCTGTCAAGTTGCTCCATGTATGGCTTCATAAGCCACGGCATTAAGGGGTAGGCAGGGTCTCCCAGGATCACAATTGGCATTTTGACTTCCTCTGTGGTGATCTTTGGGTCCGGGAAGAAAGTCCCTGCTTGCAGCTTCCTGAACAGGCCAGTGTTCCAAAAGATGCATGCGTCTTTCTGGACCAGCCTTTGTTAATGTCCTTGAAATGCCCATGGTGATCCACAAACACCTGGAGAACCATAGAGAAATACCCCTTCAGATTAATGTAGTTGGTAGCTAGGTGGTCTGGTGCCAGAACTGGAATTTGCGTGCCATCTATCGCCCCTCCACAGTTAAGGAAGCCCATCTGTGCAAAGCCATCCACAATGTCATGCACGTTGCCCAGAGTTCCGGTCTTTTGGAGCAGGATGTGATTAATGGCTCTGCATACTTCCGTCAACTTTCCCACTTCGAACTGATTAGTGACCTATCGGTAGCACTCTGGAGTAGCCAGCTTCCACAGTACAATCGCCACGCACTTCTCCAACAACAGGGCAGCTCTAATTCTCATGTCCTTGCACCGCAGGGCTGGGGCGAGCTCATCACACAGTCCCATGAATGTGGCTTTCCTCATCCGAAAGTTCTGCAGCCACTGCTCGCCATCCCAGATGTGCATGACGATGGGATCCCACCACTCAGTGCTTATTTCCCGAGCCCAGAAGTGGCGTTCCACTGTGGTCAGCACCTCCATGAAAGCCACAAGCAATCTCGTGTCATAGCTACTATGTGTGGCGAGATCTATGTCGCACTCCTCTTGCTTTTGTAGTTTAAGGAATAACTCCACTTCCACTCATGATGTGTTAGTGAGCAGCATATTGGTCAACAGTGCGGGATCCATTCCTGCAGACCAAAGAGGCAGAGCACACAGTACACAAACCATTGAAAGATGGCGCCAAATGCATGTGGAAGCACAGGGATTGCTGGGATGCGAAGCAAGGCACCATGGGGCATTGGGACAGGATCCAGGATGCCCAGTGACCCCCTCTGCCTTCCCACAACCCTTAGCCACAGAAGAGGAAGAGATGCTCTGTGGGATAGATGCTCATTCTCTATCCAGAGTGCACTGCTCTGAATACCACTGCAAGTGCGAACACGCTCTTGCGCAGGCAGCTGACAGCGTGAACACACAACAGCGGTTTCCCTACAGTGCTCTCTGAGTGGTGCTGTAACTGCCGGCAATGTAACTCTGCCAGTGTAGACATACCCTTAGATCGACCTAGCCAAACGACCCTTGGGTATGAAAATTGCATACCCCGACTCGAGATGTAGTTAAGTCGACCTAAGCCCTGGTGTAGACACCACTAGGTTGACGGAAGAATTAGCTACTGCCTCTTGAAGGGGTGGATTTACTACAGGGATGGAGAAAGCTCTTCTGTCGCTGTAGCTAGTGTCTCCACTACAGTGCTGCAACATAGCTGCCAGCATTTGTAGTATAGACATATCATAAACAAAAACAATACTGCAATCTGAACTGTGGGGGCAACTCCCTGTGCCTGTGCAGAGCCCTGTTTACTCCAAAGTGAATGCCCACGAGAATCAGCTTGCCAGATTTGAGGGAACATCACAAATTTTATATAGGGATTAAAGACTTCCTGGTTTTGAGGTGCATATGTTAGACTTGGTAAAATTAATAAGCTATCTCCACGGGGCAGGTAGTCCAGTGACACAGGCACTGGACTGGGATTCAGGAGACTTTACTCACAGCTCTCTTGCTGATCTAGTATGAGGCCTTGGGCAAGTCACTATACCCTTCTGTGCCTCTGTTTCTCCACTCGCACTTTGTCTCATCTATACAGGGCCAGTTTGTGATATCCTTATATTATTTATTTTCATTGTATTTATTTATTTTGATTTAAAATGATAAAAAGCAGCCTATCCAAGGTTCTAGGTGCACCTTAATTAATGATGCAGTGTCATTCATACAAATTTAAGGCCAGAAGTATGTATGTAATTCATACATGTTTAAGGCCAGATTATCTAGTTTGACCTCCTGCATTACACAGGCCATAGGACTTCCCTGAATGAATTACTACTTCCAGTCCAATAGCTGTAGTTGAACCAGAGCATATCCTTTAGAAAAACAGCCAATCTAGATTTAAAAATTTCCAGTGATGGAGAATCTATCACAAGTCTTGATAAATTGTTCCAATGGTTAATTATCCTCCCTTGAATATTTGCACGTTATGTCTAGTATGAATTAGTTTAGATTCAATTTCTAGCTGTTGGACATTATTTCTTTGTCTGCTAGACTGAAGAATCCCCTTTTAACAGATTTCTGTTCCCCATATAAATACTTACAGACTGTGATCAAACAGACCTTCTGTTGTTAAGCTTAATAGATTGAGCTCTGTGAGTCTTTAATGGTAAGGCATGTTTTCCAGTCCATTAATCATTCTTGTTGCTCTTTTCTGAACCCTCTCCAATTTTTCAACATCCTTCTTGAATTGTGGACACCAGACCTGGATACAGTATTCCATCATTCATTGCATCAATGCCAAATAAAGATGTAATATAACTTCTCTACTCCTAGTCCATGTTCCCCTGTTGGATCTCCTAAGCAGGGGACTAAAACTCCCATCAGTCCCTTTCCCACTGCACTTCCTGTTTTTGACAATTTACCATTTCCATCAAGTAATGTACCAATACCACTGTTAGGATTCCTTTTGTTCCTAATACACTTTTTAAAATCTCCTTGTTGTCCCTGGCTCTGCTTGCCATAGATTTTTGTCCTTTTGTTTCCCCCATCAATTTTCTACAGTTTATAGATTCTAATTTATATTAATTGCTATCCACTTCCCCTTTTTTCCATTTGATAGCTATACGTATCTATATATCTATATCAATTTTAATTATAGTTGCTTTCACTTCACCGCTAAGGCAGGTTGGTTTTTAAGCCAGTGTGACCTTTCTCCATTGTGGGATTTTGGCTTTTGGGTATAAATCTTCCTAAACCGTTCCCAATTATCATTCATATTTTTCTGTTTACATTCTTTCTTATAGCTGATTTGGTTCATAATTGTTTTCTGCTTTGTGAAACAGAGTCTTTTAAAGCACCAAGTATATATATTATTTGTTTGGATTTTACTTTGCTTACACATAAGTGTAATGAAGTTGCGATCATTTGAATCTAAAAAACTACTAATTTTTAGTTCTGTGATCAACTCTTCTTTATCTGTCAAGATCAGGTCTAATATAGAATTTCCCTGTGTAAGGTGCAACACTTTGAGTTAGAAGAAAAGGAGTACTTGTGGCACCTTAGAGACTAACCAATTTATTTGAGCATAAGCTTTCGTGAGCTACAGCTGAAGTGCTCAATGCTCAAATAAATTGGTTAGTCTCTAAGGTGCCACAAGTACTCCTTTTCTTTTTGCGAATACAGACTAACACGTCTGCTATTCTGAAACTTTGAGTTAGGAAATTCTTTTATTAATTTAGTTAATGAAATCCCAGCAGCACTAACATAATTACTGCACAGGAACTCAGCCTGCTGGACACCTACAGAAACTCCTTCCCACCCCGTTTATCATTCTGGGAATCAGCCTTTTCCTACCAAATGGATGTATTTTGCAGCATGCTTGTAAGCAACAGATTTGGCCTTTTTTGGAAGCAAAATAGAAGTGCAATGCAGGGAAAAGTCCCATAGACCTCACAGAGAATGCTCTCTCAGCTTCCCCCTCTCTTTTATGGTGAGGGGGATCCAACTCATTCATCCTAACTGACTGCAATTGTGGCAGTATGTATGTCTAAACTATTTAGGAACAGATTATGATACCCTTAGGGTATGTCTACACTACGAAATTAGGTCGAATTTATAGAAGTCGGTTTTTTAGAAATCGGTTTTATATATTTGAGTGTGTGTGTCCCCACAGAAAATGCTCTAAGTGCATTAAGTGCATTAACTCGGCGGAGCGGTTCCACAGTACCGAGGCAAGCATCGACTTCCGGAGCATTGCACTGTGGGGTAGCTATCCCACAGTTCCCGCAGTCTCTGCTGCCCATTGGAATTCTGGGTTGAGATCCCAATGCCTGATGGGGCTAAAACATTGTCGCGGGTGGTTCTGGGTACATATCGTCAGCCCCCCGTTCCCTCCCTCCCCCCGTGAAAGCAAGGGCAGACAATCATTTCGCGCCTTTTTTCCTGAGTTACCTGTGCAGACGCCATACCACGGCAAGCATGGAGCCCGCTCAGGTAACCGTCACCCTATGTCTCCTGGGTGCTGGCAGACGCGGTACGGCATTGCTACACAGTAGCAGCAACCCCTTGCCTTGTGGCAGCAGACGGTACAGTACGACTGGTAGCCGTCATCGTCATGTCTGAGGTGCTCCTGGTCGCCTCTGTGAGGTCGATCAGGAGCGCCTGGGCAGACATGGGCGCAGGGACTAAATTTGGAGTGACTTGACCAGGTCATTCTCTTTAGTCCTGCAGTCAGTCCTATTGAACCGTCTTATGGTGAGCGGGCAGGCGATACGGACTGCTAGCAGTCGTACTGTACCATCTTCTGCCGAGCAGCCATGAGATGTGGATGGCATGCAGTCCTTCTGCACCGTCTGCTGCCAGCCAAAGATGTAAAAGATAGATGGAGTGGATCAAAACAAGAAATAGACCAGATTTGTTTTGTACTCATTTGCTTCCCCCCCTCCCCTGTCTAGGGGACTCATTCTTCTAGATCACACTGCAGTCACTTACAGAGAAGGTGCAGCGAGGTAAATCTAGCCATGTATCAATCAGAGGCCAGGCTAACCTTCTTGTTCCAATAAGGACAATAACTTAGGTGCACCATTTCTTATTGGAACCCTCCGTGAAGTCCTGCCTGAAATACTCCTTGATGTAAAGCCACCCCCTTTGCTGATTTTAGCTCCCTGAAGCCAACCCTGTAAGCGCCCCTCCCAGCGTCAGAGCAATGGCAAACAATCGGGCATCTGAGAGTGCTGTCCAGAGCAGTCACAATGGAGCACTCTGATGGGGCTAAAACATTGTCGCGGGTGGTTCTGGGTACGTGTTGTCAGGCCCCCGTTCCCTCCCTCCCTCCGTGAAAGCAAGGGCAGACAATCATTTCGCGCCTTTTTTCCTGAGTTACCTGTGCAGACGCCATACCACGGCAAGCATGGAGCCAGCTCAGGTAACCGTCACCCTATGTCTCCTGGGTGCTGGCAGACGCGGTACGGCTTTGCTGCACAGTAGCAGCAACCCATTGCCTTCTGGCAGCAGACGGTGCAATATGATTGGTAGTCGTCCTCGTCGTGTCCGAGGTGCTCCTGGCCACGTCGGCTGGGAGCGCCTGGGCAGACATGGGCGCAGGGACTAAATTTGGAGTGACTTGACCAGGTCATTCTCTTTAGTCCTGCAGTCAGTCCTATTGAACGTCTTATGGTGAGCGGGCAGGCGATATGGACTGCTAGCAGTCGTACTGTACCATCTTCTGGCAGGCAGGCAAGAGATGAGGATTGCTAGCAGTCGTATTGTACCATCTTATGCCAGGCAGGCAAGAGATGAAGATGGCTAGCAGTCGTACTGTACCATCTTCTGCCGAGCAGCCATGAGATGTGGATGGCATGCAGTCCTTCTGCACCGTCTGCTGCCAGCCAAAGATGTAAAAGATAGATGGAGTGGGTCAGAACAAGAAATAGACCAGATTTGTTTTGTACTCATTTGCCTCCTCCCCTGTCTAGATCACACTGCAGTCACTCACAGAGAAGGTGCAGCGAGGTAAATCTAGCCATGTATCAATCAGAGGCCAGGCTAACCTCCTTGTTCCAATAACAACGATAACTTAGGTGCACCATTTCTTATTGGAACCCTCTGTGCAGTCCTGCCTGAAATACTCCTTGATGTACAGGCACACCCTTTGTTGATTTTAGCTCCCTGAAGCCAACCCTGTAAGCCGTGTCGTCAGTCGCCCCTCCCTCCGTCAGAGCAACGGCAGACAATCGTTCCACGCCTTTTTTCTGTGCGGACGCCATACCAAGGCAAGCATGGAGGCCGCTCAGCTCACTTTGGCAATTAGGAGCACATTAACCACCACACGCATTATCCAGCAGTATATGCAGCACCAGAACATGGCAACGCGATACCGGGCGAGGAGGTGACGTCAGCGCGGTCCCGTGAGTGATCAGGACATGGACACAGATTTCTCTGAAAGCATGGGCCCTGACAATGCATGCATCATGGTGCTAATGGGGCAGGTTCATGCTGTGGAACGCCGATTCTGGGCTCGGGAAACAAGCACAGACTGGTGGGACCGCATAGTGTTGCAGGTCTGGGACGATTCCCAGTGGCTGCGAAACTTTCGCATGCGTAGGGGCACTTTCATGGAACTTTGTGATTTGCTTTCCCCTGCCCTGAAGCGCATGAATACCAAGATGAGAGCAGCCCTCACAGTTGAGAAGCGAGTGGCGATAGCCCTGTGGAAGCTTGCAACGCCAGACAGCTACCGGTCAGTTGGGAATCAATTTGGAGTGGGCAAATCTACTGTGGGGGCTGCTGTGATGCAAGTAGCCCACGCAATCAAAGATCTGCTGATATCAAGGGTAGTGACCCTGGGAAATGTGCAGGTCATAGTGGATGGCTTTGCTGCAATGGGATTCCCTAACTGTGGTGGGGCTATAGACGGAACCCATATCCCTATCTTGGCACCGGAGCACCAAGCCGCCGAGTACATAAACCGCAAGGGGTACTTTTTGATAGTGCTGCAAGCTCTGGTGGATCACAAGGGACGTTTCACCAACATCAACGTGGGATGGCCGGGAAAGGTGCATGATGCTCGCATCTTCAGGAACTCTGGTCTGTTTCAAAAGCTGCAGGAAGGGACTTTATTCCCAGACCAGAAAATAACTGTTGGGGATGTTGAAATGCCTATATGTATCCTTGGGGACCCAGCCTACCCCTTAATGCCATGGCTCATGAAGCCGTACACAGGCAGCCTGAACAGTAGTCAGGAGCTGTTCAACTACAGGCTGAGCAAGTGCAGAATGGTGGTAGAATGTGCATTTGGACGTTTAAAGGCGCGCTGGCGCAGTTTACTGACTCGCTTAGACCTCAGCGAAACCAATATTCCCACTGTTATTACTGCTTGCTGTGTGCTCCACAATATCTGTGAGAGTAAGGGGGAGACGTTTATGGCGGGGTGGGAGGTTGAGGCAAATCGCCTAGCTGCTGGTTACGCGCAGCCAGACACCAGGGCGGTTAGAAGAGCACAGGAGGGCGCGGTACGCATCAGAGAAGCTTTGAAAACCAGTTTCATGACTGGCCAGGCTACGGTGTGAAAGTTCTGTTTGTTTCTCCTTGATGAAACCCCCCGCCCCTTGGTTCACTCTACTTCCCTGTAAGCTAACCACCCTCCCCTCCTCCCTTTAATCATTGCATGCAGAGGCAATAAAGTCATTGCTGCTTCACAGTCATGCATTCGTTATTCATTCATCACACAAATAGGGGGATGACTACCAAGGTATCCCAGGAGGGGTGGTGGAGGAGGGAAGGAAAATGCCACACAGCACTTTAAGCACAGCACTTTAAAAGTTTACAACTTTAAAATTTATTGAATGCCAGCCTTCTTTTTTTTGGGCAATCCTCTGTGGTGGAGTGGCTGGTTGGCCGGAGGCCCCCCCACCGCGTTCTTGGGCGTCTGGGTGTGGAGACTATGGAACTTGGGGAGGAGGGCGGTTGGTTATAGAGGGGCAGCAGTGGCAGTCTGTGCTCCAGCTGCCTTTGCTGCAGCTCAACCATACACTGGAGCATACTGGTTTGGTCCTGCAGCAGCCTCAGCATTGAATCCTGCCTCCTCTCATCACACTGCCGCCACATTTGAGCTTCAGCCCTGTCTTCAGCCCGCCACTTACTCTCTTCAGCCCTCCACCTCTCCTCCCGGTCATTTTGTGCTTTCCTGCACTCTGACATTATTTGCCTCCACGCATTCGTCTGTGCTCTGTCAGTGTGGGAGGACAGCATGAGCTCGGAGAACATTTCATCGCGAGTGCGTTTTTTTTTCTTTCTAAGCTTCACTAGCCTCTGGGAAGGAGAAGATCCTGTGATCATTGAAACACATGCAGCTGGTGGAGAAAAAAAAAGGACAGCGGTATTTAAAAAGACACATTTTATAAAACAGTCGCTACACTCTTTCAGGGTAAACCTTGCTGTTAACATTACATACATAGCACGTGTGCTTTCGTTACAAGGTCGCATTTTGCCTCCTCCCACCGCGTGACTACCCCCTCAACCTTCTCCCCTCCCTGTGGCTAACAGCGGGGAACATTTCTGTTTAGCCACAGGCAAACAGCCCAGCAGGAATGGGCTCCTCTGAGTGTCCCCTGAAGAAAAGCACTCTATTTCAACCAGGTGACCATGAATTATATCTCACTCTCCTGAGGATAACACAGAGAGATAAAGAACGGATTTTGGTTGAATGCCAGCAAACATACACTGCAATGCTTTGTTCTACAGTGATTCCCGAGTACGTGTTACTGGCCTGGAGTGGTAAAGTGTCCTACCATGAAGGACGAAATAAGGCTGCCCTCCCCAGAAACCTTTTGCAAAGGCTTTAGGACTACATCTAGGAGAACCGCAAATGCCAGGGCAAAGTAATCCTTTCACATGCTTGCTTTTAAACCACGTATAGCATTTTAAAAGGTACACTCACCAGAGGTCCCTTCTCCGCCTGCTGGGTCCAGGAAGCAGCCTTGGGTGGGTTCGGGGGGTACTGGCTCCAGGTCTAGGATGAGAAACAGTTCCTGGCTGTCGGGAAAACCGGTTTCTCCGCTTGCTTGCTGTGAGCTATCTACAACCTCCTCCTCCTCATCATCTTCTTCATCCCCAAAACCTACTTCCGTATTGCCTCCATCTCCATTGAAGGAGTCAAACGACACGGCTGGGGTAGTGGTGGCTGAACCCCCTAAAATGGCATGCAGCTCATCATAGAAGCGGCATGTTTGGGGCTCTGACCCAGAGCGGCTGTTCGCCTCTCTGGTTTTCTGGTAGGCTTGCCTCAGCTCCTTCAGTTTCACGCGGCACTGCTTCGGGTCCCTGTTATGGCCTCTGTCCTTCATGCCCTGGGAGATTTTGACAAAGGTTTTGGCATTTCGAAAACTGGAAGGGAGTTCTGATAGCACGGATTCCTCTCCCCAAACAGCGATCATATTCCGTACCTCCCGTTCGGTCCATGCTGGAGCTCTTTTGCGATTCTGGGACTCCATCATGGTCACCTGTGCTGATGAGCTCTGCATGGTCACCTGCAGCTTGCCACGCTGGCCAAACAGGAAATGAGATTCAAAAGTTCGCGGTTCTTTTCCTATCTACCTGGCCAGTGCATCTGAGTTGAGAGTGCTGTCCAGAGCGGTCAGAATGGAGCACTCTGGGATAGCTCCCGGAGGCCAATACCATCGAATTGTGTCCACAGTACCCCAAATTCGAGCCGGCAACGTCGATTTAAGCGCTAATCCACTTGTCAGGGGTGGAGTAAGGAAATCGATTTTAAGAGCCCTTTCAGTTGAAATAAAGGGCTTCATTGTGTGGACGGGTGCAGGTTTAAATCGATTTAACGCTGCTAAATTCGACTTAAAGTCCTAGTGTAGACCAGGGCTTATTCATTCTGAGAAGTACCTTACTCCAGAATTATTCCCTTTGACTTCTGTAGGACTACTTAGGTCAAAAGTGCTATTCAACATGAGTAAGCGTAACATAAACTGGCCCGTAGATCTTGATTCAGAAAAGCACTGAAGTTAAGCTTGTGTTATAAGTACTTCCCTAATTCAGGTTCTTAGATTTGTAAACTTTTCAGGTCAGGGGCTGTTTCTTACTACTTGTCTGCATAGTGCCTAACAATGGTGGATGTCTAATCTTAAATTGGGGTCCCCAGCAGCTATTGTAATACCAATAATAAATAGGTATTATCTGCACACACATTTGCATTGGTTTAATTAAACCACACAACCTCCTTCATGGATATTCTTATTTCAGTTTGGGTGGCTTATTTTGATTTAGCTTAAATCTGTTGCCAATCAATTTAAGCTAAACCAAAAGCAACCCTCATTTAAACGGAAATAAGAACTGAATATCTTTTCCACTAGTGTACTAACTCAGCTTAAGATAACATCCTTAGTTCAACCTGTGCAAATCTGAATGTAGACATACTGATTGTAATGAGATACAAGATAATAGTTTTTTAAATCCTTTTGAGCATTCTTTCGCTGTCAGAATGTCCTGTATGTTACTGAACCACATGCTCACTACTGATCCCAGCTAACCTTGGATTAATAAAAAAAAACAGTAGATATATTTAATTGGCTGTTGCCCAAACAATTTTTGTTGTCCTGGTTAAATAATTTTTAAAAGTCAATTTTCTGAGATGGGTTTCAACAAAGATATCAATAAACCAGAGACAAGCTCACTTAAAATGTTACACTGTTTTGAAAAAAATTACTGTTTCCAGTGATATTTCTTATTTTTACAGTGCTGAATCCATTAAAATGGTTAAATCATACAAGAGAGTGTACACGTTTTTAAGGGTCCGTATTGTACACCTCTGCTTCTTAAGCCTCAGTAATTTTTTGTTCTCTGATTAAATTGGTAAACTTTCTGTGCTCACTCGAATATATTTTCATAAATATTTCTTGTTTTGCTAAGCAATATATTTTTCCTGAGGTCACTCTCCTTATGGGGATGTCTTTAGACTTTAAAGGATTTATTTAGATTTGTATAGCTTTGTATGTGAAATCTTTCTAATCCTTGTTAACTGCATTTGAATGATTGCTTGAATGTAATTATTTTAGGGAATCAATATTGGGGACGGGGGGGGGGGAAGAATTCTTCTAAAAATAGATGCAAGAAAACCCCACACATGGATCAGAGGAAATCCTAGTTCCTCTTTGCATCTTTCAGTATCTTCTTTTGAATTTCACAGTTACAAGGCAAAAGTAAGGGAGAATAATACTGATGGAAACATATTGTTATGTCATGGTGTTACCAGTCTGTAGCAGGCTTAGATTGCCAAGTAACAGAACATATCGCCCACCAATTATTGCTAAGAGGGCAAAACTAGAGGTAGCTTCCACAAATCCAAAGTGGATATTGTCCTATTTTATCCAGGCCTACAATAATATAGACAGTATCTATTTACCATGAAGGGGAGAAGGAAGATGTTCCCACTGTAATCAGGAGGAGACATTACTTTGTAATTTTTGTATTTTAAGATTTTTTTATGGTTTGTTGATTTTGTTTTATTTTGTTTTAAAATCCATTTAAACTCAGGGTTTTCCAAACCCCTGGTTCTTCTCTGATGCTGCCTTGAGATTACATTCTTCAGTGCCCTAGCAGGAAACCTAACGCAAGGCTTGAGTTTTTCTCTCATCTCAATTTGTTGCCTCTGCTTTAGTGCCACTTATCTACAATCACTTACTTCCATGCTAGGTCGTTAAGGGTCAGAAATTGGGATTGGAATCTTTAATGTCTTTTTCTGTGGTTCCGTAGAAGATTGGGCAGCAAAGGTGCAGACATGTGATGCTCTGCTGACCACTGAATTGCTCTCAAAGAACTGGGAGCATCACCAATGCAATATTCCTAATGCCAGCTGGTGTGGGGAACAGCAGTCCCTTCCCAGGATCAAAACTATGTCTTCTGTATGGCTGCCAGCCTGTTCACTGATGCTTGGCCATCAGGTCAGTCTTGCAGTGTTTTCACTAGTTTGCATTTAGGATTTGAGATGAGCAGCAAAATAAAGACTGCCAAGGAGCAAAATCTTTATGGGATTTTGCTGTCATCGGACTGTTGGGGTATTGCCCCTTTGCCGTAACTTGTTTAATTTACATTATATACCCCAGTCATTGAGCCCAGTGGCCAAAGAGCATGCAGGGAATCCCCTCTCCCAGAAATCTCAGCTAAGACACCAATGTCTCGTTGCTAGAGAGCAATTCTTTCCCCCCATATTGACTCTAGTTACAGAGATTAATGCAAAGAGAACACTGTCCAGCTGCTTGCAACATCTTCCATTAAAGAAATAATACATCAGAAAATGAGCGCAGCATTTCTTCAAAGACTGAAAAGTGCTCACAAGCTAAGAAAAAGAATGTGTACAACTGTGTAGCCATGCTGTCTGGGGAGTCCCACCAAAACAGAGAAATTAAATCCCCATAGGACCTAGGTACACTCCAGCAAGATTGACCTAAATTCTGCAGCAAAGCCCCTTGGTTTCTGCAGGCCTTTGGGGTGACGGGATAGAAATCATGCAGTAGCTTCTGGTAAATCCAAATATGGACCTGTGTACTGAATTAACTGTGAAAGGGTGAAATACCCCCTCTCCCCCATGTCTTCGCATCAAGTGGGATGATCACTGCACTACCACCAGCATCCTCACCGAAGCCAATGTCACCAGCATTGAAGGAATGATCCTTATGCACCAGCTCCACTGGGCTGGACATTGTGTGCAGATGCCAGACTCATGTCTCCCAAAACAAGTCCTCTACTCTCAGCTCGCCCATGGTCAGAGATCCCAGAGTGGTCAAAGGAAATGCTACATAGACATATTGAAAGCATATCTCAAGAAAATTGATGTGGACATCATAAGCTGGGATGAGCAAGCCACCAACCAACCCCAATGGCGCCACGTTCTCCATCAGGCAGTGGCCCACTTTGAGGAGAAGCACCTTGCCACTGAAGCTGTGAAGAGAGAGAGAAGGAAGGAAAAATAAAGAACTTTCTCCCAGCAGGCAGCTGACCCACGAGGAAATGTCTCTACCTACTGCGGGAGGATCTGTGGTTCCAGGATTGGACTCCTAAGTCATGTCAGGACCCATGTGTAAATCCATGGTAGAGATCATCCTCAAATCGAGGGATCGCCAATGATGATGAGTCTGGTTAGGGAGCTTGGCCCAAAGGGGATAATGAGAGCATCAGGCTCTTGAACTACAGCTCTCTTGAGGCAGTGAATACTCTACAATAGGAAAATTTTGAATTTTGCTCAGCTCTACCCTTTGTCTGTAAAGGGTCAAGTAGTTAGGGTGACCAGAAAGCAAGTGGGAAAAATTGGGACACTTTTGCCGGGGGAGAGGGATAGTTGTGTATATAAGACAAAGCCGCTAATATCGGCGGGGTGGCGAGTTTTATATGGGCTTATGGTGCCCGGATTCCAGCTGTATTCAGGGTCTGGGGGCCCAGCTCCCCAAATGTTTGGGGCCGGGTCTCTCCCCCGGCCCCACCCGCCTCCCTCCACTAGTGCCAGGGCAGGCTGAGCCTGCCCCTGCCCTTCTGCCTCAGACCCTTCACTTTTCCAGCAGCACCCTCCACCAACACAGAGGGCGCCCCTGTCCGCAGTCACCACTTCTGCCCCACGCTGAGCAAGGGGCAGCCCCACTCCCAGTGAGGCTATAATGAGAGGCAGGAGCAGCAGGGGAGGAGGCGCACATGTGATGGCAGCCCCCTCCAGCACCTACCACAGTGGAGGTGACGGGGCTTCCTGGATCTGAGAGGGGCTGTAGGAGCACGTGCAGTGACAGTGGTGCGAGGTGAGTGTACTGCTGGGAGGGGGGGGCCCTCCCCCCCTCCCCCTGGAGCTCACTGCTGCCAGCGGGGAAAGAGCTGGGGCGGAGTCCTGCTCCAGCCCTGGGGCAGCCTGCCTGCACCCCAAACTCCTCATCTCCAGCCGCGCCCCACCCCAGATCCTGCACCCCCAGCCAGAGCCCTCATCCCCATGCACCCGAACCCTCTGCCCCAGCCCTGAGCCCCCTCCTGCATCTTGAACCCCTCATCCCTGCCTCCACCCCACAGCCCTCACCCCTACACCCCAACCCTCTACTTGAGCCTCTACCACACCCCAAACCCCTCATCACCAGCCCCACTCTGGAGCCCTCACATTTTTACATTATTTAAAAATATATATATATCGGCTTACAAGGCAGATGTGTGTGGGGGGGTGGGGCGGGACTTGGACCTGTTCTGGGCACCACCAAAAATTATACAAACCTGCCGCCCCCGAATATCGGGACGTCTGGTCACCCAAGAAGTAGTGGGACTACTGGCTGCTATCCCTTGAGACAATGCCAATTAGCAGTACAGTTGCTTTTTCTAACAAAACTCTTTTCGCAGCAGCTGAACATGGATATATGTAGGAGAGAGAGTTCTATAAAATCATATTTTCTTCAGCTTCATACCATATAGTCAAGTGCATAATAGCAGCCAGGAACTCCATCATGGTCCTTTGAGTCAGATAAGAACTGATTGTTAGGTGCTCTGTCTTTCACCTTTGGCAATTAACTGTCTGGGCTTATTCTTATCTGACTAGTAAATGACCACAGCACTGATTTTTAATCGTCCATTATATTTGAAGTGGACCCCTGGAGAATGCAAAGGCTAAGATTATTTAGTCTAGAAAGGAGAAATGTTGAGAGGATTTAATTGAAGCTCTTAAATGCTATAAAGAATAGAATGAAACTGAACAGTTGCTACCTTTCGCCTTTCTGGTAAGATGCAATAAAAATAAAAACCCCTACGGATAGAGCTGTGCAGAGGATGGAAGTTTCATTTTGCAAGGGCTGTTGAAAGTTGTCTTTGTTAAAAACAGGAATGAATACTGAAACTTTCAAAATTCTCAGCAAAGGAAAAATTAAAAAAAAAAATCATTTTGGAGCCTGCCAAAATGTTTCCTTTAAAATTTGACTTTGCTGCATTCTATTATAATGCAAATTTTAAAAAAATCAAAATTAAGTCATTTCAAAATAAAAAAAATCAAAATGTTCTGAAAAAGTCAAACCAGTATGCTTTGACAGCATTTTTCCATGGTTTTCTTTCAGAACAAAATTCTGGCAAAATCAACTCAGTTGCATGAAGCATTTCAATGGAACTGTATATTCTGACAAAATATGCTCTGTCAAAGTTTCTCCAGTCAGCTCCATTTATGGGCCAAATCTTGAGAGTTGCTGAGCATCTGCAGTTTCCGAGCTATAGCAGCTGAAGGCTGCAACCTTTGGCACATATTGACTATGGACACTAGAAGCAGATTTAGAAAAAGTAAAAGGGAATGATACTCTACACGTTGTGTAGTTACTATGTAGAAGTTTTCGTGGGCCAAAATCCAGAAATCTTTGCTCAAGGCACCCATGGAGATCAATGACAAATACCTGGATCCACAACGGGACATGAGGCGTTGAAGTGCTCAGCTTTGCAATACCTAATTGTTAGGTGCCTAAAAAATCACTGGAATCCTCAAAGTCTGAGTTAGGTGTTCAGGCTCCCTGTACAATGCATGGGGAGAGAGAGGCAACTAGGAATGGGATGCACAAAAGCCAGAATGCTAGCCAATAGCAGATGCTGACAAGAGGGTTACCTAAGCCCTGCCCCTCTCTGGGACTTGGCTATCTAAGCCTGGGCTGGAAGAAGGTGCCTTCCTCTGGTTGGGGTCCACAGCCATGAATCCTCTCCTGGAGCTAGGCACCTAAGCTGTTTTTGTTTTTTCCAAGAAATGCCAGAGGTGTTGGTGCTGGTGTTGTCTCCCTTATAACTTTTAGTCCAGTGGTTAGCGCACTCACCCCAGATGTGGGACACCCAGGTTCAGTTCTCTCCTCTGTCTGATGTGAGCAAGGGTTTGAACAAGGGTCAACCACATCTCTGGAGAGTGCCTTAATCACTGAGCTATGGGATATTCTGGTGTGGGACTCCCTCCATCTCTCTCATTGAAGCTGTTCCACTTTGGATAAATAACTAGTTATTGAAACAGGGAGGCTAAAGCCTGGGGTCTCCCACCTCCCAGGTGAGAGCCCTAACCACCAGCTATAGACTGGGACTTCAGGTTTTTCCTCCCTGTGTTCTCAGGCAAATTCTCGCTCACTTCATTAATCAGTGCCCAATAGTTAGTTATTTTTCTCTGTGGAGTTGTCTTGGTGTTAAAAAAAAACAAAACAAAAACACACAATAACAAATTCAGCCCTTGGCACTGCCACTGATTTCTATTGACAAGCGTACTTGTTACTGTTGTATGTCCTTAAGAAGGTTCCTTGTTAAAGGCTGAAGGTTAACAACTGAACCCAGATTGTCTCCAGTGAACAAAGCTCAATTTTCTTGAGCTTATTGAAAGCAATCTGCTCTACTGTAGCTAATTAGAATAAAGACTACAAAATGTCAGGCCGGCCCGCCACCATCTCTTGTATTCTCAATTACGCTACGCATTTCCTTCCTGCAATCTTGTGAAATCATTTACTTCAGTCTATCTCCTTTTCCCCTTTGTAAAAGAAAAGCTTGCCTGAAAATGGAAACTCATGCACCACAGCAATCCGGCAGGTCTGATACTGCTGGTAGCGTAATGTGCAGGGTAAGTACCATCAGATTCAAGGTCCCCCTCTATGGGTGGATTAATGGCTATTGGCTGACTCTGAGATGATTCGAAGAACATTGAAAATTCATTTATATAAGGAAATTGAATTACCTAGCTGGGATCTGTAATGCTGACGAATTGAGTTTATTTTCTGTCGGTTTGTATTTTTTTTTAAGTCCTGTTTGTCTCACAATCGTGGATTCTGTGTTTTGCGTGACTTGAGAGAGGAACCGTTGAGGGACCATTCTTGTCATGTATAGTTCCATACATGAGGCAATTGCTGCTTCATCATGTAGAAGAAATAGGCCTGAGCTGCAAAGTTCAGATCTTGACTTTGAATATCCTAAAGTTCAGGGCTGTTAGGACCAAACTTTTGGGTTAGCTGTTCCTGTGGAATGGTGGCTAACATTAGACACCCACATCTGAAAATGTTGCCCTCAACTTTTAAAGTGACATTGTGTTCAGAATGTTAATATGTGAAATATAAAAATATATTGACCTGTGTTTGTTTGAAATCCCTCAATCAAGATCTCTGTCTCTCTTTAGGAAAAGGATTGTTTTTTCCTTGGGATAGGAAAGCTTCTTGATTTTATATCCTTCCTTCCACATCCGCATCCTTCAGATTTAAGGTGGAGTTTCAGCAGTCCCTGGGAAAGACTTCTCCAGGTAGGATCATTGCCAGTGTAATCAGGAGCAACTCTGTTTATCTCAAAGATTTGTGCCCATTTATACCAGCAGTTAAGGTCAGGATGAAGTATATGTCAGCAGGGGATAAAGAACAAACATGCAGAGGAGATTAGCTGAATATAGAATCTGGCCCTTGTAGCGGTGTGGTCACCTGCTCCTGCCTGGAAGGGCTTAAAACAGCTCTAGGAGAGGGTTGGGGCAGGGGAAAAGCTGGGCTGATTGGGAAACAGCCTCAGCTGTGGCCACACCCCAAACAGACGCAGCTGGCCCCATAAAAGCCAGTGAAGCTAGGAGCAGAAGGACTCTCTCTCTAGCCTGTTGAGAGGGAGGGATTTGGCTGCTGCGAGCATAACGAGGTAGAGCAGGGCTGGGGGAAGGCTAGAGGAGCTAGGGAGCTCCAGCCTGGAAACTCCCCAGCTGCAGGCCTAGTGGAAAGCCAAATAGGTACTGGGGTTGCAGAGGGCAGCCCAAGGGGTAGGCAGAGGCAGCAGGTCCAAACCCCCCCTTGCCTATGATGATGGAGCTTACACTGCACTTGGCCCCAAGGAACGGGCTAGGTGATGACTAGCAGTGGCCATAGACTGAGGTGAGGTGGGGGTAGAGGGTTGGGGGTTCCCTGGGGAGGGGAGACCCAGATCTCTGTGGAGTATTGCAGGTTTCAGCACCCTGGCATGAATGGGGGCACCGGGGTCCAGGAGGGACTCGGGGCCCAGTGGCAAGTGGGACACTGGCCTGCAGAGGGTGCTCTGGAGGCTGGAAGGCTAATTTCCTGGACAACCAGCAGGAGGCGCTGCAGGGGTGAGTTGCTGCCCCATCACAGCCATCTTTAAGAAACACTGCAAAACTTTTTTCTGTTTGACAAAGCCTTTCCATCACAACATCAACCACCTACTTCACCCATAATCCCTAGCCTAGAACAGAACCTGGTATGGGAGAAGAGGTAGCGATTCCACTGAAGTTCACAGGGTCTTTGACAATGACAATCTATTTGACATTCACCGTGCTCATATCCTATAGTTACAGGCAGGCAACACAATACCCACAGACAGAGTGAATTTGCCCTCCATTAGTTCATTTGACTGTTTCATAATGACTTGTTCCCCATTTCCCATGTTCTGTTTTGTCGTCTTAACCATATCATTAACATGTTTCAAATCCATTTGGAAAGAGGGTGCTAAATTTTAAAACAGATACCGAAAACCATATGTTTTAAAAAAGCAGCACTGAATATCTCCAACTGCTTGATCCAGCTTCTCTTGATGTTAGACAGGTGAAAGTGAGAATAATTAATCAATGTGAACTTTCCAAATGTATCATCGTTAAAACACACCTGTGCCAAACAATTTTATGCTGAGCCTGTGTAAAAATGTGCACTGTGTTTGTTAACCATGAATACTTCTCAAGCCTCATCTGTGGGGAAAAGGCCAGGAAGTGGGGGTTGCTCTGATTCATGCTGAGCTACTGCTATATAACCTTGGCTAAAGATCTAATATGTAGCTATTCTCTTTTCCCAATCTGTATAACTTTTTAATGTGAATGGGAGCTATACGTGAGCAGTGCTGCTCTTCCCCCAGCCTTATGTACTTCTCTGTTTCAGCATATATATTTTAAAAGGAGTTTGATAGATGGTAGTTTAAGATGGCTTTGTGTAGCCAGAGCCCAAAATTAGGGTTGATCCACTATCTGCAATTTGGCCCAAATCCTCTTTTCCAGTGACTAGCTCAAGTAATTCAGCCAGATGCTGGGGAACTCTGTGGGCTGAATACCTCAACACTTGACCGTAGGTTAGGTAGTGGTGGCCTGGAGTCATTGTGGGAGGTTGTATCAGTAGCTGTTGTGGAGCAGGGCTATGTGATGCTCAGGGGTGTGTGCCCCAAATGTGTGCAGGCTACTGGCAGGCAGTTATTTGAGATAGCTTCTCCTCTCTGTCTGACTGTGGCCTTAGAGGTCCTCTCGTGGTTTATTGTTGGTGCTCAGAGCTCTGCTTTCCATGTTCATTGCCAAGGTTTCTTCAGTACAGGGCCTTGTCTGTGGGACTTGTGGACTGGCAAAGGTAGCCAGAGTCCAAGTGTGGCGATGGATGTTCAGTGTATTAGCATAAAAGCTTCTGGTTCGTTTGTTCAAGCCTATAACCCAATGTATTTTGTTTTATTTGTTGGTTGCCAACCAAGGCTGAGAGTCCCTGGGCATATGGTGAGGCATTGATTTTTATTGTTAAGCTATGGGCTGTCTCAGACATTTTGTAATTGTTTTATGAAATGTAAGATATACTAGGGTATGAATATCTGGTAAAATCTAGATGCTGCATGAGCAGCATACATAGCTAATAAAATAAAGTTACTGTATCAAGTGGAATATTCCAAAGATATATATTCCAAAGCAAGACTGTTTCAGCATGTACACTGTAGAAATGTTAAAGGTACAATATTCCTACAGTGCTTATAGTCAGGGATTTATAGGATCTGTGAAATCCTGCAGCGAATCCAGGAAAATCTGCATGACAAATTACAATACATGTCTCCCACAGGTCCTGCACTTTTCAGCTGTCTCGATTGTAGCTTATTTGTTGGGAATGGGTACATTATATTTTCAATTTCTTGTAGGTCAGGAGTAGTTCTTACCAGGTATTTTGGATTGTCAAAATAAAATATCTGAATGTTAAATGTATAAGTTGCACCTTTGAATATCACCAGCCACCTGGTGCTAGCAGCAGCAGTTGAAATACGAGGAGCTGTGGATTTTAAAAAAACAACCAGAGCAATTAACAGAACAGGGTAATGTGAACAATGTTGCGAATTTCATACACAGTTTGATATGGCAGCTTGTGGTATCACAGACCCTGTTTATGAACTACCCAGTAACATAATATACACAAGAATGGGGAGTAATGGATGAACCTCAAAAAGTTAAGTGTGGAGTCAGATTAACCCATACTGGTGCAGTGAGGTGTAACTGATACCTCCCTCAGCCAGTTGATCTTGAACCCCAGAGGCCATCCACCCTGATAGAGGGCAGGCAGAATTTAATTCCCACCAGGGGTTCCTTTACCAGCTCTCTCAATTCTTTGAAAATTTTCACGATATTTACGGTTTATTTTTAAAGACTCATCTCTTAGAGCTGTGTAAGAATCTTTTTTTTTTTTTTTTTTAAAGCTAAGTTTCTAACCTCCTGGCTTCAGACAAAGGCTTGTAAACATGAATGCTGAAGGCTCAAAAATCTGAAGGGAACATTTTCCCCAAATGTATTGGTTTTTAAAAATGTCATGATTTTTAAGCCAACCTCATGATTCCTTGGCGTGCCTGACTCCTGATTAATGCTTGGGTTGGAAATACTAGGCTCCATAGGAGCTCCACTGGTGGAAGTTCCCAAGCAAAAGCTAGGAATTGGAGCCCCGATACTCAGACCTCAGTGGTTCAGGAGCCAAATCAGCAATTATCATTAGCCAAAAGAGCCATGGTAGTGTGAATTAATAGTTTCATTTACTATAGTAATACATATTCATATTTAAACAGTATGACAGGGGAAATATTTAGTGTGCGTGTGTATATACACACACATGCACAATATAATCTCACAACAAAAATGACTGACCAATTATTATTTTTAACTACAATTGGTTAACAACATAGTAAAATCATCTTGATTGGCTAATAACTTAGATCAGCTGATTAAAATGCTGTGTGATTAAATTATTATGTGCTGCAAAGAGCCCCAGGAGACACATTAAAGAGACACTTTGTGCTCTTGCGCCTCAGTCTGAGTATAACTGAATTAGAGCGTCCCCATGCCACCCTATTCATACCCTTCTCTGGTCTGTGTTGCCCATGTTTTGGGCTGCAGTCGTTACTGGGATAAGGTGCATTGGTGCAAGTCCTGGTTTCCATTAGTGCACTGTATCTACATTGTGGATTTGCACTAGTGTATCTACATTAGTGTAAGAACTTCAAGGGCTAAAGTCCAGGCCTATTTTTGGTTCTTGGTTTGGTCTGCATAAGCATGCACACATGCAAATTCTTATCCAAACTAGGCAGGCCTCTTGGGTCTACAGGACTAGTTCAAAAATCCTGTGAGAACCAGCCACTCTTCGCTTCTTGTTGGGACAGAAATAATAGGAAAATCGGTACACCTTGTACTTGAACACTTCAGTTTGATTGTTGGTGGAACCAGGAATTTCAGAGGCATGAAAAGAAAAAAATGAAAAGTCTTGAACGCTGAAGAAGGAACTTTATTGAAACAAGATGTTAAGATGGCCCAGTACCTCAGTATATAGTCACCAGTCTGTTGTGAGTGGACATAATGATGGTCTCACATGCTTCCAAGCCAACTGAGTCTGTGTAGAGTCCAGTCCTTGTTTCTAGCTCTGGACACACTTCCAGACCCTTATTTGATGCCTCTCTTTGCGATGGGGTTTACCACTGTCCAGCCACTTGAGACGCCAAAACCAGTCTGAGACTTTGAGTCCCCCAGTTGCTTATACACGGTCCACCAGAGTTCTACCTAGGTTGTGGTTCTCTTGGGTTTTAGTTTAACCCCTTTGGGAACAATGTGGCAGTAAAGCAAAGAACACAGGCATAGAAAAGAAAATTCTTACCTGTTTTGTCTTTAATCTTAAAGCACTTGAAGAGCTAAAGATTTTTGAAAGTAACAAGTCCTGGGATGTGCTCCCCCCTTGTCTGAGTTCACCCTTTCTGTGAGTCCATGGTTTGTCAGCAGTTCACGCTGGTCAGAGTCTGTCCTGCTCACTACCCTCCAGTCCCGCTTACTTGTGATAGTCACACAACCTGCCCCCCGCACAGAACAGCACCCTGTTTTTAAATGGGGCCTTCATTTCTGAGCCATGTGCTCACACTGAGAAGCTCCCGATCCATCAGTCATGCTTGCCCCCTCTTCAGGCCCCTGAACAGAAAGACTGTTCCGTGGGGATGGGCCATTAGTTGAGACAATCAAAGGTGATGACTCCAGATTGCAGTCTCGATGGCTCTCTGTGATAGACCTTCAAGGAGATGTCAAGCAGGGCAGCTGTCTGAAATGCAGCATAACAGGCCTGCCCCTGGACAAGTTCAGACTAGTGCTCAGCACATAGTACAAAATACAGTGGGATAAGCCTGAATCAAATTCTGTCTCACAAGTAAAATATTGTCCCTACAGCTACTCTGCACTTCTTTTCTTTACCCTAGAACTTTGGTCTAGGATCTCACCCAGCCCCTTCTGCCTGGCTTCTGGTTACAGTTTGAAAGTATGGACACATTGGCAGCCTCCATTTTGTAAAACAAATTTCTTTCAAGTCAGTCATTTAGAGCTGGGGTTTTAATGGCCACTTTTAGCAGTTCTTATTTCACAGATAAAAATTCTTTAATGAAAGCAAAAGTTATTGTATTAAAATACATTTTCTTCAAAGGAGGGAATTGAGACACCATCTGTCCTGCTCTTGGCTCCCATCCAGAGCCTTCAGACGAAAGCCAAATTAACAGCAGCATTCCTCCCCCACAGTTGTCTCTCTGAGCTTTGCACAGAATCTTTGGGAGAAAATACCGCCTCTGCAAAGACAGCTAAAAGATTTTTTTTAAAAAAATGTATAACTAGAATAGCTAATTCACAGATCCTTATAAATCACTACTTCACCTAATATTTTTATCTGCCCAATTTAAAGTTCTCTTAGGGTTTTACACCACCACCCATTGCTGTAGGATCTTAGCACTATCTTCTTATAATCAATAACAATAGGGAAGACCCCACTGGACTTTCTGGAGTCTCTGGGTCTCCTCACTTTTTGGGATATAAAACCGAATTCTGCTTGGTTTTTGTTTGGTTAATTTGTATTTTATTTTGGGGGGAGTTATTTGGATGGAGGTGTCAGTGTTGTGCCAGGGCTTTTTTGAAGGGAGGTTTTATAGCATGTTTTACGGTCAGACTCTGGATTCTCCTCATTCCCTCTGGAGGTTTAGTTTTCATAGAGAGATCGCCTTGACCAAGAATGTGATATCCCAGCTATCATGTACTTCAGTCCAGGCTTTGTGACAAGTTGGAGGCATTAAGGGTGGGTGGAAGACTAGTGGGAGATGCTGCCTGCAACTTGAGGTGGTGCTGGTAATGGAGAAAAGGGCCTTTCTCTTCTTCCTTGTGGGAGGAGTTTGGGGGGTGGGGAGGGAGGGAGGGAGAGGTGTTGCTTCCTGTGTTCATGTTCAAAACTCGCATACCCCAGAAGTGTTGAGAAGGAGGGAGGCAGTGTTCCTCTGTCTGATGGAGGGTGGGTTGTTCTGTCCGCCTCTGTATACCTATAGTCAATAGATCTCTGTACATATTTCATCCCATCCTCACCCCTTCAAATGTGATTCTGCTCTGAAAAGTAACACTGCAGAAATGGGATTGTGGGATTCCATATGTACTATGTCTCTAGGAGTCCAGATTTACTAAGTTTAAAAGTAAAAATATGGCTTCTCAAGTGCTGCTCTGGCAAACTCAGCCTGGCATCTCCAAGTCAAGCTGAGTTGTTTCCTTCCAATGTACCATCCCCAGAAATAAAGATGCTGCTACAGGAATTTCTGTAACTGCTCTGCTGATGATTTATGAGCCAAATCAGAGTAGAATTGCAGTCTCTCTCCCATAGCTATATCTTCTCTGCAGTGCTCGGGGGGCTGGGACTAGGTACAAAGTAGTAAAAACAACTACCAAGTACAAGTCTAAATGTATTTAATTCTTAAGATTCCTTGAGAAGATACGTATGGGAGCTCTGTGAAATGCAACTACAGTTTGACCTATTCACTCTTTACCATGACTGCACCTTCAAAATCCGCTAAGCAGTAGCTACTGCACCAAGTGACTAAGTTAACTAATCAGTGTTTCTTTTTTTTTCTTTTGCAGTAAGCACTAACTTTCTAAAATAGTGCTGCAGAACTTCCTATGGTAGCAGCCTGACATTCTTACTTTACTGTCAAATATGTCTCTTAAGCTCCAGAGAAAGACTGACTGGAGTAAATGCTGGTGGTGTCTTTAACAAGTGCCCCAAAGAGGCAGACTCCTAAAACCTTCTCAGCTTACCAGGGCTTTAGCACTACTACTATTTACTACTACTATTCACTACTAAATACTATTTAATAATAAATACTTATTTCTTACAAAATCAGGCAGACTGAAAAATTATATTTTTTCCTTGGCATTCATCTTAAACCCATGCCAGAAAGAATAAAAACTTGTATAAAAAAAGCTAGAGAGTCCCAGAGAACTACTTCTACCATAGTGCAAAATTACTATAGTATTATCTAGTAATAGTCTTGAAGTCTATAGCTTGCAATGCTATGCATGATATGGTTACAATAATCTTCCTCTAGAGCCGGAAAAGGGAAGGAATTCAGAGGCAAAAGCAGAAATCGGTTACATTTTTCACCTTGCTGCATTTTTAATATACAGTATGAATGACCAAAGACTTGTAAATGCTGAGGTTCGGTATTCTGCAAACATAATGAATATGTATTTATATGCTTTGCAAATAACTTGGTTGTATTGCTCAAAGCTGACAAACTTTTTGGATGTTTGTGCTGCAACCGCAACACTAAAAAATGTAACAGGCACAATGATGATTTTGAAACCCTGTGAATAATCCAGAACTGTAGAGTGTCAGTTTACAGGCAATTCCAGTTCAATGCAACTCTTAAAATTTGCTTAATATTTGAAAGCTAGCACTTTAAGCTTGTTTATCTTTTTGGCTCAATCTGCATTTCTCACTCAAGTTGGGTTGCCAGGCATCCAGTTTTAGACCAGAACGCCCAGTTGAAAAGTGATCCTGGCGGCTCTGGTCAGCAGTGCCGACCAGGACATTAAAAGTCCAGTTGGCGGTGCAGTGGGGGCCCAGGTCTAAGGCAGGTTCCCTGCCTGCCCTAGCTCCGTGCAGCTCCTTGAAGTGGCTGCCAGGTCCCTGCAATCCCTAGCCTCCTGGGCGGCCAGGGAGGCTCCATGCTCTGCCTCTGCCCCAAGTGCCAGCTCCACAGCTCCCATTGGCCAGGAAACCGCGACCAATGGGAGCTGCAGTGTGGCACCTGTGGGAGGGAGGGAGGGCAGCACGCAGAGCCTCCCTGGTTGCCCATGCATCGAGGGGCTGCAGGGACTTAGTGGCTGCTTCCTGGAAGCCATGGTAAACACCACCAGGACCCCCAAACCCCACCTGCACCCCAACATCCTGCCCCAGGCCAGAGTCTCCTTCTGCACCCAAACTCCCTCCCGGAGCCCCCCCCAACACTGCCACCCGCTGCCCCGGCTCCCTCAAACCAGAGCCTGCACCCCCAGCCGGAGTCCTCTCTGAATCAGATAGGCTGTTTGAGGTATTTGGGACCTATTGTTTTCCAAAGAGAAACATCTCCATGCAAAGGAGAATTCTCTGCGAGAAATCAGGGACCTACTGAAACAACTGATGAGTGGGTAACCCAGTGACAGTTGATGATAAAAGCTTGTGCTTCCACGGATGGGATGACCTGCTGAAGGATAGGATCTTAATGGGATCAAACTCAAAAGAAATATCAGAAAAACTACTAATGGAGGAGAATTTAACATTAGAAAAATTAGAATAGCCCGTCATGACAGACATGCAAAGAGCAAATGAAAGACATGCGCACATAATAAAGGAAGCAACAGCAGGGTACCAGCCTCATGCAGCATTAAAAGAGAAGTGTACAATAAAGGTACAGACACAGTAACAGGGTCTGTAACAGATGTACATTCCATCATGCAAAGCAAGAAGAATGCCTATCTGTAGGGAAGGTATGCACAAAGCAAAACCATTTTGCATGAGCATGCAACACAGGCAAACAGAAAAGTACAGTGCATGTAATTGGAGAAGGAGAGGAGTTTCACAACAATGACACAGCACTCTTTTTGGCTAGAATACAGAATGAGGAAAAGGATGGCAATGAAGCATACCATGAAGCTGAAAATTGACACTTGGGCCCAAGTACACTTCATCTCCGAGACAAAATTTATGAAAAGGCTAGTCCACAGCATGACACTATCACTTGTATCTATGAGACTAGCAGGATAGCGAGGGCATCCATTCCACATAGTGGGGAAAATGAAACGTTAAATGTTGGTCCAAAGGAAAATGTCAAAATCCAGATTTCTCTATAATAAACACAAACAGAACTAGCCATGGGACTGAAAGCTTTAAATCATTAAACTTGATAATCCTAATGGCAGTGGAATCTAAAAGGACATCTCATAACAGAGGGAATAAAGAAAAGATTTCCTGATGTGTTTGAAGGCTATTGCAAAATCAAGCTGTCTACAAATGCAGTGCAGGTAGCTCATGCAGTGTGATGATTGCCATTAACTATAAGGCCCAAAGTGGAGATGAAGTTCCAGTGTATGGAATTATTGGGTATAACTGGAAAGATGGAGGAACCATTGGAATGGGTTAGCTTGGTGACTGCAGTAGAAAACAAGGATATTGGAGCAGTCTGGATATACATCGACCTAAACAAAGCAGTAATGTGTGACATCACTTACAAGCTGTCTGCAGCAAGTATGCTAGATGCTCAGTCTGGATTCTGGCAGATAGAACTAGATGAAGACAGAAGTAAATTAACTACTTTCCACACTCTGTTTGGAAGATGGTGCTTCAAAAGAATACCTATTGGTGTATCATCTGCACAGGAGATCAGAGAAAAAGATCTACAAAATACGAGAAGGACTGACAGGACTCAAAGTCATTATTAATAACATTCGTGTACCTGGCAGCACCAAAGAGGAGCATGACAAAAACCTAATAGCGCTGCTCACAAGATGCATTACTCATAAGTGCAACCTAAAACTGAATCACAGCAAAATGCAAATCAGCATAGAGCAAATGAGTTGCTTTTTTCATATCTTAGAAAAAGGCATAAGTCATAATTCAAATGAAGTGAAAGTGATACAGCAGTTAAAAGCACCAACCTCCCCAAACCTATTGGAAACCATGTGAGGGATGGTGACCTACCTACCTACCAAGTTATATACCAAGATTAGGAGAAATCACAGCACTGGGGGGAAAGAACACAGCAAGTGGTATTGGGAAAGGAATCTGGAGAAGACTTTCTAAAACATGAAGGATGCCATCAGCCTTGAAACAGAGCTAAAATACAAGAAAAAACAAGGAAACAACACTCAAGTAGTGCAAGTGTAACCCACACACCTTCTGGGTGTGGCGTTCTGTCCCATCTAGTGGCACCCAGACCACTTAGAGTAATTAATGAGTCTGCTCTACAGCCTTAGCTAACAGGCAGCTGGCTTTTAGCTCATGCTGTAGAGGCTCATGCACTAAGCTCCAGAGATCCCTGGTTTTATCCTGACGACCTGGGTCTGTCGGTGTTACACAAGCAGCAGTTGGAGCAAGATAGTTGCAAGAAGGATCTCCAGTAGCATACCCATCCAGAGGGCTGATGGCAACACAGCACAATTGTGCTCAAAATATTTTAGAAAAATTAGAAAAAAAAATTGCCATTTTTGCTAATGTCAGAAATTTCAGTACCTATATATGGCCTCACGGTAACAGCTGAAACAGATCACACGAACCGCACGCCAGAAAATATTCGTGACAAACCTCTACCTTCTGCACCACCAAGACTTCAGTGCGTGACCTTAAATCTACAAAGGTATGATCTGAAAGGGAAAGGGACCATTCAAGATAGAGGGGCCTGTTATCACCTCTACAGTCATAGAACAAAAGGAGGTTAAAGTGGGCTACAGACTGTGATGCCGACAATGATCCGTAAATCCAGGGTCTCTGGCCAGTCCCTGATTTTTAGTGTCTCGCAGAGTTATGAGTTTAAGCTCCGAGGCTCTTTTTTTTTTTTTTTTTTTTAAAGTGTTTGTGAAGGTTTCTTCAGAGGATGAGGACCGATAGCGTGATCGCTTTGTGAAAAGTGTTTACCCACAGGTGACAGGGTGTTTTTATCTATCATTTTTCTGGGTGAAACACAGGCTGCTCTCCCTTGAATGACCCCTTACAATATGTGCTAACTACTTATGCTAAACAATGTGGTCCACTTGCATTTTGCGGTGTTGCTTGGAGTACGTTTCCTGGACCTGAAGAAGAGCTCTATGTGGCTTGAAAGCTTGTCTGTCTCTGTCTCCAACAGAAGTGGTCAAACCACGTTTATTACCTCCTGCCACCTTGCCTCTCTCTTATCCTGGAACCAACACAACTACAGCTACACTGCATATTTGATGAGCTCATTTCAGATAATGGACCATAATACATACTGAGGAATTTCAGATTCCCAAAGGATTGGGGTTGCATACACACAATTAACAGTCCATATCATCCACGGTCCAGTGGATTTATAAATAGTCAAGCATACCAAGGCGTATGATCAAGACCTTTACCTCATTTTAATGAGCTACTGAAATACACCTATGAAATCAGGGCCTTCACCTGCACAGGTGTTAATGAGCAGAAAGCTCAAATCATTAATTACTACAATTCAGGTCTCCTAATGCCCAGAGTTGTGAATCATGACATCATAAAACAGAGCTGTATGGATGGAAGAAGACAACAGAAATCCTATTATGATAATGCCAGAACAGTGTAACTCTCAAATTCCAGTGTAATGATGTAAATCTCAAGTGATCAGTGGCATCCTGGCTCAGTAACTGAACCAGCAGAACAACCTGGATCATATATAGTATAGACAGAATGGACAGTTATTTAGGCAAAACTGTAGACACTGGAGACCTGCTCCTCTTAGTGCAACCACCCCTCCTGAGGAAACATGGCCTGTGATGCAGAAATGGCAATTGAAGTGAACGCTAACTGCGATACAAACAAGTCCTGGGCAGAGACGAGACAACAAAGTTACAACCAATACAAGCACAGTCACCAGATGACACTGCAGTGGTGCTTCCAAATACAAGATCCAACTCTTACTCCAGATATGGAAGAAGATTTAAACCCAAAGAGTAGAAGAACTAGAACATGTGGAACAGCAGAGAGGCTAAGAGAGGGAGTTTGCCTGGGATCTGTCTGAGAGGAGGTACGCTAAGGGCTGCATTAGGGAGGCTGTGTTGGTGAGTATCTGAGTGTCTGTTGTGGGGACAGTTTGACCGTGTGCTTGATTGGTTGTTTTGTTTGAAAAGTGTGAATTGGAAGTGCTTTGTTCTAGGTGAGCCTTTAGTGGGCCTGACTGTTATACAAAGCTAGTCAGCTGCGAACCAGCTGAGTGGCGAACGGCAGAGAGGCTAACAGAGGGAGTTCGCCCAGGGAGAGTCCACCAAGGCTAACATCTTGCCAGCTTCTCTGAGTAGTTACTATAACTCCTGAGGAAGCTCGTAGAAGGAAAGTAACATGGATGGGGAGCGTTCAGCTGTTGTGACCTGCACTGGATGTGCCATGTTTGTCTTTCTCCCACAGGACGGAAGTGACTTTATCTGTACAAAGTGCAAGCTGGTCTCCATATTGGCAGAAAAGGTTCAAGGTCTGGAGAAACAAGTATCGACCCTGCGTTGCATAAAAGAAACTGAAGATTTCCTGGACACATGTCAGGATATGCTTCTATGGGCACAATATTCTGAAGATTCAGAGCAGGCTGCGCAACAGGGACAGGAGGACGGTGAAGAAATTTGGCAGCGTGTGACCTCCAGAAGAAGGGGAGCGTCCATGTACCAGTAGCGCAGATACAGGTAAGCAACCATTTTTCATGTTCTCTCCACAGGTACTAATGCGGAGAGTGGACTGGATGATACATTTGAGGGAAGGGAACAGAAGGAGACTCCACTGACTGGAAGGTATGGGATGCACTGTCCTAGGGATGGGGATTCCACGACCACCGCTCCCAAGAGGAGGCGGTGGGTGTTGGTTGTCGGGGACTCTCTCCTCAGGGGGACTGAGTCATCTATCTGACGCCCCGACCAGGAAAACCGAGAAGCCTGCTGCTTGCCAGGAGCTAGGATTCACGATGTGACAGAGACTGCCGAGACTCATCAAGCCCTCTGATCGCTACACCTTCCTGCTTCTCCACGTGGGCACCAATGATACTGCCAAGAATGACCCTGAGCGGATCACTGTGGACTACGTGTTCTCATCTATCCTCCCCGTGGAAGGAAAAGGCCTGGGTAGAGACCGTTGAATCGTGGAAGTCAATGAACAGCTACGCAGGTGGTGTCAGAAGGCTTTGGATTCTTTGACCATGGGATGGTGTTCCAAGAAGGAGGAGTGCTAGGCAGAGATGGGCTCCACCTAACGAAGAGAGGGAAGAGCATCTTCACAAGCAGGCTGGCTAACCTAGTGAGGAGGGCTTTAGACTAGGCTCACTCGGGGAAGAAGACCAAAGCCCTTAGGTAAATGGGGACGTGGGATATCGGGAGGAAGCACGAGCAGGAGAGCACGAAAGGGGAGGGCTCCTGCCTCATACTAAGAAAGCAGGACAAACAGCAAGTTATCTCAAGGGCCTATACACAAATACAAGAAGCCTGGGAAACAAGCAGGGAGAACTGGAAGTCCTGGCACAGTCGAGGAATTATGATGTGATTGGAACAACAGAGACTTGGTGGGATAACTCGCATGACTGGAGTACTGTCATGGATGGATATAAAGTGTTCCGGAAGGACAGGCAGAGCAGAAAAGGTGGGGGAGTTGCATTATATGTAAGAGAGCAGTATGACTGCTCAAAGCTCCGGTATGAAACTGCAGAAAAACCCAAGTGTCTCTGGATTAAGTTTAGAAGCGTGAGCAACAAGGGTGATGTCGTGGTGGGAGTCTGCTGTAGACCACTGGACCAGGGGGATGAGGCTTTCATCCGGCAACTAATGGAAGTTACTAGATCACAGGCCCTGGTTCTCATGGGAGACTTCAATCACCCTGATATCTGCTGGGAGAGCAATACAGCGGTGCACAGACAATCCAGGAAGTTTTTGGAAAGTGTAGGGGACAATTTCCTGGTTCAAGTGCTGGAGGAACCAACTAGGGGCAGAGCTCTTCTTGACCTGCTGCTTACAAACTGGGAAGAATTAGTAGGGGAAGCAAAAGTAGATGGAAACCTGGGAGGCAGTGAGCATGAGATGGTCAAGTTCAGGATCCTGACACAGGGAAGAAAGGAGAGCAGCAGAATACGGACCCTGGACTTCAGAAAAGCAGACTTTGACAACCTCATGGAACTGATGGGCAGGATCCTGTGGGAGAACAACATGCAGGGGAAAGGAGTCCAGGAGAGCTAGCTGTATTTTAAAGAATCCTTATTGAGGTTACAGGGACAAACCATCCCGATGTGTAGAAAGAATAGTAAATATGGCAGAGGACCAGCTTGGCTTAACAGTGAAATCCTTGCTGATCTTAAACACAAAAAAGAAGCTTACAAGAAGTGGAAGATTGGACAAATGACCAGGGAAGAGTATAAAAATATTGCTCGGGCATGCAGGAGTGAAATCGGGAAGGCCAAATCACACCTGGAATTGCAGCTAGCAAGAGATGTTAAGAGTAATAAAAGGGGTTCTTCAGGTATGTTAGCAACAAGAAGAAAGTCAAGGAAAGTGTGGGCCCCTTACTGAATGAGGGAGGCAACCTAGTGACAGGATGTGGAAAAAGCTAATGTACTCAATACTTTTTTTGCCTTTGTCTTCACGAACAAGGTCAGCTCCCAGACTGCTGCACTGGTCAGCACAGCATGGGGAGGAGGTGTGGAGAAAGTGGTTTGAGACTATTTAGAAAAGCTGAACAAGCACAAGTCCATGGGGCCGGATGCACTGCATCCAAGAGTGCTAAAGGAGTCGGTGGATGTGACTGCAGAGCCATTGGCCATTATCTTTGAAAACTCATGGCGATCCAGGGAAGTCCCGGATGACTGGAAAAAGGCTAATGTAGTGCCCATCTTTAAAAAAGGGAAGGAGGAGGATCCTGGAAACTACAGGCCAGTCAGCCTCACCTCAGTTCCTGGAAAAATCATGGAGCAGGTCCTCAAGGAATCAATTCTGAAGCGTTTACATGAGAGGAAAGTGATCAGGAACAGTCAGCATGGATTCACCAAGGGAAGGTCATGCCTGACTAATCTAATTGCATTCTATTACGAGATACCTGGCTCTGTGGATGAGGGGAAAGCAATGGACGTGTTGTTCCTTGACTTTAGCAAAGCTTTTGACATGGTCTCCCACAGTATTCTTGCCAGCAAGTTAAAGAAGTATGTGCTGGATGAACGGACTATAAGGTGGATAGAAAGTTGGCTAGATTGTCGGACTCTACGGGTAGTGATCAATGGCTCCATGTCTAGTTGGTAGCCGGTATCAAGTGGAGTGTCCCAAGGGTTGATCCTGGGGCCGGTTTTGTTCAATATCTTCATTAATGATCTGGAGGATGGTGTGGATTGCACCCTCAGCAAGTTTGCAGATGACACTAAACTGGGAGGAGAGGTAGATACGCTGGAGGGTAGGGATAGGATACAGAGGGCCCTAGACAAATTAGAGGATTGGGCCAAAAGAAGTCCTTGTTGAACCTCATCAGATAAGAGTCCTGCACTTAGGACAGAAGAATCCCATGCACTGCTACAGACTAGGGACCGAATGGCTCGGCAGCAGTTCTGCAGAAACAGACCTAGGGGTTACATTGGACGAGAAGCTGGATATGAGTCAACAGTGTGACCTTGTTGCCAAGAAGGCCAATGGCATTTTAGGATGTATAAGTAGGGGCATTGCCAGCAGATCAAGGGACGTGATCATTCCCCTCTATTTGACATTGGTTAGACCTCATCTGGAGTACTGTGTCCAGTTTTGGGGCCCACGCCACAAGAAGGATGTGGAAAAATTTGGAAAGCGTCCAGCAGAGGGCAACAAAAATGATTAGGGGACTGGAACAGATGACTTATGAGGAGAGGCTGAAGGAACTGGGATTGTTTAGTCTGCGGAAGAGAAGAATGAGGGGGGATTTGATAGCTGCTTTCAACTACCTGAAAGGGGGTTCCAAAGAGGATGGCTCTAGACTGTTCTCAGTGGCAGCTGATGACAGAACGAGGAGTAATGGTCTCAAGTTGCAGTGGGGGAGGTTTAGGTTGGATATTAGGAAAAACTTTTTCGCTAGGAGGGTGGTGAAACACTAGAATGCGTTACCTAGGGAGGTGGTGGAATCTCCTTCCTTAGAAGTTTTTAAGGTCAGGCTTGACAAAGCCCTGGCTGGGATGATTTAATTGGGCATCGGTCCTGCTTTGAGCAGGGGCTTGGACTAGATGACCTCCTGAGGTCCCTTCCAACCCTAATATTCTATGTCCTAATGCCATTGTTAAGCAAGAACATGAGTAATGGCATCTCCAAATATCTTTTGCTGACAGAAAGGATGTATTGTATTCATGCACAGTTAGATACTTGGTGCACTGTGCCTTTTTAAGAGAGGCACAGGAAGAGACGCTGTGACTGGCTCTGAGCGTGTGCACACTAAGCTGGGCTGTTGAAAGCAGTGTGTATTTGCAAGCCATGTAAATAAATTCTGTTTAGTTTACCCTACCTTGTGTGGATCTCTATTCTTGTGAGGAATGGAAACAAAGGCAATACAGTCAAGATCCTTCAAATTTCTGTTGACAGGTGGCTGTTTATTTAGAGGGCTTAAAATAGTCACTATAGAAAGTTTGACATTCATATTTATCTTGTGTGAGATCAAAATAAATTAAACAATGCAGTCGTGTTCAGAGAGGATGGCAATACCTTAGAGATGTTCTCTGTTCAGCTGCTTTCCTATTATGCCATCCCCTTTTCCCCCACATTTTAAAACTTTAAAAAAGAAAGCAAAAGCAAAAGCTTTTGTAAATCAGGAATGCCAAAATAAGAAAAATAACTTGTTTTAGTTAAGGAGCAATTGTGGTAACATTACAGGGGAATTTAATGGCATTTTACTGTGATTAACACAAAAAGGAGGAAAGCAAGCTTTGGATTTATCTTTGTTTTGTATTTTTGATCGGTAAAGACGAATATCAGTTGCAAAACTTGGAGCTGGATTTTGAACTTCCAAAAGTTTGTGTGTGAGATTCTGGTATTTGCCCATCTCCGATAGGTACTATGCCCCTGCAACATTGGGCCATATTCTTTGCTAGTGTAAACTGAGTGAGATTCATTTGACATCAGGGGAACTGAATTAATTTACACCAGAAGACAGTTTGGGCCACTATCAGTGTATAAATCTAGTATGTCTAAATCTTAAGTTTTCTTATGAAATTTTTGGTGTCTTTTCCCATGTGATTGGGCTGGACACAAAGCACAGAAGGGAGCAAAAATGAAGGGAAAGAAAGTTAAACTTTTTCAAACTTCACATTGATTTTGGGTGTCTCACTGGCCTGCCAAAAAATTGAGAGACAACCAGTGACCAGTTCAACATTTTGGCAGCCAAACAAAGCAGCCTGGAGAGGAGTAATGCTGGTCTCAAACAGGCCTGCAGTAGAGGGCAATATAAAGTGTGAGTGGTTAGACTGCCCCGCAGAGGAAAAGATGGTCAGCACTACTATTGCATGGCGCTAGGCTGTTTAGGTTTTTGTTTGTCGGACAAAACAGAAGAATTGCAGGCTGCTGCAGGAGTGTTGTCCCACTACAGCTGTCCAAATCAGGATTGTACTCCCCTGGCCTGTAATCACCAGTGGTGTTAAATTGAATTGCAAGTTCAGTTCACAAGGTGTTGACTGCAAACTAATCTCTTATGTTCACTTGGAGAGTTAGGTTGGCAGACTAAAAATTCTAAGGAAAATCCCAATAGCTTCCTCTCCACTCCTTTTGCCTCCTGGGTGTCTTGCTCTGAGTTTTTCAGATTATTGAACTGCCAGTTGACTCTTCCCCATGTCTTTTACCTTTGTTGGGGGCTGCCGGGGAAAGGAAAAAGTAATGCTTTCCGTTCTGTGTGCAGGGCAAGTTAGACAGGCAGAATGGCAGGGTCTCAATGTGTGGATGAGAGGATGATATAGGGAGGAGGATTTTAGATTTACTAGGAACTGGGGAACATTTTGAAAAAGGAGAAGCCTATACAGGAAGGATGGGCTTCACCTAAATCGAAATGGAACTAGATTGCTGGCTTGTAAAATTATAAAGGTCATAGAGCAGTTTTTAAACTAAGGGCTGGGGGAAAGTCGACAGGTGCAGAGGAGCACATGGTTTGGACAGACCTCCCTTAGGGGAGGATCTATTAATGGAGATTCTCTGTCCTTGTAAAGAGGAGAGGATGGAAGTTACCATCCAGGTAGGATCTGATGAGAAACAGTCAAATGAAACAGTCCCATTCAATTACATCACGTAATGGCAGACAGCTAAAAAGTGACAATTTAAGTGCTTATATACAAATGCTAGCAGTCTGAATACTAAGATGGGTGAACTTGAGTGCCTTGTGTTAAATGAGGATATTGATATCTCAGGCATCACAGAAAATTGTCATCATTCCACCAATCAATGGGACACAGTAATACCAGGGTACAAAATATATCGGAAGGACAGAATAGGCTGTACTGGTTGGGGAGTGGCACTATATGTGAAAGCGTAGAGTCAAATGAAGTAAAAAATCTTAAATTAACCAAACTGTACCATAGAATCTCTATGGATAGTAATTCCATTGTTGAATAAGATGGTAGCCGTAGGGATATACTACCGACCACCTGACCAGAATGGTGATAGTGACTGTGAAATGCTCGGAGACTAGAGAGGCTATTAAAATAAAATTCAATAATAATGGGGGATTTCAACTATCCCCATATCGACTGGGTACATGTCCCCTCAGGACGGGATGCAGAAATAAAGTTTGACATCTTAAATGGAATGCTTCTTAGAGAAGCTACTCCTGGAATCAACAAGAGGAGAGGCAATTCTTGATTTAGTCCTAAGTAGAGCACAGGATTTGGTCCAAAAGGTGACTACAGCTGAACCGCTTGGGACTAGTGACCATAATGTAATAAAATATAACATCCGGGATGGGAGGGGGGGAACACCAAAGCAGCCCACCGCAGGAGCATTTAATTTCAGAAAGGGGAACTACACAAAAATGAGGAAGTTAAACAGAAATTAAAAGGTACAGTGCCAAAAGTGAAATCCCTGAAAGCTGCATGGAAATTTAAGTACACCATGACAGAGGCTCAATTTAAATTTCTACCCCAAATTTAAAAAAAAACATCGTAAGAGGACCACCAAAGAGCCACCTTGACTAAACAACAAATTAAAAGAAGCAGTGAGAGGCAAAAAGACATCCTTTAAAAAGTGGAAATTATATCCTATTGAGGAAAATAGAAAGGAGCATAAACTCTGGCAAGTGAAGTGTAAAAATATAATTAGGAAGGCCAAAAAAGAATTTGAAGAACAGCTAGCCAAAGACTGAAAGTAAAAACAAAAAGAAATGTTAAGTACATCAGAAGCAGGAAGCCTGCTAAACAGCTGATGATGTGAGGGAGATTCCTAAACCTGAGCCATTCTTTTTAGGTGATAAGTCTGAGGAACTGTCCCAGATTGAGGTGTCAGAGGTGGTTTGGGAACAAATTGATAAACTAAACAGTAATAAGTCACTAGGATCTGCTGGCATTCATGCAAGAGTTCTGAAGGAACTCAAATGTGAAATTGCAGAACTACTAACTGTGATATATAACCTATTTTAATCCGCTTCTGTACCCGATGACTGGGGGATAGCTAATATGACATCAGTTTTTTCTAAAAATCTCCAGATGTGATCCCAGGAATTACAGGCCAGTAAGCCTAACTTCAGTACCAACACATTCATTGAAACTATAGTAAAGAACAGAATTGTCAGACCCAAATTAACATGATTTGTTGGGGAAGAGTAAACATATTTTCTGTAAAGGGAAATCATGCCTCACCAATCTACTAGAATTCTTTTGGCAGGGGGGGTTGTAAATGTGTGGGACTCACCCCGTGGCACCTCCTGCCGGTGTCCAGGGAATTAGCTCTACTTCCAGCCTTGGAGCGCCCTCTGCAGGCCGGTGTCCCGCTTACACTGGGCCCCCGTGTCGTCCCCCCCCCCCCCAGACCCGGTGCCCCTTGTACGCCAGGGTGCTGCCCCCAGGCAGTAACCCCTCACTTGCAGAATCTCCCCACCCAGGGGAACCGCCACCCCCATCCCCACACCGCCTCAGTCTTTGGCTACTGCCCAGTTACTATCTAGCCCCTATTCACTGGGGCTGACTGCAGTATATAAGCCACTCATCACAGGCAATGGGGGTTTGGACCTGCTGCCTCTGCCTACCCATGGGCTGCCCCCTGCAACCCCAGTACCTAGCCCTCTCTGGGGCTGTTCTATGCCCCTCAGGGCAGGAGTGGCTGTCTACCCCGCTACAGGGGTCAACAAGCATGTGGACAAAGGGGATCCAGTGGATACAGTGTTCTTAGATTTTCAGAAAGTCTTTGACAAGGTCCCTCACCAAAAGCTCTTAAGCAAAGTAAGCTGTCATGGGATAAGAGGGGAAGTCCTCTCATGGATCAGTAACTGGTTAAAAGACACAAAACAAAGAGTAGGAATAAATAATCAGTTTTCAGAATGGAGAGAGGTAAATAGTGGTGTCCCCCAGGGGTCTGTATTGGGACCAGTAATGTTCAACATATTCATAAATGATCTGAAAAAAGGGGTAAACAGTGAGGTGGTAAAATCTGCAGATGATTAAAAACTAGTCAAGATAGGTAAGTCCCAGGCAGACTGCAAAGAGCTACAAAGGGATCTCACAAAACTGGACGACTTGGCAACAAAATGGCAGATGAAAGTCAATGATGATAAATGCAAAGTAATGCACATTGGAAAACATAATCCCAACTATACATATAAAATGATGGGGTCTAAATTAGCTGTTACTACTCAATGTGCAGTGGCAGTCAAAAAAGCTAACAGAATGTTGGGAATTAGTAGGAAATGGATAGATAATATTCAGAAAAATCATTGTCTATATAAATCCATAGTACACCCACATCTTGAATAAAGGTTCAGAAAAGGGCAACAAAAATTAGGGGTATGGAACAGCTTCTATATGAGGAGAGATTAATATGACTGGGACTTGTCAGCTTGGAAAAGAGAATAAGGGGGATATGATAGAGGTCTGTAAAATCATGACTGGTGTGGAGAAAGTAAATAAGGGTGTTATTTACTCCTTCTCATAACACAAGAACTAGGGGCCCAAATGAAATTAATAGGCTGCAGGTTTAAAACAAACAAAAGGAAGTATTTCTTCACACAATGCACAAACTTTGGAACTCTTTGCCGGAGGATGTTGTGAAGGCCAAGACTCTAATAGGGGTCAAAAAAGAACTAGATAAATTCATGGAGGATAGGTCCATCAATGGCTATTAGCCAGGATGGGCAGAGATGCAAAACCAGGCTCTGACATGTCCTTAGCCTCTGTTTGCCAGAAGCTGGGAATGGCCAACAGGGGATGGATCACTTGATGATTACCTGTTCTGTTCATTCCCTCTGAAGCACCTAGCATTGGCCACTGTCAGAAGACAGGATCCTGGGCTAGATGGACCAATGGTCTGACACTGTATGGCTGTTCTTATGAGTTGAAGCAGCCTAACCTTCACAGAGCAGCAGGATAGAGACACCTTTCCTCTTCTACTATAGCTCTGCCCTATGCTTTAGGGGCCAGCAGTGCCTAACATTCTAGTGGAATTGCTTGGGAAAATGCAGTATATTAGGACATGAAATTCCTTAATTCCTAGTGTAGTTGTACTAAGCCTTATGGGATATTGCCTGAACTGGGTTTAATGCAGAACTAGCTGCATCAGGAGAAGAAGGGTTTCTCTTTCTCACAGCTCCAGCTCTAAATTCAGGCCACTTCCTGGCCTTTCTCCAAATGCCCCTGGAGTTTGGGTTGGGGTGGTAGACAGTGGCTTTGCCTGGGTCACTCCCATCTTTGAGGGCAGAAAGTGGAGAAATGACTACTCAGTGCCCTCTGAAGATCCTAAAAAAGAGCCAACGGAGATTTAATTGGTAGAAGAGGAGGTATCTCAATATCCACCCTCTGAGGATACCAATGGTATGTAAGGGAGCTCCACTGTTTTGTAGGGAAAGAAGGAAGTTGGCTGGGAGTAGACTGTACATCAGTGACATTTCTGGCTGTGTGAACTTTCATTTCCCCTCCCCATGTTCATTAAATGTTGCAGGCCAAATTCCTTCTTGCTGTAATTACCCAGTCAACCTTGACTCTGAGGTAAGTTTGAGGAAATGTGAGGCCCTCTGTGAATATTTCACATTGTTCTTGTTTAGAGGAGAGCTGGGTGATTTTTTTTCTTTTTTTGGCAAATAATAAATTCACTGAAAAATGTGTTTTGGGGGGCACTGAAACTATTCACAAAATCTGGTGAAATTTGGCCAGTAGTTCTGGCTGAAAATTTTTTTGTTTTTTTCCCCCCAAAGAAGTTGAAATGGTTCATTTTGAAATGAAATACTTTGACTTTTCATTTTGAAGTGTAGCTATATGTAAAATGAAAAAAGGTGAAAAACACCCCAGGAACAAGCCAAAACTAAAACTTTAATTTTGTTTGTTAGATTTTCATTTTGGGTGTGTTTTGTTCTGAAACCACGTTGGTTTGTTTGTTTTTTGTTTGAGAAAAACCAAATGAATCAAGTTTTTTGTTTAAAAAAAAATAAATTTTTTTTTGGTTCAGCCTGCTCAGCTCCAGTTTAGAGTTCCTTGTTATTCAGAGCTGTGATTGTCACTAGCCACCTTTATTATAGCTGGTTTGGTTTTATTTGCCTTAACGGAGATTGTTTTTAATTCCCTGAATAATAAAGTACCTATAGATGGTGTCTTAATTTTAAAAAAGCCATTACAACATCTCTCAAATCTATTAAATGCATTAATAAAGATGAAGAAAACTAAATGCAAGCAGGAAACTGAGCTGACTCGTTTTTTGCAGCTAGTGTGAATCATTTGGAATCTACAAAACTGTCATTTGGATTGCCCTTTCAGCCTGTGAGTGAAATGATCCAGCCCCATGGGAAAGAAGAGATACAGAATGAATGTAGATTTTTTTTTTTGGCCTTGTAAGCTTTTCGTATACAGAATTCAAAAATAATTGGACCTTCTTGGGCTAATTTTATTAGGTATCATTTCATTTCTCTTCATGAGAGAAGAAATAAAAGGAAAATTTCCATAACAATAGGACAGATTTAGCTTATAGAGCATAAATCACTATGTCCTATTAGCCAATTGTGGACCTTCCTAATTACTAACATTTTGCCTTGTAATGCTAATTGGACAGACTGTCATCAAGCCTGGACTTGAAGCCATACACTTTTTTTTCAATTTGGGTGTGTGGCATGTTTGACTATACTGGTACTTTGAAAGCTATGTCTACTTGGGCCAAAGGAAGAATAATGACAAATATAAAGATCTCTCTCTCCTGGGGGAATTATTGCCCTTATGTTAGGAAACAAAATATCTTTCATCATATATCTTGAATGCTGCAATATAATTAATTGATATATAAATGTACTCAAGATTTAGAACTGTGTGAAACTTAGTGATTTGGATTTGTTGAGGATTTGGCAAATGCCATTTTTACTATTATGGTTCCTGGCCCCTGAGTTTTTTGAGTTTCAAATTAAATAAAAGTCAAAAGGAAAATCCACTAAAAACATTGAGTTTTTTAATGCTTTCCATTCTGCCTCTTCAACCATCTCCCCACCGAATAGCCTTCCCATTTTCACCTTTATCTCCAACTCTGTTCTATCTATTCTATCACCTTCTAGCACTAACCACAGCTGTTCTCTGTGACAGTGATTCTGTCCTGCCTGGCAGTCCCTCAACTTTTTCCAACTGCTTAGTCTTTGTCTTGGACTCTCTCTAGAATCTCCTGGATGTCTTGTACCAGCTCAAAGAAAATGTGGTGGAAATTGAGCTGTTGATCTCTTCCCCATTACTCCTGCCACAAGCCATCCTTTCTCCCTAGCTTCCATGTTTCAGAAAACTCCAGGATCCTCCATCACCCAGGCTTGACATCTTGTGCTATATTCAGTTCCTCCCTTTTCCTTATATTTAGGCTCTCACCAAATGCTGTTAGTTGTTTCTTTACAAAATCTCTAAAATCTCTTTTTGTGTTCCCTAAATACCATAAAAACCTTGCCTACCTCATTGTCATCTCAGCTTAAATTTACAAAAGCGACTTTTGATTTTTGGGTACCTCCATTTGTAGGTGTCCAACTTGAGACGCCTTTCAGGTTCCCAGTGTTCTGGATTGCTCGGCACCTGCTCTCTGGAAGTCAGGCCCCTTTAAGGTGTCCCCAGCTAGACACCCAAATCGCTAGTTGCTTTCGAAAATCTAGGCTGATATTGCCTCAAAAATTGGAACCTTCTCCTCTCTGTATCTCATCTTGCTCCACTCATTTCCATGCTAGGTACTGCTGCTAAAAGGAAATACAAAGAAGATTATTTCCAGACAAAAACTTAAATGCTCTAATATAATGTATTTATTTAAAATAAAGCTTTCTACTCCAACCTAATAATTTTCATAAGAACGGCCATACTGGGTCAGACCAAAGGTCCCTCAAGCCCAGTATCCTGTCCTCTGACAGTGCCAAAGGCAGGTGCCCCAAAGGGAGTGAACGGACAGGTTATCATCAAGTGATCCATGCCCTGTCACCCAATCCCAGCTTCTGGCAAACAGAGGCTAGGGATACCATTCCTGCCCATCCTGGCTAATACCCATTGATGCACCTATCTTCCATGAATCTATCTAGCTCCCTTTTGAACACTGTTATAGTATTGGCCTTCACAACACTCTCTGGCAAGGCTTTCCAGAGGTTGACAGTGCATTGCGTGAAAAAATACTTTCTTGTTCGTTGTAAACCTGCTACCTATTAATTTCATTTGGTGGCCCCTTGTTCTTGTCTTGTATAGTATTTTCCCTCAATGTTACGACCCATCCTCCAGTAGGCACCATAAAACACACCAGCTGCCTCATTACATTCAAGCCTCCCATGCTGAGTTCATGGATCTTATAGTTTGGTGACTCATGAGTGGAGTTGGTCAGAAAAATGGAAAATTTTCTATGAGAAATTTCAAACAAAAAAAAATACTTGTTCGAAATGTTTCAATTTAAACTATATTGTTTTCCCTGCAAAGTTTTGAACCCATTTCAAATGAAAATTTTCATTTTGAATTGACATTGTAAAATGGAATGTTTTTGTTCTGACTTAAAGAGGTTTTGTTTTTTGGTTTAAAAATACTGAAACAAAATTTCATTTTAAGTCAATATGAAATTAAAATGGTTGTTGAGAAATTTTCTTCAGGAAAATAAAAAAAATTCTTTGGAATTATCATTTTCCCATGGAAAAAGGTTGTATTAAACAAAACCGTATATTTTTGGAAAGAAAACTTGGCACAAAAAATGACCAACTCCACTTATGATCGCCACATAGGAATTGTTGAAAGTTTGTTTGCAACATGGCTTTCACAGTGGCTGTAAGTTTCTGAAACATTATTGTGTAATATTTACAGTATATCCATGTAATGACTGTATCCAAATTACAACCCACATGAAAAAACAATTCCACATTTCCCATATAATGTGTAGAAACACTGTATTTTGCTTGCCAATACTATCTAAACCATTATTAAAAAGTATAGGTATAGTTCTTCTGCTGCTGTTGTAATAGGGGCACAGCCCACTTCAATTTAGACCAGCTGAGGCTCTGACAGAGTCTAGTTAAATAACAGATGTCTTTAAACTTGGGAATGAATTAATTTTTTTCTATTTTAGGGATATAAAATCTCCAGACTGGACCAGTAGTCCCCCAAGTCAGGTATTCTGACTCTGACAAATGGCCTATGTCAGATGTTTCAAAAAAAAAAAAAAAAAAAAGGAAAATTCAGTAATACAACTGCGCGATACTGCACGTGTGGTATGTGGAGAATCTGTATTTATATCAGTCTGAACCTGTATCGTCTTCTCATGTAATACTACTATTGACTCCAATGGGGTTATAGGACTGATAGTCTGAAAGGTGTCTGTTTACCTACATGTTAGTCATTATTATATGTTTGTTTGCTTGTGTGTGTCTGTACTTCAGAGGTCAACATAGCATACAAAGATGTAATCCATTAGTCCATCGTATGCAGTTGTACTCACGTTAATTGCTTTAATTAGAATAGTAATTTAGAATTAAGTATCTTATGTGTGGTTTTTTATCTTGACTTACAAAAATGCCTATTTTTCCATGTTGTTGTAATTACTTTTTATACTTACAACCTTTCACAGTCATCCTTTTTACTTATTGGCATAAGGAAATGTAAACAGGGGAGCCAGGTATTGTATACATGGCATATTTGTTCCAGTCAGAATTCAGCAGATAATGAAATAATTGAATTGGATAGTCCTGTGAGACAGTGGTTCCCAAACTTTTGTATTGGTGACCCCTTTCACAAAGCAAGCCTCTGAGTGCGACCGCCTTTATAAATTAAAAACACCTTTTTATATATTTAACACCATTATAAATGCTGGAGGCAAAGTGAGATTTGGGGGTGGAGGCGGACAGCTTGCGACCCTCCACATCATAACCCTGTGATCCCCTGAGGTGTCACGACCCTCAGTTTGAGAACCCCTGATCTAGATTTTCAGTTGTCATTCTCTCCTCTCCTGATTCTCTTCTACCACAGGTGTAAATAAGAAGTAACTCAACAGGAGTCAATGGAATTACCATTGTAATGTGTAAAACCAATGTAAGTGAAAAGAGACTCTCTTTTTCAGTTATTGCACATGCATTTGAAACAGGTATTCCTTCAGTCAAATCATCTAGCACCCTAAACATCAGCATGTCCTTATTAACCATATTAGTTACAGTACCTTGAAGAGAGTTTAGCTCATTACCAACCTGAGAAGAAGTGAATGTAGTGGGAGAGAAAGTGGAATAAAGTCAGGTTTGCAAATAGCTGCAGCCAAGCTCAGAATTTGCATTTAACATTTGAACACAGAAGAGCTAATAATAATATCTGTTGCAGTGGAACATCTGTTAGACCATCAGAACTTGAATTAATGGGGAACTCAAAACAAGCAGCTAAAGGTTACAAACTAATTAGTTTAATAATATTACTCCAGTAGCCTCTCCATAGCTTAGATTGCAATTGGCTTCCACTATAAAGTCGCTCTATTTTAAGCACCCATAGTTTTTTTGGGTTGAAAAATTGGTTTATTTTGAAAACTGCTATATTTATGTTGAAGGCAAAGGCAATTTTTTCTGCAAAGTTTGGAGAAAATGTATCAAACTGTTCTTGAGTTACACATTATTTAAAAAAAAATTACACTGATTTAAAACGTCGACTTGTTTCTGTGTGTCTCGCTAGGTCTAAAAGGCTTGTTGTTAATTCATATTTTCCATATAGTTAAATCTCCTTAGAAACTAATGCACCAATGATGTTTGACCAGGATAGGTTAGTATTAAGTGAAGTTATTTAGACATTTTTTGCCATTGTCTTTAGAAGAAGCAAGATCAGACTCTATGGCCTGAATTTTCAAAATAATATAACATCCACAATCAGGCCAGATTTTCAAAACAGCTGACTATGTTGGGCTCTTTCTGTAAAATAAATAAATAAAAAATAAAAAAATAGAAGAAAAATCTGGCAATAATTTAGGTGTCTGCATGGGAGCTGTTCTCTCTTGAAAATGTGGCCCTGATATGTTGCTCTTTACTAGCCTATTGCAAAAGGGTAATAGCTAATGTAGATAATAGCTCATAAAGATCTCTCTCTTTAGCTCATGTGTTAATATTGTGTTATTGGAGCTGTAGCACCTGACTTCCAGACCAGGATCAATAGATGTGTGGTTTATTATGGGATGGAATTAGCCTTCCTATAGATGAGGATGCATAGTCCCATTAAACGGTTGCTTTTGAACCTTCTTGTAGTTAAAAGAAGAGAGCGCCGGGCTTTCAAGTCTTTAAGGTTGAGTCTTTGACAACTAAACAGTCTTCTGAAAACTTTGCTTAAACAGAGTGCCTACTTGGTGAGAATAAACTAATTAAGAATGGTTTCATTTTGAAACTTCTGCAAAGCACCTCTCTCCATCTACCCAGTGAAATTACACCAGACCACAAAGTCTGGTACACAAATTTTTGACAGTGGCTCATGTAAGAGTCAATTTTCAAGGAATAGTTTCACACACAGGTAAACACACACAGGGGAGGTAACAATAAAAACATTTACTTTTTGAACCCTGCATAGGTCTGTCATAATTATTTCTTCATTAAAAAAATCCCTTCCTTCATCTGCAGCTGGATGAGTAAAAAAGTATATATTTAGCATGACTCTCTCATTTCTAGGAGTTTATGCAAGAGCTGTGTGTGTGAGCTAGTTAACACCGATTGTATTCTTTTCCATATTGTTGGATTCTTGGTTTTCCCAATACCTAATAACTGCATGATGCTTCCACTGGGAGCTTCTAAATAGCTCAATTCATCTCTGTAGCGAGGACTCTGTTTAATTCCTAGTTTGTTAGATAGAGGCTAACTTGGTTTTCCTTGGAAATGGAGGGTCAAAGAGCCCATTGATGCTCAGATCATCTCTGTTTCAATTACAACCATGTTGGCTCTTGCATATTTAAGATGGTGGTGCCCCAGATGTACAGTACCATTGTTTATATTTTCCTTTTTAGACCAGCTGACCCATGGTGTTGTGACAATATCAAGAGAACCACGCTACATCCCTGAAAAGAGGAGGATTGTAGCATGTTCCATTAAAATGGTTAATGGTTAACCTAATAATGGCTCTAACATTGTTTGGTCCAATTCACAAACTCTAGAAGACAATTGGCATCAGGTGCCATTCTTGCTATTGGCATACTAGATAGCTGCTTAGGGTGGGATATTTTGCTGAGGGAGCAGGGGTGGACAGGCCAAACCTGGGCAGCTCATTGACACGGTGTGCCCAGTCACAACTCCAATCATTTAAATTTGGCCTAGTTGTGCCTCTGCCTCTTCTCTCTCCCCCCACCCCCGTCATGATGGAGGGGCAGCTGGGCCAAACCTGAGTGAGTGGTGCTGTGACCTGGTGCTTGCACCTACTACCAGAACCACCAGAAGGCTCAACATGCTCGCCCAGAAAGTCTGATGTGCCCCCAAGTTGAGAACCTCTGTTTCAGTGGGTAGGAGGGGGGACAGCACATTGAAGTTTTGCCTAGGGTGGCAGATTGGCATGCAGCCTAGTGGGACTTCTAATTCACCATCCTAACCCACAAGCAAGCACCTTTTTAAAGGGTCTACCTAAATAACTCTTCAGTTTAGGTTTAGGTGGTTGCTCCTCATAATCAAGGTTGAGGTGCATTGGCAGGGCTTTGTGGTGAAGGTTTCAATGTTGCTGCTCATGCTGTACCTGTTTGTATGAGGGTGAAATTCATCCTTGTGGAGAGGGCCTCCACAGGACCTATGTACAAATTAAGTCACTGTCGAACCCTCAAAGTTGTGCCCAGTTCTCCCTGGATAAATGTAGTTGCTCATTCTCCAGAGCTGTTAACCTGGCACCTTTCATTAGCACTAAAAATTCTCTCAAAAGAAAACTTAAAAACAGAAGAAAAATACTTCAGCTTTATTCCCAGGGGTTTATTTTTTCACCTGTTACATATTGTTGGATTTTGTTCGTTGCCGCATGACTCCCAAGATTGTCAGACGTGCTAGCTGTCTGCCTCACCTATACTCCTTAATATAGTCAGCAATGTGGGGATCAAGGACTTTTAATAATTCTCCTCACTCCAGTTTAGAAAAGAAGCCTGCTTCTATGACACAGAGATTAAAGCTGCTTTCCCCAGTCCTTTCTGAAATGTACACATTGAGCTCAGTGTGATATTTGCTTCTTAGTGGCACCATTCAGTGTTTTGTTCCAGTGCCCTTCCAATTATTACTGTATATTAATTTTGATTAGACAGGAGGCTGCTTTGTGAGTCTTGACTTCCTGCCAGTACAATCAAGTGTGAGCCATGGGAATGAAAAGCAAATGTTACTTTTAAAACCTCTGTGAGGAATATATAACTTATAAAAATATATATATATATATATATATATATATATATATAATATGACTAAATATGTCTCTGCTAGTACAGCAGGAATTAAAATAGGACATTCTCCCTACCCTAAATGGGGAGGATCATTTTAAAGTTAAGAACATGTGTAAAAATTATTGTCCTGATTTCTTTGTTTTTGTTTTCAGTATTCCACCTTCATATTCTGCTAATTTGAGAGCAACTGTTTCTTCCATGAATCAACAGCTGTTGGAAAAATTAGGGGTGCTGAACCAACCAAAGCTAGAAGAAGTAAGAATAGCTTAAGTTTTCAAGTGTTGTATCTCATAAGAAAGCCACAAGAAATTCAGACAGGAATTAATTCTGAAAAATCCTGTGTTATGCAGGAGGTCAGGCTAAGTGATTACAATGGTCCCTTCTGGCTTTATATTCTAGGAATCTATGAAATCTGATTGCAAGCTCAGCCCTTGGATCTCTCAAAATGGGACTTATAGGGCTTGCATAGATTTTTAGTGTTCTTATTTTCATATTGTCTTTTCTTTCTCCCTTTATTTCTTTGGTTGGAGTTGTCATTTCCAGTTCCTCATGCTCTCTTTTTCTGGTTGGAGACCACTGACCTGTCACCTTACATTATGCCATTGAAAGGGTAACTCTTCTGACCATGCTGCATCTGGCTCAGCCAGTAGTGGGTGCTGTGGGAACATGATGTGTTAATATTTCATGCATTTGAAACCAAGCATGTTGACTCTTGTATTGGTTGCTCCAAGGAACAGGATTCAAATGTCTATTTACTTGATGAAGGCATGATAAACTGCTGTTACTAAGACACTACTAACCAGGCAATATAAATCTTATTACATACAGAAAAGTATGTTAAAGAACATTAATGAGGTTGCAAAGTCAGGCACTTGAAAATTAGGAAGTGCCAGTTTTATAGTTTCCTCTGCAATCTTAATTCTGCCTTCTTGCGTGTCCATCCTGTGCACTGAATGAGGCAAGGGTTCTGTGGAAAAAATTTGTATGCAAGTCATGTAATTAAAGATTGTCATAATGCATACGTACAAAGGGGCAAAACTGAGGTCCAGTGGTCAACCTAAATTCTGGCATTTCCTAACTGTTGACTGTTTGACTTTGCAATCTAAATAGTGTTATTTTTACTTAGCAAATGACAAACAAAAAAGCTAGGTTTTTACAAAAAGAAAAAGGTAAAAGCAAACATATTGGTTAAGTCTACACAGCAATGTAAGCTTACAGTTAGTGGGACTCGAGTTTGCTGACCCATGTCAGGGAACCCTGGACTTGAGCGCAGTGGCAGGTTAATGCATGGGCCAATGGCACCCGTGCCCAGGGGCCCTGGTCAATTTAGGGGCCCCTGCAGGAGTGCTGGAACCTGTGTAGAAATGGCAGGGCCATTGGTGCTGGAACTCTGGCCCTTCCCCATCTCCTCCTCCTTCCCCCACAAGGCTCCATTACCTGGCCAGGCTAGAAGCCAGAGCTGGGCCATGGTAAGGGTTGCCCAGGGAACCCAGATTGCTGTGGGGAGCCCTGGATCCTCCACCTGCTCTGGGCAAGGTGCCAGGTGCCCAAAGGCAGCTCCCAGCCCATGTGCCCGTCCCTCCAGCTTAACAGAGGCTTGGACCCCCCAGTCCTGCAGGGTCCTGGGACCCTGGGTCTGAACCTAAGTTAACATAATTGATGTGTGGATACGAGGGAGGGGGTTGGCTTGAGCTGGGCTTACATTGTTGTGTAGACATACCTATTATGTACAAATCGAACAAGTCCTCAAATCATACATCAGCAGCAGGGTTTGAGCCCTGAATCTTCTGCATTTTAGCACAGATCACTAATACTCAAGCTACAGGACTAATTATGCTTGTTTGATAGCAGGAGAAGGCTATTGGCCCAAAGCTGGGGGGTTGGCCACTGGAGCCAGTTGTTGGGCCTGTGGGCAGTTGAGGGGACCCTAGTCTGTCTCTCTTCTAAAACACCCCACTCCCACATCCTCTGTCAAGTCCCAGGCATTCCTAGTGCTGTGTCTGTTGCTGCTGCTCCTGCTTTAGTGGTGGCATGGGCCTGGGGTTAGAGTATTCATATTCAGTTGTTATTTTGGCATGCTGTCAAAATGTTCCTGAGGCATGGAAAGGTCAGTGGAAAATGGCAACAGCTTATATCTCAACAAAACCTGAGGAGAATTTTAGGGGGTAAAGTAAAGGCATTTCTCTAGTTTGAGGGCTTTCCCCTTCCAAATTTCAAGCTCCTGCTGCAGTGGAGGTGTTAGTGTCTCAAAGAAAGGCTGCACAAATTTTTATAACAAAGTATTTGGCAACCTAAATAGAGGGGTTGTTACCAGCTTCCCTTGCAATAACTATTTCATGAAACCAGGGCTGACTTGGCAGCCTGGTCCAAAGTGGATATCAGGGTTAGGGACTTTTAGGGGTGGTTTTTAAATCTGGGTTGGCAAAAGCTGAGATTGCTTAAGAGGAAGCATATGAATGTTTAGCAGCCCTAGGGAAAGAGGAAGGCATGGAACATCTAACATTGCTGTCTAGAAATTACCCTAGCCAATTCTTTATAACCATTGATGGACAGTAATTCTGGCCAATCTAGTCAAAATGGAGTTGGTTTAAGGAGCGTAAAGAGAAAACCAACAGGGATACTTGGGTCTATAAAAACCCTTCCCTCAAAAAATAACATTTAAAGGCATCCTATTGAGAATTCACTCGGCCTCATTCTCCTCATCGATATTAGTCTTATACCTGTAAAATTCAGTTGACTTCACTGGATTTGGTTCTGATTTAAACTGGTGGGAGAGGAAAATTAAGCCTAATGCTTTATTTAACAGTTGTAGGAATGTTGGATTTTTTAAATGGTCCCCACTAATTTTTAAATTTTCTTTGTAGTATGACACCTACCAATGACAGGTTCTTGCTAAGACTGAAAGCAGAAGAGCTGAAATACTTAAGACACGTTGCTGTGCTACTTCTGCACAAAGAATGCAGGGAGTTCCAGAAATCTCACAAATGTGTCCAGTCAAGAAAGGTTTCCTGGCCAATTTTGCAGACTCCAGGGTAGAACTGCTTTAAATTTTTTGGTTTCCTGAAATTTTGACTATTTTTTTCCCCAACACTTTTTAAAAATCTTTTCCACAAAATAATATTAACCCCCATTTTGACCAGCTCTGCCAAAAAGTAGACCTGGGTGACATTTTTCAGCCAAAACAGTTTTTGGCAAAAAATGCAGATTCGGTGTCACTGAAATATTTTGTGTAGCGGTGTCTGTTTTGCTGAATTGTTTTGGTCAAAACAATTGACTTTTGGTTTCAAAATTTCCTTTAAATGTATTTTAAAAGCAATCAAAAATAGTCAAACTCTAAACAAAACATTTTGATATTGCCACAAAGAAATGTTTCATTCGAACCAAAATGAATTTTTTTAACTTCTCAACTTGTTGTTTTTTTAATCTAGTTTTCGGTTCAACATAAAGCGTTTTTTTCTTTCAATTTTTCGGAATTGCCAGTGAACTGAAAAAATATCTGTTGTTTACACTGCTCTACTCGAGTTTTTGATTAAGATTCTGAACTCTCAAACTTATCCAAATCAAAGCTCCTTTGTTGCTGAGGTTTGCTCACTAGTGACACCCACAGCTGGACATGTTACATGTGGTGCGTACCATTGGCAGAGGGGCCACGTCATCAGTGTTGGGCCCTCCCAAAGGCAGTGGCGAGGTGGAGCAGTGCTGGCCAGCCCATTGCCTGCTCAGGGTTGGCCCCACAGCTTCCCTCTCACTACTGGGTGGGGAGCACGAGGCTAAATCTGAGCAGTGCTGTGACCCCCGTCCCCCCTCCCCCCGGCTGCAATGCCACTCAATTTTGGCTGCTGTTGCTGATGAAACAAAACTTCTCCTTTGGAACTATGCAAAGCAATCCAAGTGGAATAGAGCCAAAGATGGCAGGAAATGATGCGTACTGGGCCTTTAATAATAATAAAAAAAAGGCAACAGGAATCTCATAAGGTGATTAAGTATTTCAGCTCTTCTCCATTCTGTGAGTGATGTGTGTCAGTGACATCTCCACTAAGATACAATTGTCACCTGGCAGCTCCATCTACAGAGCCCACCTAATTTCAAAACCCCCAAATGTGCTTAATCTCTCTAAATCCCCACACAGTTCCAGAGAATATCAAATCTGTCGCCAGCCTGCTCTTGACTTTTGAGAGATTTATTTTGCCACCATGGATAGAAGCAGTGAGTTTGATGTAGATGTTAGCAGGTATGTTGAACAAACCCAGCAGAGTGCAGGATTTCCTTTTAATTTCCTCTAAGCAGCAAGCATTTCTTTAAAGGTATAAAGCAACGAAATGCTTGACATTGTTCTAATCTTTTCTTACTAAGATGTCCAGCGTTTCCCCCACAACGCCTTTTTATAAGAAGCTTAATTATGGCCTTTGCACCTTTTATTTTATAAATAGTGTGCTTAAATGAAAGCTTGATTGACAGGTTGGTATATGTGCATTTGTACATATATGCCTACATGTACATAAACATGCAGAAATCAGGGATCTGCTTGTGCACATCTGGATGGGTAAGAATATAACTGTCATCGCTAGGGATTAATTATTTCCGGAAATAAGGCCATATATCTCTGCATCTTGGGCTGAGGTCCCCTGCCTGGGAGCTGTAGCACACTCATATCTGGGGTTTAGGCACAGATAAAAATGGGTAATATGCACTGAACTGAGTGAGCTACAAGGGTACATCAGGGATGCATCTGGGAACAAACAAATGAGTTGGGCACCCAGGGGCTGAAAATCACAGCCTATATGTGCACAGGTGTTGGAATTTGCAGGAACCAAATGAGGAGCAGCAACAACAACAAAATAATAGCTAGGGAACACTCACACAATTGCATGCGAGAAACATTATTCTCGCCGAAGATTGAGGAGGGAGGTAATGCTGTTGCACACAATCAATCATATTGAGTTATGATCATCTTCCTTTTTTTCTTGTTCTGGTTATGATGTGTGGTAAATGGAAACTCTATTCTGTTAAGAGAAAACTGTGAGCTAACATGGTAAAAGTGGAATGACTGGGACCTCACTTTCTCTCATGTGTCCTGTCTCACCACACCTGGGTCCTGTGTTGATTAGGAAAAAGTATGTGTTTCAGTTGGCTCAATATAATTGTCGTCTTTGCAAAATGGTGCGTCTTTTTTTATATCAAGATAAGCTCCAGGTAGTTTTTACCCCAGTGTAGCTAGTCTGGGTCAACCCTATCCCACCCTTGGGGCTAGGCTACAAAGTGGTCATTTAACATGTGTTAGCTTGTATCTTAATGGGAATTTTCAATCATGTTAACTTAGCTAACCAATTGAAAAACACACTTTTTTTTTTTGCTCATCAAGACATATCCACTGAGACCAGCTAATCTGAGAGTAATAAGCTATTCTATGAAGTTTCAGCCAGTTCTAGGCTAATGCATTGACAGCTACCTGTTTACCCACTAATAAATCCTAATGAGTTTTACATGTGACTGTGGTCTTGATTCTGATCCATTTTACAATTATGTAAGGAATAAGTCTCCATCATTCAACCTGCCAAAGCCTAACTGTGAGATGCAATGTATGACAACTACACAAACATTTTTCATGCAGGAAACTTGAATGCTGTGGGATTGATTAATTTAGTATAAATGACTTGTTAATGTCAGTTTCATAATTCTTTCTTTTTGATGAAAATTATTTTCAGCAATAAAGATGAGGGGACACCAAATTTGTGTGGAAGACGGGTAACTTTGTGACTTAAATGAGTGATGTCTTTAGACATTAGGGTCATTTTGAGAGGTATTAGTAACTCTAGTGAAGTTGATAGAAAGGTACCCATTTGTACACAGATATACGGTAAGTGAGGTCAGAAACAGGCTTTGAAGCCCTTAACTGCAAGGACAGAAATCAGTTCGTTCCTGGATAAGAATAAGGCCTGTTAGTTCAGATCTTTCAGTGAGGCTTGTCAGGTTCTTCTTAGGACAGCCATTTGTCTCTGACTGTGAGACATTTCACATAGCACTGGGGAAACAAAAAATCTTGAATCCAAAAATGCAAATGGTTTGTATTGCTACTGGGTATGAGTTTAGATGGAAAAGGTCTTTACTTTTCTCTGCTGAAGGATAGCCTGCCAGGTATTGAAAGCTGCTCAGGTTAAATAAGAAAAGAAATGTAAAGAACAATTTTAACCCAACACATGTAAAGTTTGATTGCAGGTCTCATCCAGAGAGTTTGTCTTTCTGGATGATTGTTTCCCCTGATAATCCCAGTTGAGGTTCCAATAGGTAGGTGGGTGCCATTCTGAGACTGACAATAGCAATATGCACATTGGTGTGTTTATCTCCAAAAATAGCACATGAATCAGGATTTTTGTTGTCTGTTTGGCAAAGTCCCGTGCTTACTTTCTCAATTGCATTGTTTAAAAGAATTATTTGTAACTCCTCTGATATCTTACGTTTACCCCTCTGTGTCCAATATAAAGCCCTCCTATCATTCATGGCTGCACATGCACGAACATGTTGTGCATCCTGATTATACATAGAAAATAATAGTAGAGATTTTAAATGCAATTTAGGAAGCTCTTATGAAATTGACAAGTGTACTCATTTGCACGCAGCACTCCCTGCTTTGTGCATAGAAATGGATGTATATGTAATGTTTGCAAACCTCGTTTGAGAGGCACCTTTGAGAATTTTGCCCTACAAGTAATGTGAATGGTGGGTCATATAAAGGATGTGGTTAAGTAAAAGGTACTGATGCTGCTGTTACTATGACCAGTGTATGTGGCAGGGCCTGTCTCATTTTTAGTTCCGGAAACAGACCAGTGCAAAGTTTGTCCACAAGATGACAGGTCTAGAAAATATGAACATTTTCATATGTTGGCTCCTGTCCTCATCTCCCTGGCAGAGAATAATAGAACAAAAATTCTAGCCTGTCTCTTTCATATTTGCTGAGGAATGATCTATTTTATAATATATGCTATCTGTGCACATCAGTGCCTTGCTTGAGGAAGTAATTGTTTCACTGAACAAACGTGGCTGTGATATCAGGTCCTTTTTCTGCCTCTGTATGATTACCAGAAATATCAGTTCTTCAGGAATGCCACTAGAAATGTATACGATTGTTGTGTGTGTGGCAACATATGGATTGAAAAGGAAACCGTTTAATTTACAAGAAAAGACAACTGAAGCAACTGATTTTAAGCGACAGTTATATATATTTTTTTAATGCAGTGGAAGACCAAAAGCTCTGTTTTTTTAATTTTGTGACCCATAATACAGTTTTTAATAGTATGATACATAAGTATTGCATTCTGTGTGATACACATAAGGCAAAATTTTCAAAGCAAGTAAGTCCCATTTTTAAAAGGGACTTAGGCACTTAAGTTGGCTTTCAATAAGATGTAGGCTCCTTTCAAAATTTTATCTGAAAATTATGCAGCAACTGTAGCTCTGATGGGGCAGGAATACAGTAGTTAATTGAGAGACTCTGAGGTAGCGTGTAATGTTTTTTACAAGGTTAGGAATCCAAAACTGGAAAAGAGAGATGAGTTTAGAAATGGAATTTGAAAAGTATCAGGGGCTAAGAGTCTGTTTCAGATAGCAGGGGAAGAGTGGGTGAAGATTCTACAAGATTTTGCATAGACATGGCAGGTGAATGCGTAAGTGTGGGGTAAGGAAGAAAAGATTGGGGAATAAATTGGGGATTAGAGAGGTGAAGTCAGAAGAAGAAGCAGAGTCAAGTCCATGAAGACTTGAGAGCTAATTCTACTCTCAGTAACAATAAATCAGAGAAACTCCGTTTAAATAAAAAAAAGAGGAGTCCGGTGGCACCTTAAAGACTAACTGATTTATTTGGGTATAAGCTTTTGTGGGTAAAAAACGTACTTCTTCAGATGCATGGAGTGAAAATTACAGATACAGGCATAAATATATATTGACACATGAAGAGAAGGGAGTTACCTTACAAGTAGAGAAGCAGTGTTGAAGGCCAATTTAGTCAGGGTGGATGTCGTCCACTCTCAATAATTGATGAAGAGGTGTCAATACCAAGAGAGGGAAAATGGCTTTTGTAGCAAGCCAGCCACTCCCAGGACCTATTCAAGCCCAAATTGATGGTGTTAAGTTTGCAAATGAATTGTAGCTCAGCAGTTTCTCTTTGAAGTCTGTTTTTGAAGTTTTTTTTGTTGAAGGATGGCTACTTTTAAATTTGTATTTGAATGTTCAGGGAGATTGAAGTGTTCTCCTGCTGGCTTTTGTATGTTAACATTCCTGATGTCTGATTTGTGTCCATTTATTCTTTTACGTAGAGACCGTCTGGTTTGGCTAATGTACATGGCAGAGGGGCATTGCTGGCACATGTTGGCATATCACATTAGTAGACATGCAGGTGAATGAGCCACTGGTGGTGTGGCTGGGTCCTATGATGGTGTAGCTAGAGTAGATGTGGGGACTGAGAAGGCAACGGGGTTTGTTACAGGGATTGGTTCCTGGGTTAGGGTTTCTGTGGTGTGGTGTGTAGTTGCTGGTGAGTATTTGCTTCAGGTTGAGGGGCTGTCTGTAAGCGAGGACTAGCCTGCCTCCCCAGACCTGTGAGAGTGGGGGATCATTTTCCAGGATAGGTTGTAGATCACTGATGTGCTGGAGAGATTTTTAGCTGGGGGCTGTATGTGATGGCCAGTGGTGTTCTGTTATTTTCCTTGTAGTAGGTGACTTCTGGGTACTCTTCTGGCTCTGTCAATCTGTTTCTTCACTTCCCCAGGGGGGTATTGTAGTTTTAAGAATGATTGATAGAGATCTTGTAGGTGTTTTGCTCCAATCCCTCAGATAGAGACAATGTGGTTGTATTTTAGGGCTTGGCTGTAGACAATGGATTGTGTGATGTGTCCTGGATGGAAGCTGGAAGCATGTAGGTAAGTACAGCAGTCAGTAGGTTTCCAGTATAGGGTGGTTTTTTGGTGACATCACTTATTTGCACTGTAGTGTCCAGAAAGTGGATCTCTGTGTGGACTGGTCCAGGCTGAGGTTGATGGTGGGGTTGAAATTGTTGACATCCAGGTGGAATTTTTCAAGGGCCTCCTTCCCGTGGATCCATATGATGAAGATGTCATCAATATAGCGTAAGTAGAGGAGGGGATCTAGAGGACGAGAGCTGAGGAAGCGGTGTTCTAAGTCCGCCATAAAAATGTTGGCGAACTGTGGGGCCATGCGGGTACCCATAGTGGTGCCGCTGACTTGAAGGTATAAGTTGTCCCCAAATCTGAAATGGTTGTGGGTGAGGACAAAGTCACAAAGCTCAGCCACCAAGTGTGCCATGACCTCATCAGGAATACTGTCCCGGACAGCTTGTAGTCCATCCTTGTATGGAATATTGGTGTAAAGAGCTTCTACATTCATGGTGGCCAGGATGGTGTTTACAGGAAGATCACCAATGCATTGTAGTTTCCTCAGGAAGTCGGTGGTGTCTCAAAGATAGCTAGGAGTGCTGTAGCATAGGGTCTGAGGAGAGAGTCCAAATAGCCAGATAATCCTGCTGTAAGAGTGCCAATGCCTGAGATGATGGGGTGTCCAGGTTTCCAGGTTTATGGATCTTGGGTAGCAGATAGAATATCCCTGGTCGGGGCTCTACGGGTGTGTCTGTGTAGATTTGTTCCCATGCTGTAGCAGGGAGTTTCTTGAGCAGATGGTGTAGTTTCTTTTGGTAGTCCTCACTGGGATTGGAGGATAGTGGCCTGTAGAATGTGGTGTTGGAGAGTTGTCTGGCAGCCTCCTGTTCATAATGACTACAGCACCTCCTTTGTCAGCCCTTTTGATTATGTCAGAGTTGTTTCTGAGGCTGTGGATGGTGTTCCGTTCTGTACAGCTGAGGTTATGTGGCAATGTTTGTTCACAATGTCAGCCTGTGCATGTCTTTGGAAGTACTCTGTGTAGAAGTCCAGTCTGTCATTTTGACCATCAGGAGTAGTCCACGCAGAATTCTTCTTGTAGTGTTGGTAGGAGGGTTCCTGTTGGTCAGTGCTCTGTTCGGTAGTGTGTTGAAAATATTCCTTGAGTTGGAGATGGCGAAAGTAGACTTCCAGATCACTGCAGAACTGTATCATGTGTGTGGGGGTGGTGGGGCAGAAGGAGAGTCCCCGAGATAGGACAGACTCTTCTGCCAGGCTAAGTGTGTGGTTGGATAGATTAACACTAGTGTTGGGTGAATTAAGGGTGCCACTATTGTTGCCCCCATGGCATGTAGGAGTTTAGATAGTATACTGTCCTTTTCCCTCTGTACAGAAATAGCATGTGTTGTAAATGGCTTCAATTTAAGTCAATGAATGCACCAGTGTTAAACTGGTGGAAATGGGAACAGAACAAAGTCTTTGGAAAGAGATCATTTTGCTGGGTTCTGGGCAGGAAGCCAGTGAAGATTTCTGAGAATAGGATGCTATGTTTGCTCTTGTGGATACTGTAAATCAGTGTCATCATGGACAACTTGAAGCTTGGGGTGGTATATTTAAATCGTGTGACAAAGTTCCTCCTCTGCCTTGGTGGGTCCTGCGCTTATTGGTGGATTTGCTCACCTCAGAGATTCACAGGAGCCCACTTTCGCTAGTGGCTCAAACCTGCCATTCACTCAGCTAACCTCATCACTGGCCAGCATGGGGGAATGGAAGAAGAACAATCCCCGCAGTCTCTGCTGATCCACCTAGTGGGTTGGGGGACAGGCCAGGGACCTTCCCCTCTGGTGGGACCTATAGTCCAGGACAACTCATCCTGTATCCAATAGGGAGTTGGGGGGATGGGAGGAACCCGGGCCCACCCTCTACTCTGGGTTCCAGCCCAGGGCCCTGTGGATCATAGCTGTCTACAGTGTTTCTTATAACGGTTGTGTGACAGCTACATCTCCCTGGGCTACTTCCCCATGACCTCCTCCTAACACCTTCTTTATCCTTACCACAGGACCTTCTTCCTGATGCCAGATAGTGTTTGTACTCTTCAGTCCTCCAGCAGCATGCCCCTGTTACCTTACCCAGGGAAAAAGGACCTGCTTAATCTGGGGCTAATATATCTGCTTTCTATCACTCTCCTGTAGCCATCTGGCCCGACCCTGTCACAATAGGTCTTCTAATTCCCTGTTAGCCCTTCTTTCTTCGTTTTACATTACACCTGTCATAGTTTATTCTGCTTTCTATTGACTTCTCAAGGGTTAGATTTACATTTTCTGAATGATCCTGGGGGCAAATGTTCCCTTCTAGATTCACATGCATTGTCTCAGTGTTACTAATGAGGGTTTCTCATATGGATCTAGAGTAGAATAGGCTCCTTATTGTGGGTTAAACCTTTCTTGCTATAGGCCTTGATATTGCATTGTGATACCTTCTGGTAAAGTCAATGGAAACCAAATTGACAATAATGGAAATTACCGGGTAAATTCTTTTTATGAGCTTTTAAATAATGAAGTTCCCTCCAAATCTGTACTGCTCAAGAAAAACCTTGTCCTCTCATTCAATTAATTAATCTGTAATTTCCCCACGTTCAAAATTCTCCATAGGGAGTCTTCCTTCACACTTACTTTGACTATAGAATCTTATTACTCCTTGAATTTTTCCTTGGGTACGAAAATGAGTCTTTTCCAGATTTCAAAAGTCTTGTGGGACATTGATACAGAGTAGATCAACCCAATGGTAATTAAAAGACTATCAAAGGATAATCAATAGAAAATGACCTATAGGTAAGCTTAATTATAGGACCCATAACGCAGTTCTGGGGATATCATTAACTTAGATCATGACCAGAGTGGTTTATGACTTGATCCTTCTCTGCTAGCGAAGGTTAAAAAATGAAATGGAGCATGTTATATTACATTGTATAGTGTTTGCAAATTAGAGGCAAGAAGGTCTTTTGTAATTCCAAACATTTGTGGAATAATCATAAATAATCCCATTTTACTGACCGATCTTTCTATAATGGAACTTAATGACAGTAGATGTATTTGGCTACTGGTCACTAAAAGGGGCAGTGGATGGCAGGGGCAGAGTTATAAAGTCAGTCATCTACTTTAGCAGGGGACAACCTTCAATATGTATGGATTATATATTTCAAATATTGCTTTTCACATAAAGCCTTATTGTAACATGATTTTTTTATTAAAATAAAAAAATTAGGCTTTTATATGGGTACAACATTTTTTAAGATTGAAAAGGTGAGCCCACTTGAATGGGTGACAGCATTTATGTTAAAGGCAGACGTGATTGTTGTATGAAAGCTAGCTATGAGAACTGAGAAGTTTATCCAAGTGAGATATCCAAGTTTATATAAGTGAGAGGGGCTTCAGAAATAGGAGGGTACTTTGTTGTCTTGTGAGGCAAGGAAAGTAATCAATACATGTGTTTGCCTAGGCAACAAAATACATAAGGTGAGAATTCCTAATGTCCTAACCAAGGGGAGATTTCATGGAGTTGCCAGAAAAAGTTAGTGGAAGATTCCACAGAAGTCAAGATCTGGAATAAAATGCATTTTTTCAGCCTCAAACTAAAGCACCATAATCTATGTCTTCATTGTAGTGTAAACTTGGGGCTTACACTGAAGCTTGAGCCCAAACCCCCCTACCATCTACACATAGTTCTGTCTGACTCAGGCCCAGGCCCCAGGATGCAACAGGGTGGATAGGTTCAAACCCAGGTTCCTCTGTGACCTGGGTCAAAGCACCATCATTTTGCAGTGCGGACACAGCTTGAGCCCAGGCACCCTGGACTTGGGCTCTGAGAGTCTGCCAATATGATCCGACAACCAGGCCGGTGTTGTTTGTCCTCTCTATCCTAAAAGTAGCCGACTCCCAGGAAATGGAAGCAACCCCCCTTGTTCAAATCCAGCAGCTCAGCATTTAACCCTTTCATTTTATTCTGACCATTGAGCTGCAAACACAGTGAACATTCTCCTGCATATGCAATGGCCACTGGCCAGTAGAAATCCTTTACCAAGTGTGCTGCTTCGTGGTTGCAGGAGTACAGCGAGATTTTGGGTGAATCTCTGATGTGAGGCAAGCAAAAAGTTGTTGTTTTTTTCTTCCTTTTTTTAGTAGGAGTACCAAGAATGAAAGCTTGTCTGTCTCACCAACAGAAGCTGATCCAATAAAAGATATTACCTCACCCTGGGACTAACATGGCTATAACTACATTGCATTTACGAATATAGTTCATTTAAATTAAATGTAGTCCATGGATGACTAAATCATTTGTCAAAAATACAGGGGCAGGGAGAAGTGGGAGTGGGGTTTTTAAAGAAATTCAGAAGTGTGCTGGGGGCAGGGAGGGGAGCTGGTGGTGTGGCTGTAGAGTTCTTTGAGAGTCCATATTAGCGTATGTTTGCATGCAGTCATAAAAGGCTGTTTTGAAAGCATGGGGAGGCAGTAATCCAGGCAGATGCTAACACAGCATCCTGTTGATTCCCTCATGAATTTTGCCCCAATCCTGAGTGCTGATAGCTGCAAACTTTTCCCATAGCAGGAACTCCAGATAGGTAGTCACATTTTGGGGAAGCGATTACTTTGGTAGCATACGCAGCTGGCTTGCCATGGGAAGCTTAGAACAAAACCTTTTGCCATTCAGGAGCCACAAGAATTATGTCCTCCAAGATGTGGAATGCCTAAAATGATCAAGCATGCTGTGGCTATCCCTCTTGCCCTAAAGCCCAAGGTGGTCTGCAATTTGTAAACAAAGGCAAAAGAGGGGTATGCAGGTCCCCCCGAATAACAGTGGGGACTGTAACTCTGCTTACGACAATGTCATTTGGTGGCAATAGTGTCCCAGATCGTCCATGTCGGTAGACTCCCAAGTGGTCGAAAACCCTGGCATCATGAACCTTTCCAGTGCAGCCCTCACTGGCATCCAGAAATTGGTCTCTGCTGTCCACAAGAGCCTGCATAATAATGGAGGTTTATGTACTCATTTGCTCCCTAAGGAGGGCAAACTGTGGGCACCTGAGTCCAATCAATGGCCCCGGCAGAGTTTGGAAAGCCCATTCTCTCAAAGCAAGCAATTACTTCAGAAATATTGTTTGTGCTCACCACGGTTGAGTAAATCACATGCCTGACCACCTAAGAAACCTCTGCCACCACTTACCTCACAATTGACTTTTCAACATCAGACTGGTTAGCAACAAACTAGTAGCAGTCTGGGGTAGCCAGCTGGCAGATGGTTATAGAAACCTACTTCTGGACCGTTGTGGTTACTCTCATGCATGTCATGACATTGGAGGGTCAGGGCAAGCTGCTCACAAAACTGTAGAAATGTAGCTTTCTTCATGCGAAAGCTCTGGACCTACTGTTGATCATCCCAGGTCTGCATGACAATTTGATCCCACTAGTCTGCACTTGTGTCCCTGCCCAAGAAGCACCAGTCTACTTAGGAGGCATCAGTGGCTATAGAGAGTGCCGTGAGCCGCATCAGCAAGTTTGAGTCTTCTATGTCTGTATCCTCCTCCTCCTCCTCCATAGTTAGCTGCATCAGGTGCCTTCAGTGGGCCAGAAAACACCACTGAAATGTTCATCAGCATCTCATGGAAGCTCTGCCTGTTTCCTGAAAAAGGAGTGAAAGCCTGAGCAAGAGAAGGTCTTCAAATGATGACTCCTCAGTGTTTCTGGCTTTGGTTGCTGAAAGCATGCAGACCAAAATGGCAGCTCAGCAGGATGTGTGAGTGGGCTGTGACAACTTCTGGTGATGTACGGCATGGACAATCAGGTTTTCCCACACTGCACCACGAAGAAAGTGGTAGAGTGGCCACATTTTGGGAGGGTGCTAAGTAGTCTGGTTTATGGCTGGCTGGACTCAAGTCTGCATACTGGAGAGTGAATGTTGGGGACCCAGCCTCAAAAATTGTTAACCTGGGGGCCCTAATGCATGTGGATGCTCAAGTCCTGGCCTTTCAAACCCAGGGTCTGCAGACTCAAGTCCCACTATCCCTGGGCTTATCTTGCAGTGTAGACCTATCCTTAGACAGCCAGTTACAATGTCTAATGGCTGACTGACATCACACTCATCCAACCGATAGCTGAAGCATACATTCAGTTGGAACACATTATTATTATTGCTTATAATGACTTCAACACCTATGGAAAGTGACTTTACTATACGATCAGTAAATCAAATAAATACATTGCTAATCGCTAGCCACTGATACAAATATTCTCAATATCAAGGTGATCTCTATGGCTGAATCCAAAAGTCACATAGTCTAACCAAATTCTCACATATTAAAAATTTGAATAATTAGTTTTTTAAAATTTATTTCAGAAAACAAAAGATTAAATGAGGGTGTGGAGGGATGGAGAAGTTAGATAAGATAAGTTAGAAATGAACATTCCTATCAGGTGAGTTACCTACTTCATGGAATAATTAATTGTAATATAAAATCAAATAAAGAGGAGCACTCACCAATTTGCATACATGAAATGTATGAATAGAAGTAATTGTACACTGACTGGAACCTTGTCCTCATGTCACACTGTTTCTGTCAGAATTTTGTTCAACCACCTTGACTCAGCTTTAAGTTACAGTAGTATGTGAATTTACTGACATGCATGAACTGAACTGTCACACATTTTTTATTTATAATCGGCCTAGAGAGAGCTTCAGTAAAATCCATGGAGAAATGTGCAAGAAACAAACAAAAGGGGCACATAAATATGTTGGCTTTGTTCTGAGCTCACAAAGATTCTTTCATCCACACATGTAATGATGTAAAGGATATCATTTAAACCTCCTAATCCAGGAATTTCTGTGTCAAGGAAGAATTTTCATGCATGTTTTAGCTCTTTGTTCCTAGTTTATTGCAGCATTTATAGAGCCAAATCCTAAAACCTTTACACAGGCAAACTTTCCATTAAGGTCAATGAGAGTTTTGGTTTAGTAAGGACTTTTAGGTTGGTTCCACCAACTCATATTAATTGGTGCAGGGACTGGAACCTTGGTGTTTCTTCTCCTGGGTGAGTGCTCTGATCACAAGGCTATATAGCCCCTGTTAGCTGGGCAGTTAAGTCACTACCTGGAGTAGAGATTTGTACCTGGGTCTCTCACATCTCAGGTGAGTGCCCTAACCATGGGGCTGTGGAGTATGTGGGGGGAGATCAGGCAGTGGCACCAGCACCTCAACCTCCATTTTGTGAATGGCACAGAAAGTCCCCTTGTGAAACCAGTCCAAAATATTAAAGAGAGACATTTCCATTTTTTTCTGTGTCAACCAAACCAATTCACCAAAATCAATACAAATATGTGGAGTGTTTTGTTGGACCCAAATCTGCATTTTTGCCACTCTGTCTTCACTGCTATTTTTAGTCATGCCAGCTAGATTCAAGCTAGCACTGGTATGTCTACATGAGCTGCAGTCACACTTTCTGAATGCAGTATAGACATACCCACAAGGACAGTGAGAGTCCCCACTCTCCAGTGGTGAATAAGTGAACATAATTGGTGCCCATCCGAACCTTATGGAAAAGCCATATAGAATTTCTATAGAATTTTTAAACTAATTTATAGATTTTAGTATCAGGGATATAATTCCCTATTGGATACTATAAAATGTTTTTTAAATGCTACAGAAAGTGTATTATTATCTATTAAATTTTGATTAGTTTGTAGAGTAAACTTTTGAACCTTATTTGTTTCATTCTTACTAAATTAAATTTTTCTCTTCCATAATTGGAAGTGCATAAAGAATAGTGTTCTGAACTTACTGTTGGCTACTATTTTACCTCTGTTGGGGGTTTTTAATGGGAGAGAAGTCCAATATTCCATATAGAGAATGAAACCTGTCAAATGCTTTGGAAAACTGGGCAATTCAGCCACGTTACTTAAAACTACTTTTATTTGCTCCTCTGACAGTAATAGCCTATCTTTTGTACCATTGGCCTTTGGCAACCATGGAAGCATATTTTTGAAAGAGGAAGGAAATAAAAATGGGATTAAGCCACAGGGAGCTGTGGGAGAGGAGAAGAAATCTTGAAAAAGCAGAGCAAACTAGGAAATATCTTCAGAGCAAGTGCCTCAAGTATAGATTTCTCTTTGTCACATTCTCCTTACATAGAACCCAATATAGTACACCTTTTCCACCTTTAATACTTTTGTTGTGTCGAAACAGAGCTGGTCAAATGTTGCCATATTGTGTGAATTATTAGTTTAACTCTTTAAAATGAATTGGTTTTTATTACGCTTTCGTCCCTTTTCTGTTTTTCTGCCCTCAGACAGTCACAGTTAAACTTTACTGACATATTCTGATGACTGGTGTGTGCATTGCCTTCCTGCTCCCTGTGTTTCCTGGTTCCTGCACCTTGAACTCAGTCCTTGTTTAAGGCTGTGTGTGTGTGTGCAGTGTTGGATGTGTGCAGTTATTCAAGGCCTGCTGCTACATATCTGCTGTTTGGGCTGGTACTTGTTGTTCAAATGTTGCTGACGTGACCCGTTCATGGTTATTACACGTTTTGATTGACAACCTACCTATGTATCTTTGGTTTGGGGGGTTTTTTATTGCTATTCTGGGGTGCATCAGAGAAACATAATGGTGATGAGTGCTTCTTTTCTGTAACCCATGCTGCCTGTATGTCCTTTGGCTGATGACTGACAATACTTTTTGTTTGAAATGTTCAGAACTATGTGCAGATCATGCAATCCTCCGATGCTGCTAGGTTAACCTTGCTGCAGAACTGTTTAGGCTGTGATGACATTGATATTTATGATGGACTTCCAGAGCCCGAGTCTTCTTTTGATGCAGCTGTGTACCACTTTAATGAGTATTTCGGCACTGGAGATTGTGTTCTGTTAAAGACAATTTTTTTTGAAGCTCCCCAGCAGCCCAACAAAACCATACATGAGTTTGCATGTTGCTTGCAGCAGTTGGCCTAGGACTGTGAATTTGGGGCTGCTATGGCGATCATGCTCAGGAATATTTTTGTGGCAAGTATAGCCAATGGCTGCCTGGGAGAACAATTACTGGCTGAAGATGCTAGAATGCCAACTTTTGATACTGTGTTTGCGAAGAGTGAGGCATTTGAGAGGGCTCGGGTTGAAAGGGGTTCTGTGCCTCAGGCTGCTGCTACTTTTGTGCGTACGCTTAAACAGTCAACTGCTGCTCCTATTTCCCTTGCCCAAAGTCATACAACGCTACCTGCTCCTGCTCCAAACTCTTGGCAGCGAAAGTTGCTGTCTCTTCACTGTTTTCACTGTCAGTATGGGTCACTTGGCCAATATTTTTGCCTGCCTGGCTAGCACTGCTGTGTTTTGAGTTTGCGGGAAGGAAGGATTCTTTACATTAGTGTGCTGTGCTACATTGGATCTTGAAGATGGGATGCCTGAAGTGCATACTGTGAATGTGGAGCCACATGAAACCACCTTTACCAGGGACCCTGATGTTTCCTGTAGTATGATCGTCTCACGTGGCAAGGTGCTGGAGCTGGTATCCCATATCGTGGAAATTAATGGTACACTGTTGAAGTGCATGGTGGGTATGGGTGCAGAAGTTAACATTCTCCATTCTGCGTTAGCTCACAATCTGGACATTTGCCCATCTACAACGATTATAAAAGCTTGGTATCTGTATGCCTTGCAGACAGTGGGTGAAGCTGTCTGCTTTGTGCTCTACAAAGGCATAGCCTTGACTGCAAAGTTTTACGTTGTTAAAGGCATGGCTGTGAATATTGTTCCATTTTTGTCCTGTGATCTGTGCTTACAGCTTGATATTATGCATGAACTCTCACAGAATACCTCAGGTGTGGTTATGTCAGATAGAATAGAAGGGGATACCCAAGATATTGTCCAGAGACACTGTGGTTTATTTAACAGTGGTGTTCTGTCCATAGGATGTGTACGCTCTGCAGTTGGATTTAAACGCCAAGCCCTTTGCACCGTCTACATGTTGTGTACATCCTGCACTTGTGGAAAAGATCCGAGCGGAGTTGCAGTGCATGAAAGCTCATGGTATTATTTGGGAGGTGGAAGTGCCTATGGATTGGAGCTCACCCATGATGAGCATATACAAGAAGAATAGTGATATTCAACTGCGCACCAGTTTTAGGGCACTTAATAAATATATGAAATGTGAGCAATTTCAATTGCCAACCTTCAAAGAGGTGACTTGCCATATCAGTGGATCCTGGATATTCTCTTTGTTGGACTACTGATACAGTTATTGGCAAATATCTGTGGCTGAAAGTTTACAGTTGTTATTGACTTCTAGCACACCAATTGGCAGCTACTGGTAACAACAACTCCCTTTTGGCTTAGTCTCGGCTCCTGAGATATTTCAGAGAGTTGTCTTGGCTCCTGCGTAGTATCCAGGGTGCACATTGCCATTGCATCTTTTGCATCATCTTTGCTAAGAATCTTCCTGAGCATAATGCTATTCTGGACCAGGTGCTAACCTGACTCCAACAAGCTGGTATAAAGTTGAGTTTTTCAAAAGATGCTGCAGAGTTTCTATGTCATTCTTTATTGGTGTGACACTAATGCCTGAATAGCTACAAGCTGTTGCTTTACTGCTTTTATCCACTGATTGGAGCGGTTTACATTTGTTCCTTGTCCTAGCTCAATACATAGGTGGCTGTGTTCTGCTCTATTTTAGTACCCTTGCCAAACCGCTGTGGGATTTAACTCACAACAGCTGGTTTGGACTAAAGAAGCAAAGCAGGCTTTTGAAACCCTGCATCAAGCCCTATGTCAGATCCAATCCGGTGCTTATTTTAATCCATGGAATTTAAGCTGCTTCAAGAGGGACAGCTGAGTTATATTTGCATCACACATTCTCACCATGATGGAAGTGAAATATTCCCAGACAGAGCTAGAGTTCTTGGCAATGGTTTTTCCTATTGTATGCTTCAAGGTACACTGAGCATGAAGACATTTCACCTTAGAAACTGATCATTTACCTATTCCAGGCCTCTATCATAAGGCCATTGACTTGCTGAGTGTGAAGCTTGCAGTGGTGGATTATTCAGTTTCAGCAGTATCGTTTTGATTTGGTTCATAAGAAGACATCATTTACTTGCCAGTGGGTCTTTCAAGAAATTCTGCTGGGTTGGCACCCTCCTATCTTGAAATGACAGAGTAATCTGAATGCTTTGGACTGAAAGATTTACCAGTTAACTTAGGGAAGACAGCTGATGCCACTCTTCAAAATGCTGAACTGTGCAGGGTGATATTTGCTGTACATATGGGTTGGACAGACCCAGTCCTTAATTTTTTTTTCTTTTTTTTGTCAGCATTCTACAAAATTTGTTCTGAGTTCACAGTGAAGACATGTGCTACTCCACATATTGGATGCAGAGGAGCCCAAGTGATCATTCCAGAAGTGTTGCGACAAGAAGTCCTGTATGTAGCTCATGAAGGACATTTGGGAGTAACGAAGATGAAGGAATTCCTGTGTAGTTATGCATAGTGTCCAGGGCTGAACTCAAACATTGATTGTCATATGAAGGCATGCTCAGCTTGCACAATGAATAGAACTATTCTCCCTCTGGCCTCTTTGAAACTGCTAGACAATGGTAGAGAATTGCAGTGGCTATTACTGGCCCCTCATTACACTGCATGATTACACACTCTTGATGTTACAGCCTGTTATAATTTCACAAGGCATCTAAAAGGAGCTTATTTCTTATCTAACCACTTTATTTGCTATATGAGGCCCTATGAGGACCAAGTTGTCTACGTGGACAGGCAGTGTACATCCCACTCCTTTGTTGTTCTCGAAGCTGACTAATGTGATGAGGATATCTATGCAAGACTCCAGGCATTCTATCCTGGACAAGCAGTGTATATTAGACGAGGGTCTGGAAACATTTTTGATACTTGTGTATGATCTTGTGGGCTGTAGAGTATGGGGTGTGGTAAGTGCAATTGCCATAGGGAACACACTTTGTTAACCAGCCAGATATACTGCCTACTGAAAGGGGAACAGATAGGGAAGAGAATGCTCTTTCTGCATACAATGATGTTATGTGGCCAGTTGGGGAAGTGGCACCTAGGCATCAGCATCCAACTTTTGAGCTGAATCAGAGATGCCACTGAATGTTTTGGGAGAAGGGAAGGAAATTGTGATGCTTTCCTGTTTCCTACTCCCTGAATTCAGTGTTCCTGTTTAAGGCTGTGTGTTTGCCTAGCTGTTCTGGGCCCACTGCTATATATCTGCTGCTTGGACTGCTATCATGTTTTGTTCAAACTTTTGCTGACCTAGTTGGTTCATGGTTACTGCATATTTTGATTGACAACCTACCTGTGTGTCTTGCTTCATTCTTTTTATTTTTTTTTTTAAGGTTGCTATTCTGGGGTTCATCAGAGCATAACACATGAATATTCTTGTATGTAGCACTATTCATGCTGGAAGTGTGTGTGCACTTATCCAATCAGGGAGCAGAAACAATGATTTATGTGACTAATCACAACTAAACAACTATCCTGAATAGTGAACCTGTACAGAATGGTTTCTAATCAATCCATAGATTTTTTTTTTTTAAAAAATGACAAAAAATGTGCTGAATACTTCTGAATAAATGTAAAGAGATAGACATCTGCTTGTGTTTTTTTCCTGCAAGAAGAAAGAGGCTGCATTATTATTTGCCTGATAAATTATTCATTGTGAATTATTCGCCCAGCTGTATGGCTAGACAGAAACAGGAAGTGACAAGACTGCTTATTAATAGATTCCCCAATCTATAATAAGAAATTCATATACTGCTTGCTCTTTTTTGTGCTAGTTTGAATACATTTGAGTCAAATTTTAAAATTACTGGGTAGAATAGTGAGCTTGACATGGGTTAATTTTATACTTGCCATGAGCTCTTGCATTGAAAATAACAGCTTGTGTGGCTGCAGCCACACTTTATATGCCTGTTATGAGCTCTCATGACAGGACTGATATAAACTCATGATACCGTTGTACAATACATGGGAGATTTGAAATGATATCACCTGTTTTCCTTCTTTCTCTTTATATTCTGTACTTGTAATTGATTGCATAGGAGAAGGTTACGCAGTTGAGATACAAGTAGTGAAGTAATTGAGAGACTACAAAATACACATCTAGGCCCTGGTCTACACTAGGACTTTAGGTCGAATTTAGCAGCGTTAAATCGATTTAAACCTGCACCCGTCCACACAATGAAGCCCTTTATTTCGACTTAAAGGGCTCTTAAAATCGATTTCCTTACTCCACCCCTGACAAGTGGATTAGCGCTTAAATCGACGTTGCCGGCTCGAATTTGGGGTACTGTGGACACAATTCGATGGTATTGGCCTCCGGGAGCTATCCCAGAGTGCTCCATTCTGACCGCTCTGGACAGCGCTCTCAACTCAGATGCACTGGCCAGGTAGACAGGAAAAGAACCGCGAACTTTTGAATCTCATTTCCTGTTTGGCCAGCGTGGCAAGCTGCAGGTGACCATGCAGAGCTCATCAGCAGAGGTGACCATGATGGAGTCCCAGAATCGCAAAAGAGCTCCAGCATGGACTGAACGGGAGGTACGGGATCTGATCGCTGTTTGGGGAGAGGAATCCGTGCTATCAGAACTCCGTTCCAGTTTTCGAAATGCCAAAACCTTTCTGAAAATCTCCCAGGGCATGAAGGACAGAGGCCATAACAGGGACCCGAAGCAGTGCCGCGTGAAACTGAAGGAGCTGAGGCAAGCCTACCAGAAAACCAGAGAGGCGAACAGCCGCTCTGGGTCAGAGCCCCAAACATGCCGCTTCTATGATGAGCTGCATGCCATTTTAGGGGGTTCAGCCACCACTACCCCAGCCATGTTGTTTGACTCCTTCAATGGAGATGGAGGCAATACAGAAGTAGGTTTTGGGGACGAAGAAGATGATGATGAGGAGGTTGTAGATAGCTCACAGCAAGCAAGTGGAGAAACCGGTTTTCCCGACAGCCAGGAACTGTTTCTCACCCTAGACCTGGAGCCAGTACCCCCCGAACCCACCCAAGGCTGCCTCCTGGACTCAGCAGGCGGAGAAGGGACCTCTGGTGAGTGTACCTTTTAAAATGCTATACATGGTTTAAAAGCAAGCATGTGAAAGGATTACTTTGCCCTGGCATTTGCGGTTCTGCCTTTGCAAAAGGTTTCTGGGGAGGGCAGCCTTATTTCGTCCTTCATGGTAGGACACTTTACCACTCCAGGCCAGCAACACGTACTGGGGAATCACTGTAGAACAAAGCATTGCAGTGTATGTTTGCTGGCATTCAACCAAAATCCGTTCACGCGGTGGGAGGAGGCAAAATGCGACCTTGTAACGAAAGCACATGTGCTATGTATGTAATGTTAACAGCAAGGTTTACCCTGAAAGAGTGTAGCGACTGTTTTATAAAATGTGTCTTTTTAAATACCGCTGTCCCTTTTTTTTTCTCCACCAGCTGCATGTGTTTCAATGATCACAGGATCTTCTCCTTCCCAGAGGCTAGTGAAGCTTAGAAAGAAAAAAAAACGCACTCGTGATGAAATGTTCTCCGAGCTCATGCTGTCCTCCCACACTGACAGAGCACAGACGAATGCGTGGAGGCAAATAATGTCAGAGTGCAGGAAAGCACAAAATGACCGGGAGGAGAGGTGGAGGGCTGAAGAGAGTAAGTGGCGGGCTGAAGAGAGTAAGTGGCGGGCTGAAGACAGGGCTGAAGCTCAAAGGTGGCGGCAGCGTGATGAGAGGAGGCAGGATTCAATGCTGAGGCTGCTGCAGGACCAAACCAGTATGCTCCAGTGTATGGCTGAGCTGCAGCAAAGGCAGCTGGAGCAGATTGCCACTGCAGCCCCTCTGTAACCAACCGCCCTCCTCCCCAAGTTCCATAGCCTCCACACCCAGACGCCCAAGAACGCGGTGGGGGGGCCTCCGGCCAACCAGCCACTCCCCCACAGAGGATTGCCCAAAAAAAAGAAGGCTGTCATTCAATAAATTTTAAAGTTGTAAACTTTTAAAGTGCTGTGCTTAAAGTGCTGTGTGGCATTTTCCTTCCCTCCTCCACCACCCCTCCTGGGATACCTTGGTAGTCATCCCCCTATTTGTGTGATGAATGAATAACGAATGCATGACTGTGAAGCAGCAATGACTTTATTGGCTCTGCAAGCAATGATTAAAGGGAGGAGGGGAGGGTGGTTAGCTTACAGGGAAGTAGAGTGAACCAAGGGGTGGGGGGGTTCATCAAGGAGAAACAAACAGAACTTTCACACCGTAGCCTGGCCAGTCATGAAACTGTTTTTCAAAGCTTCTCTGATGCGTACCGCGCCCTCCTGTGCTCTTCTAACCGCCCTGGTGTCTGGCTGCGCGTAACCAGCAGCCAGGCGATTTGCCTCAACCTCCCACCCCGCCATAAACGTCTCCCCCTTACTCTCACAGATATTGTGGAGCACACAGCAAGCAGTAATAACAGTGGGAATATTGGTTTCGCTGAGGTCTAAGCGAGTGAATAAACTGCGCCAGCGCGCCTTTAAACGTCCAAATGCACATTCTACCACCATTCTGCACTTGCTCAGCCTGTAGTTGAACAGCTCCTGACCACTGTCCAGGCTGCCTGTGTACGGCTTCATGAGCCATGGCATTAAGGGGTATGCTGGGTCCCCAAGGATACATATAGGCATTTCAACATCCCCAACAGTTATTTTCTGGTCTGGGCATAAAGTCCCTTCCTGCAGCTTTTGAAACAGACCAGAGTTCCTGAAGATGCGAGCATCATGCACCTTTCCCGGCCATCCCACGTTGATGTTGGTGAAACGTCCCTTGTGATCCACCAGAGCTTGCAGCACTATCGAAAAGTACCCCTTGCGGTTTATGTACTCGGCGGCTTGGTGCTCCGGTGCCAAGATAGGGATATGGGTTCCGTCTATAGCCCCACCACAGTTAGGGAATCCCATTGCAGCAAAGCCATCCACTATGACCTGCACATTTCCCAGGGTCACTACCCTTGATATCAGCAGATCTTTGATTGCGTGGGCTACTTGCATCACAGCAGCCCCCACAGTAGATTTGCCCACTCCAAATTGATTCCCAACTGACCGGTAGCTGTCTGGCGTTGCAAGCTTCCACAGGGCTATCGCCACTCGCTTCTCAACTGTGAGGGCTGCTCTCATCTTGGTATTCATGCGCTTCAGGGCAGGGGAAAGCAAGTCACAAAGTTCCATGAAAGTGCCCTTACGCATGCGAAAGTTTCGTAGCCACTGGGAATCGTCCCAGACCTGCAACACTATGCGGTCCCACCAGTCTGTGCTTGTTTCCCGAGCCCAGAATCGGCGTTCCACAGCATGAACCTGCCCCATTAGCACCATGATGCATGCATTGTCAGGGCCCATGCTTTCAGAGAAATCTGTGTCCATGTCCTGATCACTCACGGGACCGCGCTGACGTCCCCTCCTCGCCCGGTATCGCGTTGCCATGTTCTGGTGCTGCATATACTGCTGAATAATGCGTGTGGTGGTTAATGTGCTCCTAATTGCCAAAGTGAGCTGAGCGGGCTCCATGCTTGCCGTGGTATGGCGTCCGCACAGAAAAAAGGCGCGGAACGATTGTCTGCCGTTGCTCTGATGGAGGGAGGGGCGACTGACGACACGGCTTACAGGGTTGGCTTCAGGGAGCTAAAATCAACAAAGGGGGTGCCTGTACATCAAGGAGTATTTCAGGCAGGACTGCACGGAGGGTTCCAATAAGAAATGGTGCACCTAAGTTATCGTTGTTATTGGAACAAGGAGGTTAGCCTGGCCTCTGATTGATACATGGCTAGATTTACCTCGCTGCACCTTCTCAGTGAGTGACTGCAGTGTGACCTAGAGGAATGAGTCCCCTAGACAGGGGAGGAGGCAAATGAGTACAAAACAAATCTGGTCTATTTCTTGTTTTGACCCACTCCATCTATCTTTTACATCTTTGGCTGGCAGCAGACGGTGCAGAAGGACTGCATGCCATCCACATCTCATGGCTGCTCGGCAGAAGATGGTACAGTACGACTGCTAGCCATCCCCATCTCTTGCCTGCCTGGCAGAAGATGGTGCAATACGACTGCTAGCAATCCTCATCTCTTGCCTGCCTGGCAGAAGATGGTACAGTACGACTGCTAGCAGTCCGTATCGCCTGCCCGCTCACCATAAGACGGTTCAATAGGACTGACTGCAGGACTAAAGAGAATGACCTGGTCAAGTCACTCCAAATTTAGTCCCTGCGCCCATGTCTGCCCAGGCGCTCCCAGCCGACGCGGCCAGGAGCACCTCAGACACGATGAGGACGACTACCAATCGTATTGCACCGTCTGCTGCCAGAAGGCAAGGGGTTGCTGCTACTGTGCAGCAAAGCCGTACCGCGTCTGCCAGCACCCAGGAGACATAGGGTGACGGTTACCTGAGCGGGCTCCATGCTTGCTGTGGTATGGCGTCTGCACAGGTAACTCAGGAAAAAAGGCGCGAAATGATTGTCTGCCTTTGCTTTCACGGGGGGAGGGAGGGAACGGGGGGCTGACGATATGTACCCAGAACCACCTGCGACAATGTTTTAGCCCCATCAGGCATTGGGATCTCAACCCAGAATTCCAATGGGCAGCGGAGACTGCGGGGACTGTGGGATAGCTACCCACAGTGCAACGCTCCGGAAGTCGACGCTTGCCTCGGTACTGTGGAAGCGCTCCGCCGAGTTAATGCACTTAATGCACTTAGAGCATTTTCTGTGGGGACACACACACTCGAATTTATAAAACCGATTTCTAAAAAACCGACTTCTATAAATTCGACCTTATTCCGTAGTGTAGACATACCCTAGGTGAGGGCTGGAGCTACAGAAGCCCACCATTTTATGCATTATCAGCCTCACTCCCCCCTTCAAAGTCTCTATTTCTGAAGGATTAATGAACATTTTAAAAGGCTGTTTTAAAACTAACTGTAGTAGAACCCCTCTGATAGAATCATAGAAATATAGAGCAGGAAGGGACCTCAAGAGGTTGTCAAGTCCAGCCCCCTGTGCTGAGGCAGGGCCACGTAAACCTAGACCATCCCTAACAGGTGTTTGTCCAACCTGCTCTTAAAAAATCCAGTGATGAGGATTCCACAACCTTCCTTGGAGGCCTAGTCCAGATCTTAACTACCCTTATAGTAAGAATTTTTTCCTAACTGTAAGCTGGAGAATGATCCTGCTATTGTGGGGAACTTTCCTGTCTTCTGCACTATCCTGGTGGAACTGGATAGCAAAAGGATCTGAGTCCTCGCTCCAACTCCCTTTACCTGGAGGCCTGCCTGACCTCAAGGACTTCCTTTCCACTCTCCCGTGTGGAAGAATCCTTGTAACCAGACAAAGCTGAGCCCAGGATTCCTGGGAGGCTTAACCCCCAGTGTTGTCATTGTCACTTAGGACAGGGGCTAGGGTGTTCCCATGCTGGAGTACTCTCTCCACACTGGCCACTTCCCTACTCCACTGATCGCTACATTGAGTTCAAACCAAATACAATTAATTAAACAGCAACTGTAAGAAATATAAGGAAAAATGGAAAAGGTTAAAGGAAACAAAGAACCTTGCCCTATGGGCACAGGGAATACCACAAACAGCAGTCTCTGAGGTGAAAGAAAAGTTTACAGTCTGTTCCTCACAAGTCCCAGGCCTCCCTTCCAGGACCAGGCTGTGCTGCGGTGATACTGTGGGTAAGACACCTGCTCTGGTGGTGGCCGCAGGCACTAGGTGGCAGGAATCCTTCTCCCCAGTATTGGTCCACCTGTCAGGTTCACATCCTCCCCCCAAATCCAGCTTCTGCATGATATCTGTTGGAAATCAGCTAATTGATAATGGCTAGGTTGAAGGGTAAATGGAGGTAGCTGATACTTAATCACATTAAAATAGATTAATAATAAAATACATCTATAGAATTTTGCATATTTGATTGTATCCTCCTCCCAAATTTCATGTCACATGTCATCTTAGAATTAGATTTTCAGAAGTGCTCAGTGTTAGCCTAACACTTCTCCTATTGAAAGTAATGGAAGTTTTACTGTTGACAGGACTGTGCTCCCATTAAAGCCAACACGAAGTGCTTTTGCAAAGCTCTGCCTTAAATTGTAAGCTATTTGAGGTGAGCGCCCCATATCTTTGTATGTGATTGTACTGCACCTGGCACATTTGGGCCTTTGTACTAACTGGGGACACTGGATGTTGCTGCAATATGCATATTTACTACTAATAAAATATTTGGTGTAGTGAGCAAGCTGACAATCAGGAATAGGCAGTGGTGAAGCAATTTTTCTCCTGTATTACAGCCATGAGTGACTGACAGCTGATAAAACTAGACAGAACCAGCATGAGACTTAGATACACTCTCAACTAAATTGCTAGATCACTTACGCAGAATTAGTGTCCCCATTAAGCAATAGTCATTTGTACTTTAAGTATTAGTGTTGAGCTGATTCCCTGGGAGAAGTCCCAATTAAGTGGAGTTATAGTTAGAAGTACACTTGGCCAGAGTTTGTTGACAAGCACACGTGATATTACTTCACCATTGTAAAAAAGTAGCAGTATATCACTTTCTGATGTATTTTTATCTGTCAGTCATAGTTATATGTAGAATGGCATTTTGTCAGAATTGAACTGATCTTGTGCCACCATGCCTCTGCTTCAGTCAAGTTTTAGAATTTGAATGACACGTAATGAAGTTCTCTTGATTGATTAAGTATTTTAACAAAAATAAGTTGCATTCTAAAAATCACCAATAAGCTAGTCTTCACTCATTATCAAAAGCTGGCCTGTCCTTAAGATCCCAGGGCTTTGCCGGAGGCCAAAATGGTCTCTAACACTCCATCAACTTCTATGACAACCATGGGGAGTCAGTGATTGTTAGAATTAGCCATGACATATTGTAGTCTTTATAGTGTCATTTAAAAAGTGCTGTTACACCAGATTATGCATCTCTGACTGAAGTAAATGACTATGCATGACAGTAAAGTGGATCTACAGGTACTTAAAGGCAATGTTATGTTGTATTAATTTGGACCCCTCCCTAATGTCCTAAATGCCTACTAGTGGAATCATTCACTCCTGGGTAACAATGTCACATTGTATTGTAAAAATCGCGTAAGTGCTTCTATTTTTGCCTGCAGCCATGTTGCAAATCACTAGAGGGGAGTCGGAATTTGCAAACAAGCCTGATGAACTAAAAGCAAGCATATGGTATAAGTGAGCTGTTGCTCTCCTACTGAGATGAATTTAATATAGATACTTATATTTTAAATATACACAAATTGTAAATCCATTATTTGGCTCATACCACTCATAGCACAATCCGTATTGTTGCTTTGCCCACTTGTAATTTACTCGTTGACTGATGTGTATTATAGATAGTAGTTAGGACAAAGCATTAACGGTGTACACCTGAAGAGTCTCTCTCTCTCTCTCTCTTTTTTCAGGAATTGTTGAACAATTGAGCAGGGGGTTGGATTAGATGACCTCCTGAGGTCCCTGCCAACCCTGATATTCTATGATTCTAAGGGCACTTCAAACAATTATATTTGTAACAGATAACCATGTCCTTTTGCCATTTTCTGGAGCTAACTCTCACACTGACTCATATCACAAGAGACAGAGATGTGATGGCATTGATTGAAATGGGAGTTTTGCTTGAATGAGAACTAATCAAACTTGAGTGAGGTCCTTCGGATTTGACTCATAATATAGTTTGATAGCTGCGGTAATGTATAATTTCTATTGGTTAGCTTTAGTTTCTTCATTATTAGAGTTGGTTGAAATTTTTTGAATTTCAAAATTTGGATGATGATTCAATTCCATGAAAAGCTTCCCTATTTCAACTTTTCATCCCAATGCAGGACTAAAACAAATGTTGAAATATCAGAATTTCCCGCAGGATGGGAATTCAGATGTTTGCTCATTTCTAGATAGGATTTATATATAAAATAATGCCAAAGGTTTTTAAAGGTCTGCAAAAACATTTTCCAAGTCACTGGAAAATTCTGTACTCAGCTAATTGACTGGAAAGTGGTTGCTAAGCCTTTGCTTATGTATTAAATCCCCCCACCCCTGCCCCGGAATTGATGAAACCTGGTTGAAATTCAGATTGTGTATGAGGCATGGCATCTGATGTGTGAACCTTGTTATACAGTGTTACTGCACTAGACCATGTTCCTTCTCATTAGCTTTCTGTTTAGTAGCCAAATGCTGACACACACAAAAATACTCACAATCACTTTATGAGCAAGTTAAACTAAGGCTTGATATTGGTTCAGTTAAGATACACATGCTAAACTGCAAGTACAAATATTTTTAAGCTTGAAAACTATAGACCAAATTGTCAATAAAGTTACTAGGTGGTGCAGAGGTGCACGCACTCTGTATAAACCATAGAGGAATGGTTGCAGAAGGAATGCATTCTGTTATTTACCCTTTGAAAAGGTGCAGAATGCACTCTCCCCCGCGTAGACTTGCTCCACCAGCTGGTGTGTTCAATGCTGCCAGCAGCACTAGATTCTCAGAGATTTTCCCTCTCTGAGTAAGCAAGACTTGGCCTTATTACAGAGGCGCAATTGGTGATGCGGCTCCCTGGAACCCCCTGTGAGTTCCTGTGCAGAACTGGCTACAATTTGTGTTGATTTTTTACTGAATGCAATAGAAAAGAAGAAGAGAAAATAAAAATAGGAGAAATAGAAAAAGGGGTAATCCATAAAATCTCTATAACAGCCTATATAAATCTTTGGGAAATATATACAGAAGGAAGTTATTTTGAACATTACATAATTGTAGTTATGAAATGCATTATTGTTCTCATCCATTTTAATTCAAAATCCTTTAACCAGACGCTGTGTATTTATGAATGTTTCCAGTCCCTTTTTGAGGCACATACACTACAGTGCCCTTTCAAATGTGAATGTCACAAATGTGGAATCTGTCCAATACTCAATATTTAGTCGTGAGGAATCTGTCCAGCAGTGCAGAATGACTTTCACAGCAGCTGTGATCAAGATGATTGAGTTTTTATTTATTCCACACAATTTTTTAAAATTTAAACACAAGCATTATAACCCCACCCCCAAATCTTCCTAGACAGATGTTATCCATTAGGCTACAGTTCTAAACATGGCTGTAATGAAAACCTTACCATACACTAGGGCCCTTGTCATGTTACAACAGTGTGCTTCATCAGTACAGTAAACACTCCTCCACATACAGGTGTGCAGCTGTATTGTTTATCTTTTCTCAGGCAAGTCCTTGTTTGCATACAGCCAAATCCTTCCCTCTCTCACAGTGGTGGTGGGGCCTTGACCTGGCAGAACCTATTTGCCTCTGGTCTAGGAAATAGTAGAGGAGAATTTGAGGACCTTAGCTGCTATGTTCCAATGCCCCAGTGAACAGAAGTCTTGAGCAAGGCCTGTAGATCCATAACTACAGCTATTTTCCCTCAAGGAAGAGGGAGTATACTGGCCAGGAGGGCTACTGCAGACCTGTGGTTGTACAGTTGCTTTTCAGCTCTCCCAACCCCATGAAATCCCCATGTGCAGGTTGTAGTTTTATAACCTCTGTGATTGCTTTTGTATTTGATGTTTAGAGTTGCCAGGTGCCTGGGTTTTGACCAGAAAGTCCGGTCAAAAGGGAACCTGACTGTCCGGTCAGATGTACTGACCAGACAACAAAAGTCCTGTTACCACAAGTGGGGGAAGGCACTGGGTCATCAACCCGTGCCAGCCCCTACTTAGCCTGAACTGTCTCCTACCTGTATCTCATGGGCGGCATGCAGGCACCACATCAGGCTACAGTTCCCGTCCCAGCACAGTAGCAGAGGAAGCTCAGCTGTGGGGGGAAAGGAGGTGGAGAGGATCCAGTGATGAGGAACGGGGAAGGTGGAGAGCAGTGAGAAACGGGAGAGAGGAGTGAATGTCTGAGTGGGGCCTGAGGGAAGAGGCTGAGCAGGGGCGGGGCCTTTGAGGGGAACAGGCAGGGCCTCGGGGAAGAAGCCATGGAGGGGGGTCCGGTTTTCAGCAACTAGAAAATTGGCAACCCTATAGTTGTTAATGACCTAGCTAGCTGGTGTCTGTTATGAGATATACACATGGAATTCTGAGTGTCTACAGGTTTGGAAATACAGTAACTTAAACTTGCCTAATCATTTCCACCTTTCCTCAGAGGAAATTGAACGAAGCTAGGTTTATTTTGCTGGGATGGTTCTGGAGCTCCATAATTAATATTTAATAGCTAAAATGTTAAAATGCTATCTAAGAGAATCAGAACATGCATTTTCTTTTACAATGGAGCTGGACATATTTAATACTTTAAAAAGTGAAAGCAGAAATAGGTCTAGATGAGTGATGGTTACTACACTCTAATACGGGGAATGACTCCTACAGCAAGAACAGCTGATGCAGAAATAGCAGTGGCCACAGGGAACAAAATAAGAAAAAAAATGAAATGTGAAACTTTTAAGCAGGCTATGCTATCCAGAAGCAGTGAGAAAACTGGAGTCATAACAGCAGAGCACTATTTCTAAAAGTGAGAATAGATGCTGAAGCATAGCTTAGCTTCTTCAAACCCTACTAGGCAGAAGAGTTGCTTCTTATTGTGATTGCAGGCATTCTCAAAACTGCAATTTTTAGACAACTGTGCAAGAGTTCCACATTGTCCTAAATACCAGCACAAGGGGACAAGAATACAGTCTATATGGTAACTCAGGCTTGCCAAGCCAACCCCTTTTTCAAGTTGACTAAGGATTTAAGGGTCTTTCCATAGGTCTCTTGAATAAACTGATTGGTCTAGTGCTGGACTTTGGGCTCAGTGTCACTGGATTTCATGTGAAGTTGAAGAGGGATGTGTGTGTATATTGGGAAGTAGCTTTTCTATTAAATTGTTTAAAAGTAGCCTTTGTTCCTTGGTTTTATCTCATCATTTAGAACCTCCATATCTGAATTCCCCAATCTCATCCACAAGGGGGTGTAATTCAAAGCACATTTTTTTCCTCCTGTTTATTTTTAATATCCACATTTCCTGTTCAATTTGAAAATATTAAGACTGTCTTGGAATTGTCCTTGAAATTGTTCAGATTGTCCTCTGAGATCACAGAGCACAAGCTCTTTTGCAGAAAAAATGAGAGTGAACCTTTTTGGGGTGGGGAGAGGAACTTGTCATTTTTCAGTATACGAATGAAAACCATGATCTTGCAGAAGAAGAATAATTTTACTCACATGAATATTACCTCTGACTTCAAGTTATGCACATACAGAAGGGCTCTTAAGTGGTCATCATAATTTCTTTGAAGCACCCCCATACAGTCTTGTTAAAAAGGGCTCACCTTTCTTCATTTCCTTCTGTCATATTTGGCGTTCGTGAATAATGAATTCAGGAGTTGAAGTATTAGGACCTTGTTTGCTATAGCTAGCTCTTCTTTCTTAGGAATTATTTCTATGAAAACCATATTGAAATATGGCATGAAAATGGATTACTTTGATTTATATATCTATGGGGCCTAACATCAATAGTCTGACCTTTGACCCCTGACCTGCTCTTGGAAGGTTTATGCTTATGTTTTAACTATAATCTATGTGCCTAAACTGGTAACATTAAAGCTGTAATGCAATAGGAAACATAAAATATATACTGTGACAAAGTTCCTCCTCTACCTTGGTGGGTCTTGCGCTTATTGGTGGATTTGCTCGCCTTGGAGCTTCACGGCAGCCCTCAGTTTGGCCGTTTTCATGAACCCACAGTCCAGGTCAACTCCTCCTGTGTCTGACCAGGAGTTGGGAGGTTTGGGGGGAACCCGGGCCCGCCCTCTACTCCGGGTTCCAGCCCAGGGTCCTGTGGAATGCAGCTGTCTAGAGTGCCTCCTGGAACAGCTGTGCGACAGCTACAACTCCCTGGGCTACTTCCCCATGGCCGCCTCCAGGTGTCTGATAATGCTTGTACTCCTCAATCCTCCAACAGTACGCGTTCTCACTCTCTGCTCCCAGCTCCTCACACGCGCACCACAAACTGAAGTGAGCTCCTTTTTAAACCCAGATGCCCTGATTAGCCTTCCTTAATTGATTCTAGCAGCTTCTTGATTGGCTGCAGGTGTTCTAATCAGCCTGTCTTAATTGTCTCCAGAAGGTTCCTGATTGTTCTGGAACCTTCCCTGTTACCTTACCCAGGGAAAAGGGACCTACTTAACCTGGGGCTAAATTACTCTCCTGTAGCCATCTGGCCCGACCCTGTAACAATATGTGTATTAATATTTAAAACAGGCTTTGCTTTAAGTTGAAGGCCTAATATAACTAAAGCAGTTAGCCTAAGTTAGCATGAATGCTTGACCTAAGGTTATAAGATTTAGCAATAAACTTGCGATAATGTTTAAGCTTGAAATAATGGACGTGTGGGGGATTGTTGGGTATGCATAACCATGAGGTTAACCTCATTAATTTATTGGAAACATTGGGAAATGTATTAACGCATTTTTTGATGTGAATAGCTTATGTTAGCAATTGGAACCCCAATTATGGTTTCCTGGAACATCACAAATGGACTGGGCCCCAGTCAGCAATCTAAATATGGTCACCAGACATATTCAGGTGTACAGGAAAAGGGTATAAAATCAGGTGTATGTCTGATCTGTAGTGGGGACAGTTTGGGATGACAGGATGGCAGAAGTCTGGATTGCCATATGCACTTACTGCACTTTCTCTGCTTACTATTCTTGTCATCTTCACTTCTGATGGTCTTCCTAAGTTTGTGAGTGTGTGCAATACAAGGGGTCATTATCGTGGTGGTCTTACTTTTTTATAACTGCAATTCTACTTGTTTGTATTTAAGTACTTTAAATAAAGTTTTAATGTTTCTACTAGGACTGTCAATCGCAATTAACTCACACGATTAAAATTAATTGCGATTTTAAAAAATTAATCGCGATTAATCACACTTATAACAATAGAATACCAATTGAATATTTTTGAATGTTTTTCTACATTTTCAATATTGATTTCAGTTACAACACAGAATACAAAGTGCACAGTTCTCACTTTATACTATTATTTTTGATTACAAATACATGCACTATAAAAATGATAAAAGAAATAGTATTTTTCAATTCACCTCATACAAGTACTGAAGTGCAATCTCTTTATCATGAAAGTGTAACTTATAAGAACAGATTTGTTTTTGGTTACATAACTGCACGCAAAAACAAAACTGTGTAAAACTTTAGAGCCTACAAGTCCACTCAGTCCTACTTCTTATTCTGTCAATTGCTAAGACAAACAAGTTTGTCTACATTGTCAGGACATACTGCTGCCTGCTTCTTATTTACAATGTCGCCTGAAAGTGAGAACAGGCATTCACATGGCATTTTTGTAGCTGGCGTTGCAAGGTATTTACATGCCAGATATGCTAAACATTCGTATGCCCCTTTATGCTTCAGCCACCATTCCAGAGGACATGCTGATGATGCTCATTAAAAAAATACTGCATCAATTAAATTTGTGACTGTATTCCTTGGGGGAAGAATTGTATGTCTCCTTCATTCTGCATATATTTCATGTTATAGCAGTCTCGGATGATGACCCAGCACATGTTCATTTTAAGAACACTTTCACAGCAGGTTTGATAAAACGCAAAGAAGGTACCCATGTGAGATTTCTAAAAATAGCTACAGCACTTGATCCAAGAAGAATTAAGAATCTGAGAATGACGAGGTGTGGAGCATGTTTTTAGAAGTCTTAAAAGAGCAGCACTCTGGTGTGGAAACTACAGAACCCAAACCACAAAAAAAGAAAATCAACATTCTGCTGGTGGCATCTGACTCAGATGATGAAAATGAACATATGTCAGTCTGCATTGCTTTGAATTGTTATCAAGCACAACCCATCATCAGCATGGAAGCGTGTCTTCTGGAATGGTGGTTGAAGCATGCAGGAACATATGAATCTTTAGCACATCTGGAACGTAAATATCTTGCAACACCAGCTACAAAAGTGCCATGTGAATGCTTGTTCTCACTTTCAGGTGACATTGTAAACAAGAAGCAGCCAGCATTATCTCCTGCAAATTGTAACCAACCGTGATTGTCTGAACAAGAGGTAGGACTGAGTGGATTTATAGGCTCTAAAGTTTTACATTGTTTTATTTTTGAATGCAGTTTTATTTGTACATCATTCTACATTTGTAAGTTCAACTTTCATGATAAAGATTGCACTACAGTGCTTGTATGAGATGAACGGAAATTTTTTTTTGTTTTTTACAGTGCAAATATTTGTAATAAAAATAAATATAAAGTGAGCACTGTACACTTTGCATTCTGTGTTGTAATTGAAATTAATATATTTGAAAATACAGTAACCATTCAAAAATATTTAAAATAAATGGTATTCTGTTGTTTAACAGTGCAATTAATCACATGATTAATCATGATTAATTTTCTTAATTGCTTGATAGCCCTAGTTTCTACATGTGGCTCACCGATCTCATCCTTAATAATAATCTGATGCAGCTACCTGAATAAAGAACCTGTGGTTAGTAACTTGTGCATTTTGCACCCAAATCAATCAAAAGGCTACAACCCTAGGTGCACCATAATTACTTGCAGTTTTCACTCCACATCATTGTTTTGTTCCAGTTCCCCTTTAAAATGGGAAGGCATGATTTCCTAATGACTTGTGCCTGTATTCATGGAACTGTGATTATTACTTTTAACATTTCTGGTGTTAAAATACAACCCTACATGTAAACGCACTAATTTTATTTTGCGGGGGTGGCAAAACAGGTGCAGGATAATAACTTTTATTACTACGAGGGGTGCATGGACGTGAGATACCACTGTAGTTAATGACTTTAGTCTTAAAAAGAGAGCTTGACATTTGATTATAACAGAATTACCTAGCCAAAAAGAAAAACAAATTCTTTAATGCTCTCAGTTCTTTGCCAAGTTATACAATCATCAGGACACTTGCCTCTGTCTCATACTTTTTTTAGTGTCATTGTGTTAGGAGTTTAAAGTCTAATTCCATTTATGTGGGCATCCAATATTAGAAACTGAAGAATAAGATATGCTTTCTCTTCTCACCTAGCAATTCATATCATATTCATAAACCTTATTTTCTGGAGTAAACTGCTCTCAGTTTACCAAAAATATTCACCTAAACCCACTCAGATGACTCAGACATCCTCACCCACTGAGGACTAAATTAAAATCTCATAAATAATGTGTTTAGCATACATGTTTATTTCCTAACATTTTATTCTAAATAGTTCTTGTGAATGAATGACAATTCTTCTAGATTTTAAGTTAGTTCATTTTGCACTGGAGAGTCCCAGCATAGGCTTTTTCTTCACCTTGGACAAACCTTATATCAAGGTGGTACTTATCACCCTGAGCCACTGAGTCAAAGCATTTGGGCCCATCTGAGTGGAGACTATACATCAGTTAGGCAGCCTTTTGGTCACTTTTATTCTAGTTTTTCTCTCTTCTCATAGTACAGGCTTGCACCCACGAAATGGTGACGCATCTTGATTATTACCCCAGACCTGAGGGGGTGAAAATCTTGCCTAAGTAACAGGAGTGATTTTGTTTGCATCTGTTTTAGAAAGCACCGTAATATGTGGTCCAACCCTGAAAAGTAGCTATACTATATCACTGTGGGGTTCCATGCTAGTTGTGTTTTGCTGATATTTATATTGAATTTACTTTGTAAGAAAAGAATATTCTGCTTACCTGCTAGCCCATCAACTTACCAGGCATCTGAGAATCAAGCCGGGTGTTTTCATTTGGCACTTTATCACCAATGATAAAGTATTCTGTCGTGCAAAATCATCAGCAGATAGACCTGGGCAGCCCAAATATCTTTAAATTATGCCATAAATGACACTGTATGGACTTTTAGGCTAGAACTGTGCTTTAACGTTTGGCAGCTTTGGGTAGTCAAACAAAATTACACAATTAAGTAGTCAAAATTTCACCCTCAAGGTTCTAGCCTTACAGTATTGTCATTGACAATCTGAGGAGAATGAGGCTGGGTATGTGAAAGGGCAGGACATGGCCTGCAGAAACTCTGTTACTAGTGATACATAAGATTGGGATAAGCAAATAGCTTATCCCAATGCATCTTCCAGCTCTAGATTGAACATGACTCTTCCACCTCCATTTTCTCCTATTCTGTGAATGGAGGAAACCCCTTGCCTTCCTGGGCAATAGACCCCGTTGATTCAAATACACATTCTTAGAGATCTGGTTTTTTTCATCATGAGTCACACTGATTCATTTTGCATGGCTGGTAAATCTTTGGCAAAATGATTGTAGCAGGAGGTGGGAAATCTGGTTTCCACATGGATTTGTAATATTTCTAAGGTGAGAGGTGCCAGCAACTCCTCACAGTGGAATCTGGGGTCTGTGTACAGCATACTGCAATCTCAAACTTGCTATCACTAACTTGACCTAACTCTCTCATCCTGGCAGGGGGAGAGTGGGCAACTGATATTGGGGAAAATAGAGAAGCTTCTCAGTATATTGAGCCAAAGAAACCCAACACTGAGACTTCAATACCAATAAACCCTTTTTGGTGATTAGCAGTTTCCCATCAGTGACTGTAATGAGATTCTACAGTACTCCTTTTCATCAAAATATATCTAACAACTGTCTTCATAAAGACAGACAATTACATCAAGGTTCATTATCAAAGGATTACACGTTCTCCTCTGCTGCTTTTTCTTTCTACCTGCAACAGTCATTTTTCAAGGTTTTTTTTTTTTTTCCTTTAGGGTTATTTTAGTTTTCAGAATTTGTTTTCCTGAGCAGTAGATCTTTTGAGTAGAACTTTTATAGATTCATAGATAGTAAGGTCAGAAGGGACCATTATGATCCTCTCGTCCGACCTCCTGCACAACGCAGGCCACAGAATCTCACCCACCACTCCTGCGAAATCCTCTCACCTATGTCTGAGCTATTGAAGTCCTCAAATCATGGTTTAAAGACTTCAAGGAGCAGAGAATCCTCCAGCAAGTGACCCGTGCCCCATGCTACAGAGGAAGGCAAAAAACCTCCAGGGCCTCTTCCAATCTGCTCTGGAGGAAAATTCCTTCCCGACCCCAAATATGACGATCAGCTAAACCCTGAGCATATGGGCAAGATTCACCAGCCAGATACCCAGGAAAGAATTTTCTGTAGTAACTCAGATCCCACCCCATCTAACATCCTATCACAGGCCATTAGGCCTATTTACCATGAATATTTAAAAATCAATTAATTACCAAAATCATGTTATCCCATCATACCATCTCCTCTGTAAACTTATCGAGTTTAATCTTAAAGCCAGATAGATCTTTTGCCCCCACTGCTTCCCTTGGAAGGCTATTCCAAAACTTCACTCCTCTGATGGTTAGAAACCTTCATCTAATTTCAAGTTTAAACTTCCCAATGACCAGTTTATATCCATTTGTTCTTGTGTCCACATTGGTACTGAGCTTAAATAATTGCTCTCCCTCTCTGGTATTTATCCCTCTGATATATTTATAGAGAGCAATCATATCTCCCCTCAACCTTCTTTTAGTTAGGCTAAACAAACCAAGCTCCTTGAGTCTCCTTTCATAAGACAAGCTTTCCATTCTTATTACTGGAATTTAAAATTTTAGCCCACAAGCTTGAGTTCCAAGGAAGGATTTCTCCTATGTACACGGTGGAGAGGTAGAAGGTTAAGTCTCTTACCCTTGACGACAAGCCTTCATTCAGACATTGCCCGCAGGTGTGGGCTGTACGTGCCATCTTTTCTACTCCAATGGCTATCAATGGCAATACAACTTTTGGAACTGGGTATTCTGGCAGCAATTGATACAAAAGGATGAATTTTTGTTGTATATTTGCAAGAAGAGCCTTGTCATAGCAAGAGGCCTTTTCATCTTATGAACCTTTTTGCTATCAACAATGGAGGGAGGTTTAATACATGTACTTCTTTAGTGCATCAGGACTAGCGGACAATCAAAAGGATGTTCAGTGGGGTTAAGCAACCAAAAGTTCTGACTACTTGACTAACCTCTTTGATCTGCAAAACGGGGCAGGGAATCAATGCTTTCTTGTGAATAAGACTGGTTGAAAATTTTCATACAACACGGTGTTGAAAAGTGCAGTTTTATTGAAATGGAAATTTTTCATGAGAAGATGAGGAGGAGGGTCTGGATGATAGATGTAGCTGTGTGAATGGAGCAGAAAAAAACAGATCTTAGGGATGTTATGCAGGAAAAATTGGCAAATTTAGACCCTACCTAGGTGTGCAGATCTAGAGAGAGGCCATGTCACAGACAACACCCACATTATGGACTTAAGTGACAAGGATGGTGGTGTTGTCCATGATGACAGAGAAAGGGGGGAATGGGGAGAGAAAACAGAGGGGCAAATATTAAGCACTCTCTTTTGATTAAGTTGAGTTTACAGTACCATTTTGGACCAACTGAGCACAATGACATGCTAATCGATTTTGCCTAAAAATTACTATTACAGACCAAGATAACAGTGAATAGATTAAAAGAACTATAATGATTATGAAATTAGGATGTTTTCCGTAAATATTTTCCCCTGAAAACATGAGAAAGCTGTGTAATGTACGATATTTTGGGATGCGCATCATGACTGGCCTGGGCTTGATACGCCCTCATGGGACAATGGTAAAACTAATGCATGCATGTATGTTATAGTACACATTTTATCCTCAGTATTATTGATCAGGGTGCAGCCTCTGAGTGTATGTGCACACACAATACACTATTCCCTTATATAATTTGTATTCACTACTGCTGCTTAACATAGACCACAACAGAGAAGCAATATTAATAGGCAGTTTGCTCTTTCCTGAACTATAAAGATGAAGGAGATTCTAGTGTGGTGAGATTTTCCTGTATTTTCTTAACACTGAAACCCCGCACACCCTCCAAGCTCCTGAATGTTGCAAGACACCTACAGACAGACCTGAGTGTGGCCCCCATTCATTGAGGTACTTGAGCAGAAACCTGACTTTAATATACAAAGTCAATGAGACCAGGCATGTGCTTAAAGTCAGGTGCATGCTTAAATACTTGATGATTCAGGCCCCGTGTATGCAGTCACTGGAAGTCACAGTAGACTCAAAGGCTTTGTCTGAAATCTGCTATATAAATACGCCTCACTCACCTGTCTTCAAAGGGACAGGGAAACAAATAGCTTGAGTTAATGATGGTGAATATGAATAATAAAAAAGGAAAATTAAAACAAGAGATTGTCCTGTAAAACTTTGTCAGAGAGGAAATGCATCTCTATTTTAACTCTTTTTCTTTTAAAACCTGTATTGCTTAAAAAAAAGAAAAAAAGTAATTTGTGGTGATGGAAAGATCCTTTTGCTTAAACAGCGCCTGGCCTCTTTACATACACACCTTTATTTATTTGTTATTTATTGAGCATGGCGATACTGATGGAATTGTGTCCTGTTATCTGCTGGCATCATATAAAGGGAAAACAGCAAGAAAAACAAGAAGCAAAATTAAATTCTGCTGAACTTAGTGATGGATGAACCTCAGAATGTTCCAACGTTTTTATTCACCCTAGATAAGCGCCCAAAAGTTTGGATGTTGATGCAAACTATCCAAGAACTCTTTGTTCTGCTAAGCTGAACCAGAAGTATAGAATAGACTTTTATGGAATAGTAGTTCTTATCCCCATCAAAATCAGAACGCACAGTAGTGCTCAAAAATAAAAATACTGGGGAGATAGTGTTTGAATACTTTGTAACTTTGGCTTGGGTGTGATTTAAATTTTTGGACAAGTTCCTATGTTCCTATTTATTTTATTTTATTTGTATTATTGTAGTGCCTAGGAGCCACAGTCCTGGGCAAGGATCCCATTGAGGCAGGCACTGTACAAACACAGAACAAAAAGTCTGTGCCTGCCCCAAAACTGTTTCATCCATCCTTTAGTTCTGTAATGTGATAAAATCTGGGTGAACATACTTTGTCTAACATCAAATTCACTGGAACATCTTGTGTTGTGGCAATGTTCCTTTGAGTTGAATCTTATCTAATCTTGCTATGGTGTTGCCTAGGCTGAGATCCACAAAGATATTTAGGTTCCTAACTAGGTTCCATTGATCTCAGTGGAAGTTAAGAACCTAAAATACCTTTGTGCATCTGGGCCTAGGCGTACTCCCATAGTATCTAATGCTATGGCTTGCAGCTGTAAACTCTCTAGTGTAACTGCTCTAAGCTGACGGGAGAGAGCTCTCCTGTCAGCTTAATTACCCAGCCCATGCGAGCAGCAGTAGCTATGTTGGCGGGAGAAGTTTTCCTGCCAGAATAGAACTGTCCACATCGGCGCTTAAATCAGCATAAGTTATGTCGCTCACTGGGGTGGCTAATTCACACCCCTGAGCAAAATAATTAATGCTGATTTTAAGATGTAGTGTAGCCATAGTCTAAGACTTGAATACCTGGGCTAACTTTAGTTTTTATTAAAAAAAAGAAGGTCCACAAAAGTCAAATCCTATTTTGAGTTACCAAAATGTTTTTAAAAAACTCAAGAAGTTTTGCAAAACCTTGCCCTCCTCTGGGTTCAGCCACTGTGATCTAATCTGAGTTCTTACACAAAGTGGCATATTACTGCCATCAAACTCTTTAATTGCTCCACTATGAGACAAGTGCAGATTTCTCTGCATGGTGTCAGGTGGAACATTACTGTATCCACACAGGTTATTTTTACTTGACACAGCGTGTCCTTTTTAACAATAGCATTCCAAAGCAAATTAGCCTTCGTATAAAATGCCAACAGCACTCAAATGCCATCCTGCCCTCCCTGTTCACAGGAGGTGTGGATTATGCTCTTATTTTCCCTCTCTGCTGTATAGTCAAGTACATGTTTGAAGGGGGGGTGGGGTTGAACCACTGTCAGACTTGACAGGTGCAGACTCAAGATGCACAAAGCTCTCCAGCCTTGCCGTCTGGGAGACAGCTTTTCTTCCTTGGTTTTGCTGCTGGGGCAAGATCTGCCGGCTGCTAGAAAACTTGGGCTCTTCATCTGTTATGTGGTTGTAAGGACCTGCTTGTTACCATATGGCTGTGTTTAAAAGAGAGAGAGAGAGAGAAGATTAGGCTGCAAAGCAACTGTAAGAATTTTGATCAGTGCTGTTTTGTGGTAAAAGTGGGTTGTTGGCTTTCCCTCCCACAGTCATCACAGTTACTGGTATAAGTAGGTGCACCTGTGTCCCTTCAGCTCCTGTCATTTGGCCACAAAGTTGTTTTTCTTTGAATCTGCCACATACTTCTCAACTTGGCACTATAAAATCCTGTATATTTTAGGGTGCTTGGCTAGAAGCCTAGTTTTTTTGTCCTTTTTTGTGAACATAAAACCAAGGGTGGAATGAAGTGAGACAGGATTTGCTTTGATGGAGATGTTTTGGAAAGCTTGCCAAGCTAGCTGTATTGATCTAGTGGGTAAACAACAAAGCTTCTGTCCTCTGCAAGTGGCTAATTCCATCACATCACAACAGAAGAGAATCCTTGTAGCAGCCTCAGCAACAACCAAAAGAGGATATTTTGCAATATAATAGTTCTGTCTGTATGGTTGAAGGAGAACAAATGTTTTCCTGGCTCCCTGTGGAACTAATAAAGAAAGGGAGGTTGAGGAGCCTTGGATAATTATTTAGCCATCTTAAATATTTATGAGGTATGGAGTATGGTACATACAATTTAAGATGCGACTGACAATTGCAACCTACATCAACTTATTTCACAGAAGCTAAATATACTTAATCTTTCTCCTTTAAAATAAAAACACTAATCCCAGATATGTCCTCAGCTAAGAGAGGGGCTGTAAACTATAAATAGAGAGGAGAAAATCATTTTTCACAGGTATAGAGCAGGAAAACTGTTATAAGAACGAAGTATTTGCCAAGAGATTTCGATACTAGTTTTCTTGTATTTTTCTTACTGAAAAGTTCACCCTTGGCTGAGCCAGAGTGTGTGCCATTTAGTAGACTGGAAGTGGGCCAGATTTTCAAACCTGTGTTTGGCCTGTGTTTTTTGTGCCATAAAATTATGGCTGTACAACTAGAGGCCCAATTAAGGTTGCGTTAAAGACTTACCCCACCGTTTCTTCACTGCACTTTATAGATGATGTTCAGCACATGAAATCTTCCCTGTCTTCCAGTCAACATCCTACATATTCCATCAAGCTTGTGCAGAAGCATTTTCTGTTCCACACATGGCTTCCAAACACACACTCATTTGAGGATGTTTGTGGAGGGCTTGTGGACAGTTTCAGACTTTATTACAACGTAAGGGCCCAATATGGCAGGTCTGTAGAAGTCAAATAAAATGTGTCATATACAGGAATTCCAGGATCATGTGCTAAGTTTGGGCGAGAGGATGTATCTGCCTCTTGTATATGGGATCTGTGCTCCTGTTGAAATCTCACTGGATGATACATTCCCAAGTTAATAAAAAATTAAAATGGTTTTTATACTGAGTAGAATGGCTTAAAAATGTTCAGTTTAAGTTCCGGTCATGATTTTGGCTGAGGACAAGTCTACATAGTACTTTGTCAAATCAATTTGCTCATCTTCCATCATTGCATGGATGAATTACTGTATGACAATATAATTGAGTTAGGTGGAATTTTTTTTTCCATTTCCAAATCTTTGCATCCAATCTTTGCATTGCACCAGCACTTGAAAATGTTTACGTAATACCATAAGCACCTGGCTCATGTCCTGGCTGATGGTTTATCCTCAGTGCTACCTATTTTTTTATTTTTTTAAATTTTTTCTTTAACTGTAGTGCATCTTGCTCAAAGTAATAGCCTGGATATGACACTGTAGTTAAAAAGATCCATGGTCAAATTCTATAGACCAAATATAACAATGGTTATGTTGTATCCCTCCTGAACCATTGGAAGAGATCAGAACCCACTATCACCCGATGAAGTGAGCTGTAGCTCACGAAAGCTTATGTTCAAATAAATTTGTTTAGTCTCTTAGGTGTCACAAGTATCACTGCATTGACACTCTCCTCCCCTGCAATTAAAATACTAGGTATGGTTCATATATGGTATCATATAAATAGTAAAATATGTGCAATTAACAGGCTTTCATTTATTGGAACGTAAAGATAGCCAGCAAGATCATGAGATGAAAGACATTCATTTTGACCTGGTGTAAATTGCATGGGTGGCTGAATATGCTTTAGAACAAATGTCTTGATGTGGAGAAGCTTGCAGGCTGCTTGTTTTGCATTGTTGCACAGAAAATAGTCTCTCTAACAGGTTTCAGATTAACAGCCGTGTTAGTCTGTATTCGCAAAAAGAAAAGGAGTACTTGTGGCACCTTAGAGACTAACCAATTTATTTCAGCATGAGCTTTCGTGAGCTACAGCTCACTTCATCGGATGATGAATGATGCATCCGATGAAGTGAGCTGTAGCTCACGAAAGCTCATACTCAAATAAATTGGTTAGTCTCTAAGGTGCCACAAGTACTCCTTTTCTCTCTAACAGGATACTCATTCTTTCACTGAGCAAGTGCGTATTGGATTCCTAGTGGCAAAATAGTGTAAATTGTCTTCTTTGTAGTCAGTTACAGCATCAGTAGCCAGAGCTTGCTGGAAAGGGAGAAAAAGGGTGAGGGGAAGGAAAACATGCTTTCCAATTAGACAATGGCAAATACCATACTCTTATATATACAAAGTCAGAAAGGCAAAAGCCGAAGGAGCCACGTAATAGACAATCTGATGATAGTAACTAAGAAAATATAAAAGGCACCCAATTCCTCCCCCATTGATAATGCTGCCTGAGATGCTGTAGATCAATTTAGTTATGGTGGTGGTGAAGAAATTGCTCTTGTTTGATGTTCCAGAAGCAGATCATGCAGTTTCCTAGGAAACATCCTTTCCCACTTACAATCTAATTCTTTTACATTGCTTGATCTGATGAGTCACCCTACCTGACTTTTCTTTACTTCCTTTTACCTATTAAAATGTACCCACCAGGTGGAAATCCACTAACTGATAGGGATTTGAGTCCACATCATCTGGCTCTTCGATTAACTCTTCTGGTTCCTCTCTGTAATCCAGACAATGTGCCTGATTTGACAAAACAGAATTAATGGGAATGATAGTGTGAGAGGAATCCCTGTTTAATTGATTTACCCACTAATGGAACAGTGTGTTGTCCTATCTCCTAGAAGAAAAAGAGCTCACGCACTGCATGATCATTTTTCCTTCATGTCCTATGCTGGAATTTAATTTCTGTTTTGTAAGAATTAAGGGTGTGAGCCACAAAACAACTTGGTTGCCTAAACTCCAGAGTTAATTGCCTAAGTCCCTGTGCATGACACCACTGCAATTTACAAACCAGGGGAAGATAGGCAAAGCAATGCCTATCTTGCATGTGGAACCTGATCTGGTAGGCATGCTCAGAAGCTGCCTAGCTCCTGGGGTACAGCAGCTCCTGGAGCATGGGGGGTAGAATGCGGGATACTGATAGGTGCAGGGCTGCTCATCCCCACACATAAAACATAAAACAATAACTGTGAGCACAAGGCAAGCAGGATTGTGGTTTCAAGCATGAGCCGGAGAAAGAGAGAAGTGAGATCTATTTGGGGAGACAGCAGCTCGGTAGGGTTGAGTACAGGTGGTAGGTTAGGTGGACTGGGGCAGGGATTAGGTTAGTGCAGGAGAAGGGCACAGATTAGAGATCAGGGACAGCTGGGGTAACGGGGTGGGGGGAGGGAAGGGGAGCCACAGATATCCTGGGCAGGGAGGTGGGGAGGGCATTTTGGTGAGGGAGAGGGAGGGCTGGGACAGGGCTAGGGAGCAGGAAGGGACAACTGTGTGGGAGAGTGGGAGCAGCTACTGAACAGGGAAGGGGGAAGCGGGAAAACATGGTCCAATATGATAAATAATAGCATCTTTATGCTACAGCCTCTGCTGTGACAGAAGAACAAGGAGGAGGAATGGAGTCAAAGGGCAGAGGAGCTTGAGGCCAAGGCCAAGCCTGAGCCAGAGGCCAAGGCCAAGCCTGAGCCACAGGCCAAAACTAGCCTCCATCCATAGCCAGCCCTGCAAACATACCGTTCTTGTTGGAGTTTTATGGGGATCTCATAATGGGCCTGAACCTAGTGCAAAGGGCTGGTCCTGGGCACACTCCAGCAGTTGTGTGACAGTCTGCAGGATGGAGGACCTATCCACCGCCACTCATAGGAACCAGCCACTATCCAGCATCATGTGGATCCGCCACTGGACCCTTCCAGTGCATCACCACATAGACTACTAGCATCCTTCTGGATGCTGGGCCCATTTTTGAAGGCCATAATCAGTATATGCCAGCCGCCCAGAGGGAGAATATGATTGAGTTCCACTAGATTGCGGCCTTCGCATGTATCCTGGGAGTGAGTGATTAGAAACTGCATGGCCATTAGGAGATCACACCATGACCCTCATGCCTCAATAAGTAGACACTGCAATTATATGATGGATATTCTGATGGTTGTGGGTAATGCCAGGCTACATTTCATAGACATTGTGGCAATGTACCTGGTGTCATGCCATGATGCATATGTACCGTCACCATACAGACTGGTTTTGTGTTTGTTGTAGTCTCAGGAATTAACCCTTTATGGATCTCAACAACTAACAGAGTTTCTATTATTTTTTCTGCAGTGCTGTTGGGTTTTTATTCCTCTCTCCCTCACAGTAGTCAGTTTAATTGCTTTACAGATCACCTTCAGGGTGTGAATCAAATGACATGCAATTGATGTGAGTTTACCTGAGACAATATCATGATTTCAGTGTTAAACATGTTGCAAACCATATTTGGAAAACAAAGTCTCAGTTCTTGGGTAAGACACTTGAATTCTGAGGTGAATATAATGAATGGTACCTATGTTGAACGGAGAGTTGCCAGAGTAAGGGGTAAATGCTGCTCTGTCTGTGGCCAAAGAACAGTTGTCACAGAGCAAGTTAGCAGCTGGAGCTTTTCATGGCTAATGAAATCAACAGAATCCCCTGATAGAAAAACAGCCCTAGAATGTATAGTTACCTGTTGCTTGTTCTATGTATAAAACCTAATAGTTTGCAGGCATCTAATGAGCCCCTGTAGCTACATCATTAATACTAGTTTGGTCTAGCAGAATACAGCTTTCATTAAATCCCCAGAGGGCTGGGTTTTTTATCCCAACTCCATCTGGAGTTGGGTCAGAATCAATATTCCTGCTACCTTCCAGGGCCTCTGATTACACCAATTGTCATCATACCAGCAGATACACAAACAGCTGTGACTAATACCTCCAGAAGATGCAGCTTCTGAGACTGGTAGAACTACTGATTTAAAGAGGCAATACTTCTGAATGGTACAAAATATGACGCTCTTTGACCCTGTTGTTCCTAAAAGAATGTGGGTAGCAAAATTCCCACCATGCCTATCAGACGTCAGCTACATTCTCATGATTTTCTGAGTCTGTTTGTAAGAATCAGATCTGTTCACTTATGATTTCCTTCTGCTCCCTTTTACCTTGATGTGTATATATATTTGTACTCCTTCAGCACATGGCTTGTTCTGCTGCAGCTGGTGAGTAGGCGGTCTTATGTAAAACTATGTGGAATATTTGAGCATTCTTTCTGGTTTATAAGTCTATTTCCTGCATGTTAAAAGTTATAAAAAAATAACAAAGTGTACAAAACAGCAAAACTTGAATAAAACTTGACTAATTAAAAATAAATAGCTTATAAAATACTCTGAGAGATAACAATGGTACTTGCAAGTCTGTGATTATACACAATTTAGAACTGTGTAAAAATAGTGACTTTTTTTTATTAAGACCTTTGCAACCTCATTTCAGGTGATTCATGCCTCTACAACTTAGCTTTCCTGTTAAATTTTAGGGGTTTTTTCCTCATAGATTTAAGGTCAAAAGAGATCATTATAATCCTCTAGTCCGATCTTCTGCACGGCACAGGCCACAGAACCTCACTCAGGAACTTCTGTATCAAGCCCACAACTTCTGGTTCAGCTAGGTCATGCCTTCTAGAAAGATATCCAGTCCAGATTTAAAGATTTCAAATGATGGAGGATCTAGCTCATCCTTGGGTAAGTTGTTCCGATGTTAAATTTTACTATTAATATTTTATTCACTTTGAAACGTGTAGAAATGTGAAGGATCACCTTTGTTCAAAATTTCCTGCCTGAAAAATGTTGAGTAGAAGTTCTAAGGGTGGCCACCTTTGAAATTCTTCTTTTACATTATCATCAGTGAGGAGAGGCTATGAAAGTAGAGAAGATGAAGAAATGAATACATTATTTAATAATGTTGTCCAGGCTGCTGACTTTGTCCAAAAAAACTTGCCCAACGTGTTCTCACACAGACACTGGGGCGAGTTCTGCAAGAAGCTCTGTGTGAGTGAACACCTGCACACAGCCACATTGAAGTCAGTGAGCACATCCATGAAGCAGTTTGCAGGACTGGGGCCCTAATCTACCCATAGTCTATTTGGATGGAAACTCTCTTACCCACACAGCTACTCAAGAAAGCAAATAACTGGCAATATATCGAGTGCCAGTATTTTTGCTAATTCTGCTTTGGGGAGATGTGCCAAGCAGGCGTAAAAAATCAATGGTAAACAGACATAGCAGCAGGAGCAAAAAACAGGCAGTGTTTTTAGATGGGAATTCTTATAAACAATTGCTTACACACAGAGCAACAAGCCCTACCAGGATCCCATTGTGTGTCCAAAGCATTACTGATTTTTATCACCCATCTGATTCATATGCTCACAGTCAAAAGAGCAATCATGATCAGCTATGAAAAAGTATAATAAACTCATACAACTGCTGAATTAGACAATTCCAGGTCTCCTTCCCTCTGCTGAAAATATGTAGGCAAGGCATTAATGCATCTGAGTTGTGCACATGCTGAACGTACACTTGGGGGCAGACAGCTTATAGCTCATACTTCACGCAGCTAGTGCCGGAAACAAATATCTCCTTTTCCCCTTTCAATAATTCCTCCCATGCATATAGGACTGTGACAAGGATAAATTAAAGGGCATCTATAGCCCAGTCTCACCATTATTGGAGCCCTATTGGCTTCAATGGAGCAACACTGACCGACTTATACCAGCTGAGGATCTGGCCACATATGTCTAGTGAATGTGGGGAGCCTCAGAAGATTCACTTGTTGCCTCGAAAACAGTCACAATAATCTGGAAACACCTAAGCCTAAAACACAATTCTCCCACCCTGCTGAGCAAGAAAATAAAAATGGAACAATTTTTTTTTATTAATAGTGTCTGCTGCTTCATATGAAAATGACAAGTGGAATTGTAAAAAGGACTATCCAGTTCGAAATTAGGAAGGAATGGCAACTCCTTTCCTTTTTAAACTACACTGCAGCTCTGGAATAGTCTCCTTCTGCCCATATACATCACAGATAATTGCCAAGTATTGCTACATGCTGGTTACATGACATCTGGCTGCTGTATGTGTCACTTTTGAGGCTGGCATGGCCCAAGCACTAAGCAATTTGCCAGTCTAATTTCTTTTATCCAGCCTGACAAGCCCTTCATGTTCAAAACTGGAGCAAGTTGTATTATAGGATTTATTTGTTTATTGTTTGAAATGTGTTGAATGGTTCAGCAGAACTTCGCTAGAAGAGAACAGAGGTTTGTCCCTGATGTGTGGGTCAGTTGAGTAATTCACAGACAAAACCACTGTTCCACTGCAGAATCTGAGTGCTCAAATCACTATCAGATATCAAGGAAGAGAGTGATGAAAGAAGGATAATTTATAAATCGCTGCAAATCTCAGCAGTTTTGATTCTCAAATTCATGGAAACGTTTTCTTTTGTTTCAGTTTGCATAGGTCATCCCCCTTGAGTTTAACTCAAAATGAAACTGCTGAATTTCATCTGGTTCCATATCAAAATCAGACCATGCCTTGCTTCAAATATTCTCAGACCTTTTGATGAACTTGGTTTGATTCTTGAGACTACAACAAACACAAAACCAGGCAAGTTTGTGCAAGGCTTGGATTTCCATGCAGTGGTTGGTTACAGCACTAATAATTTATAGTATGCATGTGTGTGGAAGTAATAGGAATATGTAAATCCTGCCTAGCTGGTGTGGTCTATTGATTGGAGTTCAGGAGTCAGGAGGACATCTAGGTCCTAATCCTGTCTTTTTTTTTTTTTTTTTTTTTTGCTGTCAGAACAAAGCACATCACTCAATACCCAATGAAGCTCACAACTCACAGGTGAAGTGTATAATTCTTACTGACCTCTGAGGGTGGGAGGTTATGGAGGGAGTCACCAGATGGCACTGTTACACATAGTCTGGCTAGTTCTTTCTCTTAGCAGCAAACACACACTCTGTGAAGAGAGGCTTGTTTTGTTCTTGAGTTTGTGATGATGTTTTTTGAGGGGGAGATGTGGCAAGCAGCCAGGACATTTTCTTTTTGCCCTAATCTCTCTAACTGGTCAAGATGTTCCCTTTATACTGGACATTGCTGTTTTGGCTGAGAGACTCCCGAAAGAGGATTGCCTTCTGGCTGGCTGTGAACCCCTCTGTTCAAAGACTGTTGTGGAAAATAAGCTTCACAGAGGGTAGGTTGACATGGCACACTTCTTTTGGCAGCGTGTACAGTACGTACCAATGTAGCCCCCTCAGCACAGGTATAAATAGCTGTGTAGACTCTACGGCACAGCTTAGATAAGTAAAGATGCTGGAAGGGTGTGGTTATGTATGTTAGGATATAGATATTCAGGCCTATCTGTAAACGCCTATACTCTAAGAATTTAGGTGTATTCTTATCACTTAGCTAGTCATAGAGGTATAAAAGAAAGAATCAAAATCACTGTCTGCTGGTGTAAGGGCCTTCTCTTACTGTGACAGTCTGAGGCCCTGTGCTTAGGCTAAGGCCTTTGGCTAAGCAGCAGAGGCAGCCATAAGCTGGGAAGCGACCGGTCACATCCTCACAGTCCAACCTAGTCACATTGAAAGAAGGTGCTATTGGGCTCTTAGGAATACAATCCTGTCCTGATAATGCCTATCGCCTCCAGAGAAAGGGAAGTGCCTAGAAAATGTAAAAGGAAACTTAGTTTGATAGCATCCTGTCTGGCAAGAACTCACTTATCAATAGCTGGGGTGTGAAATCCTCACTTCTGTATTGTTTTGTCATTATAGTTCCCACTTTGCTATTGTTTGTCTGTATAACTCTGTCTGGTTCTGTGATTGTTCCTGTCTGGTGTATAATTAATTTTTCTGGGTGTAAACTAATTAAGGTGGTGGGATACAATTGGTTACATAATCATGTTACAATATGTTAGGATTGGTTAATTAAATTTCAGAAAAATGATTGGTTAAGGTATAGCTAAGCAGAATTCAAGTTTTACTGTATAGTCTGCAGTCAGTCAGGAAGTGTGTGGGGGTGTGTGTGTGTGGGAAATGGGAACAGGGAATGGGGGTGGGGAAATTGGAATCATGTTTGGCTAAGGGCAGGAATGGGAACAGGGACACAGGTGTAAGGCTCTGTGGTGTCAGAGCTGGGAAGCGGGACACTAAGGAAGGAAACTGGAATCATGCTTGCTGGAGGTTCACCCCAATAAACATCGAATTGTTTGCACCTTTGGACTTCGGGTATTGTTGCTCTCTGTTCATGCGAGAAGGACCAGGGAAGTAAGTGGGTGAAGGAATAAGCCCCCTAACAAAGCACCTGAGTATGTACCCTACGTGGCTCTTTACTTGCCCAAGCTATACCTCTCTGTCTACACTGCTACCTCCTCGCTGCTGGAGACTTTTCCTGCTGCAGTGAAAGACTTCAGCAGCAGGGAAAGGGTCAGCCTTTCCCCACTGCCAGATCCTTTCACGGACGTATGTAGCTACACGCTGCAGTGTGGATGCATCCTGCCTTTTGCTGTGGTGTGTAGCTACATGTACACTACATGCCACCAAAAGTGGTATGTAGTATGGATATAGCCTAAGAATATATCTAGACTTCATATCACTGAATTCCAGTCAACCCACAGGGCCTTGATATCTGCTACCACTCAGCAGGGAGGCAACCATATATTTCAGTTTCCTACGTCCCTTGAGAAAGAGATCAGTTTATTTCTATACCTGCTGACTAGAGCTGATGAAAAAAACCTATTTCTTTTTCTAAAAATGGTTTCCATTTTGCAGAATTTGAAATGGACCTGCTTTTCATTTTATTGAAACCATTGTCAAAACAATTAGTGAACTTTTTTCTTAGCTGTTAACCTTAACTGGATTTTGTCAAACAAACAAACAAAAAATTAACGAAAGGGTTATTTTTTGTTGAAAAATAAACAAATTCAACTGATATTTTCAGAATGTTGTTAATTTTTGATGACTATCAAAGCTGTTACTTAAAATTTTTATCAGCTCTAGAGATGACTCATATAGTGGCAGAGAAGAGATGGTGGAAAAAATTGATTGAACTGGTATAATGGCTGTGTACTTTGCACAACTTGTGTCTGGCATCTGATTCCATACTTATGCTTTGTGTGAGCTATACTCTCTTCTCTACAGCTCTGATGTGATTGTACATGCAAATGTATAATTTAGGTCAAAATCTGTCCTTGGAAGTATATGCAGGCAACTCCCATGTAAGATACCCTAGTTCTATTGACTTGAGTGGGAGCTACATGCAAGTATTATGAAAGCAGACTTTTCCCTATGTGTGCAGTATTTCTCTTGGAGAGCAGTGAAACTATCCTCGGCATGATGATGATATAATTATAGGGTCTCTCTTTCTCCTGAAGGGTAAAGGAAATGTTAGCTCCTATTATTGCAAAGTCAAGCACTCAGATATTAGGAAATGCCAGAATTAAAATTGCCCCTACAACCTTAATTCAGTCCCCATTATGATACAGCCTTTTAGTCACTTGATTATATACTGTTTTTTCCACAGGACTCCTGTGACAGTCTGTACCCCAGTATTCACCTCTTGCATGCTATTATGATAATCTTTGACAAGTATGCCGTGTGAGGTATCATTTAAAAATGAATAACTTGCTGGTCAATATTGTCCTGATAAAATACGTGTAGTAACATTGTATGAAAGTTATTCAGTTCTACTGCATGGTGTTACTCATACATATTCCAAGTCTAGGGAGTGGCAAAACCAGTTCCTCAGAGACAAAAGATAAGCCGACACCTCAGCCAGGTGTAAAGAGACCAAATGGGCTACCACCTGCTTAACTGGCTATTCATTGGCAGGAAAAGGGACATGGGTGAAAAATCTATATTTTAAAAAGTAGTAGCTTGGGGTTCCCATTCATACAGACTTTTTGTCTCCTGAACCTCAGCTGGAGAAGGCTTCTCAAGGAAGGGAAAGAAATATAAGAAGGGAGGGCAGACATTCCAAATTGTCCATCCCTTTCTCTCAACCACAACACCTGAAGAACAATGGAAGCAGCATTGGAGTGGGGGAAGGATCCTGACTGAAAGAAGTTCAGCAAGAGGACTGTTGACATGCATAGTGAGGGATACCTTGCTTTGATTCCACTCTAGTTTGTTAAGTTAGGCATTACTTGCATTTTACTTTTATTTTCCTGGTAACCAATTCTGACTTTTATACCTTGTATTTACTTAAAATGTATCTGTTTGTAGTTAATTAACTTTTTTTATTTTATCTAAACCATGTGGTTGAACTGAAGTGTTTGGGAAACTCCATTTGGGATAACAGGATTTGTGCATATCATTTTCTGTTAATAAAATAACAGAGCGTATATGAGCTTGTATTGTCCAGGACAGAGCTGGGCTGTATAAGACATACACTTCTGTGGAAAGTGTGGGACTGGGAGTTTGCTGGTGTTGCTCTGTAGTGTAATTCAAGAGTGGCGGGCTGCAGCACTCCTACAGTATGATTGGGAGTAACTTACGTGCTGGAGGCTGTGTGTGTAAGTGGACCAGGAGTGGTAGCTCTCACAGCAAAGGAGAGTAAAAAGCACCCCAGGTTAAAGAGCTGAGGTGACACTGCTCTTTATCAGTCCAAGCGGTACCCGTAGGTATGTCACAGCTCCTACCTTGTTCACTGTATAAAACATAGTGCTCACTTAATGAGAAGCTATTCAATATTTTGTTTTTTTCCCTCACTGTTCAATGTGTAGCCCCATTTACTACACACTATTCACACCCGGCTCTGAAGGCAGAATTATTGATTTCCTCCTGGGCTTATTTGTGGCACTCATCACTATAGAATCTGAGTGCCTCACAAACATTCATTTATTTTCACGACACTGCTATGAGGGGAGAGGATATTATCCTCATTTTATTTTACAGATGGGGAACTGAGGCACAAGTATCAAAAGTTTCCACTAATTTGGGGTGCCCAATTTGAGACCTTTCGGACCCAATTTACTTAGCATTGTGTAGCATGTTATATATTCAAGCAGAGCTCCCACTGACTTCAGTGGCAGCTGTGAATGCTCAGCATTTCTGCATATCAGACCCCATGGGGCACAAAGTCAGGCACTCAGAAAATGAGGAACATACAATTAGAGAGCACCTGTGAAAAATGTGTTCTAAGTGACTTCCTTAGCATCTCATAGGAACTCTTTGGCAGAGGCAGGGATAGAATCCTGTTCTCCAGCGCAGTATTCATCTGCCTTAACCATCCTTTCTCTTCCTGCAATCGCCAGCTTCATTTACTACACACCTTCCAACTTCATAACAAATGAGGCAGAGGTCCTACAGACAACAGCTTCCTTCACTACTCACTCCTGATTTATCCACAGAACATGTCCATTCTGTCCACTGAATGAGGCAGTGGTCTGTGATAAAAATAACATGTGAGCATGTATGTAAAGCTTGTATCAAAATGCATACGCAAAAAGGTTGCACAGCTAACTTTAATGCTGGCATTTCCTAACTTTCAAGGACTTTGCAACCTGGATAATATTCTTTTAATGTAATTTTTCTGTGTGTAATTTCCTAGGTTTTTAGAAAAGCAAGCAAACAGAAAATTGAATCATGGGACATCACACTGACATGCACATGAGTCATTAGCTAGGTTGGATTGTTCGATCTACCACATACACCTTTGCCACTTGAGCTAATGGAATAACCGATAACAGATTATCATCTTCTATGTGGACCAGCACTAGAGGGATTGGGACACTTTGCCAATGAGTTTCACAAATATTTGCTAACAACAGAGGAATGGTGAGACTCGGAATCTTGTGTTCCATTCCAGGCTCAGACTCTCCCCCCCCACCCCCCACATGATTCCCCCCATCTTGACTTGACCCCTTCTGCCCCTTGCCTTCCAACCTGTCCTAGGCTCAGTCCTGTCTCTTCCTCACCCCTGGCTCCACATCCCAGTCCCCTAGTCAGTCCTGGTCTCCACTCCTCAGGCTTCTCATCCCAGTCCTAGTCTCTGTACTCAGCTAGGTCCATTTTCTTCTGCCCTGCTCCCCTTTCCCTGGGCTCCCAGTCACGGTTTCCCTCTTTTAGCCTCTCTCCACCAGCATCCAGTTTTAGTCTTCTCCACAACAAGCTCCTTGCCCCCAATCTACTCCTCCCACATACGGCTCTTGTCCCATTTGACTCAGGCAACTTCCTCTTCCATGCTCCCTGGGGAAGGGAGGGCTACATTGAGAGCACAGGAGAGACAAACTCCCTGCTTTCCATTCCAATGCCCAACCCTGGCCTGGCCTGCAGCAGCATGGAGCAGCAATTGGAGAGAAAGCCCTGTTCAGGCCAGGATTGGACCATGCTCAGTGTGGACAAAATTTTCAAGGGAATTTAGTTGCAAAGCCCTAGCAAGCCTATGCTAAGCACCTGCAAACTGTCATTTTTCAAGGGCTTATAACTTGGTCACATTCGGGCAATTTTACATGGCCAACATTTATTTTTCAGTAGCTTTGTTCTCAGAAACAGCTGAACTGTTTTGGCTGAAATTTTACAAATAAATAAATAAATAAAAATAACTGAGCTTAAGGCAGACAACTGGCTGGAAAATTTTGGCCCAAATGGTTAAAATCTGACAAAGTTATAAGCCACCTGGAAATAGCAGAGGCAGTCTTACTAGACAGGGATACCAATCTGCCTATAATAAATACGTGATAATTTATTTTAACTTTAGACCTCTCACTCTTGAAGGTTTGGTTCTAGTGTTTAATTTTTCAGATAAAGATGGGACTTAATTATATTCCAAACCAGTCTCCCTGTCCCATACTAATGAGCTGTCTGTAATTCCTGCAGTCTTTTTACACAATTGTTCTACAGCTTTTTCATTTCCTTTTAAGAGGGCTATTTCCTCCTGGACCATCTCTCCTTTCAATGCCACTGTTTCTCAATCCAGATGTTTTATTTTGCTTATCGGAAAGAGATGCTTTGGAGACTGCCCTTACTCATAGGCCCCTTCATTTCAACCTGGCACTTTGAACAGAAGAACTCAAACCTAGTCAATCTTTGATATATGTGCATACCCATCAACATTGTCTAAGGATTTCTAACATGTCTATCGCTGTGATATCTATGTGCTGGACTGATCTGGTGATAGTATGGTCATTAATATTTGGACTACTTAAAATCCAGTAACAGCAAATTTTCAGTACAGGTGAATCAGAGCAACAGAAAAACAAATCTCAGCAGCTATTTGTGCTGCAGAGACAGATATAGTCTGTATCTCCAGGGACAACCCGCGTTCCTCTTGCTGCCATTCTTTGTAAAACAGAGCCCATATCACACACAGTATGACAATGTGTATCTTCCCCTTGAGCTTCCTTCCAGGTATCAAGGCTTGGGTCGTCTTATTGCCCAAGAGACCTTATAAGCTTGACACTGCCTTAGTTGGAGAAAGGCTATACGGAAATGAGCTGGAATGCAGCATAGGTCTGAAAATGGTTTTAAATTCTGTCATCATCACAGTTTAACGTGACTTTGGGATCTTTTAATTACTCCCTAGAGGCAAAGAACTGCTCATACTGACTATGCTGAGGCCTTTCACTAAACCCGACACACCTGCATATTCTAAAGATTGGTATTAGTTATACCATAAACTTAAGCAAAATGAGTTTCAGTTTATTGACTTTCTGGAGTCAGTGGAAGTTGGGGGTGCTCAGCAACTCCAAGGTGATGTTGAGTGCTTCAAGGGGCCAGGCCCACAGTGGGTCATATTAATCACAGGTCTGATTCCACTGGAGTCAATCGACATCCGAATTGAATCTGGCAGTGACTCTTTAAAAGGGTAACGGTTAGAAATGTAAGTTAGGTACGGGTGTAAATCTTTGCAGGACTCAGTGCTTTAGATTGTATTCTTTAGCTTACTCTTTACTTTCCCCTCCTTTTATTCTGACCCAGTAAAAAGACATTTTATCCTTTATTACTAATTTTCTGAGGTGTCCAATTCTCCCAGCTCCAATATCCTGAACTTTCCAGAACACCCCTTTCTTCATCTTGTTTCTCCTTTTTTATTATGGAGAAAATGCTATGAGTAATCCTTTTTTTAAAAGTACTTGTATTTCATGAGTAGATACTTGTCTTTGGAGCATCTGTAATCTCTTGGAGGCAGCACAGTCTAGAGCAGTGTTTCTCAACCTTTTTGATAACTGGGACCGGCTTGCTGCCTTCCTAAACTGTGTCAGGGAGATCTCAGGGCCCAGCACCAGTCCACGGACTGGTCGTTGAGAAGTACTGCTCTAGCGGATATGGCACTTGGCTAGGTGTCAGGAGACCTTGATTCTATTCCTGCCATTGATCCTGACCCATTGTATGACTTTGGGTAAGTCATTTCACCTCTCTGTGCCTCTCCTCCTACCCTTTGTCTGTCTTTTCTACATAGATTGCAAATTTTTCAGGGGAAGAACTCTCTCTCCCCATGTGATTGTACAGTGCCTAGCACAATGGGACTGTGGTGGGGTGGCTGCCCCACCCAGGTAGGAGAAGGGTTAAGGCAGCCTTGAAGAGGCTGCGCAGAACCCAGCGAATCAGGAAAGGGCTCATTGGGAGAGCCAATCAAGAGAAGGCTTGCTGGAGCAGCCCATATATAAAGGGCTGCTCAGCAGAGCAAGGGGCAGTCTTTCTGACGGGCAAAGGGGAAGGACTGGCTGCCGAGAAGCGCAAGAGATATTGCGGTGCTGGGCAGGGTAGTGGAGCAATAGGGGAGCTCTTCGCTGACCATGGCCAGACTGAGTCCCTGAAGCAAGGGCAGGGAAGGTGCTAGGGCTATGGGGGAAGTGGCCCTGGGAAAGTAGGCAGCAGGAATAGGAGGATGGCAGTAAGTGGCTGACATCTATAGGGTCCCTGAGCTAGGACCCAGAGCAGTGGGTGGGCCTGGACCCTCCCACCCTTTGCCCCTACTTGCCAATGAGGAGAATGGCCTAAATCCAGACTGCAGTTTGCTCCTGGAGCCAGGGGCTAGAACAGAGACTGCAGTTGGCCACTGAGGCAAGTAGAAGGACTGAGGACCCCCTGAAAGTGGGGAGACAGCGGACTGGGGCACAGCCAGAGGGCCATGTCCTGAAGAGGATGCTGCGGTCTGAAGCAATGTGGGTCGAGATGGTGGAGGCGATTGAGACGCCGCTAGTAAAAGGTACCCTGGCGGTCCAAGAGAGCTAATGCCCAGCATGACCAGCAGGAGGTGCCACGGCAGTGAGTCAGAACCACTACAGGGACCCTGGTGTCAAATGGGGCCAGTAAGTGCTTCCATGATACTAATAATGACAGTAAAAGACAACTGAATAAAACAGCCTGAAACCATCAGGGTTCAGTCCATGATTAGATGAACCCTGCAGTTTAATCTGTAGAGATTTTGGAATTGAATTATCTTCTGCAGATTTTCTTGAATGTTAGAGTTTGATAAACATCACGTTCAAGGAGGAGCCTTAACTTGTCTCCCATCAGGGGGGCCCTCCTCTATTTTTTGTGGAATTTAAACTTTTTTCTGCATAACTATTTGAATAATAACTCTAAATTGGCTAAGCCAATTTTTCTCAAACTTAGAAAAATAGTTTGGAGTTGACTCCAATCATAGGAAATTTCAGCCAAAAAGAATTTGAGAAAGTTCAGAGCTACTGGAAAAGAGGAGTTAAAATGGAAGTATGACTGTAGGCTTTGCCTGCACTGCAAAACTACCTCAATGTAAAATCCAACAGGAGACAAGGAATGTGACGCTTTTACTTGGATGTACTTAGTTGAGGTCAACCTTATGTGCCCCATCTGGGAATTACCTTGACTAGCTACATAGAGGTAAAAACTGCAGTGCCTTGTCTTCCCTATGGTTTTATATAGAGATGTGGATGTAAAAACACACCACATTTGTAAGGGATAGTCTTAGTCTCAGCTGTAGCAGTCACTACCAACAAGTCTGGTTTGCATGGAGTGCTCAGGAAAAGGGCTTGACTCTCAACCCTGGAAATTGAGATAGGAAACCCCACTTAGTAACCCTGATTTATTTAGCTTGTTTTCATGGAGTTCAGTAACTTTTGGTGAATAGCTTTATTTAGGTTTTCAGGCCACCTTTTAATTATTCAGAAAAGCATTTAAGCACATGCTTTAGTCCCGCCCTGTTCAGCAGAACACTTAAACAACTGCTTAAGAGCTACTGATCGCATGCTACAGTTGATGTGGATTTCAATAGGATTTAAGCATCTGCTGAAGTTCTTTGCTGAATAGGGATGAATTACTGAACTGGGGCCTAATGTGGGAAGTGCCTGTGCACTGTAATCAAAGAAACATTACTGTGACACCCCCAACCCCTGAGTTATTTGCACTGGAAACACTTGAAAGAAAGGTAGGTTACACAACAATGTAAATTACTTTTTCCTATGCCTCCTTTGTGCGTGCTGGAAATAGATTTCCCACACAGTCGTCAATTACTTTTATTCATAGATAGCCTCTAAAATGTGTGTGTTCTGTGCCACAAGGCTGACATTCCTAATACCGCAACCTTTTGCGGGACCAATAAGCCACATTGTCTGATTCAGAAATGAGTCTCCATGGAGCTAATCGGCTTTGTTTTTGACTTTGAGCACTTGATTTTTTTTTCCTGCAGTGCTATCAGAGCTGTGGGTTGACTTTAACTGAACTATTGATTGACAAACTAGTGTCACGAAGTGGTCTTATAAGCTATACAGTGACAGTAACTAAAATCTCATACCATTTAGCGGGCTTTGTTTCTAGTTAGAAGTAGTTTTAGTAACAGACTTTGAATATTTAAACAGTAGATGGGACAGTGCAACTGTGCCACTGTAGCGCATCTGGCAAAGACGCTTGTAGATGATAGGAGAGAGCTCTGCCATCAGCATAATAAAACCACCTCTGTGAGAGGTGGTAGCTATGTCGGTGGGAGTGCCATCCACACCAGTGCTTAGGTGGGTGTAACTTACATCATGCAGGGTCGTGGCTTATTCACACCCCTGAGTGGCATAAGTTATACTGACATAAGTGGTAATGTGTACAAGCCCTTACACTGGCTGATAGCTGCTCTCTGGGCTCATAGCTGGAGCCCCCCCCGCCCTGGGGCTGACAGCCTATGCTGTCCATGTGCCCAGGCGGTGAGGCTCCAGCTGTTGGCCGCAGGGCCAGGGGGCTCCAGCTGTCAGTGCCCCACAGTTAAATCGGTGAAAGCACTCCTGGTGAGGATGCACACCACCAACAGAAGGAGGGTAGTGTGGACATGAACCACCAGAGTAATTACTGAGGTGGCTGCACATAGAGCTAACGTAGTTCGATTTAATGTTGTAGTGTAGACTTCCCCTAAGCTCCCAGGCTTGTCTTTTGAAGGCTTCTTTTGTGGGCAAGGACTGATGGATAGATTGTTTTGTGAAAAGCGTTCACCCACAGATGACAGGGTGTGTTTCTTTTATCATTTTCCTGTGTGAGTTCATTTGAGAGCGTAGTGATTGTCGTCTGGTTTCACCCACAAAGTTGTTGGGGCAGTCAGTGCACTGAATGAGGTACACCACATGTTGTGATAGGCATGTGTGGGACCGATGGATCTTGAAAGGTGTATTGTGGGTGGTATTTGTCATTATAGCAGTGGAGATATGTGTGCAGGTTGTGAATCTGTTGTTTTGGCAGGGTCTGGTGTCACTTTGAGTTGGTGTGTCCTGGTCTGTGGGGAGCAAAACACCTTCAAAAGACAAGACTGGAAGCTTAAATTCATAATTCTGCTAGACACCAAAAATCATGGACCCACCAACTCTTTGTCCTACGATTGCCAGAAGTGTTAGAGACTTCTGTTGGTGAGAGACAAGCTTTCAAGCTTACGCAGAGCTCTTCTTCAGGTCTGGAAAAGGTACTTCCGGTGTCACAGCTAAATTCAAGGTGGAACAAATTGTTTAGTGTAATTAGTTAACACATTTCAAGGGGTCGTTCAAGGTGAAGTGGCCCATTAACACCCCTTCAGTCATGGGTGGGGAAAGGAATGGATAGGGGGGAAGGCAGCTGCAGAGCGGTTGCGTGTGTGGGTTAAGGATTGTTGTCATAAGACATAAATCCAGTGTCTGTATTCAGTCCATGATTTTTAGTGTCTAGCAAAGTTATGAATTTAAGCTCCCAGGCTTGTCTTTTGAAAGTGTTGTGCAGGTTTCCTTTGAGGATGAGGACTGAGAGGTCAGATATAGCGTGATTGCTTTGTGAAAAGTGTTCACCCACAGGTGATGTGGTGTTTTTGTCTTTTATCATTTTCTTGTGTGAGTTCATTCAAGAGCACAGTGATTATCGGGTTTCATCCACATAGCTGCTGGGGCAGTTAGTGCCCTGGATAAGGTACTCCACATGTTGTGATAGGCATGTGTAGGACCCATGGATCCTGAAAGATTCACAAGAAATGTTAACTGCTCACTTTGTTTTGAATGGTTTCTTGCAACATATGTTAACTTCTTGTGCTTACAAATCTGTACCACCTTGTATTTAGCTGTGACACTCTGATTAACTTTCCCCGCCTGAAATAGAGCTACGTGGAGCTCAAAAGTTTCTTTCACCAACAGAAGTTGAACAAATAAAAGTATTACCTTTGTCCACCTTGTCGCTCTCATATCCAGAAACCAACATGGCTACAACTGCAAACAAAAGTAAACCTACTCATACTCCATCATTACCCTTTTAGTCGTTTATTCTTGTGTATTCCTGGGGAGAAGTGTGTTATATGTGCATAATAGTTTAAAAATATACTATGCTGTGTTCCAGAGACCCTGTGATATCTTATTCTACTCCTGACCAACAAAGAAAATTCATTCTGCTAAATAAGAGACAACCAGCATGTCAGTGGGTTTTAGAGCACATTTGTAGACAGATATATATTTAAAAACATAAGAGTTGGGGGCTGAGGGACACATTTTTCTCCAAGCACAATAGAGCTTCCATACAGACCAGATGAAGAATTAATAATGAAACTTTTATTCTTGACAGCTTTGTTCACAGTAGGAGGGAAAATTCCTCAAAATCAAAGGTAAGAAAAAAAATTATAGGTTTCCAAGATGACAAGGGAGACCTGGCAGTCAATCAGCAGGATAACTATTCTAGATGACAGAGTGAAAGATGGCTCCAAAGTCACCAGCACGCCTATCTGTATGGAGCCACCTGCCACATGAGTGAAAAATATATTTGGTGCTAGCTATCTGATTCATATAATTACTATACAACAACAATTCTCCAAGTAGCCCAACACAGAGCGGTTAAATGGTCATCACCTAACTGCCAGCAAACTGCAGCCATTTTTATTTTCCAAGAGCATGGTTATCTAGAAAAATCTTAAAAAGGAAGCTAAAATGTGTGAGGATTGTATAATGCTAACCTACATATACTACAGTAGCACATTAGTGTTTGTATTTAAAGGAATAATTGCATGTGGCACAAAACCCCACTATGTGTTTTGGAACTGATGACTGAGGTGATTGGGTTTTGATTTAAATCCAGCACCAGTTGGGAGTAGATCAAAATCATGCTCGGATGGCTTTTTAGTTATGCACTGCAGGTGAAATGAGTTTTGGTCTCAATGCACTTTCAAGTGGAAGGGCCACCAAAAAGCCACCAACACTATTGGCACTCTTGTTGGCAGTGAGGCTGAAGATTTGAATGGCCTGGAGACTAAACTAATCCTTGTTCCTTGAGGTGATCCCTCTAGAGCAATGTTCAGACATGCTGGCAAGAAGGTGTGTGGAAGCTTTTTTGCTTTTGCTATCCAAGTGGTAGCAGATGGTCTTATGATGCAATGTACTGAAAGCCTTAAAGCAAATAGTAGAAAAATATTTCATTTGGTTACTTGTTCATTTTTGAGTTAACTGGAAATGTCATACCATGCCCTTCCTGAATGCTAGTTAAGGCGCTTGAATACAACACATTGCGTGCCAGGACTTGACAGTCATTGCATGGTTAACTTTGAGGTGATGGTTGGCCCTAGTAGTTTAATGAAGTTCCATAGTGTAGCTATTACTTGTGTCACGATACATATATAGGTTTCCCATATGTCTGCTCTGACTGTAGATACAATTAGTTTCTAGAGTTAAGCGAGATAAAGCCAATGACTTCATGAAGATACAGTGGGCACAGAGTAGATAATTTTTGTTTTCGCTGTTTCCATTGATTTAATGACATTGCTATTGCTAACTGCCATTGCCCCCTCTTCAGAAAGAGTTACTTTTTCATATATTTTTCCATTTGTTAACATAGTATGTTAGCAGTGATTGTAGCTCAACGCTGGTAGTTTTGTCTCAGTAATTTACTCAATGGGCAGTATAGGCCTACAAAGTTCCATATATTCTGTAATACTGTTAAAAAAAACCCTGTCTCTTATGCAAAAATATACCACCCCTAACCTCAGGTCTAGTAAATACAAAATGTATCATATGCAAGATACACAGGGCCAAATGCGAGCTGCACATCAACATCCAAGATCAGATGTTGGCCTGCTGAATAGTGGCCTAAGAAGCAATGAAGTCCCTGTACTGGCTATATACCATAGTGTACATGTAACACAGAATGTTCCAATCATTTGACAGAAAGGATGAACTATTGAGCATTTATATTTTATAGCAGAAAGGGACCTCTTTAATTGTCTTAGAAATGAGGCATCGGCTATGGTCAGCAGTTAGCTCCTGAATGCTTCTCTGTAATTAGAGTGTTTAATACAGGATGATGTAATCAAAAATTCAGTTTCAAAATATAGTGCAGGATTTAGAGAGCAAGGATGTCTTGTAGTTAAAATACTGATGTGGAACTTGATCTGGCTTTGGTTCCCGGCTCTGTCACAGGCTTCTTGTGTGACCCTGGGAAAGTCACTTATTATCTCTGTGCCCCAGTCCCTTAACCTGTAAAATGGAGATACAATTTAAAAGTGTTAAGATTTTTTTGGGGCAGGTACTGTTTTTCTATGACTTTGTGCAGGGTCCAGCAAAATGGGCTCCTGAAACTGGTTGGAGCCTCTAGGCCAGTGTTATCAGCCTGTAGGCTGCATACTGCCCAATTAGCGCTCGCTGTGTGCTAAAGGCTGCGAGCTCCGGGCCCACAATGACAAATAGGTTGCGAACCACTGCTCTAGGCATGACCAGAATACTACTCCTAATACAATATTTATCTCATCACTTCTTAACCTGAGCCTTTGCCCGTATAAATATAATTGAGATTTAAAGTGATTTGTGTTTGGGGCGGGGTGGGGATGCTCATAACCCATTTCTTCAGCATCCTGGAAAATCTCCCTTAAATTTGCTAGTGGTTTCCTGTATTATACAGACACAAGTCATAGAGAGGCTAAAATATTGAAATAATGAGCAGATATTGACTTCCTCCAAGGTGTCTGCTTCACTGAGCAAATACATGTCAATAGATCAATGCAGCACTTGCAAGTCTGTGACTCTATGACATGGTAGGACTGCCTTGTGTTGGTGACAACTCATGGCAATCTGTGGATATTAGTCAGAGAGGGAGACCTTTGGGTAAAAATAGGGGAGGGAGGGCAGGAATTTATGAAGCCTTCAGTTTAATTATTTAAAACATAATTGTACAAAAACTTTAACATTTTCACAGATTTTTTTAAGCATTTAGTACATGAAAGAATTCAGTGTGTAGACTTGCATTTGCTGAATGTATTCTCTTAAATGGAGCAGTCAACGGGGTAAAAAATATTCAATGCAAAAATCTCCTCTAATGCAACATTTTTAGAGTTAACACCACAATAACAGTCAAGAGAAGCAAAAGTTAACATTTTGATAGCAACAATAATGTCACCATATTGCACATAGGGCACTATGCTCTGATTGAGCCAACCACTTAAACACACTTAAGTGCCAGTAAAGTCAAGGGCCAGATCCTTGGATGGTTTAAATTGGCATAGTTCCACTAAAGTCAATGAAGCTGCACTGATTTGCACCAGCATAGAAACTAGCCCAGTGAGTTTTGCTCGTTAAAAACTGTATATTATGGCTCAATGGGATTTGATAATTTTGCAGGATTATTTTTGTGGAGAGCAGTATGTTTGATGAGTAGTTTGGTAACAAATACCACCATGAAATTTGAAACATTTGAGGATCTATCCTTCTCTCCTATGCATACGTGATTCCTTTTAATAGTAACAGGATTTACATGTTTGCATCAGTGGGCACATAGACTCCCCCTCTAATATCTGTATTCTCTTCTGAGAGTGGAATTAGGGTTTTATATCACTTAAATTTAGCTTAAATATTTTTAGAGACGTATTAAATCATATATCGCATTTTCTTCAACATTCTTGATGAGAACATTAGCTCTGCACAAGAATTCCCGATTTTCACACTGGGTTTCATGACCTCATGTGACTCTTTTCCAGTGCACCTGTTAATGATTGCTATATTACCACAACCTCGCATGCTTTTCTTCAAAATAAATTGTTCCAGTTGTATGTGCAGACCCATGCAAGAGGCCAGGGTCTTGGTTTTAATGTGTTCTTTAAAAAAAAAAAAAAAAAACCCAAAATCAAGCCAGTGGGTGTGGGAAAACTGTGAAAAAGCCACATCATAGAATTCTTTATGATCAGTAACAGGCTGAGCTAATGGCTTTAAGAAATACTAAACTTAAGTTGGGAGTATGAGGTGGAGTTGGGGGTGTGTGTGTAGCCAGTGCGTATGTGTGTAGTTTTCCTTTTTATAAACTTGCTAATAACTGAGTGAGACATTGAGGCAGCAAGGAAAGCCTAAAGAATCATTAACATCACTAGTTTGGAGTCTGCAGGAATCTGTACCATTCCAAAAGAATGTGGATCTTGTTGAAACATAATGAGGTCTAAACTTCCTTAGGTTTATTTAAAAATCAGGGTCCTGACCATTTGCTGTCAGTAAAGATCCCATGGCACCCTTCATAGAAGTTAGAGGTATTAGCCCATATGTCCCTGGCCAAATTCCAACTGGCTAATTACATTTTTCTGTCTTCCTGAATTCCCCCTGCTGTTTCACTTGGATACAGTATTCTTCATGCTCTCTCTTGAACTATTGTGTAGTGTTAATGTGCACTGCCAGAGGTCCCTTTCACTTCATTGCGGGCTATATTTCAATGGTGAATGAAATGCGTATAATATATATACAGGTATACTACATATGTAAAGGTGATATCCATGTGTTAAACTGTGACCTCAGGTGTAAATAAATCTATTGTGCACTTCTGACTTTCTATCTTTCCTAGGATTTATTTTAACATTTCCCCCCTACCTGCCATCAGCTTTACTGAGCAGCCATTCTTTTAAAAAAATCAACCTGACACAGATATTTCCACCAAACTGGTATTTCTCATACAAATAATTATCTCCTCCACTGGGAAAAGATTTGCATGATCTCCCTGGATCCGGGAGACTGGAACGCTGCCCTTGACTTGAAGGGTGCATTTTTCCATTTTCCCAGGACACAGCTGGTTCCTGTTTTGTGTTCAGCCAGTGCCATTTCCAATTCACGGCGCTGCTCTTTGGTCTCTCGTGAGCCCCGACAGTGTTCACAAAGTGCATGGCACCAGTGGCCACTTACCTGAGGTGTCAGGTTGTTCAGCCAGTTGTTGAGGTATGGGTAAATTTGATCAAGGGTCGGTCTTGGTATCAGGTGAGGCAGCACCTTGGGCTGGTTTGCTCCACATGTTGCGATCTAGGTCTCTTGATAAATGAGAAAAAATAAACGTTAGTTCTGGTGTAATGCAAAGAGTTCATAGGAGTGGTTCTTGACTCTACTCAGGCCAGAGCCTTCCTCCCCGAAGCCCAATTCCGCGCTATGTCAGACCTAATCTCACATATGCAAACCCACTCTCTCACCACCGCTCACATGTGTTTGAGGCTGTTGGGCCACTTGATGACCTGCACTTACATGGTCCAGCATATACGGCTCCATCTCAGGCCCCTACAGGCATGGTTGGCGTTGGTCTACGTCCCCAGCAGACACAACATAGACACAGGTAGTCAAGGTTCTGGACCACATACTGTCGTCGCTCGTTTGGTGATTGGACCCACATTGGTGTTGGAGGGAGTCCCCTTCGTGGCCCCAACCCCGTCGGTCACCCTGGTTTCCAATGCTTTGGATCTGGGATGGGAATCCCATCTGGACGACCTCGGCATGCAAGGTTGTTGGTGGAGTCATGATCACTTCTTACACATAAATGTCAAGGAGCTCAAAGTGGTAAGCCTGGCCTGTCAACATTTCCTGCCTCATATAAAAGGGTGGTTCAAGTCCTGATGGCCAATACTGCCACTATGTTCTTTACCAACAAGCAAGGCAGAGCCTGGTCCTCAGCCCTTTGCAAGAAGCCATCAGGCTCTGGAATTTTCTGTGTTCAGCACGCCATTTATCTCATGGCCGCTATCCTCCCAGGGACAGGAACACTCTGGCAGATCACCTCAGCAGGACCGTCTTGTCTCGCCACAAGTGGTCGCTCCATCTTGAGTTAGTCAGCCTCATTTTCCAAAGGTGGGGGGACTCCCCAGGTGGACTTGTTTGCATCCAGGCACAACAGAAAGTGCCATGCTTTCTGTTCGATTCAGGGGGGCTGACAGAGGCATCCTGTTGAACGCTTTCCTGCTCCTGTGGTCGGGAGCTATGGTGTATGCCTTCCCTCCAGTAGTATTTACTCCAGTGCCATTAATTCAGAGTTCTCATGAAGATCAAGCAGGACAGAGCAAAAGTAATCCTCATTGTGCCAGCTTGGCTGTGCCAGCAGCGGTTTGACACGTTGCTGGACCTCTCGGTGGCTGCCCCGTTACAGCTATCGCTCTGGCCAGACCTGTAGTCTCAAAACAATGGCAGACTGTTGCATCCAAACCTGACAGCGCTGCTGCATGGTTGAATGCAGATGAGTGGCTGTGCTCAGCTGGTGTCCAGGTCCTGCGGGGCAACAGAAAACCCTCTACCACAGCAACCTACCTGGCCAAATGGAAACTTTTACATGCTCGACTTCAGGTAAAGGCATTCAATCTGAGAGGCTCTCAATGCCTTTTCATAAGTCGCCGCAGTGGCCAACAGGATGAAAGATCGTCCAGAGGATCTCTTTTTGTATTGCTGCCTGTATCCACTACTGCTACAACCAGGCCAAGGTGCCCCCTCCAGCAATTGTAACCACCCATTCAACCAGGCCACAAGCCTCTTCGGCAGCTTTCCTAGCTCAAGTGCTGATCCAGAATATTACCTAGTTGTCCATCCACACGTTTACATCATATTATGCGCTCACCCAGCAGGCTCGAGATGATGCTGGCTTTGGTAATGCAGTATTGCAAGCTGTACGACTGTGAACTCCTTCACACAACTCAGTCAACCTGTGTAACTCGTTGTCGGGACGTTGTGATGGCCAAAAGTATAACAGGGTTCAAAAGAGAATTAGATAATTTCATGGAGGATAGGTCCATCAATGGCTGTTTGCCAAGATGGGCAGGGATGCAACTCAATGCTCTGAGTGTCCCTAGCTCCTGACTGCCAGAAGCTGAGAGTGGACAACGGGTGATGGATCGCTCAATGATTGCCTGTTCTGTTCATTCCATGTGAAGCCCCTGGTATTAGCTACTGTCAGAAGGCAAGATACTGGGCTAGATGGAACATTGGTCTCACCCAATATGGTCATTCTTATGAGACTGTCACTGCATCATGATTGTTATAAACAGGCCTACTTCTTGGATACACTAAAAAGGGCAGCATCAGTGGTTTAAAGATAGATTAAAAAAGATCCCTCCAGAACGGAACAACACCATATGTTGGGGATCGTCCTGCTTTGAGCAGGGGGTTGGACGAGATGACCTCTTGAGGTCCCTTCCAACCCTGATATTCTATGATTTCCAGCTTCACGATGGGGGAGTTCAGCATTGGCTTCTACACCTGAATGGGCTTAAGGTGAAGGAGTTTAACTTTGACCTTTTTAGTAAAGCTAGCTGAAACTGTATTGACAAAGCAGTTTTCCAGAGGAAAATGCAGGATTATGTTTATCATAATCTAAATATTTTGTAGGAATGTGTCTATTTCAACTAAATCTTTACAGGAAAAAGTTGAAACAACTTGTTCTGTTCTTGTTTCAATAACATTGAAATGTTTCATTTCAACTTGCTTATTTTGATTCATTAAACTTTGAGTTTTGTGTAATAAAATATTAGTTTAATTGTATTATTACATATAATGTATTTTATATTGTGCTATGTTATGTATTGAAAGAAACACTTTTGCCTTGTCAAAATGAAATCTCAATGGTTCCAAATTTAATTTTTATTTTTGAATTTTCATTTTGTGGGAAACATTTAAATCTTGGCCTTTTTTTTTCTGATTCAGAACAAAAACAAATGTCAATGTTGGAATTTCCCAGAGAGCTGAATTTCCAGTTTCTGAGTGGCCTTTAGGTATAGAAACAGCTTTTAAAAGTCATATTTGTAGAAATGTTTATATGTAAACTTCCTCTCCCCCAGAGCCTTGTGTAGTTGGACTCCTAATAATCAAGGTGCCTGGCTTTACAGCTGATGGGATACCAAAATCCTTTATTAAAAATCTCTCTGAAGCATTCCCCAAATAGCTTTTTCTATAACACATGTGGTGTATACAACCTACAAAATAGTGTTGTGTAAAGGTTTTATTGGCACTTGTTTGGTTTGACCTGCTTCACCAGTCTTTAATGGGGAGGTCTTCCCAAACTCAGGTCAATACAATGTTTATAGCATGCCATTATATGTTCTCTCTCTTTCTCCCCTTTCTAGCACATCTCTGCCTAATTACATAGAACACTCAGATATGGCTGTGTCGTGACTGCCATAGAAGCTCTGTTGTGTGAGTTTCTTCCACAGGCATGGGAAGGTCCCCATTTTGGCTCAAGTGAGGAGGTGGGTCCTGATTCCTTATCCTTCTGTCAAAGGTCCTGATCCAAAGTGGGTTTTTTTAAGTCAATGGAAAAGCTCTCATTGACTTCCAGTGGGCTTTGAATCGGGCTCAAAAGGAGCCCTCTGCTGTCTATGGCTGATTTGATCTGTGAACTTTAAAATAATGAGAACAAAATTATGCCTTTGAAGTACCAGTCTGTGATTTATTTATTTTTCTTTCAGAGCTATTTTGCATAGCCACAATCACAGGTCCAAATTCAACTGCCATGTAAATAGGAGCAACATATTGAAACAAATAGAACTGTTCACACTGCAAGGTTGAATTTGACCCAGGGTTTATAAAAAACTTGCAACTCCCCCACAGCAAAGTGATAGGTCTGTGAGAAGGTTGGGAGATGTGTCAGGATTTTTTTTTTCCTTCTTCAGCTGAAACATTCTGTGACTTTGGCTCTAATCTACAGGGCGAGATGATGAACATAACACCTGTCAGCAGCTCAAAGCAAATCTGTTGAGAAGTTTTAGTATTTTATTTTAGTATTTACTTTTAGTATTTTTGTTAAAGTAGTTACAACTTCTCTGCCTACTCTCTGGCTGAATCTATTACAAATAAATTATATAGATCTGTGGTACAAACCACATTTTAGACTGTTCTACTTACCAAAATACTGGGGAGGAAGGAAAGCCAGTGGTGTTTGAACAATGTGTAGTTTAGGCTCATAGCCATAAATCTACCCTGTCTGACTAGTGCTTATGCTTCCTTCTAGAAACAGTCTTCATACCAAAGAGAACTCTATTAATTAATACTTTGCGTCCCAGCACATGAAGACATAAAGTTGGGTTGGCTTCCCCCCGCCATCCCCTGAAACCAACTTGGCATGCTTGATACACACTGTAATAAGTGGGGGAGGCCTTTGCCTGCTCAACAAAATAATTTTGCTGTATAACCCTATTCCTTTTCCTGCTCCTAACTGCACATTGACGTCCCCTCCCTCAACCCCATATTCCTTGTGAATGTTCATCTAAGTGAATCACCTGCAGTTAGAGGGGCACATATTTTTCCAAGAACTTGTTTTCAGATCTGCTCCCTAGACCTTCTAGTTTTTCAGTCTGGGAATTGTGTTGGTCTCAAGTTCCTCTTATCCCAGCAAGTAAGGAAAACAACTTGTGGGTTATGAAAGTTATGAGATATCAAGTGAAGGCTGATTAAAGCCAGAAACAAATACAAATACAACCCCCAGCATGAAATTTAGAGATGCTTGACCCAGTTCTTGAAAGATAATTAAGATCTAGCCTGAATTGCACCTGACCCTTTCTGAGCTGCTTTGCTGTTGTCATGGCTGCAGTGGAATGTGGTTGCAGTGTCTTTTCCAGTCCCAGTGTTCTGCTTTCACTTAACAGTCCTAGCAGGTGCCTGAGCCAGTGGCATAGCTTGTGCCTTACAAATTAACGGTGTGTGCACACACACATTGGAAAGTTATTTAGGTTGCAAAGTCAAGTACTCAACAGTTAGGAAATGTCAGATTTACAGTTGTCCAGGCAACCTTAATTCTACCTCCTTGTGTGTCCATCCCATACACTGAGAGAAGCTGGGGTTCTGGGGGAAAAATAGCATGTGATCATGTAATTAAAGACTGTATCATAATGCAGATGGACAAGGGGGCAGAATCTGGCATTTCCAAACTTCTGAGTGAGCTCTTCTCACAACGGGAAATATCCTATGATGAAAGTCCTAAAAAAAACCAAAACCTCTTTATTACAAACAGCTAAAGTCAATGTTAAAACAGTGTGATTCCCAGAGCACCTGCCACACTAAAGACAACTGTGTCATCAGCAGATCTGTGCAGGAAAATTTTCCAGGTATGTTTTGCTGTTTAATGCTTGAAAGGAAATGCTTACCACTCAGTACATGTCAAATTCATCTATAATGCAATGTCTGAAAGAGTGTACCTTGGTGTTAGGACAGTAGAGATGTGGGACTGGTTTCCTGCTACAATTATCGAAAGCAAAGCAAATGAATATAATTAATTTTTAATACAGACAAATCAATATCACAACTTATTTTTAGAGGTACAAGTATCTTCAGCAAAGGTACGAGGGAAAAGTTAAAGGGACACTGACAGTTAAGGCACAAATTTGATTTACTTAAGCACCATTATAGTGTGATAGGGAATAGACTTGGGTTTTGTATTTAGTAGCTTAAACTCTCTGTAGAGTCCCAGAGCAGTCAGCAGAGGGAGCAAAGTCATATTAGCAACACATCCTGTGCCAAGAACTGTATTGACATTATTGATAACATTAATAATGCTGATGACAAACAAGGAAGCAAGCACTATGTTACCTTATTCCCCCTTAGAAATTGAAGGAGCAGAGAGAGGAATTAGTGTTTGTCAGTCTGGAAGAAGTAAAGGAGTAGAGTGGTATTTACTTTCAAGCTTGCAAGAGGATAATTAAAAATACAAATAAAAAACCACCAAAAAAGTATGCATGAGTGCTGAATCTTTTTCTGGTATTTTAACAGTGCTTTGCACTTCCATAGCAACTGTCCTCTGATGATCTCAGATGATCTTTAGCAACTGTCATCTGATGATCTTTACAAACATTAATGAATTAACCCTAACAAAACCCCTGTATGGCAGGTAAATAATTATATTATACATTGGTAAATAGAGGCACATACAGCCTAAGTAACTTTGTCAAAGCCAAGCTCTGAGCCAGTGGCAGGGGTAGGATAAGAAATTTGGCTTCTAGTTCCCTGCTCTACCTACTAAAAACATTCCCTCTTACAGACGCTGCATACTTACAATGTGTGGCTAGTGGTGCCCCGGCATTACTATTTTTAAAGAGAGGCAATTGCTGTAAATTAATATTCCAATAGCACAGAACAATTTGTTGTAAACTCCCAATTCAACATAAACTGACACATCCAGCTTTGAGGCCACAAGCAGCCCACACTGCTATAGTGCCTTTGTCCTACACAGGTCAGTGGCCAGTGGATTTATCAGCTGTATTCAACAGCTCCTGCCCTGCCCCCACAAATCCCAATGCACAGGCCTACTGGGAGCCATATAGGACTTGAGTCTAAGGAGTTTAAAGATGTAGAAACCCTGTTGGGTCAGTCTGTGTCCCATCCATATAAAACTTGCCTTTTCTGGTGTGCATACTTTGTGTGCTAGCTTAAAATTCGCTTTCTGCAAACATTGGTACAGTGGCACTTGTTCACTCAGATGTTCACAGAAAGCAAACACAAAAGGGGTACGAACAGCCACATCACATGCACTTTTAAATATAAGTGAATACTGGTTGATTTTTTTATTTTAGCACTTACCCAGCTCTGCTTGCAATGTTGAAAACTAAAAACACTGAACGTTATACATTAAACACTATAAATATTGTTTGGTTACAGGGGCCACAAAAGGCTTGTTGTGGTGTGTGTATGTGAGGGGGGTTTACTAGTATTCTTGTTGGCAAATTGGAAAGGCCTATAAAACTACAGTAACTGGGCATTAGTGGATGTCCTGTGTCCTCTCCAGTGCTCTTCTATTTCATGTACAAACCATCTTACATCTCTTTTTCGTCTTGCCCTCTAACATAAACCCCTTTAAATTGGCTTAAAGCCATGTCCCCAAAGCTGTGTATTGTAACATTTAATAGTGTATTGATGATCCACTTTAAACAAAAAAAGTTTTAATTATGGCAACATTATTTTTATTGCTGTTTTAAATTTCAGTATGGCCTGGTTCATATAAGTGTTAGTCATCACCATCCAATCCTGAATATTTTATTGTGTTTGGGGAGGGGAGGGGGTGAAAAACTTCAGTTTTCTATTTTCCCCTCTCTCTTCTCTCCCCCCCTCCCCCGCTCCTCTGCATTCACATACATATAATGATAGGCCTCTAAATCGAGGTAGATGTTTCAGATCTGGCTACCATTCACCCACCTCGTCATCCCTTGAACAGCTGCAGATTCTTGTCACTGAGCTCTTACACCAAATGCATTAAAGAGTTTAGCAGTACAGTTGGTGTGCTTTTAAAAGACTAGGCACACTCATTCACAATCCAGAAAGTTTGGGGGTGGGGAGAGGGTGGTGAAAAAGGAGGAGGCTGGATTTAACGAGCTGACCACCTGCTCTTGTAATCTCCGTTTGCAAGCTATATGAGCCCATGAATTCAGACATGGCACTTACGGGCTTTGGGCTTATCTCTCAGTCTGCCAGCACAGTCACAAGGAATGTGACCTCAGGAACAGAGATGTTATGTCCTGGATACATTGGCAGGGCAAGCTAATAAACATTTTAATATGAATAACTAATGTTGAGTGGGGTGTGGGTTAGGAAGCATGTAGGATTTCGTCTTCCCTTGGTATTTATTAGGAGTAGGAGATCCTAAATTTCTGATTTGGGGTTCATTGAATCCTAACCTCAAGTGAGAACATTACTGTTATGTCACAAGAGAGACATGGATGCTGTTACAACATCTGCCTGATTGAGCTCATATTTCTGGGATGGACTGCAAGTAGTGGTGGGATGGGATGGGGTGTGGGAACGGTGCACTGACTGCACAGGCAAATAGACCCCTAGGATTGGGCTCCTGCTGCATGGCCTTTTCAGAGGTATCATCATTTGTGATATGATGATGTCTTGGCCTGAGTCTGTCAAATTTGGATCCTCCAGTGTCTTAAGTACGTGGCCCATATTCTGTTCTGTGGCATGATCTGCTCTGTGCAAGATGGGAAGGGGCAGTCAGGGTGCTGATTATGACTTCCTGATATTTGCACTGCTCCACTAAGTTAGAGCAGTCTATCAGCTGCTCATCTTATGCCAGCTGGCTTTGGTTTCTAAGGGGCTATATGCCAGCTGAGCATTGCTGGAGTGCAAGTACACACTGCCCTGTCCTCAACATGCCCCCAACACCAGAGGATGATAAGTGATTGATGTAGGAGCCATCTAAGTTGCTTTATATCAGCTGTGAGCTCCCCCATGCAGCCCTTCCAAGCTAGCAAGCTTTGCTATTTCCTTGGTAGGCTCTGTCATTATGGAGGGCCTAAGTCCATTCATTAGCTTCACGTGTGCCTGAAGCAAATATTACATCTAAGGTATTATCACTAGTGGGAAACTTATACTCTCTACGTAGATTTGGATCCAGCTGAAGCACGGAACAAAATGCCAACATTCAGAGCAAGACCCCGGTGTCATGCTTTCCTACTATATGTACCTGTGCAGATGATTGCATTTGTTGCACACCTGGGTTCTCTTGGTCAAGAAATTTTATCCCCTATTTCCTTTTTCTTTCTAGAATTCAAACCTAACAAACTGAGCTGGCAACACCACTGTTTTATGAGTAGATGGGGATGGCAGTTGCATGATTTCCTGTGACCAATCTTTAACTGATTAACCTGATTAAATCTTGAATTTGCATGTTGCTGTGAATGAACTTGCTGGTTATGAGGGATGAGCCAGCAGCATTCTTAAACCATAACCCTAGCTATCTTCTGTATTTTTGCACTCTGACCTCCTATTGGGTGATGCCAGGCTCTCTAATGTGCAGTATAGGTATCACTCACATGCAATTTTCCCACTGTGATTTAAATAATACATTTTAGGTTATTGATAGAAATAAAATAACCAGAAGGAGTTAGATAGAATGAGGATTGGGGGTGGATGGCATGTAGTTAAGCCTGTGGACTGGGACTCAGGAGGTCAGGGTTCATTTCCCAGCCCCACTATGGACTTCTTGTGTGACCTTAAGCAAGTCACTTAATCTCTCTGTGCCTCAGTTCCCCATTGTAAAATAAGGTAATAATACTTGTCACTTTCACATAAGAAATGGTATCAATGCAACAATTTTAACTTCATGCTAATTTGTTATGGGGAGCTGGTGTTATAAAAATCTCCAACTTCTAGAGCAAACGAAGCAGGGATCCTACAAACAAAAAGTCTCATTCACTACGTAGCCCTGATTTATTCCCGGAACAGTGTCCATCCTGTGCACTGAATAAAGCAGTGGTCCTGTGGGAAAAATAGTATATGATCCTGTCATTAAAGACTGAATTATAATGCATCTGCACACAGGGCGGGCAGGGGATTTAGATGTCATGGGTTTTCCAAGCAACCTTAAATCTGACATTTCCTAACTTTTGAGTACTTCATTTTACAACTTAAATAATGTTCCTTACCACAGTTTTATGTAACATATTAGGCAGAGAGAGAACACATGCTGCTGTGGTTTGGCATGAAGATTGACATGAGTTTGGTATATTCATTTCACTCATGAGTGGTGAGTCTTTGTGTAAATTATACAGGTCATCTCAAATGAATGGCAATAAAACCTTTTAAAGCATACTATGCCATCATACCTCTCTTATGCTTTTGTGGGGAAATTACCATGTTGGGGGGAAGAAAAACTTTTCTGGGTGTTGGATTTATTTGTTTATTTTTTTGAGTGGAGGTTGCTTGGAACCACTCAGGAGATTGGAATTTTAGAAACCGTTGCATTGGGAGATGGATTAATGAACGAAGTCCAGCAAAGGCAACCAACAGAATTTTATTACATAGATCCATTTATCTGGTATATGGTCAACATCTATTTTTGTATCACAGGCAAGTATCTAGAGAAGGGTAGTCAAGAGCTCTCATTCTCCATTATATGTTACCATTATCCAACCTAAACCCTAAAGCAGCAAAGCACTTAAGTGGTGGGATTCCCTCCAAGACCTTTTCCATTTGGCTTATTGCGAACACCTTGTCCAGTTCTGGGAGAACACTTCATGCAGTTCTCTGGGATCCAAAACACTCTGTCTCTGGATTTCATCACTCCTATTTCTTTATTGGGCAGATAGCAAAGCTACGCTAAGTTGATCAGATGCAAGTGTAGGGGGTAGATATAGGGTGTACCACACAGACAACCTTTTCCTTTATATACATTTACTCATTTCGTTGAATTTGCTATACATTACATCACACATTTTTGGATTAGCTTAGTCACTTTGCAGGAATCAGTTCCTGTACAGGATGTTCTGTCCAGGTGCTGTTCATGTGGATCATTACAATCAGGTTTACCTTGTCCCATAGTCCCTAGCATCAGGGTGTTGCTACTGATCTTAGCTAGTAAAGACATCCTGACTCCAGCATACTGTTTGTCAAGCCCCTGTTTATGACTTAACCTTCCATTCACCTTCCCAATGAGGCCCACTAAAAATGCAGCATGCTACTTATGTCAAGCCAGGCCTACATTAAGCAGCTTGTGTAAATTGTTTTAGCTCCACTGAAGTAATAGGAGCTATGATAATTTACACCAGCTGAGGATCTTATCCTGCACCATTGAGTTCAATGGGAACTTTACTGTTAACTTCAGTGAGTACAGGATCAGATCCTTTAGCAATTTCGGTAGGACTTAAAGCACTTAAGCACATGCTTAACTTTGATGAAATCAGGTCCCTAGTTAGGTGGGAGAGGCTGTGTTCTTGTCTCTCCTCATTGTCAAACCCAGTCAATAGCTTTATGTCTCCTCTTTGAGAGGGATGTAAGGAAAGAATGACCAGGTGTTTGTAGATTCCACTTACTGTATGTAGCAGACTAGACACATTGGCAATATCAGTCTGAGTTTGTCTGATCTGACACTGAGAGTGGAAAAATGTTTTTAATAGAAGGAAAGTGTAACCTGAATTTTATAACAGATGCCAAGTTCCTTGAAGGGTGACACAAAGAAGGTCATTTGGCTGGTACAGCACGTCCACATCCAAATGTATGAAATAAAAAGTTATCAGTCTCTTTTGTCAGATCACCTGGAAAATAGTTTCTTTTCCCAGAAGAAAGGGGAGGGTGGAAGTACCAGTGACGACCTCTGTCAAAGCAGGAAAAGCAAACTAAATTTCATTGAGCTTGTTTGGATGCTATATATTTAAAATGGTTTGATGATAGTTTTGCTTTGGATTTAGCATTTGAAACCAGGGCACAGCCCTTTCTATTTTCTATATTTAGATTAGCCACAGCCCCCAAAGTTTGGAACTAGGGGACTTGGGGGCTGGGGTTTTGGCTTGTTCCCTAATGGAGAGAAGAAGCAGCCATGAAACTCGGACCTGAATCTCGAGCTACACTTCCCAAAGCTCAAGGATTTATTTTGGGCCAATCTGTAATTGAGAGTTTACAAAACCAATAATGTAAGTAGATTACAGGTTGTTATATGCAATACAGTAGATAGAGTGTAAGATCTTCAAAGCATGTCTTTCCATGTGTTTGTATAGCAACTAGCATAATGGGACCCCAATTGTGTTTCAAATCTTTGGGTGTAACCACAGTACAAACGATAAATTTTTGGCAAAGTATCTTTTTAATATGAATTTTTATAATTCATTTTTTTCTATTCACCATCAGAATGAGGAACTGAGAGTTCCTACAACAATCTTAAATGCAAGTGATTGAACAGATGAGCATGCAGCATAATGGAGCTCATAGGAGTAGAGACAAGGGGGGTGAGGTAATATCTTTTATTGGACCAAATTGATCCCACCTTGTCTCTCAGATATCCTGGGACCAAGACAACTACAACAACACTGCAAAAAATTCATATGAGTCGATAAATTTTGGATACCCAATTCTGATTGTATAATGTTTGGGTGTGCAGAACTCTTTGGTTGTTTAATGGACAGATGAGGGCTTGTCATTGAGGGTGGGAAGTACTGGTGGTAGAAAGATTTTAAAGAAAAAACACATGCTACACTTAACTAGCAAAAGGTCTTCTTCCCACACTGAAACCATTATAAACTGAGCTTTCCTTTAAGTAAAGGAATCACAAATGCACAAGGGAATTGCACTGAATAAGTGAAAATAATTCTATTTTTGTCTACATCCCCAAACTTGAGGGGCCTAATTATCCCATCAGTTGCATGCAAGCAACTAGCAGGATGATTGGCCCTAAGTTCAGGCATGCAGATGTATGGTCTCTGTGTCTGAGCAAATAAAGAGTGGAAAAGTAGCTAGCAGCAGCATCCCTATAAATCATTATATGTGTCACTCAGTGAAGAAACAGTTCTTTCTGGCCGTGTTTTTGGACAAGACAAAATTCGTTCTGCCACACTGTTAATCAGCAATCAATAAGATTTGATCTTTTGTAGTTCATTGGGGACTTGCTCAATTAGCTGTTATAGATGCTTTCCCACTCCCACCCCGCCTTCTGCACATTTCATGACTTGGGAATAGACATTAGCTCTGTTGTGTTTGGGTAGCATGAGAAGTTTTCTGTATTTCCCTATTAGTGTGATCATTTTTCTTCTTGTTACTAATTATTTGGGTTAAGGTTAGATGATGATTTTTTAGTAGTCTCAAAGTATGGTGGGAGTTTGCATTAAATTGTTTTGAAATTTAGACATAATTTACTGTACAAGGTGAAATTTTGTATATCTGAAACATAAGTATATGTTCAGATTACACTCCCTAAAATGATAAGGCTTCCAGTGCTCATGCTAATTTAATTTGGGACTGCAATCATAAATGTGTTTTTTTTCTCTCTCAAACTATGGTTTCATTTTTCAGACTGCCCCAAGTAGTGGTAATGAATGAAGCGGTTTGCTTCAGATAATCAGTAAAAATACATCCAAGTTAAAATGCTACCTGAACTATCCAATCCTTGGGTCTTCACAACTGAATTGGAAACCTCCCAAGAACAGGCTTTCACACTAGATGTCAAGGAGAACAGATTATCTCAATGTATTTTGGCACACCCGCACCCAGTAGTGGCAGGAGGCAAGACATTAAAAGGAGGCATATAAGAGTAATAAGAGAGGAAAACAGTTAACCACATTTTTTAAACCTTAGATCACAAAGTATTTAAAAAAAAAGGAATATCCATCAGCACTATGGATACTGCTACACTAGTATGGAGTGCCCGAGAGCTTAGTGTGTGTCTAGTGGAAGAACTGTACCACAGTTCATTTAGCTATGTGAGAGTCAATGGTTGTATTACAGACTGCCTTTCAGTAGACTCAGGAATGCTTTCTCTGACCTAAATTATTTAATGATTGAGTAGATTATCTGATAACAAAGCTGATGGAGGCCAAAATAGGAATTGTGAAATATAAGGATTCCTGTTTAGAGGACCTCAAACATGTGTGACGTTGCCTTACTTGGAGAGACGACTGAACAACCACAGATAATTTGGGAGAGCTGCAAAATCTATGGGACTAAAAAATGTTGATAAAACCAAAGCCATGTGTGCCTACTATATAATGGAAATGAATGGACTACCAACACTTTATGTAGATGGCAAAGATATTGATTTTTGTCACAAAAAAGGAGATGCTTAGACAATCCTGGAAAGTTGCAGTCTTGCACCAGTTGTGAACACGATGACTGCAATGGTAACCCATGTCCAACATACAAAAGAAGGTACTCTTTTATAGAAGGCTTATAGAGCTGAGACTAAAGGAAGTAGAGCATAAGGCTGACCACGAATGAAGTTGAGAGATGCAAATTTGAGGGATTTAAGAAATTAAATCCTGTCATACTGATTCTTGCCAAAGGAAGACGACTTGTAAGGGGCTGTTAAAGATGTAAGTCCATTCCATACACCATCCAAAGATATGGGAATCTGCTGCTGTAATCATGAAATAAAAGAAATAAAGAATAATGCTACCAAGATAATTACTCCCCACAGTAAAATGATTGGCTCAAACTGTGGCTGAAAAAAAGGCATATGGTGGCATTTCCAAAGAATTTAAGGGGGAGTTTTGGAGAAGCACAAATGGCAGATAGACACCTGTCATTTTGTGTTTTGAAAACTTTCCTCTAAGCCGCTTGAGTATTATTCATTTTTCAAATGGATTTGTGCTCTTAAACCATTTAGACACCTTTGGAAATCCTACCCATAGTCTAGATTAGATAGCAACTCTTGCATGTTAATTAGAGCTGGTTAAAATGGGAGAAAATATTACCTCTCTTGTTAGTTAATATATTTTCTAAGACAATGCATTTTTCTAGTCTACTCTGGTTCTATCCCTCAGTGCAAGCCATTAACAGATCTCAATTCTGTTAACACTGAAGTCACTGGAACTTTACCATTTACCCTAATGGGAGCCGGATTGGTCTCATAGCGTGCACTGAAGGAACAAGCAGTTTTATAGCTTGATGTGTTAAAGAGCCACATCATGAAGTATGTTGTTGTCTTTAGGACAGTGCAAGCATAGCTTTGCTGAATGTACACATTGGTGGGATGCTGAAGAGTTAATAATCAATTGCTACTTAATGAACATATAGCCACCTTATTAAATCCACATTGAACGTGTAGGTAAGTGTACTCAGGGCATTTTAATTTAAAACGTTACCATAAAATCTGTAAGTGGAATTAGTGTGATGCTTCTGAGATTACATTAGCAGCAAAACGGGGTGAATAGTCACTGTTGTTTAAACCATACTGACAGGATCCAATGGAATCTTAACAATATTTAAGTTCTATTTTTTTTCTATCTTGCAGTTGCAAGATTCCCTGCTCACCAGCAGCTTATTTCTTTGTGTTTGAATAGTGGGAGAGTTTTTAAATACTTTTATTGTTCCATCAAATGAGTGAAACCATCTAGTTGTCTCTGGAACAGGTTTTGCTACAATGTGCTCTATGGAGTGATGGAACATAATTATTTCACCATGTGTTTGTTTATTAAAACCCTTTTATGAAGTTAATTTCTCCCATCAAACCAGTCTCTAATGAGAACTGGTGATTTAGATTCTCTGTGATGAAAGTGCCTGCACATGGTCACAGTTTTTGCAGCAAGTCCAATATTTTCATACCAGATCTCTGCTTCTCTGGTCAAATACTACTGATATCCCCAGGTTTTTTCTGATCAACAATTTCCTTCCTCTGCCCCACTCTCCAAATTAGAAAATCACATGAGAATGCACACAGCTGCTATATCAGTGGGATTTCTTTATGTGGAAGAGTTCTGGAAACCACCTATGAGACATTGCTGTACTTCCACAGGGGCACCTGGGGAATAGCCAGGTCTGCCTGCCCCAAAACATTTCTCTGCCCCTACTAGGAGTAATTGCCCCAGCTGTTCAGCTATTACTAGTCCAACAGCCTCTTCCCTTTGTAGTCTCTACTTTCCTCACATTGTTTCTCTTCCAATTTCTTTCTCCTACTATCTCCTTTCACCTTCAGGTCTGGGCAAACTTACCAACCTGCTGCCTCTGTTTAATCTCCACTGCACTCCTGCAGATCTTTTAGTGTCTCAGTTTCCTCTCTTTGCTCGCCACCAACATTACTCACTCCTCCCCTCTCTTCCCCCACCATACAATCCTCTATGATCTCCAGGTGCTCAAGTGTATCCACTACAGTGGATTTCTCTGCAGTTCTTGGCCCTATCCTTCCCTCCTTGACTTTATGTCAGATAGCCTTAATTTTTTTTTAAGCCCACTACTGCATCCATTGCTCTAGGGGCTAAGGCCCTGCCAACACCTGCCCCATAGAGGATTCTGCATGTGGTAGGAGAAGAGTACACTGGGCTTGGCCCAACTCAGCTGACATTGCTACTGTCCCTGCCACTGTGGGACTCACTGCTACGTCCCTGCCACTATTGTCCCTGCCCTCTTATTGGCCCCACAGCTCCCAAGGGAAGGGAACCCCTTGCTACGAGGGAGGGAGCCTAGAAACATCACTCAAGTGGGTGGCAGGGCCATAGGGGACCCCATGTCATGGTGTGCCTATGGCCCCATAATCAGGGGTTCCGGGACAATTTTTATAGTGGGGGTGCTGAATGCCATTGAACCAAACTGTAAACCCTGCATATAATGGAAACCACTTCAAGTGAGGGGGATAGGGAGGCGCAGCACCCCTAGTTCCAGCACCAATGCCAGGACTGCCTTAATCTGGCCATAATGGCTACCATCTGCTCTATAGCCTCCTAATTCTCCCATTACAGGCCTCAAATCCTTTCAATGTCCTGCTTTTTAAATTATTTTACTCACCTGCCAATCTGAATGTCACCCCCTAATTGAGTCACCCTGCTTTGATTTCTTTTGTCCTTGCCTATTTCTATTACTTTCCATTACTAGATAGAAAGATAGAATAATCAATAATAATGCAGAAAACACAGACCTGTTCAATGAATATTTTTGTTCTGTATTTGGGGGGAAAAAAGATGATGCAATCATAGCATATAACACTCTTTCCATTCCACTTATATCTTAGGAAGCTGTTAAACAGCAGCTACTAAAGTTAGACATTTTTAAATCAGCCCGTCCGCATAACTTGCATCAAAAATGTTTAAAATATTTGGCTAAGGAGCTTGCTGGACCATTTAATGTTGATTGTCAATGTGTCTCGGAACACGAGGAAAGTTACGGAAGACTGGAAAATAAAGCTAATATTCTGCCAATATTTAAAAAGGGTAAAGGAATAATCTGCGTAATTAGAGATCTGTCAGTCTGCAATCAAACATGGAGCGGCTGATACAGGACATGATTAATAAAGTAGTAAAGAAGGGTAATATCATTAATGCCAATCAATATGGGTTTATGGAAAATAGATCCTGTCAAACTTATTTTGTATCCTTTTATGATGAGATTACAAGTTTTTAGAGGTTGATAAACATAAGAGTGTTGATATAATATATTTAGACTTCGTTCAGGAATTTGACTTGATACTGCATGACATTTTGATTAAAAAACCTAGAACAATATAAAACTAACATGGCACACATTAAATGGATTAAAAGCTGGTTAACTGATAGGTCTCAAAATGTAATTGTAAATGGGGAATCATCACTGAATGGGTGTGTTTCTAGTTGGGTTCTGCAGGGATTGGTTCTTGGCCCTACGCTATTTAACGTTTTTATTAATGACCTGGAAGAAAACACAAAATCCTCCCGAATAAAGTTTACCGATGACACAAAAATTGGGGGAGTGGTAAATAATGAAGAGGAAAGGTCACTGACAGAGAATGATATGGATTGCTTAGTCATCTGGACACAAGCAAACAATATGTGCTATATGGGTAAATATAAATGTATACATCTAGGAACAGACAATGTAGGTGATACTTAGAAGATGGGGTTCAGAGTAGCAGCTGTGTTAGTCTGTATTTGCAAAAAGAACAGGAGTACTTGTGGCACCTTAGAGACTAACAAATTTATTTGAGCATGAGCTTTCGTGGGCTACAGCCCACTTCATCGGATGCATAGAATGCAACATATAGTAAGAAGAGATATATATATACACATACAGAGAACATGAAAAGGTGGAAGTAGACATACGAACTGTAAGAGGCTAATTAATTAAGATGAGCTATTATCAGCAGGAGGAAAAAACTTTTGTAGTGATAACCAAGATGGCCCATTTAGATAGTTGACAAGAAGGTGTGAGGAGACTTAACATGGGGAAATAGATTCAATATGTGTAATGAGCCAGCCACTCCCAGTCTCTATTCAAACCCAAGTTAATGGTATCAAGTTTGCATATTAATTCGAGCTGAGCTGTTTCTCATTGGAGTCTGTTTCTGAAGCTTTTCTGTTGCAAAATTGCCACCTTTAAGTCTGTTACTGAGTGACTAGAGAGGTTGAAGTGTTCTCCTACCGGTTTTTGAATGTTATGATTCCTGATGTCAGATTTGTGTCCATTTATTCTTTTGCATAGAGACTGTCCAGTTTGGCCAATGTACATTGCAGAGGGGCATTGCTGGCACATGATGGCATATATCACATTGGTAGATGTGCATGTGAACGAGCCCCTGATGGCATGGCTAATGTGATTAGGTCCTATGATGGTGTCACTTGAATAAATATGTGGACAGAGTTGGCATCGGGCTTTGTTGCAAGGATAGGTTCCCGGGTTAGTGTTTTTGTTGTGTGGTGTGTGGTTGCTGGAGAGTATTTGCTCCAGGTTGGGGGGCTGTCTGTAAGTGAGGACTGGTCTGTCTCTCAAGATCTGTGAGATTGAGGGATCATTTTTCAGGATAGGTTGTAAATCTTTGATGATGCACTGGAGAGGTTTTAGTTGGGGCTGAAGGTGACAGCTAGTGGCGTTCTGTTATTTTCTTTGTTGGGCCTGTCCTGTATTAGGTGACTTCAGGGTACTCTTCTGGCTCTGTCAATCTGTTTTTTCACTTCAGCAGGTGGATACTGTAGTTTTAAGAATGCTTGATAGAGATTGTGTAGGTGTTTGTCTCTGTCTGAGGGATTGGAGCAAATGCGGTTGTATCTTAGAGCTTGGCTGTAGACAATGGATCATGTGGTGTGTCCTGGATGGAAGCTGGAGGCATGTAGATAAGTATAGCAATCAGTAGGTTTCCGGTATAGGGTGGTGTTTTGTGACCATCATTTATTAGCACAGTAGTGTCCAGGAAATGGACCGCTTGTGTAGATTGGTCTAGGCTAGACCCGTCCTCGCTTCAGAAACAGACTCTAACGAGAAACTGCTGAGCTTGAATTAGTATGCAAACTTGATACCATTAACTTGAGACTGGGAGTGGCTGGGTCATTACACATATTGAATCTATTTCCCCATGTTAAGTCTCCTCACGCCTTCTTGTCAACTGTCTAAATGGGCCACCTTGGTTATCACGACAAAAGTTTTTTCCTCCTGCTGATAATAGCTCATCTTAATTAATTAGCCTCTTACAGTTGGTATGGCTACTTCCTCCTTTTCATGTTCTCTGTACTTATGTGTATCTATCTATCTATCTATCTATCTCTTCTTACTTAATGTTGCATTCTGTGCATCTGATGAAGTGGGCTGTAGCCCACGAAAGCTTATGCTCAAATAAATTAGTTCGTCTCTAAGGTGCCACAAGTACTCCTGTTCTTTTAGAAGATGGGGGACTCAATCCTGGGAAGCAGTGACTCTGAAAAAAAATGTGGAGGTCCTCGTGAATGATCAGCTGAACATGATCACCCAGTATGATGCTCTGGCCGAGAGGGCAAATGCAATTCTTGGCTGCATACACAGAGGAATCTTAAGTAAGAGGAGAGTTGTTTTATCTCTGTTTTTTGTACTGGTGTGACCGCTGCTGGAATAGTGTGTCCAATGCTGGTGTCCACAATTCAATAAGAATTTAAATTGGAGAGGATTAAGAGAAGAGCTCCAAGAATGATTAAAGGATTAGAAAACATATTTTATAGTAATAGACTCAAAAAGCTCAATCTAGTTAGCTTAAACAAAAGACAGGTTAAGGGGTAACTTGATTACAGTCTTAACAAATATTTAATAATAGGCCCATCAATCTAGCAGAGAAAGGTATAACACAATCCAATGGCTGGAAGTAGAAGCTAGACCAGTAGTGGGCAGCCTGCTGCCCATCAGGGTAATCTGACTGGGGGCTGAAGACATTTTGCTGATGTTGACTGTCCACAGGCACACACCCCCCCGCAGGTCCCAGTGGCCACGGTTCGCCATTCCCGGAAAAGAAGGTGTAAATTCTTAACACTGAGAATAATTAACCATTGGAACAAATTACCAAGTGTCATGTTGGATTCTCCATCACTGACAATTTTAATATCAAGGTTGATGACATCTTCATCATCTGGACCCATGGAAAAGAAGCCCTTGAGGAATTCCACCATGATTTCAACAATTTGCATCCCACCATCAACCTCAGCCTGGTCCAGTCCACACAAGAGATCCACTTCCTGGACACTACAGTGCTAATAAACAATGGTCACATAAACACCACCCTATACCGGAAACCTACTGACCGCTATTCCTACCTACATGCCTCCAACTTTCACCCTGACCAACCACACGATCCATCGTCTACAGCCAAGCTCTGCGATACAACCACATTTGCTCCAACCCCTCAGACAGAGACAAACACCTGCAAGATCTCTATCAAGCATTCTTACAACTACAATACCCACCTGCGGAAGTGAAGAAACAGATTGATAGAGCCAGAAGAGTTCCCAGAAGTCACCTACTACAGGACAGGCCTAAGAAAGAAAATAACAGAACGCCACTAGCCGTCACCTTCAGCCCCTAACTAAAATCCCTCCAACGCATTATTAAGGATCTACAACCTATCCTGAAGGATGACCCAACACTCTCACAAATCTTGGGAGACAGCCCAGTCCTTGCCTACAGACAGCCCCCCAACCTGAAGCAAATACTCACCAACAACCACATACCACACAACAGAACCACTAACCCAGGAACCTATCCTTGCAACAAAGCCAGTTGCCAACTGTGCCCACATATCTATTCAGGGGACACCATCACAGGGCCTAATAACATCAGCCACACCATCAGAGGCTCGTTCACCTGCACATCCACCAATGTGATATATACCATCATGTACCAGCAATGCCCCTCTGCCATGTACATTGGTCAAACTGGACAGTCTCTACGTAGAAGAATAAATGGACACAAATCAGTTGTCAAGAATTATAACATTCATAAACCAGTCGGAGAACACTTCAATCTCTCTGGTCACGCAATTACAGACATGAAGGTCGCTATCTTACAACAAAAAAACTTCAAATCCAGACTCCAGCGAGAAACTGCTGAATTGGAATTCATTTGCAAATTGGATACTATTAATTTAGGCTTTAATAGAGACTGGGAGTGGCTAAGTCATTATGCAAGGTAGCCTATTTCCCCTTGTTTTTTCCTACCCCCCCCCCCCCCCCACAGACGTTCTGGTTAAACTTGGATTTATGCTGGAAATGGCCCACCTTGATTATCATACACATTGTAAGGAGAATGGTCAGTTTGGATGAGCTATTACCAGCGGGAGAGTGAGTTTGTGTGTGTGTATGGGGGTGGGGGGGGGGGTGAGAAAACCTGGATTTGTGCTGGAAATGGCCCACCTTGATTATCATACACATTGTAAGGAGAGTGGTCACTTTGGATAAGCTATTACCAGCAGGAGAGTGAGTTTGTGTGTGTGATTTTTGGAAAAGGGGGGGTGGGGTGAGAACCTGGATTTGTGCTGGAAATGGCCCACCTTGATTATCATACACATTGTAAAGAGAGTGGTCACTTTGGATGGGCTATTACCAGCAGGAGAGTGGGGTGGGAGGAGGTATTGTTTCATGTTCTCTCTGTATATAATGTCTTCTGCAGTTTCCACAGTATGCATCCGATGAAGTGAGCTGTAGCTCACGAAAGCTTATGCTGAAATAAATTGGTTAGTCTCTAAGGTGCCACAAGTACTCCTTTTCTTTTTGCGAATACAGACTAACACGGCTGTTACTCTGAAAAATATCAAGATTGGATGTTTTTCTAAAAGGTCTTCTCTAGGAATTATTTTGGGGTAGTTTTATGGTTTGTGGTATACAGAAGATCAGACTAGATGATCTCAATGGTCCCTTCTAGCCTTGGAATCTATGAAGCTATTTAATTCAAACTCTTCTTTCTCATCTTACTTCTAAGGCTATGCCAGCCTACTTCTCATCTTTTGTTGATTCCCCCATTCATCCCCTTTGATCTGCCATTTCTGCTTGGTTGGTTGCTTGCCGGTCTTCTCCTTCCAAGAGCAGTTTCTTGCCTTTACCCAGTGAAATGGGTAGCCCATGCAAGGGAATAAAAGGGGTATAAGTAACCCACTACTCCACATCAGGCACATACAACGGGGGTCATGACCAAGCCCTGCGAAACAATAACACATCTCATGAACTTTCACTGTTGCCACCTTTATCTACACTCCACCCTTTGTTTATAACCTCTTGCTGTGGAATGTTGTTACTCAAATAGCATTCATGTTACAAGCTTGTTTTCATATGTAAAATGCCATGCACATTGATGGAATTGTATAAATCCTAAACCATAATAGTGGACACAGCCATATGTCTTAGCTATGGAACACTCTTTTAATTCTGACTGTCAAAACTTTTGTAGAATATTCATTTTCAGAAGAGATGGATAAGACATTTTGAGGCAAAAATGTTGTACAGTACAACATATACACTTTTAAGAAAGGAGCCCATTTGGATCTGTGTTACTAAAAGGGGTAGTTTTAAATTGTTGCCCAAACAATTTTGTTTAAAAATTCCTAAAAATAGTCAGTTTAGAGAAGCAAGAAATGGTAGGCCAGCTCTTCCTGATTGTTTCTTGTACTGCCAATTCAGGGGTGCGGCTTCCACTGTTTAGTCAGATGGAATCCTTTACGTATCTTAGGGGACACCATGATCAAGACCAAGCAAAATCATCACAATTTCTAATCATGGCTATTTGAATATTTAAGGAAATAGAAAAAATTAAACAACACAAATTACAGAACACAAATGATAAACTGGTTACTTCCATTACGAATTCTTCTGTGTATCTCTCTGTGGAGACCTTTTGACAGAGATTACACTCATGAGAATTTAGCGCAGATGGACCAGTTAGTTGTTGTTAAATAACCAGCTAGTTTAGAGTTGACAAAAAAAGCAATATTTACATCCCGTGAAACTGAAGACAATATTTAAATCAGTTACTTAGAAGAAGTCATTTAAGGAGCTGTTTTGAGGCAGGCCAATTAATCAATATTAGGAATTTTAAATCCAATGGAATTCTATTATTTCTCATTTACCAATGTTTAGCCCCTGTCTCCTCTTCAGGATTTCATTGTCTAACCACTTAGTGATAAACAGGAGAAGCTATTAGTCTTTTAAGTTACAACAGTAGTTCAATATTCCAACAAAATCATAACAGGAATTTTAAATCTAATCCTTTTGCAGTGTCTTAGTTAACTTTTTCTCACCAATCCATGCTAAAGTTTTGTGGAGATTTACTTCGTTTGGTTTCCTCTTGAGTCCTCTCTATTTTTCTTATCTGTCTCTGGCAGCATGTTCATAGAGATGAGCGGGATGAGAGGTGGAGTGCTTGCAGTCTAAGCCCTGGTCTACACTAGGACTTTAGGTCGAATTTAGCAGCGTTAAATCGATTTAAACCTGCACCCGTCCACACAATGAAGCCCTTTATTTCGACTTAAAGGGCTCTTAAAATCGATTTCCTTACTCCACCCCTGACAAGTGGATTAGCGCTTAAATCGACGTTGCCGGCTCGAATTTGGGGTACTGTGGACACAATTCGATGGTATTGGCCTCCGGGAGCTATCCCAGAGTGCTCCATTCTGACCGCTCTGGACAGCGCTCTCAACTCAGATGCACTGGCCAGGTAGACAGGAAAAGAACCGCGAACTTTTGAATCTCATTTCCTGTTTGGCCAGCGTGGCAAGCTGCAGGTGACCATGCAGAGCTCATCAGCAGAGGTGACCATGATGGAGTCCCAGAATCGCAAAAGAGCTCCAGCATGGACCGAACGGGAGGTACGGGATCTGATCGCTGTTTGGGGAGAGGAATCCGTGCTATCAGAATTCCGTTCCAGTTTTCGAAATGCCAAAACCTTTGTGAAAATCTCCCAGGGCATGAAGGACAGAGGCCATAACAGGGACCCGAAGCAGTGCCGCGTGAAACTGAAGGAGCTGAGGCAAGCCTACCAGAAAACCAGAGAGGCGAACAGCCGCTCTGGGTCAGAGCCCCAAACATGCCGCTTCTATGATGAGCTGCATGCCATTTTAGGGGGTTCAGCCACCACTACCCCAGCCGTGTTGTTTGACTCCTTCAATGGAGATGGAGGCAATACGGAAGTAGGTTTTGGGGACGAAGAAGATGATGATGAGGAGGTTGTAGATAGCTCACAGCAAGCAAGCGGAGAAACCGGTTTTCCCGACAGCCAGGAACTGTTTCTCACCCTAGACCTGGAGCCAGTACCCCCCGAACCCACCCAAGGCTGCCTCCTGGACTCAGCAGGCGGAGAAGGGACCTCTGGTGAGTGTACCTTTTAAAATGCTATACATGGTTTAAAAGCAAGCATGTGAAAGGATTACTTTGCCCTGGCATTTGCGGTTCTGCCTTTGCAAAAGGTTTCTGGGGAGGGCAGCCTTATTTCGTCCTTCATGGTAGGACACTTTACCACTCCAGGCCAGCAACACATACTGGGGAATCACTGTAGAACAAAGCATTGCAGTGTATGTTTGCTGGCATTCAACCAAAATCCGTTCACGCGGTGGGAGGAGGCAAAATGCGACCTTGTAACGAAAGCACATGTGCTATGTATGTAATGTTAACAGCAAGGTTTACCCTGAAAGAGTGTAGCGACTGTTTTATAAAATGTGTCTTTTTAAATACCGCTGTCCCTTTTTTTTTCTCCACCAGCTGCATGTGTTTCAATGATCACAGGATCTTCTCCTTCCCAGAGGCTAGTGAAGCTTAGAAAGAAAAAAAAACGCACTCGCGATGAAATGTTCTCCGAGCTCATGCTGTCCTCCCACACTGACAGAGCACAGACGAATGCGTGGAGGCAAATAATGTCAGAGTGCAGGAAAGCACAAAATGACCGGGAGGAGAGGTGGAGGGCTGAAGAGAGTAAGTGGCGGGCTGAAGACAGGGCTGAAGCTCAAAGGTGGCGGCAGCGTGATGAGAGGAGGCAGGATTCAATGCTGAGGCTGCTGCAGGACCAAACCAGTATGCTCCAGTGTATGGTTGAGCTGCAGCAAAGGCAGCTGGAGCACAGACTGCCACTGCAGCCCCTCTGTAACCAACCGCCCTCCTCCCCAAGTTCCATAGCCTCCACACCCAGACGCCCAAGAACGCGGTGGGGGGGCCTCCAGCCAACCAGCCACTCCACCACAGAGGATTGCCCAAAAAAAAGAAGGCTGTCATTCAATAAATTTTAAAGTTGTAAACTTTTAAAGTGCTGTGCTTAAAGTGCTGTGTGGCATTTTCCTTCCCTCCTCCACCACCCCTCCTGGGATACCTTGGTAGTCATCCCCCTATTTGTGCGATGAATGAATAACGAATGCATGAATGTGAAGCAACAATGACTTTATTGGCTCTGCAAGCAATGATTAAAGGGAGGAGGGGAGGGTGGTTAGCTTACAGGGAAGTAGAGTGAACCAAGGGGCGGGGGGGGGTTCATCAAGGAGAAACAAACAGAACTTTCACACCGTAGCCTGGCCAGTCATGAAACTGTTTTTCAAAGCTTCTCTGATGCGTACCGCGCCCTCCTGTGCTCTTCTAACCGCCCTGGTGTCTGGCTGCGCGTAACCAGCAGCCAGGCGATTTGCCTCAACCTCCCACCCCGCCATAAACGTCTCCCCCTTACTCTCACAGATATTGTGGAGCACACAGCAAGCAGTAATAACAGTGGGAATATTGGTTTCGCTGAGGTCTAAGCGAGTCAGTAAACTGCACCAGCGCGCCTTTAAACGTCCAAATGCACATTCTACCACCATTCTGCACTTGCTCAGCCTGTAGTTGAACAGCTCCTGACCACTGTCCAGGCTGCCTGTGTATGGCTTCATGAGCCATGGCATTAAGGGGTAGGCTGGGTCCCCAAGGATACATATAGGCATTTCAACATCCCCAACAGTTATTTTCTGGTCTGGGAATAAAGTCCCTTCCTGCAGCTTTTGAAACAGACCAGAGTTCCTGAAGATGCGAGCATCATGCACCTTTCCCGGCCATCCCACGTTGATGTTGGTGAAACGTCCCTTGTGATCCACCAGAGCTTGCAGCACTATCGAAAAGTACCCCTTGCGGTTTATGTACTCGGCGGCTTGGTGCTCCGGTGCCAAGATAGGGATATGGGTTCCGTCTATAGCCCCACCACAGTTAGGGAATCCCATTGCAGCAAAGCCATCCACTATGACCTGCACATTTCCCAGGGTCACTACCCTTGATATCAGCAGATCTTTGATTGCGTGGGCTACTTGCATCACAGCAGCCCCCACAGTAGATTTGCCCACTCCAAATTGATTCCCAACTGACCGGTAGCTGTCTGGCGTTGCAAGCTTCCACAGGGCTATCGCCACTCGCTTCTCAACTGTGAGGGCTGCTCTCATCTTGGTATTCATGCGCTTCAGGGCAGGGGAAAGCAAGTCACAAAGTTCCATGAAAGTGCCCTTACGCATGCGAAAGTTTCGTAGCCACTGGGAATCGTCCCAGACCTGCAACACTATGCGGTCCCACCAGTCTGTGCTTGTTTCCCGAGCCCAGAATTGGCGTTCCACAGCATGAACCTGCCCCATTAGCACCATGATGCATGCATTGTCAGGGCCCATGCTTTCAGAGAAATCTGTGTCCATGTCCTGATCACTCACGGGACCGCGCTGACGTCGCCTCCTCGCCCGGTATCACGTTGCCATGTTCTGGTGCTGCATATACTGCTGGATAATGCGTGTGGTGGTTAATGTGCTCCTAATTGCCAAAGTGAGCTGAGCGGGCTCCATGCTTGCTGTGGTATGGCGTCCGCACAGAAAAAAGGCGCGGAACGATTGTCTGCCGTTGCTCTGACGGAGGGAGGGGCGACTGATGACACGGCTTACAGGGTTGGCTTCAGGGAGCTAAAATCAACAAAGGGGGTGCCTGTACATCAAGGAGTATTTCAGGCAGGACTGCACGGAGGGTTCCAATAAGAAATGGTGCACCTAAGTTATCGTTGTTATTGGAACAAGGAGGTTAGCCTGGCCTCTGATTGATACATGGCTAGATTTACCTCGCTGCACCTTCTCTGTGAGTGACTGCAGTGTGACCTAGAGGAATGAGTCCCCTAGACAGGGGAGGAGGCAAATGAGTACAAAACAAATCTGGTCTATTTCTTGTTTTGACCCACTCCATCTATCTTTTACATCTTTGGCTGGCAGCAGACGGTGCAGAAGGACTGCATGCCATCCACATCTCATGGCTGCTCGGCAGAAGATGGTGCAATACGACTGCTAGCAATCCTCATCTCTTGCCTGCCTGGCAGAAGATGGTACAGTACGACTGCTAGCAGTCCGTATCGCCTGCCCGCTCACCATAAGATGGTTCAATAGGACTGACTGCAGGACTAAAGAGAATGACCTGGTCAAGTCACTCCAAATTTAGTCCCTGCGCCCATGTCTGCCCAGGCGCTCCCAGCCGACGCGGCCAGGAGCACCTCGGACACGATGCGGACGACTACCAGTCGTATTGCACCGTCTGCTGCCAGAAGGCAAGGGGTTGCTGCTACTGTGCAGCAAAGCCGTACCGCGTCTGCCAGCACCCAGGAGACATAGGGTGACGGTTACCTGAGCGGGCTCCATGCTTGCTGTGGTATGGCGTCTGCACAGGTAACTCAGGAAAAAAGGCGCGAAATGATTGTCTGCCCTTGCTTTCACGGAGGGAGGGAGGGAACGGGGGCCTGACGACACGTACCCAGAACCACCCGCGACAATGTTTTAGCCGCATCAGAGTGCTCCATTGTGACTGCTCTGGACAGCACTCTCAGATGCCCGATTGTTTGCCATTGCTCTGACGGAGGGAGGGGCGCTTACAGGGTTGGCTTCAGGGAGCTAAAATCAACAAAGGGGGTGGCTTTACATCAAGGAGTATTTCAGGCAGGACTTCACGGAGGGTTCCAATAAGAAATGGTGCACCTAAGTTATTGTCCTTATTGGAGCAAGAAGGTTAGCCTGGCCTCTGATTGATACATGGCCAGATTTACCTCGCTGCACCTTCTCTGTAAGTGACTGCAGTGTGATCTAGAAGAATGAGTCCCCTAGACAGGGGAGGGGGGGAAGCAAATGAGTACAAAACAAATCTGGTCTATTTCTTGTTTTGACCCACTCCATCTATCTTTTACATCTTTGGCTGGCAGCAGACGGTGCAGAAGGACTGCATGCCATCCACATCTCATGGCTGCTCGGCAGAAGATGGTACAGTACGACTGCTAGCAGTCCGTATCGCCTGCCCGCTCACCATAAGACGGTTCAATAGGACTGACTGCAGGACTAAAGAGAATGACCTGGTCAAGTCACTCCAAATTTAGTCCCTGTGCCCATGTCTGCCCAGGTGCTCCTGATCGACCTCACAGAGGCGACCAGGAGCACCTCAGACATGACGATGACGGCTACCAGTCGTACTGTACCGTCTGCTGCCACAAGGCAAGGGGTTGCTGCTACTGTGTAGCAATGCCGTACTGCGTCTGCCAGCACCCAGGAGACATAGGGTGAGACATAGCCTGAGCGGGCTCCATGCTTGCCATGGTATGGCGTCTTCACAGGTAACTCAGGAAAAAAGGCGTGAAATGATTGTCTGCCCTTGCTTTCACGGGGGGAGGGAGGGAACGGGGGGCTGACGATATGTACCCAGAACCACCCGCGACAATGTTTTAGCCCCATCAGGCATTGGGATCTCAAGCCAGAATTCCAATGGGCAGCGGAGACTGCGGGAACTGTGGGATAGCTACCCACAGTGCAACGCTCCGGAAGTCGACGCTTGCCTCGGTACTGTGGAAGCGCTCCGCCGAGTTAATGCACTTAATGCACTTAGAGCATTTTCTGTGGGGACACACACACTCGAATTTATAAAACCGATTTCTAAAAAACCAACTTCTATAAATTCGACCTTATTCCGTAGTGTAGACATACCCTTAGCAGAGTAGCAGAGGTGTGTGAGTGTGAGCTCACTTTTAGAAGCTTTTGTACCCTTCTTATTTTCATGAAATTACAGGAAAACACACTTCTTTCATGCTTGTTTAGATGCAGGTTGGTTGCTATCACTCTTTCATTGGCTCCTTGTCTTTGGGGTTGGCTTAGGTGACACTTTCAGCTCCTGAATGTGTAGTCTGTTTAATGAATATGCAACATTCCTTTAATTGCCTTTTGTTCTTCTCCTGGCAGGAAGGATCCAGATACCTTTTAAAGTTAGTTTTAAGTCTGTCTTTTTATTGAGACCATTTGCTGAGATTTTTTTTTTTTACTTTGATTAGAGTTTGATGGGAAATGAACTTCTGTTTTTGAAAAGTCCAAACACTGTTCTTTATGTAAGAGTTTTTAGTTCTTAAAACAGTCTTTTAGATTAAATAACTCTTAAGTCTTTAGCCTAAGTTGTTGACTCTGCATGACCGTTTCTGGAATGATAATTTAACTTACATGATTTCTTATAGAAGTAATTACTCTGGCATCAAACTGATCTTGCTATATTTGCACATAAAACAGCTTACTACTCATATAACAATATCAGGGAGTTATTACAGAGAGGCTGGCATTTAGATACAAAATATTTTCAAATATACAATAAAAGAATCTTATGCCATCTTAAGCATTTGAGAAACAAAGGTTTCACCTTTAAGTGGAAACATATGTTGGAAATAACCAGTATCTTCTGTAAAAACATTTCCGACCATTTGAGAATGCAGATTTTACTGTGTTTGCAAAAGAAATCAATTTCTGTAAGGATATTTCTAAAAATGTGTGGGTTTAAACTCAAGTTTTTCTTTGGGCTGGTCTACACTAGAAGCACTAGATCAGCACTGATGCAGCTGAGCTGCCATACCATGTCTGGTGAAAATGCTCTATGCCGAAAGGAGAGCGCTCTCCCATCAGCATAATTACTCCACCTCAACAAGAGGCAGAAGCTGTGTCGGCAGGAGCCTATCTCTTACTGACACAGCACTGGTGTGGACAGCACTTAGGTCACTGTAACTTGCATCACTCAGAGGTGGGTGGGTGTCTTTTTACATCACTCAGGGGTGCGAAAAAGACACCCACCCACCTCTGAGTGATGCAAGTTACAGTGACCTAAGTGCTGTCCACACCAGTGCTGTGTCAGTAGGAGATAGGCTCCTGCCGACACAGCTTCTGCCTCTTGTTGAGGTGGAGTAATTATGCTGATGGGAGAGCGCTTTCCTTTCGGCATAGAGCATTTTCACCAGACATGGTATGGCAGCTCAGCTGCATCAGTGCTGATCTAGCGCTTCTAGTGTAGACCTGCCCTTTGAAAATAGGAAAAAGGAGGGGCGGGGAAGAGTTTGGTATAGTTCCACTTTATCTCTAGATTTATTGCTCTGATAACACAACCCTGCAATCCTTTCACAATCAAGTTTCTTCCAGTGGTGTTTACATGGTTTGTCGTCTTGAGATTTGCTTGTCCTTGGGAGCTACAAGCAGAAACCTTCTGGAATTTCTTTGATTAGCTTTAACATTTTGTAACATACTGTCATAAATATAAAGGGAAGGGTAAACCCCTTTAAAATCCCTCCTGGCCAGAGGAAAAATCCTCTCACCTGTAAAAGGTTAAGAAGCTAAAGGTAACCTCGCTGGCATTTGACCAAAATGACCAATGAGGAGACAAGATACTTTCAAAAGCTGGGAGGAGGGAGAAAAACAAAGGGTCTGTGTCTGTCTGTCTGATGCTTTTGCCGGAGACAGAACAGGAATGGAGTCTTAGAATTTAGTAAGTAATCTAGCTACGTATGTGTTAGATTATGATTTCTTTAAATGGCTGAGAAAATAGCTAGCTGTGCTGAATAGAATGAATATTCCTCTCTGTGTGTCTTTTTTTGTAACTTAAGGTTTTGCCTAGAGGGATTCTCTATGTTTGAATCTAATTTCCCTGTAAGGTATCTACCGTCCTGATTTTACAGAGGTGATTTCTTTTTACTTCTATTAAAAGTCTTTTTGTAAGAAAACTGAATGCTTTTTCATTGTTCTAAGATCCAAGGGTTTGGGTCTGTGGTCACCTATGCAAATTGGTGAGGATTTTTACCAAACCTTCCCCAGGAAGTGGAGTGTAAGGGTTGGGAGGATTTTGGGGGGAAAGACGTGTCCAAACTACGTTTTTTCAGGAACCCAGATAAAGTTTGGTGGTGGCAGTGGAAATCCAAGGGCAAAGGGTAAAATAATTTGTACCCTGGGGAAGTTTTAACCTAAGCTGGTAAAAGTAAGCTTAGGAGGTTTTCATGCAGGTCCCCACATCTGTACCCTAGAGTTCAGAGTGGGGAAGGAACCTTGACACATACTTTGCTAAATATATATGTTGTTCTATTTCCAAGCATCCTGGCTATAACATCTTTGTAACTATGTCTTAATATTCAGTAAAGGCGCAAACAAGTTTGTAACAACTTACTTATAATGATTTTATTCATATAATTTTTTCATTAAGATTGAGTTCATTCCCACACAGATCATTTTAATGCCTAATTTTAGTCATGTTAGTCCAATTATTAGCTCTTTTCATTCTGGTAAAGAAAGAGCTTATATCTCTGCTAACTATAAGTGGTATGTTGAGAGCCAGCCAACCCCTAATGGTGGTCCTAGAAGATTAAACAGGTCCCTTACCCCAAAGAGACATACTTCATTAAGTTACTTCAGATCTCTATTCCGTTCGTTGTGTGTGTGTGTGTGTGCAGTGAGTATGAGTTGCAGAACTTAGCACTTATTTTGTTAAAATTTGAAAAACTTTGCTACTGATAATCAGAGAAACACTGATTCAGTAACCTTTCCCGGGTCTGGCCTAATGTGTATCTCCAGAGACCATGGTAAGCACAGTGGTAAATTGATTTAAAAGAGT